>NW_027646351.1:0-1221850 GCF_951394435.1 Stenella coeruleoalba | reverse complement strand
ACCCTAGCCCGAACCCTAACCCCGACCCTTCCCCCGAAGCCTGACCCTCACCCGTGCCCTAAATCCTAACCCGTACGCTAACACTAACCCGCGCCCTCACACGCACGCTCCCCCTACAGCGTTGCCGTACCCTCACCTGGACCCTAAACCGTCCCCGTCCCCTAACCCTAACCGTAGCCCGAACCCTAACCCTGACCCTTCCCCGAAGCCTGACCCTCACCCGTCCCCTAATCCTAACCCGTACGCTAACACTAACCCGCGCCCTCAAACGCACGCTCCCCCTAAAGCGTTGCCGTACCCTCACCTGGACCCTAAACCGTCCCCGTCCCCTAACCCTAACCCTAGCCCGAACCCTAACCCTGACTCTTCCCCGAAGCCTGACCCTCACCCGTCCCCTAATCCTAACCCGTACGCTAACACTAATCCGCACCCTCACACACACGCTCCCCCTAAAGCGTTGCCGTACGCTCACCTGGACCCTAAACCGTCCCCGTCCCCTAACCCTAACCCTAGCCCGAACCCTAACCCTGACCCTTCCCCGAAGCCTGACCCTCACCAGTCCCCTAATCCTAACCCGTACGCTAACACTAACCCGCGCCCTCACACGCACGCTCCCCCTAAAGCGTTGCCGTACCCTCACCTGGACCCTAAACCGTCCCCGTCCCCTAACCCTAACCCTAGCACGAACCATAACCCTAACCCTTCCCCGAAGCCTGACCCTCACCCGTCCCCTAATCCTAACCCGTACGCTAACACTAACCCGCGCCCTCACACGCACGCTCCCCCTAAAGCGTTGCCGTACCCTCACCTGGACCCTAAACCGTCCCCGTCCCCTAACCCTAACCCTAGCCCGAACCCTAACCCTAACCCTTCCCCGAAGCCTGACCCTCACCCGTCCCCTAATCCTAACCCGTACGCTAACACTAACCCGCGCCCTCACACGCACGCTCCCCCTAAAGCGTTGCCGTACCCTCACCTGGACCCTAAACCGTCCCCGTCCCCTAACCCTAACCCTAGCCCGAACCCTAACCCTAACCCTTCCCCGAAGCCTGACACTCACCCGTCCCCTAATCCTAACCCGTACGCTAACACTAACCCGCGCCCTCACACGCACGCTCCCCCTAAAGCATTGCCGTACCCTCACCTGGACCCTAAACCGTCCCTGTCCCCTAACCCTAACCCTAGCCCGAACCCTAACCCTAACCCTTCCCCGAAGCCTGACCCTCAACCGTCGCCTAATCCTAACCCGTACGCTAACACTAACCCGCGCCCTCACACGCACGCTCCCCCTAAAGCGTTGCCGTACCCTCACCTGGACCCTAAACCGTCCCCGTCCCCTAACCCTAACCCTAGCCCGAACCCTAACCCTAACCCTTCCCCGAAGCCTGACCCTCACCCGTCCCCTAATCCTAACCCGTACGCTAACACTAACCCGCGCCCTCACACGCACGCTCCCCCTAAAGCGTTGCCGTACCCTCACCTGGACCCTAAACCGTCCCCGTCCCCTAACCCTAACCCTAGCCCAAACCCTAACCCTAACCCTTCCCCAAAGCCTGACCCTCACCCGTCCCCTAATCCTAACCCGTACGCTAACACTAACCCGCGCCCTCACACGCACGCTCCCCCTAAAGCGTTGCCGTACCCTCACCTGGACCCTAAACCGTCCCCGTCCCCTAACCCTAACCCTAGCCCGAACCCTAACCCTGACCCTTCCCCGAAGCCTGACCCTCACCCGTCCCCTAATCCTAACCCGTACGCTAACACTAACCCACGCCCTCACACGCACGCTCCCCTTAAAGCGTTGCCGTACCCTCACCTGGACCCTAAACCGTCCCCGTCCCCTAACCCTAAAACTAGCCCGAACCCTAACCCTAACCTTTCATCGAAGCCTGACCCTCACCCGTCCCCTAATCCTAACCCGTACGCTAACACAAACCCGCGTCCTCACACGCAGGCTCCCCCTAAAGCGTTGCCGTACCCTCACCTGGACCCTAAACCGTCCCCGTCCCCTAACCCTAACCCTAGCCCGAACCCTAACCCTAACCCTTCCCCAAAGCCTGACCCTCACCCGTCCCCTAATCCTAACCCGTACGCTAACACTAACCCGCGCCCTCACACGCACGCTCCCCCTAAAGCGTTGCCGTACCCTCACCTGGACCCTAAACCGTCCCCGTCCCCTAACCCTAACCCTAGCCCGAACCCTAACCCTGACCCTTCCCCGAAGCCTGACCCTCACCCGTCCCCTAATCCTAACCCGTACGCTAACACTAACCCACGCCCTCACACGCACGCTCCCCTTAAAGCGTTGCCGTACCCTCACCTGGACCCTAAACCGTCCCCGTCCCCTAACCCTAAAACTAGCCCGAACCCTAACCCTAACCTTTCATCGAAGCCTGACCCTCACCCGTCCCCTAATCCTAACCCGTACGCTAACACAAACCCGCGTCCTCACACGCACGCTCCCCCTAAAGCGTTGCCGTACCCTCACCTGGACCCTAAACCGTCCCCGTCCCCTAACCCTAACCCTAGCCCGAACCCTAACCCTGACCCTTCCTGAAGCCTGACCCTCACCCGTGCCCTAATCCTAACCCGGACGCTAACACTAACCCGCGCCCTCACACGCACGCTCCCCCTAAAGCGTTGCCGTACCCTCACCTGGACCCTAAACCGTCCCCGTCCCCTAACCCTAACCCTAGCCCGAACCCTAACCCTAACCCTTCCCCGAAGCCTGACCCTCACCCGTCCCCTAATCCTAACCCGTACGCTAACACTAACCCGCGCCCTCACACGCACGCTCCCCCTAAAGCGTTGCCGTACCCTCACCTGGACCCTAAACCGTCCCCGTCACCTAACCCTAACCCTAGCCCGAACCCTAACCCTAACCCTTCCCCGAAGCCTGACACTCACCCGTGCCCTAATCCTAACCCGTACGCTAACACTAACCCGCGCCCTCACACGCACGCTCCCCCTAAAGCGTTGCCGTACCCTCACCTGGACCCTAAACCGTCCCCGTCCCCTAACCCTAACCCTAGCCCGAACCCTAACCCTAACCCTTCCCCGAAGCCTGACCCTCAACCGTCGCCTAATCCTAACCCGTACGCTAACACTAACCCGCGCCCTCACACGCACGCTCCCCCTAAAGCGTTGCCGTACCCTCACCTGGACCCTAAACCGTCCCCGTCCCCTAACCCTAACCCTAACCCGAACCCTAACCCTAACCCTTCCCCAAAGCCTGACCCTCACCCTTCCCCTAATCCTAACCCGTACACTAACACTAACCCGCGCCCTCACACGCACGCTCCCCCTAAAGCGTTGCCGTACCCTCACCTGGACCCTAAACCGTCCCCGTCCCCTAACCCTAACCCTAGCCCAAACCCTAACCCTAACCCTTCCCCGAAGCCTGACCCTCACCCGTCCCCTAATCCTAACCCGTACGCTAACACTAACCCGCGCCCTCACACGCACGCTCCCCCTAAAGCGTTGCCGTACCCTCACCTGGACCCTAAACCGTCCCCGTCCCCTAACCCTAAACCTAGCCCGTACCCTAACCCTGACCCTTCCCCGAAGCCTGACCCTCACCCGTCCCCTAATCCTAACCCGTACGCTAACACTAACCCGCGCCCTCACACGCACGCTCCCCTTAAAGCGTTGCCGTACCCTCACCTGGACCCTAAACCGTCCCCGTCCCCTAACCCTAACCCTAGCCCGAACCCTAACCCTAACCTTTCCCCGAAGCCTGACCCTCACCCGTCCCCTAATCCTAACCCGTACGCTAACGCAAACCAGCGTCCTCACACGCACGCTCCCCCTAAAGCGTTGCCGTACCCTCACCTGGACCCTAAACCGTCCCCGTCCCCTAACCCTAACCCTAGCCCGAACCCTAACCCTAACCCTTCCCCGAAGCCTGACCCTCACCCGTCCCCTAATCCTAACCCGTACGCTAACACTAACCCGCGCCCTCACACGCACGCTCCCCCTAAAGCGTTGCCGTACCCTCACCTGGACCCTAAACCGTCCCCGTCCCCTAACCCTAACCCTAGCCCAAACCCTAACCCTAACCCTTTCCCGAAGCCTGACCCTCACCCGTCCCCTAATCCTAACCCGTACGCTAACACTAACCCGCGCCCTCACACGCACGCTCCCCCTAAAGCGTTGCCGTACCCTCACCTGGACCCTAAACCGTCCCCGTCCCCTAACCCTAACCCTAGCCCGTACCCTAACCCTGACCCTTCCCCGAAGCCTGACCCTCACCCGTCCCCTAATCCTAACCCGTACGCTAACACTAACCCGCGCCCTCACACGCACGCTCCCCTTAAAGCGTTGCCGTACCCTCACCTGGACCCTAAACCGTCCCCGTCCCCTAACCCTAACCCTAGCCCGAACCCTAACCCTAACCTTTCCCCGAAGCCTGACCCTCACCCGTCCCCTAATCCTAACCCGTACGCTAACGCAAACCAGCGTCCTCACACGCACGCTCCCCCTAAAGCGTTGCCGTACCCTCACCTGGACCCTAAACCGTCCCCGTCCCCTAACCCTAACCCTAGCCCGAACCCTAACCCTGACCCTTCCCCGAAGCCTGACCCTCACCCGTCCCCTAATCCTAACCCGTACGCTAACACTAACCCATGCCCTCACAGGCACGCTCCCCCTAAATCGTTGCCGTACCCTCACCTGGACCCTAAACCATCCCCGTCACCTAACCCTAACCCTAGCCCGAACCCTAACCCCGACCCTTCCCCGAAGCCTGACCCTCACCCGTGCCCTAATCCTAACCCGTACGCTAACACTAACCAGCACCCTCACACGCACGCTCCCCGTACAGCGTTGCCGTACCCTCACCTGGACCCTAAACCGTCCCCGTCACCTAACCCTAACCCTAGCCCGAACCCTAACCCTTCCCCGAAGCCTGACCCTCACACGTCCCCTAATCCTAACCCGTACGCTAACACTAACCCGCGCCCTCACACGCACGCTCCCCCTAAAGCGTTGCCGTACCCTCACCTGGACCCTAAACCGTCCCCGTCCCCTAACCCTAACCCTAGCCCAAACCCTAACCCTAACCCTTCCCCGAAGCCTGACCCTCACCCGTCCCCTAATCCTAACCCGTACGCTAACACTAACCCGCGCCCTCACACGCACGCTCCCCCTAAAGCGTTGCCGTACCCTCACCTGAACCCTAAACCGTCCCCGTCCCCTAACCCTAACCCTAGCCCGAACCCTAACCCTGACCCTTCCCCGAAGCCTGACCCTCACCCGTCCCCTAATCCTAACCCGTTCGCTAACACTAACCCACGCCCTCACACGCACGCTCCCCTTAAAGCGTTGCCGTACCCTCACCTGGACCCTAAACCGTCCCCGTCCCCTAACCCTAACCCTAGCCCGAACCCTAACCCTAACCTTTCCCCGAAGCCTGACCCTCACCCGTCCCCTAATCCTAACCCGTACGCTAACACAAGCCCGCGCCCTCACACGCACGCTCCCCTTAAAGCGTTGCCGTACCCTCACCTGGACCCTAAACCGTCCCCGTCCCCTAACCCTAACCCTAGCCCGAACCCTAACCCTGACACTTCCTGAAGCCTGACCCTCACCCGTCCCCTAATCCTAACCCGTACGCTAACACTAACCCGCGCCCTCACACGCACGCTCCCCCTAAAGCGTTGCCGTACCCTCACCTGGACCCTAAACCGTACCCGTCCCCTAACCCTAACCCTAGCCCGAACCCTAACCCTAACCCTTCCCCGAAGCCTGACCCTCACCCGTCCCCTAATCCTAACCCGTACGCTAACACTAACCCGCGCCCTCACACGCACGCTCCCCCTAAAGCGTTGCCGTACCCTCACCTGGACCCTAAACCGTCCCCGTCCCCTAACCCTAACCCTAGCCCAAACCCTAACCCTAACCCTTCCCCAAAGCCTGACCCTCACCCGTCCCCTAATCCTAACCCGTACGCTAACACTAACCCGCGCCCTCACACGCACGCTCCCCCTAAAGCGTTGCCGTACCCTCACCTGGACCCTAAACCGTCCCCGTCCCCTAACCCTAACCCTAGCCCGAACCCTAACCCTGACCCTTCCCCGAAGCCTGACCCTCACCCGTCCCCTAATCCTAACCCGTACGCTAACACTAACCCTCGCCCTCACACGCACGCTCCCCTTAAAGCGTTGCCGTACCCTCACCTGGACCCTAAACCGTCCCCGTCCCCTAACCCTAACCCTAGCCCGAACCCTAACCCTAACCTTTCCCCGAAGCCTGACCCTCACCCGTCCCCTAATCCTAACCCGTACGCTAACACAAACCCGCGTCCTCACACGCACGCTCCCCCTAAAGCGTTGCCGTACCCTCACCTGGACCCTAAACCGTCCCCGTCCCCTAACCCTAACCCTAGCCCGAACCCTAACCCTGACCCTTCCTGAAGCCTGACCCTCACCCGTCCCCTAATCCTAACCCGGACGCTAACACTAACCCGCGCCCTCACACGCACGCTCCCCCTAAAGCGTTGCCGTACCCTCACCTGGACCCTAAACCGTCCCCGTCCCCTAACCCTAACCCTAGCCCGAACCCTAACCCTAACCCTTCCCCGAAGCCTGACCCTCAACCGTCGCCTAATCCTAACCCGTACGCTAACACTAACCCGCGCCCTCACACGCACGCTCCCCCTAAAGCGTTGCCGTACCCTCACCTGGACCCTAAACCGTCCCCGTCCCCTAACCCTAACCATAGCCCGAACCCTAACCCTAACCCTTCCCCAAAGCCTGACCCTCACCCGTCCCCTAATCCTAACCCGTACACTAACACTAACCCGCGCCCTCACACGCACGCTCCCCCTAAAGCGTTGCCGTACCCTCACCTGGACCCTAAACCGTCCCCGTCCCCTAACCCTAACCCTAGCCCAAACCCTAACCCTAACCCTTCCCCGAAGCCTGACCCTCACCCGTCCCCTAATCCTAACCCGTACGCTAACACTAACCCGCGCCCTCACACGCACGCTCCCCCTAATGCGTTGCCGTACCCTCACCTGGACCCTAAACCGTCCCCGTCCCCTAACCCTAAACCTAGCCCGTACCCTAACCCTGACCCTTCCCCGAAGCCTGACCCTCACCCGTCCCCTAATCCTAACCCGTACGCTAACACTAACCCGCGCCCTCACACGCACGCTCCCCTTAAAGCGTTGCCGTACCCTCACCTGGACCCTAAACCGTCCCCGTCCCCTAACCCTAACCCTAGCCCGAACCCTAACCCTAACCTTTCCCCGAAGCCTGACCCTCACCCGTCCCCTAATCCTAACCCGTACGCTAACACTAACCCGCACCCTCACACGCACGCTCCCCCTACAGCGTTGCCGTACCCTCACCTGGACCCTAAACCGTCCCCGTCACCTAACCCTAACCCTAGCCCGAACCCTAACCCTGACCCTTCCCCGAAGCCTGACCCTCACCCTTCCCCTAATCCTAAACCATACGCTAAAACTAACCCGCGCCCTCACACGCACGCTCCCCCTAAAGCATTGCCGTACCCTCACCTGGTCCCTAAACCGTCCCCGTCCCCTAACCCTAACCGTAGCCCGAACCCTAACCCTGACCCTTCCCCGAAGCCTGACCCTCACCCGTCCCCTAATCCTAACCCGTACGCTAACACTAACCCGCGCCCTCACACGCACGCTCCCCCTAAAGCGTTGCCGTACCCTAACCTGGACCCTAAACCGTCCCCGTCCCCTAACCCTAACCGTAGCCCGAACCCTAACCCTGACCCTTCCCCGAAGCCTGACCCTCACCCGTCCCCTAATCCTAACCCGTACGCTAACACTAACCCGCGCCCTCAAACGCACGCTCCCCCTAAAGCGTTGCCGTACCCTCACCTGGACCCTAAACCGTCCCCGTCCCCTAACCCTAACCCTAGCCCGAACCCTAACCCTGACTCTTCCCCGAAGCCTGACCCTCACCCGTCCCCTAATCCTAACCCGTACGCTAACACTAATCCGCACCCTCACACACACGCTCCCCCTAAAGCGTTGCCGTACCCTCACCTGGACCCTAAACCGTCCCCGTCCCCTAACCCTAACCCTAGCCCGAAACCTAACCCTGACCCTTCCCCGAAGCCTGACCCTCACCAGTCCCCTAATCCTAACACGTACGCTAACACTAACCCGCGCCCTCACACGCACGCTCCCCCTAAAGCGTTGCCGTACCCTCACCTGGACCCTAAACCGTCCCCGTCCCCTAACCCTAACCCTAGCACGAACCATAACCCTAACCCTTCCCCGAAGCCTGACCCTCACCCGTCCCCTAATCCTAACCCGTACGCTAACACTAACCCGCGCCCTCACACGCACGCTCCCCCTAAAGCGTTGCCGTACCCTCACCTGGACCCTAAACCGTCCCCGTCCCCTAACCCTAACCCTAGCCCGAACCCTAACCCTAACCCTTCCCCGAAGCCTGACCCTCACCCGTCCCCTAATCCTAACCCGTACGCTAACACTAACCCGCGCCCTCACACGCACGCTCCCCCTAAAGCGTTGCCGTACCCTCACCTGGACCCTAAACCGTCCCCGTCCCCTAACCCTAACCCTAGCCCGAACCCTAACCCTAATCCTTCCCCGAAGCCTGACACTCACCCGTCCCCTAATCCTAACCCGTACGCTAACACTAACCCGCGCCCTCACACGCACGCTCCCCCTAAAGCATTGCCGTACCCTCACCTGGACCCTAAACCGTCCCTGTCCCCTAACCCTAACCCTAGCCCGAACCCTAACCCTAACCCTTCCCCGAAGCCTGACCCTCAACCGTCGCCTAATCCTAACCCGTACGCTAACACTAACCCGCGCCCTCACACGCACGCTCCCCCTAAAGCGTTGCCGTACCCTCACCTGGACCCTAAACCGTCCCCGTCCCCTAACCCTAACCCTAGCCCTAACCCTAACCCTAACCCTTCCCCGAAGCCTGACCCTCACCCGTCCCCTAATCCTAACCCGTACGCTAACACTAACCCGCGCCCTCACACGCACGCTCCCCCTAAAGCGTTGCCGTACCCTCACCTGGACCCTAAACCGTCCCCGTCCCCTAACCCTAACCCTAGCCCAAACCCTAACCCTAACACTTCCCCAAAGCCTGACCCTCACCCGTCCCCTAATCCTAACCCGTACGCTAACACTAACCCGCGCCCTCACACGCACGCTCCCCCTAAAGCGTTGCCGTACCCTCACCTGGACCCTAAACCGTCCCCGTCCCCTAACCCTAACCCTAGCCCGAACCCTAACCCTGAACCTTCCTGAAGCCTGACCCTCACCCGTCCCCTAATCCTAACCCGGACGCTAACACTAACCCGCGCCCTCACATGCACGCTCCCCCTAAAGCGTTGCCGTACCCTCACCTGGACCCTAAACCGTCCCCGTCCCCTAACCCTAACCCTAGCCCGAACCCTAACCCTAACCCTTCCCCAAAGCCTGACCCTCACCCTTCCCCTAATCCTAACCCGTACACTAACACTAACCCGCGCCCTCACACGCACGCTCCCCCTAAAGCGTTGCCGTACCCTCACCTGGACCCTAAACCGTCCCCGTCCCCTAACCCTAACCCTAGCCCAAACCCTAACCCTAACCCTTCCCCGAAGCCTGACCCTCACCCGTCCCCTAATCCTAACCCGTACGCTAACACTAACCCGCGCCCTCACACGCACGCTCCCCCTAAAGCGTTGCCGTACCCTCACCTGGACCCTAAACCGTCCCCGTCCCCTAACCCTAAACCTAGCCCGTACCCTAACCCTGACCCTTCCCCGAAGCCTGACCCTCACCCGTCCCCTAATCCTAACCCGTATGCTAACACTAACCCGCGCCCTCACACGCACGCTCCCCTTAAAGCGTTGCCGTACCCTCACCTGGACCCTAAACCGTCCCCGTCCCCTAACCCTAACCCTAGCCCGAACCCTAACCCTAACCTTTCCCCGAAGCCTGACCCTCACCCGTCCCCTAATCCTAACCCGTACGCTAACGCAAACCAGCGTCCTCACACGCACGCTCCCCCTAAAGCGTTGCCGTACCCTCACCTGGACCCTAAACCGTCCCCGTCCCCTAACCCTAACCCTAGCCCGAACCCTAACCCTAACACTTCCCCGAAGCCTGACCCTCACCCGTCCCCTAATCCTAACCCGTACGCTAACACTAACCTGCGCCCTCACACGCACGCTCCCCCTAAAGCGTTGCCGTACCCTCACCTGGACCCTAAACCGTCCCCGTCCCCTAACCCTAACCCTAGCCCGAACCCTAACCCTGACACTTCCCCGAAGCCTGACCCTCACCCGTCCCCTAATCCTAACCCGTACGCTAACACTAACCCACGCCCTCACACGCACGCTCCCCCTAAAGCGTTGCCGTACCCTCACCTGGACCCTAAACCGTCCCCGTCCCCTAACCCTAACACTAGCCCAAACCCTAACCCTAACCCTTCCCCGAAGCCTGACCCTCACCCGTCCCCTAATCCTAACCCGTACGCTAACACTAACCCGCGCCCTCACACGCACGCTCCCCCTAAAGCGTTGCCGTACCCTCACCTGGACCCTAAACCGTCCCCGTCCCCTAACCCTAACCCTAGCCCGAACACTAACCCTGACCCTTCCCCGAAGCATGACCCTCACCCGTCCCCTAATCCTAACCCGTACGCTAAAACTAACCCACGCCCTCACACGCACGCCCCCCCTAAAGCGTTGCCGTACCCTCACCTGGACCCTAAACCGTCCCCGTCCCCGTCCCCTAACCCTAGCCCGAACCCTAACCCTGACCCTTCCCCGAAGCCTGACCCTCACCCGTCCCCTAATCCTAACCCGTACGCTAACACTAACCCATGCCCTCACACGCACGCTCCACCTAAATCGTTGCCGTACCCTCACCTGGACCCTAAACCGTCCCCGTCCCCTCACCCTAACCCTAGCCCGAACCCTAACCCTGACCCTTCCCCGAAGCCTGACCCTCACCCGTGCCCTAATCCTAACCCGTACGCTAACACTAACCCGCGCCCTCACACGCACGCTCCCCCTAAAGCATTGCCGTACCCTCACCTGGACCCTAAACCGTCCCCGTCCCCTAACCCTAACCCTAGCCCGAACCCTAACCCTAACCCTTCCCCGAAGCCTGACCCTCAACCGTCGCCTAATCCTAACCCGTACGCTAACACTAACCCGCGCCCTCACACGCACGCTCCCCCTAAAGCGTTGCCGTACCCTCACCTGGACCCTAAACCGTCCCCGTCCCCTAACCCTAACCCTAGCCCGAACCCTAACCCTAACCCTTCCCCGAAGCCTGACCCTCACCCGTCCCCTAATCCTAACCCGTACGCTAACACTAACCCGCGCCCTCACACGCACGCTCCCCCTAAAGCGTTGCCGTACCCTCACCTGGACCCTAAACCGTCCCCGTCCCCTAACCCTAACCCTAGCCCAAACCCTAACCCTAACCCTTCCCCGAAGCCTGACCCTCACCCGTCCCCTAATCCTAACCCGTACGCTAACACTAACCCGCGCCCTCACACGCACGCTCCCCCTAAAGCGTTGCCGTACCCTCACCTGGACCCTAAACCGTCCCCGTCCCCTAACCCTAACCCTAGCCCGTACCCTAACCCTGACCCTTCCCCGAAGCCTGACCCTCACCCGTCCCCTAATCCTAACCCGTACGCTAACACTAACCCGCGCCCTCACACGCACGCTCCCCTTAAAGCGTTGCCGTACCCTCACCTGGACCCTAAACCGTCCCCGTCCCCTAACCCTAACCCTAGCCCGAACCCTAACCCTAACCTTTCCCCGAAGCCTGACCCTCACCCGTCCCCTAATCCTAACCCGTACGCTAACGCAAACCAGCGTCCTCACACGCACGCTCCCCCTAAAGCGTTGCCGTACCCTCACCTGGACCCTAAACCGTCCCCGTCCCCTAACCCTAACCCTAGCCCGAACCCTAACCCTAACCCTTCCCCGAAGCCTGACCCTCACCCGTCCCCTAATCCTAACCCGTACGCTAACACTAACCCGCGCCCTCACACGCACGCTCCCCCTAAAGCGTTGCCGTACCCTCACCTGGACCCTAAACCGTCCCCGTCCCCTAACCCTAACCCTAGCCCGAACCCTAACCCTAACCCTTCCCCGAAGCCTGACCCTCACCCGTCCCCTAATCCTAACCCGTACGCTAACACTAACCCGCGCCCTCACACGCACGCTCCCCCTAAAGCGTTGCCGTACCCTCACCTGGACCCTAAACCGTCCCCGTCCCCTAACCCTAACCCTAGCCCGAACCCTAACCCTGACCCTTCCCCGAAGCCTGACCCTCACCCGTCCCCTAATCCTAACCCGTACGCTAACACTAACCCGCGCCCTCACACGCACGCTCCCCCTAAAGCGTTGCCGTACCCTCACCTGGACCCTAAACCGTCCCCGTCCCCTAACCCTAACACTAGCCCAAACCCTAACCCTAACCCTTCCCCGAAGCCTGACCCTCACCCGTCCCCTAATCCTAACCCGTACGCTAACACTAACCCGCGCCCTCACACGCACGCTCCCCCTAAAGCGTTGCCGTACCCTCACCTGGACCCTAAACCGTCCCCGTCCCCTAACCCTAACCCTAGCCCGAACCCTAACCCTAACCCTTCCCCGAAGCCTGACCCTCACCCGTCCCCTAATCCTAACCCGTACGCTAACACTAACCCGCGCCCTCACACGCACGCTCCCCCTAAAGCGTTGCCGTACCCTCACCTGGACCCTAAACCGTCCCCGTCCCCTAACCCTAACCCTAGCCCAAACCCTAACCCTAACCCTTCCCCGAAGCCTGACCCTCACCCGTCCCCTAATCCTAACCCGTACGCTAACACTAACCCGCGCCCTCACACGCACGCTCCCCCTAAAGCGTTGCCGTACCCTCACCTGGACCCTAAACCGTCCCCGTCCCCTAACCCTAACCCTAGCCCGTACCCTAACCCTGACCCTTCCCCGAAGCCTGACCCTCACCCGTCCCCTAATCCTAACCCGTACGCTAACACTAACCCGCGCCCTCACACGCACGCTCCCCTTAAAGCGTTGCCGTACCCTCACCTGGACCCTAAACCGTCCCCGTCCCCTAACCCTAACCCTAGCCCGAACCCTAACCCTAACCTTTCCCCGAAGCCTGACCCTCACCCGTCCCCTAATCCTAACCCGTACGCTAACGCAAACCAGCGTCCTCACACGCACGCTCCCCCTAAAGCGTTGCCGTACCCTCACCTGGACCCTAAACCGTCCCCGTCCCCTAACCCTAACCCTAGCCCGAACCCTAACCCTAACCCTTCCCCGAAGCCTGACCCTCACCCGTCCCCTAATCCTAACCCGTACGCTAACACTAACCCGCGCCCTCACACGCACGCTCCCCCTAAAGCGTTGCCGTACCCTCACCTGGACCCTAAACCGTCCCCGTCCCCTAACCCTAACCCTAGCCCGAACCCTAACCCTAACCCTTCCCCGAAGCCTGACCCTCACCCGTCCCCTAATCCTAACCCGTACGCTAACACTAACCCGCGCCCTCACACGCACGCTCCCCCTAAAGCGTTGCCGTACCCTCACCTGGACCCTAAACCGTCCCCGTCCCCTAACCCTAACCCTAGCCCGAACCCTAACCCTGACCCTTCCCCGAAGCCTGACCCTCACCCGTCCCCTAATCCTAACCCGTACGCTAACACTAACCCGCGCCCTCACACGCACGCTCCCCCTAAAGCGTTGCCGTACCCTCACCTGGACCCTAAACCGTCCCCGTCCCCTAACCCTAACACTAGCCCAAACCCTAACCCTAACCCTTCCCCGAAGCCTGACCCTCACCCGTCCCCTAATCCTAACCCGTACGCTAACACTAACCCGCGCCCTCACACGCACGCTCCCCCTAAAGCGTTGCCGTACCCTCACCTGGACCCTAAACCGTCCCCGTCCCCTAACCCTAACCCTAGCCCGAACACTAACCCTGACCCTTCCCCGAACCCTGACCCTCACCCGTCCCCTAATCCTAACCCGTACGCTAAAACTAACCCACGCCCTCACACGCACGCCCCCCCTAAAGCGTTGCCGTACCCTCACCTGGACCCTAAACCGTCCCCGTCCCCTAACCCTAACCCTAGCCCGAACCCTAACCCTGACCCTTCCCCAAAGCCTGACCCTCACCCGTCCCCTAATTCTAACCCGTACGCTAACACTAACCCATGCCCTCACAGGCACGCTCCCCCTAAATCGTTGCCGTACCCTCACCTGGACCCTAAACCGTCCCCGTCACCTAACCCTAACCCTAGCCCGAACCCTAACCCCGAACCTTCCCCGAAGCCTGACCCTCACCCGTGCCCTAATCCTAACCCGTACGCTAACACTAACCCGCACCCTCACACGCACGCTCCCCCTACAGCGTTGCCGTACCCTCACCTGGACCCTAAACCGTCCCCGTCACCTAACCCTAACCCTAGCCCGAACCCTAACCCTTCCCCGAAGCCTGACCGTCACACGTCCCCTAATCCTAACCCGTACGCTAACACTAACCCGCGCCCTCACACGCACGCTCCCCCTAAAGCGTTGCCGTACCCTCACCTGGACCCTAAACCGTCCCCGTCCCCTAACCCTAACCCTCGCCCAAACCCTAACCCTAACCCTTCCCCGAAGCCTGACCCTCACCCGTCCCCTAATCCTAACCCGTACGCTAACACTAACCCACGCCCTCACACGCACGCTCCCCCTAAAGCGTTGCCGTACCCTCACCTGAACCCTAAACCGTCCCCGTCCCCTAACCCTAACCCTAGCCCGAACCCTAACCCTGACCCTTCCCCGAAGCCTGACCCTCACCCGTCCCCTAATCCTAACCCGTTCGCTAACACTAACCCACGCCCTCACACGCACGCTCCCCTTAAAGCGTTGCCGTACCCTCACCTGGACCCTAAACCGTCCCCGTCCCCTAACCCTAACCCTAGCCCGAACCCTAACCCTAACCTTTCCCCGATGCCTGACCCTCACCCGTCCCCTAATCCTAACCCGTACGCTAACACTAACCCGCGCCCTCACACGCACGCTCCCCCTAAAGCGTTGCCGTACACTCACCTGGACCCTAAACCGTCCCCGTCCCCTAACCCTAACCGTAGCCCGAACCCTAACCCTGACCCTTCCCCGAAGCCTGACCCTCACCCGTCCCCTAATCCTAACCCGTACGCTAACACTAACCCGCGCCCTCACACGCACGCTCCCCCTAAAGCGTTGCCGTACCCTCACCTGGACCCTAAACCGTCCCCGTCCCCTCACCCTAACCCTAGCCCGAACCCTAACCCTGACCCTTCCCCGAAGCCTGACCCTCACCCGTCCCCTAATCCTAACCCGTACACTAACACTAACCCGCACCCTCACACGCACGCTCCCCCTAAAGCGTTGCCGTACCCTCACCTGGACCCTAAACCGTCCCCGTCCCCTAACCCTAACCCTAGACCGAACCCTAACCCTAACCCTTCCCCGAAGCCTGACCCTCACCCGTCCCCTAATCCTAACCCGTACACTAACACTAACCCGCGCCCTCACACGCACGCTCCCCCTAAAGCGTTGCCGTACCCTCACCTGGACCCTAAACCGTCCCCGTCCCCGTCCCCTAACCCTAGCCCGAACCCTAACCCTAACACTTCCCCGAAGCCTGACCCTCACCCGTCCCCTAATCCTAACCCGTACGCTAACACTAACCAGCGCCCTCACACGCACGCTCCCCCTAAAGCGTTGCCGTACCCTCACCTGGACCCTAAACCGTCCCCGTCCCCTAACCCTAACCCTAGCCCGAACCCTAACCCTGACCCTTCCCCGAAGCCTGACCCTCACCCGTCCCCTAATCCTAACCCGTACGCTAACACTAACCCACGCCCTCACACGCACGCTCCCCCTAAAGCGTTGCCGTACCCTCACCTGGACCCTAAACCGTCCCCGTCCCCTAACCCTAACCTTAGCCCGAACCCTAACCCTAACCTTTCCCCGAAGCCTGACCCTCACCCGTCCCCTAATCCTAACCCGTACGCTAACACAAACCCGCGTCCTCACACGCACGCTCCCCCTAAAGCGTTGCCGTACCCTCACCTGGACCCTAAACCGTCCCCGTCCCCTAACCCTAACCCTAGCCCGAACCCTAACCCTAACCCTTCCCCGAAGCCTGACCCTCACCCGTCCCCTAATCCTAACCCGTACGCTAACACTAACACGCGCCCTCACACGCACGCTCCCCCTAAAGCGTTGCCGTACCCTCACCTGGACCCTAAACCGTCCCCGTCCCCTAACCCTAACCCTAGCCCGAACCCTAACCCTAACCCTTCCCCGAAGCCTGACCCTCACCCGTCCCCTAATCCTAACCCGTACGCTAACACTAACCCGCGCCCTCACACGCACGCTCCCCCTAAAGCGTTGCCGTACCCTCACCTGGACCCTAAACCGTCCCCGTCCCCTAACCCTAACCCTAGCCCGAACCGTAACCCTGACCCTTCCCCGAAGCCTGACCCTCACCCGTCCCCTAATCCTAACCCGTACGCTAACACTAACCCGTGCCCTCACACGCACGCTCCCCCTAAAGCGTTGCCGTACCCTCACCTGGACCCTAAACCGTCCCCGTCACCTAACCCTAACCCTAGCCCGAACCCTAACCCTGACCCTTCCCCGAAGCCTGACCCTCACCCGTGCCCTAATCCTAACCCGTACGCTAACACTAACCCGCACCCTCACACGCACACTCCCCCTAAAGCGTTGCCGTACCCTCACCTGGACCCTAAACCGTCCCCGTCACCTAACCCTAACCCTAGCCCGAACCCTAACACTGACCCTTCCCCGAAGCCTGACCCTCACCCGTCCCCTAATCCTAACCCGTACGCTAACACTAACCCGCGCCCTCACACGCACGCTCCCCCTAAAGCGTTGCCGTACCCTCACCTGGACCCTAAACCGTCCCCGTCCCCTAACCCTAACCCTAGCCCGAACCCTAACCCTGACCTTTCCCCGAAGCCTGACCCTCACCCGTCCCCTAATCCTAACCCGTACGCTAACACTAAACCGCGCCCTCACACGCACGCTCCCCCTAAAGCGTTGCCGTACCCTCACCTGGACCCTAAACCGTCCCCGTCCCCTAACCCTAACCGTAGCCCGAACCCTAACCCTGACCTTTCCCCGAAGCCTGACCCTCACCCGTCCCCTAATCCTAACCCGTACGCTAACACTAACCCGCGTCCTCACACGCACGCTGCCCCTAAAGCGTTGCCGTACGCTCACCTGGACCCTAAACCGTCCCCGTCCCCTAACCCTAACCCTAGCCTGAACCCTAACCCTAACCTTTCCCCGAAGCCTGACCCTCACGCGTCCCCTAATCCTAACCCGTACGCTAACACTGACCCGCGCCCTCACACGCACGCTCCCCCTAAAGCGTTGTCGTACCCTCACCTGGACCCTAAACCGTCCCCGTCCCCTAACCCTAACCCTAACCCGAACCCTAACCCTAACCCCTCCCCGAAGCCTGACCCTCACCCGTCCCCTAATCCTAACCCGTACGCTAACACTAACCCGCGCCCTCACACGCACGCTCCCCCTAAAGGGTTGCCGTACCCTCACCTGGACCCTAAACCGTCCCCGTCCCCTAACCCTAACCCTAGCCCGAACCCTAACCCTAACCCTTCCCCGAAGCCTGACCCTCACCCGTCCCCTAATCCTAACCCGTATGCTAACACTAACCCGCGCCCTCACACGCACGCTCCCCCTAAAGAGTTGCCGTACCCTCACCTGGACCCTAAACCGTCCCCGTCCCCTAACCCTAACACTAGCCCGAACCCTAACCCTAACCCTTCCCCGAAGCCTGACCCTCACCCGTCCCCTAATCCTAACACGTACGCTAACACTAACCCGCGCCCTCACACGCACGCTGCCCCTAAAGCATTGCCATACCCTCACCTGGACCCTAAACCGTCCCCGTCCCCTAACCCTAACCCTAGCCCGAACCCTAACCCTAACCCTTCCCCGAAGCCTGACCCTCAACCGTCGCCTAATCCTAACCCGTACGCTAACACTAACCCGCGCCCTCACACGCACGCTCCCCCTAAAGCGTTGCCGTACCCTCACCTGGACCCTAAACCGTCCCCGTCCCCTAACCCTAACCCTAGCCCGAACCCTAACCCTAACCCTTCCCCGAAGCCTGACCCTCACACGTCCCCTAATCCTAACCCGTACGCTAACACTAACCCGCGCCCTCACACGCACGCTCCCCCTAAAGCGTTGCCGTACCCTCACCTGGACCTTAAACCGTCCCCGTCCCCTAACCCTAACCCTAGCCCAAACTCTAACCCTAACACTTCCCCGAAGCCTGACCCTCACCCGTCCCCTAATCCTAACCCGTACGCTAACACTAACCCGCGCCCTCACACGCACGCTCCCCCTAAAGCGTTGCCGTACCCTCACCTGGACCCTAAACCGTCCCCGTCCCCTAACCCTAACCCTAGCCCGAACCCTAAACCTGACCCTTCCCCGAAGCCTGACCCTCACCCGTCCCCTAATCCTAACCCGTACGCTAACACTAAGCCAAGTCCTCACACGCACGCTCCCCCTAAAGCGTTGCCGTACCCTCACCTGGACCCTAAACCGTCCCCGTCCCCTAACCCTAACCCTAGCCCGAACCCTAACCCTGACCCTTCCCCGAAGCCTGACCCTCACGCGTCCCCTAATCCTAACCCGTACGCTAACACTAACCCACGCCCTCACACTCACGCTCCCCCTAAAGCGTTGCCGTACCCTCACCTGGACCCTAAACCGTCCCCGTCCCCTAACCCTAACCCTAGCCCGAACCCTAACCCTAACCCTTCCCCGAAGCCTGACCCTCACCCGTCCCCTAATCCTAACCCGTACGCTAACACAAACCCGCGTCCTCACACGCACGCTCCCCCTAAAGCGTTGCCGTACCCTCACCTGGACCCTAAACCGTCCCCGTCCCTTAACCCTAACCCTAGCCCGAACCCTATCCCTAACCCTTCCCCGAAGCCTGACCCTAACCGTCCCCTAATCCTAACCCGTACGCTAACAATAACCCGCGCCCTCACACGCACGCTCCCCATAAAGCGTTGCCGTACCCTCACCTGGACCCTAAACCGTCCCCGTCCCCTAACCCTAACCCTAGCCCGAACCCTAAACCTAACCCTTCCCCGAAGCCTGACCCTCACCCGTCCCCTAATCCTAACCCGTACGCTAACACTAACCCGCGCCCTCACACGCACGCTCCCCCTAAAGCGTTGCCGTACCCTCACCTGGACCCTAAACCGTCCCCGTCCCCTAACCCTAACCCTACCCCGAACCCTAACCCTGACCCTTCCCCGAAGCCTGACCCTCACCCGTCCCCTAATCCTAACCCGTACGCTAACACTAACCCACGCCCTCACACGCACGCTCCCCCTAAAGCGTTGCCGTACCCTCACCTGGACCCTAAACCGTCCCCTAAACCTAACCCTAACCCTAGCCCGAACCCTAACCCTAACCGTTCCCTGAAGCCTGACCCTCACCCGTCCCCTAATCCTAACCAGTACGCTAACACTAACCCGCGCCCTCACACGCACGCTCCCCCTAAAGCGTTGCCGTACCCTCACCTGGACCCTAAACCGTCCCCGTCCCCTAACCCTAACACTAGCCCAAACCCTAACCCTAACCCTTCCCTGAAGCCTGACCCTCACCCGTCCCCTAATCCTAACCCGTACGCTAACACTAACCCGCGCCCTCACACGCACGCTCCCCCTAAAGCGTTGCCGTACCCTCACCTGGACCCTAAACCGTCCCCGTCCCCTAACCCTAACCCTAGCCCGAACACTAACCCTGACCCTTCCCCGAAGCCTGACCCTCACCCGTCCCCTAATCCTAACCCGTACGCTAAAACTAACCCACGCCCTCACACGCACGCCCCCCCTAAAGCGTTGCCGTACCCTCACCTGGACCCTAAACCGTCCCCGTCCCCTAACCCTAACCCTAGCCCGAACCCTAACCCTGACCCTTCCCCGAAGCCTGACCCTCACCCGTCCCCTAATCCTAACCCGTACGCTAACACTAACCCATGCCCTCACACGCACGCTCCCCCTAAATCGTTGCCGTACCCTCACCTGGACCCTAAACCGTCCCCGTCACCTAACCCTAACCCTAGCCCGAACCCTAACCCCGACCCTTCCCCGAAGCCTGACCCTCACCCGTGCCCTAATCCTAACCCGTACGCTAACACTAACCCGCACCCTCACACGCACGCTCCCCCTACAGCGTTGCCGTACCCTCACCTGGACCCTAAACCGTCCCCGTCACCTAACCCTAACCCTAGCCCGAACCCTAACCCTGACCCTTCCCCGAAGCCTGACCCTCACACGTCCCCTAATCCTAACCCGTACGCTAACACTAACCCGCGCCCTCACACGCACGCTCCCCCTAAAGCGTTGCCGTACCCTCACCTGGACCCTAAACCGTCCCCGTCCCCTAACCCTAACCCTAGCCCAAACCCTAACCCTAACCCTTCCCCGAAGCCTGACCCTCACCCGTCCCCTAATCCTAACCCGTACGCTAACACTAACCCGCGCCCTCACACGCACGCTCCCCCTAAAGCGTTGCCGTACCCTCACCTGGACCCTAAACCGTCCCCGTCCCCTCACCTTAACTCTAGCCCGAACCCTAACCCTGACCCTTCCCCGAAGCCTGACCCTCACCCGTGCCCTAATCCTAACCCGTACGCTAACACTAACCCGCGCCCTCACACGCACGCTCCCCCTAAAGCATTGCCGTACCCTCACCTGGACCCTAAACCGTCCCCGTCCCCTAACCCTAACCCTAGCCCGAACCCTAACCCTAACCCTTCCCCGAAGCCTGACCCTCAACCGTCGCCTAATCCTAACCCGTACGCTAACACTAACCCGCGCCCTCACACGCACGCTCCCCCTAAAGCGTTGCCGTACCCTCACCTGGACCCTAAACCGTCCCCGTCCCCTAACCCTAACCCTAGCCCGAACCCTAACCCTAACCCTTCCCCAAAGCCTGACCCTCACCCGTCCCCTAATCCTAACCCGTACGCTAACACTAACCCGCGCCCTCACACGCACGCTCCCCCTAAAGCGTTGCCGTACCCTCACCTGGACCCTAAACCGTCCCCGTCCCCTAACCCTAACCCTAGACCAAACCCTAACCCTAACCCTTCCCCGAAGCCTGACCCTCACCCGTCCCCTAATCCTAACCCGTACGCTAACACTAACCCGCGCCCTCACACGCACGCTCCCCCTAAAGCGTTGCCGTACCCTCACCTGGACCCTAAACCGTCCCCGTCCCCTAACCCTAACCCTAGCCCGTACCCTAACCCTGACCCTTCCCCGAAGCCTGACCCTCACCCGTCCCCTAATCCTAACCCGTACGCTAACACTAACCCGCGCCCTCACACGCACGCTCCCCTTAAAGCGTTGCCGTACCCTCACCTGGACCCTAAACCGTCCCCGTCCCCTAACCCTAACCCTAGCCCGAACCCTAACCCTAACCTTTCCCCGAAGCCTGACCCTCACCCGTCCCCTAATCCTAACCCGTACGCTAACGCAAACCAGCGTCCTCACACGCACGCTCCCCCTAAAGCGTTGCCGTACCCTCACCTGGACCCTAAACCGTCCCCGTCCCCTAACCCTAACCCTAGCCCGAACCCTAACCCTAACCCTTTCCCGAAGCCTGACCCTCACCCGTCCCCTAATCCTAACCCGTACGCTAACACTAACCCGCGCCCTCACACGCACGCTCCCCCTAAAGCGTTGCCGTACCCTCACCTGGACCCTAAACCGTCCCCGTCCCCTAACCCTAACCCTAGCCCGAACCCTAACCCTAACCCTTCCCCGAAGCCTGACCCTCACCCGTCCCCTAATCCTAACCCGTACGCTAACACTAACCCGCGCCCTCACACGCACGCTCCCCCTAAAGCGTTGCCGTACCCTCACCTGGACCCTAAACCGTCCCCGTCCCCTAACCCTAACCCTAGCCCGAACCCTAACCCTGACCCTTCCCCGAAGCCTGACCCTCACCCGTCCCCTAATCCTAACCCGTACGCTAACACTAACCCGCGCCCTCACACGCACGCTCCCCCTAAAGCGTTGCCGTACCCTCACCTGGACCCTAAACCGTCCCCGTCCCCTAACCCTAACACTAGCCCAAACCCTAAACCTAACCCTTCCCCGAAGCCTGACCCTCACCCGTCCCCTAATCCTAACCCGTACGCTAACACTAACCCGCACCCTCACACGCACGCTCCCCCTAAAGCGTTGCCGTACCCTCACCTGGACCCTAAACCGTCCCCGTCACCTAACCCTAACCCTAGCCCGAACCCTAACCCTAACCCTTCCCCGAAGCCTGACCCTCACCCGTCCCCTAATCCTAACCCGTACGCTAACACTAACCCGCGCCCTCACACGCACGCTCCCCCAAAAGCGTTGCCATACCCTCACCTGGACCCTAAACCGTCCCCGTCCCCTAACCCTAACCGTAGCCCGAACCCTAACCCTGACCCTTCCCCGAAGCCTGACCCTCACCCGTCCCCTAATCCTAACCCGTACGCTAACACTAACCCGCGTCCTCACACGCACGCTGCCCCTAAAGCGTTGCCGTACCCTCACCTGGACCCTAAACCGTCCCCGTCCCCTAACCCTAACCCTAGCCTGAACCCTAACCCTAACCTTTCCCCGAAGCCTGCCCCTCACGCGTCCCCTAATCCTGACCCGTACGCTAACACTAACCCGCGCCCTCACACGCACGCTCCCCCTAAAGCGTTGCCGTACCCTCACCTGGACCCTAAACCGTCCCCGTCCCCTAACCCTAACCCTAGCCCGAACCCTAACCCTAACCCTTCCCCGAAGCCTGACCCTCACCCGTCCCCTAATCCTAACCCGTACGCTAACACTAACCCGCGCCCTCACACGCACGCTCCCCCTAAAGCTTTGCCGTACCCTCACCTGGACCCTAAACCGTCCCCGTCCCCTAACCCTAACCCTAGCCCGAACCCTAACCCTAACCCTTCCCCAAAGCCTGACCCTCACCCGTCCCCTAATCCTAACCCGTACGCTAACACTAACCCGCGCCCTCACACGCACGCTCCCCCTAAAGCGTTGCCGTACCCTCACCTGGACCCTAAACCGTCCCCGTCCCCTAACCCTAACCCTAGCCTGAACCCTAACCCTAACCCTTCCGCGAAGCCTGACCCTCACCCGTCCCCTAATCCTAACCCGTACGCTAACACTAACCCGCGCCCTCACACGCACGCTCCCCCTAAAGCGTTGCCGTACCCTCACCTGGACGCTAAACCGTCCCCGTCCCCTAACCCTAACCCTAGCCCGAACCCTAACCCTGACCCTTCCCCGAAGCCTGACCCTCACCCGTCCCCTAATCCTAACCCGTACGCTAACACTAACCCGCGCCCTCACACGCACGCTCCCCCTAAAGCGTTGCCGTACCCTCACCTGGACCCTAAACCGTCCCCGTCCCCTAACCCTAACCCTAGCCCGAACCCTAACCCTAACCCTTCCCCGAAGCCTGACCCTCACCCGTCCCCTAATCCTAACCCGTACGCTAACACTAACCCGCGCCCTCACACGCACGCTCCCCCTAAAGCGTTGCCGTACCCTCACCTGGACCCTAAACCGTCCCCGTCCCCTAACCTTAACCCTAGCCCAAACCCTAACCCTAACCCTTCCCCGAAGCCTGACCCTCACCCGTCCCCTAATCCTAACCCGTACGCTAACACTAACCCGCGCCCTCACACGCACGCTCCCCCTAAAGCGTTGCCGTACCCTCACCTGGACCCTAAACCGTCCCCGTCCCCTAACCCTAACCCTAGCCCGAACCCTAACCCTAACCCTTCCCCGAAGCCTGACCCTCACCCGTCTCCTAATCCTAACCCGTACGCTAACACTAACCCGCGCCCTCACACGCACGCTCCCCCTAAAGCGTTGCCGTACCCTCACCTGGACCCTAAACCGTCCCCGGCCCCTAACCCTAACCCTAGCCCAAACCCTAACCCTAACCCTTCCCCGAAGCCTGACCCTCACCCGTCCCCTAATCCTAACCCGTACGCTAACACTAACCCGCGCCCTCACACGCATGCTCCCCCTAAAGCGTTGCCGTACCCTCACCTGGACCCTAAACCGTCCCCGTCCCCTAACCCTAAACCTAGCCCGAACCCTAACCCTGACCATTCCCCGAAGCCTGACCCTCACCCGTCCCCTAATCCTAACCCGTACGCTAAAACTAACCCGCGCCCTCACACGCACGCTCCCCCTAAAGCGTTGCCGTACCCTCACCTGGACCCTAAACCGTCCCCGTCCCCTAACCCTAACCCTAGCCCGAACCCTAACCCTGACCCTTCCCCGAAGCCTGACCCTCACCCGTCCCCTAATCCTAACCCGTACGCTAACACTAACCCACGCCCTCACACGCACGCTCCCCCTAAAGCGTTGCCGTACCCTCACCTGGACCCTAAACCGTCCCCGTCCCCTAACCCTAACCTTAGCCCGAACCCTAACCCTAACCTTTCCCCGAAGCCTGACCCTCACCCGTCCCCTAATCCTAACCCGTACGCTAGCACAAACCCGCGTCCTCACACGCACGCTCCCCCTAAAGCGTTGCCGTACCCTCACCTGGACCCTAAACCGTCCCCGTCCCCTAACCCTAACCCTAGCCCGAACCCTAACCCTAACCCTTCCCCGAAGCCTGACCCTCACCCGTCCCCTAATCCTAACACGTACGCTAACACTAACCCGCGCCCTCACACGCACGCTCCCCCTAAAGCGTTGCCGTACCCTCACCTGGACCCTAAACCGTCCCCGTCCCCTAACCCTAACCCTAGCCCGAACCCTAACCCTAACACTTCCCCGAAGCCTGACCCTCACCCGTCCCCTAATCCTAACACGTACGCTAACACTAACCCGCGCCCTCACACGCACGCTCCCCCTAAAGCGTTGCCGTACCCTCACCTGGACCCTAAACCGTCCCCGTCCCCTAACCCTAACCCTAGCCCGAACCCTAACCCTGACCCTTCCCCGAAGCCTGACCCTCACTCGTCCCCTAATCCTAACCCGTACGCTAACACTAACCCGTGCCCTCACACGCACGCTCCCCCTAAAGCGTTGCCGTACCCTCACCTGGACCCTAAACCGTCCCCGTCCCCTAACCCTAACCCTAGCCCGAACCCTAACCCTGACCCTTCCCCGAAGCCTAACCCTCACCCGTGCCCTAATCCTAACCCGTACGCTAACACTAACCCGCACCCTCACACGCACGCTCCCCCTAAAGCGTTGCGGTACCCTCACCTGGACCCTAAACCGTCCCCGTCACCTAAACCTAACCCTAGCCCGAACCCTAACCCTAACCCTTCCCCGAAGCCTGACCCTCACCCGTCCCCTAATCCTAACCCGTACGCTAACACTAACCCGCGCCCTCACACGCACGCTCCCCCTAAAGCGTTGCCATACCCTCACCTGGTCCCTAAACCGTCCCCGTCCCCTAACCCTAACCCTAGCCCGAACCCTAACCCTGACCCTTCCCCGAAGCCTGACCCTCACCCGTCCCCTAATCCTAACCCGTACGCTAACACTAACCCGCGCCCTCACACGCACGCTCCCCCTAAAGCGTTGCCGTACCCTCACCTGGACCCTAAACCGTCCCCGTCCCCTAACCCTAACCGTAGCCCGAACCCTAACCCTGACCCTTCCCCGAAGCCTGACCCTCACCCGTCCCCTAATCCTAACCCGTACGCTAACACTAACCCGTGTCCTCACACGCACGCTGCCCCTAAAGCGTTGCCGTACCCTCACCTGGACCCTAAATCGTCCCCGTCCCCTAACCCTAACCCTAGCCTGAACCCTAACCCTAACCTTTCCCCGAAGCCTGACCCTCACGCGTCCCCTAATCCTAACCCGTACGCTAACACTAACCCGCGCCCTCACACGCACGCTCCCCCTAAAGCGTTGCCGTACCCTCACCTGGACCCTAAACCGTCCCCGTCCCCTAACCCTAACCCTAGCCCGAACCCTAACCCTAACCCTTCCCCGAAGCCTGACCCTCACCCGTCCCCTAATCCTAACCCGTACGCTAACACTAACCCGCGCCCTCACACGCACGCTCCCCCTAAAGCATTGCCGTACCCTCACCTGGACCCTAAACCGTCCCCGTCCCCTAACCCTAACCCTAGCCCGAACCCTAACCCTAATCCTTCCCCAAAGCCTGACCCTCACCCGTCCCCTAATCCTAACCCGTACGCTAACACTAACCCGCGCCCTCACACGCACGCTCCCCCTAAAGCGTTGCCGTACCCTCACCTGGACCCTAAACCGTCCCCGTCCCCTAACCCTAACCCTAGCCTGAACCCTAACCCTAACCCTTCCCCGAAGCCTGACCCTCACCCGTCCCCTAATCCTAACACGTACGCTAACACTAACCCGCGCCCTCACACGCACGCTCCCCCTAAAGCGTTGCCGTACCCTCACCTGGACCCTAAACCGTCCCCGTCCCCTAACCCTAACCCTAGCCCGAACCCTAACCCTGACCCTTCCCCGAAGCCTGACCCTCACCCGTCCCCTAATCCTAACCCGTACGCTAACACTAAGCCAAGTCCTCACACGCACGCTCCCCCTAAAGCGTTGCCGTACCCTCACCTGGACCCTAAACCATCCCCGTCCCCTAACCCTAACCCTAGCCTGTACCCTAACCCTAACCTTTCCCCGAAGCCTGACCCTCACGCGTCCCCTAATCCTAACCCGTACGCTAACACTAACCCGCGCCCTCACACGCACGCTCCCCCTAAAGCGTTGCCGTACCCTCACCTGGACCCTAAACCGTCCCCGTCTCCTAACCCTAACCCTAGCCCGAACCCTAACCCTAACCCTTCCCCGAAGCCTGACCCTCACCCGTCCCCTAATCCTAACCCGTACGCTAACACTAACCCGCGCCCTCACACGCACGCTCCCCCTAAAGCGTTGCCGTACCCTCACCTGGGCCCTAAACCGTCCCCGTCCCCTAACCCTAACCCTAGCCCGAACCCTAACCCTAACCCTTCCCCGAAGCCTGACCCTCACCCGTCCCCTAATCCTAACACGTACGCTAACACTAACCCGCGCCCTCACACGCACGCTCCCCCTAAAGCGTTGCCGTACCCTCACCTGGACCCTAAACCGTCCCCGTCCCCTAACCCTAACCCTAGCCCGAACCCTAACCCTGACCCTTCCCCGAAGCCTGACCCTCACCCGTCCCCTAATCCTAACCCGTACGCTAACACTAACCCGTGCCCTCACACGCACGTTCCCCCTAAAGCGTTGCCGTACCCTCACCTGGACCCTAAACCGTCCCCGTCCCCTAACCCTAACCCTAGCCCGAACCCTAACCCTGACCCTTCCCCGAAGCCTGACCCTCACCCGTGCCCTAATCCTAACCCGTACGCTAACACTAACCCGCACCCTCACACGCACGCTCCCCCTAAAGCGTTGCCGTACCCTCACCTGGACCCTAAACCGTCCCCGTCACCTAACCCTAACCCTAGCCCGAACCCTAACCCTAACCCTTCCCCGAAGCCTGACCCTCACCCGTCCCCTAATCCTAACCCGTACGCTAACACTAACCCGCGCCCTCACACGCACGCTCCCCCTAAAGCGTTGCCATACCCTCACCTGGTCCCTAAACCGTCCCCGTCCCCTAACCCTAACCCTAGCCCGAACCCTAACCCTGACCCTTCCCGAAGCCTGACCCTCACCCGTCCCCTAATCCTAACCCGTACGCTAACACTAACCCGCGCCCTCACACGCACGCTCCCCCTAAAGCGTTGCCGTACCCTCACCTGGACCCTAAACCGTCCCCGTCCCCTAACCCTAACCGTAGCCCCAACCCTAACCCTGACCCTTCCCCGAAGCCTGACCCTCACCCGTCCCCTAATCCTAACCCTTACGCTAACACTAACCCGCGTCCTCACACGCACGCTGCCCCTAAAGCGTTGCCGTACCCTCACCTGGACCCTAAACCGTCCCCGTCCCCTAACCCTAACCCTAGCCTGAACCCTAACCCTAACCTTTCCCCGAAGCCTGACCCTCACGCGTCCCCTAATCCTAACCCGTACGCTAACACTAACCCGCGCCCTCACACGCACGCTCCCCCTAAAGCGTTGCCGTACCCTCACCTGGACCCTAAACCGTCCCCGTCCCCTAACCCTAACCCTAGCCCGAACCCTAACCCTAACCCTTCCCCGAAGCCTGACCCTCACCCGTCCCCTAATCCTAACCCGTACGCTAACACTAACCCGCGCCCTCACACGCACGCTCCCCCTAAAGCATTGCCGTACCCTCACCTGGACCCTAAACCGTCCCCGTCCCCTAACCCTAACCCTAGCCCGAACCCTAACCCTAACCCTTCCCCAAAGCCTGACCCTCACCCGTCCCCTAATCCTAACCCGTACGCTAACACTAACCCGCGCCCTCACACGCACGCTCCCCCTAAAGCGTTGCCGTACCCTCACCTGGACCCTAAACCGTCCCCGTCCCCTAACCCTAACCCTAGCCTGAACCCTAACCCTAACCCTTCCCCGAAGCCTGACCCTCACCCGTCCCCTAATCCTAACCCGTACGCTAACACTAACCCGCGCCCTCACACGCACGCTCCCCCTAAAGCGTTGCCGTACCCTCACCTGGACGCTAAACCGTCCCCGTCCCCTAACCCTAACCCTAGCCCGAACCCTAACACTGACCCTTCCCCGAAGCCTGACCCTCACCCGTCCCCTAATCCTAACCCGTACGCTAACACTAAGCCGCGTCCTCACACGCACGCTCCCCCTAAAGCGTTGCCGTACCCTCACCTGGACCCTAAACCATCCCCGTCCCCTAACCCTAACCCTAGCCTGTACCCTAACCCTAACCTTTCCCCGAAGCCTGACCCTCACGCGTCCCCTAATCCTAACCCGTACGCTAACACTAACCCGCGCCCTCACACGCACGCTCCCCCTAAAGCGTTGCCGTACCCTCACCTGGACCCTAAACCGTCCCCGTCCCCTAACCCTAACCCTAGCCCGAACCCTAACCCTAACCCTTCCCCGAAGCCTGACCCTCACCCGTCCCCTAATCCTAACCCGTACGCTAACACTAACCCGCGCCCTCACACGCACGCTCCCCCTAAAGCGTTGCCGTACCCTCACCTGGACCCTAAACCGTCCCCGTCCCCTAACCCTAACCCTAGCCCAAACCCTAACCCTAACCCTTCCCCGAAGCCTGACCCTCACCCGTCCCCTAATCCTAACCCGTACGCTAACACTAACCCACGCCCTCACACGCACGCTCCCCCTAAAGCGTTGCTGTACCCTCACCTGGACCCTAAACCGTCCCCGTCCCCTAACCCTAACCCTAGCCCGAACCCTAACCCTGACCCTTCCCCGAAGCCTGACCCTCACCCGTCCCCTAATCCTAACCCGTACGCTAACACTAACCCGATCCCTCACACGCACGCTCCCCCTAAAGCGTTGCCGTACCCTCACCTGGACCCTAAACCGTCCCCGTCCCCTAACCCTAACCCTAGCCCGAACCCTAACCCTGACCCTTCCCCGAAGCCTGACCCTCACCCGTCCCCTAATCCTAACCCGTACGCTAACACTAACCCACGCCCTCACACTCACGCTCCCCTAAAGCGTTGCCGTACCCTCACCTGGACCCTAAACCGTCCCCGTCCCCTAACCCTAACCCTAGTCCGAACCCTAACCCTGACCCTTCCCCGAAGCCTGACTCTCCCCCGTCCCCTAATCCTAACCCGTACGCTAACACTAATCCGCACCCTCACACGCACGCTCCCCCTAAAGCGTTGCCGTATCATCAGCTGGACCCTAAACCGTCCCCGTCCCCTAACCCTAAACCTAGCCTGAACCCTAACCCTGACCCTTCCCCGAAGCCTGACCCTCACCCGTCCCCTAATCCTAACCCGTACGCTAACACTAAACCGCGCCCTCACACGCACGCTCCCCCTAAAGCGTTGCCGTACCCTCACCTGGACCCTAAACCGTCCCCTAACCCTAACCCTAACCCTAGCCCGAACCCTAACCCTGACCCTTCCCCGAAGCCTGACCCTCACCCGTCACCTAATCCTAACCCGTACGCTAACACTAACCCGCGCCCTCACACGCACGCTCCCCCTAAAGCATTGCCGTACCCTCACCTGGACCCTAAACCGTCCCCGTCCCCTAACCCTAACCCTAGCCCGAACCCTAACCCTGACACTTCCCCGAAGCCTGACCCTCACCCGTCCCCTAATCCTAACCCATACGCTAACACTAACCCGCGCCCTCACACGCACGCCCCCCCTAAAGCGTTGCCGTACCCTCACCTGGACCCTAAACCGTCCCCGTCCCCTAACCCTAACCCTAGCCCGAACCCTAACCCTAACCCTTCCCCGAAGCCTGACCCTCACCCGTCCCCTAATCCTAACCCGTACGCTAACACTAACCCGCGCCCTCACACGCACGCTCCCCCTAAAGCGTTGCCGTACCCTCACATGGACCCTAAACCGTCCCCGTCCCCTAACCCTAACCCTAGCCCGAACGCTAACCCTAACCCTTCCCCGAAGCCTGACCCTCACACTTCTCCTAATCCTAACCCGTACGCTAACACTAACCCGCACCCTCACACGCACTCTCCCCCTAAAGCGTTGCCGTACCCTCACCTGGACCCTAAACCGTCCCAGTCCACTAACCCTAACCCTAGCCCGAACCCTAACCCTAACCCTTCCCCGAAGCCTGACCCTCACCCGTCCCCTAATCCTAACCCGTACGCTGACACTAACCCGCGCCCTCACACGCACGCTCCCCCTAAAGCATTGCCGTACCCTCACCTGGACCCTAAACCGTCCCCGTCCCCTAACCCTAACCCTAGCCCGAACCCTAACCCTTCCCCGAAGCCTGACCCTAACACGTCCCCTAATCCTAACCCGTACGCTAACACTAAACCGCGCCCTCACACGCACGCTCCCCCTAAAGCGTTGCCGTACCCTCACCTGGACCCTAAACCGTCCCCGTCGCGTAACCCTAACCCTAGCCCGAACCCTAACCCTGACCCTTCCCCGAAGCCTGACCCCACCCGTCCCCTAATCCTAACCCGTACGCTAACAGTAACCCACGCTCTCACACGCACGCTCCCTCTAAAGCGTTGCCGTACCCTCACCTGGACCCTAAACCGTCCCCGTCCCCTAACCCTAACCCTAGCCCGAACCCTAACCCTAACCCTTCCCCGAAGCCTGACCCTCACCCGTCTCCTAATCCTGACCCGTACAATAACACTAACCTGCGCCCTCACACACACGCTCCCCCTAAAGCGTTGCCGTACCCTCACCTGGACCCTAAACCGTCCCCGTCCCCTAACCCTAACCCTAGCCCGAACCCTAACCCTGACCCTTCCCCGAAGCCTGACCCTCACCCGTCCCCTAATCCTAACCCGTACGCTAACACTAACCCGTGCCCTCACACGCACGCTCCCCCTAAAGCGTTGCCGTACCCTCACCTGGACCCTAAACCGTCCCCGTCACCTAACCCTAACCCTAGCCCGAACCCTAACCCCGACCCTTCCCCGAAACCTGACCCTCACCCGTGCCCTAATCCTAACCCGTACGCTAACACTAACCCGCGCCCTCACACGCACGCTCCCCCTACAGCGTTGCCGTACCCTCACCTGGACTCTAAACCGTCCCCGTCACCTAACCCTAACCCTAGCCCGAACCCTAACCCTGACCCTTCCCCGAAGCCTGACCCTCACCCGTCCCCTAATCCTAACCCGTACGCTAACACTAACCCGCGCCCTCACACGCACGCTCCCCCTAAAGCGTTGCCGTACCCTCACCTGGTCCCTAAACCGTCCCCGTCCCCTAACCCTAACCATAGCCCGAACCCTAACCCTGACCCTTCCCCGAAGCCTGACCCTCACCCGTCCCCTAATCCTAACCCGTACGCTAACACTAACCCGCGCCCTCACACGCACGCTCCCCCTAAAGCGTTGCCGTACCCTCACCTGGACCCTAAACCGTCCCCGTCCCCTAACCCTAACCGTAGCCCGAACCCTAACCCTGACCCTTCCCCGAAGCCTGACCCTCACCCGTCCCCTAATCCTAACCCGTACGCTAACACTAACCCGCGCCCTCACACGCACGCTCCCCCTAAAGCGTTGCCGTACCCTCACCTGGACCCTAAACCGTCCCCGTCCCCTAACCCTAACCCTAGCCCGAACCCTAACCCTGACCCTTCCCCGAAGCCTGACCCTCACCCGTCCCCTAATCCTAACCCGTACGCTAACACTAACCCGCGCCCTCACACGCACGCTCCCCCTAAAGCGTTGCCGTACCCTCACCTGGACCCTAAACCGTCCCCGTCCCCTAACCCTAACCCTAGCCCGAACCCTAACCCTGACCCTTCCCCGAAGCCTGACCCTCACCCGTCCCCTAATCCTAACCCGTACGCTAACACTAACCCACGCCCTCACACGCACGCTCCCCCTAAAGCGTTGCCGTACCCTCACCTGGACCCTAAACCGTCCCCGTCCCCTAACCCTAACCTTAGCCCGAACCCTAACCCTAACCTTTCCCCGAAGCCTGACCCTCACCCGTCCCCTAATCCTAACCCGTACGCTAGCACAAACCCGCGTCCTCACACGCACGCTCCCCCTAAAGCGTTGCCGTACCCTCACCTGGACCCTAAACCGTCCCCGTCCCCTAACCCTAACCCTAGCCCGAACCCTAACCCTAACCCTTCCCCGAAGCCTGACCCTCACCCGTCCCCTAATCCTAACACGTACGCTAACACTAACCCGCGCCCTCACACGCACGCTCCCCCTAAAGCGTTGCCGTACCCTCACCTGGACCCTAAACCGTCCCCGTCCCCTAACCCTAACCCTAGCCCGAACCCTAACCCTGACCCTTCCCCGAAGCCTGACCCTCACTCGTCCCCTAATCCTAACCCGTATGCTAACACTAACTCGTGCCCTCACACGCACGCTCCCCCTAAAGCGTTGCCGTACCCTCACCTGGACCCTAAACCGTCCCCGTCCCCTAACCCTAACCCTAGCCCGAACCCTAACCCTGACCCTTCCCCGAAGCCTGACCCTCACCCGTGCCCTAATCCTAACCCGTACGCTAACACTAACCCGCACCCTCACACGCACGCTCCCCCTAAAGCGTTGCCGTACCCTCACCTGGACCCTAAACCGTCCCCTTCCCCTAAACCTAACCCTAGCCCGAACCCTAACCCTAATCCTTCCCCGAAGCCTGACCCTCACCCGTCCCCTAATCCTAACCCGTACGCTAACACTAACCCGCGCCCTCACACGCACGCTCCCCCTAAAGCGTTGCCATACCCTCACCTGGTCCCTAAACCGTCCCCGTCCCCTAACCCTAACCCTAGCCCGAACCCTAACCCTGACCCTTCCCCGAAGCCTGACCCTCACCCGTCCCCTAATCCTAACCCGTACGCTAACACTAACCCGCGCCCTCACACGCACGCTCCCCCTAAAGCGTTGCCGTACCCTCACCTGGACCCTAAACCGTCCCCGTCCCCTAACTCTAACTGTAGCCCGAACCCTAACCCTGACCCTTCCCCGAAGCCTGACCCTCACCCGTCCCCTAATCCTAACCCGTACGCTAACACTAACCCGCGTCCTCACACGCACGCTGCCCCTAAAGCGTTGCCGTACCCTCACCTGGACCCTAAACCGTCCCCGTCCCCTAACCCTAACCCTAGCCTGAACCCTAACCCTAACCTTTCCCCGAAGCCTGACCCTCACGCGTCCCCTAATCCTAACCCGTACGCTAACACTAACCCGCGCCCTCACACGCACGCTCCCCCTAAAGCGTTGCCGTACCCTCACCTGGACCCTAAACCGTCCCCGTCCCCTAACCCTAACCCTAGCCCGAACCCTAACCCTAACCCTTCCCCGAAGCCTGACCCTCACCCGTCCCCTAATCCTAACCCGTACGCTAACACTAACCCGCGTCCTCACACGCACGCTGCCCCTAAAGCGTTGCCGTACCCTCACCTGGACCCTAAACCGTCCCCGTCCCCTAACCCTAACCCTAGCCTGAACCCTAACCCTAACCTTTCCCCGAAGCCTGACCCTCACGCGTCCCCTAATCCTAACCCGTACGCTAACACTAACCCGCGCCCTCACACGCACGCTCCCCCTAAAGCGTTGCCGTACCCTCACCTGGACCCTAAACCGTCCCCGTCCCCTAACCCTAACCCTAGCCCGAACCCTAACCCTAACCCTTCCCCGAAGCCTGACCCTCACCCGTCCCCTAATCCTAACACGTACGCTAACACTAACCCGCGCCCTCACACGCACGCTCCCCCTAAAGCGTTGCCGTACCCTCACCTGGACCCTAAACCGTCCCCGTCCCCTAACCCTAACCCTAGCCCGAACCCTAACCCTGACCCTTCCCCGAAGCCTGACCCTCACTCGTCCCCTAATCCTAACCCGTACGCTAACACTAACCCGTGCCCTCACACGCACGCTCCCCCTAAAGCGTTGCCGTACCCTCACCTGGACCCTAAACCGTCCCCGTCCCCTAACCCTAACCCTAGCCCGAACCCTAACCCTGACCCTTCCCCGAAGCCTGACCCTCACCCGTGCCCTAATCCTAACCCGTACGCTAACACTAACCCGCACCCTCACACGCACGCTCCCCCTAAAGCGTTGCCGTACCCTCACCTGGACCCTAAACCGTCCCCGTCACCTAAACCTAACCCTAGCCCGAACCCTAACCCTAATCCTTCCCCGAAGCCTGACCCTCACCCGTCCCCTAATCCTAACCCGTACGCTAACACTAACCCGCGCCCTCACACGCACGCTCCCCCTAAAGCGTTGCCATACCCTCACCTGGTCCCTAAACCGTCCCCGTCCCCTAACCCTAACCCTAGCCCGAACCCTAACCCTGACCCTTCCCCGAAGCCTGACCCTCACCCGTCCCCTAATCCTAACCCGTACGATAACACTAACCCGCGCCCTCACACGCACGCTCCCCCTAAAGCGTTGCCGTACCCTCACCTGGACCCTAAACCGTCCCCGTCCCCTAACCCTAACCGTAGCCCGAACCCTAACCCTGACCCTTCCCCGAAGCCTGACCCTCACCCGTCCCCTAATCCTAACCCGTACGCTAACACTAACCCGCGTCCTCACACGCACGCTGCCCCTAAAGCGTTGCCTTACCCTCACCTGGACCCTAAACCGTCCCCGTCCCCTAACCCTAACCCTAGCCTGAACCCTAACCCTAACCTTTCCCCGAAGCCTGACCCTCACGCGTCCCCTAATCCTAACCCGTACGCTAACACTAACCCGCGCCCTCACACGCACGCTCCCCCTAAAGCGTTGCCGTACCCTCACCTGGACCCTAAACCGTCCCCGTCCCCTAACCCTAACCCTAGCCCGAACCCTAACCCTAACCCTTCCCCGAAGCCTGACCCTCACCCGTCCCCTAATCCTAACCCGTACGCTAACACTAACCCGCGCCCTCACACGCACGCTCCCCCTAAAGCGTTGCCGTACCCTCACCTGGACCCTAAACCGTCCCCGTCCCCTAACCCTAACCCTAGCCCGAACCCTAACCCTAACCCTTCCCCAAAGCCTGACCCTCACCCGTCCCCTAATCCTAACCCGTACGCTAACACTAACCCGCGCCCTCACACGCACGCTCCCCCTAAAGCGTTGCCGTACCCTCACCTGGACCCTAAACCGTCCCCGTCCCCTAACCCTAACCCTAGCCTGAACCCTAACCCTAACCCTTCCCCGAAGCCTGACCCTCACCCGTCCCCTAATCCTAACACGTACGCTAACACTAACCCGCGCCCTCACATGCACGCTCCCCCTAAAGCGTTGCCGTACCCTCACCTGGACCCTAAACCGTCCCCGTCCCCTAACCCTAACCCTAGCCCGAACCCTAACCCTGACCCTTCCCCGAAGCCTGACCCTCACCCGTGCCCTAATCCTAACCCGTACGCTAACACTAACCCGCACCCTCACACGCACGCTCCCCCTAAAGCGTTGCCGTACCCTCACCTGGACCCTAAACCGTCCCCGTCACCTACCCCTAACCCTAGCCCGAACCCTAACCCTAACCCTTCCCCGAAGCCTGACCCTCACCCGTCCCCTAATCCTAACCCGTACGCTAACACTAACCCGCGCCCTCACACGCACGCTCCCCCTAAAGCGTTGCCATACCCTCACCTGGTCCCTAAACCGTCCCCGTCCCCTAACCCTAACCCTAGCCCGAACTCTAACCCTGACCCTTCCCCGAAGCCTGACCCTCACCCGTCCCCTAATCCTAACCCGTACGCTAACACTAACCCGCGCCCTCACACGCACGCTCCCCCTAAAGCGTTGCCGTACCCTCACCTGGACCCTAAACCGTCCCCGTCCCCTAACCCTAACCGTACCCCGAACCCTAACCCTGACCCTTCCCCGAAGCCTGACCCTCACCCGTCCCCTAATCCTAACCCGTACGCTAACACTAACCCGCGTCCTCACACGCACGCTGCCCCTAAAGCGTTGCCGTACCCTCACCTGGACCCTAAACCGTCCCCGTCCCCTAACCCTAACCCTAGCCTGAACCCTAACCCTAACCTTTCCCCGAAGCCTGACCCTCACGCGTCCCCTAATCCTAACCCGTACGCTAACACTAACCCGCGCCCTCACACGCACGCTCCCCCTAAAGCGTTGCCGTACCCTCACCTGGACCCTAAACCGTCCCCGTCCCCTAACCCTAACCCTAGCCCGAACCCTAACCCTAACCCTTCCCCGAAGCCTGACCCTCACCCGTCCCCTAATCCTAACCCGTACGCTAACACTAACCCGCGCCCTCACACGCACGCTCCCCCTAAAGCATTGCCGTACCCTCACCTGGACCCTAAACCGTCCCCGTCCCCTAACCCTAACCCTAGCCCGAACCCTAACCCTAACCCTTCCCCAAAGCCTGACCCTCACCCGTCCCCTAATCCTAACCCGTACGCTAACACTAACCCGCGCCCTCACACGCACGCTCCCCCTAAAGCGTTGCCGTACCCTCACCTGGACCCTAAACCGTCCCCGTCCCCTAACCCTAACCCTAGCCCGTACCCTAACCCTGACACTTCCCCGAAGCCTGACCCTCACCCGTCCCCTAATCCTAACCCGTACGCTAACACTAAGCCGCGTCCTCACACGCACGCTCCCCCTAAAGCGTTGCCGTACCCTCACCTGGACCCTAAACCGTCCCCGTCCCCTAACCCTAACCCTAGCCCGAACCCTAACCCTGACACTTCCCCGAAGCCTGACCCTCACCCGTCCCCTAATCCTAACCCGTACGCTAACACTAACCCGATCCCTCACACGCACGCTCCCCCTAAAGCGTTGCCGTACCCTCACCTGGACCCTAAACCGTCCCCGTCCCCTAACCCTAACCCTAGCCCGAACCCTAACCCTGACCCTTCCCCGAAGCCTGACCCTCACCCGTCCCCTAATCCTAACCCGTACGCTAACACTAACCCACGCCCTCACACTCACGCTCCCCTAAAGCGTTGCCGTACCCTCACCTGGACCCTAAACCGTCCCCGTCCCCTAACCCTAACCCTAGCCCGAACCCTAACCCTGACCCTTCCCCGAAGCCTGACCCTCACCCGTCCCCTAATCCTAACCCGTACGCTAACACTAACCCGCGCCCTCACACGCAAGCTCCCCCTAAAGCGTTGCCGTACCCTCACCTGGACCCTAAACCGTCCCCGTCCCCTAACCCTAACCCTAGCCCGAACCCTAACCCTGACCCTTCCCCAAAGCCTGACTCGCCCCCGTCCCCTAATCCTAACCCGTACGCTAACACTAATCCGCACCCTCACACGCACGCTCCCCCTAAAGCGTTGCCGTACCCTCACCTGGACCCTAAACCGTCCCCGTCCCCTAACCCTAACCCTAGCCCGAACCCTAACCCTAACCCTTCCCCGAAGCCTGACCCTCACCCGTCCCCTAATCCTAACCCGTACGCTAACACTAACCCGCGCCCTCACACGCACGCTCCCCCTAAAGCGTTGCCGTACCCTCACCTGGACCCTAAACCGTCCCCGTCCCCTAACCCTAACCCTAGCCCGAACCCTAACCCTAACCCTTCCCCGAAGCCTGACCCTCAACCGTCGCCTAATCCTAACCCGTACGCTAACACTAACCCGCGCCCTCACACGCACGCTCCCCCTAAAGCGTTGCCGTACCCTCACCTGGACCCTAAACCGTCCCCGTCCCCTAACCCTAACCCTAGCCCGAACCCTAACCCTGACCCTTCCCCGAAGCCTGACCCTCACCCGTCCCCTAATCCTAACCCGTACGCTAACACTAACCCGTGCCCTCACACGCACGCTCCCCCTAAAGCGTTGCCGTACCCTCACCTGGACCCTAAACCGTCCCCGTCACCTAACCCGAACCCTAGCCCGAACCCTAACCCTGACCCTTCCCCAAAGACTGATCCTCACCCGTGCCCTAATCCTAACCCGTACGCTAACACTAACCCGCACCCTCACACGCACGCTCCCCCTACAGCGTTGCCGTACCCTCACCTGGACCCTAAACCGTCCCCGTCATCTAACCCTAACCCTAGCCCGAACCCTAACCCTGACCCTTCCCCGAAGCCTGACCCTCACCCGTCCCCTAATCCTAACCCATACGCTAACACTAACCCGCGCCCTCACACGCACGCTCCCCCTAAAGCATTGCCGTACCCTCACCTGGTCCCTAAACCGTCCCCGTCCCCTAACCCTAACCCTAGCCCGAACTCTAACCCTGACCCTTCCCCGAAGCCTGACCCTCACCCGTCCCCTAATCCTAACCCGTACGCTAACACTAACCCGCGCCCTCACACGCACGCTCCCCCTAAAGCGTTGCCGTACCCTCACCTGGACCCTAAACCGTCCCCGTCCCCTAACCCTAACCGTAGCCCGAACCCTAACCCTGACCCTTCCCCGAAGCCTGACCCTCAGCAGTCCCCTAATCCTAACCCGTACGCTAACACTAAGCCGCGCCCTCACACGCACGCTCCCCCTAAAGCGTTGCCGTACCCTCACCTGGACCCTAAACCGTCCCCGTCCCCTAACGCTAACCCTAGCCCGAACCCTAACCCTGAACCTTCCCCGAAGCCTGACCCTCACCCGTCCCCTAATCCTAACCCGTACGCTAACACTAACCCGCGCCCTCACACGCACGCTCCCCCTAAAGCGTTGCCGTACCCTCACCTGGACCCTAAACCGTCCCCGTCCCCTAACCCTAACCCTAGCCCGAACCCTAACCCTCACTCTTCCCCGAAGCCTGACCCTCACCCGTCCCCTAATCCTAACCCGTACGCTAACACTAATCCGCACCCTCACACGCACGCTCCCCCTAAAGCGTTGCCGTACCCTCACCTGGACCCTAAACCGTCCCCATCCCCTAACCCTAACCCTGGCCTGAACCCTAACCCTGACCCTTCCCCGAAGCCTGACCCTCACCCGTCCCCTAATCCTAACCCGTACGCTAACACTAACCCGCGCCCTCACACGCACGCTCCCCCTAAAGCGTTGCCGTACCCTCACCTGGACCCTAAACCGTCCCCGTCCCCTAACCCTAACCCTAGCCCGAACCCTAACCATAACCTTTCCCCGAAGCCTGACCCTCACCCGTCCCCTAATCCTAACCCGTACGCTAACACAAACCCGCGTCCTCACACGCACGCTCCCCCTAAAGCGTTGCCGTACCCTCACCTGGACCCTAAACCGTCCCCGTCCCCTAACCCTAACCCTAGCCCGAACCCTAACCCTGACCCTTCCCCGAAGCCTGACCCTCACCCGTTCCCTAATCCTAACCCGTACGCTAACACTAACCCGCGCCCTCACACGCACGCTCCCCTTAAAGCGTTGCCGTACCCTCACCTGGACCCTAAACCGTCCCCGTCCCCTAACCCTAACCCTAGCCCGAACCCTAACCCTAACCCTTCCCCGAAGCCTGACCCTCACCCGTCCCCTAATCCTAACCCGTACGCTAACACTAACCCGCACCCTCACACGCACGCTCCCCCTAAAGCGTTGCCGTACCCTCACCTGGACCCTAAACCGTCCCCGTCCCCTAACCCTAACCCTAGCCCGAACCCTAACCCTAACCCTTCCCCGAAGCCTGACCCTCACACTTCTCCTAATCCTAACCCGTACGCTAACACTAACCCGCACCCTCACACGCACTCTCCCCCTAAAGCGTTGCCGTACCCTCACCTGGACCCTAAACCGTCCCCGTCCACTAACCCTAACCCTAGCCCGAACCCTAACCCTAACCCTTCCCCGAAGCCTGACCCTCACCCGTCCCCTAATCCTAACCCGTACGCTGACAGTAACCCGCGCCCTCACACGCACGCTCCCCCTAAAGCGTTGCCGTACCCTCACCTGGACCCTAAACCGTCCCCGTCCCCTAACCCTAGCCCGAACCCTAACCCTTCCCCGAAACCTGACCCTCACCCGTCCCCTAATCCTAACCCGTACGCTAACACTAACCCGCGCCCTCACACGCACGCTCCCCCTAAAGCGTTGCCATACCCTCACCTGGTCCCTAAACCGTCCCCGTCCCCTAACCCTAACCCTAGCCCGAACTCTAACCCTGACCCTTCCCCGAAGCCTGACCCTCACCCGTCCCCTAATCCTAACCCGTACGCTAACACTAACCCGCGTCCTCACACGCACGCTGCCCCTAAAGCGTTGCCGTACCCTCACCTGGACCCTAAACCGTCCCCGTCCCCTAACCCTAACCCTAGCCTGAACCCTAACCCTAACCTTTCCCCGAAGCCTGACCCTCACGCGTCCCCTAATCCTAACCCGTACGCTAACACTAACCCGCGCCCTCACACGCACGCTCCCCCTAAAGCGTTGCCGTACCCTCACCTGGACCCTAAACCGTCCCCGTCCCCTAACCCTAACCCTAGCCCAAACCCTAACCCTAACCCTTTCCCGAAGCCTGACCCTCACCCGTCCCCTAATCCTAACCCGTACGCTAACACTAACCCGCGCCCTCACACGCACGCTCCCCCTAAAGCATTGCCGTACCCTCACCTGGACCCTAAACCGTCCCCGTCCCCTAACCCTAACCCTAGCCCGAACCCTAACCCTAACCCTTCCCCAAAGCCTGACCCTCACCCGTCCCCTAATCCTAACCCGTACGCTAACACTAACCCGCGCCCTCACACGCACGCTCCCCCTAAAGCGTTGCCGTACCCTCACCTAGACCCTAAACCGTCCCCGTCACCTAACCCGAACCGTAGCCCGAACCCTAACCCTGACCCTTCCCCAAAGACTGATCCTCACCCGTGCCCTAATCCTAACCCGTACGCTAACACTAACCCGCACCCTCACACGCACGCTCCCCCTACAGCGTTGCCGTACCCTCACCTGGACCCTAAACCGTCCCCGTCATCTAACCCTAACCCTAGCCCGAACCCTAACCCTGACCCTTCCCCGAAGCCTGACCCTCACCCGTCCCCTAATCCTAACCCATACGCTAACACTAACCCGCGCCCTCACACGCACGCTCCCCCTAAAGCATTGCCGTACCCTCACCTGGCCCCTAAACCGTCCCCGTCCCCTAACCCTAACCCTAGCCCGAACTCTAACCCTGACCCTTCCCCGAAGCCTGACCCTCACCCGTCCCCTAATCCTAACCCGTACGCTAACACTAACCCGCGCCCTCACACGCACGCTCCCCCTAAAGCGTTGCCGTACCCTCACCTGGACCCTAAACCGTCCCCGTCCCCTAACCCTAACCGTAGCCCGAACCCTAACCCTGACCCTTCCCCGAAGCCTGACCCTCAGCAGTCCCCTAATCCTAACCCGTACGCTAACACTAAGCCGCGCCCTCACACGCACGCTCCCCCTAAAGCATTGCCGTACCCTCACCTGGACCCTAAACCGTCCCCGTCCCCTAACGCTAACCCTAGCCCGAACCCTAACCCTGAACCTTCCCCGAAGCCTGACCCTCAACCGTCCCCTAATCCTAACCCGTACGCTAACACTAACCCGCGCCCTCACACGCACGCTCCCCCTAAAGCGTTGCCGTACCCTCACCTGGACCCTAAACCGTCCCCGTCCCCTAACCCTAACCCTAGCCTGAACCCTAACCCTCACTCTTCCCCGAAGCCTGACCCTCACCCGTCCCCTAATCCTAACCCGTACGCTAACACTAATCCGCACCCTCACACGCACGCTCCCCCTAAAGCGTTGCCGTACCCTCACCTGGACCCTAAACCGTCCCCGTCCCCTAACCCTAACCCTAGCCCGAACCCTAACACTAACCCTTCCCTGAAGCCTGACCCTCACCCGTCCCCTAATCCTAACCCGTACGCTAACACTAACCCAAGCCCTCACACGCACGCTCCCCCTAAAGCGTTGCCGTACCCTCACCTGGACCCTAAACCGTCCCCGTCCCCTAACCCTAACCCTAGCCCGAACCCTAACCCTAACCTTTCCCCGAAGCCTGACCCTCACCCGTCCCCTAATCCTAACCCGTACGCTAACACAAACCCGCGTCCTCACACACATGCTCCCCTTAAAGCGTTGCCGTACCTTCACCTGGACCCTAAACCGTCCCCGTCCCCTAACCCTAACCCTAGCCCGAACCCTAACCCTAACACTTCCCCGAAGCCTGACCCTCACCCGTCCCCTAATCCTAACCCGTACGCTAACACTAACCCGCGCCCTCACACGCACGCTCCCCCTAAAGCGTTGCCGTACCCTCACCTGGACCCTAAACCGTCCCCGTCCCCTAACCCTAACCCTAGCCCGAACCCTAACCCTGACCCTTCCCCGAAGCCTGACCCTCACCCGTCCCCTAATCCTAACCCGTACGCTAACACTAACCCGCGCCCTCACACGCACGCTCCCCCTAAAGCGTTGCCGTACCCTCACCTGGACCCTAAACCGTCCCCGTCCCCTATCCCTAACCCTAGCCTGAAACCTAACCCTAACCTTTCCCCGAAGCCTGACACTCACGCGTCCCCTAATCCTAACCCGTACGCTAACACTAACCCGCGCCCTCACACGCACGCTCCCCCTAAAGCGTTGCCGTACCTTCACGTGGAACCTAAACCGTCCCCGTCCCCTAACCCTAACCCTAGCCCGAACCCTAACCCTAACACTTCCCCGAAGCCTGACCCTCACCCGTCCACTAATCCTAACACGTACGCTAACACTAACCCGCGCCCTCACATGCACGCTCCCCCTAAAGCGTTGCCGTACCCTCACCTGGACCCTAAACCGTCCCCGTCCCCTAACCCTAACCCTAGCCCGAACCCTAACCCTTCCCCGAAGCCTGACCCTAACCCGTCCCCTAATCCTAACCCGTACGCTAACACTAAACCGCGCCCTCACACGCACGCTCCCCCTAAAGCGTTGCCGTACCCTCACCTGGACCCTAAACCGTCCCCGTCCCCTAACCCTAACCCTAGCCCGAACCCTAACCCTGACCCTTCCCCGAAGCCTGACCCCACCCGTCCCCTAATCCTAACCCGTACGCTAACAGTAACCCACGCTCTCACACGCACGCTCCCTCTAAAGCGTTGCCGTACCCTCACCTGGACCCTAAACCGTCCCCGTCCCCTAACCCTAACCCTAGCCCGAACCCTAACCCTAACACTTCCCCGAAGCCTGACCCTCACCCTTCTCCTAATCCTGACCCGTACAATAACACTAACCTGCGCCCTCACACGCACGCTCCCCCTAAAGCGTTGCCGTACCCTCACCTGGACCCTAAACCGTCCCCGTCCCCTAACCCTAACCCTAGCCCGAACCCTAACCCTGACCCTTCCCCGAAGCCTGACCCTCACCCGTCCCCTAATCCTAACCCGTACGCTAACACTAACCCGTGCCCTCACACGCACGCTCCCCCTAAAGCGTTGCCGTACCCTCACCTGGACCCTAAACCGTCCCCGTCACCTAACCCTAACCCTAGCCCGAACCCTAACCCCGACCCTTCCCCGAAACCTGACCCTCACCCGTGCCCTAATCCTAACCCGTACGCTAACACTAACCCGCGCCCTCACACGCACGCTCCCCCTACAGCGTTGCCGTACCCTCACCTGGACCCTAAACCGTCCCCGTCACCTAACCCTAACCCTAGCCCGAACCCTAACCCTGACCCTTCCCCGAAGCCTGACCCTCACCCGTCCCCTAATCCTAACCCGTACGCTAACACTAACCCGCGCCCTCACACGCACGCTCCCCCTAAAGCGTTGCCGTACCCTCACCTGGTCCCTAAACCGTCCCCGTCCCCTAACCCTAACCCTAGCCCGAACCCTAACCCTGACCCTTCCCCGAAGCCTGACCCTCACCTGTCCCCTAATCCTAACCCGTACGCTAACACTAACCCGCGCCCTCACACGCACGCTCCCCCTAAAGCGTTGCCGTACCCTCACCTGGACCCTAAACCGTCCCCGTCCCCTAACCCTAACCGTAGCCCGAACCCTAACCCTGACCCTTCCCCGAAGCCTGACCCTCACCCGTCCCCTAATCCTAACCCGTACGCTAACACTAACCCGCGCCCTCACACTAACGCTCCCCCTAAAGCGTTGCCGTACCCTCACCTGGACCCTAAACCGTCCCCGTCCCCTAACCCTAACCCTAGCCCGAACCCTAACCCTGACCCTTCCCCGAAGCCTGACCCTCACCTGTCCCCTAATCCTAACCCGTACGCTAACACTAACCCGCGCCCTCACACGCACGCTCCCCCTAAAGCGTTGCCGTACCCTCACCTGGACCCTAAACCGTCCCCGTCCCCTAACCCTAACCCTAGCCCGAACCCTAACCCTGACCCTTCCCCGAAGCCTGACCCTCACCCGTCCCCTAATCCTAACCCGTATGCTAACACTAACCCGCGCCCTCACACGCACGCTCCCCCTAATGCGTTGCCGTACCCTCACCTGGACCCTAAACCGTCCCCGTCCCCTAACCCTAACCCTAGCCCGAACCCTAACCCTGACCCTTCCCCGAAGCCTACCCTCACCCGTCCCCTAATCCTAACCCGTACGCTAACACTAACCCGCGCCCTCACACGCACGCTTCCCCTAAAGCGTTGCCGTACCCTCACCTGGACCCTAAACCGTCCCCGTCCCCTAACCCTAACCCTAGCCCGAACCCTAACCCTAACCCTTCCCCGAAGCCTGACCCTCACCCGTCCCCTAATCCTAACCAGTACGCTAACACTAACCCGCGCCCTCACACGCACGCTCCCCCTAAAGCGTTGCCGTACCCTCACATGGACCCTAAACCGTCCCCGTCCCCTAACCCTAACCCTAGACCGAACCCTAACCCTAACCCTTCCCCGAAGCCTGACCCTCACCCTTCTCCTAATCCTAACCCGTACGCTAACACTAACCCGCGCCCTCACACGCACGCTCCCCCTAAAGCGTTGCCGTACCCTCACCTGGACCCTAAACCGTCCCCGTCCACTAACCCTAACCCTAGCCCGAACCCTAACCCTAACCCTTCCCCGAAGCCTGACCCTCACCCGTCCCCTAATCCTAACCCGTACGCTAACACTAACCCGCGCGCTCACACACACGCTCCCCCTAAAGCGTTGCCGTACCCTCACCTGGACCCTAAACCGTCCCCGTTCCCTAACCCTAACCCTAGCCCGAACCCTAACCCTGACCCTTCCCCGAAGCCTGACCCTCACAAGTCCCCTAATCCTAACCCGTACGCTGACACTAACCCGCGCCCTCACACGCACGCTCCCCCTAAAGCGTTGCCGTACCCTCACCTGGACCCTAAACCGTCCCCGTCCGCTAACCCTAACCCTAGCCCGAACCCTAACCCTTCCCCAAAGTCTGACCCTAACCCGTCCCCTAATCCTAACCCGTACGGTAACACTAACCCTCGCCCTCACACGCACGCTCCCCCTAAAGCATTGCCGTACCCTCACCTGGACCCTAAACCGTCCCCGTCCCCTAACCCTAACCCTAGCCCGAACCCTAACCCTGACCCTTCCCCGAAGCCTGATCCCACCCGTCCTCTAATCCTAACCCGTACGCTAACAGTAACCCACGCTCTCACACACACGCTCCCTCTAAATCGTTGCCGTACCCTCAACTGGACCCTAAACCGTCCCCGTCCCCTAACCCTAACCCTAGCCCGAACCCTAACCCTGACCCTTCCCCGAAGCCTGACCCTCACCCGTCCCCTAATCCTAACCCGTACGCTAACACTAACCCGCGCCCTCACACGCACGCTCCCCCTAAAGCGTTGCCGTACCCTCACCTGGACCCTAAACCGTCCCCGTCCCCTAACCCTAACCCTAGCCCGAACCCTAACCCTGACCCTTCCCCGAAGCCTGACCCTCACCCGTCCCCTAATCCTAACCCGTACGCTAACACTAACCCGCGCCCTCACACGCACGCTCCCCCTAATGCGTTGCCGTACCCTCACCTGGACCCTAAACCGTCCCCGTCCCCTAACCCTAACCCTAGCCCGAACCCTAACCCTGACCCTTCCCCGAAGCCTGACCCTCACCCGTCCCCTAATCCTAACCCGTACGCTAACACTAACCCGCGCCCTCACACGCACGCTCCCCCTAAAGCGTTGCCGTACCCTCACCTGGACCCTAAACCGTCCCCGTCCCCTAACCCTAACCCTAGCCCGAACCCTAACCCTGACCCTTCCCCGAAGCCAGACCCTCACCAGTCCCCTAATCCTAACCCGTACGCTAACACTAACCCGCACCCTCACACGCACACTCCCCCTAAAGCGTTGCCGTACCCTCACCTGGACCCTAAACCGTCCCCGTCCACTAACCCTAACCCTAGCCCGAACCCTAACCCTAACCCTTCCCCGAAGCCTGACCCTCACCCGTCCCCTAATCCTAACCCGTACGCTGACAGTAACCCGCGCCCTCACACGCACACTCCCCCTAAAGCGTTGCCGTACCCTCACCTGGACCCTAAACCGTCCCCGTCCCCTAACCCTAACCCTAGCCCGAACCCTAACCCTTCCCCGAAACCTGACCCTCACCCGTCCCCTAATCCTAACCCGTACGCTAACACTAACCCGCGCCCTCACACGCACGCTCCCCCTAAAGCGTTGCCATACCCTCACCTGGTCCCTAAACCGTCCCCGTCCCCTAACCCTAACCCTAGCCCGAACTCTAACCCTGACCCTTCCCCGAAGCCTGACCCTCACCCGTCCCCTAATCCTAACCCGTACGCTAACACTAACCCGCGTCCTCACACGCACGCTGCCCCTAAAGCGTTGCCGTACCCTCACCTGGACCCTAAACCGTCCCCGTCCCCTAACCCTAACCCTAGCCTGAACCCTAACCCTAACCTTTCCCCGAAGCCTGACCCTCACGCGTCCCCTAATCCTAACCCGTACGCTAACACTAACCCGCGCCCTCACACGCACGCTCCCCCTAAAGCGTTGCCGTACCCTCACCTGGACCCTAAACCGTCCCCGTCCCCTAACCCTAACCCTAGCCCAAACCCTAACCCTAACCCTTCCCCGAAGCCTGACCCTCACCCGTCCCCTAATCCTAACCCGTACGCTAACACTAACCCGCGCCCTCACACGCACGCTCCCCCTAAAGCATTGCCGTACCCTCACCTGGACCCTAAACCGTCCCCGTCCCCTAACCCTAACCCTAGCCCGAACCCTAACCCTAACCCTTCCCCAAAGCCTGACCCTCACCCGTCCCCTAATCCTAACCCGTACGCTAACACTAACCCGCGCCCTCACACGCACGCTCCCCCTAAAGCGTTGCCGTACCCTCACCTGGACCCTAAACCGTCCCCGTCACCTAACCCGAACCCTAGCCCGAACCCTAACCCTGACCCTTCCCCAAAGACTGATCCTCACCCGTGCCCTAATCCTAACCCGTACGCTAACACTAACCCGCACCCTCACACGCACGCTCCCCCTACAGCGTTGCCGTACCCTCACCTGGACCCTAAACCGTCCCCGTCATCTAACCCTAACCCTAGCCCGAACCCTAACCCTGACCCTTCCCCGAAGCCTGACCCTCACCCGTCCCCTAATCCTAACCCATACGCTAACACTAACCCACGCCCTCACACGCACGCTCCCCCTAAAGCATTGCCGTACCCTCACCTGGTCCCTAAACCGTCCCCGTCCCCTAACCCTAACCCTAGCCCGAACTCTAACCCTGACCCTTCCCCGAAGCCTGACCCTCACCCGTCCCCTAATCCTAACCCGTACGCTAACACTAACCCGCGCCCTCACACGCACGCTCCCCCTAAAGCGTTGCCGTACCCTCACCTGGACCCTAAACCGTCCCCGTCCCCTAACCCTAACCGTAGCCCGAACCCTAACCCTGACCCTTCCCCGAAGCCTGACCCTCAGCAGTCCCCTAATCCTAACCCGTACGCTAACACTAAGCCGCGCCCTCACACGCACGCTCCCCCTAAAGCGTTGCCGTACCCTCACCTGGACCCTAAACCGTCCCCGTCCCCTAACGCTAACCCTAGCCCGAACCCTAACCCTGAACCTTCCCCGAAGCCTGACCCTCACCCGTCCCCTAATCCTAACCCGTACGCTAACACTAACCCGCGCCCTCACACGCACGCTCCCCCTAAAGCGTTGCCGTACCCTCACCTGGACCCTAAACCGTCCCCGTCCCCTAACCCTAACCCTAGCCCGAACCCTAACCCTCACTCTTCCCCGAAGCCTGACCCTCACCCGTCCCCTAATCCTAACCCGTACGCTAACACTAATCCGCACCCTCACACGCACGCTCCCCCTAAAGCGTTGCCGTACCCTCACCTGGACCCTAAACCGTCCCCGTCCCCTAACCCTAACCCTAGCCCGAACCCTAACACTAACCCTTCCCTGAAGCCTGACCCTCACCCGTCCCCTAATCCTAACCCGTACGCTAACACTAACCCGCGCCCTCACACGCACGCTCCCCCTAAAGCGTTGCCGTACCCTCACCTGGACCCTAAACCGTCCCCGTCCCCTATCCCTAACCCTAGCCTGAACCCTAACCCTAACCTTTCCCCGAAGCCTGACCCTCACGCGTCCCCTAATCCTAACCCGTACGCTAACACTAACCCGCGCCCTCACACGCACGCTCCCCCTAAAGCGTTGCCGTACCTTCACGTGGAACCTAAACCGTCCCCGTCCCCTAACCCTAACCCTAGCCCGAACCCTAACCCTAACACTTCCCCGAAGCCTGACCCTCACCCGTCCACTAATCCTAACACGTACGCTAACACTAACCCGCGCCCTCACATGCACGCTCCCCCTAAAGCGTTGCCGTACCCTCACCTGGACCCTAAACCGTCCCCGTCCCCTAACCCTAACCCTAGCCCGAACCCTAACCCTTCCCCGAAGCCTGACCCTAACCCGTCCCCTAATCCTAACCCGTACGCTAACACTAAACCGCGCCCTCACACGCACGCTCCCCCTAAAGCGTTGCCGTACCCTCACCTGGACCCTAAACCGTCCCCGTCCCCTAACCCTAACCCTAGCCCGAACCCTAACCCTGACCCTTCCCCGAAGCCTGACCCCACCCGTCCCCTAATCCTAACCCGTACGCTAACAGTAACCCACGCTCTCACACGCACGCTCCCTCTAAAGCGTTGCCGTACCCTCACCTGGACCCTAAACCGTCCCCGTCCCCTAACCCTAACCCTAGCCCGAACCCTAACCCTAACACTTCCCCGAAGCCTGACCCTCACCCGTCTCCTAATCCTGACCCGTACAATAACACTAACCTGCGCCCTCACACGCACGCTCCCCCTAAAGCGTTGCCGTACCCTCACCTGGACCCTAAACCGTCCCCGTCCCCTAACCCTAACCCTAGCCCGAACCCTAACCCTGACCCTTCCCCGAAGCCTGACCCTCACCCGTCCCCTAATCCTAACCCGTACGCTAACACTAACCCGTGCCCTCACACGCACGCTCCCCCTAAAGCGTTGCCGTACCCTCACCTGGACCCTAAACCGTCCCCGTCACCTAACCCTAACCCTAGCCCGAACCCTAACCCCGACCCTTCCCCGAAACCTGACCCTCACCCGTGCCCTAATCCTAACCCGTACGCTAACACTAACCCGCGCCCTCACACGCACGCTCCCCCTACAGCGTTGCCGTACCCTCACCTGGACCCTAAACCGTCCCCGTCACCTAACCCTAACCCTAGCCCGAACCCTAACCCTGACCCTTCCCCGAAGCCTGACCCTCACCCGTCCCCTAATCCTAACCCGTACGCTAACACTAACCCGCGCCCTCACACGCACGCTCCCCCTAAAGCGTTGCCGTACCCTCACCTGGTCCCTAAACCGTCCCCGTCCCCTAACCCTAACCCTAGCCCGAACCCTAACCCTGACCCTTCCCCGAAGCCTGACCCTCACGTGTCCCCTAATCCTAACCCGTACGCTAACACTAACCCGCGCCCTCACACGCACGCTCCCCCTAAAGCGTTGCCGTACCCTCACCTGGTCCCTAAACCGTCCCCGTCCCCTAACCCTAACCCTAGCCCGAACCCTAACCCTGACCCTTCCCCGAAGCCTGACCCTCACCCGTCCCCTAATCCTAACCCGTATGCTAACACGAACCCGCGCCCTCACATGCACGCTCCCCCTAATGCGTTGCCGTACCCTCACCTGGACCCTAAACCGTCCCTGTCCCCTAACCCTAACCCTAGCCCGAACCCTAACCCTGACCCTTCCCCGAAGCCTCACCCTCACCCGTCCCCTAATCCTAACCCGTACGCTAACACTAACCCGCGCCCTCACACGCACGCTTCCCCTAAAGCGTTGCCGTACCCTCACCTGGACCCTAAACCGTCCCCGTCCCCTAACCCTAACCCTAGCCCGAACCCTAACCCTAACCCTTCCCCGAAGCCTCACCCTCACCCGTCCCCTAATCCTAACCAGTACGCTAACACTAACCCGCGCCCTCACACGCACGCTCCCCCTAAAGCGTTGCCGTACCCTCACATGGACCCTAAACCGTCCCCGTCCCCTAACCCTAACCCTAGACCGAACCCTAACCCTAACCCTTCCCCGAAGCCTGACCCTCACCCTTCTCCTAATCCTAACCCGTACGCTAACACTAACCCGCGCCCTCACACGCACGCTCCCCCTAAAGCGTTGCCGTACCCTCACCTGGACCCTAAACCGTCCCCGTCCACTAACCCTAACCCTAGCCCGAACCCTAACCCTAACCCTTCCCCGAAGCCTGACCCTCACCCGTCCCCTAATCCTAACCCGTACGCTAACACTAACCCGCGCGCTCACACACACGCTCCCCCTAAAGCGTTGCCGTACCCTCACCTGGACCCTAAACCGTCCCCGTTCCCTAACCCTAACCCTAGCCCGAACCCTAACCCTGACCCTTCCCCGAAGCCTGACCCTCACAAGTCCCCTAATCCTAACCCGTACGCTGACACTAACCCGCGCCCTCACACGCACGCTCCCCCTAAAGCGTTGCCGTACCCTCACCTGGACCCTAAACCGTCCCCGTCCGCTAACCCTAACCCTAGCCCGAACCCTAACCCTTCCCCGAAGTCTGACCCTAACCCGTCCCCTAATCCTAACCCGTACGGTAACACTAACCCTCGCCCTCACACGCACGCTCCCCCTAAAGCATTGCCGTACCCTCACCTGGACCCTAAACCGTCCCCGTCCCCTAACCCTAACCCTAGCCCGAACCCTAACCCTGACCCTTCCCCGAAGCCTGATCCCACCCGTCCTCTAATCCTAACCCGTACGCTAACAGTAACCCACGCTCTCACACACACGCTCCCTCTAAATCGTTGCCGTACCCTCAACTGGACCCTAAACCGTCCCCGTCCCCTAACCCTAACCCTAGCCCGAACCCTAACCCTGACCGTTCCCCGAAGCCTGACCCTCACCCGTCCCCTAATCCTAACCCGTACGCTAACACTAACCCGCGCCCTCACACGCACGCTCCCCCTAAAGCGTTGCCGTACCCTCACCTGGACCCTAAACCGTCCCCGTCCCCTAACCCTAACCCTAGCCCGAACCCTAACCCTGACCCTTCCCCGAAGCCTGACCCTCACCCGTCCCCTAATCCTAACCCGTACGCTAACACTAACCCGCGCCCTCACACGCACGCTCCCCCTACAGCGTTGCCGTACCCTCACCTGGACCCTAAACCGTCCCCGTCCCCTAACCCTAACCCTAGCCCGAACCCTAACCCTGACCCTTCCCCGAAGCCTGACCCTCACCCGTCCCCTAATCCTAACCCGTACGCTAACACTAACCCACGCCCTCACACGCACGCTCCCCCTAAAGCGTTGCCGTACCCTCACCTGGACCCTAAACCGTCCCCGTCCCCTAACCCTAACCCTAGCCCGAACCCTAACCCTGACCCTTCCCCGAAGCCTGACCCTCACCCGTCCCCTAATCCTAACCCGTACGCTAACACTAACCCGCGCCCTCACACGCACGCTCCCCCTAATGCGTTGCCGTACCCTCACCTGGACCCTAAACCGTCCCCGTCCCCTAACCCTAACCCTAGACCGAACCCTAACCCTGACCCTTCCCCGAAGCCTCACCCTCACCCGTCCCCTAATCCTAACCCGTACGCTAACACTAACCCGCGCCCTCACACGCACGCTCCCCCTAAAGCGTTGCCGTACCCTCACCTGGACCCTAAACCGTCCCCGTCCCCTAACCCTAACCCTAGCCCGAACCCTAACCCTAACCCTTCCCCGAAGCCTGACCCTCACCCGTCCCCTAATCCTAACCCGTACGCTAACACTAACCCGCGCCCTCACACGCACGCTCCCCCTAAAGCGTTGCCGTACCCTCACCTGGACCCTAAACCGTCCCCGTCCCCTAACCCTAACCCTAGCCCGAACCCTAACCCTAACCCTTCCCCGAAGCCTGACCCTCACCCGTCCCCTAATCCTAACCAGTACGCTAACACTAACCCGCGCCCTCACACGCACGCTCCCCCTAAAGCGTTGCCGTACCCTCACATGGACCCTAAACCGTCCCCGTCCCCTAACCCTAACCCTAGCCCGAACCCTAACCCTAACCCTTCCCCGAAGCCTGACCCTCACCCTTCTCCTAATCCTAACCCGTACGCTAACACTAACCCGCGCCCTCACACGCACGCTCCCCCTAAAGCGTTGCCGTACCCTCACCTGGACCCTAAACCGTCCCCGTCCACTAACCCTAACCCTAGCCCGAACCCTAACCCTAACCCTTCCCCGAAGCCTGACCCTCACCCGTCCCCTAATCCTAACCCGTACGCTAACACTAACCCGCGCGCTCACACACACGCTCCCCCTAAAGCGTTGCCGTACCCTCACCTGGACCCTAAACCGTCCCCGTTCCCTAACCCTAACCCTAGCCCGAACCCTAACCCTGACCCTTCCCCGAAGCCTGACCCTCACAAGTCCCCTAATCCTAACCCGTACGCTGACACTAACCCGCGCCCTCACACGCACGCTCCCCCTAAAGCGTTGCCGTACCCTCACCTGGACCCTAAACCGTCCCCGTCCGCTAACCCTAACCCTAGCCCGAACCCTAACCCTTCCCCGAAGTCTGACCCTAACCCGTCCCCTAATCCTAACCCGTACGGTAACACTAACCCGCGCCCTCACACGCACGCTCCCCCTAAAGCATTGCCGTACCCTCACCTGGACCCTAAACCGTCCCCGTCCCCTAACCCTAACCCTAGCCCGAACCCTAACCCTGACCCTTCCCCGAAGCCTGATCCCACCCGTCCTCTAATCCTAACCCGTACGCTAACAGTAACCCACGCTCTCACACACACGCTCCCTCTAAATCGTTGCCGTACCCTCACCTGGACCCTAAACCGTCCCCGTCCCCTAACCCTAACCCTAGCCCGAACCCTAACCCTAACCCTTCCCCCGAAGCCTGACCCTCACCCGTCCCCTAATCCTAACCCGTACGCTAACACTAACCCGTGCCCTCACACGTACGCTCCCCCTAAAGCGTTGTCGTACCCTCCTCTGGACCCTAAACCGTCCCCGTCCCCTAACACTAACCCTAGCCCGAACAATAACCCTAACCCTTCCCCAAAGCCTGACCCTCACCCGTCCCCTAATCCTAACCCGTTTGCTAACACTAGCACGTGCCCTCACACCTACGCTCCCCCTAAAGCATTGTCGTACCCTCACCTGTACCCTAAACTATCCCCGTCCCCTAACCCTAACCCTAGCCCGAACCCTAACCCTAAAACTTCCCCGAAGCCTAACACTCACCCGTCCCATTATCCTAACCCGTACGCTAACACTAACCCGCGCCCTCACACGTATGCTCCCCCTAAAGCGTTGTCGTACCCTACCCTGGACCCTAAACCGTCCCCGTCCCCTAACCCTAACCCTAGCCCGAACCCTAACCCTTCCCCGAAGCCTAACCCTCACCCGTCCCCTAATCCTAACCCGTACGCTAACACTAACCCACGCCCTCACTCCTACGCTCCCCCTAAATCGTTGTCGTACCCTCCCCTGGACCCTAAACCGTCCCCGTCCACTAACCCTAACCCTAGCCCGAACCCTAACCCTTACACTTCCCCGAAGCCTGACACTCACCCGTCCCCTAATCCTAACCCGTACGCTAACACTAACCCGCGCCCTCACACGTACGCTCCCCCTAAAGCGTTGTCGTACCCTCACCTGGACCCTAAACCGTCCCCGTCCCCTAACCCTCACCCTAGCCCGAACCCTAACGCTAACCCTTCCCCAAAGCCTGACCCTCACCCGTCCCTAATCCTAACCCGTACGCTAACACTAACCCGCGCCCTCACACCTACGTTCCCCCTAAAGCATTGTCGTTCCCTCCCCTGGACCCTAAACCGTCCCCGTCCCCTAACCCTAACCCTAGACCGAACCCTAACCCTAACCCTTCCCCGAAGCCTGACCCGCACCCGTCCCATAATCCTAACACATACGCTAACACTATCCCGCGCCCTCACACCTACGCTCCCCCTAAAGCGTTCTCGTACCCTCCCCTGGACCATAAACCGTCCCCGTCCCCTAACCCTAACCCTAGCCCAAACCCTAAACCTAAACCTTCCCTGAAGCCTAACCCTCACCCGTCCCCTAATCCTAACCTGTACGCTAACACTAACCCGCGCCCTCACACGTACGCTCCCCGTAAAGCATTGTCGTACCCTCACTTGGACCCTAAACCGTCCCCATCCCCTAACCCTAACCCTAGCCCGATCCCTAACCCTAACCCTTCCCCGAAGCCTGACCCTCACCCGTCCCCTAACCCTAACCAGTAAGCTAACACTAACCCGCGCCCTCACACGCACGCTGCCCCTAAAGCGTTGTCGTACCCTCACCTGGACCCTGAACCGTCCCCGTCCCCTAACCCTAACCCTAGCCCGAACCCTAACGCTAACCCTTCCACGAAGCCTGACCCTCACCCGTCCCCTAATCCTAACCCGTACGCTAACACTAAACCGCGCCCTCACACCAACGCTCCCCCTAAAGCGTTGTCGTACCCTAACCTGGACCCTAAACCGTCCCCGTCCCCTAACCCTAACTCTACCCCGAACCCTAACCCTAACCCTTCCCCGAAGCCTGACCCTCACCCGTCCCCTAATCCTTACCCGTACGCTAACACTAACCCACGCCCTCACACGTACGCTCCCCCTAAATCGTTGTCGTACCCTCAGCTGGACCCTAAACCGTCCCCGTCCCTTAACCCTAACCCGAGCCCGAACCCTAAGCCTAACCGTTCCCCGAAGCCTGACCCTCAACCGTCCCCTAATCCTAACCCGTACGCTAACACTAACCCGCGCCCTCACACGCACGCTCCCCCTAAAGCGTTGCCGTACCCTCACCTGGACCCTAAACCGTCCCCGTCCCCTAACCCTAGCCCGAACCCTAAGCCTAACCCTTCCCCGAAGCCTGACCCTCACCCGTCCCCTAATCCTAACCCGTACGCTAACACTAACCCGCGCCCTCACACGCACGCTCCCCCTAAAGCGTTGCCGTACCCTCACCTGGACCCTAAACCGTCCCCGTCCCCTAACCCTAACCCTAGCCCGAACCCTAACCCTAACCCTTCCCCGAAGCCTGACCCTCAACCGTCCCCTAATCCTAACCCGTACGCTAACACTAACCCGCGCCCTCACACGCACGCTCCCCCTAAAGCGTTGCCGTACCCTCACATGGACCCTAAACCGTCCCCGTCCCCTAACCCTAACCCTAGCCCGAACCCTAACACTAACCCTTCCCCGAAGCCTGACCCTCACCCTTCTCCTAATCCTAACCCGTACGCTAACACTAACACGCGCCCTCACACGCACGCTCCCCCTAAAGCGTTGCCGTACCCTCACCTGGACCCTAAACCGTCCCCGTCCACTAACCCTAACCCTAGCCCGAACCCTAACCCTAACCCTTCCCCGAAGCCTGACCCTCACCCGTCCCCTAATCCTAACCCGTACGCTAACACTAACCCGCGCGCTCACACACACGCTCCCCCTAAAGCGTTGCCGTACCCAAACCTGGACCCTAAACCGTCCCCGTTCCCTAACCCTAACCCTAGCCCGAACCCTAACCCTGACCCTTCCCAGAAGCCTGACCCTCACACGTCCCCTAATCCTAACCCGTACGCTGACACTAACCCGCGCCCTCACACGCACGCTCCCCCTAAAGCGTTGCCGTACCCTCACCTGGACCCTAAACCGTCCCCGTCCGCTAACCCTAACCCTAGCCCGAACCCTAACCCTTCCCCGAAGTCTGACCCTAACCCGTCCCCTAAACCTAACCCGTACGCTAACACTAACCCGCGCCCTCACACGCACGCTCCCCCTAAAGCGTTGCCGTACCCTCACCTGGACCCTAAACCGTCCCCGTCCCCTAACCCTAACCCTAGCCCGAACCCTAACCCTGACCCTTCCCCGAAGCCTGACCCCACCAGTCCCCTAATCCTAACCCGAACGCTAACAGTAACCCACGCCCTCACACGCACGCTCCCCCTAAAGCGTTGCCGTACCCTCACCTGGACCCTAAACCGTCCCCGTCCCCTAACCCTAACCCTAGCCCGAACCCTAACCCTAACCTTTCTCCGAAGCCTGACCCTCACCCGTGCCCTAATCCTAACCCGTATGCTAACACTAACCCGCGCCCTCACACGTACGCTCCCCCTAAAGCGTTGTCGTACCCTCACCTGGATCCTAAACCGTCCCCGTCCCCTAACCCTAACCCTAGCCCGAACCCTAACCCTAACACTTCCCCGAAGCCTGACCCGCACCCGTCCCCTAATCCTAACCCGTACGCTAACATAACCCGCGCCCTCACACGTACGCTCCCCCTAAAGCGTTGTCGTACCCTCCCCTGGACCCTAAACCGTCCCGTGCCCTAACCCTAACCCTAGCCCGAACCCTAACCCTAACCCTTCCCCGAAGCCTGACCCTCACCCATCCCCTAATCCTAAGCCGTACGCTAACACTAACCCGCGCCCTCACACGTACGCTCCCCCTAAAGCGTTGTCGTACCCTCACCTGGACCCTAATCCGTCCCCATCCCCTAACCCTAACCCTAGCCCGAACCCTAACCCTAACCCTTCCCCGAAGCCTGACCCTCACCCGTCCCCTAATCCTAACCCATACGCTAACACTAACCCGCGCCCTCACATGTACGCTCCCCCTAAAGCGTTGTCGTACCCTCACCTGGACCCGAAACCGTCCCCGTCCCCTAACTCTAACCCTAGCCCGAACCCTAACCCTAACCCTTCCCCGAAGCCTGACCCTCACCCGTCCCCTAATCCTAACCCGTACGCTAACACTATCCAGTGCCCTCACACCTACGCTCCCCCTAAAGTGTTGTCATACCCTCCCCTGGACCCTAAACCGTCCCCGTCCCCTAACCCTAACCCTACCCCGAACCCTAACCCTAACCCTTCCCTGAAGCCTGACCCTCACCCGTCCCCTAATCCTAACCCGTACGCTAACACTAACCCACACCCTCACTCCTACGCTCCCCCTAAAACGTTGTCGTACCCTCCCCTGGACCCTAAACCGTCCCCGTCCCCTAACCCTAACCCTAGCCCGAACCCTAACCCTAACCCTTCCCCGAAGCCTGACCCTCACCCGTCCCCTAATCCTAACCCGTACGCTAACACTAACCCGTGCCCTCACACCTACGCTCCCCCTAAAGCGTTGTCGTACCCTCAGCTGGACCCTAAACCGTCCCCGTCCTCTAACCATAACCCTAGCCCGAACCCTATCCCTAACCCTTCCACGAAGCCTGACCCTCACCCGTCCCCTAATCCTAACCCGTACGCTAACACTAAACCGTGCCCTCACACCTACGCTCCCCTAAAGCGTTTTCGTACACTCACCTGGACCCTAAACCGTCCCCGTCCCCTAACACTAACCCTAGCCCGAACCCTATCCCTAACACCTCCCCGAAGCCTGACCCTCACCCGTCCCCTAATCCTAACCCGTACGCTAACACTAACCCGTGCCCTCACACGTACGCTCCCCCTAAAGCGTTGTCGTACCCTCCTCTGGACCCTAAACCGTCCCCGTCCCCTAACACTAACCCTAGCCCGAACAATAACCCTAACCCTTCCCCGAAGCCTGACCCTCACCCGTCCCCTAATCCTAACCCGTTTGCTAACACTAGCACGTGCCCTCACACCTACGCTCCCCCTAAAGCATTGTCGTACCCTCACCTGTACCCTAAACTATCCCCTTCCCCTAACCCTAACCCTAGCCCGAACCCTAACCCTAAAACTTCCCCGAAGCCTAACACTCACCCGTCCCCTAATCCTAACCCGTACGCTAACACTAACCCGCGCCCTCACACGTATGCTCCCCCTAAAGCGTTGTCGTACCCTACCCTGGACCCTAAACCGTCCCCGTCCCCTAACCCTAACCCTAGCCCGAACCTTAACCCTAACCCTTCCCCGAAGCCTGACCCTAACCCGTCCCTAATCCTAACCCGTACGCTAACACTAACCCGCGCCCTCACACCTTCGCTCCCCCTAAAGCGTTGTCGTACCCTCACCTGGACCCTAAACCGTCCCCGTCCCCTAACCCTAACCCTACCCCGAACCCTAACCCTTCCCCGAAGCCTGACCCTCACCCGTCCCCTAATCCTAACACGTATGCTAACACTAACCCACGCCCTCACACCTAAGCTCCCGCTAAAGCATTGTCGTACCCTCCCCTGGACCCTAAACCGTCCCCGTCCCCTAACCCTAACCCTTGCCCGAACCCTAACCCTAACCCTTCCCCGAATCCTGACACTCACCCGTCCCCTAATCCTAAACCGTATGCTAACACTAACCCGCGCCCTGACACCTACGCTCCCCCTAAAGTGTTGTCGTACCCTCACCTGAACCCTAAACCGTCCCCATCCCCTAACCCTAACCCTAGCCCGAACCCTAACCCTAAACCTTCCCCGAAGCCTGACCCTCACCCGCCCCTAATCCTAACCCGTAGGCTAACACTAACCCATGCCCTCACACCTACACTCCCCCTAAAGCGTTGTCGTACCCTCCCCTGAACCCTAAACCGTCCCCGTCCCCTAACCCTAACCCTAGCCCGAACCCTAACCCTAACCCTTCCCCGAAGCCTGACCCTCACCCGTCCCCTAATCCTAACCCGTACGCTAACACTAACCCACGCCCTCACTCCTACGCTCCCCCTAAATCGTTGTCGTACCCTCCCCTGGACCCTAAACCGTCCCCGTCCCCTAACCCTAACCCTAGCCCGAACCCTAACCCTTACACTTCCCCGAAGCCTGACCCTCACCCATCCCCTAATCCTAACCCGTACGCTAACACTAACCTGCGCCCTCACACGTACGCTCCCCCTAAAGCGTTGTCGTACCCTCATCTGGACCCTAAACCGTCCCCGTCCCCTAACCCTCACCCTAGCCCGAACCCTAACGCTAACCCTTCCCCAAAGCCTGACCCTCACCCGTCCCTAATCCTAACCCGTACGCTAACACTAACCCGCGCCCTCACACGCACGCTCCCCCTAAAGCGTTGCCGTACCCTCACCTGGACCCTAAACCGTCCCCGTCCCCTAACCCTAACCCTAGCCCGAACCCTAACCCTAACCCTTCCCCGAAGCCTGACCCTCAACCGTCGCCTAATCCTAACCCATACGCTAACACTAACCCGCGCCCTCACACCAACGCTCCCCCTAAAGCGTTGTCGTACCCTAACCTGGACCCTAAACCGTCCCCGTCCCCTAACCCTAACTCTACCCCGAACCCTAACCCTAACCCTTCCCCGAAACCTGACCCTCACCCGTCCCCTAATCCTTACCCGTACGCTAACACTAACCCACGCCCTCACACGTACGCTCCCCCTAAAGCGTTGTCGTACCCTCACCTGGACCCTAAACCGTCCCCGTCCCTTAACCCTAACCCGAGCCCGAACCCTAACCCTAACAGTTCCCCGAAGCCTGACCCTCACCCGTCCCCTAATCCTAACCCGTACGCTAACACAAACCCACGCTCTCACACGTACGCTCCCCCTAAAGCGTTGTCGTACCCTCACCTGGACCCTAAACCGTCCCCGTCCCCTAACCCTAGCCCGAACCCTAAGCCTAACCCTTCCCCGAAGCCTGACCCTCACCCGTCCCCTAATCCTAACCCGTACGCTAACACTTACCCGTGCCCTCACACGTATGCTCCCTCTAAAGCGTTGTCGTACCCTCACCTGGACCCTAAACCGTCCCCGTCCCCTAACCCTAACCCTAGCCCGAACTCTAACCCTAACTCTTCGCCGAAGCCTGACCCTCAACCGTCCCCTAATCCTAAGCCGTACGCTAACCATAACCCGCGCCTTCACACGTACGCTCCCCCTAAAGCGTTGTCATACCCTCACCTGGACCCTAAACCGTCCCCGTCCACTAACCCTAACCCTAGCCCGAACCCTAACCCTAACCCTTCCCCGAAGCGTGACCCTCACCCGTCCCCTAATCCTAACCCGTACGCTAATACTAACCCGCGCCCTCACACGTACACTCCCCCTAAAGCGTTGTCGTACCCTCACCTGCACCCTAAACCGTCCCCGTCCCCTAACCCAAACCCTAGCCCGAACCCTAACCCTAACGCTTCCCCGAAGCCTCACCCTCACCCGTCCCCTAATCCTAACCTGTACGCTAACACTAACCGCGCCCTCACACGTACGCTCCGCCTAAAGCGTTGTCGTACCCTCACCTGGACGCTAAACTGTCCACGTCCCCTAACCCTAACCCTTCCCCGAAGCCTGACCCGAACCCGTCACCTAATCCTAAACCGTACGCTAACACTAACCTGCACCCTCACACGTACGCTCCCCCTAAAGCATTGTCGTACCCTCACCTGGACCCTAAACCGTCCCCGTCCCAGAACCCTAGCCCGAACCCTAACCCTAACCCTTCCCCGAAGCCTGACCCTCACCCGTCCCCTAATCCTAACCCGTACGCTAACATTAACCCATGCCCTCACACGTACGCTCCCCCTAAAGCGTTGTCGTACCCTCACCTGGACCATAAACCGTCCCCGTCCCCTAACCCTAACCCTAGGGCAAACCCTATCACTTTCCCGAAGCCTGACCTTCACCCGACCCCTAATCCTAACCCGTACGCTAACACTAACACACGCCCTCACACGTACGCTCCCCCTAAAGCGTTGTCGTACCCTCAGCTGGACCCTAAACCGTCCCCGTCCCCTAACCCTAACCCTAGCCTGAACCCTAACCCTAACCCTTCCCCGAAGCCTGACCCTCACCCGTCCCCTAATCCTAACCCGTACGCTAACATTAACCCACGCCCTCACACGTACGCTCCCCCTAAAGCGTTGTCGTACCCTCACCTGTACCCTAAACCGTCCCCGTCCCCTAACCCTAACCCTAGCACTAACCCTAACCCTAACCCTTCCCCGAAGCCTGACCCTCACCCGTCCCCTAATCCTAACCCGTACGCTAACACTAACCCGCCCCCTCACACCTACGCACCCCTTAAAGCGTTGTCGTACCCTCACCTGGACCCTAAACTGTCCCCGTCCCCTAACCCTAACCCTAGCCCGAACCCTAACCCTAACACTTCCCCGAAACCTGACCCTCACCCGTTCCCTAATCCTAACCCGTACGCTAACAGTAACCCGCGCCCTCACACCTACGCTCCCCCTAAAGTGTTGTCGTACCCTCATCTGGGCCCTAAACCGTCCCCGTCCCCTAACCCTAACCCTAGCCCAAAACCTAACCCTAACTCTTCCCCGAAGCCTGACCCTCACCCATCCCATAATCCTGACCCGTACTCTAACACTAACCCACGCCCTCACACGTACACTCCCCCTAAAGCGTTGTCGTACCCTCACCTGGACCCTAAACCGTCCCCGTCCCAGAACCCTAGCCCGAACATAACCCTAACCCTTCCCCGAAGCCTGACCCTCACCCGTCCCCTAATCCTAACCTGTACGGTAACATTAACCCGTGCCCTCACACGTACGCTCCCCCTAAAGCGTTGTCGTACCCTCACCTGGACCATAAACCGTCCCCGTCCCCTAACCCTAACCCTAGAGCAAACCCTATCACTTTCCCGAAGCCTGACCTTCACCCGACCCCTAATCCTAACCCGTATGCTAACACTAACCCACGCCCTCACACGTACGCTCCCCCTAAAGCGTTGTCGTACCCTCAGCTGGACCCTAAACCGTCCCCGTCCCCTAACCCTAACCCTAGCCCGAACCCTAACCCTAAACCTTCCCTGAAGCCTGACCCTCACCCGTCCCCTAATCCTAACCCGTACGCTAACATAAACCCGCGCCCTCACACGTACGCTCCCCCTAAAGTGTTGTCGTACCCTCACCTGTACCCTAAACCGTCCCCGTCCCCTAACCCTAACCCTAGCACGAACCCTAACCCTAACCCTTCCCCGAAGCCTGACCCTCACCCGTCCCCTAATCCTAACCCGTACGCTAACACTAACCCGCGCCCTCACACCTACGCTCCCCCTAAAGCTTTGTCGTACCCTCCCCTGAACCCTAAACCGTCCCCGTCCCCTAACCCTAACCCTAGCCCGAACCCTAACCCTAGCCCGAACCCTAACCCTAACCCTTCCCCGAAGCCTGACCCTCACCCGTCCCCTAATCCTAACCCGTACGCTAACACTAAATCTTACCCTTACATGTACGCTATCCCTAAACCGTTGTCGTGCCCTAACCTGTACCCTAAACCGTCCCCATTCCCTAACCGTAACCCTAACCCGAAGCATTACCCTAACCCTTACCCTAATCCTAAACGGTACACTAACACTGACCTGTACCCTAACACTTTCGCTCACCCTAAACCATTGTCGCATCCTAAACCATACCCGTTCCCTAACCCTAACCTTAACCCTAACCCTAAACCCACTTATAGCACTATAGCTCAGGAAAATTAAAATAACAAGAAACAACCACCGCAAAGTTTAGGGCTGCTGTGTTTACAAGAGCCTCGACTACGGTACAAATTAAATATCCTTGAAGGAGAGAAATGGATAAAGAAGTTTTCGTACTTACGTACAATGGAATATCACTCAACAATGAAATCAATGTCGTCAGGCCTGTACAAGCATAATGAATGGATTTAGGTACGATGATTCAGAGGAAATAAGTCACACAGAAAAAAGAAACTTATCATAAGATATCACTTATAGAGGGAATGTAAACTTGGCTACACATGAACTGAATTACAAAACAGAACAGAGTCTCACATTTAGAAAACAAACTTATGCTTTCTTAAGGGGAATGGTGAGTTGGGGTGCTGCGTAAAACCAGAGATTGAAATTAGCACAGATACTATTCCATAAGCCAAATATATAATAGACAAGATATACTCCTTGCTCAACGAATTAGACTCAACACCACTTATTCACCACAGAGGAATATATCTGACAATAAGAATATTAAAACATATGTATCTATATGTCTCCGTAAGAGAATCAAGTGTGTGTAGAGCAGTATACACAGCCGTGAAAAATCAACTAAACCCCATTATTAAAATAAATTTCAAAAACAAAGACAGTGAAGGAGAGAAAGTTCTTAAATAATTCGTTCAGGGCTTGTGATGAATCTTGGATTTACCACATCTACACCCACAGCTGGGTGAGACATAAGGCAGGACATTTGGGGCTGAGAGGTTTGGTGAGGTTCGGTGAGCAAATGCAGACCCTTTGAAGTAATACTGTATGCTACCCATTCCCTGGGTCCCAACTCTCCTGGTTTAAGGGATTCTTCCTACAGCTAAAACATGCATGGGAAACCCAGAGGATTGTACACCATGTGATCGGGCAACGTTTCTAAAACCCATCTCATTTTTTGTCCCCTGGTACACGGGTTCGCCATTCCAGACGCTTTACTAAACATCTCCCCACGTGGAGAGTCAGTGCCTTAAAACTCCTGTTTGGCACAGTTAGCAATTTCTGCGGAGGTTGAATGGGAATAGGGAGAACCGATGAGAGACTAGCTGTAGGTGTTTGGACGGTCACATTTCACTCTAATTTCCCACCAGGAAGAGGAATTAACAAAAGGCTCAGCATGCCGTGATGAAACAAGATTAGGGCCTGAAGCAATCCTGCAGTTCTGCGGCCAGCCCACAAGAAAGCGAGTTGAAGAAAGGACCTCAGGGGCACTGTAATTCATAAACCTGCAGAGTTATAAATGACAGCTATCGTCCAAAAATATATTGAGGTAAGGCTGCGAAGAGGACTTGAAAGCATGGCACAATTGCAGGAAATATATTTCAGGAGGTAGATGGAAACTGCATTTAAAGCATATGAAAAGCGGCAGAACTTTGACAATGATGCACTTGGCCAAAAAGGGCGTATGCGTTTTTTTCCTGAATACATGCAGGAAAAAACGCATACGCTCTTTTTGTCCAAATAAGCAAGCCTGCAACGGAGATCTGCACTACAATGAAGTCTCACTTCCCACCGGTCAAAAGGGCCATCTGAAAAAAGTGTAAAAACCAGAAAGGCAGGACAGGCCATGGAGAACTGGGAGCCTTGTTATGCTGATGGGCGGGATGTAAATGGCCAACAGCCACTCCGGAGAAGTGTATGGTGTTTCCTGAAACCTCTAAAAAACAAAGCTACAGAGCCTAGGTTGCTTCCACTTATGGTCCTATAGCTTAGGAAAATTAAAATCAACAAGACACAGCCACCCCAAAGTTTAGGGCTGCTGTGTTTACAAGAACCTCGACTACGGTACAATTTAAATATCCCAGAAAGAGGAAAATGGATAAAGAAGTTGTGGTACTTATGTACAATGGAATATCACTCAGCAATGAAATCAACATCATCAGGCCCGTAGGAGCATAATGAGTGGATTTAGGTACGATGATTCTAAGGAAATAAGTCACACAGATAAAGAAACTTATCATAAGATATCACTTATAGAGGGAATGTAAACTTGGCTACACATGAACTGAATTCCAAAACAGAACAGAGTCTCACATTTAGAAAACAAACATGTTTGCTTAAGGGGAAAGGTGAGTTGGGGTGCTGCATAAATCCAGAGATTGAAATGAGCACAGATACTGTTCCATAAGCCAAATATGTAATAGAAAAGACCTACTCCTTGCTCAGCGAAGTGGACTCAACACCCCCTATTCACCACAGAGGAATATATCTGACTAGTAAGAATCTTAAAATCTATGTATTTATATGTCTCCGTAAGAGAATCAAGTGTGTGTACAGACGCATAAACACAGCAGTGAAAATTAGCTCAACCCCATTATAAAAATAAACTTCAAAAACAAAACAGAAGGACAGTGAAAGAGAGAGAAATTCTTAAATAATTCGTTCAGGCTTGTGATGAAACCTGGATTTACCACATCTACACCCACAGCTGGGTGAGACATAAGGCTGGACACTTGGGGCTGAGAGAATTGGTGAGGTTCGGTGAGCAAATGCAGACCCTTTGAAGTAGTACTGCGTGCTACCCATTCCATGGGTCCCAACTCTCCAGGTTTAAGGGATTCTTCCTACAGCTAAAACATGCGTGGGAAACCCAGAGGATGGTCCACAGTGTGATCGGGCAAGGTTTCTAAAACGCATCTCATTATTCGTCCTCTGGTACTCGGGTTCGCCATTCCAGACGCTTTACTAACAATCTCCCCACTTGGAGAGTCAGTGCTTGTAACCTCCTGTTTGGCACACTCTGCAATTTCTGCGGAGGATGAACGGGAATAGGGAGAACCAATGAGAGACTAGCTGTAGTTGTTTGGACGGGCACATTTCACTCTAATTTCCCACCAAGAAGAAGAATTAACCAAAGGCTCAGCATGCCACGCTGGAACCAGATTAAGGCCTGAAGCAATCCTGCCGTTTTGCGTCCTGCTCACAAAAAAGCGAGTTGGAAAAAGGAGCTCAGGGTCACTGCAATTCACAAACTTGCAGAGTTATAAAGGACAACTATCATCCAAAAATATATTGAGGTAAGGCTGCAAAGAGGACTTGAAAGCAAGGCACAATTGCAGGAAACAGATTTCAGGAGGTAGATTGGAATTGCATTTAAAGCATATGAAAAGCGGCAGAACTTCGACAATGATGCACTTGGCCATAAAATGCATATGCGTTTTTTCCTGAATATATCCAGGAAAAAACGCATACGGCCATTTTTGCCAACCAAGGAAGCGTGCAATGGAAATCCGCACTACAATGAAGTCTCACTTCCCACCGGTCAAATGGGCCATCTGAAAAAAGTGTAAAATCCAGAAAGGCAGGACAGGCCATGGAGAACTGGGAGCCTTGTTATGCTGATGGGCGGGATGTAAATGGCCAACAGCCACTCTGGAGAAGTGTATGGTGTTTCCTGAAACAACTAAAAAACAAAGCTACAGAGACTCGGGCACTTCCACTTATGGTCCTATAGCTTAGGGAAATTAAAATCAAAAAGACACAGCCACCCCAAAGTTTAGGGCTGATGTGTTTACAAGAACCTCGACAACGGAACAACTTAAATATCCCAGAAAGAGAAAAATGGATAAAGAAGTTGTGGTACTTACATACAATGGAATATCACTCCGCAATGAAATCAATGTCATCAGGCCCGTAGCAGCATAATGAGTGGATTTAGGTTCGATGATTCTGAGTGAAATAAGTCACACAGAAAAAGAAACTAGTCATAAGATAACACTTATAGAGGGAATGTAAACTTGGCTACACATGAACTGAATTACAAAACAGAACAGAGTCTCACATTTAGAAAACCAACTTATGCTTGCTTAAGGGGAAAGGTGAGTTGGGGTGCTGCATAAATCCAGAGATTGAAATGAGCACAGATACCATTCCATAAGCCAGTAATAGACAAGATATACTCCTTGTTCAACGAAGTGGACTCAACACCCCCTATTCACCGCAGAGGAATATATTTGACTAGTAAGAATCTTAAAACCTATATATTTATATGTCTCCGTAAGAGAATCAAGTGTGCATCGAGCGGCATAAACACAGCAGTGCAAATCAGCTAAAACCCATTGTAAAAATAAATTTCAAAATCAAAACACAAAGACAGTGAAAGAGAGAGAAATTCTTAAATAACTCGTTCAGGCTTGTGATGAAACCTGGATTTACCACATCTACACCCACAGCTGAGTGAGGCATAAGGCTGGACACTTGGGGCTGTGAGGATTGGTGAGGTTCGGTGAGCAAATGCAGACCCTTTGAAGTAGTACTGCGTGCTACCCATTCCATGGGTCCCAACCCTCCAGGTTTAAGGGATTCTTCCTACAGCTAAAACATGCGTGGGAAACCCAGAGGATGGTCCACAGTGTGATCGGGCAAGGTTTCTAAAACGCATCTCATTTTCGTCCTCTGGTACTCGGGTTCGCCAGTCCAGACGCTTTACTAACAATCTCCCCACTTGGAGAGTCAGTGCTTGTAACCTCCTGTTTGGCACATCGTTTGGCAGCGATGCACTTGGCCAAAAAGGGCGTATGCGTTTTTTCCTGAGTATATTCAGGATAAAATGCATACACACTTTTTGGCCAACCAAGCAAGCGGGAAATTCATATCTGCACTACAAAGAAGTCTCATCCTAACACGTACCCTAACCCTATCCCGCTACCGTACCCTAACCTGTACCTGAGACCGTACCCATTCCCTAACCCTAACCCTTACCCTAAGCTGTACACGAACACTAACCCGTACATTAACATGTACCCTAACAGTAACACATAGCCATACACTAAACTTTATCCTAACCCTACCCCGTATCCTAACCCTTTCCCTAAACCGTACCATAACCCGTATCCTAATCCTAACCCATCCCCTAACACTAACCCATAACCTAACCCGTACCCTAATCCTAACCCATACACTAACACGTACCCTAACCTTAACCCGTTGTCATACCCTACCCTGCAACCTAATCCGTACCCATTCCCTAACCCTAACCCTTACACTATCCCGTACCATAATCCTAACCTGTACACTAACACTAAACCGTACCCTAACACTTACCCTACTCCTAACCCGTGGTCATACCCTAAACTGTACCCCAAACCATACCCGTCCCCTAACCCTAACCCTAAACCTTACCCTAAACCGTACCCTAATCCTAACCCGTACACTAACACTAAACTGTACCCTAACACATACCCTAACCCTAACCCTTTGTTGTTCCCTATCCTGTACCCTAAACTGTACCCCTTCCTTAACACTAAACCTAACCCTAACCCGTACCTAACACTAACCCATACACTAAACCTAACCATAACCCTGAACATAAACCGTACCTGAATCCTAACCCATACCCTAACACTAACCCATACCTTAACCCGTACCCTAACACTAAACCATAGCCATACCCTAAACTGTACCCTAACACTAACCCGTACCATAACCATAACCCTAAACCATACTCTAAGCCGTACAATAATCCTAACCCGTACCCTAACCCTAAACCTTACCCTAAACCCTAATCCTTACCCCTAGCTTAATTTTGTTTTTTGTATTTAAAAAAATATTTTCTTGGGTTAAAACAAACTAGCAGAACAACAAAATAGAGGGCTTCGCTGGTGGTGCGGTGGTTAGAATCTGTCTGCTAATGCAGGGGACACAGGTTCGAGCCCTGGTCTGGGAGGATCCCACATGCCATGGAGCAACTAGGCCCATAAGCCACAACCAGTGAGCCCTCGCATCTGGAGCCTGTGCTCTGCAACAAGAGAGGCCGCAATAGTGAGAGGCCCGTGCACCGAGATCAAGAGTGGCCCCCCACTTGCCACAACTAGAGAAAGCCCTCACACGGAAACTCAGACCCAACACAACAAAAATAAATAAATAAATAATAAACTCCTACCCCCCCCCAAAAAAAAGAACAACAAAATAAAACAGAAAGTAACCTGAGTGTCCCTCAAAAAGCTAAGTCTGAAATAGTTGGTACTTCTGTTCTATGGACTGTTATGTAGCCTATAAAAAGTGTGAGAGCTAAATCTGTTTTTCTACAGTGAGAAGCATGATATTCCAGATGTATAGAACACCTGGATAAAATGAGAAATCTACACATTATGCTGGTCGTTTCAGTAAATGGGAAAGGATGGCAAGTGGTAAAATATTATCTTTTCCTTTAATTTTTTAAATTTCACTTGTTACAAAGAACTTCAATTATAATTGTACTTTAAAAAAGTAACAATGGAAATTTAAAAGAAAAAATATATATTGTGTGTTCAGTTACGTTTCATAGAATTATGAAATGCTCCACCCTCTGGCCATTACCTGAAAAAACAGCTTTAAAACCTATGCTAATTGTCACTTCATATGAACAAGTCCTGCAGGGCTGTAAAGGAAACCTGCCTTCATCATGTCTTGCGGGAGGTAAAGGCCAAAGTATTTCAAAATGTGGCACATATTTCAAGAAAACCATTTGAAGAACTAAGCTGTAATAACCGTTTGAAAAATAAAAGGACATGCCTGAAAGCTCAATTTCAAAGGATTATGAGACACATGCAAATCCAACCACACAGAGGTATCAGCTCACACCATTCAGAATAACCATCAGGAAAGAAACTACAAACGATCAATGCTGAAGAGGTTGTGGAGAAATGCATACCCTTAATTTGAAGTGGGACGTAACCTGGTAAGAGTCACTAATGGGAACAGGGTGGAGGTGCCTTTAAAAGGTAAATATTGAGCTACTATATGATCCAGCAGGCCCACTCCTGGGCCTATAACATAAGAAGACAGAATTGGAAAGACACAGGCAGGCAAATCTGCACTGCAGCAGTATTACAATAGCCAAGACATGGAAGCAACCAAAAGTCCATCAACAGATGAGTGGACAAAGAGGAACTGTTACATGTAGAGATGGAATATTAGCTCGGGAAAAAAATGAAACAATGCCATTTGCAGCACCATAGATGAGTCTAGAGGTAACCATGCAACTTGTAGTAAGTGAGAAAGCGAAAGACACCTAACGTATATCACTTATAGGTGTTACCTGAAAATTGATAACAATGAAGATATTTCCACAGAGAAAGGCAATCACAGATTCATTGAACAAACTTATGGTTCCCCAAATCGAAAGGTGTGAGGATTGGATACATTACGATATTGGGGTTAACATAGATATAGAAAGACATGTGAAATATATAATCACCAAAGACCTACGGAATACCAAGAGAAGACTACTCAACATTGTGTCATAACCTACCTGGGAAAAGGTTCCGAAGAAGAATAGATATATGTATGTGTGTGAAAGAACCACATCTTGCACACCTAGAACAACAAAAAAAAAACATTGTAATCAAATTTGCTGCGATAAAAAATAAAAATTAAATTAAAAATATGAACAAGAAATAATGAGACATAAACTGAAAGGAATTTTTCCTGGCACATCCCATTCTAATTTTCAACCTAGAACAGGACTTCCATTAAGGCTCTGTTGCCCTGGTAACCAGATTTGGTAAAGGAGAAACGCTGCCGCCTTGTGACTGTTTCACACAACAGCAGCTTTAAACCAAGAGGTAATGGTCACTTAATATTCAAAATATGTGCAGCACTGTAAAGGACACCGGGCCTCAAAAATGTCCTGGGGTCGTAATCGACCAGAAAATTCAAAAGACGTCAACATTTCAAGAAGACAATGTCAAGAGGCATATTTTACGCACATTTTGTCTTTTCTTTTTTTCTCTTTAAAATAAAAGGGAATTGAAAAATGCGCAACATCAGCAATGAATAAAGCCATGCAAATCCAATTACAGAAATGTTCACCTCACAGCCGTCAGAATGTTCTTCAGCAAAAAGTCTACAAAGAATAAATGCTGAAGGGGTTTCAGAGAACTGTGTACCCTCCAGCTGCTGGGGGGGATGTAAACTGGTAACAGCCAGTAGTGAGAACATAATGGAGGTGCGTTTAAGGGTAAAAATTGAGCTACCATGTGATCTGGTAGGTCCTTTGATGTGCCTATCACCTGAGCAGAGCAGAATGGAAAAGACACAGACTGGCAATCCTGCACTGCAGGAATATTTAACATAGCCAAGACTTGGAAGAAACCAAAATGTCCATCAACAGAAAAATGCACAAAGAGGAAGTGGTCCATGTAAACAATGGAATATAAGCCATGGAAAACAATGAAACAGTGCCGTTTGCACCACCATATAAGGACCTAGAGATAATCACTCAAATTAAAGAAAGAAAGTGAAAGACAGATATCCTATGACATCACTTCTAGGTGTTACCTAAAAGTTGATACTCATGAACTTATTTCCAAGAGAAGGAAAAGCATGGATTAAGAAAAAAAAATTATGTTTAACCAATGGAAAAGTGTAAGGAATGTGTGAATTAGGATATGAGGGTTAACAGACATGTACTAATACATATGAAATATATAATCACAAAATACCTATGGAATACCAAGAGAGGTCTAGGCAACACTCTGTAATAACCTACATGGTAAAGAATGCAAAGATAAATGACAGATACATTGATATAATGAACCAGATTCTGTACACCTAGGAGAAACAAAATATTTTTATCAAGTTTGCTCTGATAATTAATAAAAATTAAATTTATAAAACAAACAAGAAGTAAGGAGATATAAGCTCTTGGGGATGTGCTCTGGCACATTCCACTCTAATTTGCAGCCTACTAACACGATTTCCAGGAAGGCTCTGCTGCCCAAAAACCCAGAGTTGGAAATGTAGAAATTCTGCTGCCTTGTGGCCGTTTTCCGCAAGAGCGGCATTAAGCCCACAGCTAATGTTCTCTTAACATTCACAAGGACTCAGGGCTGCAAAGGACACCTGCCCTAAACAACTGTGCTGAGGTAGGGAATGGACAATAAAATTCAAAACTGGCAAATTTTTCAAGACGATAGTATGAAGAGGTAAGTTTGACTCACTCTCTTGTTTAAAAAAAGGAAAATGGGTGAAAGCTCAACCTCAGGAATTATTAGACTCATGCAAATCTAATGTACAAAAAGGTTTCAACTCACACCAGTCGACTGACCATCAGCAAAAGGTCTACAAACAATAAATTCTGAAGGGGTTTTAGAGAACTGTGTACCCTCTAGCTGCTGGTGAGATGTAACGTGGTAAGAGCCAATAATGAGAACAGAAAGGAGCTACGATTAAAAGTAAAAGTTGAGGTACCATTCGATGCAGCAGTCACACCACTGGGCCTCTCACCTGAGAAGACCAGAATCGAGAAGACGCGGGCTGCAAAAGCTGCACTGCAGCCTTATTCACAATAGCCAAGACAGTGAAGCCACCAAAATGTCCATCAACAGTTGTATGGATGAAGAAGAAGTGGTCCACGTTCACAATAGAATATTAGCCATGGAAAACAATGAAACACTGCTATTTGAGGTGCCATAGATGAGCTTGGAGATAATCACAGAATATGAGGTAAGTCAGAAAGCAAAAGACCTATATCCTATGATATCACTTATAGGCGTTATCTAATAACTAACACAAATGAACATATTTCCACAGAGAAAGACACTCACAGACTTAGAAATTAAGTATGCTTATCTAAAAGGAAAGGTGGGCAGAATGGATAAATTAAGATTAACGTTACCATACGTATACAAATACATATAATAAACATATATCAAAAAGACGGACCATATAGCAAGGGAGGTCTATGGAACACTGTAATATTTTACATGGGAAGAGGATCTGAACATGAATAGACATATATATTGTACAAATGAACCAGATTGTGTACATCTGGACAAACAATATCTAATCATTACCCCGATTAAATAAATTTTAAAAACCAAGATGTAATGAGACATAAACTTATGGGCGTTCCTCCTGGCACATTCCATTCTAACTTAAAACCTAGGACCACGACTTCCAGAAAGGCTCTGCTGCCCTAGTACCCAGATTTGGGAAAGGACAAATGCTGCCTCCTTGTGGCCGTTTCCCACAACAGCAGCTTTAAACCCAGTGCTAATGGTCACTAAATATTCACCAAACTTGCAGTTCTGTAATGACATCTGCCCTCCAAAAAAATCCTGGGGTCGAATATCCACCAAAAATTCAAAAGAGGGCAACCTTCCAAGAAGACAGCTTCAAGAGATAGATTGTACTCACACTTGACTTTTAACAGAAAGGAAAAAGGCGTGGAAAATGATGAATTTTAGGAATTTTTAAAGTCATGCAAACCCAAATTACAAAAACCTATCAGGTCACAGCAGTCAGATTGGCCATTAGCAAAAATGCTGCAAACTATAAATGCTGAAGGGATTGTGGAGAAGTTCGTACCCTCAGCTCTAAGGGAGACATGGTAAGAGCCACTAATGAAAACACAATGGAGGTGCTCTGAAAAGGTAAACATTGAGCTACTAGTCAATCAGTCATACCCACTGCTGGGACTATCACCTGAGAAAATGAGAATCAAAAAGTCCCAAGCTGGCAATCTTGCACTCCAGCAATATTTAATATAGCCAACACTTGGAAGCAATGAAAATGTCCCTCAACAGAGCAATGCACCAAGAAGTGGTCCATATACAAAATGGAATATTATTCCGATAAAAATATAAATTAAATTAAAAAAACAAACAAAAGTAAGGAGACATCAGCCTTTGGGGGTTTATCCGGGCACATTCCACTCTAATTTATAACCGAGGAAGACCACCGGCCGGAATCTCTGTTTCCCTAGTACCAGCATGGGGAACAAAGAAAGGCTGCCGCAATCTGGCCGTTACCTGCAAAAGCAGCTTTAAAGCCTGTGCTAATGGTCACTTCATGTGAACAAGTACTGCAGGGCTGTAAATGAAACCTGCCCTCAAAATGTTTTGAGGGAGGTAATGGCCAATAAATTTCAAAATGTAACACATACTTTAGAAAACACTTTGAAGAGCTAAGCTGTAATCACAGTTTGAAAAATAAAAAGGACATGACTTAAAGCTCAATTTCAAAGGATTATGAGTCATATGCAAATTCAACCACAAAGAGGTATCAGCTCACACCAGTCAGAATATCCATCAGCAAGAAAACTACAAACAATAAATGCTGAAGCCATAAAAAGAAACGAAATTGAGCTATTTGTAATGAGGTGGATAGACCTAGAGTCTGTCATACACAGTGAAGTAAGTCAGAAAGAGAGAGACAAATACCGTATGCTAACACATATACCTGGAATTTAAGGGAAAAAAATGTCATGAAGAACCTAGGGGTAAAACAGGAATAAAGACAGAGATCTACTAGAGAATGGACTTGAGGATATGGGGAGGGGGAAGGGTAAGCTGTGACAAAGGGAGAGAGAGGCATGGACATATATACACTACCAAACGTAAGGTAGATAGCTAGTGGGAAGCAGCAGCATGGCACAGGGAGATCAGCTCGGTGTTTTGTGACCGCCTGGAGGGGAGGGAGACGCAAGAGGGAAGTGATATGGGAACATATGTATATGTATAACTGATTCATTTTGTTGTAAAGCACAAGCTAGCACACCATTGTAAAGCAATTATACTTCAATAAAGATATTAAAAATAAATAAATAAATAAATGCTGAAGGTGTTGTGGAGAAATGCATACCCTCAACTTTAAGTGGGATGTAACCTGGAAAGAGCCAATAATGAGCACAGAATCGTGGTGCATTTAAACGGTAAACCCCGAGATACCATATGATACAGGATGCTCACTCCTGGGCCTATAACATAAGAAGACAGAATTGTAAAGACACAGGCAGGCAAATGTGCAGTGCAGCAGTATTACAATAGCCAAGACATGGAGGCAACCAAAAAGTCCATCAACAGGTGAGTGGACAAAGAAGAACTGGTACATGTACAGATGGAATATTATCTAGGGAAAAAAATGAAACAATGCCATTTGCAGCACCGTAGATGATTCTAGAGGTAATCAGGCAAATTGTACTAAGTCAGACAGCAAAAGACACATATCCTATAATATCACTTATAGGTGTTAGCTAAAAATTGATACCAATGAAGATATTTCCACAGAGAAAGGCAATCACAGATTCATTAAACAAAGTTATGGTTCACCAAATGGAAAGGTGTGAGGACTGGATACATTAGGATATTGGGGTTAACATAGATATAGAAACACATGTGAAATATATAATCACCAAAGACCTACGGAATACCAAGAGAAGACTACTCAACATTGTGTCACAAGCTACATGAGAAAACGATCTGAAGAAGTATAGATACATGTATATGTGTAAAAGAACCACATCTTACACACCTAGAACAAACAAAACATTTTAATCAAATTTGCTCTGATAAAAAATAAACATTAAAAAAAGAACAAGAAAAAAAAGAGAGAAAAAAAGGGGAAAAAAAGAACGAGAAGTAATGAGACATACACTTAAGGGGCTTTTTGCTGGCACATTGCATTCTAATTTACAACCAGAACACGACTTCCATTAAAGCTCTGTCATCACTAATAAAGCAGCTTTATAAGCAATGTTGAAGGTAGCTTAAAAGAATTCTCACTAATTATTGACAGTAACAAGAAAACAAACAAAAGTAAAAATCTCACGGCAAAAAGTATACATAGAGTAAGGGTAGTAGATCAAACACTTATTAAACTTCTGTAAAGAATAAAAGACAACAGTAGTATTTTTTTTAAAGAGAGGGGCCAAATAAATCAGAACTGAAAGAGATGATGTTACAAGAGCCACCACAGAAATACAAAGTATCCTAAGATACACACAGGGTAACTCAGGGCTCAGACTGGACAGAGCCCACTCTCCATTCCCCTGTACATGACTTACAGGAGCCTCAGGAACTGAGGAGGGGGTCCTTGAGGAGAGGCACAAGATAGAAGATGTTAGGCATTAACATGACTGCATTCATTTTAAACGTGCCTGAACTACATTCACATGAGATGATTTTGTCCTGTTTGTACATCAGCACCTCTAGTCGGAACTGCAGATCTTTGGTTTCACCACCTCTATGACAGCATTAGCTTCACCTGCTGTGGACCGTCTCCTATAGGATTTCTAGAACCACAAAACATCGAAGCTTCACAGGACCCAGAGTCTGTGTGACTCCACTCAGAGTCTCAACTGCATTCAGAGACTCAGAGTCTCAACAGAGACTCCACTCTTGGAGGACACACACAAAGTAGTGTGCACATCAGGACCCAGGGGAAGGAGCAGTCACCCCGTAGGTGAATGATCATACCTAGCTGCTAGTTTTAGAGGGTCTCCTGCAGAGGTGGGGTGTGGCTGCGGCTCACCATGGGGACAACAACACTGACAGCAGAAGTTCTGGGAAATACTCCTTGGCGTGAACTCTCCCAGAGTCCACCATTAGCCCCACCAAGAGCAAGGTAGGCTCCAGTGCTGGGTCGCCTCAGTCCAAACAACCAACAGGGAGGGAACCCAGCCCCATGCATCAGCAGACAAGTGGATTAAACTTTTTATTAAACTTTTATTTAATCCACAGACAAGCAGATTAAAGCTCTGCCCACCAGAACAACACCCAGCTCTACCCACCACCAGTCCCTCGCATAAGGAAGCTTGTACAAGCCTCTCAGATAGACTCAATCACTGGAGAGCAGACAGCAGAAGCAAGAAGAACTACAATTCTGCAGCCTGTGGAAGGAAAACCACATTCACAGAAAGATAGAGAAAATGAAAAGGCAGAGGACTTTATACCAGATCAAGGAACAAGATAAATCCTCAGAAAAACAACGAAATGAAGTGGGGATAGGTAACCTTCCAGTAAAAGAATTCAGAATAATGATAGTGAAGATGATCCAAGACCTTAGAAAAATAATGGAGGCAAAGATCGAGAAGATGCAAGAAATGCTTAACAAAGACCTAGAAGAATTAAGGAACAAACACCTAGAAGAATTAAAGAACAAACAAACAGAGATGAACAATACAATAACTGAAATGAAAAATACACTAGAAGGAATCAGTAGCAGAATAACTGTGACAGAAGAACGGATAAGTGACCTGGAAGACAGAAAGGTGGAAATCACTGCCATGGAACAAAATAAAGAAAAAGAATGAAAATAAATGAAGACAACCTAAGAGACTTCTGGGACAACATTAAATGCAACAACATTCGCATTATAGGGGTCCCAGATGGAGAACAGAGAGAGAAAGGACTCGAGAAAATATCTGAAGAGATTATAGTTGAAAACTTCCCTAGCATGGGAAAAGAAATAGCCACCGAAGTCCACGAAGCGCAGAGAGTCCCAGGCAGGATAAACCAAAGGAGAAAAATGCCGAGACACACAGTAATCAAATTGAAAAAATTAAAGACAAAGAAAAATTATTGAAAGCAACAAGGGAAAAATGACAACATACAACGGAATTCCCATAAGGTTAACAGCTGATTTCTCAGCAGAAAATCTACAAGCCAGAAGGGAGTGGCATGATAAATTTAACGTGATGAAAGGGAAGAACCTACCACCAAGAGTACTCCACCCAGCAAGTATCTCATTCAGATTTGATGGAGAAATCAAAAGCTTTACAGACAAGCAAAAGCTAAGAGAATTCAGCACCACGAAACCAGCTCTACAACAAATGCTAAAGGAACTTCTCTAAGTGGGAAACACAAGAGAAGAAAAGGACCCACTAAGACAAACCCATAACAATTAAGAAAATAATAATAGGAACATACATATTGATAATTACCTTAAACGTGAATGGATTAAATGCTCCAACCAAATGACACAGGCTCACTGAATGGATACAAAAACAAGATCCATATATATGCTGTCTACAAGAGACCCATTTCAGACCTAGGGACACATACAGACTGAAAGTGAGAGGATGGAAAAATATATTCCATGCAAATGAAAATCAAAAGAAAGCTGGAGTAGCAATACTCATATCAGATAAAATAGATTTTAAAATAAAGAATGTTACAAGAGACAAGGAAGGACACTACATAATGATCAAGGGATCAATCCAAGATATAACAATTATAAATATATATGTACCCAACACAGGAACACCTCAATACATAAGGCAACTGCTAACAGCTATAAAAGAGGAAATCAACAGTAACACAATAATAGCAAGGGACTTTAACACCTCACTTACACCAATGGAGATCATCCAGACAGAAAATTAATAAGGAAACACAAGCTTTAAATGACACAATAGACCAGATGGATTTAATGGATATTTATAGGACATTCCATCCAAAAACAGCAGACTACAAGTTCTTCTCAATGGCACACGGAACATTCTCCGGGATAGATCACATCTTGGGTCACAAATAAAGCCTCAGTAAATTTAAGAAAACTGAAATCATATCAAGCAGCTGTTCCGACCACAATGCTATGAGATTAGAAATCAATTACAGGGAAAATAACGTAAAAAACAAACACATGGAGGCTAAACAATACATTTCTAAATAACCAAGAGATCACTGAGGAAATCAAAGAGGAAATCAAAAAATACCTAGAGACAAATGACAACAAAAACACGATGATCCAAAACCTATGGGATGCAGCAAAAACAGTTCTAAGAGGGAAGTTTATAGCAATAAAAGGCTACCTCAAGAAACCAGAAAAATCTCAAATAAACAATCTAACCCTACACCTAAAGGAACTAGAGAATGAAGAACAAAACCCAAAGTTAATAGAAGGAAAGAAATCATAAAGATCAGAGCAGAAATAAATGAAATAAAAACAATAGCAAAGATCAATAAAACTAAAAGCTGGTTCTTTGAGAAGATAAACAAAAATGATAAACCTTTAGCCAGACTCAAGTAAAAGAGGGAGAGGACTCAAATCAATAAAATTAGAAATGAAACAGGAGAAGTTGTAACAGACACCACAGAAATACAAAGCATCCTAAGAGACCTCTACAAGCAACTCTATGCCAATAAAATGGACAACCTGGAAGAAATGGACAAATTCTTAGAAAGGTATAACCTTCCAAGACTGAACCGGGAAGAAATAGAAAATATGAACAGACCAATCACAAGTAATGAAATTGAAAGTGTGATTAAAAATCTTCCAACAAACAAAAGTCCAGAACGAGATGGCATCAGAGGTGAATTCTATCAAACATTTAGACAAGAGCTAACACCCAATCTTCTCAAACTCTTCAGAACTTTTCAGGGGAAGGAACACTCCCAAACTCATTATATGAGGCCACAATCACCCTGATACCAAAACCAGACAAAGATACTACAGAAAAAGAAAATTAGAGACCAATATCACTGATTAATATAGATGTAAAAATCCTCAACAAAATACTAGGAAACAGAATTAAACAACACATTAAAAGGATCATGCACCATGATCAGGTGGGGTTTATCCCAGGGATGCAAGAATTCTTCAATATACACAAATCAATCAATGTGATACACCATATTAACAAATTGTAGAATAAAAATATGATCATCCCAATAGATGCAGGAAAAGCTTTTGACAAAATTCAACACCAATTTATGATTAAAAGTCTCCAAAAAGTGGGCATAGAGGGAATCTACCTCAACATAATAAAGGCAGTATATGACAAACTCACAGCAAACATCATTCTCAATAGTGAAAAACTAAAAGCATTTCCTCTAAGATCAGGAACAAGACAAGGATGTCCACTCTCACCACTATTACTCAACATAGTTTTTGGAAGTCCTAGACACAGTAATCAGAGAAGAAAAAGAAATAAAAGGAATACAAATTGGAAAAGAAGAAGTAAAATTGTCACTGTTTGCAAATGACACGATACTACACATAGTGAATCCTAAAGATGCCACCAGAAAACTACCAGAGCTAATCAATGAATTTGGTAAAGTTGCAGGATACAAAATTAATGCACAGAAATCTCTTGCATTCCTATACACTAACAATGAAAGATCAGAAAGAGAAATTAAGGAAACAATCTCATTCACCATTGCAACAAAAAGAATAAAATACGGAGGAATGAACCTACATAAGGAGGTAAAAGACCTGTACTCAGAAAACTATAAGACACTGCTGAAAGAAATCAAAGATGATATAAACATATGGAGGTATAAACCATGTTCTTGGATTAGAAGAATCAATATTGTGAAAATGACTATAGTACCCAAAGCAAGCTACAGATTCAATGCAATCCCTATCAAATACCACTGACATTTTCTACAGAACTAGAACAAAAAAATCTTAAAATTTGTATGGAGACACAAAAGACCCCGAATAGCCAAAGCAGTCTTGAGGGAAATTAAAAGAGCTGGAGGAATCAGACTTCCTAACTTCAGACTATACTACAAAGCTACATTAATCAAGACTATATGGTACTGGCACAAAAACAGAAATATAGATCAATTGAACAAGATAGAAAGCCCAGAGATAAACCTACGTACCTATGGCTAACTCATCTATGACAAAGGAGGCAAAGATATACAATGAAGAAAAGACAGTCTCTTCAGTAAGTGGTGCTGGGAAAACTGGACAACTACACGTGAAAGAATGAAATTAGAACACTCCATAACACCATACACAAAAATAAACTCAAAATGAATTAGAGATCTAAATGTTAGACCAGACACTATAAAATTATTAGAGGAAAACATAGGCAGAACACTCTATGACATAAATCACAGCAAGATCCTTTTTGACCCACCTCCTAGAGAAGTGGAAATAAAAACAAAAATAAACAAATGGGACCTAATGAAACTTCAAAGCTTTTGCACAGCAAAGGAAAACATAAACAAGACGAAAATACAACCCTCATAATGGGAGAAAATGTTTTCAAATGAAGCAAATGACAAAAGATTAATCTCCAAAATTTACAAGCAGCTCGTGTAGCTCAATATCACAAAAACAAACAACACAATCCAAAAATGGGCAGAAGACCTAAATAGACATTTCTCCAAAGGAGATATACAGATTGCCAATAAACACATGAAAGGATGCTGAACATCACTAATCATTAGAGAAATGCAAATCAAAACTACAGTGAGGTATCAACTCCCAGCAGTCAGAATGGCAATCATCAAAAAATCTACAAACAATAAATGCTGGAGAGGCATTTACTGGAGAAAAGGGAACGTTCTTGCACTGTTGCTGGGAATGTAAATTGCTATACCCACTAGGGATAACAGTATAGAGGTTCCTGAAAAAACTAAAAATAGAAGTACCATACGACCCAGCAATCCAACTACTGGGCATTTGCCCTGAGAAAACCATAATTCAAAAAGAGTTATATACAACAATGTTCATTGCAGTTCTACTTACAATAGCCAGGACATGGAAGCAACCTAAGTGTCCATCGACAGATAAATGGATAAAGAATATCTGGCACATATATAAATGGAATATTACTCAGCCATAAAAAGAAACAAAACTGAGTTATTTGTAGTGAGGGGGATGGACTTAGAGTCTGTCCTACACAGTGAAGTAAGTCAGAAAGAGAAAAATAAATACCGTGTACTAACAGAGATATATGGAATCTAAAGAAAAAAGTTTATGAAGAACCTAGGGGCAGGACAGGATTAAGGACACAGACATAGAGAAAGGACTTGAGGACACGGGGAGGGGGAAGGGTAAGCTGGGACGAAGTGAGAGAGTGCCATGGACATATATACATTACCAAATGTAACATCGATAGCTACTGGGAAGCAGCCACATAGCACAGGGAGATCAGCTCGGTGCTTTGCGACCACCTAAAGGGGTGGGATGTGGAGGGTGGGAGGGAGATGTAAGAGGGAGGGGATATGGTGATATATGTATATGTATAATTGATTCACTTTGTTATACAGCAGAAACTAACACTCCATTGTAAAACAATTATACTCCAATAAAGGTGTAAAAGGAAAATAAAAAAGAAAGAAGCCCAGAGATAAACCTACACACCTATGGTCAACTAATCTATGACAAAGTAGGCAAGACTATACAATGGAGAAAAGACAGTGTCTTCAATCAGTGGTGCTGGGAAAAATGGACAGCTACATGTAAAAGAATGAAATTAGAACACCCCCTAACACCATACACAAAAATAAATTCAAAATGGATTAGAGACCTTAATGTAAGACCGGACAGTATAAAACTCTTAGAGGAAAACATAGGAAGAATACTCTAACATAAATCACAGCAAGATCTTTTTTGATCCACCTCCTAGAGTAATGACATAAAAAAGAAAACTAAACAAATGGGACCTAATGAAACGTAAAAGCTTTTGCAAAGCAATGGAAACTACAAACACAAAAAGACAACCCTCAGAATGGGAGAATATATTTGCAACTGAATCAATGGACAAAGGATTAATCTCCAATATATATAAACAGCTGATGCAGCTCAATATTAAAAAAACAAACAACCCAATACAAAAATGGGCAGAATATCTAAATAGACATTTCTTCCAAAAAGATGTAGAAATGGCCAAGGAGCACATGAAAAGCTGCTCTACATCACTAATTATTAGAGAAATGCAAATCAAAACTACAATGAGGTATCACCTCACACCTGTTAGAATGGACATCATCAGAAAATCTACAAACAACAAATGCTGGAGAGGGTGTGGAGAAAAGGAACCCTCTTCCACGATTGGTGGGAATGTAAATTGATAGTCACTATGGAGAACAGTATGGAGGTTCCTTAAAAAACTAAAAATAGAATTACCATATGATCCAGCAACCCACTACTGGGCATATACCCAGAGAAAACCATAAATCAAAAAGACACATTCACCACAATGTTCATTGCAGCACTATTTACAATAGCCAGGTAATGGAAGCAACCTAAATGCCCACAGACAGACGAATGGATAAAGATGTGGTACATATATAAAATGGACTATTAGCCATAAAAAGGAATGAAATTGGGTCATTTGTAGAGACGTCGATGGATCTAGAGACTGTCATACAGAGTGAAGTAAGTCAGAGAGAGAAAAACAAATATTGTATATTAACGCATATATGTGGAACCTAGAAAAATGGTACAGATGAACCGGTTTGAAGGGCAGAAATAGAGACACAGATGTAGAGAACAAATGTATGGACACAAAGAGGGGAAAGCCATGGGGGGGGTGGCGGTGGGAGGAGTTGGGAGATTGGGATTGACATGTATACATTTATATGTATAAAATAGATAACCAATAAGAACCTGCTGTATAAAAAATAAATAAAATAAAATGAAAAATAAAATTTTTTAAAAAACGGAAAAAAGTTATTCCCTTCACATACATGTATTTATATGAATGAATTATTTCCATGCTTACATCCATAAGTACAAAAAAGAGGAATAAAACCTACCTTGAAACAAAAAAGAAAAAAACAAAACAGAACCCACCAGTTATACAGATGAAAACCCTATCAGGGCACTTGCTTCAGTGGTAGACAATTCTGAAGTTGGTCAGAGGTGGGGAATCATCTCGCATGCAGCCAGCAGCTCCCCCGCAAGGAGTGTCCTCATTACAAGCCTGGGGGACCGTGCCGAGGCATCTGTGAGTAAACGTGAGATGAGCCCCAGGCCAGCTGCTGCTGAACTGTTCCCAACCTTCCCAGGTAAAACACCTGAATATGTACAAGGACTTGAAAGCCTAGAGGAAGGGCCATGGAGCCACACGAGTGACAGCATGCCAGCCGACTTGGTGCCTGCAGGCCAGCCAGGATGGTACTGGCCCTGGGTGCTCTTCTGGAAGATTTCCATTTCCCTGCCTGAGATACCCGTCCTGTCCCTGCCCCCACTGCTTTTTTCCTTCCTCACCTCTGCCCAGGGAGAAATTCCAGCAGCAGGTATGGGTGACACATCCTTTCCTTAGCAGGTGACAGCCTGGCAACTGCTGCAGAAAGTCCAGCAGAGCCCCACTCACACTGGGCCACCCACAAAGCCGTGGCCTCTCACTCCCTCCCACCAGCCCAGCCCCGAGACTGCTGACAGGGCAGAGAAAATGGCGTCAGGCACGGCTGCAGGGGCTCTTGCTGCCTGGAGTGGTATTTATATTGATCTCAACCCAGGCACACCTGGGGAGGGCTGGCCGGCAGGTAAGGCTGCCCAGGTCAGCCAATCATCACCCCTCAGGGGCTCACAGTTGCAGAAAATGGAACTTGCTGAACCGGCCAGGTCCAAGGAACAGGTGTGGGCTCCTGAGAGTCAAGATAGACAAGGGGCTGCAGCTTTGGCTTGTTTTCTAATCATTTTATCTGGCCCATGAGTGGGAGACAACTTCAAGAAAACACTCTCCTAATGAGAGGAACCCAGGAGTCAGGGAGAGGAGGGGTGGGTGGTGGTTGGAGACAGAGGCCTGGTGCCCCGGTTGCAGTGGAAGTCTCTGGAAGACCAGGTGGAGGGAGGCCGTACAGAGTGATGCCCAGGGTCACAGACCTGTCGCAGCTGCTGTTTGTTAGTTCAAGTCCTGCTCTGAGGTGCTCTGTATCAGCTCTGAGCGACAGGTGAGCTGGGGGTGCTCTGCAATGAGGGCTATGTGCATGGTTCCTGTGTGCCCAGCCCTGCCACGGTACCTGCAAGGGTAGCTCTGTATCCGGGGATTGGTCTGACCACGAGAGCCCCATGGGCTGCTGGGGACCTGGTAAAGGATGTCAGGACAGTCAGTGAAGCCACTGAGGATATACCTCCAGCTGCTCCTAATTCCTACACCCTGCTGGTCATTCTACCAACCACCAGGACATGGTATTCTGTATTTGTCTTCAATGATGCCTTCTTTTGTATTCCATTAGTCCCAGAGTCACAAGAAATTTTGGCTTGTGAGTGGCAGGACTCAACATACAACTAAAACAATACTTCCGGGCCGTCTTGCCCCAAGGGTGCAAAAATTCCCACACCGTCTTTGGGGAAAGCTTAGGTAAAGACCTAAAAGTTCTACCTCTGGAAAAGGAAACCCTCCTGCAATACGCAGACGACATTCTGATCGCCAGCCCTACTAAGGAGGCCTCTGAACTACCAAGCCAATAAAGGATAGAAGTCGTCCAAAAAGAAGCTCAAATATCACAGACTGCGGTAACCTGCCTGGGCTTCATTCTCACAGAAGGTCAGAGAAGCCCATCCCAGGAAAGGGAAGAAACCATTTTCAGCCTTACCCCTTTCTAAAACTAGAAGACAGCTTAGGGGTTCCTGGGGAGGCCAGGGTTTGCTGCTTCTGGATCCCTAACTATAGTCTACTAGCTGGGCCTCTATATGAAACACTGAAAGGAAAAGATGATGATCCTTTTGAATAGAATCCAGAAGTGGCCTTTCAAGAATGGAAAGAGCAGTCAATTCAGACCCTTGCCCTGGAACTCCCTAATTTAGCTAAACCCTTTGACCTTTACATTCCCGGTGAAAGGTGAATCGTCATTGGAGAATTAGTGCAAAAACTGGGACCACTTGAAATGGAACAATGCAAGAATGCCATCCAGGTAGGATAAACTACGGTCACCAAGGGGCTTGGCCCACTGCCACATCTGGCCAAGATACTGGTGGTATCTAAAAACCTGGAAATCAGCAGCCCAAAAGGCCACCTCCCTCCTAAGGGAAAAGGACCCCACGTGGTGATCCTAACCACCAACCATGCCCTGAAGTTGCAGGGTTCGCTCCATTGGCACACCGACCTCGAGTGAGGAGGCCTTCCAACTCCAACATCCAGAGAGATAACCGGGGGCAACAGGGCACCATGACGACTCGTGTGAACATCACTTGACCTGGAGTTTCTCTCATAAAACAACAAGAGTGTGTCCCAAAAGAGTAGACTACTGCTTGCAGGACTTACTGCACCCAGAGGGGAGCTAATAATCTTGGCGGGGGAACCGTATATCACACTGTCACCATAGAAAAGCCTACAGACACCGTGATGATGGTGGCCAATAAGACCGGCTGGACTCCTGTTTACTTCAAAAGGCTGTTGACTCAGTGGCCATCATGGTCCTTGATCACAACTGACCCTGGACTGTCTGGGAGATGAGTGGGCAGGGCTCTGACACCTGGTGCTGTTTGTACGTTAATTCAGGGGCCTAATTGAAGAAAGCACAGACTACTGTTCAGAGCATCTAGGCTGGCAGAAACGGTCAGCCTAAGGTGGCCGAACAAATGTGGGGTGGGGTGAAACCAGCCCCCACAGCGTCTCTGCACATCTCTTTCCTGGACCCTTAAAGGTCATTAGAATCTATAACACTTCCAATGCTGGTGCTCAGGTGGACGAGCAAGGAGGCAGGGGTCCTGGGGACAATCAACGTCACCTGGAGGCTGCTGGGGAGAAGTTCTGACCCTCGCCCCTGGGTATGAGGGCTCCCAACTCAGCACTCAGCAGTTACAGAAGAAGGGTCTGCACCCTCAGCACTCCAAGAATGAGGAACGGGACAAAAGGCAGAGGAGGGGTTTGTCCCCAGCAAAGCCCATTAAAAATCCCTGGGAGATAAAAATAGAATCTGTGCAATAAAGTCAAGTCTAACCATTTTTATCCTTTGTGCTTTGTCTAATTTCACGTACTCCTAGGGTATCGCATGCAGAGGTTCCACACCCGGCACTTCAGACCAGATTTCCTAGTGCAGAATGGCTGGGTCGACACCTCAGCTCCTGGGGCCCAGTGCAGACTCCACGATATAGAGCCTGAGCTGCAGCCAACTCAGCCCTTGAAAGCTCTGTCCCCTCCCTCCCACTGACTCTGACAGGATCTCTACACAGCAGCCCAGCCCACAGCCCACGGGGTAGTGCATGCTCTCACCTCTCCATTCTCTGATCAAAATATAAAGTTTCCTTTGCTTGTGAACCAAACTCAGTCTCGATCTGTTGGCCCCAATATCACTGGGCAGGGGGACACTTGTTGGGGTCCACTCTGGAGGATCAGTAACAGAAATTGAGACTATTGTAACCTCAATGAACAGATGAGGTTAACTGTTAACTACCAAACTGTAGTTAACATAGAACAGTGTATAAGGCTCGGGTAAAATAAGATGTTTCTAACACTTCCATTTGATATTTCCATCACTTTATTATAAGCAAGTTCAGTGAAAGGGTTTGTCTTATTTGTCAGGTCAATATTAGAGAAACGAAGTGATTTCTTTCCAAGGATGTACATCTAATAATCTTGGTTAAAGCTTCAATCTTGTTTTAAATGCTTTTCCATTGAAAATGATACCTCTCTTTCAGCTCCCCCATTTCTGAGAAGTATAAAATCTTATAATTTATTATTACCAAAGGGGAAAGGTGGGAGGAGGGATAAATTAACAGTTTGGGATTAACACATACACACTGCTATGTATAAAATAGACCATCAACAAGGAACTACTGTATAGCACAGGGAACTACACTCAACATTTTGCAATAACCTATAAGGGGAAATAATCTGAAAAAGAATAGATATTTTTATTGACATCATCTATCAATGACAGTTAAAGTGTAACCTAAGGGAAGCTGGTGGTGAGTGCTTCTGACCCTGAAGACTTCAATCATCTAAAGTTTGGACTCTGCCTACTTCCCAAGGCCCTTAATGAACATATGTGTAGCCATAGCTTAAAAAATTCCCCAGTTTGGGTTTCGGGGAGACACTGATTTTGAAAAAGCCCTGGTGTTCTCCTTACATGAATGGGACTCTTCCTACTGCTAAAACATGTCTGTCACACCCAGAGGATAGTATACCGTCTGATCGGGAAGAGTTTGGAAAAGGCATCTCATCTCCTCATCTCCTGGTGCTCGGGTTCACCCCTCCAGCGTCTTTACTAACAGTCTCCCCACTTGGAGATGTCAGCACTGTCAACATCCTGTTGCGTACAGTTTGGAATTTGTCCAGAGGATGAAGCGGAAGGATGAGGAACAATGAGAGACAAGTCCTAGGTGTTCAGACAGGCACATGTCACTCTAATTTCCAATCAGGAAGACGAATTGACCAAAGGCTAGGGTTGCCCATGGAAACAGTATAGGGCTTGAGGAAATCCTGCTGCTTTGTGGCCAGTTCCCATAAACACAAGTTGAACAATGGAACTCAGGGGCAGTAAAATTCACGAAACTGCAGAGTTGAAAATATCCATCACTGAAAAATGTCTTGAGGAAAGTCAGAGAAAAGGACTTGTAAGCAAGGGAGAATGGCAGGAAAGGGATTTGAGGAGGTAGAAAGGACTTGCCATTAAGCACAAGAAAAGGAGCTGAACATTGCCAACATTGCAGTTGGCCAAAAAGAGTGTATGCATTTTTTTCTGTATATATTCAAGAAAAGGGCATACACTTTTTTAGCCAACCAAACAGGTGGGCACTGGAAATCAATACTACAAAAGATATCACTTCGCATCAGTCACAAGAGCCATCCTCATAAAGCATAAACAACAGAAATGCAGGACAGGGCAACGAGAAGAGGGAGCCCTGTGAGACTTATAGTGGAAATGTATATTGCCAACGGCCATTCTGGAGAAGTGTATTGTGTTTACTAAAGCATCTAAAAAATGAGCTACAGAGCATAGGGCACTTGCACTCATGGGCGTATATCTTGGGAAAAACAAAAATCGAGAGGACACAGGCACCCCAATGTTTACCCCCTCTCTGTTTAAAAGATCCTCGACTAGGATATAACTTAAATGTCTCTGGAGGGAAAAAATGGATAGAGATGTGGTACTTAGGTAGAGTGGAATATTACTCAGCCTGGAAATCAATGAAATATGGCCAGTTGTAACAACTCCCGAGGAGTTACGTATGATCATTCTAAGTGACAGAATTCAAAAAGAAAAAGACACATATCATAAGATATCACTTAACGGTGGAATCCAAAATGGCTACACATGAAATAAATTACAAAACAAAAACATAGTCAAATATGTAGAAAACACGCATAAGGCTGCTAAACGGGAAAGGTGGGGAGGGGTGAGGCATCATCCAGGAGGTTGAAATTAGCAAAGATACCATTCCAAATACCAAACTGATAATCAACAAGGCCTACACGGTAGCTAAAAGAACTGCACTCAGCACACTCAAGTCACCGGAAAAGAATATATACGACTGGTAAGAATCTGAAAAAGAATTTACTGATGTCTCTCTGTACGTGAATCAAGTGGATGTACAGCAGCAAGAAACAGAGCTTTGAAAATCAGCTGTCACCAATATAGTAATAAATTGAAAAAAATAAACGACAGAGAGACAGAGAAAACCTCTTACAACTTTTCCTCAGGGACGGTGATGTAACATGGATTGAACACGTCTAGACCCACAGCAGGATGAGACATAAGGCTGGAAAGTGTTCGCGCTAAGAGAAATGTGAGGTTGGGTGAGGAAATGCACACCCTTTAAAGTAATACTACCTGGTGCCCATTCAATGGGTCCCAAATCTGCAGGTTCAAGGGATCTTCCTACAGCTAAAACATGCATGGAAAACCCAGAGGACTGTACACCATGTGATCGGGAGATGTGTCTAAAATGCAGCTCATTTATCCTCTGCTGGTGCTCCTGTTCACCATTCCAGCCACGTTACTTAGAATCTCCCCACTTGGAGAATCAGCACATTTCAACTTCTGTTTCACACATTTTGCAAATTGTGAGGAGGATGAACGGGAAGAGGGGGAACCAATGAGAGAATAGTTGTAGGGGTTTGGACGGGCACATATCACTCTAATTTCCCATTAAGAATAAGAATTAAAAAAAGGCTCAGCCCACCTCGCTGGAGACAAAATAGGGCCTGAAGCAATCCTGCGGGTTTGAGGCCAGCTCACAAAAGAGCAACTTAAAAAATGGAGCTCAGGGTCACTGCAATTCACAAACCTGCAGAGTTATAAATGAAAACTAACGTCCAAAATTATGTTGAGGTAAGGCAAAGAAGAGGATCTGAATGCAAGACAGAATTGCAAGAAACAGATTTCAAGAGATAGATTGGACTCGTCTTTAAAGCACATGAAAAGCCGCAGAATTTCGATAATGATGCAGTTGGCCCAAAAGGGCGTATGCGTTTTTTCCTGATTATATCCAGGAAAAAACGCATATGCACCTTATGGGCAAGGAAACAAGCAAGCAATGCAAATGTGCACAACAAAGAAGTCTCATTTCCCACTGGTAAAAAGGGCCATCCTAAAAAATTGTAAAAACCAGAAATGCAGGACAGGCCATGGAGAACAGGGAGCCTTTATACGCTGATGGACAGTGTGTGAACTGCCGAGAGCCACTCTGGAGGAGTGTATGGTGGTTCCTAAATCATCTAAAAAACAGAGCTACAGAGCATAGGACACTTCCAATCATGGGAGTATATCTAGGGAAGTCTAAAAATCAACAAGACACAAGCACACCACAGTTTAGGGCTACTCTGTTTACAAGAACCTCAACTTCAGTACACCTTAAATATCCCAGGAAAGAGAACAATGGATAAAGAAGATGTGGTACTTATGTACAATGGAATATCTCTTCACCATGAAATCAATGTAATAAGGCTAGTAGAAGGATAAAGAGTGGATTTAGGTCTGATAATACTACTTTAAATAAGTCAAACAGAAAAAGAAACATATCATAAGATATCACTTATAGAGGGAGGGTAAATATGGCTGCACAAAAAATGAATTACACAACAGAACAGTGTCTCACATTTAGAAAACACACTTATGTCAGCTTAAGGGGAAAGGAGAGGTGGGGTGATGCATAAAACCAGAGTTTGAAATTAGCACAGATACCATTCAATAAACCAAATAGGTATTAGACAAGATCTACACCTTGCTCAATGAACTGGCCTCAACACACCCAATACACTGCACAGAAATATATCTGAGTAATAAGAATCTTAAAACCCATGTATTGATATATCTCCATAAGGGAATCAAGTGTGTGCAGAGCGGCACAAACACAGCAGTGAAAATGAGCTAAACCCCATTATAGAAATAAATTTTAAAAACAAAACGCTGAAACAATGAAAGAGAGAAAAATTCTTACAAAATTCGCTCAGGGGCTGTGATGCAACCTGGATTGACCACATATAAAACCACAGCTGGATAAGACATAAGGCTGGACACTTGGGGCTGAGAGGATTGGTGAGCTTTGGTGAGCAACTGCCGAAAGTTTAATGCAATACTTCATGCTACTCATTCCAAGGGTCCCAACACTCCAGGTTGAAGGGAATCTTCCTACAGCTAAACCATGCTTGGGAAACCCAGCGACTGGTAGACCATATGATCGGGAAAGGTTTCTAAAATGCACCTCATTGTTCCTCTCCTGGGGCTCCGGATCGACATTCCGCCGCTTTACTAACAACAAACCCACATGGAGAGTCAATGCCTTTAAGTTCCAGTATCGCACAGTCTGCAGATAGTGCGAAGGATGAATGGGTTAGAGGGAACCAGTGAGAAACTAATGTAGTGGTTTCAATGGGCACATGTCACTCTAATTTCACATCAGTAAGAAGAATTAACCAAAGGCACAGCAAGGCGTCCCACAAGAAGAATAGAGCCTGAAGGAATCCTGCGGTTATGAGGCAAGATCACAAAAATAAGAGCTGAAAAATGGAGATCAGGGCCACTGAAATTCAAAAACGTGCAGAGGTATAAAGGCCAACAATTTTCAAAAAGGATATTGAGGAAAGGCTATGAACAGGCATTGAAAGAAAGGCAGAATTGCAGGAAACCGATTTCAAGAGGTAGACTGGAATTGCATTTAAAGCATAGGAAATGAGGCAGAACGTCGACAATGATGCACTTGGCCATAAAGGGCGTATGCGTTTTTTCCTGAATATATTCAGGAAAAAACGCATACGCCCTTTTTGGACAACCAAGCAAGCTTGCAAAGAAAATCTGCACTACAATGAAGTCTCCCTTCCCACCGGTTAAAAGGGACATCTGAGAAAACTGTAAAATCCAGAAAGGCAGGACAGGCCATGGAGAACTGGGAGCCTTGTTATGCTGATGGGTGGGATGTAAATTGCCAACAGCCACTCGGGAGAAGTGTATGGTGTTTCCTGAAACATCTAAAAAACAAAGCAACAGAGCCTAGGGCACTTCCACTTATGGTCCTATAGCTTAGGGAAATTAAAATCAAAAAGACACAGCCACCCCAAAGTTTGGGACGCCTCTGTTTACAAGAACCTCGTTTATGGGACAAGTTCAATATCACAGAAAGTGAAAAACGGAGAAAGAAGTTGTGATACTTACGTACAATGCAATATCACTCAGCAATGAAATCTATGTCATCAGGCCCATAGCAGCACAATGAGTGGATTCAGGTATGATGATTCTAACTGAAATAAGTCACACAGAAAAAGAAACATCATAAGATATCACTAATACACAGAATGTAAACTTGGCTACACAGGAACTGAATTACAAAACAGAACAGGGTCTCAAATTTAGAAAACCAACTTATGCTTGCTTAAGGGGAAAGGTGAGTTGAGGTGCTACATAAAACCAGAGATTGAAATGAGCACAGATAAAGTTCCTGAAGCCTAATATGTAACAGACAAGAGCTACTCCTTGCTCAACGAAATGGACTCAACACCCCATATTAAACGGCTAAGAATGTACCTGACTACTAAGTATCTTAAAACCTATGGATTGCTACGTCTCCAAAAGAGAATCAAGCGTGTGTACAGGGGCATAAACGCAGCAGTGATAGGATTGGAGAGGTTCGGTGAGCAAATGAAGACCCTTTGAAGTCATATTGCATGGTACCCATTCCACGGGTTTCAACTACCCAGGTTTAAGGTATTCTTCCTTCAGCTAAAACATGCATGTGGAACCGAGAGTATGATCAACTATGTGATCGGGAGACGTGTTCAAATATGTCTCAGTTTTCGTACCCTGGTACTCGGGTGCAACATTCCAGAGGCTTTACTAACACTCTCCCGACTTGGAGAGTCAGTCCCTTTAACCTCCTGTTTGGCCCAGTTTGCAATTTCTGCGGAAGATGAACAGGAATAGCGAGAACCAATGAGAGACTAGCTGGAGGTGTCTGGACAGGCAAATTTAACTCTCATTTCCCAACAGGAAGAGGAATTAACCAAAGGCTCAGCGTGCCATGCCAAAACCAGATTAGGGCCTGAAGCCATCATGCGGTGTTGCGGCCAGGTAACAAGAAAGCAAGTTGAAGAAAGGAGCTCAGGGGCACTGTAATTCACAAACCTGCAGAGTTATAAATGACAGCTATCGTCCAAAAATATACTGAAGTAAGGCTGCCAAGAGGACTTGAAAGCGGGGCAGAATTGCAGGAAACCGATTTCAGGAGGTAGACTGCAATTGCATTGAAAGCATAGGAAAAGAGGCAGAACGTCCACAATGATGCACTTGGCCAAAAAGAGCGTATGCGTTTTTTCCTGAATATATTCAGGAAAAAACGCATACGCCCTTTTTGGCCAACCAAGCAAGCTTGCAAAGGAAATCTGCACTACAATGAAGTCTCACTTCCCCCCGGTCAAAAGGGCCATCTGAAAAAAGTGTAAAATCCAGAAAGGCAGGACAGGCCATGGAGAACTGGGAGCCTTGTTATGCTGATGGGCGGGATGTAAATTGCCAACAGACACTCGGGAGAAGTGTATGGTGTTTCCTGAAACATCTAAAAAACAAAGCAACAGAGCCTAGGGCACTTCCACTTATGGTCCTATAGCTTAGGGAAATTAAAATCAAAAAGACACAGCCACCCCAAAGTTTGGAACGGCTCTGTTTACAAGAACCTCGTTTACAGTACAAGTTCAACATCGCAGAAAGTGAAAAATGGATAAAGAAGTTGTGGTATTTACTTACAAAGCAATAGCACTCAGCAATGAAATCTATGTCATCAGGCCCTTAGCAGCACAATGAGTGGATTCAGGTATGATGATTCTAACTGAAATAAGTCACACAGAAAAAGAAACATCATAAGATATCAGTAATACGCGGAATGTAAACTTGGCTACACAGGAACTGAATTACAGAACAGAACAGGGTCTCAAATTTAGAAAACCAACTTATGCTTGCTTAAGGGGAAAGGTGAGTTGGGGTGCTGCATAAAACCAGAGATTGAAATGAGCACAGATAAAGTTCCTTAAGCCAAATATGGAATAGACAAGAGCTACTCCTTGCTCAACGAAATGGACTCAACACCCCATATTAAATGCCTAAGAATGTACCTGACTAGTAAGTATCTTAAAACCTATGGATTGCTATGTCTCCAAAAGAGAATCAAGCATGTGTACAGGGGCATAAACGCAGCAGTGATAGGATTGGAGAGGTTCGGTGAGCAAATGAAGACCCTTTGAAGTCATATTGCATGGTACCCATTCCACGGGTTTCAACTACCCAGGTTTAAGGTATTCTTCCTTCAGCTAAAACATGCATGTGGAACCCAGAGTATGATCAACCGTGTGAACGGGAGACGTGTTCAAATATGTCTCAGTTTTCCTCCCCTGGTACTTGGGTGCAACATTCCAGACGCTTTACTAACACCCCCCCGACTTGGAGAGTCAGTCCCTTTAACCTCCTGTTTGGCCCAGTTTGCAATTTCTGCGGAAGATGAACAGGAATAGCGAGAACCAATGAGAGACTAGCTGGAGGTGTCTGGACGGGCAAATTTAACTCTCATTTCCCACCAGGAAGAGGAAATAACCAAAGGCACAGCCTGCCGTGCCGGAACCAGATTAGGGCCTGAAGCCATCCGGCGGTGTTGCGGCCAGCTCACAAGAAAGCGAGTTGAAGAAAGGAGCTCAGGAGCACTGTAATTCACAAACCTGCAGAGTTATAAATGACAGCTATCGTCCAAAAATATACTGAAGTAAGGCTGCCAAGAGGACTTGAAAGCGGGGCAGAATTGCAGGAAACCAATTTCAGGAGGTAGACTGCAATTGCATTGAAAGCATAGGAAAAGAGGCAGAACGTCCACAATGATGCACTTGGCCAAAAAGGGCGTATGCGTTTTTTCCTGAATATATTCAGGAAAAAACGCATACGCACTTTTTGGCCAACCAAGCAAGCTTGCAAAGGAAATCTGCACTACAATGAAGTCTCACTTCCCACCGGTCAAAAGGGCCATCTGAAAAAAGTGTAAAATCCAGAAAGGCAGGACAGGCCATGGAGAACTGGGAGCCTTGTTATCCTGATGGGCGGGATGTAAATTGCCAACAGACATTCGGGAGAAGTGTATGGTGTTTCCTGAAACATCTAAAAAACAAAGCAACAGAGCTTAGGGCACTTCCACTTATGGTCCTATAGCTTAGGGAAATTGAAATCAAAAAGACACAGCCACCCCAAAGTTTGGGACGCCTCTGTTGCCGAGAACCTCGTTTACAGTACAAGTTCAACATCGCAGAAAGTGAAAAATGGATAAAGAATTTGTGGTATTTACGTACAAACAATATCACTCAGCAATGAAATCTATGTCATCAGGCCCTTAGCAACACAATGAGTGGATTCAGGTATGATGATTCTAACTGAAATAAGTCACACAGAAAAAGAAACATCATAAGATATCACTAATACACGGAATATAAACTTGGCTACACAGGAACTGAATTACAGAACAGAACAGGGTCTCAAATGTAGAAAACCAACTTATGCTTGCTTAAGGGGAAAGGTGAGTTGGGGTGCTGCATAAAACCAGAGATTGAAATCAGCACAGATAAAGTTCCTTAAGACAAATATGGAATAGACAAGAGCTACTCCTTGCTCAGCGAAATGGACTCAACACCCCATATTAAATGCCTAAGAATGTACCTGACTAGTAAGTATCTTAAAACCTATGGATTGCTATGTCTCCGAAAGAGAATCAAGCGTGTGTACAGGGGCAGAAACGCAGCAGTGATAGGATTGGAGAGGTTCGGTGAGCAAATGAAGACCCTTTGAAGTCATATTGCATGGTACCCATTACACGGGTCTCAACTCTCCAGGTTTAAGGTATTCTTCCTTCAGCTAAAACATGCATGTGGAACCCAGAGTATGATCAACTATGTGATAGGGAGATGTGTTCAAATATGTCTCAGTTTTCCTCCCCTGGTACTCGGGTGCAACATTCCAGACGCTTTACTAACACTCTCCCCAATTGGAGAGTCAGAGCCTTTAACCTCCTGTTTGGCCCAGTTTGCAATTTCTGCGGAAGATGAACAGGAATAGGGAGAACCAATGAGAGTAGCTGGAGGTGTCTGGACGGGCAAATTTAACTCTCATTTCCCACCAGGAAGAGGAATTAACCAAAGGCTCAGCGTGCCGTGCCGGAACCAGATTAGGGCCTGAAGCCATCATGCGGTGTTGCGGCCAGCTCAAAAGAAAGCGAGTTGAAGAACGGAGCTCAGGGGCACTGTAATTCACAAACCTGCAGAGTTATAAATGACAGCTATCGTCCAAAAATAGACTGAAGTAAGGCTGCCAAGAGGACTTGAAAGCGGGGCAGAATTGCAGGAAACCGATTTCAGGAGGTAGACTGGAATTGCATTGAAAGCATAGGAAAAGAGGCAGAACGTCCACAATGATGCACTTGGCCAAAAAGTGCGTATGCGTTTTTTCCTGAATAAATTCAGGAACAAACGCATACGCCCTTTTGGCCAACCAAGCAAGCTTGCAAAGGAAATCTGCACTACAATGAAGTCTCACTACCCCCAGGTCAAAAGGGCCATCTGAAAAAAGTGTAAAATCCAGAAAGGCAGGACAGGCCATGGAGAACTGGGAGCATTGTTATGCTGATGCGCGGGATGTAAACTGCCAACAGACACTTGGGAGAAGTGTATGGTGTTTCCTGAAACATCTAAAAAACAAAGCAACAGAGACTAGGGCACTTCCACTTATGGTCCTATAGCTTAGGGAAATTAAAATCAAAAAGACACAGCCACCCCAAAGTTTGGAACGGCTCTGTTTACAAGAACCTCGTTTACAGTACAAGTTCAACATCGCAGAAAGTGAAAAATGCATAAAGAAGTTGTGGTATTTACTTACAAAGCAATATCACTCAGCAATGAAATCTATGTCATCAGGCCCTTAGCAACACAATGAGTGGATTCAGGTATGATGATTCTAACTGAAATAAGTCACACAGAAAAAGAAACATCATAAGATATCAGTAATACACGGAATGTAAACTTGGCTACACAGGAACTGAATTACAGAACAGAACAGGGTCTCAAATTTAGAAAACCAACTTATGCTTGCTTAAGGGTAAAGGTGAGTTGGGGTGCTGCATAAAATCAGAGATTGAAATGAGCACAGATAAAGTTCCTTAAGCCAAATATGGAATAGACAAGAGCTACTCCTTGCTCAACGAAATGGACTCAACACCGCATATTAAACGCCTAAGAATGTACCTGACTAGTAAGTATCTTAAAACCTATGGATTGCTATGTCTCCAAAAGAGAATCAAGCATGTGTACAGGGGCATAAACGCAGCAGTGATAGGATTGGAGAGGTTCGGTGAGCAAATGAAGACCCTTTGAAGTCATATTGCATGGTACCCATTCCACGGGTTTCAACTACCCAGGTTTAAGGTATTCTTCCTTCAGCTAAAACATGCGTGTGGAACCGAGAGTATGATCAACTATGTGATCGGGAGACGTGTTCAAATATGTCTCAGTTTTCGTACACTGGTACTCGGGTGCAACATTCCAGACGCTTTACTAACACTCTCCCGACTTGGAGAGTCAGTCCCTTTAACCTCCTGTTTGGCCCAGTTTGCAATTTCTGCGGAAGATGAACAGGAATAGCGAGAAACAATGAGAGACTAGCTGGAGGTGTCTGGACGGACAAATTTAACTCTCATTTCCCACCAGGAAGAGGAAATAACCAAAGGCACAGCCTGCCGTGCCGGAACCAGATTAGGGCCTGAAGCCATGCTGCAGTGTTGCAGCCAGCTCACAAGAAAGCGAGTTGAAGAAAGGAGCTCAGGGGCAGTGTAATTCACAAACCTGCAGAGTTATAAATGACAGCTATCGTCCAAAAATAGACTGAAGTAAGGCTGCCAAGAGAACTTGAAAGCGGGGCAGAATTGCAGGAAACCGATTTCAGGAGGTAGACTGCAATTGCATTGAAAGCATAGGAAAAGAGGCAGAACGTCCACAATGATGCACTTGGCCAAAAAGGGCGTATGCGTTTTTTCCTGAATATATTCAGGAAAAAACGCATACGCCCTTTTTGGCCAACCAAGCAAGCTTGCAAAGGAAATCTGCACTACAATGAAGTCTCACTTCCCCCCGGTCAAAAGGGCCATCTGAAAAAAGTGTAAAATCCAGAAAGGCAGTACAGGCCATGGAGAACTGGGAGCCTTGTTATGCTGATGGGCGGGATGTAAATTGCCAACAGACACTCGGGAGAAGTGTATGGTGTTTCCTGAAACATCTAAAAAACAAAGCAACTGAGCCTAGGGCATTTCCACTTATGGTCCTATAGCTTAGGGAAATTAAAATCAAAAAGACACAGCCACCCCAAAGTTTGGAACGGCTCTGTTTACAAGAACCTCGTTTACAGTACAAGTTCAACATCGCAGAAAGTGAAAAATGGATAAAGAAGTTGTGGTATTTACTTACAAAGCAATATCACTCAGCAACGAAATCTATGTCATCAGGCCCTTAGCAGCACAATGAGTGGATTCAGGTATGATGATTCTAACTGAAATAAGTCACACAGAAAAAGAAACATCATAAGATATCAGTACTACACGGAATGTAAACTTGGCTACACAGGAACTGAATTCCAAAACAGAACAGGGTCTCAAATGTAGAAAACCAACTTATGCTTGCTTAAGGGGAAAGGTGAGTTGGGGTGCTGCATAAAACCAGAGATTGAAATCAGCACAGATAAAGTTCCTTAAGACAAATATGGAATAGACAAGAGCTACTCCTTGCTCAGCGAAATGGACTCAACACCCCATATTAAATGCCTAAGAATGTACCTGACTAGTAAGTATCTTAAAACCTATGGATTGCTATGTCTCCGAAAGAGAATCAAGCATGTGTACAGGGGCATAAACGCAGCAGTGATAGGATTGGAGAGGTTCGGTGAGCAAATGAAGACCCTTTGAAGTCATATTGCATGGTACCCATTACACGGGTCTCAACTCTCCAGGTTTAAGGTATTCTTCCTTCAGCTAAAACATGCATGTGGAACCCAGAGTATGATCAACTATGTGATAGGGAGATGTGTTCAAATATGTCTCAGTTTTCCTCCCCTGGTACTCGGGTGCAACATTCCAGACGCTTTACTAACACTCTCCCCAATTGGAGAGTCAGAGCCTTTAACCTCCTGTTTGGCCCAGTTTGCAATTTCTGCGGAAGATGAACAGGAATAGGGAGAACCAATGAGAGACTAGCTGGAGGTGTCTGGACGGGCAAATTTAACTCTCATTTCCCACCAGGAAGAGGAATTAACCAAAGGCTCAGCGTGCCGTGCCGGAACCAGATTAGGGCCTGAAGCCATCCTGCGGTGTTGCGGCCAGGTAACAAGAAAGCAAGTGGAAGAAAGGAGCTCAGGGGCACTGTAATGCACAAACCTGCAGAGATATAAATGACAGCTATCGTCCAAAAATAGACTGAAGTAAGGCTGCCAAGAGGACTTGAAAGCGGGGCAGAATTGCAGGAAACCGATTTCAGGAGGTAGACTGCAATTGCATTGAAAGCATAGGAATAGAGGCAGAACGTCCACAATGATGCACTTGGCCAAAAAGGGCGTATGCGTTTTTTCCTGAATATATTCAGGAAAAAACGCATACGCCCTTTTTGGCCAAACAAGCAAGCTTGCAAAGGAAATCTGCACTACAATGAAGTCTCACTACCCCCAGGTCAAAAGGGCCATCTGAAAAAAGTGTAAAATCCAGAAAGGCAGGACAGGCCATGGAGAACTGGGAGCCTTGTTATGCTGATGGGCGGGATGTAAATTGCCAACAGACACTCGGGAGAAGTGTATGGTGTTTCCTGAAACATCTAAAAAACAAAGCAACAGAGCCTAGGGCATTTCCACTTATGGTCCTATAGCTTAGGGAAATTAAAATCAAAAAGACACAGCCACCCCAAAGTTTGGAACGGCTCTGTTTACAAGAACCTCGTTTACAGTACAAGTTCAACATCGCAGAAAGTGAAAAATGGATAAAGAAGTTGTGGTATTTACTTACAAAGCAATATCACTCAGCAACGAAATCTATGTCATCAGGCCCTTAGCAGCACAATGAGTGGATTCAGGTATGATGATTCTAACTGAAATAAGTCACACAGAAAAAGAAACATCATAAGATATCAGTACTACACGGAATGTAAACTTGGCTACACAGGAACTGAATTACAGAACAGAACAGGGTCTCAAATTTAGAAAACCAACTTATGCTTGCTTAAGGGTAAAAGTGAGTTGGGGTGCTGCATAAAACCAGAGATTGAAATGAGCACAGATAAAGTTCCTTAAGCCAAATATGGAATAGACAAGAGCTACTCCTTGCTCAACGAAATGGACTCAACACCGCATATTAAAAGCCTAAGAATGTACCTGACTAGTGAGTATCTTAAAACCTATGGATTGCTATGTCTCCGAAAGAGAATCAAGCATGTGTACAGGGGCATAAACGCAGCAGTGATAGGATTGGAGAGGTTCGGTGAGCAAATGAAGACCCTTGGAAGTCATATTGCATGGTACCCATTCCACGGGTTTCAACTACCCAGGTTTAAGGTATTCTTCCTTCAGCTAAAACATGCATGTGGAACCGAGAGTATGATCAACTATGTGATCGGGAGACGTGTTCAAATATGTCTCAGTTTTCGTACACTGGTACTCGGGTGCAACATTCCAGACGCTTTACTAACACTCTCCCGACTTTGAGAGTCAGTCCCTTTAACCTCCTGTTTGGCCCAGTTTGCAATTTCTGCGGAAGATGAACAGGAATAGCGAGAACCAATGAGAGACTAGCTGGAGGTGTCTAGACGGGCAAATTTAACTCTCATTTCCCACCAGGAAGAGGAAATAACCAAAGGCACAGCCTGCCGTGCCGGAACCAGATTAGGGCCTGAAGCCATCCTGCAGTGTTGCAGCCAGCTCACAAGAAAGCGAGTTGAAGAAAGGAGCTCAGGGGCAGTGTAATTCACAAACCTGCAGAGTTATAAATGACAGCTATCGTCCAAAAATAGACTGAAGTAAGGCTGCCAAGAGAACTTGAAAGCGGGGCAGAATTGCAGGAAACCGATTTCAGGAGGTAGACTGCAATTGCATTGAAAGCATAGGAAAAGAGGCAGAACGTCCACAATGATGCACTTGGCCAAAAAGGGCGTATGCGTTTTTTCCTGAATATATTCAGGAAAAAACGCATACGCCCTTTTTGGCCAACCAAGCAAGCTTGCAAAGGAAATCTGCACTACAATGAAGTCTCACTTCCCCCCCGGTCAAAAGGGCCATCTGAAAAAAGTGTAAAATCCAGAAAGGCAGGACAGGCCATGGAGAACTGGGAGCCTTGTTATGCTGATGGGCGGGATGTAAATTGCCAACAGACACTCGGGAGAAGTGTATGGTGTTTCCTGAAACATCTAAAAAACAAAGCAACAGAGCCTAGGGCATTTCCACTTATGGTCCTATAGCTTAGGGAAATTAAAATCAAAAAGACACAGCCACCCCAAAGTTTGGAACGGCTCTGTTTACAAGAACCTCGTTTACAGTACAAGTTCAACATCGCAGAAAGTGAAAAATGGATAAAGAAGTTGTGGTATTTACTTACAAAGCAATATCACTCAGCAACGAAATCTATGTCATCAGGCCCTTAGCAGCACAATGAGTGGATTCAGGTATGATGATTCTAACTGAAATAAGTCACACAGAAAAAGAAACATCATAAGATATCAGTACTACACGGAATGTAAACTTGGCTACACAGGAACTGAATTACAGAACAGAACAGGGTCTCAAATTTAGAAAACCAACTTATGCTTGCTTCAGGGGAAAGGTGAGTTGGGGTGCTGCATAAAACCAGAGATTGAAATGAGCACAGATAAAGTTCCTTCAGCCAAATATGGAATAGACAAGAGCTACTCCTTGCTCAACGAAATGGACTCAACACCGCATATTAAACGCCTAAGAATGTACCTGACTAGTAAGTATCTTAAAACCTATGGATTGCTATGTCTCCAAAAGAGAATCAAGCGTGTGTACAGGGGCATAAACGCAGCAGTGATAGGATTGGAGAGGTTCAGTGAGCAAATGAAGACCCTTTGAAGTCATATTGCATGGTACCCATTCCACGGGTTTCAACTCTCCAGGTTTAAGGTATTCTTCCTTCAGCTAAAACATGCATGTGGAACCCAGAGTATGATCAACCGTGTGATTGGGAGACGTTTTCAAATATGTCTCAGTTTTCCTCCCCTGGTACTCGGGTGCAACATTCCTGACGCTTTACTAACACTCTCCCCACTTGGAGAGTCAGCGCCTTTAACCTCCTGTTTGGCCCAGTTTGCAATTTCTGCGGAAGATGAACAGGAATAGGGAGAACCAATGAGAGACTAGCTGGAGGTGTCTGGACGGGCAAATTTAACTCTCATTTCCCACCAGGAAGAGGAAATAACCAAAGGCTCAGCGTGCCGTGCCGGAACCAGATTAGGGCGTGAAGCTATCCTGCGGTGTTGCGGCCAGCTCAAAAGAAAGCGAGTTGAAGAAAGGAGCTCAGGGGCACTGTAATTCACAAACCTGCAGAGTTATAAATGACAGCTATCGTCCAAAAATATACTGAAGTAAGGCTGCCAAGAGGACTTGAAAGCGGGGCAGAATTACAGGAAACCGATTTCAGGAGGTAGACTAGAACTGCAGTGAAAGCATAGGAAAAGAGGCAGAACGTCCACAATGATGCACTTGGCCAAAAAGGGCGTATGCGTTTTTTCCTGAATATATTCAGGAAAAAACGCATACGCCCTTTTTGGCCAACCAAGCAAGCTTGCAAAGGAAATCTGCACTACAATGAAGTCTCACTTCCCCCCAGTCAAAAGGGCCATCTGAAAAAAGTGTAAAATCCAGAAAGGCAGGACAGGCCATGGAGAACTGGGAGCCTTGTTATGCTGATGGGCGGGATGTAAATTGCCAACAGACACTCGGGAGAAGTGTATGGTGTTTCCTGAAACATCTAAAAAACAAAGCAACAGAGACTAGGGCACTTCCACTTATGGTCCTATAGCTTAGGGAAATTAAAATCAAAAAGACACAGCCACCCCAAAGTTTGGAACGGCTCTGTTTACAAGAACCTCGTTTACAGTACAAGTTCAACATCGCAGAAAGTGAAAAATGCATAAGGAAGTTGTGGTATTTACTTACAAAGCAATATCACTCAGCAATGAAATCTATGTCATCAGGCCCTTAGCAGCACAATGAGTGGATTCAGGTATGATGATTCTAACTGAAATAAGTCACACAGAAAAAGAAACATCATAAGATATCAGTAATACACGGAATGTAAACTTGGCTACATAGGAACTGAATTACAGAACAGAACAGGGTCTCAAATTTAGAAAACCAACTTATGCTTGCTTAAGGGTAAAAGTGAGTTGGGGTGCTGCATAAAACCAGAGATTGAAATGAGCACAGATAAAGTTCCTTAAGCCAAATATGGAATAGACAAGAGCTACTCCTTGCTCAACGAAATGGACTCAACACCGCATATTAAACGCCTAAGAATGTACCTGACTAGTGAGTATCTTAAAACCTATGGATTGCTATGTCTCCGAAAGAGAATCAAGCATGTGTACAGGGGCATAAACGCAGCAGTGATAGGATTGGAGAGGTTCGGTGAGCAAATGAAGACCCTTGGAAGTCATATTACATGGTACCCATTCCACGGGTTTCAACTACCCAGGTTTAAGGTATTCTTCCTTCAGCTAAAACATGCATGTGGAACCGAGAGTATGATCAACTATGTGATCGGGAGACGTGTTCAAATATGTCTCAGTTTTCGTACACTGGTACTCGGGTGCAACATTCCAGACGCTTTACTAACACTCTCCCGACTTGGAGAGTCAGTCCCTTTAACCTCCTGTTTGGCCCAGTTTGCAATTTCTGCGGAAGATGAACAGGAATAGCGAGAACCAATGAGAGACTAGCTGGAGGTGTCTAGACGGGCAAATTTAACTCTCATTTCCCACCAGGAAGAGGAAATAACCAAAGGCACAGCCTGCCATGCCGGAACCAGATTAGGGCCTGAAGCCATCCTGCAGTGTTGCAGCCAGCTCACAAGAAAGCGAGTTGAAGAAAGGAGCTCAGGGGCAGTGTAATTCACAAACCTGCAGAGTTATAAATGACAGCTATCGTCCAAAAATAGACTGAAGTAAGGCTGCCAAGAGAACTTGAAAGCGGGGCAGAATTGCAGGAAACCGATTTCAGGAGGTAGACTGCAATTGCATTGAAAGCATAGGAAAAGAGGCAGAACGTCCACAATGATGCACTTGGCCAAAAAGGGCGTATGCGTTTTTTCCTGAATATATTCAGGAAAAAACGCATACGCCCTTTTTGGCCAACCAAGCAAGCTTGCAAAGGAAATCTGCACTACAATGAAGTCTCACTTCCCCCCCGGTCAAAAGGGCCATCTGAAAAAAGTGTAAAATCCAGAAAGGCAGGACAGGCCATGGAGAACTGGGAGCCTTGTTATGCTGATGGGCGGGATGTAAATTGCCAACAGACACTCGGGAGAAGTGTATGGTGTTTCCTGAAACATCTAAAAAACAAAGCAACAGAGCCTAGGGCATTTCCACTTATGGTCCTATAGCTTAGGGAAATTAAAATCAAAAAGACACAGCCACCCCAAAGTTTGGAACGGCTCTGTTTACAAGAACCTCGTTTACAGTACAAGTTCAACATCGCAGAAAGTGAAAAATGGATAAAGAAGTTGTGGTATTTACTTACAAAGCAATATCACTCAGCAACGAAATCTATGTCATCAGGCCCTTAGCAGCACAATGAGTGGATTCAGGTATGATGATTCTAACTGAAATAAGTCACACAGAAAAAGAAACATCATAAGATATCAGTACTACACGGAATGTAAACTTGGCTACACAGGAACTGAATTCCAAAACAGAACAGGGTCTCAAATTTAGAAAACCAACTTATGCTTGCTTAAGGGGAAAGGTGAGTTGGGGTGCTGCATAAAACCAGAGATTGAAATGAGCACAGATAAAGTTCCTTCAGCCAAATATGGAATAGACAAGAGCTACTCCTTGCTCAACGAAATGGACTCAACACCGCATATTAAACGCCTAAGAATGTACCTGACTAGTAAGTATCTTAAAACCTATGGATTGCTATGTCTCCAAAAGAGAATCAAGCGTGTGTACAGGGGCATAAACGCAGCAGTGATAGGATTGGAGAGGTTCAGTGAGCAAATGAAGACCCTTTGAAGTCATATTGCATGGTACCCATTCCACGGGTTTCAACTCTCCAGGTTTAAGGTATTCTTCCTTCAGCTAAAACATGCATGTGGAACCCAGAGTATGATCAACCGTGTGATTGGGAGACGTTTTCAAATATGTCTCAGTTTTCCTCCCCTGGTACTCGGGTGCAACATTCCTGACGCTTTACTAACACTCTCCCCACTTGGAGAGTCAGCGCCTTTAACCTCCTGTTTGGCCCAGTTTGCAATTTCTGCGGAAGATGAACAGGAATAGGGAGAACCAATGAGAGACTAGCTGGAGGTGTCTGGACGGGCAAATTTAACTCTCATTTCCCACCAGGAAGAGGAAATAACCAAAGGCTCAGCGTGCCGTGCCGGAACCAGATTAGGGCCTGAAGCTATCCTGCGGTGTTGCGGCCAGCTCAAAAGAAAGCGAGTTGAAGAAAGGAGCTCAGGGGCACTGTAATTCACAAACCTGCAGAGTTATAAATGACAGCTATCGTCCAAAAATATACTGAAGTAAGGCTGCCAAGAGGACTTGAAAGCGGGGCAGAATTACAGGAAACCGATTTCAGGAGGTAGACTAGAACTGCAGTGAAAGCATAGGAAAAGAGGCAGAACGTCCACAATGATGCACTTGGCCAAAAAGGGCGTATGCGTTTTTTCCTGAATATATTCAGGAAAAAACGCATACGCCCTTTTTGGCCAACCAAGCAAGCTTGCAAAGGAAATCTGCACTACAATGAAGTCTCACTTCCCCCCAGTCAAAAGGGCCATCTGAAAAAAGTGTAAAATCCAGAAAGGCAGGACAGGCCATGGAGAACTGGGAGCCTTGTTATGCTGATGGGCGGGATGTAAACTGCCAACAGACACTCGGGAGAAGTGTATGGTGTTTCCTGAAACATCTAAAAAACAAAGCAACAGAGACTAGGGCACTTCCACTTATGGTCCTATAGCTTAGGGAAATTAAAATCAAAAAGACACAGCCACCCCAAAGTTTGGAACGGCTCTGTTTACAAGAACCTCGTTTACAGTACAAGTTCAACATCGCAGAAAGTGAAAAATGCATAAGGAAGTTGTGGTATTTACTTACAAAGCAATATCACTCAGCAATGAAATCTATGTCATCAGGCCCTTAGCAACACAATGAGTGGATTCAGGTATGATGATTCTAACTGAAATAAGTCACACAGAAAAAGAAACATCATAAGATATCAGTAATACACGGAATGTAAACTTGGCTACATAGGAACTGAATTACAGAACAGAACAGGGTCTCAAATTTAGAAAACCAACTTATGCTTGCTTAAGGGTAAAAGTGAGTTGGGGTGCTGCATAAAACCAGAGATTGAAATGAGCACAGATAAAGTTCCTTAAGCCAAATATGGAATAGACAAGAGCTACTCCTTGCTCAACGAAATGGACTCAACACCGCATATTAAACGCCTAAGAATGTACCTGACTAGTGAGTATCTTAAAACCTATGGATTGCTATGTCTCCGAAAGAGAATCAAGCATGTGTACAGGGGCATAAACGCAGCAGTGATAGGATTGGAGAGGTTCGGTGAGCAAATGAAGACCCTTGGAAGTCATATTGCATGGTACCCATTCCACGGGTTTCAACTACCCAGGTTTAAGGTATTCTTCCTTCAGCTAAAACATGCATGTGGAACCGAGAGTATGATCAACTATGTGATCGGGAGACGTGTTCAAATATGTCTCAGTTTTCGTACACTGGTACTCGGGTGCAACATTCCAGACGCTTTACTAACACTCTCCCGACTTGGAGAGTCAGTCCCTTTAACCTCCTGTTTGGCCCAGTTTGCAATTTCTGCGGAAGATGAACAGGAATAGCGAGAACCAATGAGAGACTAGCTGGAGGTGTCTAGACGGGCAAATTTAACTCTCATTTCCCACCAGGAAGAGGAAATAACCAAAGGCACAGCCTGCCGTGCCGGAACCAGATTAGGGCCTGAAGCCATCCTGCAGTGTTGCAGCCAGCTCACAAGAAAGCGAGTTGAAGAAAGGAGCTCAGGGGCACTGTAATTCACAAACCTGCAGAGTTATAAATGACAGCTATCGTCCAAAAATAGACTGAAGTAAGGCTGCCAAGAGGACTTGAAAGTGGGGCAGAATTGCAGGAAACCGATTTCAGGAGGTAGACTGCAATTGCATTGAAAGCATAGGAAAAGAGGCAGAACGTCCACAATGATGCACTTGGCCAAAAAGGGCGTATGCGTTTTTTCCTGAATATATTCAGGAAAAAACGCATACGCCCTTTTTGGCCAACCAAGCAAGCTTGCAAAGGAAATCTGCACTACAATGAAGTCTCACTTCCCCCCGGTCAAAAGGGCCATCTGAAAAAAGTGTAAAATCCAGAAAGGCAGGACAGGCCATGGAGAACTGGGAGCCTTGTTATGCTGATGGGCGGGATGTAAATTGCCAACAGACACTCGGGAGAAGTGTATGGTGTTTCCTGAAATATCTAAAAAACAAAGCAACAGAGCCTAGGGCATTTCCACTTATGGTCCTATAGCTTAGGGAAATTAAAATCAAAAAGACACAGCCACCCCAAAGTTTGGAACGGCTCTGTTTACAGGAACCTCGTTTACAGTACAAGTTCAACATCGCAGAAAGTGAAAAATGGATAAAGAAGTTGTGGTATTTACTTACAAAGCAATATCACTCAGCAACGAAATCTATGTCATCAGGCCCTTAGCCGCACAATGAGTGGATTCAGGTATGATGATTCTAACTGAAATAAGTCACACAGAAAAAGAAACATCATAAGATATCAGTACTACACGGAATGTAAACTTGGCTACACAGGAACTGAATTCCAAAACAGAACAGGGTCTCAAATGTAGAAAACCAACTTATGCTTGCTTAAGGGGAAAGGTGAGTTGGGGTGCTGCATAAAACCAGAGATTGAAATCAGCACAGATAAAGTTCCTTAAGACAAAGATGGAATAGACAAGAGCTACTCCTTGCTCAGCGAAATGGACTCAACACCCCATATTAAATGCCTAAGAATGTACCTGACTAGTAAGTATCTTAAAACCTATGGATTGCTATGTCTCCGAAAGAGAATCAAGCATGTGTACAGGGGCATAAACGCAGCAGTGATAGGATTGGAGAGGTTCGGTGAGCAAATGAAGACCCTTTGAAGTCATATTGCATGGTACCCATTACACGGGTCTCAACTCTCCAGGTTTAAGGTATTCTTCCTTCAGCTAAAACATGCATGTGGAACCCAGAGTATGATCAACTATGTGATAGGGAGATGGGTTCAAATATGTCTCAGTTTTCCTCCCCTGGTACTCGGGTGCAACATTCCAGACGCTTTACTAACACTCTCCCCAATTGGAGAGTCAGAGCCTTTAACCTCCTGTTTGGCCCAGTTTGCAATTTCTGCGGAAGATGAACAGGAATAGCGAGAAACAATGAGAGACTAGCTGGAGGTGTCTGGACGGGCAAATTTAACTCTCATTTCCCACCAGGAAGAGGAATTAACCAAAGGCTCAGCGTGCCGTGCCGGAACCAGATTAGGGCCTGAAGCCATCCTGCGGTGTTGCGGCCAGGTAACAAGAAAGCAAGAGGAAGAAAGGAGCTCAGGGGCACTGTAATGCACAAACCTGCAGAGTTATAAATGACAGCTATCGTCCAAAAATAGACTGAAGTAAGGCTGCCAAGAGGACTTGAAATCGGGGCAGAATTGCAGGAAACCGATTTCAGGAGGTAGACTGCAATTGCATTGAAAGCATAGGAATAGAGGCAGAACGTCCACAATGATGCACTTGGCCAAAAAGGGCGTATGCGTTTTTTCCTGAATATATTCAGGAAAAAACGCATACGCCCTTTTTGGCCAACCAAGCAAGCTTGCAAAGGAAATCTGCACTACAATGAAGTCTCACTACCCCCAGGTCAAAAGGGCCATCTGAAAAAAGTGTAAAATCCAGAAAGGCAGGACAGGCCATGGAGAACTGGGAGCCTTGTTATGCTGATGGGCGGGATGTAAACTGCCAACAGACACTCGGGAGAAGTGTATGGTGTTTCCTGAAACATCTAAAAAACAAAGCAACAGAGCCTAGGGCACTTCCACTTATGGTCCTATAGCTTAGGGAAATTAAAATCAAAAAGACACAGCCACCCCAAAGTTTGGAATGGCTCTGTTTACAAGAACCTCGTTTACAGTACAAGTTCCACATCGCAGAAATTGAAAAATGGATAAAGAAGTTGTGGTATTTACTTACAAAGCAATATCACTCAGCAATGAAATCTATGTCATCAGGCCCGTGGCAGCATAATGAGTGGATTCAGGTACGATGATTCTAACTGAAATAAGTCACACAGAAAAAGAAACATCATAAGATATCAGTAATACACGGAATATAAACTTGGCTACACAGGAACTGAATTCCAAAACAGAACAGGGTCTCAAATTTAAAAAACCAACTTATGCTTGCTTAAGGGGAAAGGTGAGTTGGGGTGCTGCATAAAACCAGAGATTGAAATGAGCACAGATAAAGTTCCTTCAGCCAAATATGGAATAGACAAGAGCTACTCCTTGCTCAACGAAATGGACTCAACACCGCATATTAAACGCCTAAGAATGTACCTGACTAGTAAGTATCTTAAAACCTATGGATTGCTATGTCTCCAAAAGAGAATCAAGCGTGTGTACAGGGGCAGAAACGCAGCAGTGATAGGATTGGAGAGGTTCAGTGAGCAAATAAAGACCCTTTGAAGTCATATTGCATGGTACCCATTCCACGGGTTTCAACTACCCAGGTTTAAGGTATTCTTCCTTCAGCTAAAACATGCATGTGGAACCCAGAGTATGATCAACCGTGTGATTGGGAGACGTTTTCAAATATGTCTCAGTTTTCCTCCCCTGGTACTCGGGTGCAACATTCCTGACGCTTTACTAACACTCTCCCCACTTGGAGAGTCAGCGCCTTTAACCTCCTGTTTGGCCCAGTTTGCAATTTCTGCGGAAGATGAACAGGAATAGGGAGAACCAATGAGAGACTAGCTGGAGGTGTCTGGACGGGCAAATTTAACTCTCATTTCCCACCAGGAAGAGGAAATAACCAAAGGCTCAGCGTGCCGTGCCGGAACCAGATTAGGGCCTGAAGCTATCCTGCGGTGTTGCGGCCAGCTCAAAAGAAAGCGAGTTGAAGAAAGGAGCTCAGGGGCACTGTAATTCACAAACCTGCAGAGTTATAAATGACAGCTATCGTCCAAAAATAGACTGAAGTAAGGCTGCCAAGAGGACTTGAAAGCGGGGCAGAATTGCAGGAAACCGATTTCAGGAGGTAGACTAGAACTGCAGTGAAAGCATAGGAAAAGAGGCAGAACGTCCACAATGATGCACTTGGCCAAAAAGGGCGTATGCGTTTTTTCCTGAATATATTCAGGAAAAAACGCATACGCCCTTTTTGGCCAACCAAGCAAGCTTGCAAAGGAAATCTGCAGTACAATGAAGTCTCACTTCCCCCCAGTCAAAAGGGCCATCTGAAAAAAGTGTAAAATCCAGAAAGGCAGGACACGCCATGGAGAACTGGGAGCCTTGTTATGCTGATGGGCGGGATGTAAATTGCCAACAGACACTCGGGAGAAGTGTATGGTGTTTCCTGAAACATCTAAAAAACAAAGCAACAGAGACTAGGGCACTTCCACTTATGGTCCTATAGCTTAGGGAAATTAAAATCAAAAAGACACAGCCACCCCAAAGTTTGGAACGGCTCTGTTTACAAGAACCTCGTTTACAGTACAAGTTCAACATCGCAGAAAGTGAAAAATGCATAAAGAAGTTGTGGTATTTACTTACAAAGCAATATCACTCAGCAATGAAATCTATGTCATCAGGCCCTTAGCAGCACAATGAGTGGATTCAGGTATGATGATTCTAACTGAAATAAGTCACACAGAAAAAGAAACATCATAAGATATCAGTAATACACGGAATGTAAACTTGGCTACACAGGAACTGAATTACAGAACAGAACAGGGTCTCAAATTTAGAAAACCAACTTATGCTTGCTTAAGGGTAAAGGTGAGTTGGGGTGCTGCATAAAACCAGAGATTGAAATGAGCACAGATAAAGTTCCTTAAGCCAAATATGGAATAGACAAGAGCTACTCCTTGCTCAACGAAATGGACTCAACACCGCATATTAAACGCCTAAGAATGTACCTGACTAGTGAGTATCTTAAAACCTATGGATTGCTATGTCTCCGAAAGAGAATCAAGCATGTGTACAGGGGCATAAACGCAGCAGTGATAGGATTGGAGAGGTTCGGTTAGCAAATGAAGACCCTTGGAAGTCATATTGCATGGTACCCATTCCACGGGTTTCAACTACCCAGCTTTAAGGTATTCTTCCTTCAGCTAAAACATGCATGTGGAACCGAGAGTATGATCAACTATGTGATCGGGAGACGTGTTCAAATATGTCTCAGTTTTCGTACACTGGTACTCGGGTGCAACATTCCAGACGCTTTACTAACACTCTCCCGACTTGGAGAGTCAGTCCCTTTAACCTCCTGTTTGGCCCAGTTTGCAATTTCTGCGGAAGATGAACAGGAATAGCGAGAAACAATGAGAGACTAGCTGGAGGTGTCTGGACGGGCAAATTTAACTCTCATTTCCCACCAGGAAGAGGAAATAACCAAAGGCACAGCCTGCCGTGCCGGAACCAGATTAGGGCCTGAAGCCATCCTGCAGTGTTGCAGCCAGCTCACAAGAAAGCGAGTTGAAGAAAGGAGCTCAGGGGCAGTGTAATTCACAAACCTGCAGAGTTATAAATGACAGCTATCGTCCAAAAATAGACTGAAGTAAGGCTGCCAAGAGGACTTGAAAGCGGGGCAGAATTGCAGGAAACCGATTTCAGGAGGTAGACTGCAATTGCATTGAAAGCATAGGAAAAGAGGCAGAACGTCCACAATGATGCACTTGGCCAAAAAGGGCGTATGCGTTTTTTCCTGAATATATTCAGGAAAAAACGCATACGCCCTTTTTGGCCAACCAAGCAAGCTTGCAAAGGAAATCTGCACTACAATGAAGTCTCACTTCCCCCCGGTCAAAAGGGCCATCTGAAAAAAGTGTAAAATCCAGAAAGGCAGGACAGGCCATGGAGAACTGGGAGCCTTGTTATGCTGATGGGCGGGATGTAAATTGCCAACAGACACTCGGGAGAAGTGTATGGTGTTTCCTGAAACATCTAAAAAACAAAGCAACAGAGCCTAGGGCATTTCCACTTATGGTCCTATAGCTTAGGGAAATTAAAATCAAAAAGACACAGCCACCCCAAAGTTTGGAACGGCTCTGTTTACAAGAACCTCGTTTACAGTACAAGTTCAACATCGCAGAAAGTGAAAAATGGATAAAGAAGTTGTGGTATTTACTTACAAAGCAATATCACTGAGCAACGAAATCTATGTCATCAGGCCCTTAGCAGCACAATGAGTGGATTCAGGTATGATGATTCTAACTGAAATAAGTCACACAGAAAAAGAAACATCATAAGATATCAGTACTACACGGAATGTAAACTTGGCTACACAGGAACTGAATTCCAAAACAGAACAGGGTCTCAAATGTAGAAAACCAACTTATGCTTGCTTAAGGGGAAAGGTGAGTTGGGGTGCTGCATAAAACCAGAGATTGAAATCAGCACAGATAAAGTTCCTTAAGACAAATATGGAATAGACAAGAGCTACTCCTTGCTCAGCAAAATGGACTCAACACCCCATATTAAATGCCTAAGAATGTACCTGACTAGTAAGTATCTTAAAACCTATGGATTGCTATGTCTCCGAAAGAGAATCAAGCATGTGTACAGGGGCATAAACGCAGCAGTGATAGGATTGGAGAGGTTCGGTGAGCAAATTAAGACCCTTTGAAGTCATATTGCATGGTACCCATTCCACGGGTCTCAACTCTCCAGGTTTAAGGTATTCTTCCTTCAGCTAAAACATGCATGTGGAACCCAGAGTATGATCAACTATGTGATAGGGAGATGTGTTCAAATATGTCTCAGTTTTCCTCCCTTGGTACTCGGGTGCAACATTCCAGACGCTTTACTAACACTCTCCCCAATTGGAGAGTCAGAGCCTTTAACCTCCTGTTTGGCCCAGTTTGCAATTTCTGCGGAAGATGAACAGGAATAGCGAGAACCAATGAGAGACTAGCTGGAGGTGTCTGGACGGGCAAATTTAACTCTCATTTCCCACCAGGAAGAGGAATTAACCAAAGGCTCAGCGTGCCGTGCCGGAACCAGATTAGGGCCTGAAGCCATCCTGCGGTGTTGCGGCCAGGTAACAAGAAAGCAAGTGGAAGAAAGGAGCTCAGGGGCACTGTAATGCACAAACCTGCAGAGATATAAATGACAGCTATCGTCCAAAAATAGACTGAAGTAAGGCTGCCAAGAGGACTTGAAAGCGGGGCAGAATTGCAGGAAACCGATTTCAGGAGGTAGACTGGAATTGCATTGAAAGCATAGGAAAAGAGGCAGAACGTCCACAATGATGCACTTGGCCAAAAAGGGCGTATGCGTTTTTTCCTGAATATATTCAGGAAAAAACGCATACGCCCTTTTTGGCCAACCAAGCAAGCTTGCAAAGGAAATCTGCACTACAATGAAGTCTCACTTCCCCCTGGTCAAAAGGGCCATCTGAAAAAAGTGTAAAATCCAGAAAGGCAGGACAGGCCATGGAGAACTGGGAGCCTTGTTATGCTGATGGTCGGGTTATAAATTGCCAACAGACACTCGGGGGAAGTGTATGGTGTTTCCTGAAATATCTAAAAAACAAAGCAACAGAGCCTAGGGCACTTCCACTTATGGTCCTATAGCTTAGGGAAATTAAAATCAAAAAGACACAGCCACCCCAAAGTTTGGGACGCCTCTGTTTACAAGAACCTCATTTACCGTATAAGTTCAATATCACAGAAAGTGAAAAATAGATAAAGAACTTGTGGTACTTACGTACAATGCAGTATCACTCAGCAATGAAATCTATGTCATCAGGCCCGTAGCAGCATAATGAGTGGATTCAGGTATGCTGATTGTAACTGAAATAAGTCACACAGAAAAGGAAACATCATAAGGTATCACTAATACACGGAATGTAAACTTGGCTACACAGGAACTGAATTCCCAAACACAACAGGGTCTCAAATTTAGAAAACCAACTTATGCTTGCTTAAGGGGAAAGGTGAGTTGGGGTGCTGCATAAAGCCAGAGATTGAAATGAGCACAGATAAAGTTCCTTAAGCCAAATATGGAATAGTCAAGAGGTACTCCTTGCTCAACGAAATGGACTCAACACCGCATATTAAACGCCTAAGAATGTACCTGACTAGTAAGTATCTTAAAACCTATGGATTGCTATGTCTCCAAAAGAGAATCAAGCGTGTGTAGAGGGCCATAAACGCAGCAGTGATAGGATTGGAGAGGTTCGGTGAGCAAATGAAGACCCTTTGAAGTCACATTTCATGGTACCCATTCCACCGGTCTCAACTCTCCAGGTTTAAGGTATTCTTCCTTCAGCTAAAACATGCATGTGGAACCTAGAGTATGATCAACTGTGTGATCGGCAGACGTGTTGAAATATGTCTCAGTTTTCAACCCCTGGTACTCGGGTGCAACATTCCAGATGGTTTACCATCACTCTCCCGACTTGGAGAGTCAGTGCCTTTAACCTCCTGTTTGGCCCAGTTTTCAATTTCTGCGGAAGATGAACAGGAATAGGGAGAACCAATGAGAGACTAGCTGGAGGTGTCTGGACGGGCAAATTTAACTCTCATTTCCCACCAGGAAGAGGAATTAACCAAAGGCTCAGCATGCCGTGCCGGAACCAGATTAGGGCCTGAAGCCATCCTGCGGTGTTGCGGCCAGCTCACAAGAAAGCGAGTTGAAGAACGGTGCTCAGGGGCACTGTAATTCACAAACCTGCAGAGTTATAAATGACAGCTATTGTCCAAAAATATACTGAAGTAAGGCTGCCAAGAGGACTTGAAAGCGGGGCAGAATTGCAGGAAACCGATTTCAGGAGGTACACTGGAATTGCATTGAAAGCATAGGAAAAGAGGCAGAACGTCCACAATGATGCACTTGGCCAAAAAGGGCGTATGCGTTTTTTCCAGAATATATTCAGGAAAAAACGCATACGCCCTTTTTGGCCAACCAAGCAAGCTTACAAAGAAATCTGCACTACAATGAAGTCTCACTTCCCCCCGGTCAAAAGGGCCATCTGAAAAAAGTGTAAAATCCAGAAAGGCAGGACAGGCCATGGAGAACTGGGAGCCTTGTTATGCTGATGGGCGGGATGTAAGTTGCCAACAGACACTCGGGAGAAGTGTATGGTGTTTCCTGAAACATCTAAAAAACAAAGTAACAGAGCCTAGGGCACTTCCACTTATGGTCCTATAGCTTAGGGAAATTAAAATCAAAAAGACACAGCCACCCCAAAGTTTGGGACGGTTCTGTTTACAAGAAACTCGTTTACAGTACAAGTTCAACATTGCAGAAAGTGAAAAATGGATAAAGAACTTGTGGTACTTACGTACAATGCAGTATCACTCAGCAATGAAATCTATGTCATCAGTCCCTTAGCAGCATAATGAGTGGATTCAGGTACGATGATTCTAACTGAAATAAGTCACACAGAAAAAGAAACATCATAAGATATCAGTAATACACGGAATGTAAACTCGGCTACACAGGAACTGAATTCCAAAACAGAACAGGGTCTCAAATTTAGAAAACCAACTTCTGCTTGCTTAAGGGGAAAGGTGAGTTGGGGTGCTGCATAAAAGCAGAGATTGAAATGAGCACAGATAAAGTTCCTAAAGCCAAATATGGAATAGACAAGAGCTACTCCTTGCTCAACGAAATGGACTCAGCATCGCATGTTAACCACCTAAGAATGTACCTGACTAGTAAGTATCTTAAAACGTATGGATTGCTATGTCTCCGAAAGAGAATCAAGGCTGTGTACAGGGGCATAAACGCAGCAGTGTTGGATTGGAGAGTTTCGATGAGCAAATGAAGACCCTTTGAAGTCATATTGCATGGTACCCATTCCACGGGTCTCAAGTCTCCAGGTTTAAGGTATTCTTCCTTCAGCAAATACATGCATGTGGAACCCAGAGTATGATCAACCGTGTGAACGGGAGACGTGTTCAAATATGTCTCAGTTTTCCTCTCCTGGTACTCGGGTGCAACATTCCAGACGCTTTACTAACACTCTCCCCACTTGGAGAGTCAGCGTCTTTAACCTCCTGTTTGGCCCAGTTTGCAATTTCTGCGGAAGATGAACAGGAATAGGGAGAACCAATGAGCGACAAGCTGGAGGTGTCTGGACGGGCAAATTTAACTCTCATTTCCCACCAGGAAGAGGAAATAACCAAAGGCTCAGCGTGCCGTGCCGGAACCAGATTAGGGCCTGAAGCCATCCTGCGGTGTTGCGGCCAGGTCACAAGATAGCGACTTGAAGAAAGGAGCTCAGGGGCACTGTAATTCACAAACCTGCAGAGTTATAAATGACAGCTATCGTCCAAAAATAGACTGAAGTAAGGCTGCCAAGAGGACTTGAAAGCGGGGCAGAATTGCAGGAAACCGATTTCAGGAGGTAGACTGCAATTGCATTGAAAGCATAGGAATAGAGGCAGAACGTCCACAATGATGCACTTGGCCAAAAAGGGCGTATGCGTTTTTTCCTGAATATATTCAGGAAAAAACGCATACGCCCTTTTTGGCCAACCAAGCAAGCTTGCAAAGGAAATCTGCACTACAATGAAGTCTCACTACCCCCAGGTCAAAAGGGCCATCTGAAAAAAGTGTAAAATCCAGAAAGGCAGGACAGGCCATGGAGAACTGGGAGATTTGTTATGCTGATGGGCGGGATGTAAACTGCCAACAGACACTCGGGAGAAGTGTATGGTGTTTCCTGAAACATCTAAAAAACAAAGCAACAGAGACTAGGGCATTTCCACTTATGGTCCTGTAGCTTAGGGAAATTAAAATCAAAAAGACACAGCCACCCCAAAGTTTGGAACGGCTCTGTTTACAAGAACCTCGTTTACAGTACAAGTTCCACATCGCAGAAATTGAAAAACGGATAAAGAAGTTGTGGTATTTACTTACAAAGCAATATCACTCAGCAATGAAATCTATGTCATCAGGCCCGTGGCAGCATAATGAGTGGATTCAGGTACGATGATTCTAACTGAAATAAGTCACACAGAAAAAGAAACATCATAAGATATCAGTAATACACGGAATATAAACTTGGCTACACAGGAACTGAATTCCAAAACAGAACAGGGTCTCAAATTTAGAAAACCAACTTATGCTTGCTTAAGGGGAAAGGTGAGTTGGGGTGCTGCATAAAACCAGAGATTGAAATGAGCACAGATAAAGTTCCTTAAGCCAAATATGGAATAGACAAGAGCTACTCCTTGCTCAACGAAATGGACTCAACACCCCCTATTAAACGCCTAAGAACGTACCTGACTACTAAGTATCTTAAAACCTATGGATTGCTATGTCTCCAAAAGAGAATCAAGCGTGTGTACAGGGGCATAAACGCAGCAGTGATAGGATTGGAGAGGTTCAGTGAGCAAATGAAGACCCTTTGAAGTCATATTGCATGGTACCCATTCCACGGGTTTCAACTCTCCAGGTTTAAGGTATTCTTCCTTCAGCTAAAACATGCATGTGGAACCCAGAGTATGATCAACCGTGTGATTGGGAGACGTTTTCAAATATGTCTCAGTTTTCCTCCCCTGGTACTCGGGTGCAACATTCCTGACGCTTTACTAACACTCTCCCCTCTTGGAGAGTCAGCGCCTTTAACCTCCTGTTTGGCCCAGTTTGCAATTTCTGCGGAAGATGAACAGGAATAGGGAGAACCAATGAGAGACTAGCTGGAGGTGTCTGGACGGGCAAATTTAACTCTCATTTCCCACCAGGAAGAGGAAATAACCAAAGGCTCAGCGTGCTGTGCCGGAAGCAGATTAGGGCCTGAAGACATCCTGCAGTGTTGCGGCCAGCTCAAAAGAAAGCGAGTTGAAGAAAGGAGCTCAGGGGCACTGTAATTCACAAACCTGCAGACTTATAAATGACAGCTATCGTCCAAAAATATACTGAAGTAAGGCTGCCAAGAGGACTTGAAAGCGGGGCAGAATTGCAGGAAACCGATTTCAGGAGGTAGACTGGAATTGCGTTGAAAGCATAGGAAAAGAGGCAGAACGTCCACAATGATGCACTTGGCCAAAAAGGGCGTATGCGTTTTTTCCAGAATATATTCAGGAAAAAACGCATACGCCCTTTTTGGCCAACCAAGCAAGCTTGCAAAGGAAATCTGCACTACAATGAAGTCTCACTTCCCCCCGGTCAAAAGGGCCATCTGAAAAAAGTGTAAAATCCAGAAAGGCAGGACAGGCCATGGAGAACTGGGAGCCTTGTTATGCTGATGGGCGGGATGTAAGTTGCCAACAGACACTAGGGAGAAGTGTATGGTGTTTCCTGAAACATCTAAAAAACAAAGCAACAGAGCCTAGGGCACTTCCACTTATGGTCCTATAGCTTAGGGAAATTAAAATCAAAAAGACACAGCCACCCCAAAGTTTGGGACGGTTCTGTTTACAAGAAACTCGTTTACAGTACAAGTTCAACATTGCAGAAAGTGAAAAATGGATAAAGAACTTGTGGTACTTACGTACAATGCAGTATCACTCAGCAATGAAATCTATGTCATCAGTCCCTTAGCAGCATAATGAGTGGATTCAGGTACGATGATTCTAACTGAAATAAGTCACACAGAAAAAGAAACATCATAAGATATCAGTAATACACGGAATGTAAACTCGGCTACACAGGAACTGAATTCCAAAACAGAACAGGGTCTCAAATTTAGAAAACCAACTTCTGCTTGCTTAAGGGGAAAGGTGAGTTGGGGTGCTGCATAAAAGCAGAGATTGAAATGAGCACAGATAAAGTTCCTAAAGCCAAATATGGAATAGACAAGAGCTACTCCTTGCTCAACTAAATGGACTCAGCATCGCATGTTAACCACCTAAGAATGTACCTGACTAGTAAGTATCTTAAAACGTATGGATTGCTATGTCTCCGAAAGAGAATCAAGGCTGTGTACAGGGGCATAAACGCAGCAGTGTTGGATTGGAGAGTTTCGATGAGCAAATGAAGACCCTTTGAAGTCATATTGCATGGTACCCATTCCACGGGTCTCAAGTCTCCAGGTTTAAGGTATTCTTCCTTCAGCAAATACATGCATGTGGAACCCAGAGTATGATCAACCGTGTGAACGGGAGACGTGTTCAAATATGTCTTAGTTTTCCTCTCCTGGTACTCGGGTGCAACATTCCAGACGCTTTACTAACACTCTCCCCACTTGGAGAGTCAGCGTCTTTAACCTCCTGTTTGGCCCAGTTTGCAATTTCTGCGGAAGATGAACAGGAATAGGGAGAACCAATGAGCGACAAGCTGGAGGTGTCTGGACGGGCAAATTTAACTCTCATTTCCCACCAGGAAGAGGAAATAACCAAAGGCTCAGCGTGCCGTGCCGGAACCAGATTAGGGCCTGAAGCCATCCTGCGGTGTTGCGGCCAGGTCACAAGATAGCGACTTGAAGAAAGGAGCTCAGGGGCACTGTAATTCACAAACCTGCAGAGTTATAAATGACAGCTATCGTCCAAAAATATACTGAAGTAAGGCTGCCAAGAGGACTTGAAAGCGGGGCAGAATTGCAGGAAACCGATTTCAGGAGGTAGACTGCAATTGCATTGAAAGCATAGGAATAGAGGCAGAACGTCCACAATGATGCACTTGGCCAAAAAGGGCGTATGCGTTTTTTCCTGAATATATTCAGGAAAAAACGCATACGCCATTTTTGGCCAACCAAGCAAGCTTGCAAAGGAAATCTGCACTACAATGAAGTCTCACTACCCCAGGTCAAAAGGGCCATCTGAAAAAAGTGTAAAATCCAGAAAGGCAGGACAGGCCATGGAGAACTGGGAGATTTGTTATGCTGATGGGCGGGATGTAAACTGCCAACAGACACTCGGGAGAAGTGTATGGTGTTTCCTGAAACATCTAAAAAACAAAGCAACAGAGCCTAGGGCACTTCCACTTATGGTCCTATAGCTTAGGGAAATTAAAATCAAAAAGACACAGCCACCCCAAAGTTTGGGACGCCTCTGTTTACAAGAACCTCGTTTACCGTACAAGTTCATTATCACAGAAAGTGGAAAATGGATAAAGAACTTGTGGTACTTACGTACAATGCACTATCACTCAGCAATGAAATCAATGTCATCAGGCCATTAGCAGCACAATGAGTGGATTCAGGTACGATGATTGTAACTGAAATAAGTCACACAGAAAAAGAAACATCATAAGATATCACTAATACACGGAATGTAAACTTGGCTACACAGGAACTGAATTACAGAACAGAACAGGGTCTCAAATTTAGAAAACCAACTTATGCTTGCTTAAGGGGAAATGTGAGTTGGGTTGCAGCATAAAACCAGAGCTTGAAATGAGCACAGATAAAGTTCCTTAAGCCAAATATGGAATAGACAAGAGCTACTCCTTGCTCAACGAAATGGACTCAACACTGCATATTAAACGCCTAAGAATGTACCTGACTAGTAAGTATCTTAAAACCTATGGATTGCTATGTCTCCAAAAGAGAATCAAGCGTGTGTACAGGGGCATAAACGCAGCAGTGATAGGGTTGGAGAGGTTCAGTGAGCAAATAAAGACCCTTTGAAGTCATATTGCATGGTACCCATTCCACTGGTTTCAACTACCCAGGTTTAAGGTATTCTTCCTTCAGCTAAAACATGCATGTGGAACCTAGAGTATGATCAACCATGTGATCGGGAGACGTGTTCAAATATGTCTCAGTTTTCCTCCCCTGGTACTCGGGTGCAACATTCCAGATGCTTTACTAACACTCTCCCCACTTGGAGAGTCAGCGCCTTTAACCTCCTGTTTGGCCCAGTTTGCAATTTCTGCGGAAGATGAACAGGAATAGGGAGAACCAATGAGAGACTAGCTGGAGGTGTCTGGACGGGCAAATTTAACTCTCATTTCCCACCAGGAAGAGGAAATAACCAAAGGCTCAGTGTGCCGTGCCGGAACCAGATTAGGGCCTGAAGCCATCCTGCGGTGTTGCGGCCAGCTCTAAAGAAAGCGAGTTGAAGAAAGGAGCTCAGGGGCACTGTAATTCACAAACCTGCAGAGTTATAAATGACAGCTATCGTCCAAAAATATACTGAAGTAAGGCTGCCAAGAGGACTTGAAAGCGGGGCAGAATTGCAGGAAACCGATTTCAGGAGGTAGACTGGAATTGCATTGAAAGCATAGGAAAAGAGGCAGAACGTCCACAATGATGCACTTGGCCAAAAAGTGCGTATGCGTTTTTTCCTGAATATATTCAGGAAAAAACGCATACACCCTTTTTGGCCAACCAAGCAAGCTTGCAAAGGAAATCTGCACTACAATGAAGTCTCACTTCCCCCAGGTCAAAAGGGCCATCTGAAAAAAGTGTAAAATCCAGAAAGGCAGGACAGGCCATGGAGAACTGGGAGCCTTGTTATGCTGATGGGCGGGATGTAAATTGCCAACAGACAGTCGGGAGAAGTGTATGGTGTTTCCTGAAACATCTAAAAAACAAAGCAACAGAGCCTAGGGCACTTCCACTTATGGTCCTATAGCTTAGGGAAATTAAAATCAAAAAGACACAGCCACCCCAAAGTTTGGGACGCCTCTGTTTACAAGAACCTCGTTTACAGTACAAGTTCAACATCGCAGAAAGTGAAAAATGGATAAAGAAGTTGTGGTATTTACTTACAAAGCAATATCACTCAGCAATGAAATCTATGTCATCAGGCCCTTAGCATCACAATGAGTGGATTCATGTATGATGATTCTAACTGAAATAAGTCACACAGAAAAAGAAACATCATAAGATATCAGTAATACACGGAATGTAAACTTGGCTACACAGGAACTGAATTCCAAAACAGAACAGGGTCTCAAGTTTAGAAAACCAACTTATGCTTGCTTAAGGGGAAAGGTGAGTTGGGGTGCTGCATAAAACCAGAGATTGAAATGAGCACAGATAAAGTTCCTTAAGCCAAATATGGAATAGACAAGAGCTACTCCTTGCTCAACGAAATGGACTCAACACCGCATATTAAACGCCTAAGAATGTACCTGACTAGTAAGTATCTTAAAACCTATGGATTGCTATGTCTCCGAAAGAGAATCAAGCATGTGTACAGGGGCATAAACGCAGCAGTGATAGGACTGGAGAGGTTCGGTGAGCAAATGAAGACCCTTTGAAGTCATATTGCATGGTACCCATTACACGGGTTTCAACTACCCAGGTTTAAGGTATTCTTCCTTCAGCTAAATCATGCATGTGGAACCTAGAGTATGATCAACCGTGTGAACGGGAGACGTGTTCAAATATGTCTCAGTTTTCCTCCCCTGGTACTCGGGTGCAACATTCCAGATGTTTTACTAACACTCTCCCCACTTGGAGAGTCAGCGCCTTTAACCTCCTGTTTGGCCCAATTTGTAATTTCTGCGGAAGATGAACAGGAATAGCGAGAACCAATGAGAGACTAGCTGGAGGTGTCTGGACGGGCAAATTTAACTCTCATTTCCCACCAGGAAGAGGAAATAACCAAAGGCTCAGCGTGCCGTGCCGGAACCAGGTTAGGGCCTGAAGCCATCCTGCAGTGTTGCGGCCAGCTCACAAGAAAGCGAGTTGAAGAAAGGAGCTCAGGGGCACTGTAATTCACAAACCTGCAGAGTTATAAATGACAGCTATCGTCCAAAAATATACTGAAGTAAGGCTGCCAAGAGGACTTGAAAGCGGGGCAGAATTGCCGGAACCCGATTTCAGGAGGTAGACTGGAATTGCATTGAAAGCATAGGAAAAGAGGCAGAACGTCCACAATGATGCACTTGGCCAAAAAGGGCGTATGCGTTTTTTCCTGAATATATTCAGGAAAAAACGCATACGCCCTTTTTGGCCAACCAAGCAAGCTTGCAAAGGAAATCTGCACTACAATGAAGTCTCACTTCCCCCCGGTCAAAAGGGCCATCTGAAAAAAGTGTAAAATCCAGAAAGGCAGGACAGGCCATGGAGAACTGGGAGCCTTGTTATGCTGATGGGCGGGATGTAAATTGCCAACAGACACTCGGGAGAAGTGTATGGTGTTTCCTGAAACATCTAAAAAACAAAGCAACAGAGCCTAGGGCACTTCCACTTATGGTCCTATAGCTTAGGGAAATTAAAATCAAAAAGACACAGCCACCCCAAAGTTTGGGACGCCTCTGTTTACAAGAACCTCGTTTACAGTACAAGTTCAACATCACAGAAAGTGAAAAATGGATAAAGAAGTTGTGGTATTTACTTACAAAGCAATATCACTCAGCAATGAAATCTATGTCATCAGGCCCTTAGCAGCACAATGAGTGGATTCAGGTATGATGATTCTAACTGAAATAAGTCACACAGAAAAAGAAACATCATAAGATATCAGTAATACACGGAATGTAAACTTGGCTACACAGGAACTGAATTACAGAACAGAACAGGGTCTCAAATTTAGAAAACCAACTTATGCTTGCTTAAGGGGAAAGGTGAGTTGGGGTGCTGCATAAAACCAGAGATTGAAATGAGCACAGATAAAGTTCCTTAAGCCAAATATGGAATACACAAGAGCTACTCCTTGCTCAACGAAATGGACTCAACACCGCATATTAAACGCCTAAGAATGTACCTGACTAGTAAGTATCTTAAAACCTATGGATTGCTATGTCTCCAAAAGAGAATCAAGCATGTGTACAGGGGCATAAACGCAGCAGTGATAGGATTGGAGAGGTTCAGTGAGCAAATGAAGACCCTTTGAAGTCATATTGCATGGTACCCATTCCACGGGTTTCAACTACCCAGGATTAAGGTATTCTTCCTTTAGCTAAAACATGCATGTGGAACCTAGAGTATGATCAACAATGTGATCGGGAGATGTGTTCAAATACGTCTCAGTTTTCGTACCCTGGTACTCGGGTGCAACATTCCAGACGCTTTACTAACACTCTCCCGACTTGGAGAGTCAGTCCCTTTAACCTCCTGTTTGGCCCAGTTTGCAATTTCTGCGGAAGATGAACAGGAATAGGGAGAACCAATGAGAGACTAGCTGGAGGTGTCTGGACGGGCAAATTTAACTCTCATTTCCCACCAGGAAGAGGAAATAACCAAAGGTTCAGCGTGCCGTGCCGGAACCAGATTAGGGCCTGAAGCCATCCTGCGGTGTCGCGGCCAGCTCAAAAGAAAGCGAGTTGAAGAAAGGAGCTCAGGGGCACTGTAATTCACAAACCTGCAGAGTTATAAATGACAGCTATCGTCCAAAAATAGACTGAAGTAAGGCTGCCAAGAGGACCTGAAAGCGGGGCAGAATTGCAGGAAACTGATTTCAGGAGGTAGACTGGAATTGCATTGAAAGCATAGGAAAAGAGGCAGAACGTCCACAATGATGCACTTGGCCAAAAAGGGCGTATGCGTTTTTTCCTGAATATATTCAGGAAAAAACGCATACGCCCTTTTTGGCCAAACAAGCAAACTTGCAAAGGAAATCTGCACTACAATGAAGTCTCACTTCCCCCCGGTCAAAAGGGCCATCTGAAAAAAGTGTAAAATCCAGAAAGGCAGGACAGGCCATGGAGAACAGGGAGCCTTGTTATGCTGATGGGCGGGATGTAAATTGCCAACAGATACTCGGGAAAAGTGTATGGTGTTTCCTGAAACATCTAAAAAACAAAGCAACAGAGCCTAGGGCACTTCCACTTATGGTCCTATAGCTTAGGGAAATTAAAATCAAAAAGACACAGCCACCCCAAAGTTTGGGACGCCTCTGTTTACAAGAACCTCGTTTACAGTACAAGTTCAACATCACAGAAAGTGAAAAATGGATAAAGAAGTTGTGGTATTTACTTACAAAGCAATATCACTCAGCAATGAAATCTATGTCATCAGGCCCTTAGCATCACAATGAGTGGATTCATGTATGATGATTCTAACTGAAATAAGTCACACAGAAAAAGAAACATCATAAGATATCAGTAATACACGGAATGTAAACTTGGCTACACAGGAACTGAATTCCAAAACAGAACAGGGTCTCAAGTTTAGAAAACCAACTTATGCTTGCTTAAGGGGAAAGGTGAGTTGGGGTGCTGCATAAAACCAGAGATTGAAATGAGCACAGATAAAGTTCCTTAAGCCAAATATGGAATAGACAAGAGCTACTCCTTGCTCAACGAAATGGACTCAACACCGCATATTAAACGCCTAAGAATGTACCTGACTAGTAAGTATCTTAAAACCTATGGATTGCTATGTCTCCGAAAGAGAATCAAGCATGTGTACAGGGGCATAAACGCAGCAGTGATAGGACTGGAGAGGTTCGGTGAGCAAATGAAGACCCTTTGAAGTCATATTGCATGGTACCCATTACACGGGTTTCAACTACCCAGGTTTAAGGTATTCTTCCTTCAGCTAAATCATGCATGTGGAACCTAGAGTATGATCAACCGTGTGAACGGGAGACGTGTTCAAATATGTCTCAGTTTTCCTCCCCTGGTACTCGGGTGCAACATTCCAGATGTTTTACTAACACTCTCCCCACTTGGAGAGTCAGCGCCTTTAACCTCCTGTTTGGCCCAATTTGTAATTTCTGCGGAAGATGAACAGGAATAGCGAGAACCAATGAGAGACTAGCTGGAGGTGTCTGGACGGGCAAATTTAACTCTCATTTCCCACCAGGAAGAGGAAATAACCAAAGGCTCAGCGTGCCGTGCCGGAACCAGGTTAGGGCCTGAAGCCATCCTGCAGTGTTGCGGCCAGCTCACAAGAAAGCGAGTTGAAGAAAGGAGCTCAGGGGCACTGTAATTCACAAACCTGCAGAGTTATAAATGACAGCTATCGTCCAAAAATATACTGAAGTAAGGCTGCCAAGAGGACTTGAAAGCGGGGCAGAATTGCCGGAACCCGATTTCAGGAGGTAGACTGGAATTGCATTGAAAGCATAGGAAAAGAGGCAGAACGTCCACAATGATGCACTTGGCCAAAAAGGGCGTATGCGTTTTTTCCTGAATATATTCAGGAAAAAACGCATACGCCCTTTTTGGCCAACCAAGCAAGCTTGCAAAGGAAATCTGCACTACAATGAAGTCTCACTTCCCCCCGGTCAAAAGGGCCATCTGAAAAAAGTGTAAAATCCAGAAAGGCAGGACAGGCCATGGAGAACTGGGAGCCTTGTTATGCTGATGGGCGGGATGTAAATTGCCAACAGACACTCGGGAGAAGTGTATGGTGTTTCCTGAAACATCTAAAAAACAAAGCAACAGAGCCTAGGGCACTTCCACTTATGGTCCTATAGCTTAGGGAAATTAAAATCAAAAAGACACAGCCACCCCAAAGTTTGGAATGGCTCTGTTTACAAGAACCTCGTTTACAGTACAAGTTCAACATCGCAGAAAGTGAAAAATGGATAAAGAAGTTGTGGTATTTACTTACAAAGCAATATCACTCAGCAATGAAATCTATGTCATCAGGCCCTTAGCAGCACAATGAGTGGATTCAGGTATGATGATTCTAACTGAAATAAGTCACACAGAAAAAAGAAACATCATAAGATATCAGTAATACACGGAATGTAAACTTGGCTACACAGGAACTGAATTACAGAACAGAACAGGGTCTCAAATTTAGAAAACCAACTTATGCTTGCTTAAGGGGAAAGGTGAGTTGGGGTGCTGCATAAAACCAGAGATTGAAATGAGCACAGATAAAGTTCCTTAAGCCAAATATGGAATAGACAAGAGCTACTCCTTGCTCAACGAAATGGACTCAACACCCCATATTAAACGCCTAAGAATGTACCTGACTAGTAAGTATCGTAAAACCTATGGATTGCTATGTCTCCGAAAGAGAATCAAGCATGTGTACAGGGGCATAAACGCAGCAGTGATAGGATTGGAGAGGTTCGGTGAGCAAATGAAGACCCTTTGAAGTCATATTGCATGGTACCCATTCCACGGGTTTCAACTACCCAGGTTTAAGGTATTCTTCCTTCAGCTAAAACATGCATGTGGAACCTAGAGTATGATCAACCATGTATTCGGGAGACGTGTTCAAATATGTCTCAGTTTTCGTACCCTGGTACTCGGGTGCAACATTCCAGACGCTTTACTAACACTCTCCCGACTTGGAGAGTCAGTCCCTTTAACCTCCTGTTTGGCCCAGTTTGCAATTTCTGTGGAAGATGAACAGGAATAGCGAGAACCAATGAGAGACTAGCTGGAGGTGTCTGGACGGGCAAATTTAACTCTCATTTCCCACCAGGAAGAGGAATTAACCAAAGGCTCAGTGTGCCGTGCCGGAACCAGATTAGGGCCTGAAGGCATCCAGCGGTGTTGCGGCCAGCTCACAAAAAAGCGAGTAGAAAAAAGGAGCTCAGGGGCACTGTAATTCACAAACCTGCAGAGTTATAAATGACAGCTATCGTGCAAAAATATACTGAAGTAAGGCTGCCAAGAGGACTTGAAAGCGGGGCAGAATTGCAGGAAACCAATTTCAGGAGGTAGACTGGAATTGCATTGAAAGCATAGGAAAAGAGGCAGAACGTCCACAATGATGCACTTGGCCAAAAAGGGCGTATGCGTTTTTTCCTGAATATATTCAGGAAAAAACGCATACGCCCTTTTTGGCCAACCAAGCAAACTTGCAAAGGAAATCTGCACTACAATGAAGTCTCACTTCCCCCCAGGCAAAAGGGCAATCGGAAAAAAGTGTAAAATCCAGAAAGGCAGGACAGGCCATGGAGAACTGGGAGCCTTGTTATGCTGATGGGCGGGATGTAAATTGCCAACAGACACTCGGGAGAAGTGTATGGTGTTTCCTGAAACATCTAAAAAACAAAGCAACAGAGCCTAGGGCACTTCCACTTATGGTACTATAGCTTAGGGAAATTAAAATCAAAAAGACACAGCCACCCCAATGTTTGGGACGCCTCTGTTTACAAGAACCTCGTTTACCGTACAAGTTCAATATCACAGAAAGTGAAAAATGGATAAAGAACTTGTGATACTTACGTACAATGCAGTATCACTCAGCAATGAAATCTATGTCATCAGGCCCTTAGCAGCACAATGAGTGGATTCAGGTATGATGATTCTAACAGAAATAAGTCACACAGAAAAAGAAACATCATAAGATATCAGTAATACACGGAATGTAAACTTGGTTACACAGGAACTGAATTACAGAACAGAACATGGTCTCAAATTTATAAAACCAACTTATGCTTGCTTAAGGGAAAAGGTGAGTTGGGGTGCTGCATAAAACCAGAGATTGAAATGAGCACAGATAAAGTTCCTTAAGCCAAATATGGAATAGACAAGAGCTACACCTTGCTCAACGAAATGGACTCAACACCGCATATTAAACGCCTAAGAATGTACCTGACTAGTGAGTATCTTAAAACCTATGGATTGCTATGTCTCCGAAAGAGAATCAAGCATGTGTACAGGGGCATAAACGCAGCAGTGATAGGATTGGAGAGGTTCAGTGAGCAAATGAAGACCCTTTGAAGTCATATTGCATGGTACCCATTCCACGGGTTTCAACTACCCAGGATTAAGGTATTCTTCCTTTAGCTAAAACATGCATGTGGAACCTAGAGTATGATCAACAATGTGATCGGGAGATGTGTTCAAATACGTCTCAGTTTTCGTACCCTGGTACTCGGGTGCAACATTCCAGACGCTTTACTAACACTCTCCCGACTTGGAGAGTCAGTCCCTTTAACCTCCTGTTTGGCCCAGTTTGCAATTTCTGCGGAAGATGAACAGGAATAGGGAGAACCAATGAGAGACTAGCTGGAGGTGTCTGGACGGGCAAATTTAACTCTCATTTCCCACCAGGAAGAGGAAATAACCAAAGGTTCAGCGTGCCGTGCCGGAACCAGATTAGGGCCTGAAGCCATCCTGCGGTGTTGCGGCCAGCTCAAAAGAAAGCGAGTTGAAGAAAGGAGCTCAGGGGCACTGTAATTCACAAACCTGCAGAGTTATAAATGACAGCTATCGTCCAAAAATATACTGAAGTAAGGCTGCCAAGAGGACCTGAAAGCGGGGCAGAATTGCAGGAAACTGATTTCAGGAGGTAGACTGGAATTGCATTGAAAGCATAGGAAAAGAGGCAGAACGTCCACAATGATGCACTTGGCCAAAAAGGGCGTATGCGTTTTTTCCTGAATATATTCAGGAAAAAACGCATACGCCCTTTTTGGCCAAACAAGCAAACTTGCAAAGGAAATCTGCACTACAATGAAGTCTCACTTCCCCCCGGTCAAAAGGGCCATCTGAAAAAAGTGTAAAATCCAGAAAGGCAGGACAGGCCATGGAGAACAGGGAGCCTTGTTATGCTGATGGGCGGGATGTAAATTGCCAACAGATACTCGGGAAAAGTGTATGGTGTTTCCTGAAACATCTAAAAAACAAAGCAACAGAGCCTAGGGCACTTCCACTTATGGTCCTATAGCTTAGGGAAATTAAAATCAAAAAGACACAGCCACCCCAAAGTTTGGGACGCCTCTGTTTACAAGAACCTCGTTTACAGTACAAGTTCAACATCACAGAAAGTGAAAAATGGATAAAGAAGTTGTGGTATTTACTTACAAAGCAATATCACTCAGCAATGAAATCTATGTCATCAGGCCCTTAGCAGCACAATGAGTGGATTCAGGTATGATGATTCTAACTGAAATAAGTCACACAGAAAAAGAAACATCATAAGATATCAGTAATACACGGAATGTAAACTTGGCTACACAGGAACTGAATTACAGAACAGAACAGGGTCTCAAATTTAGAAAACCAACTTATGCTTGCTTAAGGGGAAAGGTGAGTTGGGGTGCTGCATAAAACCAGAGATTGAAATGAGCACAGATAAAGTTCCTTAAGCCAAATATGGAATACACAAGAGCTACTCCTTGCTCAACGAAATGGACTCAACACCGCATATTAAACGCCTAAGAATGTACCTGACTAGTAAGTATCTTAAAACCTATGGATTGCTATGTCTCCAAAAGAGAATCAAGCATGTGTACAGGGGCATAAACGCAGCAGTGATAGGATTGGAGAGGTTCAGTGAGCAAATGAAGACCCTTTGAAGTCATATTGCATGGTACCCATTCCACGGGTTTCAACTACCCAGGATTAAGGTATTCTTCCTTTAGCTAAAACATGCATGTGGAACCTAGAGTATGATCAACAATGTGATCGGGAGATGTGTTCAAATACGTCTCAGTTTTCGTACCCTGGTACTCGGGTGCAACATTCCAGACGCTTTACTAACACTCTCCCGACTTGGAGAGTCAGTCCCTTTAACCTCCTGTTTGGCCCAGTTTGCAATTTCTGCGGAAGATGAACAGGAATAGGGAGAACCAATGAGAGACTAGCTGGAGGTGTCTGGACGGGCAAATTTAACTCTCATTTCCCACCAGGAAGAGGAAATAACCAAAGGTTCAGCGTGCCGTGCCGGAACCAGATTAGGGCCTGAAGCCATCCTGCGGTGTCGCGGCCAGCTCAAAAGAAAGCGAGTTGAAGAAAGGAGCTCAGGGGCACTGTAATTCACAAACCTGCAGAGTTATAAATGACAGCTATCGTCCAAAAATAGACTGAAGTAAGGCTGCCAAGAGGACCTGAAAGCGGGGCAGAATTGCAGGAAACTGATTTCAGGAGGTAGACTGGAATTGCATTGAAAGCATAGGAAAAGAGGCAGAACGTCCACAATGATGCACTTGGCCAAAAAGTGCGTATGCGTTTTTTCCTGAATATATTCAGGAAAAAACGCATACGCCCTTTTTGGCCAAACAAGCAAACTTGCAAAGGAAATCTGCACTACAATGAAGTCTCACTTCCCCCCGGTCAAAAGGGCCATCTGAAAAAAGTGTAAAATCCAGAAAGGCAGGACAGGCCATGGAGAACAGGGAGCCTTGTTATGCTGATGGGCGGGATGTAAATTGCCAACAGATACTCGGGAAAAGTGTATGGTGTTTCCTGAAACATCTAAAAAACAAAGCAACAGAGCCTAGGGCACTTCCACTTATGGTCCTATAGCTTAGGGAAATTAAAATCAAAAAGACACAGCCACCCCAAAGTTTGGGACGCCTCTGTTTACAAGAACCTCGTTTACAGTACAAGTTCAACATCACAGAAAGTGAAAAATGGATAAAGAAGTTGTGGTATTTACTTACAAAGCAATATCACTCAGCAATGAAATCTATGTCATCAGGCCCTTAGCATCACAATGAGTGGATTCATGTATGATGATTCTAACTGAAATAAGTCACACAGAAAAAGAAACATCATAAGATATCAGTAATACACGGAATGTAAACTTGGCTACACAGGAACTGAATTCCAAAACAGAACAGGGTCTCAAGTTTAGAAAACCAACTTATGCTTGCTTAAGGGGAAAGGTGAGTTGGGGTGCTGCATAAAACCAGAGATTGAAATGAGCACAGATAAAGTTCCTTAAGCCAAATATGGAATAGACAAGAGCTACTCCTTGCTCAACGAAATGGACTCAACACCGCATATTAAACGCCTAAGAATGTACCTGACTAGTAAGTATCTTAAAACCTATGGATTGCTATGTCTCCGAAAGAGAATCAAGCATGTGTACAGGGGCATAAACGCAGCAGTGATAGGACTGGAGAGGTTCGGTGAGCAAATGAAGACCCTTTGAAGTCATATTGCATGGTACCCATTACACGGGTTTCAACTACCCAGGTTTAAGGTATTCTTCCTTCAGCTAAATCATGCATGTGGAACCTAGAGTATGATCAACCGTGTGAACGGGAGACGTGTTCAAATATGTCTCAGTTTTCCTCCCCTGGTACTCGGGTGCAACATTCCAGATGTTTTACTAACACTCTCCCCACTTGGAGAGTCAGCGCCTTTAACCTCCTGTTTGGCCCAATTTGTAATTTCTGCGGAAGATGAACAGGAATAGCGAGAACCAATGAGAGACTAGCTGGAGGTGTCTGGACGGGCAAATTTAACTCTCATTTCCCACCAGGAAGAGGAAATAACCAAAGGCTCAGCGTGCCGTGCCGGAACCAGGTTAGGGCCTGAAGCCATCCTGCAGTGTTGCGGCCAGCTCACAAGAAAGCGAGTTGAAGAAAGGAGCTCAGGGGCACTGTAATTCACAAACCTGCAGAGTTATAAATGACAGCTATCGTCCAAAAATATACTGAAGTAAGGCTGCCAAGAGGACTTGAAAGCGGGGCAGAATTGCCGGAACCCGATTTCAGGAGGTAGACTGGAATTGCATTGAAAGCATAGGAAAAGAGGCAGAACGTCCACAATGATGCACTTGGCCAAAAAGGGCGTATGCGTTTTTTCCTGAATATATTCAGGAAAAAACGCATACGCCCTTTTTGGCCAACCAAGCAAGCTTGCAAAGGAAATCTGCACTACAATGAAGTCTCACTTCCCCCCGGTCAAAAGGGCCATCTGAAAAAAGTGTAAAATCCAGAAAGGCAGGACAGGCCATGGAGAACTGGGAGCCTTGTTATGCTGATGGGCGGGATGTAAATTGCCAACAGACACTCGGGAGAAGTGTATGGTGTTTCCTGAAACATCTAAAAAACAAAGCAACAGAGCCTAGGGCACTTCCACTTATGGTCCTATAGCTTAGGGAAATTAAAATCAAAAAGACACAGCCACCCCAAAGTTTGGAATGGCTCTGTTTACAAGAACCTCGTTTACAGTACAAGTTCAACATCGCAGAAAGTGAAAAATGGATAAAGAAGTTGTGGTATTTACTTACAAAGCAATATCACTCAGCAATGAAATCTATGTCATCAGGCCCTTAGCAGCACAATGAGTGGATTCAGGTATGATGATTCTAACTGAAATAAGTCACACAGAAAAAAGAAACATCATAAGATATCAGTAATACACGGAATGTAAACTTGGCTACACAGGAACTGAATTACAGAACAGAACAGGGTCTCAAATTTAGAAAACCAACTTATGCTTGCTTAAGGGGAAAGGTGAGTTGGGGTGCTGCATAAAACCAGAGATTGAAATGAGCACAGATAAAGTTCCTTAAGCCAAATATGGAATAGACAAGAGCTACTCCTTGCTCAACGAAATGGACTCAACACCCCATATTAAACGCCTAAGAATGTACCTGACTAGTAAGTATCGTAAAACCTATGGATTGCTATGTCTCCGAAAGAGAATCAAGCATGTGTACAGGGGCATAAACGCAGCAGTGATAGGATTGGAGAGGTTCGGTGAGCAAATGAAGACCCTTTGAAGTCATATTGCATGGTACCCATTCCACGGGTTTCAACTACCCAGGTTTAAGGTATTCTTCCTTCAGCTAAAACATGCATGTGGAACCTAGAGTATGATCAACCATGTATTCGGGAGACGTGTTCAAATATGTCTCAGTTTTCGTACCCTGGTACTCGGGTGCAACATTCCAGACGCTTTACTAACACTCTCCCGACTTGGAGAGTCAGTCCCTTTAACCTCCTGTTTGGCCCAGTTTGCAATTTCTGTGGAAGATGAACAGGAATAGCGAGAACCAATGAGAGACTAGCTGGAGGTGTCTGGACGGGCAAATTTAACTCTCATTTCCCACCAGGAAGAGGAATTAACCAAAGGCTCAGTGTGCCGTGCCGGAACCAGATTAGGGCCTGAAGGCATCCAGCGGTGTTGCGGCCAGCTCACAAAAAAGCGAGTAGAAAAAAGGAGCTCAGGGGCACTGTAATTCACAAACCTGCAGAGTTATAAATGACAGCTATCGTGCAAAAATATACTGAAGTAAGGCTGCCAAGAGGACTTGAAAGCGGGGCAGAATTGCAGGAAACCAATTTCAGGAGGTAGACTGGAATTGCATTGAAAGCATAGGAAAAGAGGCAGAACGTCCACAATGATGCACTTGGCCAAAAAGGGCGTATGCGTTTTTTCCTGAATATATTCAGGAAAAAACGCATACGCCCTTTTTGGCCAACCAAGCAAACTTGCAAAGGAAATCTGCACTACAATGAAGTCTCACTTCCCCCCAGGCAAAAGGGCAATCGGAAAAAAGTGTAAAATCCAGAAAGGCAGGACAGGCCATGGAGAACTGGGAGCCTTGTTATGCTGATGGGCGGGATGTAAATTGCCAACAGACACTCTGGAGAAGTGTATGGTGTTTCCTGAAACATCTAAAAAACAAAGCAACAGAGCCTAGGGCACTTCCACTTATGGTACTATAGCTTAGGGAAATTAAAATCAAAAAGACACAGCCACCCCAATGTTTGGGACGCCTCTGTTTACAAGAACCTCGTTTACCGTACAAGTTCAATATCACAGAAAGTGAAAAATGGATAAAGAACTTGTGATACTTACGTACAATGCAGTATCACTCAGCAATGAAATCTATGTCATCAGGCCCTTAGCAGCACAATGAGTGGATTCAGGTATGATGATTCTAACAGAAATAAGTCACACAGAAAAAGAAACATCATAAGATATCAGTAATACACGGAATGTAAACTTGGTTACACAGGAACTGAATTACAGAACAGAACATGGTCTCAAATTTATAAAACCAACTTATGCTTGCTTAAGGGAAAAGGTGAGTTGGGGTGCTGCATAAAACCAGAGATTGAAATGAGCACAGATAAAGTTCCTTAAGCCAAATATGGAATAGACAAGAGCTACACCTTGCTCAACGAAATGGACTCAACACCGCATATTAAACGCCTAAGAATGTACCTGACTAGTGAGTATCTTAAAACCTATGGATTGCTATGTCTCCGAAAGAGAATCAAGCATGTGTACAGGGGCATAAACGCAGCAGTGATAGGATTGGAGAGGTTCAGTGAGCAAATGAAGACCCTTTGAAGTCATATTGCATGGTACCCATTCCACGGGTTTCAACTACCCAGGATTAAGGTATTCTTCCTTTAGCTAAAACATGCATGTGGAACCTAGAGTATGATCAACAATGTGATCGGGAGATGTGTTCAAATACGTCTCAGTTTTCGTACCCTGGTACTCGGGTGCAACATTCCAGACGCTTTACTAACACTCTCCCGACTTGGAGAGTCAGTCCCTTTAACCTCCTGTTTGGCCCAGTTTGCAATTTCTGCGGAAGATGAACAGGAATAGCGAGAACCAATGAGAGACTAGCTGGAGGTGTCTGGACGGGCAAATTTAACTCTCATTTCCCACCAGGAAGAGGAATTAACCAAAGGCTCAGTGTGCCGTGCCGGAACCAGATTAGGGCCTGAAGGCATCCAGCGGTGTTGCGGCCAGCTCACAAAAAAGCGAGTAGAAAAAAGGAGCTCAGGGGCACTGTAATTCACAAACCTGCAGAGTTATAAATGACAGCTATCGTGCAAAAATATACTGAAGTAAGGCTGCCAAGAGGACTTGAAAGCGGGGCAGAATTGCAGGAAACCAATTTCAGGAGGTAGACTGGAATTGCATTGAAAGCATAGGAAAAGAGGCAGAACGTCCACAATGATGCACTTGGCCAAAAAGGGCGTATGCGTTTTTTCCTGAATATATTCAGGAAAAAACGCATACGCCCTTTTTGGCCAACCAAGCAAACTTGCAAAGGAAATCTGCACTACAATGAAGTCTCACTTCCCCCCAGGCAAAAGGGCAATCGGAAAAAAGTGTAAAATCCAGAAAGGCAGGACAGGCCATGGAGAACTGGGAGCCTTGTTATGCTGATGGGCGGGATGTAAATTGCCAACAGACACTCGGGAGAAGTGTATGGTGTTTCCTGAAACATCTAAAAAACAAAGCAACAGAGCCTAGGGCACTTCCACTTATGGTACTATAGCTTAGGGAAATTAAAATCAAAAAGACACAGCCACCCCAATGTTTGGGACGCCTCTGTTTACAAGAACCTCGTTTACCGTACAAGTTCAATATCACAGAAAGTGAAAAATGGATAAAGAACTTGTGATACTTACGTACAATGCAGTATCACTCAGCAATGAAATCTATGTCATCAGGCCCTTAGCAGCACAATGAGTGGATTCAGGTATGATGATTCTAACAGAAATAAGTCACACAGAAAAAGAAACATCATAAGATATCAGTAATACACGGAATGTAAACTTGGTTACACAGGAACTGAATTACAGAACAGAACATGGTCTCAAATTTATAAAACCAACTTATGCTTGCTTAAGGGAAAAGGTGAGTTGGGGTGCTGCATAAAACCAGAGATTGAAATGAGCACAGATAAAGTTCCTTAAGCCAAATATGGAATAGACAAGAGCTACACCTTGCTCAACGAAATGGACTCAACACCGCATATTAAACGCCTAAGAATGTACCTGACTAGTGAGTATCTTAAAACCTATGGATTGCTATGTCTCCGAAAGAGAATCAAGCATGTGTACAGGGGCATAAACGCAGCAGTGATAGGATTGGAGAGGTTCAGTGAGCAAATGAAGACCCTTTGAAGTCATATTGCATGGTACCCATTCCACGGGTTTCAACTACCCAGGATTAAGGTATTCTTCCTTTAGCTAAAACATGCATGTGGAACCTAGAGTATGATCAACAATGTGATCGGGAGATGTGTTCAAATACGTCTCAGTTTTCGTACCCTGGTACTCGGGTGCAACATTCCAGACGCTTTACTAACACTCTCCCGACTTGGAGAGTCAGTCCCTTTAACCTCCTGTTTGGCCCAGTTTGCAATTTCTGCGGAAGATGAACAGGAATAGGGAGAACCAATGAGAGACTAGCTGGAGGTGTCTGGACGGGCAAATTTAACTCTCATTTCCCACCAGGAAGAGGAAATAACCAAAGGTTCAGCGTGCCGTGCCGGAACCAGATTAGGGCCTGAAGCCATCCTGCGGTGTTGCGGCCAGCTCAAAAGAAAGCGAGTTGAAGAAAGGAGCTCAGGGGCACTGTAATTCACAAACCTGCAGAGTTATAAATGACAGCTATCGTCCAAAAATAGACTGAAGTAAGGCTGCCAAGAGGACCTGAAAGCGGGGCAGAATTGCAGGAAACTGATTTCAGGAGGTAGACTGGAATTGCATTGAAAGCATAGGAAAAGAGGCAGAACGTCCACAATGATGCACTTGGCCAAAAAGGGCGTATGCGTTTTTTCCTGAATATATTCAGGAAAAAACGCATACGCCCTTTTTGGCCAAACAAGCAAACTTGCAAAGGAAATCTGCACTACAATGAAGTCTCACTTCCCCCCGGTCAAAAGGGCCATCTGAAAAAAGTGTAAAATCCAGAAAGGCAGGACAGGCCATGGAGAACAGGGAGCCTTGTTATGCTGATGGGCGGGATGTAAATTGCCAACAGATACTCGGGAAAAGTGTATGGTGTTTCCTGAAACATCTAAAAAACAAAGCAACAGAGCCTAGGGCACTTCCACTTATGGTCCTATAGCTTAGGGAAATTAAAATCAAAAAGACACAGCCACCCCAAAGTTTGGGACGCCTCTGTTTACAAGAACCTCGTTTACAGTACAAGTTCAACATCACAGAAAGTGAAAAATGGATAAAGAAGTTGTGGTATTTACTTACAAAGCAATATCACTCAGCAATGAAATCTATGTCATCAGGCCCTTAGCAGCACAATGAGTGGATTCAGGTATGATGATTCTAACTGAAATAAGTCACACAGAAAAAGAAACATCATAAGATATCAGTAATACACGGAATGTAAACTTGGCTACACAGGAACTGAATTACAGAACAGAACAGGGTCTCAAATTTAGAAAACCAACTTATGCTTGCTTAAGGGGAAAGGTGAGTTGGGGTGCTGCATAAAACCAGAGATTGAAATGAGCACAGATAAAGTTCCTTAAGCCAAATATGGAATACACAAGAGCTACTCCTTGCTCAACGAAATGGACTCAACACCGCATATTAAACGCCTAAGAATGTACCTGACTAGTAAGTATCTTAAAACCTATGGATTGCTATGTCTCCAAAAGAGAATCAAGCATGTGTACAGGGGCATAAACGCAGCAGTGATAGGATTGGAGAGGTTCGGTGAGCAAATGAAGACCCTTTGAAGTCATATTTCATGGTACCCATTCCACGGGTTTCAACTACCCAGGTTTAAGGTATTCTTCCTTCAGTTAAAACATGCATGTGGAACCTACAGTATGATCAACCATGTGATCGGGAGACGTGTTCAAATATGTCTCAGTTTTCGTACCCTGGTACTCGGGTGCAACATTCCAGACGCTTTACTAACACTCTCCCCACTTGGAGAGTCAGTCCCTTTAACCTCCTGTTTGGCCCAGTTTGCAATTTCTGCGGAAGATGAACAGGAATAGCGAGAACCAATGAGAGGCTAGCTGGAGGTGTCTGGACGGGCAAATTTAACTCTCATTTCCCACCAGTAAGAGGAATTAACCAAAGGCTCAGCGTGCCGGGCCAGAACCAGATTAGGGCCTGAAGCCATCCTGCGGTGTTGCGGCCAGGTCACAAGAAAGCAAGTTGAAGAAAGGAGCTCAGGGGCACTGTATTTCACAAACCTGCAGAGTCATAAATGACAGCTATCGTCCAAAAATATACTGAAGTAAGGCTGCCAAGAGGACTTGAAAGCGGGGCAGAATTGCAGGAAACCGATTTCAGGAGGTAGACTGGAATTGCATTGAAAGCATAGGAAAAGAGGCAGAACGTCCACAATGATGCACTTGGCCAGAAAGGGCGTATGCGTTTTTTCCTGAATATATTCAGGAAAAAACGCATACGCCCTTTTTGGCCAACCAAGCAAGCTTGCAAAGGAAATCTGCACTACAATGAAGTCTCACTTCCCCCCGGTCAAAAGGGCCATCTGAAAAAAGTGTAAAATCCAGAAAGGCAGGACAGGCCATGGAGAACTGGGAGCCTTGTTATGCTGATGGGCGGGATGTAAATTGCCAACAGACACTCAGGAGAAGTGTATGGTGTTTCCTGAAACATCTAAAAAACAAAGCAACAGAGCCTAGGGCACTTCCACTTATGGTCCTATAGCTTAGGGAAATTAAAATCAAAAAGACACAGCCACCCCAAAGTTTGGGACGCCTCTGTTTCCAAGAACCTCGTTTACCGTACAAGTTCAATATCACAGAAAGTGAAAAATGGATAAAGAACTTGTGGTACTTACGTACAATGCAGTATCACTCAGCAATGAAATCTATGTCCTCAGGCCTGTAGCAGCATAATTAGTGGATTCAGGTACGATGATTCTAACTGAAATAAGTCACACAGAAAAAGAAACATCATAAGATATCAGTAATACACGGAATGTAAACTTGGCTATACAGGAACTGAATTACAGAACAGAACAGGGTCTCAAATTTAGAAAACCAACTTATGCTTGCTTAAAGGTAAAGGTGAGTTGGGGTGCTGCATAAAACCAGAGATTGAAATGAGCACAGATAAAGTTCCTTAAGCCAAATATAGAATAGACAAGAGCTACTCCTTGCTCAACGAAATGGACACAACACCGCATATTAAACGCCTAAGAATGTACCTGATTAGTAAATATCTTAAAACCTATGGATTGCTATGTCTCCAAAAGAGAATCAAGCGTGTGTACAGGGGCATAAACGCAGCAGTGATAGGATTGGAGAGGTTCGATGAGCAAATGAAGACCCTTTGAAGTCATATTGCATGGTACCCATTCCACGGGTCTCAACTCTCCAGGTTTAAGGTATTCTTCCTTCAGCTAAAACATGCATGTGGAACCCAGAGTATGATCAACCGTGTGAACGGGAGACGTGTTCAAATATGTCTCAGTTTTCCTCCCCTGGTACTCGGGTGCAACATTCCAGACGCTTTACTAACACTCTCCCCAGTTGGAGAGTCAGCGCCTTTAACCTCCTGTCTGCCCAGTTTGCAATTTCTGTGGAAGATGAACAGGAATAGGGAGAACCAATGAGAGACTACCTGGAGGTGTCTGGACAGGCAAATTTAACTCTCATTTCCCACCGGAAAGAGGAAATAACAAAAGGCCCAGCATGCTGTACCGGAACCAGATTAGGGCCTGAAGCCATCCTACGGTGTTGCGGCCAGGTCACAAGAAAGCGAGTTGAAGAAAGGAGCTCAGGGACACTGTAATGCACAAACCTGCAAAGTTATAAATGACAGCTATCGTCCAAAAATATACTGAAGTAAGGCTGCCAAGAGGACTTGAAAGCGGGGCAGAATTGCAGGAAACCAATTTCAGGAGGTAGACTGGAATTGCATTGAAAGCATAGGAAAAGAGGCAGAACGTTCAAAATGATGCACTTGGCCTAAAAGGGCATATGCGGTTTTTCCTGAATATATTCAGGAAAAAACGCATATGCCCTTTTTGGGCAACCAAGCAAACTTGCAAAGGAAATCTGCACTACAATGAAGTCTCACTGCCCCCCGGTCAAAACGGCCATCTGAAAAAAGTGTAAAATCCAGAAAGGCAGGACAGGCAATGGAGAACTGGGAGCCTTGTTATGCTGATGGGCGGGATGTAAATTGCCAACAGACACTCGGGAGAAGTGTATGGTGTTTCCTGAAACATCTAAAAAACAAAGCAACAGAGCCTAGGGCACTTCCACTTATGGTCCTATAGCTTAGGGAAATTAAAATCAAAAAGACACAGCCACCGCAAAGTTTGGGACGCCTCTGTTTACAAGAACCTCGTTTACCGTACAAGTTCAATATCACAGAAAGTGAAAAATGGATAAAGAACTTGTGGTACTTACGTACAATGCAGTATCACTCAGCAATGAAATCTATGTCCTGAGGCCTCTAGCAGCATAATGAGTGGATTCAGGTACGATGATTCTAACTGAAATAAGTCACACAGAAAAAGAAACATCATAAGATATCACTAATACACGGAATGTAAACTTGGCTACACAGGAACTGAATTCCAAAACAGAACAGGGTCTCAAATTTAGAAAACCAACTTATGCTTGCTTAAGGGGAAAGGTGAGTTGGGGTGCTGCATAAAACCAGAGATTGAAATGAACACAGATAAAGTTCCTTAAGCCAAATATGGAATAGACAAGAGCTACTCCTTGCTCAACGAAATGGACTCAACACCCCATATTAAATGCCTAAGAATGTACTTGACTAGTAAGTATCTTAAAACCTATGGATTGCGATGTCTCCGAAAGAGAATCAAGCATGCGTACAGGGGCATAAACGCAGCAGTGATAGGATTGGAGAGGTTCGATGAGCAAATGAAGACCCTTTGAAGTCATATTGCATGGTACCCATTCCACGGGTCTCAACTCTCCAGGTTTAAGGTATTCTTCCTTCAGCTAAAACATGCACGTGGAACCCAGAGTATGATCAACCGTGTGAACGGGAGACGTGTTCAAATATGTCTCAGTTTTCCTCCCCTGGTACTCGGGTGCAACATTCCAGACGCTTTACTAACACTCTCCCCACTTGGAGAGTCAGTCCCTTTAACCTCCTGTTTGGCCCAGTTTGCAATTTCTGCGGAAGATGAACAGGAATAGGGAGAACCAATGAGAGACTAGCTGGAGGTGTCTGGACGGGCAAATTTAACTCTCATTTCCCACCAGGAAGAGGAAATAACCAAAGGCTCAGCGTGCCGTGCCGGAACCAGATTAGGGCCTGAAGCCATCCTGCGGTGTTGCGGCCAGCTCAAAAGAAAGCGAGTTGAAGAAAGGAGCTCAGGGGCACTGTAATTCACAAACCTGCAGAGTTATAAATGACAGCTATCGTCCAAAAATATACTGAAGTAAGGCTGCCAAGAGGACCTGAAAGCGGGGCAGAATTGCAGGAAACTGATTTCAGGAGGTAGACTGGAATTGCATTGAAAGCATAGGAAAAGAGGCAGAACGTCCACAATGATGCACTTGGCCAAAAAGGGCGTATGCGTTTTTTCCTGAATATATTCAGGAAAAAACGCATACGCCCTTTTTGGCCAAACAAGCAAACTTGCAAAGGAAATCTGCACTACAATGAAGTCTCACTTCCCCCCGGTCAAAAGGGCCATCTGAAAAAAGTGTAAAATCCAGAAAGGCAGGACAGGCCATGGAGAACTGGGAGCCTTGTTATGCTGATGGGCGGGATGTAAATTGCCAACAGACACTCGGGAGTAGTGTATGGTGTTTCCTGAAACATCTAAAAAACAAAGCAACAGAGCCTAGGGCACTTCCACTTATGGTCCTATAGCTTAGGGAAATTAAAATCTAAAAGACACAGCCACCCCAAAGTTTGGGACGCCTCTGTTTACAAGAACCTCGTTTACAGTACAAGTTCAACATCGCAGAAAGTGAAAAATGGATAAAGAAGTTGTGGTATTTACTTACAAAGCAATATCACTCAGCAATGAAATCTATGTCATCAGGCCCTTAGCAGCACAATGAGTGGATTCAGGTATGATGATTCTAACTGAAATAAGTCACACAGAAAAAGAAACATCATAAGATATCAGTAATACACGGAATGTAAATTTGGCTACACAGGAACTGAATTACAGAACAGAACAGGGTCTCAAATTTAGAAAACCAACTTATGCTTGCTTAAGGGGAAAGGTGAGTTGGGGTGCTGCATAAAACCAGAGATTGAAATGAGCACAGATAAAGTTCCTTAAGCCAAATATGGAATAGACAAGAGCTACTCCTTGCTCAACGAAATGGACTCAACACCGCATATTAAATGCCTAAGAATGTACCTGCCTAGTAAGTATCTTAAAACCTATGGATTGCTATGTCTCCGAAAGAGAATCAAGCATGTGTACAGGGGCATAAACGCAGCAGTGATAGGATTGGAGAGGTTCGGTGAGCAAATGAAGACCCTTTGAAGTCATATTGCATGGTACCCATTCCACGGGTTTCAACTACCCAGGTTTAAGGTATTTTTCCTTCAGCTAAAACATGCATGTGGAACCTAGAGTATGATCAACCATGTGATCGGGAGACGTGTTCAAATATGTCTCAGTTTTCGTACCCTGGTACTCGGGTGCAACATTCCAGATGCTTTACTAACACTCTCCCGACTTGGAGAGTCAGTCCCTTTAACCTCCTGTTTGGCCCAGTTTGCAATTTCTGCGGAAGATGAACAGGAACAGCGAGAACCAATGAGAGACTAGCTGGAGGTGTCTGGACGGGCAAATTTAACTCTCATTTCCCACCAGGAAGAGGAATTAACCAAAGGCTCAGCGTGCCGTGCCGGAACCAGATTAGGGCCTGAAGCCAACCTGCGGTGTGCGGCCAGCTCACAAGAAAGCGAGTTGAAGAAAGGAGCTCAAGGGCACTGTAATTCACAAACCTGCAGAGTTATAAATGACAGCTATCGTCCAAAAATATACTGAAGTAAGGCTGCCAAGAGGACTTGAAAGCAGGGCAGAATTGCAGGAAACCGATTTCAGGAGGTAGACTGGAATTGCATTGAAAGCATAGGAAAAGAGGCAGAACGTCCACAATGATGCACTTGGCCAAAAAGGGCGTATGCGTTTTTTCCTGAATATATTCAGGAAAAAACGCATACGCCCTTTTTGGCCAACCAAGCAAGCTTGCAAAGGAAATCTGCACTACAATGAAGTCTCACTTCCCCCCGGTCAAAAGGGCCATCTGAAAAAAGTGTAAAATCCAGAAAGGCAGGACAGGCCATGGAGAACTGGGAGCCTTGTTATGCTGATGGGCGGGATGTAAATGGCCAACAGACACTGGGGAGAAGTGTATGGTGTTTCCTGAAACATCTAAAAAACAAAGCAACAGAGCCTAGGGCACTTCCACTTATGGTCCTATAGCTTAGGGAAATTAAAATCAAAAAGACACAGCCACCCCAAAGTTTGGGACGCCACTGTTTACAAGAACCTCGTTTACCGTACAAGTTCAATATCACAGAAAGTGAAAAATGGATAAAGAACTTGTGGTACTTACGTACAATGCAGTATCACTCAGCAATGAAATCTATGTCATCCGGCCCGTAGCAGCATAATGAGTGGATTTAGGTACGATGATTCTAACTGAAATAAGTCACACAGAAAAAGAAACATCATAAGATATCAGTAATACACGGAATGTAAATTTGGCTACACAGGAACTGAATTACAGAACAGAACAGGGTCTCAAATTTAGAAAACCAACTTATGCTTGCTTAAGGGGAAAGGTGAGTTGGGGTGCTGCATAAAACCAGAGATTGAAATGAGCACAGATAAAGTTCCTTAAGCCAAATATGGAATAGACAAGAGCTACTCCTTGCTCAACGAAATGGACTCAACACCGCATATTAAATGCCTAAGAATGTACCTGCCTAGTAAGTATCTTAAAACCTATGGATTGCTATGTCTCCGAAAGAGAATCAAGCATGTGTACAGGGGCATAAACGCAGCAGTGATAGAATTGGAGAGGTTCGGTGAGCAAATGAAGACCCTTTGAAGTCATATTGCATGGTACCCATTCCACGGGTTTCAACTACCCAGGTTTAAGGTATTTTTCCTTCAGCTAAAACATGCATGTGGAACCTAGAGTATGATCAACCATGTGATCGGGAGACGTGTTCAAATATGTCTCAGTTTTCGTACCCTGGTACTCGGGTGCAACATTCCAGATGCTTTACTAACACTCTCCCGACTTGGAGAGTCAGTCCCTTTAACCTCCTGTTTGGCCCAGTTTGCAATTTCTGCGGAAGATGAACAGGAACAGCGAGAACCAATGAGAGACTAGCTGGAGGTGTCTGGACGGGCAAATTTAACTCTCATTTCCCACCAGGAAGAGGAATTAACCAAAGGCTCAGCGTGCCGTGCCGGAACCAGATTAGGGCCTGAAGCCAACCTGCGGTGTGCGGCCAGCTCACAAGAAAGCGAGTTGAAGAAAGGAGCTCAAGGGCACTGTAATTCACAAACCTGCAGAGTTATAAATGACAGCTATCGTCCAAAAATAGACTGAAGTAAGGCTGCCAAGAGGACTTGAAAGCAGGGCAGAATTGCAGGAAACCGATTTCAGGAGGTAGACTGGAATTGCATTGAAAGCATAGGAAAAGAGGCAGAACGTCCACAATGATGCACTTGGCCAAAAAGGGCGTATGCGTTTTTTCCTGAATATATTCAGGAAAAAACGCATACGCCCTTTTTGGCCAACCAAGCAAGCTTGCAAAGGAAATCTGCACTACAATGAAGTCTCACTTCCCCCCGGTCAAAAGGGCCATCTGAAAAAAGTGTAAAATCCAGAAAGGCAGGACAGGCCATGGAGAACTGGGAGCCTTGTTATGCTGATGGGCGGGATGTAAATGGCCAACAGACACTGGGGAGAAGTGTATGGTGTTTCCTGAAACATCTAAAAAACAAAGCAACAGAGCCTAGGGCACTTCCACTTATGGTCCTATAGCTTAGGGAAATTAAAATCAAAAAGACACAGCCACCCCAAAGTTTGGGACGCCACTGTTTACAAGAACCTCGTTTACCGTACAAGTTCAATATCACAGAAAGTGAAAAATGGATAAAGAACTTGTGGTACTTACGTACAATGCAGTATCACTCAGCAATGAAATCTATGTCATCCGGCCCGTAGCAGCATAATGAGTGGATTTAGGTACGATGATTCTAACTGAAATAAGTCACACAGAAAAAGAAACATCATAATATATCAGTAATACATGGAATGTAAACTTGGCTACACAGGAACTGAATTACAGAACAGAACAGGGTCTCAAATTTAGAAAACCAACTTATGCTTGCTTAAGTGGAAAGGTGAGTTGGGGCGCTGCATAAAACCAGAGATTGAAATGAGCACAGATAAAGTTCCTTAAGCCAAATATGGAATAGACAAGAGCTACTCCTTGCTCAACGAAATGGACTCAACACCCCATATTAAACGCCTAAGAATGTACCTGACTAGTAAGTATCTTAAAACCTATGGATTGCTATGTCTCCAAAAGAGAATGAAGCATGTATACAGGGGCATAAACGCAGCAGTGATAGGATTGGAGAGGTTCGGTGAGCAAATGAAGACCCTTTGAAGTCATATTGCATAGTACCCATTACACGGGTCTCAACTCTGCAGGTTTAAGGTATTCTTCCTTCAGCTAAAACATGCATGTGGAACCCAGAGTATGATTAACCGTGTGAACGGGAGACGTGTTCAAATATGTCTCAGTTTTCCTCCCCTGGTACTCGGGTGCAACATTCCAGACGCTTTACTAACACTCTCCCCACTTGGAGAGTCAGGGCCTTTAACCTCCTGTTTGGCCCAGTTTGCAATTTCTGCGGAAGATGAACAGGAATAGGGAGAACCAATGAGAGACTAGCTGGAGGTGTCTGGACGGTCAAATTTAACTCTCATTTCCCATCAGGAAGAGGAATTAACCAAAGGCGCAGCGTGCCGTGCCGGAACCAGATTAGAGCCTAAAGCCATCCTGCGGTGTTGCGGCCAGGTCACAAGAAAGCGAGTTGAAGAAAGGAGCTCAGGGGCACTGTAATTCACAAACCTGCAGAGTTATAAATGACAGCTATCGTCCAAAAATATACTGAAGTAAGGCTGCCAAGAGGACTTGAAAGCGGGGAAGAATTGCAGGAAACCGATTTCAGGAGGTAGACTGGAATTGCATTGAAAGCATAGGAAAAGAGGCAGAACGTCCACAATGATGCACTTGGCCAAAAAGGGCGTATGCGTTTTTTCCTGAATATATTCAGGAAAAAACGCATACGCCCTTTTTGGCCAACCAAGCAAGCTTGCAAAGGAAATCTGCACTACAATGAAGTCTCACTTCCCCCAGGTCAAAAGGGCCATCTGAAAAAAGTGTAAAATCCAGAAACGCAGGACAGGCCATGGAGAACTGGGAGCCTTGTTATGCTGATGGGCGGGATGTAAATTGCCAACAGACACTCGGGAGAAGTGTATGGTGTTTCCTGAAACATCTAAAAAACAAAGCAACAGAGCCTAGGGCACTTCCACTTATGGTCCTATAGCTTAGGGAAATTAAAATCAAAAAGACACAGCCACCCCAAAGTTTGGAACGGCTCTGTTTACAAGAACCTCGTTTACAGTACAAGTTCAACATTGCAGAAAGTGAAAAATGGATAAAGAGTTTGTGGTATTTACTTACAAAGCAATATCACTCAGCAATGAAATCTATGTCATCAGGCCCGTGGCAGCATAATGAGTGGATTCAGGTACGATGATTCTAACTGAAATAAGTCACACAGAAAAAGAAACATCATAAGTTATCACCAATACACGGAATGTAAACTTGGCTACACAGGAACTGAATTCCAAAACAGAACAGGGTCTCAAATTTAGAAAACCAACTTATGCTTGCTTAAGGGGAAAGGTGAGTTGGGGTGCTGCATAAAACCAGAGATTGAAATGAGCACAGATAAATTTCCTTAAGCCAAATATGGAATAGACAAGAGCTACTCCTTGCTCAACGAAATGGACTCAACACCCCATATTAAACGCCTAAGAATGTACCTGACTAGTAAGTATCTTAAAACCTATGGATTGCTACGTCTCCAAAATAGAATCAAGCGTGTGTACAGGGGCATAAACGCAGCAGTGATAGGATTGGAGAGGTTCGGTGAGCAAATGAAGACCCTTTGAAGTCATATTGCATGGTACCCATTACACGGGTCTCAACTCTCCAGGTTTAATGTATTCTTCCTTCAGCTAAAACATGCATGTGGAACCCAGAGTATGATCAACCGTGTGATTGGGAGACGTTTTCAAATATGTCTCAGTTTTCCTCCCCTGGTACTCGGGTGCAACATTCCAGACGCTTTACTAACACTCTCCCCACTTGGAGAGTCAGCGCCTTTAACCTCCTGTTTGACACAGTTTGCAATTTCTGCGGAAGATGAACAGGAATAGCGAGAACCAATGAGAGGCTAGCTGGAGGTGTCTGGACGGGCAAATTTAACTCTCATTTCCCACCAGGAAGAGGAAATAACCAAAGGCTCAGCGTGCCGTGCCGGAACCAGATTAGGGCCTGAAGCCATCCTGCGGTGTTGCGGCCAGCTCAAAAGAAAGCGAGTTGAAGAAAGGAGCTCAGGGGCACTGTAATTCACAAACCTGCAGAGTTATAAATGACAGCTATCGTACAAAAATATACTGAAGTAAGGCTGCCAAGAGGATTTGAAAGCGGGGCAGAATTGCAGGAAACCGATTTCAGGAGGTAGACTGGAATTGCACTGAAAGCATAGGAAAAGAGGCAGAACGTCCACAATGATGCACTTGGCCAAAAAGGGCATATGCGTTATTTCCTGAATATATTCAGGAAAAAACGCATACGCCCTTTTTGGCCAACCAAGCAAGCTTGCAAAGGAAATCTGCACTACAATGAAGTCTCACTTCCCCCCGGTCAAAAGGGCCATCTGAAAAAAGTGTAAAATCCAGAAAGGCAGGACAGGCCATGGAGAACTGGGAGCCTTGTTATGCTGATGGGAGGGATGTAAATTGCCAACAGACACTCGGGAGAAGTGTATGGTGTTTCCTGAAACATCTAAAAAACAAAGCAACAGAGCCTAGGGCACTTCCACTTATGGTCCTATAGCTTAGCGAAATTAAAATCAAAAAGACACAGCCACCCCAAAGTTTGGGACGCCTCTGTTTCCAAGAACCTCGTTTACCGTACAAGTTCAATATCACAGAAAGTGAAAAATGGATAAAGAACTTGTGGTAGTTACGTACAATGCAGTATCACTCAGCAATGAAATCTATGTCCTCAGGCCTGTAGCAGCATAATTAGTGGATTCAGGTACGATGATTCTAACTGAAATAAGTCACACAGAAAAAGAAACATCATAAGATATCAGTAATACACGGAATGTAAACTTGGCTATACAGGAACTGAATTACAGAACAGAACAGGGTCTCAAATTTAGAAAACCAACTTATGCTTGCTTAAAGGTAAAGGTGAGTTGGGGTGCTGCATAAAACCAGAGATTGAAATGAGCACAGATAAAGTTCCTTAAGCCAAATATAGAATAGACAAGAGCTACTCCTTGCTCAACGAAATGGACACAACACCGCATATTAAACGCCTAAGAATGTACCTGACTAGTAAATATCTTAAAACCTATGGATTGCTATGTCTCCAAAAGAGAATCAAGCGTGTGTACAGGGGCATAAACGCAGCAGTGATAGGATTGGAGAGGTTCGATGAGCAAATGAAGACCCTTTGAAGTCATATTGCATGGTACCCATTCCACGGGTCTCAACTCTCCAGGTTTAAGGTATTCTTCCTTCAGCTAAAACATGCATGTGGAACCCAGAGTATGATCAACCGTGTGAACGGGAGACGTGTTCAAATATGTCTCAGTTTTCCTCCCCTGGTACTCGGGTGCAACATTCCAGACGCTTTACTAACACTCTCCCCAGTTGGAGAGTCAGCGCCTTTAACCTCCTGTCTGGCCCAGTTTGCAATTTCTGCGGAAGATGAACAGGAATAGGGAGAACCAATGAGAGACTACCTGGAGGTGTCTGGACAGGCAAATTTAACTCTCATTTCCCACCAGAAAGAGGAAATAACAAAAGGCCCAGCATGCTGTACCGGAACCAGATTAGGGCCTGAAGCCATCCTACGGTGTTGCGGCCAGGTCACAAGAAAGCGAGTTGAAGAAAGGAGCTCAGGGACACTGTAATGCACAAACCTGCAAAGTTATAAATGACAGCTATCGTCCAAAAATATACTGAAGTAAGGCTGCCAAGAGGACTTGAAAGCGGGGCAGAATTGCAGGAAACCAATTTCAGGAGGTAGACTGGAATTGCATTGAAAGCATAGGAAAAGAGGCAGAACGTTCAAAATGATGCACTTGGCCTAAAAGGGCGTATGCGGTTTTTCCTGAATATATTCAGGAAAAAACGCATATGCCCTTTTTGGGCAACCAAGCAAACTTGCAAAGGAAATCTGCACTACAATGAAGTCTCACTTCCCCCCGGTCAAAACGGCCATCTGAAAAAAGTGTAAAATCCAGAAAGGCAGGACAGGCAATGGAGAACTGGGAGCCTTGTTATGCTGATGGGCGGGATGTAAATTGCCAACAGACACTCGGGAGAAGTGTATGGTGTTTCCTGAAACATCTAAAAAACAAAGCAACAGAGCCTAGGGCACTTCCACTTATGGTCCTATAGCTTAGGGAAATTAAAATCAAAAAGACACAGCCACCGCAAAGTTTGGGACGCCTCTGTTTACAAGAACCTCGTTTACCGTACAAGTTCAATATCACAGAAAGTGAAAAATGGATAAAGAACTTGTGGTACTTACGTACAATGCAGTATCACTCAGCAATGAAATCTATGTCCTGAGGCCTCTAGCAGCATAATGAGTGGATTCAGGTACGATGATTCTAACTGAAATAAGTCACACAGAAAAAGAAACATCATAAGATATCACTAATACACGGAATGTAAACTTGGCTACACAGGAACTGAATTCCAAAACAGAACAGGGTCTCAAATTTAGAAAACCAACTTATGCTTGCTTAAGGGGAAAGGTGAGTTGGAGTGCTGCATAAAACCAGAGATTGAAATGAACACAGATAAAGTTCCTTAAGCCAAATATGGAATAGACAAGAGCTACTCCTTGCTCAACGAAATGGACACAACACCGCATATTAAACGCCTAAGAATGTACTTGACTAGTAAGTATCTTAAAACCTATGGATTGCGATGTCTCCGAAAGAGAATCAAGCATGCGTACAGGGGCATAAACGCAGCAGTGATAGGATTGGAGAGGTTCGATGAGCAAATGAAGACCCTTTAAAGTCATATTGCATGGTACCCATTCCACGGGTCTCAACTCTCCAGGTTTAAGGTATTCTTCCTTCAGCTAAAACATGCACGTGGAACCCAGAGTATGATAAACCGTGTGAACGGGAGACGTGTTCAAATATGTCTCAGTTTTCCTCCCCTGGTACTCGGGTGCAACATTCCAGACGCTTTACTAACACTCTCCCCACTTGGAGAGTCAGTCCCTTTAACCTCCTGTTTGGCCCAGTTTGCAATTTCTGCGGAAGATGAACAGGAATAGGGAGAACCAATGAGAGACTAGGTGGAGGTGTCTGGACGGTCAAATTTAAATCTCATTTCCCATCAGGAAGAGGAATTAAACAAAGGCGCAGCGTGCCGTGCCGGAACCAGATTAGAGCCTAAAGCCATCCTGCGGTGTTGCGGCCAGGTCACAAGAAAGCGAGTTGAAGAAAGGAGCTCAGGGGCACTGTAATTCACAAACCTGCAGAGTTATAAATGACAGCTATCGTCCAAAAATATACTGAAGTAAGGCTGCCAAGAGGACCTGAAAGCGGGGCAGAATTGCAGGAAACTGATTTCAGGAGGTAGACTGGAATTGCATTGAAAGCATAGGAAAAGAGGCAGAACGTCCACAATGATGCACTTGGCCAAAAAGGGCGTATGCGTTTTTTCCTGAATATATTCAGGAAAAAACGCATACGCCCTTTTTGGCCAAACAAGCAAACTTGCAAAGGAAATCTGCACTACAATGAAGTCTCACTTCCCCCCGGTCAAAAGGGCCATCTGAAAAAAGTGTAAAATCCAGAAAGGCAGGACAGGCCATGGAGAACTGGGAGCCTTGTTATGCTGATGGGCGGGATGTAAATTGCCAACAGACACTCGGGAGTAGTGTATGGTGTTTCCTGAAACATCTAAAAAACAAAGCAACAGAGCCTAGGGCACTTCCACTTATGGTCCTATAGCTTAGGGAAATTAAAATCTAAAAGACACAGCCACCCCAAAATTTGGGACGCCTCTGTTTACAAGAACCTCGTTTACAGTACAAGTTCAACATCGCAGAAAGTGAAAAATGGATAAAGAAGTTGTGGTATTTACTTACAAAGCAATATCACTCAGCAATGAAATCTATGTCATCAGGCCCTTAGCAGCACAATGAGTGGATTCAGGTATGATGATTCTAACTGAAATAAGTCACACAGAAAAAGAAACATCATAAGTTATCACCAATACACGGAATGTAAACTAGGCTACACAGGAACTGAATTACAGAACAGAACAGGGTCTCAAATTTAGAAAACCAACTTATGCTTGCTTAAGGGGAAAGGTGAGTTGGGGTGCTGCATAAAACCAGAGATTGAAATGAGCACAGATAAAGTTCCTTAAGCCAAATATGGAATAGACAAGAGCTACTCCTTGCTCAACGAAATGGACTCAACACCCCATATTAAACGCCTAAGAATGTACCTGACTAGTAAGTATCTTAAAACCTATGGATTGCTACGTCTCCAAAATAGAATCAAGCGTGTGTACAGGGGCATAAACGCAGCAGTGATAGGATTAGAGAGGTTCGGTGAGCAAATGAAGACCCTTTGAAGTCATATTGCATGGTACCCATTACACGGGTCTCAACTCTCCAGGTTTAATGTATTCTTCCTTCAGCTAAAACATGCATGTGGAACCCAGAGTATGATCAACCGTGTGATCGAGAGACGTGTTCAAATACGTCTCAGTTTTCCTCCCCTGGTACTCGGGTGCAACATTCCAGACGCTTTACTAACACTCTCCCCACTTGGAGAGTCAGCACCTTTAACCTCCTGTTTGGCCCAGTTTGCAATTTCTGCGGAAGATGAACAGGAATAGCGAGAACCAATGAGAGACTAGCTGGAGGTGTCTGGACGGGCAAATTTAACTCTCATTTCCCACCAGGAAGAGGAAATAACCAAAGGCTCAGCGTGCCATGCCGGAACCAGATTAGGGCCTGAAGCCATCCTGCGGTGTTGCGGCCAGCTCAAAAGAAAGCGAGTTGAAGAAAGGAGCTCAGGGGCACTGTAATTCACAAACCTGCAGAGTTATAAATGACAGCTATCGTCCAAAAATATACTGAAGTAAGTCTGCCAAGAGGACTTGAAAGCGGGGCAGAATTGCAGGAAACCGATTTCAGGAGGTAGACTGGAATTGCATTGAAAGCATAGGAAAAGAGGCAGAACGTCCACAATGATGCACTTGGCCAAAAAGGGCGTATGCGTTTTTTCCTGAATATATTCAGGAAAAAACGCATTCGCCCTTTTTGACCAATCAAGCAAGCTTGCAAAGGAAATCTGCACTACAATGAAGTCTCACTTCCCCCCGGTCAAAAGGGCCATCTGAAAAAAGTGTAAAATCCAGAAAGGCAGGACAGGCCATGGAGAACTGGGAGCCTTGTTATGCTGATGGGCGGGATGTAAATGGCCAACAGACACTGGGGAGAAGTGTATGGTGTTTCCTGAAACATCTAAAAAACAAAGCAACAGAGCCTAGGGCACTTCCACTTATGGTCCTATAGCTTAGGGAAATTAAAATCAAAAAGACACAGCCACCCCAAAATTTGGGACGCCTCTGTTTACAAGAACCTCGTTTACCGTACAAGTTCAATATCACAGAAAGTGAAAAATGGATAAAGAACTTGTGGTACTTACGTACAATGCAGTATCACTCAGCAATGAAATCTATGTCATCAGGCCCGTGGCAGCATAATGAGTGGATTCAGGTACGATGATTCTAACTGAAATAAGTCACACAGAAAAAGAAACATCATAAGATATCAGTAATACATGGAATGTAAACTTGGCAACAGAGGAACTGAATTACAGAACAGAACAGGGTCTCAAATTTAGAAAACCAACTTATGCTTGCTTAAGGGGAAAGGTGAGTTGGGGTGCTGCATAAAACCAGAGATTGAAATGAGCACAGATAAAGTTCCTTAAGCCAAATATGGAATAGACAAGAGCTACTCCTTGCTCAACGAAATGGACTCAACACCACATATTAAACGCCTAAGAATGTACCTGACTAGTAAGTATCTTAAAACCTATGGATTGCTATGTCTCCAAAAGAGAATGAAGCATGTGTACAGGGGCATAAACGCAGCAGTGATAGGATTGGAGAGGTTCGGTGAGCAAATGAAGACCCTTTGAAGTCATATTGCATGGTACCCATTCCACGGGTCTCAACTCTCCAGGTTTAAGGTATTCTTCCTTCAGCTAAAACATGCACGTGGAACCCAGAGTATAATCAACCGTGTGAACGGGAGACGTGTTCAAATATGTCTCAGTTTTCCTCCCCTGGTACTCGGGTGCAACATTCCAGACGCTTTACTAACACTCTCCCCACTTGGAGAGTCAGTCCCTTTAACCTCCTGTTTGGCCCAGTTTGCAATTTCTGCGGAAGATGAACAGGAATAGGGAGAACCAATGAGAGACTAGCTGGAGGTGTCTGGACGGGCAAATTTAACTCTCATTTCCCACCTGGAAGAGGAAATAACCAAAGGCTCAGCGTGCCGTGCCGGAACCAGATTAGGGCCTGAAGCCATCCTGCGGTGTTGCGGCCAGGTCACAAGAAAGCGAGTTGAAGAAAGGAGCTCAGGGGCACTGTAATTCACAAACCTGCAGAGTTATAAATGACAGCTATCATCCAAAAATATACTGAAGTAAGGCTGCCAAGAGGACTTGAAAGCGGGGCAGAATTGCAGGAAACCGATTTCAGGAGGTAGACTGGAATTGCATTGAAAGCATAGGAAAAGAGGCAGAACGTCCACAATGATGCACTTGGCCAAAAAGGGTGTATGCGTTTTTTCCTGAATATATTCAGGAAAAAACGCATACGCCCTTTTTGGCCAACCAAGCAGGCTTGCAAAGGAAATCTGCACTACAATGAAGTCTCACTTCCCCTGGTCAAAAGGGCCATCTGAAAAAAGTGTAAAATCCAGAAAGGCAGGACAGGCCATGGAGAACTGGGAGCCTTGTTATGCTGATTGGCGGGATGTAAATTGCCAACAGACACTCGGGAGAAGTGTATGGTGTTTCCTGAAACATCTAAAAACAAAGCAACAGAGCCTAGGGCACTTCTACTTATGGTCCTATAGCTTAGGGAAATTAAAATCAAAAAGACACAGCCACCCCAAAGTTTGGGACGCCTCTGTTTACAAGAACCTCGTTTACCGTACAAGTTCAATATCACAGAAAGTGAAAAATGGATAAAGAACTTGTGGTACTTACGTACAATGCAGTATCACTCAGCAATGAAATCTATGTCATCACGCCTGTAGCAGCATAATGAGTGGATTCAGGTACGATGATTCTAACTGAAATAAGTCACACAGAAAAAGAAACATCATAAGATATCAGTAATACACGGAATGTAAACTTGGCTACACAGGAACTGAATTACAGAACAGAACAGGGTCTCAAATTTAGAAAACCAACTTATGCTTGCTTAAGGGGAAAGGTGAGTTGGGGTGCTGCATAAAACCAGAGATTGAAATGAGCACAGATAAAGTTCCTTAAGCCAAATATGGAATAGACAAGAGCTACTCCTTGCTCAACGAAATGGACTCAACACCGCATATTAAACGCCTAAGAATGTACCTGACTAGGAAGTATCTTAAAACCTATGTATTGCTATGTCTCCGAAAGAGAATCAAGCATGTGTACAGGGGCATAAACGCAGCAGTGATAGGATGGGAGAGGTTCGGTGAGCAAATGAAGACCCTTTGAAGTCATATTGCATGGTACCTATTCCACGGGTTTCAACTACCCAGGTTTAAGATATTCTTCCTTCAGCTAAAACATGCATGTGGAACCTAGAGTATGATCAACCATGTGATCGGGAGACGTGTTCAAATATGTCTCAGTTTTCGTACCCTGGTACTTGGGTGCAACATTCCAGACGCTTTACTAACACTCTCCCGACTTGGAGAGTCAGTCCCTTTAACCTCCTGTTTGGCCCAGTTTGCAATTTCTGCGGAAGATGAACAGGAATAGCGAGAACCAATGAGAGACTAGCTGGAGGTGTCTGGACGGGCAATTTTAACTCTCATTTCCCACCAGGAAGAGGAATTAACCAAAGGCTCAGAGTGCCGTGCCAGAACCAGATTAGGGCCTGAAGCCATCCTGCGGTGTTGCGGCCTGGTCACAAGAAAGCGAGTTGAAGAAAGGAGCTCAGGGGCACTGTAATTCACAAACCTGCAGAGTTATAAATGACAGCTATCATCCAAAAATATACTGAACTAAGGCTGCCAAGGGGACTTGAAAGCAGGGCAGAATTGCAGGAAACCGATTTCAGGAGGTAGACTGGAATTGCATTGAAAACATAGGAAAAGAGGCAGAACGTGCACAATGATACACTTGGCCAAAAAGGGCGTATGCGTTTTTTCCTGAATATATTCAGGAAAAAACGCATACGCCCTTTTTGGCCAACCAAGCAGGCTTGCAAAGGAAATCTGCACTACAATGAAGTCTCACTTCCCCTGGTCAAAAGGGCCATCTGAAAAAAGTGTAAAATCCAGAAAGTCAGGACAGGCCATGGAGAACTGGGAGCCTTCTTATGCTGATGGGCGGGATGTAAATTGCCAACAGACACTCGGGAGAAGTGTATGGTGTTTCCTGAAACATCTAAAAACAAAGCAACAGAGCCTAGGGCACTTCCACTTATGGTCCTATAGCTTAGGGAAATTAAAATCAAAAAGACACAGCCACCCCAAAGTTTGGAACGGCTCTGTTTACAAGAACCTCGTTTACCGTACAAGTTCAACATCGCAGAAAGTGAAAAATGGATAAAGAAGTTGTGGTACTTAAGTACAATGCACTATCACTTAGCAATGAAATCTGTCACCAGGCCCTTAGCAGCACAATGAGTGGATTCAGGTATGATGATTCTAACTGAAATAAGTCACACAGAAAAAGAAACATCATAAGATATCACTAATACACGGAATGTAAACTTGGCCACACAGGAACTGAATTACAGAACAGAACAGGGTCTCAAATATAGAAAACCAACTTATGCTTGCTTAAGGGGAAAGGTGAGTTGGGGTGCTGCATAAAACCAGAGATTGAAATGAGCACAGATAAAATTCCTTAAGCCAAATATGGAATAGACAAGAGCTACTCCTTGCTCAACGAAATGGACTCAACACCCCATATTAAACGCCTAAGAATGTACCTGACTAGTAAGTATCTTAAAACCTATGGATTGCTACGTCTCCAAAAGAGAATCAAGCGTGCGTACAGGGACCTAAACGCAGCAGTGATAGGATTGGAGAGGTTCGGTGAGCAAATGAAGACCCTTTGAAGTCATATTGCATGGTACCCATTACACGGGTCTCAACTCTCCAGGTTTAAGGTATTCTTCCTTCAGCTAAAACATGCATGTGGAACCCAGAGTATGATCAACCGTGTGAACGGGAGACGTGTTCAAATATGTCTCAGTTTTCGTACCCTGGTACTCGGGTGCAACATTCCAGACGCTTTACTAACACTCTCCCCACTTGGAGAGTCAGCGCCTTTAACCTCCTGTTTGGCCCAGTTTGCAATTTCTGCGGAAGATGAACAGGAATAGGGAGAACCAATGAGAGACTAGCTGGAGGTGTCTGGACGGGCAAATTTAACTCTCATTTCCCACCAGGAAGAGGAAATAACACAAGGCTCAGGGTGCCATCCCGGAACCAGATTAGGGCCTGAAGCCATCCTTCGGTGTTGCAGGCAGCTCAAAAGAAAGCGAGTTTAAGAAAGGAGCTCAGGGGCACTGTAATTCACAAACCTGCAGAGTTATAAATGACAGCTATCGTCCAAAAATAGACTGAAGTAAGGCTGCCAAGAGGACTTGAAAGCGGGGCAGAATTGCAGGAAACCGATTTCAGGAGGTAGACTGAAATTGCATTGAAAGCATAGGAAAAGAGGCAGAACGTCCACAATGATGCACTTGGCCAAAAAGGGCGTATGCGTTTTTTCCTGAATATATTCAGGAAAAAACGCATACGCCCTTTTTGGCCAACCAAGCAAGCTTGCAAAGGAAATCTGCACTACAATGAAGTCTCACTTCCCCCCCGGTCAAAAGGGCCATCTGAAAAAAGTGTAAAATCCAGAAAGGCAGGACAGGCCATGGAGAACTGGGAGCCTTGTTATGCTGATGGGCGGGATGTAAATTGCCAACAGACACTCGGGAGAAGTGTATGGTGTTTCCTGAAACATCTAAAAAACAAAGCAACAGAGCCTAGGGCACTTCCACTTATGGTCCTATAGCTTAGGGAAATTAAAATCAAAAAGACACAGCCACCCCAAAGTTTGGAACGGCTCTGTTTACAAGAACCTCGTTTACCGTACAAGTTCAACATCACAGAAAGTGAAAAATGGATAAAGAACTTGTGCTACTTACAGACAATGCAGTATCACTCAGCAATGAAATCTATGACATCAGGCCCTTAGCAGCACAATGAGTGGATTCAGGTATGATGATTCTAACTGAAATAAGTCACACAGAAAAAGAAACATCATAAGATATCAGTAATACACGGAATGTAAACTTGGCTACACAGGAACTGAATTACAGAACAGAACAGGGTCTCAAATTTAGAAAACCAACTTATGCTTGCTTAAGGGTAAAGGTGAGTTGGGGTGCTGCATAAAACCAGAGATTGAAATGAGCACAGATAAAGTTCCTTAAGCCAAATATGGAATAGACAAGAGCTACTCCTTGCTCAACGAAATGGACTCAACACCCCATATTAAACGCCTAAGAATGTACCTGATTAGTAAGTATCTTAAAATCTATGGATTGCTATGTCTCCAAAAGAGAATCAAGCGTGTGTACAGGGGCATAAACGCAGCAGTGATAGGATTGGAGAGGTTCGGTGAGCAAATGAATACCCTTTGAAGTCATATTGCATGGTACCCATTCCACGGGTCTCAACTCTCAAGGTTTAAGGTATTCTTCCTTCAGCTAAAACATGCATGTGGAACCTAGAGTATGATCAACCATGTGATCGGGAGACGTGTTCAAATATGTCTCAGTTTTCGTACCCTGGTACTTGGGTGCAACATTCCAGACGCTTTACTAACACTCTCCCCACTTGGAGAGTCAGCGCCTTTAACCTCCTGTTTGGCCCAGTTTGAAATTTCTGCGGAAGATGAACAGGAATAGGGAGAACCAATGAGAGACTAGCTGGAGGTGTCTGGACGGGCAAATTTAACTCTCATTTCCCACCAGGAAGAGGAATTAACCAAAGGCTCAGCGTGCCGTACCGGAACCAGATTAGGGCCTGAAGCCATCCTGCGGTGTTGCGGCCAGGTGACAAGAAAGCGAGTTGAAGAAAGGAGCTCAGGGGCACTGTAATTCACAAACCTGCAGAGTTATAAATGACAGCTATCATCCAAAAATATACTGAAGTAAGGCTGCCAAGAGGACTTGAAAGCGGGGCAGAATTGCAGGAAACCGATTTCAGGAGGTAGACTGGAATTGCATTGAAAGCATAGGAAAAGAGGCAGAACGTCCAGAATGATGCACTGGCCAAAAAGGGCGTATGCGTTTTTTCCAGAATATATTCAGGAAAAAACGCATACGCCCTTTTTGGCCAACCAAGCAAACTTGCAAAGGAAATCTGCACTACAATGAAGTCTCACTTCCCCCTGGTCAAAAGGGCCATCTGAAAAAAGTGTAAAACCCAGAAAGGCAGGACAGGCCATGGAGAACTGGGAGCCTTGTTATGCTGATGGGCGGGATGTAAATTGCCAACAGACACTCGGGAGAAGTGTATGGTGTTTCCTGAAACATCTAAAAAACAAAGCAACAGAGCCTAGGGCACTTCCACTTATGGTTCTATAGCTTAGGGAAATTAAAATCAAAAAGACACAGCCACCCCAAAATTTGGGACGCCTCTGTTTACAAGAACCTCATTTACCGTACAAGTTCAATATCACAGAAAGTGAAAAATGGATAAAGAACTTGTGGTACTTACGTACAATGCAGTATCACTCAGCAATGAAATCTATGTCATCAGGCCCGTAGCAGCATAATGAGTGGATTCAGGTACGATGATTCTAACTGAAATAAGTCACACAGAAAAAGAAACATCATAAGATATCACTAATACACGGAATGTAAACTTGGCTACACAGGAACTGAATTCCAAAACAGAACAGGGTCTCAAATTTAGAAAACCAACTTATGCTTGCTTAAGGGGAAAGGTGAGTTGGGGTGCTGCATAAAACCAGAGATTGAAATGAGCACAGATAAAGTTCCTTAAGCCAAATATGGAATAGACAAGAGCTACTCCTTGCTCAACGAAATGGACTCAACACCGCATATTAAACGCCTAAGAATGTACCTGACTAGGAAGTATCTTAAAACCTATGTATTGCTATGTCTCCGAAAGAGAATCAAGCATGTGTACAGGGGCATAAACGCAGCAGTGATAGGATGGGAGAGGTTCGGTGAGCAAATGAAGACCCTTTGAAGTCATATTGCATGGTACCTATTCCACGGGTTTCAACTACCCAGGTTTAAGATATTCTTCCTTCAGCTAAAACATGCATGTGGAACCTAGAGTATGATCAACCATGTGATCGGGAGACGTGTTCAAATATGTCTCAGTTTTCGTACCCTGGTACTCGGGTGCAACATTCCAGACGCTTTACTAACACTCTCCCGACTTGGAGAGTCAGTCCCTTTAACCTCCTGTTTGGCCCAGTTTGCAATTTCTGCGGAAGATGAACAGGAATAGCGAGAACCAATGAGAGACTAGCTGGAGGTGTCTGGACGGGCAATTTTAACTCTCATTTCCCACCAGGAAGAGGAATTAACCAAAGGCTCAGAGTGCCGTGCCAGAACCAGATTAGGGCCTGAAGCCATCCTGCGGTGTTGCGGCCTGGTCACAAGAAAGCGAGTTGAAGAAAGGAGCTCAGGGGCACTGTAATTCACAAACCTGCAGAGTTATAAATGACAGCTATCATCCAAAAATATACTGAACTAAGGCTGCCAAGGGGACTTGAAAGCGGGGCAGAATTGCAGGAAACCGATTTCAGGAGGTAGACTGGAATTGCATTGAAAACATAGGAAAAGAGGCAGAACGTGCACAATGATACACTTGGCCAAAAAGGGCGTATGCGTTTTTTCCTGAATATATTCAGGAATATATTCAGGAAAAAACGCATACGCCCTTTTTGGCCAACCAAGCAGGCTTGCAAAGGAAATCTGCACTACAATGAAGTCTCACTTCCCCTGGTGAAAAGGGCCATCTGAAAAAAGTGTAAAATCCAGAAAGTCAGGACAGGCCATGGAGAACTGGGAGCCTTGTTATGCTGATGGGCGGGATGTAAATTGCCAACAGACACTCGGGAGAAGTGTATGGTGTTTCCTGAAACATCTAAAAACAAAGCAACAGAGCCTAGGGCACTTCCACTTATGGTCCTATAGCTTAGGGAAATTAAAATCAAAAAGACACAGCCACCCCAAAGTTTGGGACGCCTCTGTTAACAAGAACCTCGTTTACCGTACAAGTTCAATATCACAGAAAGTGAAAAATGGATAAAGAACTTGTGGTAGTTACGTACAATGCAGTATCACTCAGCAATGAAATCTATGTCATCAGGCCCGTAGCAGAATAATGAGTGGATTCAGGTACGATGATTCTAACTGAAATAAGTCACACAGAAAAAGAAACATCATAAGATATCACTAATACACGGAATGTAAACTTGGCTACACAGGAACTGAATTCCAAAACAGAACAGGGTCTCAAATTTAGAAAACCAACTTATGCTTGCTTAAGGGGAAAGGTGAGTTGGGGTGCTGCATAAAACCAGAGATTGAAATGAGCACAGATAAAGTTCCTTAAGCCAAATATGGAATAGACAAGAGCTACTCCTTGCTCAACGAAATGGACTCAACACCCCATATTAAACGCCTAAGAATGTACCTGACTAGTAAGTATCTTAAAACCTATGGATTGCTATGTCTCCGAAAGAGAATCAAGCGTGTGTACAGGGGCATAAACGCAGCAGTGATAGGATTGGAGAGGTTCGGTGAGCAAATGAAGACCCTTTGAAGTCATATTGCATGGTACCCATTACACGGATCTCAACTCTCCAGGTTTAAGGTATTCTTCCTTCAGTTAAAACATGCATGTGGAACCTACAGTATGATCAACCATGTGATCGGGAGACGTGTTCAAATATGTCTCAGTTTTCGTACCCTGGTACTCGGGTGCAACATTCCAGACGCTTTACTAACACTCTCCCCACTTGGAGAGTCAGTCCCTTTAACCTCCTGTTTCGCCCAGTTTGCAATTTCTGCGGAAGATGAACAGGAATAGCGAGAACCAATGAGAGGCTAGCTGGAGGTGTCTGGACGGGCAAATTTAACTCTCATTTCCCACCAGGAAGAGGAATTAACCAAAGGCTCAGCGTGCCGTGCCGGAACCAGATTAGGGCCTGAAGCCATCCTGCGGTGTTGTGGCCAGCTCACAAGAAAGCGAGTAGAAGAAAGGAGCTCAGGGGCACTGTAATTCACAAACCTGCAGAGTTATAAATGAGAGCTATCGTACAAAAATAGACTGAAGTAAGGCTGCCATGAGGACTTGAAAGCGGGGCAGAATTGCAGGAAACCGATTTCAGGAGGTAGACTGGAATTGCATTGAAAGCATAGGAAAAGAGGCAGAACGTCCACAATGATGCACTTGGCCAAAAAGGGTGTATGCGTTTTTTCCTGAATATATTCAGGAAAAAACGCATACGCCCTTTTTGGCCAACCAAGCAAGCTTGCAAAGGAAATCTGCACTACAATGAAGTCTCACTTCCCCCCGGTCAAAAGGGCCATCTGAAAAAAGTGTAAAATCCAGAAAGGCAGGACAGGCCATGGAGAACTGGGAGCCTTGTTATGCTGATGGGCGGGATGTAAATTGCCAACAGACACTCGGGAGAAGTGTATGGTGTTTCCTGAAACATCTAAAAAACAAAGCAACAGAGCCTAGGGCACTTCCACTTATGGTCCTATAGCTTAGGGAAATTAAAATCAAAAAGACACAGCCACCCCAAAGTTTGGAACGGCTCTGTTTACAAGAACCTCGTTTACCGTACAAGTTCAACATCGCAGAAAGTGAAAAATGGATAAAGAAGTTGTGGTACTTAAGTACAATGCACTATCACTTAGCAATGAAATCTGTCACCAGGCCCTTAGCAGCACAATGAGTGGATTCAGGTATGATGATTCTAACTGAAATAAGTCACACAGAAAAAGAAACATCATAAGATATCACTAATACACGGAATGTAAACTTGGCCACACAGGAACTGAATTACAGAACAGAACAGGGTCTCAAATATAGAAAACCAACTTATGCTTGCTTAAGGGGAAAGGTGAGTTGGGGTGCTGCATAAAACCAGAGATTGAAATGAGCACAGATAAAATTCCTTAAGCCAAATATGGAATAGACAAGAGCTACTCCTTGCTCAACGAAATGGACTCAACACCCCATATTAAACGCCTAAGAATGTACCTGACTAGTAAGTATCTTAAAACCTATGGATTGCTACGTCTCCAAAAGAGAATCAAGCGTGCGTACAGGGACCTAAACGCAGCAGTGATAGGATTGGAGAGGTTCGGTGAGCAAATGAAGACCCTTTGAAGTCATATTGCATGGTACCCATTACACGGGTCTCAACTCTCCAGGTTTAAGGTATTCTTCCTTCAGCTAAAACATGCATGTGGAACCCAGAGTATGATCAACCGTGTGAACGGGAGACGTGTTCAAATATGTCTCAGTTTTCGTACCCTGGTACTCGGGTGCAACATTCCAGACGCTTTACTAACACTCTCCCCACTTGGAGAGTCAGCGCCTTTAACCTCCTGTTTGGCCCAGTTTGCAATTTCTGCGGAAGATGAACAGGAATAGGGAGAACCAAGGAGAGACTAGCTGGAGGTGTCTGGACGGGCAAATTTAACTCTCATTTCCCACCAGGAAGAGGAAATAACACAAGGCTCAGGGTGCCATCCCGGAACCAGATTAGGGCCTGAAGCCATCCTTCGGTGTTGCAGGCAGCTCAAAAGAAAGCGAGTTTAAGAAAGGAGCTCAGGGGCACTGTAATTCACAAACCTGCAGAGTTATAAATGACAGCTATCGTCCAAAAATAGACTGAAGTAAGGCTGCCAAGAGGACTTGAAAGCGGGGCAGAATTGCAGGAAACCGATTTCAGGAGGTAGACTGAAATTGCATTGAAAGCATAGGAAAAGAGACAGAACGTCCACAATGATGCACTTGGCCAAAAAGGGCGTATGCGTTTTTTCCTGAATATATTCAGGAAAAAACGCATACGCCCTTTTTGGCCAACCAAGCAAGCTTGCAAAGGAAATCTGCACTACAATGAAGTCTCACTTCCCCCCGGTCAAAAGGGCCATCTGAAAAAAGTGTAAAATCCAGAAAGGCAGGACAGGCCATGGAGAACTGGGAGCCTTGTTATGCTGATGGGCGGGATGTAAATTGCCAACAGACACTCGGGAGAAGTGTATGGTGTTTCCTGAAACATCTAAAAAACAAAGCAACAGAGCCTAGGGCACTTCCACTTATGGTCCTATAGCTTAGGGAAATTAAAATCAAAAAGACACAGCCACCCCAAAGTTTGGAACGGCTCTGTTTACAAGAACCTCGTTTACAGTACAAGTTCAACATCGCAGAAAGTGAAAAATGGATAAAGAAGTTGTGGTACTTAAGTACAATGCACTATCACTTAGCAATGAAATCTGTCACCAGGCCCTTAGCAGCACAATGAGTGGATTCAGGTATGATGATTCTAACTGAAATAAGTCACACAGAAAAAGAAACATCATAAGATATCACTAATACACGGAATGTAAACTTGGCCACACAGGAACTGAATTACAGAACAGAACAGGGTCTCAAATATAGAAAACCAACTTATGCTTGCTTAAGGGGAAAGGTGAGTTGGGGTGCTGCATAAAACCAGAGATTGAAATGAGCACAGATAAAATTCCTTAAGCCAAATATGGAATAGACAAGAGCTACTCCTTGCTCAACGAAATGGACTCAACACCCCATATTAAACGCCTAAGAATGTACCTGACTAGTAAGTATCTTAAAACCTATGGATTGCTACGTCTCCAAAAGAGAATCAAGCGTGCGTACAGGGACCTAAACGCAGCAGTGATAGGATTGGAGAGGTTCGGTGAGCAAATGAAGACCCTTTGAAGTCATATTGCATGGTACCCATTACACGGGTCTCAACTCTCCAGGTTTAAGGTATTCTTCCTTCAGCTAAAACATGCATGTGGAACCCAGAGTATGATCAACCGTGTGAACGGGAGACGTGTTCAAATATGTCTCAGTTTTCGTACCCTGGTACTCGGGTGCAACATTCCAGACGCTTTACTAACACTCTCCCCACTTGGAGAGTCAGCGCCTTTAACCTCCTGTTTGGCCCAGTTTGCAATTTCTGCGGAAGATGAACAGGAATAGGGAGAACCAAGGAGAGACTAGCTGGAGGTGTCTGGACGGGCAAATTTAACTCTCATTTCCCACCAGGAAGAGGAAATAACACAAGGCTCAGGGTGCCATCCCGGAACCAGATTAGGGCCTGAAGCCATCCTTCGGTGTTGCAGGCAGCTCAAAAGAAAGCGAGTTTAAGAAAGGAGCTCAGGGGCACTGTAATTCACAAACCTGCAGAGTTATAAATGACAGCTATCGTCCAAAAATAGACTGAAGTAAGGCTGCCAAGAGGACTTGAAAGCGGGGCAGAATTGCAGGAAACCGATTTCAGGAGGTAGACTGGAATTGCATTGAAAGCATAGGAAAAGAGGCAGAACGTCCAGAATGATGCACTGGCCAAAAAGGGCGTATGCGTTTTTTCCAGAATATATTCAGGAAAAAACGCATACGCCCTTTTTGGCCAACCAAGCAAACTTGCAAAGGAAATCTGCACTACAATGAAGTCTCACTTCCCCCTGGTCAAAAGGGCCATCTGAAAAAAGTGTAAAACCCAGAAAGGCAGGACAGGCCATGGAGAACTGGGAGCCTTGTTATGCTGATGGGCGGGATGTAAATTGCCAACAGACACTCGGGAGAAGTGTATGGTGTTTCCTGAAACATCTAAAAAACAAAGCAACAGAGCCTAGGGCACTTCCACTTATGGTTCTATAGCTTAGGGAAATTAAAATCAAAAAGACACAGCCACCCCAAAATTTGGGACGCCTCTGTTTACAAGAACCTCATTTACCGTACAAGTTCAATATCACAGAAAGTGAAAAATGGATAAAGAACTTGTGGTACTTACGTACAAGGCAGTATCACTCAGCAATGAAATCTATGTCATCAGGCCCGTAGCAGCGTAATGAGTGGATTCAGGTATGATGATTCTAACTGAAATAAGTCACGCAGAAAAAGAAACATCATAAGATATCACTAATACACGGAATGTAAACTTGGCTACAGAGGAAGTGAATTCCAAAACAGAACAGGGTCTCAAATTTAGAAAACCAACTTATGCTTGCTTAAGGGGAAAGGTGAGTTGGGGTGCTGCATAAAACCAGAGATTGAAATGAGCACAGATAAAGTTCCGTAAGCCAAATATGTAATAGACAAGACCTACCCCTTGCTCAACGAAATGGATTCAACAATGAGGTATCACCTCACACCTGGTAGAATAGGCATCATAGAAAAACTACAAACAAAAAATGCTGGAAAAGGTGTGGAGAAAAGGAACCCTCTTCCACTATTGTTGGGAATATAAATTGATACAGTCCTTATGGAGAACAATATGGAATTTCTTAAGAAACTAACAATAGATTACCATATGATACAGCAATCCCAGTACTGGACATATACCCAGACAAAACCATAAATCAAAAAGAGTCATTCACCGCAATGTTCATTGCATCACTATTTACAATATCGAGGTAATGGAAGCAACCTAAATGCCCACAGACAGACGAATGCATAAAGCTGTGGTACATATATAAAATGGAATATTACTAAGCCATGAAAAGGAATGAAATTGGGTCATTTGTAGAGACGTCGATGGATCTAGAGACTGTCATACAGAGTGAAGTAAGTCAGAAAGAGAAAAACAAATCTTGTATATTCATGCATATATGTGGAACCTAGAAAAACTGTACAGATTAACCATTTTGCAAGGCATAAATAGAGCAACAGATGTAGACAACAAACGTATGGACAACAAGGGGGGAAAGCTGTTGGGGGGCTGGTGGTGGGAGGAGTTGAGAGACTGGGATTGGCATGTATACATTTATATGTATAAAATAGATAACCAATAAGAACCTGCTGTATAAAAATATAAAATAAAATTCAAAATTAAAAAGAAATAAAATTTAAAAAATAAAACAGAAAAAACAATAATTCCCTGCACATACATGTATTCATATGAATAAATTATTTCCATGCTTATATCTGTAAATACAAAAAAGAGGAATAAAATCTACCTTGAACCAAAAACGAAAAAGAGAAAAAAAACACAGAACCCACCAGTTACACAGAGGAAAACCGTATCAGGGCACTTGCTCCAGTTGTAAACAATTCTGAAGTTGGTCAGTGGTGGGGAATCGTCTCCCATTCAGCCAGCAGCCCCCATGCAACAAGCGTCCTCATTGCAAAGCTGGGGCACCGTGCGGAGGCATCTGTGAGTAAACGTGAGCTGAGCCCCAGGCCAGTTGCTGCTGAACTATTCCCACCCATCCCAGGTAAAACACCTGAATATATACAAGGACTTGAAAGCCTAGAGGAAGGGCCATAGAGCCACACGAGTGACAGCATGCCGGCCGACTTGGTGCCTGCAGGCCAGCCAGGATGGTCCTGGCCCTGGGTGCTCTTCTGGAAGATTTCCATTTCCCTGCCTGAGATACCCGTCCTGTCCCTGCCCCCACTGCTTTTTTCCTTCCTCACCTCTGCCCAGGGAGAAATTCCAGCAGCAGGTATGGGTGACACATCCTCCTCTTTAGCAGGTGGCAGCCTGGCAACTGCTGCAGAAAGTTCAGCAGAGCCCCACTCACACTGGGCCACCCACAAAGCCGTGGCCTCTCACTCCCTCCCACCAGCCCAGCCCCGAGACTGCTGACAGGGCAGAGAAAATGGCGTCAGGCACGGCTGCAGGGGCTCTTGCTGCCTGGAGTGGTATTTATATTGATCTCAACCCAGGCACACCTGGGGAGGGCTGGCCGGCACGGTAAGGCTGCCCAGGTCAGCCAATCATCACCCCTCAGGGGCTCACAGTTGCAGAAAATGGAACTTGCTGAACCGGCCAGGTCCAAGGAACAGGTGTGGGCTCCTGAGAGTCAGGATAGACAAGGGGCTGCAGCTTTGGCTTGTTTTCTAATCATTTTATCTGGCCCATGAGTGGGAGACAACTTCAAGAAAACACTCTCCTAATGAGAGGAACCCAGGAGTCAGGGAGAGGAGGGGTGGGTGGTGGTTGGAGACAGAGGCCTGGTGCCCCGGGTGCAGTGGAAGTCTCTGGAAGACCAGGTGGAGGGAGGCCTCACGGAGTGATGCCCAGGGTCACAGACCTGTCGCAGCTGCTGTTTGTTAGTTCAAGTCCTGCTCTGAGGTGCTCTGTGTCAGCTCTGAGCGACAGGTGAGCTGGGGGTGCTCTGCAATGAGGGCTATGTGCACGGTTCCTGTGTGCCCAGCCCTGCCACGGTACCTGCAAGGGTAGCTCTGTATCCTGGGAGGGGCCTGACCACGAGAGCCCCGTGGGTTGGGGTGGGGGTGGGGTACCTGCCCAGGTGAGCTCCATATTCTGGGATTGGTCTGACCACGAGAGCCCCATGGGCTGCTGGGGACCTGGTAAAGGATGTCAGGACAGTCAGTGAAGCCACCGAGGATATACCTCCAGTTGCTCCTAATTCCTACACCCTGCTGGTCATTCTACCAACCACCAGGACATGGTATTCTGTATTAGTCTTCAATGATGCCTTCTTTTGTATTCCATTAGTCCCAGAGTCACAAGAAATTTTGGCTTGTGAGTGGCAGGACTCAACATACAACTAAAACAATACTTCCGGGCCGTTCGGCCCCAAGGGTGCAAAAATTCCCACACCATCTTTGGGGAAAGCTTAGCTAAAGACCTAAAAGTTCTACCTCTGGAAATGAAACCCTCCTTCAATATGCAGACGACATTCTGATCGCCAGCCCTACTAAGGAGGCCTCTGAACTACCAAGCCAATAAAGGATAGAAGTTGTCCAAGAAAAAGCTCAAATATCACAGACTGCGGTGACCTGCCTGGGCTTCATTCTCACAGAAGGTCAGAGAAGCCCATCCCAGGAAAGGGAAGAAACCATTTTCAGCCTTACCCCTTTCTAAAACTAGAAGACAGCTTAGGGGTTCCTGGGGAGGCCAGGGTTTGCTGCTTCTGGATCCCTAACTACAGTCTACTAGCTGGGCCTCTATATGAAACACTGAAAGGAAAAGATGATGATCCTTTTGAATAGAATCCAGAAGTGGCCTTTCAAGAATGGAAAGAGCAGTCAATTCAGACCCTTGCCCTGGAACTCCCTAATTTAGCTAAACCCTTTGACCTTTACATTCCCAGTGAAAGGTGAATCGCCATTGGAGAATTAGTGCAAAAACTGGGACCACTTGAAATGGAACAATGCAAGAATGCCATCCAGGTAGGATAAACTACGGTCACCAAGGGGCTTGGCCCACTGCCACATCTGGCCAAGATACTGGCGGTATCTAAAAACCTGGAAATCAGCAGCCCAAAAGGCCACCTCCCTCCTAAGGGAAAAGGACCCCACGTGGTGATCCTAACCACCAACCATGCCCTGAAGTTGCAGGGTTCGCTCCGTGGGCACACCGACCTTGAGTGAGGAGGCCCTCCAACTCCAACATCCAGAGAGATAACCGGGGGCAACAGGGCACCATGACGACTCGTGTGAACATCACTTGACCTGGAGTTTCTCTCATAAAACAACAAGAGTGTGTCCCAAAAGAGTAGACTACTGCTTGCAGGACTTACTGCACCCAGAGGGGAGCTAATAATCTTGGCGGGGGAACCGTATATCACACTGTCACCATAGAAAAGCCTACAGACACCGTGATGATGGTGGCCAATAAGACCGGCTGGACTCCTGTTTACTTCAAAAGGCTGTTGACTCAGTGGCCATCATGGTCCTTGATCACCACTGACCCTGGACTGTCTGGGAGTTGAGCGGGCAGGGCTCTGACACCTGGTGCTGTTTGTACGTTAATTCAGGGGCCTAATTGAAGAAAGCGCAGACTACTGGTCAGAGCATCTAGGCTGGCAGAAACGGTCAGCCTAAGGTGGCCGAACAAATGTGGGGCGGGGTGAAACCGGCCCCCACAGCGTCTCTGCACATCTCTTTCCTGGACCCTTAAAGGTCATTAGAATCTAGAACACTTCCAATGCTGGTGCTCAGGTGGACGAGCAGGGAGGCAGGGGTCCTGGGGACAATCAGCGTCACCGGGAGGCTGCTGGGGAGAAGCTCTGACCCTCGCCCCAGGGTATGAGGGCTCCCAACTCAGCACTCAGCAGTTACAGAAGAAGGGTCTGCACCCTCAGCACTCCAAGAATGAGGAACGGGACAAAAGGCGGAGGGGTTTGTCCCCAGCAAAGCCCATTAAAAATCCCTGGGAGATAAAAATAGAATCTGGGCAATAAAGTCAAGTCTAACCTTTTTTATCCTTTGTGCTTTGTCTAATTTCACGTGCTCCTAGGGTCCCGCATGCAGAGGTTCCACACCTGGCACTTCAGACCAGATTTCCTAGTGCAGAATGGCTGGGTCGACACCTCAGCTCCTGGGGCCCAGTGCAGACTCCACGATATAGAGCCTGAGCTACAGCCAACCCGGCCCTCGAGAGCTCCGCCGCCTCCCTCCCTCCCACTGACTCTGACAGGATCTCTACACAGCAGCCCAGCCCACAGCCCACGGGGTAGTGCATGCTCTCACCTCTCCATTCTCTGATCAAAATATAAAGTTTCCTTTGCTTGTGAACCAAACTCAGTCTCGATCTGTTGGCCCCAATGACACTGGGCAGGGGGACACTTGTTGGGGTCCACTCTGGAGGATCAGTAACAGAAATTGAGACTATTGTAACCTCAATGAACAGATGTGTGAGCCAAACTGTAGTTAACATAGAACAGTGTATAAGGCTCGGGTAAAATAAGATGTTTCTAACACTTCCATTTGATATTTCGATCACTTTATTATAAGCAAGTTCAGTGAAAAGGTTTGTCTTATTTGTCAGGTCAATATTAGAGAAATGAAGTGATTTCTTTCCAAGGATGTACATCTAATAATCTTGGTTAAACCTTCAATCTTGTTTTAAATGCTTTTCCATTGAAAATGATACCTCTCTTTCAGCTCCCCCATTTCTGAGAAGTATAAAATCTTATAATTTATTATTACCAAAGGGGAAAGGTGGGAGGAGGGATAAATTAACAGTTTGGGATTAACACATACACACTGCTATGTATAAAATAGATCATCAACAAGGAACTACTGTATAGCACAGGGAACTACACTCAACATTTTGCAATAACCTATAAGGGGAAATAATCTGAAAAAGAATAGATATTTTTATTGACATCATCTATCAATGACAGTTAAAGTGTAACCTAAGGGAAGCTGGTGGTGAGTGCTTCTGACCCTGAAGACTTCAATCATCTAAAGTTTGGACTCTGCCTACTTCCCAAGGCCCTTAATGAACATATGTGTAGCCGTAGCTTAAAAACTTCCCCAGTTTGGGTTTCGGGGAGACACTGATTTTGAAAAAGCCCTGGTGTTCTCCTTACATGAATGGGACTCTTCCTACTGCTAAAACATGTCTGTCACACCCAGAGGATGGTATACCGTCTGATCGGGAAGAGTTTGGAAAAGGCATCTCATCTCCTCATCTCCTGGTGCTCGGGTTCACCCCTCCAGCGTCTTTACTAACAGTCTCCCCACTTGGATGTCAGCACTGTCAACATCCTGTTGCGTACAGTTTGGAATTTGTCCAGAGGATGAAGCGGAAGGATGAGGAACAATGAGAGACAAGTCCTAGGTGTTCAGACAGGCACATGTCACTCTAATTTCCAATCAGGAAGACGATTTGACCAAAGGCTAGGGTTGCCCATGGAAACAATATAGGGCTTGAGGAAATCCCGCTGCTTTGTGGCCAGTTCCCATAAACACAAGTTGAACAATGGAACTCAGGGGCAGTAAAATTCACAAAACTGCAGAGTTGAAAATATCCATCACTGAAAAATGTCTTGAGGAAAGTCAGAGAAAAGGACTTGTAAGCAAGGGAGAATGGCAGGAAAGGGATTTGAGGAGGTAGAAAGGACTCGCCATTAAGCACAAGAAAAGGAGCTGAACATTGCCAACATTGCAGTTGGCCAAAAAGGGTGTATACGTTTTTTTCTGTATATATTCAAGAAAAGGGCATACACTTTTTTAGCCAACCAAACAGGTGGACACTGGAAGTCAATACTACAAAAGATATCACTTCGCATCAGTCAGAAGAGCCATCCTCATAAAGCGTAAACAACAGAAATGCAGGACAGGGCAACGAGAAGAGGGAGCCCTGTGAGACTTATAGTGGAAATGTATATTGCCAACGGCCATTCTGGAGAAGTGTATTGTGTTTACTAAAGCATCTAAAAAATGAGCTACAGAGCATAGGGCACTTGCACTCATGGGCGTATATCTTGGGAAAAACAAAAATCGAGAGGACACAGGCACCCCAATGTTTACCCCCTCTCTGTTTAAAAGATCCTCGACTAGGATATAACTTAAATGTCTCTGGAGGGAAAAAATGGATAGAGATGTGGTACTTAGGTAGAGTGGAATACTATTCAGCCTGGAAATCAATGAAATATGGCCAGTTGTAACAACTCCGGAGGAGTTACGTATGATCATTCTAAGTGACAGAATTCAAAAAGAAAAAGACACATATCATAAGATATCACTTAAAGGTGGAATCCAAAATGGCTACACATGAAATAAATTACAAAACAAAAACATAGTCAAATATGTAGAAAACACACATAAGGCTGCTAAACGGGAAAGGTGGGGAGGGGTGAGGCATCATCCAGGAGGTTGAAATTAGCGAAGATACCATTCCAAATACCAAACTGATAATCAACAAGGCCTACACGGTAGCTAAAAGAACTGCACTCAGCACACTCAAGTCACCGGAAAAGAATATATACGACTGGTAAGAATCTGAAAAAGAATTTATTGACGTCTCTCTGTACGTGAATCAAGTGGATGTACAGCAGCAAGAAACAGAGCTTTGAAAATCAGCTGTAACCAATATAGTAATAAATTGAAAAAAATAAACGACAGAGAGACAGAGAAAACCTCTTACAACTTTTCCTCAGGGACGGTGATGCAACATGGATTGAACACATCTAGACCCACAGCAGGATGAGACATAAGGCTGGAAACTGTTTGCGCTAAGAGAAATGTGAGGTTGGGTGAGGAAATGCACACCCTTTAAAGTAATACTACCTGGTACCCATTCAATGGGTCCCAAATCTGCAGGTTCAAGGGATCTTCCTATAGCTAAAACATGCATGGAAAACCCAGAGGACTGTACACCACGTGATCGGGAGATGTGTCTAAAATGCACCTCATTTATCCTCTCCTGGTGCTCCTGTTCAACATTCCAGCCACACTACTAAGAATCTCCCCACTTGGAGAATCAGCACATTTAAACTTCTGTTTCACACATTTTGCAAATTGTGAGGAGGATGAACGGGAAGAGGGGGAACCAATGAGAGAATAGTTGTAGGGGTTTGGACGGGCACATATCACTCTAATTTCCCATTAAGAATAAGAATTAAAGAAAGACTCAGCCTGCCTCGCCGGAGCCAAAATAGGGCCTGAAGCAATCCTGCGGGTTTGAGGCCAGCTCACAAAAGAACAACTTAAAAAATGGAGCTCAGGGTCACTGCAATTCACAAACCTGCAGAGTTATAAATGAAAACTAACGTCCAAAAATATGTTGAGGTAAGGCAAAGAAGAGGATCTGAATGCAAGACAGAATTGCAAGAAACAGATTTCAAGAGATAGATTGGACTCGTCTTTAACGCACATGAAAAGCGGCAGAATTTCGACAATGATGCAGTTGGCCCAAAAGGGCGTATGCGTTTTTTCCTGATTATATCCAGGAAAAAACGCATAGCACTTTATGGGCAACGAAGCAAGCAAGCAATGCAAATGTGCACAACAAAGAAGTCTCATTTCCCACCGGTCAAAAGGGCCATCCTAAAAAATTGTAAAAACCAGAAATGCAGGACAGGCCATGGAGAACAAGGAGCCTTTATACGCTGATGGGCAGTGTGTGAACTGCCGAGAGCCACTCTGGAGAAGTGTATGGTGGTTCCTAAATCATCTAAAAAACAGAGCTACAGAGCATAGGACACTTCCAATCATGGGAGTATATCTAGGGAAGTCTAAAAATCAACAAGACACAAGCACACCACAGTTTAGGGCTACTCTGTTTACAAGAACCTCAACTTCAGTACACCTTAAATATCCCAGGAAAGAGAACAATGGATAAAGAAGATGTGGTACTTATGTACAATGGAATATCTCTTCACCATGAAATCAATGTAATAAGGCTAGTAGAAGGATAAAGAGTGGATTTAGGTCCGATAATACTACTTGAAATAAGTCAAACAGAAAAAGAAACATATCATAAGATATCACTTATAGAGGGAGGGTAAATATGGCTGCACAAGAAATGAATTACAGAACAGAACAGTGTCTCACATTTAGAAAACACACTTATGTCAGCTTAAGGGGAAAGGAGAGGTGGGGTGATGCATAAAACCAGAGTTTGAAATTAGCACAGATACCGTTCAATAAACCAAATAGGTATTAGACAAGATCTACACCTTGCTCAATGAACTGGCCTCAACACACCCTATACACCGCAGAGAAATATATCTGAGTAATAAGAATCTTAAAACCCATGTATTGATATATCTCCATAAGGGAATCAAGTGTGTGCAGAGCGGCACAAACACAGCAGTGAAAATGAGCTAAACCCCATTATAGAAATAAATTTTAAAAACAAAACGCTGAAACAATGAAAGAGAGAAAAATTCTTACAAAATTCGCTCAGGGGCTGTGATGCAACCTGGATTGACCACATATAAACCCACAGCTGGATAAGACATAAGGCTGGACACTTGGGGCTGAGAGGATTGGTGAGCTTTGGTGAGCAACTGCCGAAAGTTTAATGCAATACTTCATGCTACTCATGCCAAGGGTCCCAACACTCCAGGTTGAAGGGAATCTTCCTACAGCTAAACCATGCTTGGGAAACCCAGCGACTGGTATACCATATGATCCGGAAAGGCTTCTAAAACACACCTCATTTTTCCTCTCCTGGGGCTCCGGATCGACATTCCAGCCGCTTTACTAACAACATCCCCACATGGAGAGTCAATGCCTTTAAGTTCTGGTATCGCACAATCTGCAGTTAGTGCGGAGGATGAATGGGAATAGGGGGAACCAGTGAGAAACTAGCTGTAGCGGTTTCAATGGGCACATGTCACTCTAATTTCACAACAGTAAGAAGAATTAACCAAAAACACAGCAAGGTGCCCCAGAAGAAGAATACAGCTTCAAGGAATCCTGTGGTTATGGGGCAAATCACAAAAATAAGAGCTGAAAAATGGAGCTAAGGGCCACTGCAATTCAAAAACCTGCAGAGTTATAAAGGCCAACTATTTTCAAAAAATATATTGAGGTAAGGCTATGAAGAAGCACTGAAAGCAAGGCAGAATTGCAGGAAACCGATTTCAGGAGATACACTGGAATTGCATTGAAAACATATGAAGAGAGTCAGAACCTCGACAATGATACACTTGGCCAAAAAGGATGTATGTGTTTTTTCCTGAATACAGTCAGGAAAAAACGCATACACACTTTTTGGCCAACCAAGCAAGCTTGCAAAGGAAATCTGCACTACAATGAAGTCTGACTTTCCCCTGGTCAAAAGGGCCATCTGAAAAAAGTGTAAAATCCATAAAGGCACGACAGGCCATGGAGAACTGGGAGCCTTCTAATGCTGATGGGCGGGATGTAAATTGCCAACAGCCACTCTGGAGAAGTGTATGGTGTTTCCTGAAACATCTAAAAAACAAAGCAACAGAGCCTAGGGCACTTCCACTTATGGTCCTAGAGTTTAGGGAAATTAAAATCAAAAACACACAGCCACCCCAAAGTTTGGGATGGCTCTGTTTACAAGAACCTCATATACGGTACAAGTTCAATATCGCAGAAAGTGAAAAATGGATAAAGAAGTTGTGGTACTTATGTACAATGCAATATCACTCAGCAATGAAATCTATGTCATCAGGCCCTTAGCAGCACAATGAGTGGATTCAGGTATGATGATTCTAACTGAAATAAGTCACACAGAAAAAGAAACATCATAAGATATCAGTAATACACAGAATGTAAACTTGGCTACACAGGAACTGAATTCCAAAACAGAACAGGGTCTCAAATTTAGAAAACCAACTTATGCTTGCTTAAGGGGAAAGGTGAGTTGGGGTGCTGCATAAAACCAGAGATTGAAATGAGCACAGATAAAGTTCCTTAAGCCAAATATGGAATAGACAAGAGCTACTCCTTGCTCAGCGAAATGGACTCAACACCCCATATTAAACGCCTAAGAATGTAACTGACTAGTAAGTATCTTAAAACCTATGGATTGCTATGTCTCCGAAAGAGAATCAATCATGTGTACAGGGGCATAAACGCAGCAGTGATAGGACTGCAGAGGTTCGGTGAACAAATGAAGACCCTTTGAAGTCATATTGCATGGTACCCATTACACGGGTCTCAACTCTCCAGGTTTAAGATACTCTTCCTTCAGCTAAAACATGCATGTGGAACCCAGAGTATGATCAACTGTGTGAACGGGAGACGTGTTCAAATATGTCTCAGTTTTCCTCCCCTGGTACTCGGGTGCAACATTCCAGACGCTTTACTAACACTCTCCCCACTTGGAGAGTCAGCGCCTTTAACCTCCTGTTTGGCCCAGTTTGCAATTTCTGCGGAAGATGAACAGGAATAGGGAGAACCAATGAGAGACTAGCTGGAGGTGTCTGGACGGGCAAATTTAACTCTCATTTCCCACCAGGAGGAGGAAATAACCAAAGGCTCAGTGTGCCGTGCCAGCACCAGATTACGGCCTGAAGCCATCCTGCGGTGTTGCGGCCAGTTCACAAGAAAGCGAGTTGAAGAAAGGAGCTCAGGGGCACTGTAATTCACAAACCTGCAGAGTTATAAATGACAGCTATCGTCCAAAAATAGACTGAAGTAAGGCTGCCAAGAGGACTTGAAAGCGGGGCAGAATTGCAGGAAACCGATTTCAGGAGGTAGACTGGAATTGCATTGAAAGCATAGGAAAAGAGGCAGAACGTCCACAATGATGCACTTGGCCAAAAAGGGCGTATGCGTTTTTTCCTGAATATATTCAGGAAAAAACGCATACGCCCTTTTTGGCCAACCAAGCAAGCTTGCAAAGGAAATCTGCACTACAATGAAGTCTCACTTCCCCCCGGTCAAAAGGGCCATCTGAAAAAAGCGTAAAATCCAGAAAGGCAGGACAGGCCATGGAGAACTGGGAGCCTTGTTATGCTGATGGGCGGGATGTAAATTGCCAACAACCACTCGGGAGAAGTGTATGGTGTTTCCTGAAACATCTAAAAAACAAAGCAACAGAACCTAGGGCACTTCCACTTATGGTCCTATAGCTTAGGGAAATTAAAATCAAAAAGACACAGCCACCCCAAAGTTTGGAACGGCTCTGTTTACAAGAACCTCGTTTACAGTACAACTTCAACATCGCAGAAAGTGAAAAATGGATAAAGAAGTTGTGGTATTTACTTACAAAGCAATATCACTCAGCAATGAAATCTGTGTCATCAGGCCCTTAGCAGCACAATGAGTGGATTCAGGTATGATGATTCTAACTGAAATAAGTCACACAGAAAAAGAAACATCATAAGATATCAGTAATACACGGAATGGAAACTTGGCTACACAGGAACTGAATTACAGAACAGAACAGGGTCTCAAATTTAGAAAACCAACTTATGCTTGCTTAAGGGTAAAGGTGAGTTGGGGTGCTGCATAAAACCAGAGATTGAAATGAGCACAGATAAAGTTCCTTAAGTCAAATATGGAATAGACAAGAGCTACTCCTTGCTCAACGAAATGGACTCAACACCGCATATTAAACGCCTAAGAATGTACCTGACTAGTAAGTATCTTAAAACCTATAGATTGCTATGTCTCCGAAAGAGAATCAAGCATGTGTACAGGGGCATAAACGCAGCAGTGATAGGATTGGAGAGGTTCGGTGAGCAAATGAAGACCCTTTGAAGTCATATTGCATGGTACCCATTACACGGGTTTCAACTACCCACGTTTTAGGTATTCTTCCTTCAGCTAAAACATGCATGTGGAACCCAGAGTATGATCAACCATGTGATCGGGAGACGTGTTCAAATATGTCTCAGTTTTCCTCCCCTGGTACTCGGGTGCAACATTCCAGACGCTTTACTAACACTCTCCCCACTTGGAGAGTCAGCGCCTTTAACCTCCTGTTTGGCCCAGTTTGCAATTTCTGCGGAAGATGAACAGGAATAGCGAGAACCAATGAGAGGCTAGCTGGAGGTGTCTGGACGGGCAAATTTAACTCTCATTTCCCACCAGAAAGAGGAAATAACCAAAGGCTCAGCGTGCCGTGCCAGAACCAGATTAGGGCCTGAAGCCATCTTTGGTGTTGCGGCCAGGTCACAAGAAAGCGAGATGAAGAAAGGAGCTCAGGGGCACTGTAATTCACAAACCTGCAGAGTTATAAATGACAGCTATCGTCCAAAAATAGACTGAAGTAAGGCTGCCAAGAGGACTTGAAAGCGGGGCAGAATTGCAGGAAACCGATTTCAGGAGGTAGACTGGAATTGCATTGAAAGCATAGGAAAAGAGGCAGAACGTCCACAATGATGCACTTGGCCAAAAAGGGCGTATGCGTTTTTTCCTGAATATATTCAGGAAAAAACGCATACGCCCTTTTTGGCCAACCAAGCAAGCTTGCAAAGGAAATCTGCACTACAATGAAGTCTCACTTCCCCCCGGTCAAAAGGGCCATCTGAAAAAAGTGTAAAATCCAGAAAGGCAGGACAGGCCATGGAGAACTGGGAGCCTTGTTATGCTGAAGGGCGGGATGTAAATTGCCAACAACCACTCGGGAGAAGTGTATGGTGTTTCCTGAAACATCTAAAAAACAAAGCAACAGAGCCTAGGGCACTTCCACTTATGGTCCTATAGCTTAGGGAAATTAAAATCAAAAAGACACAGCCACCCCAAAGTTTGGGACGCCTCCGTTTACAAGAACCTCGTTTACCGTACAAGTTCAATATCACAGAAATTGAAAAATAGATAAAGAACTTGTGGTACTTACGTACAATGCAGTATCACTCAGCAATGAAATCTATGTCATCAGGCCCGTAGCAGCATAATGAGTGGATTCAGGTACGATGATTCTAACTGAAATAAGTCACACAGAAAAAGAAACATCATAAGATATCAGTAATACACGGAATGTAAACTTGGCTACACAGGAACTGAATTACAGAACAGAACAGGGTCTCAAATTTAGAAAACCAACTTATGCTTGCTTAAGGGGAAAGGTGAGTTGGGGTGCTGCATAAAACCAGAGATTGAAATGAGCACAGATAAAGTACCTTAAGCCAAATATGGAATAGACAAGAACTACTCCTTGCTCAATGAAATGCACTCAACACCCCATATTAAATGCCTAAGAATGTACCTGACTAGTAAGTATCTTAAAACCTATAGATTGCTATGTCTACGAAAGAGAATCAAGCATGTGTACAGGGGCATAAACGCACCAGTGATAGGATTGGACAGGTTCGGTGAGCAAAGAAAGACCCTTTGAAGTCATATTGCATGGTACCCATTACACGGGTTTCAACTACCCAGGTTTTAGGTATTCTTCCTTCAGCTAAAACATGCATGTGGAACCCAGAGTATTATCAACCATGTGAACGGGAGACGTGTTCAAATATGTCTCAGTTTTCCTCCCCTGGTACTCGGGTGCAACATTCCAGACGCTTTACTAACACCCTCCCCACTTGGAGAGTCAGCGCCTTTAACCTCCTGTTTGGCACAGTTTGCAATTTCTGCGGAAGATGAACAGGAATAGCGAGAACCAATGAGAGACTAGCTGGAGGTGTCTGGATGGGCAAATTTAACTCTCATTTCCCACCAGGAAGAGGAATTAACCAAAGGCTCAGCGTGCCTTGCCAGAACCAGATTAGGGCCTGAAGCCATCCTGCGGTGTTGCGGCCAGGTCACAAGAAAGCGAGTTGAAGAAAGGAGCTCAGGGGCACTGTAATTCACAAACCTGCAGAGTTATAAATGACAGCTATCGTCCAAAAATATACTGAAGTAAGGCTGCCAAGAGGACTTGAAAGCGGGGCAGAATTGCAGGAAACCGATTTCAGGAGGTAGACTGGAATTGCATTGAAAGCATAGGAAAAGAGGCAGAACGTCCACAATGATACACTTGGCCAAAAAGGGCGTATGCGTTTTTTCCTGAATATATTCAGGAAAAAACGCATACGCCCTTTTTGGCCAACCAAACAAGCTTGCAAAGGAAATCTGCACTACAATGAAGTCTCACTTCCCCCCGGTCAAAAGGGCCATCTGAAAAAAGTGTAAAATCCAGAAAGGCAGGACAGGCCATGGAGAACTGGGAGCCTTGTTATGCTGATGGGCGGGATGTAAATTGCCAACAGACACTCGGGAGAAGTGTATGGTGTTTCCTGAAACATCTAAAAAACAAAGCAACAGAGCCTAGTGCACTTCCACTTATGGTCCTATAGCTTAGGGAAATTAAAATAAAAAAGACACAGCTACCTCAAAGTTTGGGACGCCTCTGTTTACAAGCACCTCGTTTACCGTACAAGTTCAATATCACAAAAAGTGAAAAATGGATAAAGAACTTGTGGTACTTACATACAATGCAGTATCACTCAGCAATGAAATCTATGTCATCAGGCCCGTAGCAGCATAATGAGTGGATTCAGGTACGATGACTCTATCTGAAATAAGTCACACAGAAAAAGAAGCATCATAAGATATGACTAATACACGGAATGTAAACTTGGCTACACAGGAACTGAATTCTAAAACAGAACAGGTTCTCAAATTTCGAAAACCAACTTATGCTTGCTTAAGGGGAAAGGTGAGTTGGGTTGCTGCATAAAACCAGAGATTGAAATGAGCACAGATAAAGTTCCTTAAGCCAAATATGGAATAGACAAGAGCTACTCCTTGCTCAACGAAATGGACTCAACACCGCATATTAAACGCCTAAGAATGTACCTGACTAGTAAGTATCTTAAAACCTATGGATTGCTATGTCTCTGAAAGAGAATCAAGCATGTGTACAGGGGTATAAACGCAGCAGTGATAGGATTGGAGAGGTTCGGTGAGCAAATGAAGACCCTTTGAAGTCATATTGCATGGTACCCATTCCACGGGTTTCAACTACCCAGGTTTAAGGTATTCTTCTTTCAGCTAAAACATGCATGTGAAACCTAGAGTATGATCAACCATTTGATCGGGAGACGTGTTCAAATATGTCTCAGTTTTCGTACCCTGGTACTCGGGTGCAACATTCCAGACGCTTTACTAACACTCTCCCTAATTGGAGAGTCAGTGCCTTTAACCTCCTGTTTGCCCCAGTTTGCAATTTCTGCGGAAGATGAACAGGAATAGCGAGAACCAATGAGAGACTAGCTGGAGGTGTCTGGACGGGCAAATTTAACTCTCATTTCCCACCAGGAAGAGGAATTAACCAAAGGCTCAGCGTGCCATTCCGGAACTACATTAGGGCCTGAAGACATCCTGCGGTGTTGCGGCCAGCTCACAAGAAAGCGAGTTGAAGAAAGGAGCTCAGGGGCACTGTAATTCACAAACCTGCAGAGTTATAAATGACAGCTATCGTCCAAAAATATACTGAAGTAAGGCTGCCAAGAGGACTCGAAAGCGGGGCAGAATTGCAGGAAACCGATTTCAGGAGGTAGACAGGAATAGCATTTCAAGCATAGGAAAAGAGGCAGAACGTCCACAGTGATGCACTTGGCCAAAAAGTGCGTATGCGTTTTTTCCTGAATATATTCAGGAAAAAACGCATACGCCCTTTTTGGCCAACCAAGCAAGCTTGCAAAGGAAATCTGCACTACAATGAAGTCTCACTTCCCCCCGGTCAAAAGGGCCATCTGAAAAAAGTGTAAAATCCAGAAAGGCAGGACAGGCCGTGGAGAACTGGGAGCCTTGTTATGCTGATGGGCGGGATGTAAATTGCCAACAGCCACTCCGGAGAAGTGTATGGTGTTTTCTGAAACATCTAAAAAACAAAGCAACAGAGCCTAGTGCACTTCCACTTATGGTCCTATAGCTTAGGGAAATTAAAATCAAAAAGACACAGCCACCTCAAAGTTTGGGACGCCTCTGTTTACAAGCACCTCGTTTACCGTACAAGTTCAATATCACAGAAAGTGAAAAATGGATAAAGAACTTGTGGTACTTACATACAATGCAGTATCACTCAGCAATGAAATCTATGTCATCAGGCCCGTAGCAGCATAATGAGTGGATTCAGGTACGATGATTCTAACTGAAATAAGTCACACAGAAAAAGAAGCATCATAACATATGACTAATACACGGAATGTAAACTTGGCTACACAGGAACTGCATTCCAAAACAGAACAGGTTCTCAAATTTCGAAAACCAACTTATGCTTGCTTAAGGGGAAAGGTGAGTTGGGTTGCTGCATAAAACCAGAGATTGAAATGAGCACAGATAAAGTTCCTTAAGCCAAATATGGAATAGACAAGAGCTACTCCTTGCTCAACGAAATGGACTCAACACCGCATATTAAACGCCTAAGAATGTACCTGACTAGTAAGTATCTTAAAACCTATGGATTGCTATGTCTCTGAAAGAGAATCAAGCATGTGTACAGGGGCATAAACGCAGCAGTGATAGGATTGGAGAGGTTCGGTGAGCAAATGAAGACCCTTTGAAGTCATATTGCATGGTACCCATTACAAGGGTTTCAACTACCCAGGTTTAAGGTATTCTTCCTTCAGCTAAAACATGCATGTGGAACCTAGAGTATTATCAACGATGTGATCGGGAGACGTGTTCAAATATGTCTCAGTTTAAGTACCCTGGTACTCGGGTGCAACATTCCAGACGCTTTACTAACACTCTCCCCACTTGGAGAGTCAGCACCTTTAACCTCCTGTTTGGCCCAGTTTGCAATTTCTGCGGAAGATGAACAGGAATAGCGAGAACCAATGAGAGACTAGCTGGAGGTGTCTGGACGGGCAAATTTAACTCTCATTTCCCACCAGGAAGAGGAGTTAACCAAAGGCTCAGCGTGCCTTGCCAGAACCAGATTAGGGCCTGAAGCCATCCTGCGGTGTTGCGGCCAGGTCACAAGAAAGCGAGTTGAAGAAAGGAGCTCAGGGGCACTGTAATTCACAAACCTGCAGAGTTATAAATGACATCTATCGTCCAAAAATATACTGAAGTAAGGCTGCCAAGAGGACTTGAAAGCGGGGCAGAATTGCAGGAAACCGATTTCAGGAGGTAGACTGGAATTGCATTGAAAGCATAGGAAAAGAGGCAGAACGTCCACAATGATGCACTTGGCCAAAAAGGGCGTATGCGTTTTTTCCTGAATATATTCAGGAAAAAACGCATACGCACTTTTTGGCCAACCAAGCAAGCTTGCAAAGGAAATCTGCACTACAATGAAGTCTCACTTCCCCCCGGTCAAAAGGGCCATCTGAAAAAAGTGTAAAATCCAGAAAGGCAACAGGCCATTGAGAACTGGGAGCCTTGTTATGCTGATGGGCGGGATGTAAATTGCCAACAGACTCTTGGGAGAAGTGTATGGTGTTTCCTGAAACATCTAAAAAACAAAACAACAGAGCCTAGGGCACTTCCACTTATGGTCCTATAGCTTAGGGAAATTAAAATCAAAAAGACACAGCCACCCCAAAGTTTGGAATGGCTCTGTTTACAAGAACCTCGTTTACAGTACAAGTTCAACATCGCAGAAAGTGAAAAATGGATAAAGAAGTTGTGGTATTCACTTACAAAGCAATATCACTCAGCAATGAAATATATGTCATGAGGCCCTTAGCAGCACAATGAGTGGATTCAGGTACGATGATTCTAACTGAAATAAGTCAAACAGAAAAAGAAACATCATAAGATATCAGTAATACACGGAATGTAAACTTGGCTACACAGGAACTGCATTCCAAAACTGAACAGGGTCTCAAATTTAGAAAACCAACTTATGCTTGCTTAAGGCTAAAGGTGAGTTGGGGTGCTGCATAAAACCAGAGATTGAAATGAGCACAGATAAAGTTCCTTAAGTCAAATATGGAATAGAAAAGAGCTACTCCTTGTTCAACGAAATGGACTCAACACCGCATATTAAACGCCTAAGAATGTACCTGACTAGTAAGTATCTTAAAACCTATGGATTGCTACGTCTCCAAAAGAGAATCAAGCATGTGTACAGGGGCGTAAACGCAGCAGTGATAGGATTGGAGAGGTTCGGTGAGCAAATGAAGACCCTTTGAAGTCATATTGCATGGTACCCATTACACGGGTCTTAACTCTCCAGGTTTAAGGTATTCTTCCTTCAGCTAAAACATGCATGTGGTTCCCAAGTATGATCAACCATGTGAACGGGAGACGTGTTCAAATATGTCTCAGTTTTCCTCCCCTGGTACTCGGGTGCAACATTCCAGACGCTTTACTAACACTCTCCCCACTTGGAGAGTCAGCGCCTTTAACCTCCTGTTTGGCCCAGGTTGCAATATCTGCAGAAGATGAACAGGAATAGCGAGAACCAATGAGAGACTAGCTGGAGGTGTCTGGACGGGCAAATTTAACTCTCATTTCCCACCAGGAAGAGGAAATAACCAAAGGCTCAGCGTGCCGTGCCAGAGCCAGATTAGGGCCTGAAGCCATCCTGCGGTGTTGCGGCCAGGTCACAAGAAAGCACGTTGAAGAAAGGAGCTCAGGGGCACTGTAATTCACAAACCTGCAGAGTTATAAATGACAGCTATCGTCCAAAAATAGACTGAAGTAAACTGCCAAGAGGACTTCAAAGCGGGGCAGAATTGCAGGAAACCGATTTCAGGAGGTAGACTGGAATTGCATTGAAAGCATAGGAAAAGAGGCAGAACGTCCACAATGATGCACTTGGCCAAAAAGGGCGTATGCGTTTTTTCCTGAATATATTCAGGAAAAAACGCATACGCCCATTTTGGCCAAGCAAGCAAGCTTGCAAAGGAAATCTGCACTACAATGAAGTCTCAATTCCCCCCGGTCAAAAGGGCCATCTGAAAAAAGTGTAAAATCCAGAAAGGCAGGATAGGCCATGGAGAACTGGGAGCCTTGTTATGCTGAAGGGCGGGATGTAAATTGCCAACAGACACTCGGGAGAAGTGTATGGTGTTTCCTGAAACATCTAAAAAACAAAGCAACAGAGCCTAGGGCACTTCCACTTATGGTCCTATAGCTTAGGGAAATTAAAATCAAAAAGACACAGCCACCCCAAAGTTTGGAACGGCTCTGTTTACAAGAACCTCGTTTACAGTACAAGTTCAACATCGCAGAAAGTGAAAAATGGATAAAGAAGTTGTGGTATTTACTTACAAAGCAATATCACTCAGCAATGAAATCTGTGTCATCAGGCCCTTAGCAGCACAATGAGTGGATTCAGGTATGATGATTCTAACTGAAATAAGTCACACAGAAAAAGAAACATCATAAGATATCAGTAATACACGGAATGTAAACTTGGCTACACAGGAACTGAATTACAGAACAGAACAGGGTCTCAAATTTAGAAAACCAACTTATGCTTGCTTAAGGGGAAAGGTGAGTTGGGGTGCTGCATAAAACCAGAGATTGAAATGAGCACAGATAAATTTCCTTAAGCCAAATATGGAATAGACAAGAGCTACTCCTTGCTCAACGAAATGGACTCAACACCCCATATTAAACGCCTAAGAATGTACCTGACTAGTAAGTATCTTAAAACCTATGGATTGCTATGTCTCCGAAAGAGAATCAAGCGTGTGTACAGGGGCATAAACGCAGCAGTGATAGGATTGGAGAGGTTCGTGAGCAAATGAAGACCCTTTGAAGTCTTATTGCACGGTACCCATTCCACGGGTTTCAACTACCCAGGTTTAAGGTATTCTTCCTTCAGCTAAAACATGCATGTGGAACCTACAGTATGATCAACCATGTGATCGGGAGACGTGTTCAAATATGTCTCAGTTTTCGTACCCTGGTACTCGGGTGCAACATTCCAGACGCTTTACTAACACTCTCGCCACTTGGAGAGTCAGTCCCTTTAACCTCCTGTTTGGCCCAGTTTGCAATTTCTGTGGAAGATGAACAGGAATAGTGAGAACCAATGAGAGACTAGCTGGAGGTGTCTGGATGGGCAAATTTAACTCTCATTTCCCACCAGGAAGAGGAATTAACCAAAGGCTCAGCATGCCATGCCAGAACCAGATTAGGGCCTGAAGACATCCTGCGGTGTTGCGGCCAGGCCACAAGAAAGCGAGTTGAAGAAAGGAGCTCAGGGGCACTGTAATTCACAAACCTGCAGAGTTATAAATGACAGCTATCGTCCAAAAATAGACTGAAGTAAGGCTGCCAAGAGGACTTGAAAGCGGGGCAGAATTGCAGGAACCCGATTTCAGGAGGTAGACTGGAATTGCATTGAAAGCATAGGAAAAGAGGCAGAACGTCCACAATGATGCACTTGGCCAAAAAGGGCGTATGCGTTTTTTCCTGAATATATTCAGGAAAAAACGCATACGCCCTTTTTGGCCAACCAAGCAAACTTGCAAAGGAAATCTGCACTACAATGAAGTCTCACTTCTCCCCGGTCAAAAGGGCCATCTGAAAAAAGTGTAAAATCCAGAAAGGCAGGACAGGCCATGGAGAACTGGGAGCCTTGTTATGCTGATGGGCGGGATGTAAATTGCCAACAGACACTCAGGAGAAGTGTATGGTGTTTCCTGAAACATCTAAAAAACAAAGCAACAGAGCCTAGGGCACTTCCACTTATGGTCCTATAGCTTAGGGAGATTAAAATCAAAAAGACACAGCCACCCCAAAGTTTGGGACGCCTCCATTTACAAGAACCTCGTTTACCGTACAAGTTCAATATCACAGAAAGTGAAAAATGGATAAAGAACTTGTGGTACTTACGTACAATGCAGTATCACTCAGCAATGAAATCTATGTCATCAGGCCCGTAGCAGCATAATGAGTGGATTCAGGTACGATGATTCTAACTGAAATAAGTCACACAGAAAAAGAAACATCATAAGATATCACTAATACACGGAATGTAAACTTGGCTACACAGGAACTGCATTCCAAAACAGAACAGGGTCTCAAATTTAGAAAACCAACTTATGCTTGCTTAAGGGTAAAGGTGAGTTGGGGTGCTGCATAAAACCAGAGATTGAAATGAGCACAGATAAAGTTCCTTAAGCCAAATATGGAATAGACAAGAGCTACTCCTTGCTCAACGAAATGGACTCAAAACCCCATATTAAACGCCTAAGAATGTACCTGACTAATAAGTATCTTAAAACCTATGGAGTGCTATGTCTCCAAAAGAGAATCAAGCATGTGTACAGGGGCATAAACGCAGCAGTCATAGGATTGGAGAGGTTCGGTGAGCAAATGAAGACCCTTTGAAGTCATATTGCATGGTACCCATTCCACGGGTCTCAACTCTCAAGGTTTAAGGTATTCTTCCTTCAGCTAAAACATGCATGTGGAACCCAGAGTATGATCAACCATGTGATCGGGAGACGTGTTCAAATATGTCTCAGTTTTCATATCCTGGTACTCGGGTGCAACATTCCAGACGCTTTACTAACACTCTCCCGACTTGGAGAGTCAGTCCCTTTAACCTCCTGTTTGGCCCAGTTTGCAATTTCTGCGGAAGATGAACAGGAATAGCGAGAACCAATGAGAGACTAGCTGCAGGTGTCTGGACGGGCAAATTTAACTCTCATTTCCCACCAGGAAGAGGAATTAACCAAAGGCTCAGCGTGCCGTGCCGGAACCAGATTGGGGCCTGAAGCCATCCTGCGGTGTTTCGGCCAGCTCACAAGAAAGCGAGTTGAAGAAAGGAGCTCAGGGGCACTGTAATTCACAAACCTGCAGAGTTATAAATGACAGCTATCGTCCAAAAATAGACTGAAGTAAGGCTGCCAAGAGGACTTCAAAGCGGGGCAGAATTGCAGGAAACCGATTTCAGGAGGTAGACTGGAATTGCATTGAAAGCATAGGAAAAGAGGCAGAACGTCCACAATGATGAACTTGGCCAAAAAGGGCGTATGCGTTTTTTCCTGAATATATTCAGGAAAAAACGCACACGCCCTTTTTGGCCAACCAAGCAAGCTTGCAAAGGAAATCTGCACTACAATGAAGTCTCACTTCCCCCCGGTCAAAAGGGCCATCTGAAAAAAGTGTAAAATCCAGAAAGGCAGGACAGGCCATGGAGAACTGGGAGCCTTGTTATGCTGATGGGCGGGATGTAAATTGCCAACAACCACTCGGGAGAAGTGTATGGTGTTTCCTGAAACATCTAAAAAACAAAGCAACAGAACCTAGGGCACTTCAACTTATGGTCCTATAGCTTAGGGAAATTAAAATCAAAAAGACACAGCCACCCCAAAGTTTGGAATGCCTCTGTTTACAAGAACCTCATTTACAGTACAAGTTCAACATCACAGAAAGTGAAAAATGGATAAAGAAGTTGTGGTATTCACTTACAAAGCAATATCACTCAGCAATGAAATCTATGTCATCAGGCCCTTAGCAGCACAATGAGTGGATTCAGGTATGATGATTCTAACTGAAATAAGTCACACAGAAAAAGAAACATCATAAGATATCAGTAATACACGGAATGGAAACTTGGCTACACAGGAACTGAATTACAGAACAGAACAGGGTCTCAAATTTAGAAAACCAACTTATGCTTGCTTAAGGGTAAAGGTGAGTTGGGGTGCTGCATAAAACCAGAGATTGAAATGAGCACAGATAAAGTTCCTTAAGCCAAATATGGAATAGACAAGAGCTACTCCTTGCTCAACGAAATGGACTCAACACCGCATATTAAACGCCTAAGAATGTACCTGACTAGTAAGTATCTTAAAACCTATGGATTGCTATGTCTCCGAAAGACAATCAAGCATGTGTACAGGGGCATAAACGCAGTAGTGATAGGATTGGAGAAGTTCAGTGAGCAAATGAAGACCCTTTGAATTCATATTGCATGGTACCCATTCCACGGGTCTCAACTCTCCAGTTTTAAGGTATTCTTCCTTCAGCTAAAACATGCATGTGGAACCTAGAGTATGATCAACCATGTGATCGGGAGATGTGTTCAAATATGTCTCAGTTTTCGTACCCTGGTACTCGGGTGCAACATTCCAGACGCTTTACTAACACTCTCCTGACTTGGAGAGTCAGTCCCTTTAACCTCCTGTTTGGCCCAGTTTGCAATTTCTGCGGAAGATGAACAGGAATACCGAGAACCAATGAGAGACTAGCTGGAGGTGTCTGGACGGGCAAATTTAACTCTCATTTCCCACCAGGAAGAGGAAATAACCAAAGGCTCAGCGTGCCGTACCGGAACCAGATTAGGGCCTGAAGCCATCCTGTGGTGTTGCGGCCAGGTCACAAGAAAGCGAGTTGAAGAAAGGAGCTCAGGGGCACTGTAATTCACAAACCTGCAGAGTTATAAATGACAGCTATCGTCCAAAAATATACTGAAGTAAGGCTGCCAAGAGGACTTGAAAGCGGGGCAGAATTGCAGGAAACCGATTTCAGGAGGTAGACTGGAATTGCATTGAAAGCATAGGAAAAGAGGCAGAACGTCCACAATGATGCACTTGGCCAAAAAGGGTGTATGCGTTTTTTCCTGAATATATTCAGGAAAAAACGCATACGCCCTTTTTGGCCAACCAAGCAAGCTTGCAAAGGAAATCTGCACTACAATGAAGTCTCACTTCCCCCCGGTCAAAAGGGCCATCTGAAAAAAGTGTAAAATCCAGAAAGGCAGGACAGGCCATGGAGAACTGGGAGCCTTGTTATGCTGATGGGCGGGATGTAAATTGCCAACAGACACTCGGGAGAAGTGTATGGTGTTTCCTGAAACATCTAAAAAACAAAGCAACAGAGCCTAGGGCACTGCCACTTATGGTCCTATAGCTTAGGGAAATTAAAATCAAATAGACACAGCCACCCCAAAGTTTGGGACGCCTCTGTTTACAAGAACCTCGTTTACAGTACAAGTTCAACATCGCAGAAAGTGAAAAATGGATAAAGAAGTTGTGGTATTTACTTACAATGCAGTATCACTCAGCAATGAAATCTATGTCATCAGGCCCGTAGCAGCATAATGAGTGGATTCAGGTAAGATGATTCTAACTGAAATAAGTCACACAGAAAAAGAAACATCATAAGATATCACTAATACACGGAATGTAAACTTGGCTACACAGGAACTGAATTACAGAACAGAACAGGGTCTCAAATTTAGAAAACCAACTTATGCTTGCTTAAGGCTAAAGGTGAGTTGGGGTGCTGCATAAAACCAGAGATTGAAATGAGCACAGATAAAGTTCCTTAAGTCAAATATGGAATAGAAAAGAGCTACTGCTTGTTCAACGAAATGGACTCAACACCGCATATTAAACGCCTAAGAATGTACCTGACTAGTAAGTATCTTAAAACCTATGGATTGCTACGTCTCCAAAAGAGAATCAAGCATGTGTACAGGGGCGTAAACGCAGCAGTGATACGATTGGAGAGGTTCGGTGAGCAAATGAAGACCCTTTGAAGTCATATTGCATGGTACCCATTACACGGGTCTTAACTCTCCAGGTTTAAGGTATTCTTCCTTCAGCTGAAACATGCATGTGGTCCCCAAGTATGATCAACCATGTGAACGGGAGACGTGTTCAAATATGTCTCAGTTTTCCTCCCCTGGTACTCGGGTGCAACATTCCAGACGCTTTACTAACACTCTCCCCACTTGGAGAGTCAGCGCCTTTAACCTCCTGTTTGGCCCAGTTTGCAATATCTGCAGAAGATGAACAGGAATAGCGAGAACCAATGAGAGACTAGCTGGAGGTGTCTGGACGGGCAAATTTAACTCTCATTTCCCACCAGGAAGAGGAAATAACCAAAGGCTCAGCGTGCCGTGCCAGAACCAGATTAGGGCCTGAAGCCATCCTGCGGTGTTGCGGCCAGGTCACAAGAAAGCGCGTTGAAGAAAGGAGCTCAGGGGCACTGTAATTCACAAACCTGCAGAGTTATAAATGACAGCTATCGTCCAAAAATAGACTGAAGTAAGGCTGCCAAGAGGACTTGAAAGCGGGGCAGAATTGCAGGAACCCGATTTCAGGAGGTAGACTGGAATTGCATTGAAAGCATAGGAAAAGAGGCAGAACGTCCACAATGATGCACTTGGCCAAAAAGGGCGTATGCGTTTTTTCCTGAATATATTCAGGAAAAAACGCATACGCCCTTTTTGGCCAACCAAGCAAACTTGCAAAGGAAATCTGCACTACAATGAAGTCTCACTTCTGCCCGGTCAAAAGGGCCATCTGAAAAAAGTGTAAAATCCAGAAAGGCAGGACAGGCCATGGAGAACTGGGAGCCTTGTTATGCTGATGGGCGGGATGTAAATTGCCAACAGACACTCAGGAGAAGTGTATGGTGTTTCCTGAAACATCTAAAAAACAAAGCAACAGAGCCTAGGGCACTTCCACTTATGGTCCTATAGCTTAGGGAGATTAAAATCAAAAAGACACAGCCACCCCAAAGTTTGGGACGCCTCCATTTACAAGAACCTCGTTTACCGTACAAGTTCAATATCACAGAAAGTGAAAAATGGATAAAGAACTTGTGGTACTTACGTACAATGCAGTATCACTCAGCAATGAAATCTATGTCATCAGGCCCGTAGCAGCATAATGAGTGGATTCAGGTACGATGATTCTAACTGAAATAAGTCACACAGAAAAAGAAACATCATAAGATATCACTAATACACGGAATGTAAACTTGGCTACACAGGAACTGCATTCCAAAACAGAACAGGGTCTCAAATTTAGAAAACCAACTTATGCTTGCTTAAGGGTAAAGGTGAGTTGGGGTGCTGCATAAAACCAGAGATTGAAATGAGCACAGATAAAGTTCCTTAAGCCAAATATGGAATAGACAAGAGCTACTCCTTGCTCAACGAAATGGACTCAAAACCCCATATTAAACGCCTAAGAATGTACCTGACTAATAAGTATCTTAAAACCTATGGAGTGCTATGTCTCCAAAAGAGAATCAAGCATGTGTACAGGGGCATAAACGCAGCAGTCATAGGATTGGAGAGGTTCGGTGAGCAAATGAAGACCCTTTGAAGTCATATTGCATGGTACCCATTCCACGGGTCTCAACTCTCAAGGTTTAAGGTATTCTTCCTTCAGCTAAAACATGCATGTGGAACCCAGAGTATGATCAACCATGTGATCGGGAGACGTGTTCAAATATGTCTCAGTTTTCGTATCCTGGTACTCGGGTGCAACATTCCAGACGCTTTACTAACACTCTCCCGACTTGGAGAGTCAGTCCCTTTAACCTCCTGTTTGGCCCAGTTTGCAATTTCTGCGGAAGATGAACAGGAATAGCGAGAACCAATGAGAGACTAGCTGCAGGTGTCTGGACGGGCAAATTTAACTCTCATTTCCCACCAGGAAGAGGAATTAACCAAAGGCTCAGCGTGCTGTGCCGGAACCAGATTGGGGCCTGAAGCCATCCTGCGGTGTTTCGGCCAGCTCACAAGAAAGCGAGTTGAAGAAAGGAGCTCAGGGGCACTGTAATTCACAAACCTGCAGAGTTATAAATGACAGCTATCGTCCAAAAATAGACTGAAGTAAGGCTGCCAAGAGGACTTCAAAGCGGGGCAGAATTGCAGGAAACCGATTTCAGGAGGTAGACTGGAATTGCATTGAAAGCATAGGAAAAGAGGCAGAACGTCCACAATGATGAACTTGGCCAAAAAGGGCGTATGCGTTTTTTCCTGAATATATTCAGGAAAAAACGCACACGCCCTTTTTGGCCAACCAAGCAAGCTTGCAAAGGAAATCTGCACTACAATGAAGTCTCACTTCCCCCCGGTCAAAAGGGCCATCTGAAAAAAGTGTAAAATCCAGAAAGGCAGGACAGGCCATGGAGAACTGGGAGCCTTGTTATGCTGATGGTCGGGATGTAAATTGCCAACAACCACTCGGGAGAAGTGTATGGTGTTTCCTGAAACATCTAAAAAACAAAGCAACAGAACCTAGGGCACTTCAACTTATGGTCCTATAGCTTAGGGAAATTAAAATCAAAAAGACACAGCCACCCCAAAGTTTGGAATGCCTCTGTTTACAAGAACCTCATTTACAGTACAAGTTCAACATCACAGAAAGTGAAAAATGGATAAAGAAGTTGTGGTATTCACTTACAAAGCAATATCACTCAGCAATGAAATCTATGTCATCAGGCCCTTAGCAGCACAATGAGTGGATTCAGGTATGATGATTCTAACTGAAATAAGTCACACAGAAAAAGAAACATCATAAGATATCAGTAATACACGGAATGGAAACTTGGCTACACAGGAACTGAATTACAGAACAGAACAGGGTCTCAAATTTAGAAAACCAACTTATGCTTGCTTAAGGGTAAAGGTGAGTTGGGGTGCTGCATAAAACCAGAGATTGAAATGAGCACAGATAAAGTTCCTTAAGCCAAATATGGAATAGACAAGAGCTACTCCTTGCTCAATGAAATGGACTCAACACCGCATATTAAACGCCTAAGAATGTACCTGACTAGTAAGTATCTTAAAACCTATGGATTGCTATGTCTCCGAAAGACAATCAAGCATGTGTACAGGGGCATAAACGCAGTAGTGATAGGATTGGAGAAGTTCAGTGAGCAAATGAAGACCCTTTGAATTCATATTGCATGGTACCCATTCCACGGGTCTCAACTCTCCAGTTTTAAGGTATTCTTCCTTCAGCTAAAACATGCATGTGGAACCTAGAGTATGATCAACCATGTGATCGGGAGATGTGTTCAAATATGTCTCAGTTTTCGTACCCTGGTACTCGGGTGCAACATTCCAGACGCTTTACTAACACTCTCCTGACTTGGAGAGTCAGTCCCTTTAACCTCCTGTTTGGCCCAGTTTGCAATTTCTGCGGAAGATGAACAGGAATACCGAGAACCAATGAGAGACTAGCTGGAGGTGTCTGGACGGGCAAATTTAACTCTCATTTCCCACCAGGAAGAGGAAATAACCAAAGGCTCAGCGTGCCGTACCGGAACCAGATTAGGGCCTGAAGCCATCCTGCGGTGTTGCGGCCAGGTCACAAGAAAGCGAGTTGAAGAAAGGAGCTCAGGGGCACTGTAATTCACAAACCTGCAGAGTTATAAATGACAGCTATCGTCCAAAAATATACTGAAGTAAGGCTGCCAAGAGGACTTGAAAGCGGGGCAGAATTGCAGGAAAGCGATTTCAGGAGGTAGACTGGAATTGCATTGAAAGCATAGGAAAAGAGGCAGAACGTCCACAATGATGCACTTGGCCAAAAAGGGTGTATGCGTTTTTTCCTGAATATATTCAGGAAAAAACGCATACGCCCTTTTTGGCCAACCAAGCAAGCTTGCAAAGGAAATCTGCACTACAATGAAGTCTCACTTCCCCCCGGTCAAAAGGGCCATCTGAAAAAAGTGTAAAATCCAGAAAGGCAGGACAGGCCATGGAGAACTGGGAGCCTTGTTATGCTGATGGGCGGGATGTAAATTGCCAACAGACACTCGGGAGAAGTGTATGGTGTTTCCTGAAACATCTAAAAAACAAAGCAACAGAGCCTAGGGCACTGCCACTTATGGTCCTATAGCTTAGGGAAATTAAAATCAAATAGACACAGCCACCCCAAAGTTTGGGACGCCTCTGTTTACAAGAACCTCGTTTACAGTACAAGTTCAACATCGCAGAAAGTGAAAAATGGATAAAGAAGTTGTGGTATTTACTTACAATGCAGTATCACTCAGCAATGAAATCTATGTCATCAGGCCCGTAGCAGCATAATGAGTGGATTCAGGTAAGATGATTCTAACTGAAATAAGTCACACAGAAAAAGAAACATCATAAGATATCACTAATACACGGAATGTAAACTTGGCTACACAGGAACTGAATTACAGAACAGAACAGGGTCTCAAATTTAGAAAACCAACTTATGCTTGCTTAAGGCTAAAGGTGAGTTGGGGTGCTGCATAAAACCAGAGATTGAAATGAGCACAGATAAAGTTCCTTAAGCCAAATATGGAATAGAAAAGAGCTACTCCTTGCTCAACGAAATGGACTCAAAACCCCATATTAAACGCATAAGAATGTACCTGACTAATAAGTATCTTAAAACCTATGGAGTGCTATGTCTCCAAAAGAGAATCAAGCGTGTGTACAGGGGCATAAACGCAGCAGTCATAGGATTGGAGAGGTTCGGTGAGCAAATGAAGACCCTTTGAAGTCATATTGCATGGTACCCATTACATGGGTCTCAACTCTCAAGGTTTAAGGTATTCTTCCTTCAGCTAAAACATGCATGTGGAACCCAGAGTATGATCAACCATGTGATCGGAAGACGTGTTCAAATATGTCTCAGTTTTCGTATCCTGGTACTCGGGTGCAACATTCCAGACGCTTTACTAACACTCTCCCGACTTGGAGAGTCAGTCCCTTTAACCTCCTGTTTGGCCCAGTTTGCAATTTCTGCGGAAGATGAACAGGAATAGCGAGAACCAATGAGAGACTAGCTGCAGGTGTCTGGACGGGCAAATTTAACTCTCATTTCCCACCAGGAAGAGGAATTAACCAAAGGCTCAGCGTGCCGTGCCGGAAACAGATTAGGGCCTGAAGCCATCCTGCGGTGTTTCGGCCAGCTCACAAGAAAGCGAGTTGAAGAAAGGAGCTCAGGGGCACTGTAATTCACAAACCTGCAGAGTTATAAATGACAGCTATCGTCCAAAAATAGACTGAAGTAAGGCTGCCAAGAGGACTTGAAAGCGGGGCAGAATTGCAGGAAACCGATTTCAGGAGGTAGACTGGAATTGCATTGAAAGCATAGGAAAAGAGGCAGAACGTCCACAATGATGCACTTGGCCAAAAAGGGCGTATGCGTTTTTTCCTGAATATATTCAGGAAAAAACGCATACGCCCTTTTTGGCCAACCAAGCAAGCTTGCAAAGGAAATCTGCACTACAATGAAGTCTCACTTCCCCCCGGTCAAAAGGGCCATCTGAAAAAAGTGTAAAATCCAGAAAGGCAGGACAGGCCATGGAGAACTGGGAGCCTTGTTATGCTGATGGGCGGGATGTAAATTGCCAACAACCACTCGGGAGAAGTGTATGGTGTTTCCTGAAACATCTAAAAAACAAAGCAACAGAACCTAGGGCACTTCCACTTATGGTCCTATAGCTTAGGGAAATTAAAATCAAAAAGACACAGCCACCCCAATGTTTGGAACGGCTCTGTTTACAAGAACCTCGTTTACAGTACAAGTTCAACATCGCAGAAAGTGAAAAATGGATAAAGAAGTTGTGGTATTTACTTACAAAGCAATATCACTCAGCAATGAAATCTGTGTCATCAGGCCCTTAGCAGCACAATGAGTGGATTCAGGTATGATGATTCTAACTGAAATAAGTCACACAGAAAAAGAAACATCATAAGATATCAGTAATACACGGAATGTAAACTTGGCTACACAGGAACTGAATTACAGAACAGAACAGGGTCTCAAATTTAGAAAACCAACTTATGCTTGCTTAAGGGTAAAGGTGAGTTGGGGTGCTGCATAAAACCAGAGATTGAAATGAGCACAGATAAAGTTCCTTAAGCCAAATATGGAATAGACAAGAGCTACTCCTTGCTCAACGAAATGGACTCAACACCGCATATTAAACGCCTAAGAATGTACCTGACTAGTAAGTATCTTAAAACCTATGGATTGCTATGTCTCCGAAAGAGAATCAAGCATGTGTACAGGGGCATAAACGCAGCAGTGATAGGATTGGAGAGGTTCGGTGAGCAAATGAAGACCCTTTGAAGTCATATTGCATGGTACCCATTCCACGGGTTTCAACTACCCAGGTTTTAGGTATTCTTCCTTCAGCTAAAACATGCATGTGGAACCCAGAGTATGATCAACCATGGGATCGGGAGACGTGTTCAAATATGTCTCAGTTTTCGTACCCTGGTACTCGGGTGCAACATTCCAGACGCTTTACTAACACTCTCCCCACTTGGAGAGTCAGCGCCTTTAACCTCCTGTTTGGCACAGTTTGCAATTTCCGCGGAAGATGAACAGGAATAGCGAGAACCAATGAGAGGCTAGATGGAGGTGTCTGGACGGGCAAATTTAACTCTCATTTCCCACCAGGAAGAGGAAATAACCAAAGGCTCAGCGTGCCGTACCGGAACCAGATTAGGGCCTGAAGCCATCCTGCGGTGTTGCGGCCAGCTCAAAAGAAAGCGAGTTGAAGAAAGGAGCTCAGGGGCACTGTAATTCACAAACCTGCAGAGTTATAAATGACAGCTATCGTCCAAAAATAGACTGAAGTAAGGCTGCCAAGAGGACTTGAAAGCGGGGCAGAATTGCAGGAACCCGATTTCAGGAGGTAGACTGGAATTGCATTGAAAGCATAGGAAAAGAGGCAGAACGTCCACAATGATGCACTTGGCCAAAAAGAGCGTATGCGTTTTTTCCTGAATATATTCAGGAAAAAACGCATACGCCCTTTTTGGCCAACCAAGCAAACTTGCAAAGGAAATCTGCACTACAATGAAGTCTCACTTCTCCCTGGTCAAAAGGGCCATCTGAAAAAAGTGTAAAATCCAGAAAGGCAGGACAGGCCATGGAGAACTGGGAGCCTTGTTATGCTGATGGGCGGGATGTAAATTGCCAACAGACACTCAGGAGAAGTGTATGGTGTTTCCTGAAACATCTAAAAAACAAAGCAACAGAGCCTAGGGCACTTCCACTTATGGTCCTATAGCTTAGGGAGATTAAAATCAAAAAGACACAGCCACCCCAAAGTTTGGGACGCCTCCATTTACAAGAACCTCGTTTACCGTACAAGTTCAATATCACAGAAAGTGAAAAATGGATAAAGAACTTGTGGTACTTACGTACAATGCAGTATCACTCAGCAATGAAATCTATGTCATCAGGCCCGTAGCAGCATAATGAGTGGATTCAGGTACGATGATTCTAACTGAAATAAGTCACACAGAAAAAGAAACATCATAAGATATCACTAATACACGGAATGTAAACTTGGCTACACAGGAACTGCATTCCAAAACAGAACAGGGTCTCAAATTTAGAAAACCAACTTATGCTTGCTTAAGGGTAAAGGTGAGTTGGGGTGCTGCATAAAACCAGAGATTGAAATGAGCACAGATAAAGTTCCTTAAGCCAAATATGGAATAGACAAGAGCTACTCCTTGCTCAACGAAATGGACTCAAAACCCCATATTAAACGCCTAAGAATGTACCTGACTAATAAGTATCTTAAAACCTATGGAGTGCTATGTCTCCAAAAGAGAATCAAGCGTGTGTACAGGGGCATAAACGCAGCAGTCATAGGATTGGAGAGGTTCGGTGAGCAAATGAAGACCCTTTGAAGTCATATTGCATGGTACCCATTACACGGGTCTCAACTCTCAAGGTTTAAGGTATTCTTCCTTCAGCTAAAACATGCATGTGGAACCCAGAGTATGATCAACCATGTGATCGGGAGACGTGTTCAAATATGTCTCAGTTTTCGTATCCTGGTACTCGGGTGCAACATTCCAGACGCTTTACTAACACTCTCCCGACTTGGAGAGTCAGTCCCTTTAACCTCCTGTTTGGCCCAGTTTGCAATTTCTGCGGAAGATGAACAGGAATAGCGAGAACCAATGAGAGACTAGCTGGAGGTGTCTGGACGGGCAAATTTAACTCTCATTTCCCACCAGGAAGAGGAATTAACCAAAGGCTCAGCGTGCCGTGCCGGAACCAGATTAGGGCCTGAAGCCATCCTGCGGTGTTTCGGCCAGCTCACAAGAAAACGAGTTGAAGAAAGGAGCTCAGGGGCACTGTAATTCACAAACCTGCAGAGTTATAAATGACAGCTATCGTCCAAAAATATACTGAAGTAAGGCTGCCAAGAGGACTTGAAAGCGGGGCAGAATTGCAGGAAACCGATTTCAGGAAGTAGACTGGAATTGCATTGAAAGCATAGGAAAAGAGGCAGAACGTCCACAATGATGCACTTGGCCAAAAAGGGCGTATGCGTTTTTTCCTGAATATATTCAGGAAAAAACGCATACGCCCTTTTTGGCCAACCAAGCAAGCTTGCAAAGGAAATCTGCACTACAATGAAGTCTCACTTCCCCCCGGTCAAAAGGGCCATCTGAAAAAAGTGTAAAATCCAGAAAGGCAGGACAGGCCATGGAGAACTGGGAGCCTTGTTATGCTGATGGGCGGGATGTAAATTGCCAACAACCACTCGGGAGAAGTGCATGGTGTTTCCTGAAACATCTAAAAAACAAAGCAACAGAACCTAGGGCACTTCCACTTATGGTCCTATAGCTTAGGGAAATTAAAATCAAAAAGACACAGCCACCCCAATGTTTGGAACGGCTCTGTTTACAAGAACCTCGTTTACAGTACAAGTTCAACATCGCAGAAAGTGAAAAATGGATAAAGAAGTTGTGGTATTTACTTACAAAGCAATATCACTCAGCAATGAAATCTGTGTCATCAGGCCCTTAGCAGCACAATGAGTGGATTCAGGTATGATGAGTCTAACTGAAATAAGTCACACAGAAAAAGAAACATCATAAGATATCAGTAATACACGGAATGGAAACTTGGCTACACAGGAACTGAATTACAGAACAGAACAGGGTCTCATATTTAGAAAACCAACTTATGCTTGCTTAAGGGTAAAGGTGAGTTGGGGTGCTGCATAAAACCAGAGATTGAAATGAGCACAGATAAAGTTCCTTAAGCCAAATATGGAATAGACAAGAGCTACTCCTTGCTCAACGAAATGGACTCAACACCGCATATTAAACGCCTAAGAATGTACCTGACTAGTAAGTATCTTAAAACCTATGGATTGCTATGTCTCTGAAAGAGAATCAAGCATGTGTACAGGGGCATAAACGCAGCAGTGATAGGATTGGAGAGGTTCGGTGAGCAAATGAAGACCCTTTGAAGTCATATTGCATGGTACCCATTCCACGGGTTTCAACCATCCAGGTTTAAGGTATTCTTCCTTCAGCTAAAACATGCATGTGGAACCTAGAGTATGATCAACCATGTGATCGGGAGACGTGTTCAAATATGTCTCAGTTTTCGTACCCTGGTACTCGGGTGCAACATTCCAGACGCTTTACTAACACTCTCCCGACTTGGAGAGTCAGTCCCTTTAACCTCCTGTTTGGCCCAGTTTGCAATTTCTGCGGAAGATGAACAGGAATAGCGAGAACCAATGAGAGACTAGCTGGAGGTGTCTGAACGGGCAAATTTAACTCTCATTTCCCACCAGGAAGAGGAATTAACCAAAGGCTCAGCGTGCCGTGCCAGAACCAGATTAGGGCCTGAAGCCATCCTGCGGTGTTGCGGCCAGGTCACAAGAAAGCGAGTTGAAGAAAGGAGCTCAGGGGCACTGTAATTCACAAACCTGCAGAGTTATAAATGACAGCTATCGTCCAAAAATAGACTGAAGTAAGGCTGCCAAGAGGACTTGAAAGCGGGGCAGAATTGCAGGAAACCGATTTCAGGAAGTAGACTGGAATTGCATTGAAAGCATAGGAAAAGAGGCAGAACGTCCACAATGATGCACTTGGCCAAAAAGGGTGTATGCGTTTTTTCCTGAATATATTCAGGAAAAAACGCATACGCCCTTTTTGGCCAACCAAGCAAGCTTGCAAAGGAAATCTGCACTACAATGAAGTCTCACTTCCCCCCGGTCAAAAGGGCCATCTGAAAAAAGTGTAAAATCCAGAAAGGCAGGACAGGCCATGGAGAACTGGGAGCCTTGTTATGCTGATGGGCGGGATGTAAATTGCCAACAACCACTCGGGAGAAGTGTATGGTGTTTCCTGAAACATCTAAAAAACAAAGCAACAGAACCTAGGGCACTTCCACTTATGGTCCTATAGCTTAGGGAAATTAAAATCAAAAAGACACAGCCACCCCAATGTTTGGAACGGCTCTGTTTACAAGAACCTCGTTTACAGTACAAGTTCAACATCGCAGAAAGTGAAAAATGGATAAAGAAGTTGTGGTATTTACTTACAAAGCAATATCACTCAGCAATGAAATCTGTGTCATCAGGCCCTTAGCAGCACAATGAGTGGATTCAGGTATGATGAGTCTAACTGAAATAAGTCACACAGAAAAAGAAACATCATAAGATATCAGTAATACACGGAATGGAAACTTGGCTACACAGGAACTGAATTACAGAACAGAACAGGGTCTCAAATTTAGAAAACCAACTTATGCTTGCTTAAGGGTAAAGGTGAGTTGGGGTGCTGCATAAAACCAGAGATTGAAATGAGCACAGATAAAGTTCCTTAAGCCAAATATGGAATAGACAAGAGCTACTCCTTGCTCAACGAAATGGACTCAACACCGCATATTAAACGCCTAAGAATGTACCTGACTAGTAAGTATCTTAAAACCTATGGATTGCTATGTCTCCGAAAGAGAATCAAGCATGTGTACAGGGGCATAAACGCAGCAGTGATAGGATTGGAGAGGTTCGGTGAGCAAATGAAGACCCTTTGAAGTCATATTGCATGGTACCCATTCCACGGGTTTCAACTACCCAGGTTTTAGGTATTCTTCCTTCAGCTAAAACATGCATGTGGAACCCAGAGTATGATCAACCATGGGATCGGGAGACGTGTTCAAATATGTCTCAGTTTTCGTACCCTGGTACTCGGGTGCAACATTCCAGACGCTTTACTAACACTCTCCCCACTTGGAGAGTCAGCGCCTTTAACCTCCTGTTTGGCACAGTTTGCAATTTCCGCGGAAGATGAACAGGAATAGCGAGAACCAATGAGAGGCTAGATGGAGGTGTCTGGACGGGCAAATTTAACTCTCATTTCCCACCAGGAAGAGGAAATAACCAAAGGCTCAGCGTGCCGTACCGGAACCAGATTAGGGCCTGAAGCCATCCTGCGGTGTTGCGGCCAGCTCAAAAGAAAGCGAGTTGAAGAAAGGAGATCAGGGGCACTGTAATTCACAAACCTGCAGAGTTATAAATGACAGCTATCGTCCAAAAATAGACTGAAGTAAGGCTGCCAAGAGGACTTGAAAGCGGGGCAGAATTGCAGGAACCCGATTTCAGGAGGTAGACTGGAATTGCATTGAAAGCATAGGAAAAGAGGCAGAACGTCCACAAAGATGCACTTGGCCAAAAAGAGCGTATGCGTTTTTTCCTGAATATATTCAGGAAAAAACGCATACGCCCTTTTTGGCCAACCAAGCAAACTTGCAAAGGAAATCTGCACTACAATGAAGTCTCACTTCTCCCTGGTCAAAAGGGCCATCTGAAAAAAGTGTAAAATCCAGAAAGGCAGGACAGGCCATGGAGAACTGGGAGCCTTGTTATGCTGATGGGCGGGATGTAAATTGCCAACAGACACTCAGGAGAAGTGTATGGTGTTTCCTGAAACATCTAAAAAACAAAGCAACAGAGCCTAGGGCACTTCCACTTATGGTCCTATAGCTTAGGGAGATTAAAATCAAAAAGACACAGCCACCCCAAAGTTTGGGACGCCTCCATTTACAAGAACCTCGTTTACCGTACAAGTTCAATATCACAGAAAGTGAAAAATGGATAAAGAACTTGTGGTACTTACGTACAATGCAGTATCACTCAGCAATGAAATCTATGTCATCAGGCCCGTAGCAGCATAATGAGTGGATTCAGGTACGATGATTCTAACTGAAATAAGTCACACAGAAAAAGAAACATCATAAGATATCACTAATACACGGAATGTAAACTTGGCTACACAGGAACTGCATTCCAAAACAGAACAGGGTCTCAAATTTAGAAAACCAACTTATGCTTGCTTAAGGGTAAAGGTGAGTTGGGGTGCTGCATAAAACCAGAGATTGAAATGAGCACAGATAAAGTTCCTTAAGCCAAATATGGAATAGACAAGAGCTACTCCTTGCTCAACGAAATGGACTCAAAACCCCATATTAAACGCCTAAGAATGTACCTGACTAATAAGTATCTTAAAACCTATGGAGTGCTATGTCTCCAAAAGAGAATCAAGCGTGTGTACAGGGGCATAAACGCAGCAGTCATAGGATTGGAGAGGTTCGGTGAGCAAATGAAGACCCTTTGAAGTCATATTGCATGGTACCCATTACACGGGTCTCAACTCTCAAGGTTTAAGGTATTCTTCCTTCAGCTAAAACATGCATGTGGAACCCAGAGTATGATCAACCATGTGATCGGGAGACGTGTTCAAATATGTCTCAGTTTTCGTATCCTGGTACTCGGGTGCAACATTCCAGACGCTTTACTAACACTCTCCCGACTTGGAGAGTCAGTCCCTTTAACCTCCTGTTTGGCCCAGTTTGCAATTTCTGCGGAAGATGAACAGGAATAGCGAGAACCAATGAGAGACTAGCTGGAGGTGTCTGGACGGGCAAATTTAACTCTCATTTCCCACCAGGAAGAGGAATTAACCAAAGGCTCAGCGTGCCGTGCCGGAACCAGATTAGGGCCTGAAGCCATCCTGCGGTGTTTCGGCCAGCTCACAAGAAAACGAGTTGAAGAAAGGAGCTCAGGGGCACTGTAATTCACAAACCTGCAGAGTTATAAATGACAGCTATCGTCCAAAAATATACTGAAGTAAGGCTGCCAAGAGGACTTGAAAGCGGGGCAGAATTGCAGGAAACCGATTTCAGGAAGTAGACTGGAATTGCATTGAAAGCATAGGAAAAGAGGCAGAACGTCCACAATGATGCACTTGGCCAAAAAGGGCGTATGCGTTTTTTCCTGAATATATTCAGGAAAAAACGCATACGCCCTTTTTGGCCAACCAAGCAAGCTTGCAAAGGAAATCTGCACTACAATGAAGTCTCACTTCCCCCCGGTCAAAAGGGCCATCTGAAAAAAGTGTAAAATCCAGAAAGGCAGGACAGGCCATGGAGAACTGGGAGCCTTGTTATGCTGATGGGCGGGATGTAAATTGCCAACAACCACTAGGGAGAAGTGTATGGTGTTTCCTGAAACATCTAAAAAACAAAGCAACAGAACCTAGGGCACTTCCACTTATGGTCCTATAGCTTAGGGAAATTAAAATCAAAAAGACACAGCCACCCCAAAGTTTGGAACGGCTCTGTTTACAAGAACCTCGTTTACAGTACAAGTTCAACATCGCAGAAAGCGAAAAATGGATAAAGAAGTTGTGGTATTTACTTACAAAGCAATATCACTCAGCAATGAAATCTGTGTCATCAGGCCCTTAGCAGCACAATGAGTGGATTCAGGTATGATGATTCTAACTGAAATAAGTCACACAGAAAAAGAAACATCATAAGATATCAGTAATGCATGGAATGTAAACTTGGCTACACAGGAACTGAATTATAGAACAGAACACGGTCTCAAATTTAGAAAACTTACTTATGCTTGCTTAAGGGTAAAGGTGAGTTGGGGTGCTGCATAAAACCGGAGATTGAAATGAGCACAGATAAAGTTCCTTAAGCCAAATATGGAATAGACAAGAGCTACTCCTTGCTCAATGAAATGGACTCAACACCGCATATTAAACGCCTAAGAATGTACCTGACTAGTAAGTATCTTAAAACCTATGGATTGCTATGTCTCCGAAAGAGAATCAAGCATGTGTACAGGGGCATAAACGCAGCAGTGATAGGATTGGAGAGGTTCGGTGAGCAAATGAAGACCCTTTGAAGTCATATTGCATGGTACCCATTCCACGGGTTTCAACCATCCAGGTTTAAGGTATTCTTCCTTCAGCTAAAACATGCATGTGGAACCTAGAGTATGATCAACCATGTGATCGGGAGACGTGTTCAAATATGTCTCAGTTTTCGTACCCTGGTACTCGGGTGCAACATTCCAGACGCTTTACTAACACTCTCCCGACTTGGAGAGTCAGTCCCTTTAACCTCCTGTTTGGCCCAGTTCGCAATTTCTGCGGAAGATGAACAGGAATAGCGAGAACCAATGAGAGACTAGCTGGAGGTGTCTGAACGGGCAAATTTAACTCTCATTTCCCACCAGGAAGAGGAATTAACCAAAGGCTCAGCGTGCCGTGCCAGAACCAGATTAGGGCCTGAAGCCATCCTGCGGTGTTGCGGCCAGCTCACAAGAAAGCGAGTTGAAGAAAGGAGCTCAGGGGCACTGTAATTCACAAACCTGCAGAGTTATAAATGACAGCTATCGTCCAAAAATAGACTGAAGTAAGGCTGCCAAGAGGACTTGAAAGCGGGGCAGAATTGCAGGAACCCGATTTCAGGAGGTAGACTGGAATTGCATTGAAAGCATAGGAAAAGAGGCAGAACGTCCACAATGATGCACTTGGCCAAAAAGAGCGTATGCGTTTTTTCCTGAATATATTCAGGAAAAAACGCATACGCCCTTTTTGGCCAACCAAGCAAACTTGCAAAGGAAATCTGCACTACAATGAAGTCTCACTTCTCCCTGGTCAAAAGGGCCATCTGAAAAAAGTGTAAAATCCAGAAAGGCAGGACAGGCCATGGAGAACTGGGAGCCTTGTTATGCTGATGGGCGGGATGTAAATTGCCAACAGACACTCAGGAGAAGTGTATGGTGTTTCCTGAAACATCTAAAAAACAAAGCAACAGAGCCTAGGGCACTTCCACTTATGGTCCTATAGCTTAGGGAAATTAAAATCAAAATGACACAGCCACCCCAAAGTTTGGGACGCCTCTGTTTACAAGAACGTCGTTTACCGTACAAGTTCAATATCACGGAAAGTGAAAAATGGATAAAGAACTTGTGGTACTTACGTACAATGCAGTATCACTCAGCAATGAAATCTATGTCATCAGGCCCGTAGCAGCATAATGAGTGGATTCAGGTACGATGATTCTAACTGAAATAAGTCACACAGAAAAAAAACATCATAAGATATCACTAATACACGGAATGTAAACTTGGCTACACAGGAACTGAATTCCAAAACAGAACAGGGTCTCAAATTTAGAAAACCAACTTATGCTTGCTTAAGGGGAAAGGTGAGTTGGGGTGCTGCATAAAACCAGAGATTGAAATGAGCACAGATAAAGTTCCTTAAGCCAAATATGGAATAGACAAGAGCTACTCCTTGCTCAAAGAAATGGACTCAACACCCCATATTAAACGCCTAAGAATGTACCTGACTAGTAAGTATCTTAAAACCTATGGATTGCTATGTCTCCAAAAGAGAATCAAGCGTGTGTACAGGGGCATAAACGCAGCAGTGATAGGATTGGAGGGGTTCGGTGAGCAAATGAAGACCCTTTGAAGTCATATTGCATGGTACCCATTCCACGGGTCTCAACTCTGCAGGTTTAAGGTATTCTTCCTTCAGCTAAAACATGCATGTGGAACCCGGAGTATGATCAACCGTGTGAACGGGAGACGTGTTCAAATATGTCTCAGTTTTCCTCCCCTGGTACTCGGGTGTAACATTCCAGACGCTTTACTAACACTCTCCCCACTTGGAGAGTCAGTGCCTTTAACCTCCTGTTTGGCCCAGTTTGCAATTTCTGCGGAAGATGTACAGGAATAGGGAGAACCAATGAGAGACTAGCTGGAGGTGTCTGGACGGGCAAATTTAACTCTCATTTCCCACCAGGAAGAGGAAATAACCAAAGGCTCAGTGTGCCGTGCCGGAACCAGATTAGGGCCTGAAGCCATTCTGCGGTGTTGCGGCAGGTCACAAGAAAGCGAGTTGAAGAAAGGAGCTCAGGGTCACTGTAATTCACAAACCTGCAGAGTTATAAATGACAGCTATCGTCCAAAAATAGACTGAAGTAAGGCTGCCAAGAGGACTTGAAAGCGGGGCAGAATTGCAGGAAACCGATTTCAGGAGGTAGACTGGAATTGCATTGAAAGCATAGGAAAAGAGGCAGAACGTCCACAATGATGCACTTGGCCAAAAAGGGCGTATGCGTTTTTTCCTGAATATATTCAGGAAAACACGCATACGCCCTTTTTGGCCAACCAAGCAAGCTTGCAAAGGAAATCTGCACTACAATGAAGTCTCACTTCCCCCCGGTCAAAAGGGCCATCTGAAAAAAGTGTAAAATCCAGAAAGGCAGGACAGGCCATGGAGAACTGGGAGCCTTGTTATGCTGATGGGCGGGATGTAAGTTGCCAACAGACACTTGGGAGAAGTGTATGGTGTTTCCTGAAACATCTAAAAAACAAAGCAACAGAGCCTAGGGCACTTCCACTTATGGTCCTATAGATTAGGGAAATTAAAATAAAAAAGACACAGCCACCCCAAAGTTTGGGACGCCTCTGTTTACAAGAACCTCATTTACCGTACAAGTTCAATATCACAGAAAGTTAAAAATGGATAAAGAACTTGTGGTACTTACGTACAATGCAGTATCACTCAGCAATGAAATCTATGTCATCAGGCCCGTAGCAGCATAATGAGTGGATTCAGGTACGATGATTCTAACTGAAATAAGTCACACAGAAAAAGAAACATCATAAGGAATCACTAATACACAGAATGTAAACTTGGCTACACAGGAACTGAATTCCAAAACAGAACAGGCTCTCAAATTTAGAAAACCAACTTATGCTTCCATAGGGGAAAGGTGAGTTGGGGTGCTGCAAAAAACCAGAGATTGCAATGAGCACAGATAAAGTTCCTTAAGCCAAATATGGAATAGACAAGAGCTACTCCTTGCTCAACGAAATGGACTCAACACCGCATATTAAACGCCTAAGAATGTACCTGACTAGTAAGTATCTTAAAACCTATGGATTGCTATGTCTCCAAAAGAGAATCAAGCATGTGTACAGGGGCATAAACGCAGCAGTGATATGACTGGAGAGGTTCGGTGAGCATATGAAGACCCTTTGAAGTCGTATTGCATGGTACCCATACCAAGGGTCTCAACTCTGCAGGTTTAAGGTATTCTTCCTTCAGGTAAAACATGCATGTGGAACCCAGAGTATGATCAACCGTGTGAACGGGAGACGTGTTCAAATATGTCTCAGTTTTTCTCACCTGGTACTCGGGTGCAACATTCCAGACGCTTTACTAAAACTCTCCCAACTTGGACAGTCAGCGCCTTTAACCTCCTGTTTGGCCCAGTTTGCAATTTCTGCGGAAGATGAACAGGAATAGCGAGAACCAATGAGAGACTAGCTGGAGGTGTCTGGACGGGCAAATTTAACTCTCATTTCCCACCAGGAAGAGGAATTAACCAAAGGCTCAGCGTGCCGTGCCAGAACCAGATTAGGGCCTGAAGCCATCCCGCGGTGTTTCGGCCAGCTCACAAGAAAGCGAGTTGAAGAAAGGAGCTCAGGGGCACTGTAATTCACAAACCTGCAGAGTTATAAATGACAGCTATCGTCCAAAAATAGACTGAAGTAAGGCTGCCAAGAGGACTTGAAAGCGGGGCAGAATTGCAGGAAACCGATTTCAGGAGGTAGACTGGAATTGCATTGAAAGCATAGGAAAAGAGGCAGAACGTCCACAATGATGCACTTGGCCAAAAAGGGCGTATGCGTTTTTTCCTGAATATATTCAGGAAAAACCGCATACGCCCTTTTTGGCCACCCAAGCAAGCTTGCAAAGGAAATCTGCACTACAATGAAGTCTCACTACCCCCAGGTCAAAAGGGCCATCTGAAAAAAGTGTAAAATCCAGAAAGGCAGGACAGGCCATGGAGAACTGGGAGCCTTGTTATGCTGATGGGCGGGATGTAAATTGCCAACAGACACTCGGGAGAAGTGTATGGTGTTTCCTGAAACATCTAAAAAACAAAGCAACAGAGCCTAGGGCACTTCCACTTATGGTCCTATAGCTTAGGGAAATTAAAACAAAAAAGACACAGCCACCCCAAAGTTTGGGACAGCTCTGTTTACAAGAACCTCGTTTACCGTACAAGTTCAATATCACAGAAAGTGAAAAATGGATAAAGAACTTGTGGTACTTACGTACAATGCAGTATCACTCAGCAATGAAATCTATGTCATCAGGCCCGTAGCAGCATAATGAGTGGATTCAGGTACGATGATTCTAACTGAAATAAGTCACACAGAAAAAGAAACATCATAAGATATCACTGATACACGGAATGTAAACTTGGCTACACAGGAACTGAATTCCAAAACAGAACAGGGTCTCAAATTTAGAAAACCAACTTATGCTTGCTTAAGGGGAAAGGTGAGTTGGGGTGCTGCATAAAACCAGAGATTGAAATGAGCACAGATAAAGTTCCTTAAGCCAAATATGGAATAGACAAGAGCTACTCCTTGCTCAACGAAATGGACTCAACACCGCATATTAAACGCCTAAGAATGTACCTGACTAGTAAGTATCTTAAAACCTATGGATTGCTATGTCTCCGAAAGAGAATCAAGCATGTGTACAGGGGAATAAACGCAGCAGTGATAGGATTGGAGAGGTTCGGTGAGCAAATGAAGACCCTTTGAAGTCATATTGCATGGTACCCATTCCACGGGTTTCAACCATCCAGGTTTAAGGTATTCTTCCTTCAGCTAAAACATGCATGTGGAACCTAGAGTATGATCAACCATGTGATCGGGAGACGTGTTCAAATATGTCTCAGTTTTCGTACCCTGGTACTCGGGTGCAACATTCCAGACGCTTTACTAACACTCTCCCGACTTGGAGAGTCAGTCCCTTTAACCTCCTGTTTGGCCCAGTTTGCAATTTCTGCGGAAGATGAACAGGAATAGCGAGAACCAATGAGAGACTAGCTGGAGGTGTCTGAACGGGCAAATTTAACTCTCATTTCCCACCAGGAAGAGGAATTAACCAAAGGCTCAGCGTGCCGTGCCAGAACCAGATTAGGGCCTGAAGCCATCCTGCGGTGTTGCGGCCAGCTCACAAGAAAGCGAGTTGAAGAAAGGAGCTCAGGGGCACTGTAATTCACAAACCTGCAGAGTTATAAATGACAGCTATCGTCCAAAAATAGACTGAAGTAAGGCTGCCAAGAGGACTTGAAAGCGGGGCAGAATTGCAGGAAACCGATTTCAGGAGGTAGACTGGAATTGCATTGAAAGCATAGGAAAAGAGGCAGAACGTCCACAATGATGCACTTGGCCAAAAAGGGCGTATGCGTTTTTTCCTGAATATATTCAGGAAAAAACGCATACGCCCTTTTTGGCCAACCAAGCAAGCTTGCAAAGGAAATCTGCACTACAATGAAGTCTCACTTCCCCCCGGTCAAAAGGGCCATCTGAAAAAAGTGTAAAATCCAGAAAGGCAGGACAGGCCATGGAGAACTGGGAGCCTTGTTATGCTGATGGGCGGGATGTAAATTGCCAACAGACACTCGGGAGAAGTGTATGGTGTTTCCTGAAACATCTAAAAAACAAAGCAACAGAGCCTAGGGCACTGCCACTTATGGTCCTATAGCTTAGGGAAATTAAAATAAAAAAGACACAGCCACCCCAAAGTTTGGGACGCCTCTGTTTACAAGAACCTCGTTTACAGTACAAGTTCAACATCGCAGAAAGTGAAAAATGGATAAAGAAGTTGTGGTATTTACTTACAAAGCAATATCACTCAGCAATGAAATCTGTGTCATCAGGCCCTTAGCAGCACAATGAGTGGATTCAGGTATGATGATTCTAACTGAAGTAAGTCACACAGAAAAAGAAACATCATAAGATATCACTAATACACGGAATGGAAAATTGGCTACACAGGAACTGAATTACAGAACAGAACAGGGTCTCAAATTTAGAAAACCAACTATGCTTGCTTAAGGGTAAAGGTGAGTTGGGGTGCTGCATAAAACCAGAGATTGAAATGAGCACAGATAAAGTTCCTTAAGTCAAATATGGAATAGACAAGAGCTACTCCTTGCTCAACGAAATGGACTCAACACCGCATATTAAACGCCTAAGAATGTGCCTGACTAGTAAGTATCTTAAAACCTATGGATTGCTATGTCTCCGAAAGAGAATCAAGCATGTGTACAGGGGCATAAACGCAGCAGTGATAGGATTGGAGAGGTTCGGTGAGCAAATGAAGACCCTTTGAAGTCATATTGCATGGTACCCATTACACGGGTCTCAACTCTCCAGGTTTAAGGTATTCTTCCTTCAGCTAAAACATGCATGTGGAACCTAGAGTATGATCAACCATGTGATCGGGAGACGTGTTCAAATATGTCTCAGTTTTCCTCCCCTGGTACTCGCGTGCAACATTCCAGACGCTTTACTAACACTCTCCCCACTTGGAGAGTCAGCGCCTTTAACCTCCTGTTTGGCCCAGTTTGCAATTTCTGCGGAAGATGAACAGGAATAGCGAGAACCAATGAGAGACTAGCTGGAGGTGTTTGGACGGGCAAATTTAACTCTCATTTCCCACCAGGAAGAGGAAATAACCAAAGGCTCAGCGTGCCGTGCCGGAACCAGATTAGGGCCTGAAGCCATCCTGCGGTGTTGCGGCCAGGTCACAAGAAAGCAAGTTGAAGAAAGGAGCTCAGGGGCACTGTAATTCAAAAACCTGCAGAGTTATAAATGACAGCTATCGTCCAAAAATAGACTGAAGTAAGGCTGCCAAGAGGACTTGAAAGCGGGGCAGAATTGCAGGAAACCGATTTCAGGAGGTAGACTGGAATTGCATTGAAAGCATAGGAAAAGAGGCAGAACGTCCACAATGATGCACTTGGCCAAAAAGGGCGTATGCGTTTTTTCCTGAATATATTCAGGAAAAAACGCATACGCCCTTTTTGGCCAACCAAGCAAGCTTGCAAAGGAAATCTGCACTACAATGAAGTCTCACTTCCCCCCGGTCAAAAGGGCCATCTGAAAAAAGTGTAAAATCCAGAAAGGCAGGACAGGCCATGGAGAACTGGGAGCCTTGTTATGCTGATGGGCGGGATGTAAATTGCCAACAGACACTCGGGAGAAGTGTATGGTGTTTCCTGAAACATCTAAAAAACAAAGCAACAGAACCTAGGGCACTTCCACTTATGGTCCTATAGCTTAGGGAAATTAAAATCAAAAAGACACAGCCACCCCAAAGTTTGGAATGGCTCTGTTTACAAGAACCTCGTTTACAGTACAAGTTCAACATCGCAGAAAGTGAAAAATGGATAAAGAAGTTGTGGTATTCACTTACAAAGCAATATCACTCAGCAATGAAATCTATGTCATCAGGCCCTTAGCAGCACAATGAGTGGATTCAGGTATGATGATTCTAACTGAAATAAGTCACACAGAAAAAGAAACATCATAAGATATCAGTAATACACGGAATGGAAACTTGGCTACACAGGAACTGAATTACAGAACAGAACTGGGTCACAAATTTAGAAAAACAACTTATGCTTGCTTAAGGGTAAAAGTGAGTTGGGGTGCTGCATAAAACCAGAGATTGAAATGAGCACAGATAAAGTTCCTTAAGCCAAATATGGAATAGACAAGAGCTACTCCTTGCTCAACGAAATGGACTCAACACCGCATATTAAACGCCTAAGAATGTACCTGACTTGTAAGTATCTTAAAACCTATAGATTGCTATGTCTCCGAAAGAGAATCAAGCATGTGTACAGGGGAATAAACGCAGCAGTGATAGGATTGGAGAGGTTCGGTGAGCAAATGAAGACCCTTTGAAGTCATATTGCATGGTACCCATTCCACGGGTTTCAACTACCCAGGCTTAAGGTATTCTTCCTTCAGCTAAAACATGCATGTGGAACCTAGAGTATGATCAACCATGTGATCGGGAGACGTGTTCAAATATGTCTCAGTTTTCCTCCCCTGGTACTCGGGTGCAACATTCCAGACGCTTTACTAACACTCTCCCCACTTGGAGAGTCAGTCCCTTTAACCTCCTGTTTGGCCCAGTTTGCAATTTCTGCGGAAGATGAACAGGAATAGCGAGAACCAATGAGAGGGTAGCTGGAGGTGTCTGGACGGGCAAATTTAACTCTCATTTCCCACCAGGAAGAGGAATTAACCAAAGGCTCAGCGTGCCGTGCCGCAACCAGATTAGGGCCTGAAGCCATCCTGCGGTGTTGCGGCCAGCTCAAAAGAAAGCGAGTTGAAGAAAGGAGCTCAGGGGCACTGTAATTCACAAACCTGCAGAGTTATAAATGACAGCTATCGTCCAAAAATAGACTGAAGTAAGGCTGCCAAGAGGACTTGAAAGCGGGGCAGAATTGCAGGAAACCGATTTCAGGAGGTAGACTGGAATTGCATTGAAAGCATAGGAAAAGAGGCAGAACGTCCACAATGATGCACTTGGCCAAAAAGGGCGTATGCGTTTTTTCCTGAATATATTCAGGAAAAAACGCATACGCCCTTTTTGGCCAACCAAGCAAGCTTGCAAAGGAAATCTGCACTACAATGAAGTCTCACTTCCCCCAGGTCAAAAGGGCCATCTGAAAAAAGTGTAAAATCCAGAAAGGCAGGACAGGCCATGGAGAACTGGGAGCCTTGTTATGCTGATGGGCGGGATGTAAATTGCCAACAACCACTCGGGAGAAGTGTATGGTGTTTCCTGAAACATCTAAAAAACAAAGCAACAGAACCTAGGGCACTTCCACTTATGGTCCTATAGCTTAGGGAAATTAAAATCAAAAAGACACAGCCACCCCAAAGTTTGGAACGGCTCTGTTTACAAGAACCTCGTTTACAGTACAAGTTCAACATCGCAGAAAGTGAAAAATGGATAAAGAAGTTGTGCTATTCACTTACAAAGCAATATCACTCAGCAATGAAATCTATGTCATCAGGCCCTTAGCAGCACAATGAGTGGATTCAGGTACGATGATTCTAACTGAAATAAGTCACACAGAAAAAGAAACATCATAAGATATCAGTAATACACGGAATGGAAACTTGGCTACACAGGAACTGAATTACAGAACAGAACTGGGTCACAAATTTAGAAAAACAACTTATGCTTGCTTAAGGGTAAAGGTGGGTTGGGGTGCTGCATAAAACCAGAGATTGAAATGAGCACAGATAAAGTTCCTTAAGCCAAATATGGAATAGACAAGAGCTACTCCTTGCTCAACGAAATGGACTCAACACCGCATATTAAACGCCTAAGAATGTACCTGACTTGTAAGTATCTTAAAACCTATAGATTGCTATGTCTCCGAAAGAGAATCAAGCATGTGTACAGGGGCATAAACGCAGCAGTGATAGGATTGGAGAGGTTCGGTGAGCAAATGAAGACCCTTTGAAGTCATATTGCATGGTACCCATTCCACGGGTTTCAACTACCCAGGTTTAAGGTATTCTTCCTTCAGCTAAAACATGCATGTGGAACCTAGAGTATGATCAACCATGTGATCGGGAGACGTGTTCAAATATGTCTCAGTTTTCCTCCCCTGGTACTCGGGTGCAACATTCCAGACGCTTTACTAACACTCTCCCCACTTGGAGAGTCAGTCCCTTTAACCTCCTGTTTGGCCCAGTTTGCAATTTCTGCGGAAGATGAACAGGAATAGCGAGAACCAATGAGAGGCTAGCTGGAGGTGTCTGGTCGGGCAAATTTAACTCTCATTTCCCACCAGGAAGAGGAATTAACCAAAGGCTCAGCATGCCGGGCCGGAACCAGATTAGGGCCTCAAGTCATCCTGCGGTGTTGCGGCCAGCTCAAAAGAAAGCGAGTTGAAGAAAGGAGCTCAGGGGCACTGTAATTCACAAACCTGCAGAGTTATAAATGACAGCTATCGTCCAAAAATAGACTGAAGTAAGGCTGCCAAGAGGACTTGAAAGCGGGGCAGAATTGCAGGAAACCGATTTCAGGAGGTAGACTGAAATTGCATTGAAAGCATAGGAAAAGAGGCAGAACGTCCACAATGATGCACTTGGCCAAAAAGGGCGTATGTGTTTTTTCCTGAATATATTCAGGAAAAAACGCATACGCCCTTTTTGGCCAACCAAGCAAGCTTGCAAAGGAAATCTGCACTACAATGAAGTCTCACTTCCCCCCGGTCAAAAGGGCCATCTGAAAAAAGTGTAAAATCCAGAAAGGCAGGACAGGCCATGGAGAACTGGGAGCCTTGTTATGCTGATGGGCGGGATGTAAATTGCCAACAGACACTCGGGAGAAGTGTATGGTGTTTCCTGAAACATCTAAAAAACAAAGCAACAGAACCTAGGGCACTTCCACTTATGGTCCTATAGCTTAGGGAAATTAAAATCAAAAAGACACAGCCACCCCAAAGTTTGGGACGCCTCTGTTTACAAGAACCTCGTTTACAGTACAAGTTCAACATCGCAGAAAGTGAAAAATGGATAAAGAAGTTGTGGTATTTACTTACAAAGCAATATCACTCAGCAATGAAATCTGTGTCATCAGGCCCTTAGCAGCACAATGAGTGGATTCAGGTATGATGATTCTAACTGAAGTAAGTCACACAGAAAAAGAAACATCATAAGATATCAGTAATACACGGAATGTAAACTTGGCTACACAGGAACTGAATTACAGAACAGAACAGGGTCTCAAATTTAGAAAACCAACTTATGCTTGCTTAAGGGGAAAGGTGAGTTGGGGTGCTGCATAAAACCAGAGATTGAAATGAGCACAGATAAAGTTCCTTAAGTCAAATATGGAATAGACAAGAGCTACTCCTTGCTCAACGAAATGGACTCAACACCGCATATTAAACGTCTAAGAATGTACATGACTAGTAAGTATCTTAAAACCTATGGATTGCTATGTCTCCGAAAGAGAATCAAGCATGTGTACAGGGGCATAAACGCAGCAGTGATAGGATTGGAGAGGTTCGGTGAGCAAATGAAGACCCTTTGAAGTCATATTGCATGGTACCCATTACACGGGTCTTAACTCTCCAGGTTTAAGGTATTCTTCCTTCAGCTAAAACATGCATGTGGAACCCAAGTATGATCAACCATGTGAACGGGAGACGTGTTCAAATATGTCTCAGTTTTCCTCCCCTGGTACTCGGGTGCAACATTCCAGACGCTTTACTAACACTCTCCCCACTTGGAGAGTCAGCGCCTTTAACCTCCTGTTTGGCCCAGTTTGCAATTTCTGCGGAAGATGAACAGGAATAGCGAGAACCAATGAGAGACTAGCTGGAGGTGTTTGGACGGGCAAATTTAACTCTCATTTCCCACCAGGAAGAGGAAATAACCAAAGGCTCAGCGTGCCGTGCCGGAACCAGATTAGGGCATGAAGCCATCCTGCGGTGTTGCGGCCAGGTCACAAGAAAGCAAGTTGAAGAAAGGAGCTCAGGGGCACTGTAATTCACAAACCTGCAGAGTTATAAATGACAGCTATCGTCCAAAAATAGACTGAAGTAAGGCTGCCAAGAGGACTTGAAAGCGGGGCAGAATTGCAGGAAACCGATTTCAGGAGGTAGACTGGAATTGCATTGAAAGCATAGGAAAAGAGGCAGAACGTCCACAATGATGCACTTGGCCAAAAAGGGCGTATGCGTTTTTTCCTGAATATATTCAGGAAAAAACGCATACGCCCTTTTTGGCCAACCAAGCAAGCTTGCAAAGGAAATCTGCACTACAATGAAGTCTCACTTCCCCCCGGTCAAAAGGGCCATCTGAAAAAAGTGTAAAATCCAGAAAGGCAGGACAGGCCATGGAGAACTGGGAGCCTTGTTATGCTGATGGGCGGGATGTAAATTGCCAACAGACACTCGGGAGAAGTGTATGGTGTTTCCTGAAACATCTAAAAAACAAAGCAACAGAGCCTAGGGCACTTCCACTTATGGTCCTATAGCTTAGGGAAATTAAAATCAAAAAGACACAGCCACCCCAAAGTTTGGAACGGCTCTGTTTACAAGAACCTCGTTTACAGTACAAGTTCAACATCGCAGAAAGTGAAAAATGGATAAAGAAGTTGTGGTATTCACTTACAAAGCAATATCACTCAGCAATGAAATCTATGTCATCAGGCCCTTAGCAGCACAATGAGTGGATTCAGGTATGATGATTCTAACTGAAATAAGTCACACAGAAAAAGAAACATCATAAGATATCAGTAATACACGGAATGGAAACTTGGCTACACAGGAACTGAATTACAGAACAGAACTGGGTCACAAATTTAGAAAAACAACTTATGCTTGCTTAAGGGTAAAGGTGAGTTGGGGTGCTGCATAAAACCAGAGATTGAAATGAGCACAGATAAAGTTCCTTAAGCCAAATATGGAATAGACAAGAGCTACTCCTTGCTCAACGAAATGGACTCAACACTGCATATTAAACGCCTAATGATGTACCTGACTTGTAAGTATCTTAAAACCTATAGATTGCTATGTCTCCGAAAGAGAATCAAGCATGTGTACAGGGGCATAAAAGCAGCAGTGATAGGATTGGAGAGGTTCGGTGAGCAAATGAAGACCCTTTGAAGTCATATTGCATGGTACCCATTCCACGGGTTTCAATTACCCAGGTTTTAGGTATTCTTCCTTCAGCTAAAACATGCATGTGGAACCCAGAGTATGATCAACCATGTGATCGGGAGACGTGTTCAAATATGTCTCAGTTTTCCTCCCTTGGTACTCGGGTGCAACATTCCAGACGCTTTACTAACACTCTCCCCACTTGGAGAGTCAGCGCCTTTAACCTCCTGTTTGGCACAGTTTGCAATTTCTGCGAAAGATGAACAGGAATAGCGAGAACCAATGAGAGGCTAGCTGGAGGTGTCTGGACGGGCAAATTTAACTCTCATTTCCCACCAGGAAGAGGAAATAACCAAAGGCTCAGCGTGCCGTACCGGAACCAGATTAGGGCCTGAAGTCATCCTGCGGTGTTGCGGCCAGCTCAAAAGAAAGCGAGTTGAAGAAAGGAGCTCAGGGGCACTGTAATTCACAAACCTGCAGAGTTATAAATGACAGCTATCGTCCAAAAATAGACTGAAGTAAGGCTGCCAAGAGGACTTGAAAGCGGGGCAGAATTGCAGGAAACCGATTTCAGGAGGTAGACTGGAATTGCATTGAAAGCATAGGAAAAGAGGCAGAACGTCCACAATGATGCACTTGGCCAAAAAGGGCGTATGCGTTTTTTCCTGAATATATTCAGGAAAAAACGCATACGCCCTTTTTGGCCAACCAAGCAAGCTTGCAAAGGAAATCTGCACTACAATGAAGTCTCACTTCCCCCCGGTCAAAAGGGCCATCTGAAAAAAGTGTAAAATCCAGAAAGGCAGGACAGGCCATGGAGAACTGGGAGCCTTGTTATGCTGATGGGCGGGATGTAAATTGCCAACAACCACTCGGGAGAAGTGTATGGTGTTTCCTGAAACATCTAAAAAACAAAGCAACAGAACCTAGGGCACTTCCACTTATGGTCCTATAGCTTAGGGAAATTAAAATCAAAAAGACACAGCCACCCAAAAGTTTGGAACGGCTCTGTTTACAAGAACCTCGTTTACAGTACAAGTTCAACATCGCAGAAAGTGAAAAATGGAAAGAAGTTGTGGTATTTACTTACAAAGCAATATCACTCAGCAATGAAATCTGTGTCATCAGGCCCTTAGCAGCACAATGAGTGGATTCAGGTATGATGATTCTAACTGAAGTAAGTCACACAGAAAAAGAAACATCATAAGATATCAGTAATACACGGAATGTAAACTTGGCTACACAGGAACTGAATTACAGAACAGAACAGGGTCTCAAATTTAGAAAACCAACTTATGCTTGCTTAAGGGGAAAGGTGAGTTGGGGTGCTGCATAAAACCAGAGATTGAAATGAGCACAGATAAAGTTCCTTAAGTCAAATATGGAATAGACAAGAGCTACTCCTTGCTCAACCAAATGGACTCAACACCGCATATTAAACGCCTAAGAATGTACCTGACTAGTAAGTATCTTAAAACCTATGGATTGCTATGTCTCCGAAAGAGAATCAAGCATGTGTACAGGGGCATAAACGCAGCAGTGATACGATTGGAGAGGTTCGGTGAGCAAATGAAGACCCTTTGAAGTCATATTGCATGGTACCCATTCCACGGGTCTCAACTCTCCAGGTTTAAGGTATTCTTCCTTCAGCTAAAACATGCATGTGGAACCCAAGTATGATCAACCATGTGAACGCGAGACGTGTTCAAATATGTCTCAGTTTTCCTCCCCTGGTACTCGGGTGCAACATTCCAGACGCTTTACTAACACTCTCCCCACTTGGAGAGTCAGCGCCTTTAACCTCCTGTTAGGCCCAGTTTGCAATTTCTGCGGAAGATGAACAGGAATAGCGAGAACCAATGAGAGACTAGCTGGAGGTGTCTGAACGGGCAAATTTAACTCTCATTTCCCACCAGGAAGAGGAAATAACCAAAGGCTCAGCGTGCCGTGCCGGAACCAGATTAGGGCCTGAAGCCATCCTGCGGTGTTGCGGCCAGGTCACAAGAAAGCGAGTTGAAGAAAGGAGCTCAGGGGCACTGTAATTCACAAACCTGCAGAGTTATAAATGACAGCTATCGTCCAAAAATAGACTGAAGTAAGGCTGCCAAGAGGACTTGAAAGCGGGGCAGAATTGCAGGAAACCGATTTCAGGAGGTAGACTGGAATTGCATTGAAAGCATAGGAAAAGAGGCAGAACGTCCACAATGATGCACTTGGCCAAAAAGGGCGTATGCGTTTTTTCCTAAATGTATTCAGGAAAAAACGCATACGCCCTTTTTGGCCAACCAAGCAAGCTTGCAAAGGAAATCTGCACTACAATGAAGTCTCACTTCCCCCCGGTCAAAAGGGCCATCTGAAAAAAGTGTAAAATCCAGAAAGGCAGGACAGGCCATGGAGAACTGGGAGCCTTGTTATGCTGATGGGCGGGATGTAAATTGCCAACAACCACTCGGGAGAAGTGTACGGTGTTTCCTGAAACATCTAAAAAACAAAGCAACAGAACCTAGGGCACTTCCACTTATGGTCCTATAGCTTAGGGAAATTAAAATCAAAAAGACACAGCCACCCCAAAGTTTGGGACGCCTCTGTTTACAAGAACCTCTTTTACCGTACAAGTTCAACATCGCAGAAAGTGAAAAATGGATAAAGAAGTTGTGGTATTCACTTACAAAGCAATATCACTCAGCAATGAAATCTATGTCATCAGGCCCTTAGCAGCACAATGAGTGGATTCAGGTATGATGATTCTAACTGAAATAAGTCACACAGAAAAAGAAACATCATAAGATATCAGTAATACACGGAATGTAAACTTGGCTACACAGGAACTGAATTACAGAACAGAACAGGGTCTCAAATTTAGAAAACCAACTTATGCTTGCTTAAGGGTAAAGGTGAGTTGGGGTGCTGCATAAAACCAGAGATTGAAATGAGCACAGATAAAGTTCCTTAAGTCAAATATGGAATACACAAGAGCTACTCCTTGCTCAACGAAATGGACTCAACACCGCATATTAAACGCCTAAGAATGTACCTGACTAGTAAGTATCGTAAAACCTATGGATTGCTATGTCTCCAAAAGAGAATCAAGAATGTGTACAGGGGCATAAATGCAGCAGTGATAGGATTGGAGAGGTTCGGTGAGCAAATGAAGACCCTTTGAAGTCATATTGCATGGTACCCATTCCACGGGTCTTAACTCTCCAGGTTTAAGGTATTCTTCCTTCAGCTAAAACATGCATGTGGAACCCAAGTATGATCAACCATGTGAACGGGAGACGTGTTCAAATATGTCTCAGTTTTCCTCCCCTGGTACTCGGGTGCAACATTCCAGACGCTTTACTAACACTCTCCCCACTTGGAGAGTCAGCGCCTTTAACCTCCTGTTTGGCCCACTTTGCAATTTCTGCGGAAGATGAACAGGAATAGCGAGAACCAATGAGAGGCTAGCTGGAGGTGTCTGGACGGGCAAATTTAACTCTCATTTCCCACCAGGAAGAGGAAATAACCAAAGGCTCAGCGTGCCATACCGGAACCAGATTAGGGCCTGAAGCCATCCTGCGGTGTTGCGGCCAGCTCAAAAGAAAGCGAGTTGAAGAAAGGAGCTCAGGGGCACTGTAATTCACAAACCTGCAGAGTTATAAATGACAGCTATCGTCCAAAAATAGACTGAAGTAAGGCTGCCAAGAGGACTTGAAAGCGGGGCAGAATTGCAGGAAACCGATTTCAGGAGGTAGACTGGAATTGCATTGAAAGCATAGGAAAAGAGGCAGAACGTCCACAATGATGCACTTGGCCAAAAAGGGCGTATGCGTTTTTTCCTGAATATATTCAGGAAAAAACGCATACGCCCTTTTTGGCCAACCAAGCAAGCTTGCAAAGGAAATCTGCACTACAATGAAGTCTCACTTCCCCCCGGTCAAAAGGGCCATCTGAAAAAAGTGTAAAATCCAGAAAGGCAACAGGCCATGGAGACCTGGGAGCCTTGTTATGCTGATGGGCGGGATGTAAATTGCCAACAACCACTCCGGAGAAGTGTATGGTGTTTCCTGAAACATCTAAAAAACAAAGCAACAGAGCCTAGGGCACTTCCACTTATGGTCCTATAGCTTAGGGAAATTAAAATCAAAAAGACACAGCCACCCCAAAGTTTGGAACGGCTCTGTTTACAAGAACCTCGTTTACAGTACAAGTTCAACATCACAGAAAGTGAAAAATGGATAAAGAAGTTGTGGTATTTACTTAGAAAGCAATATCACTCAGCAATGAAATCTGTGTCATCAGGCCCTTAGCAGCACAATGAGTGGATTCAGGTATGATGATTCTAACTGAAATAAGTCACACAGAAAAAGAAACATCATAAGATATCAGTAATACACGGAATGGAAACTTGGCTACACAGGAACTGAATTACAGAACAGAACAGGGTCTCAAATTTAGAAAACCAACTTATGCTTGCTTAAGGGTAAAGGTGAGTTGGGGTGCTGCATAAAACCAGAGATTGAAATGAGCACAGATAAAGTTCCTTAAGCCAAATATGGAATAGACAAGAGCTACTCCTTGCTCAACGAAATGGACTCAACACCGCATATTAAACGCCTAAGAATGTACCTGACTAGTAAGTATCTTAAAACCTATGGATTGCTATGTCTCCGAAAGAGAATCAAGCATGTGTACAGGGGCATAAACGCAGCAGTGATAGGATTGGAGAGGTTCGGTGAGCAAATGAAGACCCTTTGAAGTCATATTGCATGGTACCCATTCCACGGGTTTCAACTACCCAGGTTTAAGGTATTCTTCCTTCAGCTAAAACATGCATGTGGAACCTAGAGTATGATCAACCATGTGATCGGGAGCCGTGTTCAAATATGTCTCAGTTTTCCTCCCCTGGTACTCGGGTGCAACATTCCAGACGCTTTACTAACACTCTCCCCACTTGGAGAGTCAGTCCCTTTAACCTCCTGTTTGGCCCAGTTTGCAATTATTGCGGAAGATGAACAGGAATAGTGAGAACCAATGAGAGACTAGCTGGAGGTGTCTGGACGGGCAAATTTAACTCTCATTTCCCACCAGGAAGAGGAAATAACCAAAGGCTCAGCGTGCCGTACCGGAACCAGATTAGGGCCTGAAGTCATCCTGCGGTGTTGCGGCCAGCTCAAAAGAAAGCGAGTTGAAGAAAGGAGCTCAGGGGCACTGTAATTCACAAACCTGCAGAGTTATAAATGACAGCTATCGTCCAAAAATAGACTGAAGTAAGGCTGCCAAGAGGACTTGAAATCGGGGCAGAATTGCAGGAAACCGATTTCAGGAGGTAGACTGGAATTGCATTGAAAGCATAGGAAAAGAGGCAGAACGTCCACAATGATGCACTTGGCCAAAAAGGGCGTATGCGTTTTTTCCTGAATATATTCAGGAAAAAACGCATACGCCCTTTTTGGCCAACCAAGCAAGCTTGCAAAGGAAATCTGCACTACAATGAAGTCTCACTTCCCCCCGGTCAAAAGGGCCATCTGAAAAAAATGTAAAATCCAGAAAGGCAGGACAGGCCATGGAGAACAGGGAGCCTTGTTATGCTGATGGGCGGGATGTAAATTGCCAACAACCACTCGGGAGAAGTGTATGGTGTTTCCTGAAACATCTAAAAAACAAAGCAACAGAGCCTAGGGCACTTCCACTTATGGTCCTATAGCTTAGGGAAATTAAAATCAAAAAGACACAGCCACCCCAAAGTTTGGAACGGCTCTGTTTACAAGAACCTCGTTTACAGTACAAGTTCAACATCGCAGAAAGTGAAAAATAGATAAAGAAGTTGTGGTATTCACTTACAAAGCAATATCACTCAGCAATGAAATCTATGTCATCAGGCCCTTAGCATCACAATGAGTGGATTCAGGTATGATGATTCTAACTGAAATAAGTCACACAGAAAAAGAAACATCATAAGATATCAGTAATACACGGAATGGAAACTTGGCTACAGAGGAACTGAATTACAGAACAGAACAGGGTCTCAAATTTAGAAAACCAACTTATGCTTGCTTAAGGGTAAAGGTGAGTTGGGGTGCTGCATAAAACCAGAGATTGAAATGAGCACAGATAAAGTTCCTTAAGCCAAATATGGAATAGACAAGAGCCACTCCTTGCTCAACGAAATGGACACAACACCGCATATTAAACGCCTAAGAATGTACCTGACTAGTAAGTATCTTAAAACCTATGGATTGCTATGTCTCCGAAAGAGAATCAAGCATGTGTACAGGGGCATAAACGCAGCAGTGATAGGATTGGAGAGGTTCGGTGAGCAAATGAAGACCCTTTGAAGTCATATTGCATGGTACCCATTCCACGGGTTTCAATTACCCAGGTTTTAGGTATTCTTCCTTCAGCTAAAACAGACATGTGGAACCCAGAGTATGATCAACCATGTGATTGGGAGACGTGTTCAAATATGTCTCAGTTTTCCTCCCCTGGTACTCGGGTGCAACATTCCAGACGCTTTACTAACACTCTCCCCACTTGGAGAGTCAGCGCCTTTAACCTCCTGTTTGGCCCAGTTTGCAATTTCTGCGGAAGATGAACAGGAATAGCGAGAACCAATGAGAGGCTAGCTGGAGGTGTCTGGACGGGCAAATTTAACTCTCATTTCCCAACAGGAAGAGGAAATAACCAAAGGCTCAGCGTGCCGTGCCGGAACCAGATTAGGGCCTGAAGCCATCCTGCGGTGTTGCGGCCAGGTCACAAGAAAGCGAGTTGAAGAAAGGAGCTCAGGGGCACTGTAATTCACAAACCTGCAGAGTTATAAATGACAGCTATCGTCCAAAAATAGACTGAAGTAAGGCTGCCAAGAGGACTTGAAAGTGGGGCAGAATTGCAGGAAACCGATTTAAGGAGGTAGACTGGAATTGCATTGAAAGCATAGGAAAAGAGGCAGAACGTCCACAATGATGCACTTGGCCAAAAAGGGCGTATGCGTTTTTTCCTGAATATATTCAGGAAAAAACGCATACGCCCTTTTTGGCCAAACAAGCAAGCTTGCAAAGGAAATCTGCACTACAATGAAGTCTCACTTCCCCCCGGTCAAAAGGGCCATCTGAAAAAAGTGTAAAATCCAGAAAGGCAGGACAGGCCATGGAGAACTGGGAGCCTTGTTATGCTGATGGGCGGGATGTAAATTGCCAACAGACACTCGGGAGAAGTGTATGGTGTTTCCTGAAACATCTAAAAAACAAAGCAACAGAGCCTAGGGCACTGCCACTTATGGTCTTATAGCTTAGGGAAATTAAAATCAAAAAGACACAGCCACCCCAAAGTTTGGGACGCCTCTGTTTACAAGAACCTCGTTTACAGTACAAGTTCAACATCGCAGAAAGTGAAAAATGGATAAAGAACTTGTGGTACTTACGTACAATGCAGTATCACTCAGCAATGAAATCTATGTCATCAGGCACGTAGCAGCATAATGAGTAGATTCAGGTACGATGATTCTAACTGAAATAAGTCACACAGAAAAAGAAACATCATAAGATATCACTAATACACGGAATGTAAACTTGGCTACACAGGAACTGAATTCCAAAACAGAACAGGTTCTCAAATTTAGAAAACCAACTTATGCTTGCTTAAGGGGAAAGGTGAGTTGGGTTGCTGCATAAAACCAGAGATTGAAATGAGCACAGATAAAGTTCCTTAAGTCAAATATGGAATAGACAAGAGCCACTCCTTGCTCAACGAAATGGACTCAACACCGCATATTAAACGCCTAAGAATGTACCTGACTAGTAAGTATCTTAAAACCTATGGATTGCTATGTCTCCGAAAGAGAATCAAGCATGTGTACAGGGGCATAAACGCAGCAGTGATAGGATTGGAGAGGTTTGGTGAGCAAATGAAGACCCTTTGAAGTCATATTGCATGGTACCCATTCCACGGGTTTCAATTACCCAGGTTTTAGGTATTCTTCCTTCAGCTAAAACAGGCATGTGGAACCCAGAGTATGATCAACCATGTGATCGCGAGACGTGTTCAAATATGTCTCAGTTTTCCTCCCCTGGTACTCGGGTGCAACATTCCAGACGCTTTACTAACACTCTCCCCACTTGGAGAGTCAGCGCCTTTAACCTCCTGTTTGGCACAGTTTGCAATTTCTGCGGAAGATGAACAGGAATAGCGAGAACCAATGAGAGGCTAGCTGGAGGTGTCTGGACGGGCAAATTTAACTCTCATTTCCCAACAGGAAGAGGAAATAACCAAAGGCTCAGCGTGCCGTACCGGAACCAGATTAGGGCCTGAAGCCATCCTGCGGTGTTGCGGCCAGCTCAAAAGAAAGCGAGTTGAAGAAAGGAGCTCAGGGGCACTGTAATTCACAAACCTGCAGAGTTATAAATGACAGCTATCGTCCAAAAATAGACTGAAGTAAGGCTGCCAAGAGGACTTGAAAGCGGGGCAGAATTGCAGGAAACCGATTTCAGGAGGTAGACTGAAATTGCATTGAAAGCATAGGAAAAGAGGCAGAACGTCCACAATGATGCACTTGGCCAAAAAGGGCGTATGCGTTTTTTCCTGAATATATTCAGGAAAAAACGCATACGCCCTATTTGGCCAACCAAGCAAGCTTGCAAAGGAAATCTGCACTACAATGAAGTCTCACTTCCCCCCGGTCAAAAGGGCCATCTGAAAAAAGTGTAAAATCCAGAAAGGCAGGACAGGCCATGGAGAACTGGGAGCCTTGTTATGCTGATGGGCGGGATGTAAATTGCCAACAACCACTCGGGAGAAGTGTATGGTGTTTCCTGAAACATCTAAAAAACAAAGCAACAGAGCCTAGGGCACTGCCACTTATGGTCCTATAGCTTAGGGAAATTAAAATCAAAAAGACACAGCCACCCCAAAGTTTGGGACGCCTCTGTTTACAAGAACCTCGTTTCCAGTACAAGTTCAACATCGCAGAAAGTGAAAAATGGATAAAGAAGTTGTGGTATTTACTTACAAAGCAATATCACTCAGCAATGAAATCTATGTCATCAGGCCCTTAGCATCACAATGAGTGGATTCAGGTATGATGATTCTAACTGAAATAAGTCACACAGAAAAAGAAACATCATAAGATATCAGTAATACACGGAATGTAAACGTGGCTACACAGGAACTGAATTACAGAACAGAACAGGGTCTCAAATTTAGAAAACCAACTTATGCTTGCTTAAGGGGAAAGGTGAGTTGGGGTGCTGCATAAAACCAGAGATTGAAATGAGCACAGATAAAGTTCCTTAAGCCAAATATGGAATAGACAAGAGCTACTCCTTGCTCAACGAAATGGACTCAACACCGCATATTAAACGCCTAACAATGTACCTGACTAGTAAGTATCTTAAAACCTATGGATTGCTATGTCTCCGAAAGAGAATCAAGCATGTGTACAGGGGCATAAACGCAGCAGTGATAGGATTGGAGAGGTTCGGTGAGCAAATGAAGACCCTTTGAAGTCATATTGCATGGTACCCATTCCACGGGTCTCAACTCTCCAGGTTTAAGGTATTCTTCCTTCAGCTAAAACATGCATGTGGAACCCAAGTATGATCAACCATGTGAACGGGAGACGTGTTCAAATATGTCTCAGTTTTCCTCCCCTGGTACTCGGGTGCAACATTCCAGATGCTTTACTAACACTCTCCCCAATTGGAGAGTCAGCGCCTTTAACCTCCTGTTTGGCCCAGTTTGCAATTTCTGCGGAAGATGAACAGAAATAGCGAGAACCAATGAGAGACTAGCTGGAGGTGTCTGGACGGGCAAATTTAACTCTCATTTCCCACCAGGAAGAGGAAATAACCAAAGGCTCAGCGTGCCGTGCCGGAACCAGATTAGGGCCTGAAGCCATCCTGCGGTGTTGCGGCCAGGTCACAAGAAAGCGAGTTGAAGAAAGGAGCTCAGGGGCACTGTAATTCACAAACCTGCAGAGTTATAAATGACAGCTATCGTCCAAAAATAGACTGAAGTAAGGCTGCCAAGAGGACTTGAAAGCGGGGCAGAATTGCAGGAAACCGATTTCAGGAGGTAGACTGGAATTGCATTGAAAGCATAGGAAAAGAGGCAGAACGTCCACAATGATGCACTTGGCCAAAAAGGGCGTATGCGTTTTTTCCTGAATATATTCAGGAAAAAACGCATACGCCCTTTTTGGCCAACCAAGCAAGCTTGCAAAGGAAATCTGCACTACAATGAAGTCTCACTTCCCCCCGGTCAAAAGGGCCATCTGAAAAAAGTGTAAAATCCAGAAAGGCAGGACAGGCCATGGAGAACTGGGAGCCTTGTTATGCTGATGGGCGGGATGTAAATTGCCAACAACCACTCGGGAGAAGTGTATGGTGTTTCCTGAAACATCTAAAAAACAAAGCAACAGAACCTAGGGCACTTCCACTTATGGGCCTATAGCTTAGGGAAATTAAAATCAAAAAGACACAGCCACCCCAAAGTTTGGAACGGCTCTGTTTACAAGAACCTCGTTTACAGTACAAGTTCAACATCGCAGAAAGTGAAAAATGGAAAGAAGTTGTGGTATTTACTTACAAAGCAATATCACTCAGCAATGAAATCTGTGTCATCAGGCCCTTAGCAGCACAATGAGTGGATTCAGGTATGATGATTCTAACTGAAGTAAGTCACACAGAAAAAGAAACATCATAAGATATCAGTAATACACGGAATGTAAACTTGGCTACACAGGAACTGAATTACAGAACAGAACAGGGTCTCAAATTTAGAAAACCAACTTATGCTTGCTTAAGGGTAAAGGTGAGTTGGGGTGCTGCATAAAACCAGAGATTGAAATGAGCACAGATAAAGTTCCTTAAGTCAAATATGGAATAGACAAGAGCCACTCCTTGTTCAACGAAATGGACTCAACACCGCATATTAAACGCCTAACAATGTACCTGACTAGTAAGTATCTTAAAACCTATGGATTGCTATGTCTCCGAAAGAGAATCAAGCATGTGTACAGGGGCATAAACGCAGCAGTGATAGGATTGGAGAGGTTCGGTGAGCAAATGAAGACCCTTTGAAGTCATATTGCATGGTACCCATTCCACGGGTCTCAACTCTCCAGGTTTAAGGTATTCTTCCTTCAGCTAAAACATGCATGTGGAACCCAAGTATGATCAACCATGTGAACGGGAGACGTGTTCAAATATGTCTCAGTTTTCCTCCCCTGGTACTCGGGTGCAACATTCCAGATGCTTTACTAACACTCTCCCCACTTGGAGAGTCAGCGCCTTTAACCTCCTGTTTGGCCCAGTTTGCAATTTCTGCGGAAGATGAACAGAAATAGCGAGAATCAATGAGAGACTAGCTGGAGGTGCCTGGACGGGCAAATTTAACTCTCATTTCCCACCAGGAAGAGGAAATAACCAAAGGCTCAGCGTGCCGTGCCGGAACCAGATTAGGGCCTGAAGCCATCCTGCGGTGTTGCGGCCAGGTCACAAGAAAGCGAGTTGAAGAAAGGAGCTCAGGGGCACTGTAATTCACAAACCTGCAGAGTTATAAATGACAGCTATCGTCCAAAAATAGACTGAAGTAAGGCTGCCAAGAGGACTTGAAAGCGGGGCAGAATTGCAGGAAACCGATTTCAGGAGGTAGACTGGAATTGCATTGAAAGCATAGGAAAAGAGGCAGAACGTCCACAATGATGCACTTGGCCAAAAAGGGCGTATGCGTTTTTTCCTGAATATATTCAGGAAAAAACGCATACGCCCTTTTTGGCCAACCAAGCAAGCTTGCAAAGGAAATCTGCACTACAATGAAGTCTCACTTCCCCCCGGTCAAAAGGGCCATCTGAAAAAAGTGTAAAATCCAGAAAGGCAGGACAGGCCATGGAGAACTGGGAGCCTTGTTATGCTGATGGGCGGGATGTAAATTGCCAACAACCACTCGGGAGAAGTGTATGGTGTTTCCTGAAACATCTAAAAAACAAAGCAACAGAACCTAGGGCACTTCCACTTATGGGCCTATAGCTTAGGGAAATTAAAATCAAAAAGACACAGCCACCCCAAAGTTTGGAACGGCTCTGTTTACAAGAACCTCGTTTACAGTACAAGTTCAACATCGCAGAAAGTGAAAAATGGAAAGAAGTTGTGGTATTTACTTACAAAGCAATATCACTCAGCAATGAAATCTGTGTCATCAGGCCCTTAGCAGCACAATGAGTGGATTCAGGTATGATGATTCTAACTGAAGTAAGTCACACAGAAAAAGAAACATCATAAGATATCAGTAATACACGGAACCTAAACTTGGCTACACAGGAACTGAATTACAGAACAGAACAGGGTCTCAAATTTAGAAAACCAACTTATGCTTGCTTAAGGGTAAAGGTGAGTTGGGGTGCTGCATAAACCAGAGATTGAAATGAGCACAGATAAAGTTCCTTAAGTCAAATATGGAATAGACAAGAGCTACTCCTTGCTCAACGAAATGGACTCAACACCGCATATTAAACGCCTAAGAATGTACCTGACTAGTAAGTATCTTAAAACCTATGGATTGCTATGTCTCCGAAAGAGAATCAAGCATGTGTACAGGGGCATAAACGCAGCAGTGATAGGATTGGAGAGGTTCGGTGAGCAAATGAAGACCCTTTGAAGTCATATTGCATGGTACCCATTGCACGGGTTTCAACTACCCAGTTTTAAGGTATTCTTCCTTCAGCTAAAAAATGCATGTGGAACCTAGAGTATGATCAACCATGTGATCGGGAGACGTGTTCAAATATGTCTCAGTTTTCCTCCCCTGGTACTCGGGTGCAACATTCCAGACGCTTTACTAACACTCTCCCCACTTGGAGAGTCAGTCCCTTTAACCTCCTGTTTGGCCCAGTTTGCAATTTCTGCGGAAGATGAACAGGAATAGCGAGAACCAATGAGAGGCTAGCTGGAGGTGTCTGGACGGGCAAATTTAACTCTCATTTCCCACCAGGAAGAGGAATTAACCAAAGGCTCATCATGCCGGGCCAGAACCAGATTAGGGCCTGAAGCCATCCTGCGGTGTTGCGGCCAGGTCACAAGAAAGCGAGTTGAAGAAAGGAGCTCAGGGGCACTGTAATTCACAAACCTGCAGAGTTATAAATGACAGCTATCGTCCAAAAATAGACTGAAGTAAGGCTGCCAAGAGGACTTGAAAGCGGGGCAGAATTGCAGGAAACCGATTTCAGGAGGTAGACTGGAATTGCATTGAAAGCATAGGAAAAGAGGCAGAACGTCCACAATGATGCACTTGGCCAAAAAGGGCGTATGCGTTTTCTCCTGAATATATTCAGGAAAAAACGCATACGCCCTATTTGGCCAACCAAGCAAGCTTGCAAAGGAAATCTGCACTACAATGAAGTCTCACTTCCCCCCGGTCAAAAGGGCCATCAGAAAAAAGTGTAAAATCCAGAAAGGCAGGACAGGCCATGGAGAACTGGGAGCCTTGTTATGCTGATGGGCGGGATGTAAATTGCCAACAACCACTCGGGAGAAGTGTATGGTGTTTCCTGAAACATCTAAAAAACAAAGCAACAGAGCCTAGGGCACTGCCACTTATGGTCCTATAGCTTAGGGAAATTAAAATCAAAAAGACACAGCCACCCCAAAGTTTGGGACGCCTCTGTTTACAAGAACCTCGTTTCCAGTACAAGTTCAACATCGCAGAAAGTGAAAAATGGATAAAGAAGTTGTGGTATTTACTTACAAAGCAATATCACTCAGCAATGAAATCTATGTCATCAGGCCCTTAGCAGCACAATGAGTGGATTCAGGTATGATGATTCTAACTGAAATAAGTCACACAGAAAAAGAAACATCATAAGATATCAGTAATACACGGAATGTAAACTTGGCTACACAGGAACTGAATTACAGAACAGAACAGGGACTCAAATTTAGAAAACCAACTTATGCTTGCTTAAGGGGAAAGGTGAGTTGGGGTGCTGCATAAAACCAGAGATTGAAATGAGCACAGATAAAGTTCCTTAAGCCAAATATGGAATAGACAAGAGCTACTCCTTGCTCAACGAAATGGACTCAACACCGCATATTAAACGCCTAACAATGTACCTGACTAGTAAGTATCTTAAAACCTATGGATTGCTATGTCTCCGAAAGAGAATCAAGCATGTGTACAGGGGCATAAACGCAGCAGTGATAGGATTGGAGAGGTTCGGTGAGCAAATGAAGACCCTTTGAAGTCATATTGCATGGTACCCATTACACGGGTCTTAACTCTCCAGGTTTAAGGTATTCTTCCTTCAGCTAAAACATGCATGTGGAACCCAAGTATGATCAACCATGTGAACGGGAGACGTGTTCAAATATGTCTCAGTTTTCCTCCCCTGGTACTCGGGTGCAACATTCCAGACGCTTTACTAACACTCTCCCCACTTGGAGAGTCAGCGCCTTTAACCTCCTGTTTGGCCCAGTTTTGCAATTTCTGCGGAAGATGAACAGGAATAGCGAGAACCAATGAGAGACTAGCTGGAGGTGTTTGGACGGGCAAATTTAACTCTCATTTCCCACCAGGAAGAGGAAATAACCAAAGGCTCAGCGTGCCGTACCGGAACCAGAATAGGGCCTGTAGCCATCCTGCGGTGTTGCGGCCAGCTCAAAAGAAAGCGAGTTGAAGAAAGGAGCTCAGGGGCACTGTAATTCACAAACCTGCAGAGTTATAAATGACAGCTATCGTCCAAAAATAGACTGAAGTAAGGCTGCCAAGAGGACTTGAAAGCGGGGCAGAATTGCAGGAAACCGATTTCAGGAGGTAGACTGGAATTGCATTGAAAGCATAGGAAAAGAGGCAGAACGTCCACAATGATGCACTTGGCCAAAAAGGGCGTATGCGTTTTTTCCTGAATATATTCAGGAAAAAACGCATACGCCCTTTTTGGCCAACCAAGCAAGCTTGCAAAGGAAATCTGCACTACAATGAAGTCTCACTTCCCCCCGGTCAAAAGGGCCATCTGAAAAAAGTGTAAAATCCAGAAAGGCAGGACAGGCCATGGAGAACTGGGAGCCTTGTTATGCTGATGGGCGGGATGTAAATTGCCAACAACCACTCGGGAGAAGTGTATGGTGTTTCCTGAAACATCTAAAAAACAAAGCAACAGAACCTAGGGCACTTCCACTTATGGGCCTATAGCTTAGGGAAAATAAAATCAAAAAGACACAGCCACCCCAAAGTTTGGAACGGCTCTGTTTACAAGAACCTCGTTTACAGTACAAGTTCAACATCGCAGAAAGTGAAAAATGGAAAGAAGTTGTGGTATTTACTTACAAAGCAATATCACTCAGCAATGAAATCTGTGTCATCAGGCCCTTAGCAGCACAATGAGTGGATTCAGGTATGATGATTCTAACTGAAGTAAGTCACACAGAAAAAGAAACATCATAAGATATCAGTAATACACGGAATGGAAACTTGGCTACACAGGAACTGAATTACAGAACAGAACAGGGTCTCAAATTTAGAAAACCAACTTATGCTTGCTTAAGGGTAAAGGTGAGTTGGGGTGCTGCATAAACCAGAGATTGAAATGAGCACAGATAAAGTTCCTTAAGTCAAATATGGAATAGACAAGAGCTACTCCTTGCTCAACGAAATGGACTCAACACCGCATATTAAACGCCTAAGAATGTACCTGACTAGTAAGTATCTTAAAACCTATGGATTGCTATGTCTCCGAAAGAGAATCAAGCATGTGTACAGGGGCATAAACGCAGCAGTGATAGGATTGGAGAGGTTCGGTGAGCAAATGAAGACCCTTTGAAGTCATATTGCATGGTACCCATTCCACGGGTCTCAACTCTCCAGGTTTAAGGTATTCTTCCTTCAGCTAAAACATGCATGTGGAACCCAAGTATGATCAACCATGTGAACGGGAGACGTGTTCAAATATGTCTCAGTTTTCCTCCCCTGGTACTCGGGTGCAACTTTCCAGACGCTTTACTAACACTCTCCCCACTTGGAGAGTCAGTGCCTTTAACCTCCTGTTTGGCCCAGTTTGCAATTTCTGCGGAAGATGAACAGAAATAGCGAGAAACAATGAGAGACTAGCTGGAGGTGTCTGGACGGGCAAATTTAACTCTCATTTCCCACCAGGAAGAGGAAATAACCAAAGGCTCAGCGTGCCGTGCCGGAACCAGATTAGGGCCTGAAGCCATCCTGCGGTGTTGCGGCCAGGTCACAGGAAAGCGAGTTGAAGAAAGGAGCTCAGGGGCACTGTAATTCACAAACCTGCAGAGTTATAAATGACAGCTATCGTCCAAAAATAGACTGAAGTAAGGCTGCCAAGAGGACTTGAAAGTGGGGCAGAATTGCAGGAAACCGATTTCAGGAGTTAGACTGGAATTGCATTGAAAGCATAGGAAAAGAGGCAGAACGTCCACAATGATGCACTTGGCCAAAAAGGGCGTATGCGTTTTTTCCTGAATATATTCAGGAAAAAACGCATACGCCCTTTTTGGCCAACCAAGCAAGCTTGCAAAGGAAATCTGCACTACAATGAAGTCTCACTTCCCCCCGGTCAAAAGGGCCATCTGAAAAAAGTGTAAAATCCAGAAAGGCAGGACAGGCCATGGAGAACTGGGAGCCTTGTTATGCTGATGGGCGGGATGTAAATTGCCAACAACCACTCGGGAGAAGTGTATGGTGTTTCCTGAAACATCTAAAAAACAAAGCAACAGAACCTAGGGCACTTCCACTTATGGTCCTATAGCTTAGGGAAATTAAAATCAAAAAGACACAGCCACCCCAAAGTTTGGAACGGCTCTGTTTACAAGAACCTCGTTTACAGTACAAGTTCAACATCGCAGAAAGTGAAAAATGGATAAAGAAGTTGTGGTATTTACTTACAAAGCAATATCACTCAGCAATGAAATCTGTGTCATCAGGCCCTTAGCAGCACAATGAGTGGATTCAGGTATGATGATTCTAACTGAAATAAGTCACACAGAAAAAGAAACATCATAAGATATCAGTAATACACGGAATGTAAACTTGGCTACACAGGAACTGAATTACAGAACAGAACAGGTTCTCAAATTTAGAAAACCAACTTATTCTTGCTTAAGGGTAAAGGTGAGTTGGGGTGCAGCATGAAACCAGAGACTGAAATGAGCACAGATAAAGTTCCTTAAGCCAAATATGGAATAGACAAGAGCTACTCCTTGCTCAACGAAATGGACTCAACACCGCATATTAAACGCCTAAGAATGTACCTGACTAGTAAGTATCTTAAAACCTATGGATTGCTATGTCTCCGAAAGAGAATCAAGCATGTGTACAGGGGCATAAACGCAGCAGTGATAGGATTGGAGAGGTTCGGTGAGCAAATGAAGACCCTTTGAAGTCATATTGCATGGTACCCATTCCACGGGTTTCAACTACCCATGTTTAAGGTATTCTTCCTTCAGCTAAAACGTGCATGTGGAACCTAGAGTATGATCAACCATGTGATCGGGAGACGTGTTCAAATATGTCTCAGTTTTCCTCCCCTGGTACTCGGGTGCAACATTCCAGACGCTTTACTAACACTCTCCCCACTTGGAGAGTCAGTCCCTTTAACCTCCTGTTTGGCCCAGTTTGCAATTTCTGCGGAAAATGAACAGGAATAGTGAAAACCAATGAGAGGCTAGCTGGAGGTGTCTGGACGGGCAAATTTAACTCTCATTTCCCACCAGGAAGAGGAATTAACCAAAGGCTCAGCATGCCGTGCCGGAACCAGATTAGGGCCTGAAGCCATCCTGCGGTGTTGCGGCCAGGTCACAAGAAAGCGAGTTGAAGAAAGGAGCTCAGGGGCACTGTAATTCACAAACTTGCAGAGTTATAAATGACAGCTATCGTCCAAAAATAGACTGAAGTAAGGCTGCCAAGAGGACTTTAAAGCGGGGCAGAATTGCAGGAAACCGATTTCAGGAGGTAGACTGGAATTGCATTGAAAGCATAGGAAAAGAGGCAGAACGTCCACAATGATGCACTTGGCCAAAAAGGGCGTATGCGTTTTTTCCTGAATATATTCAGGAAAAAACGCATACGCCCTTTTTGGCCAACCAAGCAAGCTTGCAAAGGAAATCTGCACTACAATGAAGTCTCACTTCCCCCCGGTCAAAAGGGCCATCTGAAAAAAGTGTAAAATCCAGAAAGGCAGGACAGGCCATGGAGAACTGGGAGCCTTGTTATGATGATGGGCGGGATGTAAATTGCCAACAGACACTCGGGAGAAGTGTATGGTGTTTCCTGAAACATCTAAAAAACAAAGCAACAGAGCCTAGGGCACTGCCACTTATTGTCTTATAGCTTAGGGAAATTAAAATCAAAAAGACACAGCCACCCCAAAGTTTGGGACGCCTCTGTTTACAAGAACCTCGTTTACAGTACAAGTTCAACATCGCAGAAAGTGAAAAATGGATAAAGAAGTTGTGGTATTTACTTACAAAGCAATATCACTCAGCAATGAAATCTATGTCATCAGGCCCTTAGCATCACAATGAGTGGATTCAGGTATGATGATTCTAACTGAAATAAGTCACACAGAAAAAGAAACATCATAAGATATCAGTAATACACGGAATGTAAACTTGGCTACACAGGAACTGAATTACAGAACAGAACAGGGTCTCAAATTAAGAAAACCAACTTATGCTTGCTTAAGGGTAAAGGTGAGTTGGGGTGCTGCATAAAACCAGAGATTGAAATGAGCACAGATAAAGTTCCTTAAGTCAAATATGGAATAGACAAGAGCTACTCCTTGCTCAACGAAATGGACTCAACACCGCATATTAAACGCCTAAGAATGTACCTGACTAGTAAGTATCGTACAACCTATGGATTGCTATGTCTCCAAAAGAGAATCAAGCATGTGTACAGGGGCATAAACGCAGCAGTGATAGGATTGGAGAGGTTCGGTGAGCAAATGAAGACCCTTTGAAGTCATATTGCATGCTACCCATTCCACGGGTCTCAACTCTCCAGGTTTAAGGTATTCTTCCTTCAGCTAAAACATGCATGTGGAACCCAAGTATGATCAACCATGTGAACAGGAGACGTGTTCAAATATGTCTCAGTTTTCCTCCCCTGGTACTCGGGTGCAACATTCCAGACGCTTTACTAACACTCTCCCCACTTGGAGAGTCAGCGCCTTTAACCTCCTGTTTGGCCCAGTTTGCAATTTCTGTGGAAGATGAACAGGAATAGCGAGAACAAATGAGAGGCTAGCTGGAGGTGTCTGGACGGGCAAATTTAACTCTCATTTCCCACCAGGAAGAGGAAATAACCAAAGGCTCAGCGTGCCGTACCGGAACCAGATTAGGGCCTGAAGCCATCCTGCGGTGTTGCGGCCAGGTCACAAGAAAGCGAGTTGAAGAAAGGAGCTCAGGGGCACTGTAATTCACAAACCTGCAGAGTTATAAATGACAGCTATCATCCAAAAATAGACTGAAGTAAGGCTGCCAAGAGGACTTGAAAGCGGGGCAGAATTGCAGGAAACCGATTTCAGGAGGTAGACTGGAATTGCATTGAAAGCATAGGAAAAGAGGCAGAACGTCCACAATGATGCACTTGGCCAAAAAGGGCATATGCGTTTTTTCCTGAATATATTCAGGAAAAAACGCATACGCCCTTTTTGGCCAACCAAGCAAGCTTGCAAAGGAAATCTGCACTACAATGAAGTCTCACTTCCCCCCGGTCAAAAGGGCCATCTGAAAAAAGTGTAAAATCCAGAAAGGCAGGACAGGCCATGGAGAACTGGGAGCCTTGTTATGCTGATGGGCGGGATGTAAATTGCCAACAGACACTCGGGAGAAGTGTATGGTGTTTCCTGAAACATCTAAAAAACAAAGCAACAGAACCTAGGGCACTTCCACTTATGGTCCTATAGCTTAGGGAAATTAAAATCAAAAAGACACAGCCACCCCAAAGTTTGGGACGCCTCTGTTTACAAGAACCTCGTTTACAGTACAAGTTCAACATCGCAGAAAGTGAAAAATGGATAAAGAAGTTGTGGTATTTACTTACAAAGCAATATCACTCAGCAATGAAATCTGTGTCATCAGGCCCTTAGCAGCACAATGAGTGGATTCAGGTATGATGATTCTAACTGAAGTAAGTCACACAGAAAAAGAAACATCATAAGATATCAGTAATACACGGAATGTAAACGTGGCTACACAGGAACTGAATTACAGAACAGAACAGGGTCTCAAATTTAGAAAACCAACTTATGCTTGCTTAAGGGTAAAGGTGAGTTGGGGTGCTGCATAAACCAGAGATTGAAATGAGCACAGATAAAGTTCCTTAAGTCAAATATGGAATAGACAAGAGCTACTCCTTGCTCAACGAAATGGACTCAACACCGCATATTAAACGCCTAAGAAGGTACCTGACTAGTAAGTATCTTAAAACCTATGGATTGCTATGTCTCCGAAAGAGAATCAAGCATGTGTACAGGGGCATAAACGCAGCAGTGATAGGATTGGAGAGGTTCGGTGAGCAAATGAAGACCCTTTGAAGTCATATTGCATGGTACCCATTCCATGGGTCTCAACTCTCCAGGTTTAAGGTATTCTTCCTTCAGCTAAAACATGCATGTGGAACCCAAGTATGATCAACCATGTGAACGGGAGACGTGTTCAAATATGTCTCAGTTTTCCTCCCCTGGTACTCGGGTGCAACATTCCAGACGCTTTACTAACACTCTCCCCACTTGGAGAGTCAGCGCCTTTAACCTCCTGTTTGGCCCAGTTTGCAATTTCAGCGGAAGATGAACAGGAATAGCGAGAACCAATGAGAGGCTAGCTGGAGGTGTCTGGACGGTCAAATTTAACTCTCATTTCCCACCAGGAAGAGGAAATAACCAAAGGCTCAGCGTGCCATGCCAGAACCACATTAGGGCCTGAAGCCATCCTGCGGTGTTGCAGCCAGGTCACAAGAAAGCGAGTTGAAGAAAGGAGCTCAGGGGCACTGTAATTCACAAACCTGCAGAGTTATAAATGACAGCTATCGTCCAAAAATAGACTGAAGTAAGGCTGCCAAGAGGACTTGAAAGCGGGGCAGAATTGCAGGAAACCGATTTCAGGAGGTAGACTGGAATTGCATTGAAAGCATAGGAAAAGAGGCAGAACGTCCACAATGATGCACTTGGCCAAAAAGGGCATATGCGTTTTTTCCTGAATATATTCAGGAAGAAACGCATACGCCCTTTTTGGCCAACCAAGCAAGCTTGCAAAGGAAATCTGCACTACAATGAAGTCTCACTTCCCCCCGGTCAAAAGGGCCATCTGAAAAAAGTGTAAAATCCAGAAAGGCAGGACAGGCCATGGAGAACTGGGAGCCTTGTTATGCTGATGGGCGGGATGTAAATTGCCAACAGACACTTGGGAGAAGTGTATGGTGTTTCCTGAAACATCTAAAAAACAAAGCAACAGAACCTAGGGCACTTCCACTTATGGTCCTATAGCTTAGGGAAATTAAAATCAAAAAGACACAGCCACCCCAAAGTTTGGAACGGCTCTGTTTACAAGAACCTCGTTTACAGTACAAGTTCAACATCGCAGAAAGTGAAAAATGGATAAAGAAGTTGTGGTATTTACTTACAAAGCAATATCACTCAGCAATGAAATCTGTGTCATCAGGCCCTTAGCAGCACAATGAGTGGATTCAGGTATGATGATTCTAACTGAAATAAGTCACACAGAAAAAGAAACATCATAAGATATCAGTAATACACGGAATGTAAACTTGGCTACACAGGAACTGAATTACAGAACAGAACACGGTCTCAAATTTAGAAAACCAACTTATGCTTGCTTAAGGGGAAAGGTGAGTTGGGGTGCTGTATAAAACCAGAGATTGAAATGAGCACAGATAAAGTTCCTTAAGTCAAATATGGAATAGACAAGAGCTACTCCTTGCTCAACGAAATGGACTCAACACCGCATATTAAACGCCTAAGAATGTACCTGACTAGTAAGTATCGTAAAACCTATGGATTGCTATGTCTCCGAAAGAGAATCAAGCATGTGTACAGGGGCATAAACGCAGCAGTGATAGGATTGGAGAGGTTCGGTGAGCAAATGAAGACCCTTTGAAGTCATATTGCATGGTAACCATTCCACGGGTCTCAACTCTCCAGGTTTAAGGTATTCTTCCTTCAGCTAAAACATGCATGTGGAACCCAAGTATGATCAACCATGTGAACGGGAGACGTGTTCAAATATGTCTCAGTTTTCCTCCCCTGGTACTCGGGTGCAACATTCCAGACGCTTTACTAACACTCTCCTCACTTGGAGAGTCAGCGCCTTTAACCTACTGTTTGGCCCAGTTTGCAATTTCTGCGGAAGATGAACAGGAATAAAAAACGCATACGCCCTTTTTGGCCAACCAAGCAAGCTTGCAAAGGAAATCTGCACTACAATGAAGTCTCACTTCCCCCCGGTCAAAAGGGCCATCTGAAAAAAGTGTAAAATCCAGAAAGGCAGGACAGGCCATGGAGAACTGGGAGCCTTGTTATGCTGATGGGCGGGATGTAAATTGCCAACAACCACTCGGGAGAAGTGTATGGTGTTTCCTGAAACATCTAAAAAACAAAGCAACAGAACCTAGGGCACTGCCACTTATGGTCCTATAGCTTAGGGAAATTAAAATCAAAAAGACACAGCCACCCCAAAGTTTGGAACGGCTCTGTTTACAAGAACCTCGTTTACAGTACAAGTTCAACATCGCAGAAAGTGAAAAATGGATAAAGAAGTTGTGGTATTTACTTACAAAGCAATATCACTCAGCAATGAAATCTGTGTCATCAGGCCCTTAGCAGCACAATGAGTGGATTCAGGTATGATGATTCTAACTGAAATAAGTCACACAGAAAAAGAAAAACCATAAGATATCAGTAATACACGGAATGGAAACTTGGCTACACAGGAACTGAATTACAGAACAGAACAGGGTCTCAAATTTAGTAAACCAACTTATTCTTACTTAAGGGTAAAGGTGAGTTGGGGTGCTGCATAAAACCAGAGATTGAAATGAGCACAGATAAAGTTCCTTAAGCCAAATATGGAATAGACAAGAGCTACTCCTTGCTCAACGAAATGGACTCAACACCGCATATTAAACGCCTAAGAATGTGCCTGACTAGTAAGTATCTTAAAACCTATGGATTGCTATGTCTCCGAAAGAGAATCAAGCATGTGTACAGGGGAATAAACGCAGCAGTGATAGGATTGGAGAGGTTCGGTGAGCAAATGAAGACCCTTTGAAGTCATATTGCATGGTACCCATTACACGGGTCTCAACTCTCCAGGTTTAAGGTATTCTTCCTTCAGCTAAAACATGCATGTGGAACCCAAGTATGATCAACCATGTGAACGGGAGACGTGTTCAAATATGTCTCAGTTTTCCTCCCCTGGTACTCGGGTGCAACATTCCAGACGCTTTACTAACACTCTCCCCACTTGGAGAGTCAGCGCCTTTAACCTCCTGTTTGGCCCACTTTGCAATTTCTGCGGAAGATGAACAGGAATAGCGAGAACCAATGAGAGGCTAGCTGGAGGTGTCTGGACGGGCAAATTTAACTCTCATTTCCCACAAGGAAGAGGAAATAACCAAAGGCTCAGCGTGCCGTACCGGAACCAGATTAGGGCCTGAAGCCATCCTGCGGTGTTGCGGGCAGCTCAAAAGAAAGCGAGTTGAAGAAAGGAGCTCAGGGGCACTGTAATTCAAAAACCTGCAGAGTTATAAATGACAGCTATCGTCCAAAAATAGACTGAAGTAAGGCTGCCAAGAGGACTTGAAAGCGGGGCAGAATTGCAGGAAACCGATTTCAGGAGGTAGACTGGAATTGCATTGAAAGCATAGGAAAAGAGGCAGAACGTCCACAATGATGCACTTGGCCAAAAAGGGCGTATGCGTTTTTTCCTGAATATATTCAGGAAAAAACGCATACGCCCTTTTTGGCCAACCAAGCAAGCTTGCAAAGGAAATCTGCACTACAATGAAGTCTCACTTCCCCCCGGTCAAAAGGGCCATCTGAAAAAAGTGTAAAATCCAGAAAGGCAGGACAGGCCATGGAGAACTGGGAGCCTTGTTATGCTGATGGGCGGGATGTAAATTGCCAACAGACACTCGGGAGAAGTGTATGGTGTTTCCTGAAACATCTAAAAAACAAAGCAACAGAACCTAGGGCACTTCCACTTATGGTCCTATAGCTTAGGGAAATTAAAATCAAAAAGACACAGCCACCCCAAAGTTTGGGACGCCTCTGTTTACAAGAACCTCGTTTACAGTACAAGTTCAACATCGCAGAAAGTGAAAAATGGATAAAGAAGTTGTGGTATTTACTTACAAAGCAATATCACTCAGCAATGAAATCTATGTCATCAGGTCCTTAGCATCACAATGAGTGGATTCAGGTATGATGATTCTAACTGAAGTAAGTCACACAGAAAAAGAAACATCATAAGATATCAGTAATACACGGAATGTAAACTTGGCTACACAGGAACTGAATTACAGAACAGAACAGGGTCTCAAATTTAGAAAACCAACTTATGCTTGCTTAAGGGGAAAGGTGAGTTGGGGTGCTGCATAAAACCAGAGATTGAAATGAGCACAGATAAAGTTCCTTAAGTCAAATATGGAATAGACAAGAGCTACTCCTTGCTCAACGAAATGGACTCAAAACCGCATATTAAACGTCTAAGAATGTACCTGACTAGTAAGTATCTTAAAACCTATGGATTGCTATGTCTCCGAAAGAGAATCAAGCATGTGTACAGGGGCATAAACGCAGCAGTGATAGGATTGGAGAGGTTCGGTGAGCAAATGAAGACCCTTTGAAGTCATATTGCATGGTACCCATTACACGGGTCTTAACTCTCCAGGTTTAAGGTATTCTTCCTTCAGCTAAAACATGCATGTGGAACCCAAGTATGATCAACCATGTGAACGGGAGACGTGTTCAAATATGTCTCAGTTTTCCTCCCCTGGTACTCGGGTGCAACATTCCAGACGCTTTACTAACACTCTCCCCACTTGGAGAGTCAGCGCCTTTAACCTCCTGTTTGGCCCAGTTTGCAATTTCTGCGGAAGATGAACAGGAATAGCGAGAACCAATGAGAGGCTAGCTGGAGGTGTCTGGACGGGCAAATTTAACTCTCATTTCCCACAAGGAAGAGGAAATAACCAAAGGCTCAGCGTGCCGTGCCGGAACCAGATTAGGGCCTGAAGCCATCCTGCGGTGTTGCGGCCAGCTCAAAAGAAAGCGAGTTGAAGAAAGGAGCTCAGGGGCACTGTAATTCACAAACCTGCAGAGTTATAAATGACAGCTATCGTCCAAAAACATACTGAAGTAAGCCTGCCAAGAGGACTTGAAAGCGGGGCAGAATTGCAGGAAACCGATTTCAGGAGGTAGACTGGAATTGCATTGAAAGCATAGGAAAAGAGGCAGAACGTCCACAATGATGCACTTGGCCAAAAAGGGCGTATGCGTTTTTTCCTGAATATATTCAGGAAAAAACGCATACGCCCTTTCTGGCCAACCAAGCAAGCTTGCAAAGGAAATCTGCACTACAATGAAGTCTCACTTCCCCCAGGTCAAAAGGGCCATCTGAAAAAAGTGTAAAATCCAGAAAGGCAGGACAGGCCATGGAGAACTGGGAGCCTTGTTATGCTGATGGGCGGGATGTAAATTGCCAACAGACACTCGGGAGAAGTGTATGGTGTTTCCTGAAACATCTAAAAAACAAAGCAACAGAACCTAGGGCACTTCCACTTATGGTCCTATAGCTTAGGGAAATTAAACTCAAAAAGACACAGCCACCCCAAAGTTTGGGACGCCTCTGTTTACAAGAACCTCGTTTACAGTACAAGTTCAACATCGCAGAAAGTGAAAAATGGATAAAGAAGTTGTGGTATTTACTTACAAAGCAATATCACTCAGCAATGAAATCTAGGTCATCAGGCCCTTAGCAGCACAATGAGTGGATTCAGGTATGATGATTCTAACTGAAGTAAGTCACACAGAAAAAGAAACATCATAAGATATCAGTAATACACGGAATGTAAACTTGGCTACACAGGAACTGAATTACAGAACAGAACAGGGTCTCAAATTTAGAAAACCAACTTATGCTTGCTTAAGGGGAAAGGTGAGTTGGGGTGCTGCATAAAACCAGAGATTGAAATGAGGACAGATAAAGTTCCTTAAGTCAAATATGGAATAGACAAGAGCTACTCCTTGCTCAACGAAATGGACTCAACACCGCATATTAAACGTCTAAGAATGTACCTGACTAGTAAGTATCTTAAAATCTATGGATTGCTATGTCTCCGAAAGAGAATCAAGCATGTGTACAGGGGCATAAACGCAGCAGTGATAGGATTGGAGAGGTTCGGTGAGCAAATGAAGACCCTTTGAAGTCATATTGCATGGTACCCATTACACGGGTCTTAACTCTCCAGGTTTAAGGTATTCTTCCTTCAGCTAAAACATGCATGTGGAACCCAAGTATGATCAACCATGTGAACGGGAGACGTGTTCAAATATGTCTCAGTTTTCCTCCCCTGGTACTCGGGTGCAACATTCCAGACGCTTTACTAACACTCTCCCCACTTGGAGAGTCAGCGCCTTTAACCTCCTGTTTGGCCCAGTTTGCAATTTCTGCGGAAGATGAACAGGAATAGCGAGAACCAATGAGAGGCTAGCTGGAGGTGTCTGGACGGGCAAATTTAACTCTCATTTCCCACCAGGAAGAGGAATTAACCAAAGGCTCAGCGTGCCGGGCCGGAACCAGATTAGGGCCTGAAGCCATCCTGCGGTGTTGCGGCCAGGTCACAAGAAAGCGAGTTGAAGAAAGGAGCTCAGGGGCACTGTAATTCACAAACCTGCAGGGTTATAAATGACAGCTATCGTCCAAAAATAGACTGAAGTAAGACTGCCAAGAGGACTTGAAAGCGGGGCAGAATTGCAGGAAACCGATTTCAGGAGGTAGACTGGAATTGCATTGAAAGCATAGGAAAAGAGGCAGAACGTCCACAATGATGCACTTGGCCAAAAAGGGCGTATGCGTTTTTTCCTGAATATATTCAGGAAAAAACGCATACGCCCTTTTTGGCCAACCAAGCAAGCTTGCAAAGGAAATCTGCACTACAATGAAGTCTCACTTCCCCCCGGTCAAAAGGGCCATCTGAAAAAAGTGTAAAATCCAGAAAGGCAGGACAGGCCATGGAGAACTGGGAGCCTTGTTATGCTGATGGGCGGGATGTAAATTGCCAACAGACACTCGGGAGAAGTGTATGGTGTTTCCTGAAACATCTAAAAAACAAAGCAACAGAACCTAGGGCACTTCCACTTATGGTCCTATAGCTTAGGGAAATTAAAATCAAAAAGACACAGCCACCCCAAAGTTTGGGACGCCTCTGTTTACAAGAACCTCGTTTACAGTACAAGTTCAACATCGCAGAAAGTGAAAAATGGATAAAGAAGTTGTGGTATTTACTTACAAAGCAATATCACTCAGCAATGAAATCTAGGTCATCAGGCCCTTAGCAGCACAATGAGTGGATTCAGGTATGATGATTCTAACTGAAGTAAGTCACACAGAAAAAGAAACATCATAAGATATCAGTAATACACGGAATGTAAACTTGGCTACACAGGAACTGAATTACAGAACAGAACAGGGTCTCAAATTTAGAAAACCAACTTATGCTTGCTTAAGGGGAAAGGTGAGTTGGGGTGCTGCATAAAACCAGAGATTGAAATGAGGACAGATAAAGTTCCTTAAGTCAAATATGGAATAGACAAGAGCTACTCCTTGCTCAACGAAATGGACTCAACACCGCATATTAAACGTCTAAGAATGTACCTGACTAGTAAGTATCTTAAAATCTATGGATTGCTATGTCTCCGAAAGAGAATCAAGCATGTGTACAGGGGCATAAACGCAGCAGTGATAGGATTGGAGAGGTTCGGTGAGCAAATGAAGACCCTTTGAAGTCATATTGCATGGTACCCGTTACACGGGTCTTAACTCTCCAGGTTTAAGGTATTCTTCCTTCAGCTAAAACATGCATGTGGAACCCAAGTATGATCAACCATGTGAATGGGAGACGTGTTCAAATATGTCTCAGTTTTCCTCCCCTGGTACTCGGGTGCAACATTCCAGACGCTTTACTAACACTCTCCCCACTTGGAGAGTCAGCGCCTTTAACCTCCTGTTTGGCCCAGTTTGCAATTTCTGCGGAAGATGAACAGGAATAGCGAGAACCAATGAGAGGCTAGCTGGAGGTGTCTGGACGGGCAAATTTAACTCTCATTTCCCACCAGGAAGAGGAATTAACCAAAGGCTCAGCATGCCGGGCCGGAACCAGATTAGGGCCTGAAGCCATCCTGCGGTGTTGCGGCCAGGTCACAAGAAAGCGAGTTGAAGAAAGGAGCTCAGGGGCACTGTAATTCACAAACCTGCAGGGTTATAAATGACAGCTATCGTCCAAAAATAGACTGAAGTAAGGCTGCCAAGAGGACTTGAAAGCGGGGCAGAATTGCAGGAAACCGATTTCAGGAGGTAGACTGGAATTGCATTGAAAGCATAGGAAAAGAGGCAGAACGTCCACAATGATGCACTTGGCCAAAAAGGGCGTATGCGTTTTTTCCTGAATATATTCAGGAAAAAACGCATACGCCCTTTTTGGCCAACCAAGCAAGCTTGCAAAGGAAATCTGCACTACAATGAAGTCTCACTTCCCCCCGGTCAAAAGGGCCATCTGAAAAAAGTGTAAAATCCAGAAAGGCAGGACAGGCCATGGAGAACTGGGAGCCTTGTTATGCTGATGGGCGGGATGTAAATTGCCAACAGACACTCGGGAGAAGTGTATGGTGTTTCCTGAAACATCTAAAAAACAAAGCAACAGAACCTAGGGCACTTCCACTTATGGTCCTATAGCTTAGGGAAATTAAAATCAAAAAGACACAGCCACCCCAAAGTTTGGGACGCCTCTGTTTACAAGAACCTCGTTTACAGTACAAGTTCAACATCGCAGAAAGTGAAAAATGGATAAAGAAGTTGTGGTATTTACTTACAAAGCAATATCACTCAGCAATGAAATCTGTGTCATCAGGCCCTTAGCAGCACAATGAGTGGATTCAGGTATGATGATTCTAACTGAAGTAAGTCACACAGAAAAAGAAACATCATAAGATATCAGTAATACACGGAATGGATACTTGGCTACACAGGAACTGAATTACAGAACAGAACAGGGTCTCAAATTTAGAAAACCAACTATGCTTGCTTAAGGGTAAAGGTGAGTTGGGGTGCTGCATAAAACCAGAGATTGAAATGAGCACAGATAAAGTTCCTTAAGTCAAATATGGAATAGACAAGAGCTACTCCTTGCTCAACGAAATGGACTCAACACCGCATATTAAACGCCTAAGAATGTGCCTGACTAGTAAGTATCTTAAAACCTATGGATTGCTATGTCTCCGAAAGAGAATCAAGCATGTGTACAGGGGCATAAACGCAGCAGTGATAGGATTGGAGAGGTTCGGTGAGCAAATGAAGACCCTTTGAAGTCATATTGCATGGTACCCATTCCACGGGTCTCAACTCTCCAGGTTTAAGGTATTCTTCCTTCAGCTAAAACATGCATGTGGAACCCAAGTATGATCAACCATGTGAACGGGAGACGTGTTCAAATATGTCTCAGTTTTCCTCCCCTGGTACTCGGGTGCAACATTCCAGACGCTTTACTAACACTCTCCCCACTTGGAGAGTCAGTGCCTTTAACCTCCTGTTTGGCCCAGTTTGCAATTTCTGCGGAAGATGAACAGGAATAGCGAGAACCAATGAGAGGCTAGCTGGAGGTGTCTGGACGGGCAAATTTAACTCTCATTTCCCACAAGGAAGAGGAAATAAACAAAGGCTCAGCGTGCCGTACCGGAACCAGATTAGGGCCTGAAGCCATCCTGCGGTGTTGCGGCCAGCTCAAAAGAAAGCGAGTTGAAGAAAGGAGCTCAGGGGCACTGTAATTCACAAACCTGCAGAGTTATAAATGACAGCTATCGTCCAAAAACATACTGAAGTAAGGCTGCCAATAGGACTTGAAAGCGGGGCAGAATTGCAAGAAACCGATTTCAGGAGGTAGACTGGAATTGCATTGAAAGCATAGGAAAAGAGGCAGAACGTCCACAATGATGCACTTGGCCAAAAAGGGCGTATGCGTTTTTTCCTGAATATATTCAGGGAAAAACGCATACGCCCTTTTTGGCCAACCAAGCAAGCTTGCAAAGGAAATCTGCACTACAATGAAGTCTCACTTCCCCCCGGTCAAAAGGGCCATCTGAAAAAAGTGTAAAATCCAGAAAGGCAGGACAGGACATGGAGAACTGGGAGCCTTGTTATGCTGATGGGCGGGATGTAAATTGCCAACAGACACTCGGGAGAAGCGTATGGTGTGTCCTGAAACATCTAAAAAACAAAGCAACAGAACCTAGGGCACTTCCACTTATGGTCCTATAGCTTAGGGAAATTAAAATCAAAAAGACACAGCCACCCCAAAGTTTGGGACGCCTCTGTTTACAAGAACCTCGTTTACAGTACAAGTTCAACATCGCAGAAAGTGAAAAATGGATAAAGAAGTTGTGGTATTTACTTACAAAGCAATATCACTCAGCAATGAAATCTATGTCATCAGGCCCTTAGCATCACAATGAGTGGATTCAGGTATGATGATTCTAACTGAAGTAAGTCACACAGAAAAAGAAACATCATAAGATATCAGTAATACACGGAATGTAAACTTGGCTACACAGGAACTGAATTACAGAACAGAACAGGGTCTCAAATTTAGAAAACCAACTTATGCTTGCTTAAGGGGAAAGGTGAGTTGGGGTGCTGCATAAAACCAGAGATTGAAATGAGCACAGATAAAGTTCCTTAAGTCAAATATGGAATAGACAAGAGCTACTCCTTGCTCAACGAAATGGACTCAACACCGCATATTAAACGTCTAAGAATGTACCTGACTAGTAAGTATCTTAAAACCTATGGATTGCTATGTCTCCGAAAGAGAATCAAGCATGTGTACAGGGGCATAAACGCAGTAATGATAGGATTGGAGAGGTTCGGTGAGCAAATGAAGACCCTTTGAAGTCATATTGCATGGTACCCATTACACGGGTCTTAACTCTCCAGGTTTAAGGTATTCTTCCTTCAGCTAAAACATGCATGTGGAACCCAAGTATGATCAACCATGTGAACGGGAGACGTGTTCAAATATGTCTCAGTTTTCCTCCCCTGGTACTCGGGTGCAACATTCCAGACGCTTTACTAACACTCTCCCCACTTGGAGAGTCAGCGCCTTTAACCTCCTGTTTGGCCCAGTTTGCAATTTCTGCGGAAGATGAACAGGAATAGCGAGAACCAATGAGAGGCTAGCTGGAGGTGTCTGGACGGGCAAATTTAACTCTCATTTCCCACCAAGAAGAGGAATTAACCAAAGGCTCAGCATGCCGGGCCGGAACCAGATTAGGGCCTGAAGCCATCCTGCGGTGTTGCGGCCAGGTCACAAGAAAGCGAGTTGAAGAAAGGAGCTCAGGGGCACTGTAATTCACAAACCTGCAGAGTTATAAATGACAGCTATCGTCCAAAAATAGACTGAAGTAAGGCTGCCAAGAGGACTTGCAAGCGGGGCAGAATTGCAGGAAACCGATTTCAGGAGGTAGACTGGAATTGCATTGAAAGCATAGGAAAAGAGGCAGAACGTCCACAATGATGCACTTGGCCAAAAAGGGCGTATGCGTTTTTTCCTGAATATATTCAGGAAAAAACGCATACGCCCTTTTTGGCCAACCAAGCAAGCTTGCAAAGGAAATCTGCACTACAATGAAGTCTCACTTCCCCCCGGTCAAAAGGGCCATCTGAAAAAAGTGTAAAATCCAGAAAGGCAGGACAGGCCATGGAGAACTGGGAGCCTTGTTATGCTGATGGGCGGGATGTAAATTGCCAACAGACACTCCGGAGAAGTGTATGGTGTTTCCTGAAACATCTAAAAAACAAAGCAGCAGAGCCTAGGGCACTGCCACTTATGGTCCTATAGCTTAGGGAAATTAAAATCAAAAAGACACAGCCACCCCAAAGTTTGGGACGCCTCTGTTTACAAGAACCTCGTTTACAGTACAAGTTCAACATCGCAGAAAGTGAAAAATGGATAAAGAAGTTGTGGTATTTACTTACAAAGCAATATCACTCAGCAATGAAATCTGTGTCATCAGGCCCTTAGCAGCACAATGAGTGGATTCAGGTATGATGATTCTAACTGAAGTAAGTCACACAGAAAAAGAAACATCATAAGATATCACTAATACACAGAATGGAAACTTGGCTACACAGGAACTGAATTACAGAACAGAACAGGGTCTCAAATTTAGAAAACCAACTATGCTTGCTTAAGGGTAAAGGTGAGTTGGGGTGCTGCATAAAACCAGAGATTGAAATGAGCACAGATAAAGTTCCTTAAGTCAAATATGGAATAGACAAGAGCTACTCCTTGCTCAACGAAATGGACTCAACACCGCATATTAAACGTCTAAGAATGTACCTGACTAGTAAGTATCTTAAAACCTATGGATTGCTATGTCTCCGAAAGAGAATCAAGCATGTGTACAGGGGCATAAACGCAGCAGTGATAGGATTGGAGAGGTTCGGTGAGCAAATGAAGACCCTTTGAAGTCATATTGCATGGTACCCATTACACGGGTCTTAACTCTCCAGGTTTAAGGTATTCTTCCTTCAGCTAAAACATGCATGTGGAACCCAAGTATGATCAACCATGTGAACGGGAGACGTGTTCAAATATGTCTCAGTTTTCCTCCCCTGGTACTCGGGTGCAACATTCCAGACGCTTTACTAACACTCTCCCCACTTGGAGAGTCAGTCCCTTTAACCTCCTGTTTGGCCCAGTTTGCAATTTCTGCGGAAGATGAACAGGAAAAGCGAGAACCAATGAGAGGCTAGCTGGAGGTGTCTGGACGGGCAAATTTAACTCTCATTTCCCACCAGGAAGAGGAATTAACCAAAGGCTCAGCATGCCGGGCCGGAACCAGATTAGGGCCTGAAGCCATCCTGCGGTGTTGCGGCCAGGTCACAAGAAAGCGAGTTGAAGAAAGGAGCTCAGGGGCACTGTAATTCACAAACCTGCAGAGTTATAAATGACAGCTATCGTCCAAAAATAGACTGAAGTAAGGCTGCCAAGAGGACTTGAAAGCGGGGCAGAATTGCAGGAAACCGATTTCAGGAGGTAGACTGGAATGACATTGAAAGCATAGGAAAAGAGGCAGACCGTCCACAATGATGCACTTGGCCAAAAAGGGCGTATGCGTTTTTTCCTGAATATATTCAGGAAAAAACGCATACGCCCTTTTTGGCCAACCAAGCAAGCTTGCAAAGGAAATCTGCACTACAATGAAGTCTCACTTCCCCCCGGTCAAAAGGGCCATCTGAAAAAAGTGTAAAATCCAGAAAGGCAGGACAGGCCATGGAGAACTGGGAGCCTTGTTATGCTGATGGGCGGGATGTAAATTGCCAACAGACACTCGGAAGAAGTGTATGGTGTTTCCTGAAACATCTAAAAAACAAAGCAACAGAGCCTAGGGCACTGCCACTTATGGTCTTATAGCTTAGGGAAATTAAAATCAAAAAGACACAGCCACCCCAAAGTTTGGGACGCCTCTGTTTACAAGAACCTCGTTTACAGTACAAGTTCAACATCGCAGAAAGTGAAAAATGGATAAAGAAGTTGTGGTATTTACTTACAAAGCAATATCACTCAGCAATGAAATCTGTGTCATCAGGCCCTTAGCAGCACAATGAGTGGATTCAGGTATGATGATTCTAACTGAAGTAAGTCACACAGAAAAAGAAACATCATAAGATATCAGTAATACATGGAATGTAAACTTGGCTACACAGGAACTGAATTACAGAACAGAACAGGGTCTCAAATTTAGAAAACCAACTTATGCTTGCTTAAGGGGAAAGGTGAGTTGGGGTGCTGCATAAAACCAGAGATTGAAATGAGCACAGATAAAGTTCCTTAAGTCAAATATGGAATAGACAAGAGCTACTCCTTGCTCAACGAAATGGACTCAACACCGCATATTAAACGTCTAAGAATGTACCTGACTAGTAAGTATCTTAAAACCTATGGATTGCTATGTCTCCGAAAGAGAATCAAGCATGTGTACAGGGGCATAAACGCAGCAGTGATAGGATTGGAGAGGTTCGGTGAGCAAATGAAGACCCTTTGAAGTCATATTGCATGGTACCCATTACACGGGTCTTAACTCTCCAGGTTTAAGGTATTCTTCCTTCAGCTAAAACATGCATGTGGAACCCAAGTATGATCAACCATGTGAACGGGAGACGTGTTCAAATATGTCTCAGTTTTCCTCCCCTGGTACTCGGGTGCAACATTCCAGACGCTTTACTAACACTCTCCCCACTTGGAGAGTCAGCGCCTTTAACCTCCTGTTTGGCCCAGTTTGCAATTTCTGCGGAAGATGAACAGGAATAGCGAGAACCAATGAGAGGCTAGCTGGAGGTGTCTGGACGGGCAAATTTAACTCTCATTTCCCACCAGGAAGAGGAATTAACCAAAGGCTCAGCATGCCGGGCCGGAACCAGATTAGGGCCTGAAGCCATCCTGCGGTGTTGCGGCCAGGTCACAAGAAAGCGAGTTGAAGAAAGGAGCTCAGGGGCACTGTAATTCACAAACCTGCAGAGTTATAAATGACAGCTATCGTCCAAAAATAGACTGAAGTAAGGCTGCCAAGAGGACTTGCAAGCGGGGCAGAATTGCAGGAAACCGATTTCAGGAGGTAGACTGGAATTGCATTGAAAGCATAGGAAAAGAGGCAGAACGTCCACAATGATGCACTTGGCCAAAAAGGGCGTATGCGTTTTTTCCTGAATATATTCAGGAAAAAACGCATACGCCCTTTTTGGCCAACCAAGCAAGCTTGCAAAGGAAATCTGCACTACAATGAAGTCTCACTTCCCCCCGGTCAAAAGGGCCATCTGAAAAAAGTGTAAAATCCAGAAAGGCAGGACAGGCCATGGAGAACTGGGAGCCTTGTTATGCTGATGGGCGGGATGTAAATTGCCAACAGACACTCGGGAGAAGTGTATGGTGTTTCCTGAAACATCTAAAAAACAAAGCAGCAGAGCCTAGGGCACTGCCACTTATGGTCCTATAGCTTAGGGAAATTAAAATCAAAAAGACACAGCCACCCCAAAGTTTGGGACGCCTCTGTTTACAAGAACCTCGTTTACAGTACAAGTTCAACATCGCAGAAAGTGAAAAATGGATAAAGAAGTTGTGGTATTTACTTACAAAGCAATATCACTCAGCAATGAAATCTGTGTCATCAGGCCCTTAGCAGCACAATGAGTGGATTCAGGTATGATGATTCTAACTGAAGTAAGTCACACAGAAAAAGAAACATCATAAGATATCACTAATACACGGAATGGAAACTTGGCTACACAGGAACTGAATTACAGAACAGAACAGGGTCTCAAATTTAGAAAACCAACTATGCTTGCTTAAGGGTAAAGGTGAGTTGGGGTGCTGCATAAAACCAGAGATTGAAATGAGCACAGATAAAGTTCCTTAAGTCAAATATGGAATAGACAAGAGCTACTCCTTGCTCAACGAAATGGACTCAACACCGCATATTAAACGCCTAAGAATGTGCCTGACTAGTAAGTATCTTAAAACCTATGGATTGCTATGTCTCCGAAAGAGAATCAAGCATGTGTACAGGGGCATAAAGGCAGCAGTGATAGGATTGGAGAGGTTCGGTGAGCAAATGAAGACCCTTTGAAGTCATATTGCATGGTACCCATTACACGGGTCTCAACTCTCCAGGTTTAAGGTATTCTTCCTTCAGCTAAAACATGCATGTTGAACCTAGAGTATGATCAACCATGTGATCGGGAGACGTGTTCAAATATGTCTCAGTTTTCGTACCCTGGTACTCGGGTGCAACATTCCAGACGCTTTACTAACACTCTCCCCAGTTGGAGAGTCAGCGCCTTTAACCTCCTGTTTGGCCCAGTTTGCAATTTCTGCGGAAGATGAACAGGAATAGCGAGAACCAATGAGAGACTAGCTGGAGGTGTTTGGACGGGCAAATTTAACTCTCATTTCCCACCAGGAAGAGGAAATAACCAAAGGCTCAGCCTGCCGTACCGGAACCAGATTAGGGCCTGAAGCCATCCTGCGGTGTTGTGGCCAGCTCAAAAGAAAGCGAGTTGAAGAAAGGAGCTCAGGGGCACTGTAATTCACAAACCTGCAGAGTTATAAATGACAGCTATCGTCCAAAAACATACTGAAGTAAGGCTGCCAAGAGGACTTGAAAGCGGGGCAGAATTGCAGGAAACCGATTTCAGGAGGTAGACTGGAATTGCATTGAAAGCATAGGAAAAGAGGCAGAACGTCCACAATGATGCACTTGGCCAAAAAGGGCGTATGCGTTTTTTCCTGAATATATTCAGGAAAAAACGCATACGCCCTTTTTGGCCAACCAAGCAAGCTTGCAAAGGAAATCTGCACTACAATGAAGTCTCACTTCCCCCCGGTCCAAAGGGCCATCTGAAAAAAGTGTAAAATCCAGAAAGGCAGGACAGGCCATGGAGAACTGGGAGCCTTGTTATGCTGATGGGCGGGATGTAAATTGCCAACAGACACTCGGGAGAAGTGTATGGTGTTTCCTGAAACATCTAAAAAACAAAGCAACAGAACCTAGGGCACTTCCACTTATGGTCCTATAGCTTAGGGAAATTAAAATCAAAAAGACACAGCCACCCCAAAGTTTGGGACGCCTCTGTTTACAAGAACCTCGTTTACAGTACAAGTTCAACATCACAGAAAGTGAAAAATGGATAAAGAAGTTGTGGTATTTACTTACAAAGCAATATCACTCAGCAATGAAATCTATGTCATCAGGCCCTTAGCATCACAATGAGTGGATTCAGGTATGATGATTCTAACTGAAATAAGTCACACAGAAAAAGAAACATCATAAGATATCAGTAATACACGGAATGTAAACTTGGCTACACAGGAACTGAATTACAGAACAGAACAGGGTCTCAAATTTAGAAAACCAACTTATGCTTGTTTAAGGGGAAAGGTGAGTTGGGGTGCTGCATAAAACCAGAGATTGAAATGAGCACAGATAAAGTTCCTTAAGTCAAATATGGAATAGACAAGAGCTACTCCTTGCTCAACGAAATGGACTCAACACCGCATATTAAACGCCTAAGAATGTACATGACTAGTAAGTATCTTAAAACCTATGGATTGCTATGTCTCCGAAAGAGAATCAAGCATGTGTACAGGGGCATAAACGCAGCAGTGATAGGATTGGAGAGGTTCGGTGAGCAAATGAAGACCCTTTGAAGTCATATTGCATGGTACCCATTACACGGGTCTTAACTCTCCAGGTTTAAGGTATTCTTCCTTCAGCTAAAACATGCATGTGGAACCCAAGTATGATCAACCATGTGAACGGGAGACGTGTTCAAATATGTCTCAGTTTTCCTCCCCTGGTACTCGGGTGCAACATTCCAGACGCTTTACTAACACTCTCCCCACTTGGAGCGTCAGCGCCTTTAACCTCCTGTTTGGCCCAGTTTGCAATTTCTGCGGAAGATGAACAGGAATAGCGAGAACCAATGAGAGACTAGCTGGAGGTGTTTGGACGGGCAAATTTAACTCTCATTTCCCACCAGGAAGAGGAAATAACCAAAGGCTCAGCGTGCCGTGCCGGAACCAGATTAGGGCCTGAAGCCATCCTGCGGTGTTGCGGCCAGGTCACAAGAAAGCAAGTTGAAGAAAGGAGCTCAGGGGCACTGTAATTCACAAACCTGCAGAGTTATAAATGACAGTTATCGTCCAAAAATAGACTGAAGTAAGGCTGCCAAGAGGACTTGAAAGCGGGGCAGAATTGCAGGAAACCGATTTCAGGAGGTAGACTGGAATTGCATTGAAAGCATAGGAAAAGAGGCAGAACGTCCACAATGATGCACTTGGCCAAAAAGGGCGTATGCGTTTTTTCCTGAATATATTCAGGAAAAAACGCATACGCACTTTTTGGCCAACCAAGCAAGCTTGCAAAGGAAATCTGCACTACAATGAAGTCTCACTTCCCCCCGGTCAAAAGGGCCATCTGAAAAAAGTGTAAAATCCAGAAAGGCAGGACAGGCCATGGAGAACTGGGAGCCTTGTTATGCTGATGGGCGGGATGTAAATTGCCAACAGACACTTGGGAGAAGTGTATGGTGTTTCCTGAAACATGTAAAAAACAAAGCAACAGAGCCTAGGGCACTTCCACTTATGGTCCTATAGCTTAGGGAAATTAAAATCAAAAAGACACAGCCACCCCAAAATTTGGAACGGCTCTGTTTACAAGAACCTCGTTTACAGTACAAGTTCAACATTGCAGAAAGTGAAAAATGGATAAAGAAGTTGTGGTATTCACTTACAAAGCAATATCACTCAGCAATGAAATCTATGTCATCAGGCCCTTAGCAGCACAATGAGTGGATTCAGGTATGATGATTCTAACTGAAATAAGTCACACAGAAAAAGAAACATCATAAGATATCAGTAATACACGGAATGGAAACTTGGCTACACAGGAACTGAATTACAGAACAGAACTGGGTCACAAATTTAGAAAAACAACTTATGCTTGCTTAAGGGTAAAGGTGAGTTGGGGTGCTGCATAAAACCAGAGATTGAAATGAGCACAGATAAAGTTCCTTAAGCCAAATATGGAATAGACAAGAGCTACTCCTTGCTCAACGAAATGGACTCAACACCGCATATTAAACGCCTAAGAATGTACCTGACTTGTAAGTATCTTAAAACCTATAGATTGCTATGTCTCCGAAAGAGAATCAAGCATGTGTACAGGGGCATAAACGCAGCAGTGATAGGATTGGAGAGGTTCGGTGAGCAAATGAAGACCCTTTGAAGTCATATTGCATGGTACCCATTCCACGGGTTTCAACTACCCAGGTTTAAGGTATTCTTCCTTCAGCTAAAACATGCATGTGGAACCTAGAGTATGATCAACCATGTGATCGGGAGACGTGTTCAAATATGTCTCAGTTTTCCTCCCCTGGTACTCGGGTGCAACATTCCAGACGCTTTACTAACACTCTCCCCACTTGGAGAGTCAGTCCCTTTAACCTCCTGTTTGGCCCAGTTTGCAATTTCTGCGGAAGATGAACAGGAATAGCGAGAACCAATGAGAGACTAGCTGGAGGTGTCTGGACGGGCAAATTTAACTCTCATTTCCCACCAGGAAGAGGAATTAACCAAAGGCTCAGCATGCCGGGCCGGAACCAGATTAGGGCCTCAAGTCATCCTGCGGTGTTGCGGCCAGCTCAAAAGAAAGCGAGTTGAAGAAAGGAGCTCAGGGGCACTGTAATTCACAAACCTGCAGAGTTATAAATGACAGCTATCGTCCAAAAATAGACTGAAGTAAGGCTGCCAAGAGGACTTGAAAGCGGGGCAGAATTGCAGGAAACCGATTTCAGGAGGTAGACTGAAATTGCATTGAAAGCATAGGAAAAGAGGCAGAACGTCCACAATGATGCACTTGGCCAAAAAGGGCGTATGCGTTTTTTCCTGAATATATTCAGGAAAAAACGCATACGCCCTTTTTGGCCAACCAAGCAAGCTTGCAAAGGAAATCTGCACTACAATGAAGTCTCACTTCCCCCCGGTCAAAAGGGCCATCTGAAAAAAGTGTAAAATCCAGAAAGGCAGGACAGGCCATGGAGAACTGGGAGCCTTGTTATGCTGATGGGCGGGATGTAAATCGCCAACAGACACTCGGGAGAAGTGTATGGTGTTTCCTGAAACATCTAAAAAACAAAGCAACAGAACCTAGGGCACTTCCACTTATGGTCCTATAGCTTAGGGAAATTAAAATCAAAAAGACACAGCCACCCCAAAGTTTGGGACGCCTCTGTTTACAAGAACCTCGTTTACAGTATAAGTTCAACATCGCAGAAAGTGAAAAATGGATAAAGAAGTTGTGGTATTTACTTACAAAGCAATATCACTCAGCAATGAAATCTGTGTCATCAGGCCCTTAGCAGCACAATGAGTGGATTCAGGTATGATGATTCTAACTGAAGTAAGTCACACAGAAAAAGAAACATCATAAGATATCAGTAATACACGGAATGTAAACTTGGCTACACAGGAACTGAATTACAGAACAGAACAGGGTCTCAAATTTAGAAAACCAACTTGTGCTTGCTTAAGGGGAAAGGTGAGTTGGGGTGCTGCATAAAACCAGAGATTGAAATGAGCACAGATAAAGTTCCTTAAGTCAAATATGGAATAGACAAGAGCTACTCCTTGCTCAACGAAATGGACTCAACACCGCATATTAAGCGCCTAAGAATGTACATGACTAGTAAGTATCTTAAAACCTATGGATTGCTATGTCTCCGAAAGAGAATCAAGCATGTGTACAGGGGCATAAACGCAGCAGTGATAGGATTGGAGAGGTTCGGTGAGCAAATGAAGACCCTTTGAAGTCATATTGCATGGTACCCATTACACGGGTCTTAACTCTCCAGGTTTAAGGTATTCTTCCTTCAGCTAAAACATGCATGTGGAACCCAAGTATGATCAACCATGTGAACGGGAGACGTGTTCAAATATGTCTCAGTTTTCCTCCCCTGGTACTCGGGTGCAACATTCCAGACGCTTTACTAACACTCTCCCCACTTGGAGAGTCAGCGCCTTTAACCTCCTGTTTGGCCCAGTTTGCAATTTCTGCGGAAGATGAACAGGAATAGCGAGAACCAATGAGAGACTAGCTGGAGGTGTTTGGACGGGCAAATTTAACTCTCATTTCCCACCAGGAAGAGGAAATAACCAAAGGCTCAGCGTGCCGTGCCGGAACCAGATTAGGGCCTGAAGCCATCCTGCGGTGTTGCGGCCAGGTCACAAGAAAGCAAGTTGAAGAAAGGAGCTCAGGGGCACTGTAATTCACAAATCTGCAGAGTTATAAATGACAGCTATCGTCCAAAAATAGACTGAAGTAAGGCTGCCAAGAGGACTTGAAAGCGGGGCAGAATTGCAGGAAACCGATTTCAGGAGGTAGACTGGAATTGCATTGAAAGCATAGGAAAAGAGGCAGAACGTCCACAATGATGCACTTGGGCAAAAAGGGCGTATGCGTTTTTTCCTGAATATATTCAGGAAAAAACGCATACGCCCTTTTTGGCCAACCAAGCAAGCTTGCAAAGGAAATCTGCACTACAATGAAGTCTCACTTCCCCCCGGTCAAAAGGGCCATCTGAAAAAAGTGTAAAATCCAGAAAGGCAGGACAGGCCATGGAGAACTGGGAGCCTTGTTATGCTGATGGGCGGGATGTAAATTGCCAACAACCACTCGGGAGAAGTGTATGGTGTTTCCTGAAACATCTAAAAAACAAAGCAACAGAGCCTAGGGCACTTCCACTTATGGTCCTATAGCTTAGGGAAATTAAAATCAAAAAGACACAGCCACCCCAAAGTTTGGAACGGCTCTGTTTACAAGAACCTCGTTTACAGTACAAGTTCAACATCGCAGAAAGTGAAAAATGGATAAAGAAGTTGTGGTATTCACTTACAAAGCAATATCACTCAGCAATGAAATCTATGTCATCAGGCCCTTAGCAGTACAATGAGTGGATTCAGGTATGATGATTCTAACTGAAATAAGTCACACAGAAAAAGAAACATCATAAGATATCAGTAATACACGGAATGGAAACTTGGCTACACAGGAACTGAATTACAGAACAGAACTGGGTCACAAATTTAGAAAAACAACTTATGCTTGCTTAAGGGTAAAGGTGAGTTGGGGTGCTGCATAAAACCAGAGATTGAAATGAGCACAGATAAAGTTCCTTAAGCCAAATATGGAATAGACAAGAGCTACTCCTTGCTCAAAGAAATGGACTCAACACCGCATATTAAACGCCTAAGAATGTACCTGACTTGTAAGTATCTTAAAACCTATAGATTGCTATGTCTCCGAAAGAGAATCAAGCATGTGTACAGGGGCATAAACGCAGCAGTGATAGGATTGGAGACGTTCGGTGAGCAAATGAAGACCCTTTGAAGTCATATTGCATGGTACCCATTACACGGGTCTTAACTCTCCAGGTTTAAGGTATTCTTCCTTCAGCTAAAACATGCATGTGGAACCCAAGTATGATCAACCATGTGAACGGGAGACGTGTTCAAATATGTCTCAGTTTTCCTCCCCTGGTACTCGGGTGCAACATTCCAGACGCTTTACTAACACTCTCCCGACTTGGAGAGTCAGTCCCTTTAACCTCCTGTTTGGCCCAGTTTGCAATTTCTGCGGAAGATGAACAGGAATAGCGAGAACCAATGAGAGACTAGCTGGAGGTGTCTGGACGGGCAAATTTAACTCTCATTTCCCACCAGGAAGAGGAATTAACCAAAGGCTCAGCGTGCCGTGCCGGAACCAGATTACGGCCTGAAGCCATCCTGCGGTGTTGCGGCCAGCTCAAAAGAAACCGAGTTGAAGAAAGGAGCTCAGGGGCACTGTAATACACAAACCTGCAGAGTTATAAATGACAGCTATCGTCCAAAAATAGACTGAAGTAAGGCTGCCAAGAGGACTTGAAAGCGGGGCAGAATTGCAGGAAACCGATTTCAGGAAGTAGACTGAAATTGCATTGAAAGCATAGGAAAAGAGGCAGAACGTCCACAATAATGCACTTGGCCAAAAAGGGCGTATGCATTTTTTCCTGAATATATTCAGGAAAAAACGCATACGCCCTTTTTGGCCAACCAAGCAAGCTTGCAAAGGAAATCTGCACTACAATGAAGTCTCACTTCCCCCTGGTCAAAAGGGCCATCTGAAAAAAGTGTAAAATCCAGAAAGGCAGTACAGGCCATTGAGAACTGGGAGCCTTGTTATGCTGATGGGCGGGATGTAAATTGCCAACAGACACTTGGGAGAAGTGTATGGTGTTTCCTGAAACATCTAAAAAACAAAGCAACAGAGCCTAGGGCACTTCCACTTATGGTCCTATAGCTTAGGGAAATTAAAATCAAAAATACACAGCCACCCCAAAGTTTGGAACGGCTCTGTTTACAAGAACCTCTTTTACCGTGCAAGTTCAACATCGCAGAAAGTGAAAAATGGATAAAGAACTTGTGGTACTTACGTACAATGCAGTATCACTCAGCAATGAAATCTATGTCATCAGGCACGTAGCAGCATAATGAGTAGATTCAGATACGATGATTCTAACTGAAATAAGTCACACAGAAAAAGAAACATCATAAGATATCACTAATACACGGAATGTAAACTTGGCTACACAGGAACTGAATTCCAAAACAGAACAGGTTCTCAAATTTAGAAAACCAACTTATGCTTGCTTAAGGGGAAAGGTGAGTTCAGTTGCTGCATAAAACCAGAGATTGAAATGAGCACAGATAAAGTTCCTTAAGCCAAATATGGAATAGACAAGAGCCACTCCTTGCTCAACGAAATGGACTCAACACCGCATATTAAACGCCTAAGAATGTACCTGACTAGTAAGTATCTTAAAACCTATGGATTGCTATGTCTCCGAAAGAGAATCAAGCATGTGTACAGGGGCATAAACGCAGCAGTGATAGGATTGGAGAGGTTCGGTGAGCAAATGAAGACTCTTTGAAGTCATATTGCATGGTACCCATTCCACGGGTTTCAATTACCCAGGTTTTAGGTATTCTTCCTTCAGCTAAAACATGCATGTGGAACCCAGAGTATGATCAACCATGTGATCGGGAGACGTGTTCAAATATGTCTCAGTTTTCCTCCCTTGGTACTCGGGTGCAACATTCCAGACGCTTTACTAACACTCTCCCCACTTGGAGAGTCAGCGCCTTTAACCTCCTGTTTGGCACAGTTTGCAATTTCTGCGGAAGATGAACAGGAATAGCGAGAACCAATGAGAGGCTAGCTGGAGGTGTCTGGACGGGCAAATTTAACTCTCATTTCCCACCAGGAAGAGGAAATAACCAAAGGCTCAGCGTGCCGTACCGGAACCAGATTAGGGCCTGAAGTCATCCTGCGGTGTTGCGGGCAGCTCAAAAGAAAGCGAGTTGAAGAAAGGAGCTCAGGGGCACTGTAATTCACAAACCTGCAGAGTTATAAATGACAGCTATCGTCCAAAAATAGACTGAAGTAAGGCTGCCAAGAGGACTTGAAAGCGGGGCAGAATTGCAGGAAACCGATTTCAGGAGGTAGACTGAAATTGCATTGAAAGCATAGGAAAAGAGGCAGAACGTCCACAATGATGCACTTGGCCAAAAAGGGCATATGCGTTTTTTCCTGAATATATTCAGGAAAAAACGCATACGCCCTTTTTGGCCAACCAAGCAAGCTTGCAAAGGAAATCTGCACTACAATGAAGTCTCACTTCCCCCCAGTCAAAAGGGCCATCTGAAAAAAGTGTAAAATCCAGAAAGGCAGGACAGGCCATGGAGAACTGGGAACCTTGTTATGCTGATGGGCGGGATGTAAATCGCCAACAGACACTCGGGAGAAGTGTATGGTGTTTCCTGAAACATCTAAAAAACAAAGCAACAGAACCTAGGGCACTTCCACTTATGGTCCTATAGCTTAGGGAAATTAAAATCAAAAAGACACAGCCACCCCAAAGTTTGGGACGCCTCTGTTTACAAGAACCTCGTTTACAGTACAAGTTCAACATCGCAGAAAGTGAAAAATGGATAAAGAAGTTGTGGTATTTACTTACAAAGCAATATCACTCAGCAATGAAATCTATGTCATCAGGCCCTTAGCATCACAATGAGTGGATTCAGGTATGATGATTCTAACTGAAATAAGTCACACAGAAAAAGAAACATCATAAGATATCAGTAATACACGGAATGTAAACTTGGCTACACAGGAACTGAATTACAGAACAGAACAGGGTCTCAAATTTAGAAAACCAACTTATGCTTGCTCAAGGGGAAAGGTGAGTTGGGGTGCTGCATAAAACCAGAGATTGAAATGAGCACAGATAAAGTTCCTTAAGTCAAATATGGAATAGACAAGAGCTACTCCTTGCTCAACGAAATGGACTCAACACCGCATATTAAACATCTAAGAATGTACCTGACTAGTAAGTATCTTAAAACCTATGGATTGCTATGTCTCCGAAAGGGAATCAAGCATGTGTACAGGGGCATAAACGCAGCAGTGATAGGATTGGAGAGGTTCGGTGAGCAAATGAAGACCCTTTGAAGTCATATTGCATGGTACCCATTACACGGGTCTTAACTCTCCAGGTTTAAGGTATTCTTCCTTCAGCTAAAACATGCATGTGGAACCCAAGTATGATCAACCATGTGAACGGGAGACGTGTTCAAATATGTCTCAGTTTTCCTCCCCTGGTAATCGGGTGCAACATTCCAGACGCTTTACTAACACTCTCCCCACTTGGAGAGTCAGCGCCTTTAACCTCCTGTTTGGCCCAGTTTGCAATTTCTGCGGAAGATGAACAGGAATAGCGAGAACCAATGAGAGACTAGCTGGAGGTGTTTGGACGGGCAAATTTAACTCTCATTTCCCACCAGGAAGAGGAAATAACCAAAGGCTCAGCGTGCCGTGCCGGAACCAGATTAGGGCCTGAAGCCATCCTGCGGTGTTGCGGCCAGGTCACAAGTAAGCAAGTTGAAGAAAGGAGCTCAGGGGCACTGTAATTCACAAACCTGCAGAGTTATAAATGACAGCTATCGTCCAAAAATAGACTGAAGTAAGGCTGCCAAGAGGACTTGAAAGCGGGGCAGAATTGCAGGAAACCGATTTCAGGAGGTAGACTGGAATTGCATTGAAAGCATAGGAAAAGAGGCAGAACGTCCACAATGATGCACTTGGCCAAAAAGGGCGTATGCGTTTTTTCCTGAATATATTCAGGAAAAAACGCATACGCCCTTTTTGGCCAACCAAGCAAGCTTGCAAAGGAAATCTGCACTACAATGAAGTCTCACTTCCCCCCGGTCAAAAGGGCCATCTGAAAAAAGTGTAAAATCCAGAAAGGCAGGACAGGCCATGGAGAACTGGGAGCCTTGTTATGCTGATGGGCGGGATGTAAATTGCCAACAACCACTCGGGAGAAGTGTATGGTGTTTCCTGAAACATCTAAAAAACAAAGCAACAGAACCTAGGGCACTTCCACTTATGGTCCTATAGCTTAGGGAAATTAAAATCAAAAAGACACAGCCACCCCAAAGTTTGGAATGGCTCTGTTTACAAGAACCTCGTTTACAGTACAAGTTCAACATCGCAGAAAGTGAAAAATGGATAAAGAAGTTGTGGTATTCACTTACAAAGCAATATCACTCAGCAATGAAATCTATGTCATCAGGCCCTTAGCAGCACAATGAGTGGATTCAGGTATGATGATTCTAACTGAAATAAGTCACACAGAAAAAGAAACATCATAAGATATCAGTAATACATGGAATGGAAACTTGGCTACACAGGAACTGAATTACAGAACAGAACTGGGTCACAAATTTAGAAAAACAACTTATGCTTGCTTAAGGGTAAAGGTGAGTTGGGGTGCTGCATAACACCAGAGATTGAAATGAGCACAGATAAAGTTCCTTAAGCCAAATATGGAATAGACAAGAGCTACTCCTTGCTCAACGAAATGGACTCAACACCGCATATTAACCGCCTAAGAATGTACCTGACTTGTAAGTATCTTAAAACCTATGGATTGCTATGTCTCCGAAAGAGAATCAAGCATGTGTACAGGGGCATAAACGCAGCAGTGATAGGATTGGAGAGGTTCGGTGAGCAAATGAAGACCCTTTGAAGTCATATTGCATGGTACCCATTGCACGGGTTTCAATTACCCAGGTTTTAGGTATTCTTCCTTCAGCTAAAACATGCATGTGGAACCCAAGTATGATCAACCATGTGAACGGGAGACGTGTTCAAATATGTCTCAGTTTTCCTCCCCTGATAATCGGGTGCAACATTCCAGACGCTTTACTAACACTCTACCCACTTGGAGAGTCAGCGCCTTTAACCTCCTGTTTGGCCCAGTTTGCAATTTCTGCGGAAGATGAACAGGAATAGCGAGAACCAATGAGAGACTAGCTGGAGGTGTTTGGACGGGCAAATTTAACTCTCATTTCCCACCAGGAAGAGGAAATAACCAAAGGCTCAGCGTGCCGTGCCGGAACCAGATTAGGGCCTGAAGCCATCCTGCGGTGTTGCGGCCAGGTCACAAGAAAGCAAGTTGAAGAAAGGAGCTCAGGGGCAATGTAATTCACAAACCTGCAGAGTTATAAATGACAGCTATCGTCCAAAAATAGACTGAAGTAAGGCTGCCAAGAGGACTTGAAAGCGGGGCAGAATTGCAGGAAACCGATTTCAGGAGGTAGACTGGAATTGCATTGAAAGCATAGGAAAAGAGGCAGAACGTCCACAATGATGCACTTGGCCAAAAAGGGCGTATGCGTTTTTTCCTGAATATATTCAGGAAAAAACGCATACGCCCTTTTTGGCCAACCAAGCAAGCTTGCAAAGGAAATCTGCACTACAATGAAGTCTCACTTCCCCCCGGTCAAAAGGGCCATCTGAAAAAAGTGTAAAATCCAGAAAGGCAGGACAGGCCATGGAGAACTGGGAGCCTTGTTATGCTGATGGGCGGGATGTAAATTGCCAACAGACACTCGGGAGAAGTGTATGGTGTTTCCTGAAACATCTAAAAAACAAAGCAACAGAACCTAGGGCACTTCCACTTATGGTCCTATAGCTTAGGGAAATTAAAATCAAAAAGACACAGCCACCCCAAAGTTTGGAACGGCTCTGTTTACAAGAACCTCGTTTACAGTACAAGTTCAACATCGCAGAAAGTGAAAAATGGATAAAGAAGTTGTGGTATTCACTTACAAAGCAACATCACTCAGCAATGAAATCTATGTCATCAGGCCCTTAGCAGCACAATGAGTGGATTCAGGTATGATGATTCTAACTGAAATAAGTCACACAGAAAAAGAAACATCATAAGATATCAGTAATACATGGAATGGAAACTTGGCTACACAGGAACTGAATTACAGAACAGAACTGGGTCACAAATTTAGAAAAACAACTTATGCTTGCTTAAGGGTAAAGGTGAGTTGGGGTGCTGCATAACACCAGAGATTGAAATGAGCACAGATAAAGTTCCTTAAGCCAAATATGGAATAGACAAGAGCTACTCCTTGCTCAACGAAATGGACTCAACACCGCATATTAAACGCCTAAGAATGTACCTGACTTGTAAGTATCTTAAAACCTATGGATTGCTATGTCTCCGAAAGAGAATCAAGCATGTGTACAGGGGCATAAACGCAGCAGTGATAGGATTGGAGAGGTTCGGTGAGCAAATGAAGACCCTTTGAAGTCATATTGCATGGTACCCATTGCACGGGTTTCAATTACCCAGGTTTTAGGTATTCTTCCTTCAGCTAAAACATGCATGTGGAACCCAAGTATGATCAACCATGTGAACGGGAGACGTGTTCAAATATGTCTCAGTTTTCCTCCCCTGGTAATCGGGTGCAACATTCCAGACGCTTTACTAACACTCTCCCCACTTGGAGAGTCAGCGCCTTTAACCTCCTGTTTGGCCCAGTTTGCAATTTCTGCGGAAGATGAACAGGAATAGCGAGAACCAATGAGAGACTAGCTGGAGGTGTTTGGACGGGCAAATTTAACTCTCATTTCCCACCAGGAAGAGGAAATAACCAAAGGCTCAGCGTGCCATGCCGGAACCAGATTAGGGCCTGAAGCCATCCTGCGGTGTTGCGGCCAGGTCACAAGAAAGCAAGTTGAAGAAAGGAGCTCAGGGGCAATGTAATTCACAAACCTGCAGAGTTATAAATGACAGCTATCGTCCAAAAATAGACTGAAGTAAGGCTGCCAAGAGGACTTGAAAGCGGGGCAGAATTGCAGGAAACCGATTTCAGGAGGTAGACTGGAATTGCATTTCAAGCATAGGAAAAGAGGCAGAACGTCCACAATGATGCACTTGGCCAAAAAGGGCGTATGCGTTTTTTCCTGAATATATTCAGGAAAAAACGCATACGCCCTTTTTGGCCAACCAAGCAAGCTTGCAAAGGAAATCTGCACTACAATGAAGTCTCACTTCCCCCCGGTCAAAAGGGCCATCTGAAAAAAGTGTAAAATCCAGAAAGGCAGGACAGGCCATGGAGAACTGGGAGCCTTGTTATGCTGATGGGCGGGATGTAAATTGCCAACAACCACTCGGGAGAAGTGTATGGTGTTTCCTGAAACATCTAAAAAACAAAGCAACAGAACCTAGGGCACTTCCACTTATGGTCCTATAGCTTAGGGAAATTAAAATCAAAAAGACACAGCCACCCCAAAGTTTGGAACGGCTCTGTTTACAAGAACCTCGTTTACAGTACAAGTTCAACATCGCAGAAAGTGAAAAATGGATAAAGAAGTTGTGGTATTCACTTACAAAGCAACATCACTCAGCAATGAAATCTATGTCATCAGGCCCTTAGCAGCACAATGAGTGGATTCAGGTATGATGATTCTAACTGAAATAAGTCACACAGAAAAAGAAACATCATAAGATATCAGTAATACATGGAATGGAAACTTGGCTACACAGGAACTGAATTACAGAACAGAACTGGGTCACAAATTTAGAAAAACAACTTATGCTTGCTTAGGGTAAAGGTGAGTTGGGGTGCTGCATAACACCAGAGATTGAAATGAGCACAGATAAAGTTCCTTAAGCCAAATATGGAATAGACAAGAGCTACTCCTTGCTCAACGAAATGGACTCAACACCGCATATTAAACGCCTAAGAATGTACCTGACTTGTAAGTATCTTAAAACCTATGGATTGCTATGTCTCCGAAAGAGAATCAAGCATGTGTACAGGGGCATAAACGCAGCAGTGATAGGATTGGAGAGGTTCGGTGAGCAAATGAAGACCCTTTGAAGTCATATTGCATGGTACCCATTCCACGGGTTTCAACTACCCAGGTTTAAGGTATTCTTCCTTCAGCTAAAACATGCATGTGGAACCTAGAGTATGATCAACCATGTGATCGGGAGACGTGTTCAAATATGTCTCAGTTTTCCTCCCCTGGTACTCGGGTGCAACATTCCAGACGCTTTACTAACACTCTCCCCACTTGGAGAGTCAGCGCCTTTAACCTCCTGTTTGGCACAGTTTGCAATTTCTGCGGAAGATGAACAGGAATAGCGAGAACCAATGAGAGACTAGCTGGAGGTATTTGGATGGGCAAATTTCACTCTCATTTCCCACCAGGAAGAGGAAATAACCAAAGGCTCAGCGTGCCGTGCCGGAACCAGATTAGGGCCTGAAGCCATCCTGCGGTGTTGCGGCCAGGTCACAATAAAGCAAGTTGAAGAAAGGAGCTCAGGGGCACTGTAATTCACAAACCTGCAGAGTTATAAATGACAGCTATCGTCCAAAAATAGACTGAAGTAAGGCTGCCAAGAGGACTTGAAAGCGGGGCAGAATTGCAGGAAACCGATTTCAGGAGGTAGACTGGAATTGCATTGAAAGCATAGGAAAAGAGGCAGAACGTCCACAATGATGCACTTGGCCAAAAAGGGCGTATGCGTTTTTCCCTGAATATATTCAGGAAAAAACGCATACGCCCTTTTTGGCCAACCAAGCAAGCTTGCAAAGGAAATCTGCACTACAATGAAGTCTCACTTCCCCCCGGTCAAAAGGGCCATCTGAAAAAAGTGTAAAATCCAGAAAGGCAGGACAGGCCATGGAGAACTGGGAGCCTTGTTATGCTGATGGGCGGGATGTAAATTGCCAACAACCACTCGGGAGAAGTGTATGGTGTTTCCTGAAACATCTAAAAAACAAAGCAACAGAACCTAGGGCACTTCCACTTATGGTCCTATAGCTTAGGGAAATTAAAATCAAAAAGACACAGCCACCCCAAAGTTTGGAACGGCTCTGTTTACAAGAACCTCGTTTACAGTACAAGTTCAACATCGCAGAAAGTGAAAAATGGATAAAGAAGTTGTGGTATTCACTTACAAAGCAACATCACTCAGCAATGAAATCTATGTCATCAGGCCCTTAGCAGCACAATGAGTGGATTCAGGTATGATGATTCTAACTGAAATAAGTCACACAGAAAAAGAAACATCATAAGATATCAGTAATACATGGAATGGAAACTTGGCTACACAGGAACTGAATTACAGAACAGAACTGGGTCACAAATTTAGAAAAACAACTTATGCTTGCTTAAGGGTAAAGGTGAGTTGGGGTGCTGCATAACACCAGAGATTGAAATGAGCACAGATAAAGTTCCTTAAGCCAAATATGGAATAGACAAGAGCTACTCCTTGCTCAACGAAATGGACTCAACACCGCATATTAAACGCCTAAGAATGTACCTGACTTGTAAGTATCTTAAAACCTATGGATTGCTATGTCTCCGAAAGAGAATCAAGCATGTGTACAGGGGCATAAACGCAGCAGTGATAGGATTGGAGAGGTTCGGTGAGCAAATGAAGACCCTTTGAAGTCATATTGCATGGTACCCATTGCACGGGTTTCAATTACCCAGGTTTTAGGTATTCTTCCTTCAGCTAAAACATGCATGTGGAACCCAAGTATGATCAACCATGTGAACGGGAGACGTGTTCAAATATGTCTCAGTTTTCCTCCCCTGGTAATCGGGTGCAACATTCCAGACGCTTTACTAACACTCTCCCCACTTGGAGAGTCAGCGCCTTTAACCTCCTGTTTGGCCCAGTTTGCAATTTCTGCGGAAGATGAACAGGAATAGCGAGAACCAATGAGAGACTAGCTGGAGGTGTTTGGACGGGCAAATTTAACTCTCATTTCCCACCAGGAAGAGGAAATAACCAAAGGCTCAGCGTGCCGTGCCGGAACCAGATTAGGGCCTGAAGCCATCCTGCGGTGTTGCGGCCAGGTCACAAGAAAGCAAGTTGAAGAAAGGAGCTCAGGGGCAATGTAATTCACAAACCTGCAGAGTTATAAATGACAGCTATCGTCCAAAAATAGACTGAAGTAAGGCTGCCAAGAGGACTTGAAAGCGGGGCAGAATTGCAGGAAACCGATTTCAGGAGGTAGACTGGAATTGCATTTCAAGCATAGGAAAAGAGGCAGAACGTCCACAATGATGCACTTGGCCAAAAAGGGCGTATGCGTTTTTTCCTGAATATATTCAGGAAAAAACGCATACGCCCTTTTTGGCCAACCAAGCAAGCTTGCAAAGGAAATCTGCACTACAATGAAGTCTCACTTCCCCCCGGTCAAAAGGGCCATCTGAAAAAAGTGTAAAATCCAGAAAGGCAGGACAGGCCATGGAGAACTGGGAGCCTTGTTATGCTGATGGGCGGGATGTAAATTGCCAACAACCACTCGGGAGAAGTGTATGGTGTTTCCTGAAACATCTAAAAAACAAAGCAACAGAACCTAGGGCACTTCCACTTATGGTCCTATAGCTTAGGGAAATTAAAATCAAAAAGACACAGCCACCCCAAAGTTTGGAACGGCTCTGTTTACAAGAACCTCGTTTACAGTACAAGTTCAACATCGCAGAAAGTGAAAAATGGATAAAGAAGTTGTGGTATTCACTTACAAAGCAACATCACTCAGCAATGAAATCTATGTCATCAGGCCCTTAGCAGCACAATGAGTGGATTCAGGTATGATGATTCTAACTGAAATAAGTCACACAGAAAAAGAAACATCATAAGATATCAGTAATACATGGAATGGAAACTTGGCTACACAGGAACTGAATTACAGAACAGAACTGGGTCACAAATTTAGAAAAACAACTTATGCTTGCTTAGGGTAAAGGTGAGTTGGGGTGCTGCATAACACCAGAGATTGAAATGAGCACAGATAAAGTTCCTTAAGCCAAATATGGAATAGACAAGAGCTACTCCTTGCTCAACGAAATGGACTCAACACCGCATATTAAACGCCTAAGAATGTACCTGACTTGTAAGTATCTTAAAACCTATGGATTGCTATGTCTCCGAAAGAGAATCAAGCATGTGTACAGGGGCATAAACGCAGCAGTGATAGGATTGGAGAGGTTCGGTGAGCAAATGAAGACCCTTTGAAGTCATATTGCATGGTACCCATTCCACGGGTTTCAACTACCCAGGTTTAAGGTATTCTTCCTTCAGCTAAAACATGCATGTGGAACCTAGAGTATGATCAACCATGTGATCGGGAGACGTGTTCAAATATGTCTCAGTTTTCCTCCCCTGGTACTCGGGTGCAACATTCCAGACGCTTTACTAACACTCTCCCCACTTGGAGAGTCAGCGCCTTTAACCTCCTGTTTGGCACAGTTTGCAATTTCTGCGGAAGATGAACAGGAATAGCGAGAACCAATGAGAGACTAGCTGGAGGTATTTGGATGGGCAAATTTCACTCTCATTTCCCACCAGGAAGAGGAAATAACCAAAGGCTCAGCGTGCCGTGCCGGAACCAGATTAGGGCCTGAAGCCATCCTGCGGTGTTGCGGCCAGGTCACAATAAAGCAAGTTGAAGAAAGGAGCTCAGGGGCACTGTAATTCACAAACCTGCAGAGTTATAAATGACAGCTATCGTCCAAAAATAGACTGAAGTAAGGCTGCCAAGAGGACTTGAAAGCGGGGCAGAATTGCAGGAAACCGATTTCAGGAGGTAGACTGGAATTGCATTGAAAGCATAGGAAAAGAGGCAGAACGTCCACAATGATGCACTTGGCCAAAAAGGGCGTATGCGTTTTTCCCTGAATATATTCAGGAAAAAACGCATACGCCCTTTTTGGCCAACCAAGCAAGCTTGCAAAGGAAATCTGCACTACAATGAAGTCTCACTTCCCCCCGGTCAAAAGGGCCATCTGAAAAAAGTGTAAAATCCAGAAAGGCAGGACAGGCCATGGAGAACTGGGAGCCTTGTTATGCTGATGGGCGGGATGTAAATTGCCAACAACCACTCGGGAGAAGTGTATGGTGTTTCCTGAAACATCTAAAAAACAAAGCAACAGAACCTAGGGCACTTCCACTTATGGTCCTATAGCTTAGGGAAATTAAAATCAAAAAGACACAGCCACCCCAAAGTTTGGAACGGCTCTGTTTACAAGAACCTCGTTTACAGTACAAGTTCAACATCGCAGAAAGTGAAAAATGGATAAAGAAGTTGTGGTATTCACTTACAAAGCAATATCACTCAGCAATGAAATCTATGTCATCAGGCCCTTAGCAGCACAATGAGTGGATTCAGGTATGATGATTCTAACTGAAATAAGTCACACAGAAAAAGAAACATCATAAGATATCAGTAATACACGGAATGTAAACTTGGCTACACAGGAACTGAATTACAGAACAGAACTGGGTCACAAATTGAGAAAAACAACTTATGCTTGCTTAAGGGTAAAGGTGAGTTGGGGTGCAGCATAAAACCAGAGATTGAAATGAGCACAGATAAAGTTCCTTAAGCCAAATATGGAATAGACAAGAGCTACTCCTTGCTCAACGAAATGGACTCAACACCGCATATTAAACGCCTAAGAATGTACCTGACTTGTAAGTATCTTAAAACCTATGGATTGCTATGTCTCCGAAAGAGAATCAAGCATGTGTACAGGGGCATAAACGCAGCAGTGATAAGATTGGAGAGGTTCGGTGAGCAAATGAAGATCCTTTGAAGTCATATTGCATGGTACCCATTCCACGGGTTTCAACTACCCAGGTTTAAGGTATTCTTCCTTCAGCTAAAACATGCATGTGGAACCTAGAGTATGATCAACCATGTGATCGGGAGACGTGTTCAAATATGTCTCAGTTTTCCTCCCCTGGTACTCGGGTGCAACATTCCAGACGCTTTACTAACACTCTCCCCACTTGGAGAGTCAGTCCCTTTAACCTCCTGTTTGGCCCAGTTTGCAATTTCTGCGGAAGATGAACAGGAATAGCGAGAACCAATGAGAGGCTAGCTGGAGGTGTCTGGACGGGCAAATTTAACTCTCATTTTCCACCAGGAAGAGGAATTAACCAAAGGCTCAGCATGCCGGGCCGGAACCAGATTAGGGCCTGAAGCCATCCTGCGGTGTTGCGGCCAGGTCACAAGAAAGCGAGTTGAAGAAAGGAGCTCAGGGGCACTGTAATTCACAAACCTGCAGAGTTATAAATGACAGCTATCGTCCAAAAATAGACTGAAGTAAGGCTGCCAAGAGGACTTGAAAGCGGGGCAGAATTGCAGGAAACCGATTTCAGGAGGTAGACTGGAATTGCATTGAAAGCATAGGAAAAGAGGCAGAACGTCCACAATGATGCACTTGGCCAAAAAGGGCGTATGCGTTTTTTCCTGAATATATTCAGGAAAAAACGCATACGCCCTTTTTGGCCAACCAAGCAAGCTTGCAAAGGAAATCTGCACTACAATGAAGTCTCACTTCCCCCCGGTCAAAAGGGCCATCTGAAAAAAGTGTAAAATCCAGAAAGGCAGGACAGGCCATGGAGAACTGGGAGCCTTGTTATGCTGATGGGCGGGATGTAAATTGCCAACAGACACTCAGGAGAAGTGTATGGTGTTTCCTGAAACATCTAAAAAACAAAGCAACAGAGCCTAGGGCACTGCCACTTATGGTCCTATAGCTTAGGGAAATTAAAATCAAAAAGACACAGCCACCCCAAAGTTTGGGACGCCTCTGTTTACAAGAACCTCGTTTACAGTACAAGTTCAACATCGCAGAAAGTGAAAAATGGATAAAGAAGTTGTTGTATTTACTTACAAAGCAATATCACTCAGCAATGAAATCTATGTCATCAGGCCCTTAGCATCACAATGAGTGGATTCAGGTATGATGATTCTAACTGAAATAAGTCACACAGAAAAAGAAACATCATAAGATATCAGTAATACACGGAATGTAAACTTGGCTACACAGGAACTGAATTACAGAACAGAACAGGGTCTCAAATTTAGAAAACCAACTTATGCTTGCTTAAGGGTAAAGGTGAGTTGGGGTGCTGCATAAAACCAGAGATTGAAATGAGCACAGATAAAGTTCCTTAAGTCAAATATGGAATAGACAAGAGCTACTCCTTGCTCAATGAAATGGACTCAACACCGCATATTAAACGCCTAAGAATGTACCTGACTAGTAAGTATCTTAAAACCTATGGATTGCTATGTCTCCGAAAGAGAATCAAGCATGTGTACAGGGGCATAAACGCAGCAGTGATAGGATTGGAGAGGTTCGGTGAGCAAATGAAGACCCTTTGAAGTCATATTGCATGGTACCCATTACACGGGTCTTAACTCTCCAGGTTTAAGGTATTCTTCCTTCAGCTAAAACATGCATGTGGAACCCAAGTATGATCAACCATGTGAACGGGAGACGTGTTCAAATATGTCTCAGTTTTCCTCCCCTGGTACTCGGGTGCAACATTCCAGACGCTTTACTAACACTCTCCCGACTTGGAGAGTCAGTCCCTTTAAACTCCTGTTTGGCCCAGTTTGCAATTTCTGCGGAAGATGAACAGGAATAGCGAGAACCAATGAGAGACTAGCTGGAGGTGTCTGGACGGGCAAATTTAACTCTCATTTCCCACCAGGAAGAGGAATTAACCAAAGGCTCAGCGTGCCGTGCCGGAACCAGATTAGGGCCTGAAGCCATCCTGTGGTGTTGCGGCCAGGTCACAAGAAAGCGAGTTGAAGAAAGGAGCTCAGGGGCACTGTAATTCACAAACCTGCAGAGTTATAAATGACAGCTATCGTCCAAAAATAGACTGAAGTAAGGCTGCCAAGAGGACTTGAAAGCGGGGCAGAATTGCAGGAAACCGATTTCAGGAGGTAGACTGGAATTGCATTGAAAGCATAGGAAAAGAGGCAGAACGTCCACAATGATGCACTTGGCCAAAAAGGGCGTATGCGTTTTTTCCTGAATATATTCAGGAAAAAACGCATACGCCCTTTTTGGCCAACCAAGCAAGCTTGCAAAGGAAATCTGCACTACAATGAAGTCTCACTTCCCCCTGGTCAAAAGGGCCATCTGAAAAAAGTGTAAAATCCAGAAAGGCAGTACAGGCCATTGAGAACTGGGAGCCTTGTTATGCTGATGGGCGGGATGTAAATTGCCAACAACCACTCGGGAGAAGTGTATGGTGTTTCCTGAAACATCTAAAAAACAAAGCAACAGAGCCTAGGGCACTTCCACTTATGGTCCTATAGCTTAGGGAAATTAAAATCAAAAAGACACAGCCACCCCAAAGTTTGGAACAGCTCTGTTTACAAGAACCTCTTTTACCGTACAAGTTCAACATCGCAGAAAGTGAAAAATGGATAAAGAACTTGTGGTACTTACGTACAATGCAGTATCACTCAGCAATGAAATCTATGTCATCAGGCACGTAGCAGCATAATGAGTAGATTCAGATACGATGATTCTAACTGAAATAAGTCACACAGAAAAAGAAACATCATAAGATATCACTAATAACGGAATGTAAACTTGGCTACACAAGAACTGAATTCCAAAACAGAACAGGTTCTCAAATTTAGAAATCCAACTTATGCTTGCTTAAGGGGAAAGGTGAGTTGGGTTGCTGCATAAAACCAGAGATTGAAATGAGCACAGATAAAGTTCCTTAAGCCAAATATGGAATAGACAAGAGCCACTCCTTGCTCAACGAAATGGACTCAACACCGCATATTAAACGCCTAAGAATGTACCTGACTAGTAAGTATCTTAAAACCTATGGATTGCTATGTCTCCGAAAGAGAATCAAGCATGTGTACAGGGGCATAAACGCAGCAGTGATAGGATTGGAGAGGTTCGGTGAGCAAATGAAGACCCTTTGAAGTCATATTGCATGGTACCCATTCCACGGGTTTCAATTACCCAGGTTTTAGGTATTCTTCCTTCAGCTAAAACATGCATGTGGAACCCAGAGTATGATCAACAATGTGATCGGGAGACGTGTTCAAATATGTCTCAGTTTTCCTCCCTTGGTACTCGGGTGCAACATTCCAGACGCTTTACTAACACTCTCCCCACTTGGAGAGTCAGCGCCTTTAACCTCCTGTTTGGCACAGTTTGCAATTTCTGCGGAAGATGAACAGGAATAGCGAGAACCAATGAGAGGCTAGCTGGAGGTGTCTGGACGGGCAAATTTAACTCTCATTTCCCACCAGGAAGAGGAAATAACCAAAGGCTCAGCGTGCCGTACCGGAACCAGATTAGGGCCTGAAGTCATCCTGCGGTGTTGCGGGCAGCTCAAAAGAAAGCGAGTTGAAGAAAGGAGCTCAGGGGCACTGTAATTCACAAACCTGCAGAGTTATAAATGACAGCTATCGTCCAAAAATAGACTGAAGTAAGGCTGCCAAGAGGACTTGAAAGCGGGGCAGAATTGCAGGAAACCGATTTCAGGAGGTAGACTGGAATTGCATTGAAAGCATAGGAAAAGAGGCAGAACGTCCACAATGATGCACTTGGCCAAAAAGGGCGTATGCGTTTTTTCCTGAATATATTCAGGAAAAAACGCATACGCCCTTTTTGGCCAACCAAGCAAGCTTGCAAAGGAAATCTGCACTACAATGAAGTCTCACTTCCCCCCGGTCAAAAGGGCCATCTGAAAAAAGTGTAAAATCCAGAAAGGCAGGACAGGCCATGGAGAACTGGGAGCCTTGTTATGCTGATGGGCGGGATGTAAATTGCCAACAACCACTCGGGAGAAGTGTATGGTGTTTCCTGAAACATCTAAAAAACAAAGCAACAGAACCTAGGGCACTTCCACTTATGGTCCTATAGCTTAGGGAAATTAAAATCAAAAAGACACAGCCACCCAAAAGTTTGGAACGGCTCTGTTTACAAGAACCTCGTTTACAGTACAAGTTCAACATCGCAGAAAGTGAAAAATGGAAAGAAGTTGTGGTATTTACTTACAAAGCAATATCACTCAGCAATGAAATCTGTGTCATCAGGCCCTTAGCAGCACAATGAGTGGATTCAGGTATGATGATTCTAACTGAAGTAAGTCACACAGAAAAAGAAACATCATAAGATATCAGTAATACACGGAATGTAAACTTGGCTACACAGGAACTGAATTACAGAACAGAACAGGGTCTCAAATTTAGAAAACCAACTTATGCTTGCTTAAGGGGAAAGGTGAGTTGGGGTGCTGCATAAAACCAGAGATTGAAATGAGCACAGATAAAGTTCCTTAAGTCAAATATGGAATAGACAAGAGCTACTCCTTGCTCAACCAAATGGACTCAACACCGCATATTAAACGCCTAAGAATGTACCTGACTAGTAAGTATCTTAAAACCTATGGATTGCTATGTCTCCGAAAGAGAATCAAGCATGTGTACAGGGGCATAAACGCAGCAGTGATACGATTGGAGAGGTTCGGTGAGCAAATGAAGACCGTTTGAAGTCATATTGCATGGTACCCATTCCACGGGTCTCAACTCTCCAGGTTTAAGGTATTCTTCCTTCAGCTAAAACATGCATGTGGAACCCAAGTATGATCAACCATGTGAACGGGAGACGTGTTCAAATATGTCTCAGGTTTCCTCCCCTGGTACTCGGGTGCAACATTCCAGACGCTTTACTAACACTCTCCCCACTTGGAGAGTCAGCGCCTTTAACCTCCTGTTAGGCCCAGTTTGCAATTTCTGCGGAAGATGAACAGGAATAGCGAGAACCAATGAGAGACTAGCTGGAGGTGTCTGAACGGGCAAATTTAACTCTCATTTCCCACCAGGAAGAGGAAATAACCAAAGGCTCAGCGTGCCGTGCCGGAACCAGATTAGGGCCTGAAGCCATCCTGCGGTGTTGCGGCCAGGTCACAAGAAAGCGAGTTGAAGAAAGGAGCTCAGGGGCACTGTAATTCACAAACCTGCAGAGTTATAAATGACAGCTATCGTCCAAAAATATACTGAAGTAAGGCTGCCAAGAGGACTTGAAAGCGGGGCAGAATTGCAGGAAACCGATTTCAGGAGGTAGACTGGAATTGCATTGAAAGCATAGGAAAAGAGGCAGAACGTCCACAATGATGCACTTGGCCAAAAAGGGCGTATGCGTTTTTTCCTGAATATATTCAGGAAAAAACGCATACGCCCTTTTTGGCCAACCAAGCAAGCTTGCAAAGGAAATCTGCACTACAATGAAGTCTCACTTCCCCCCGGTCAAAAGGGCCATCTGAAAAAAGTGTAAAATCCAGAAAGACAGGACAGGCCATGAAGAACTGGGAGCCTTGTTATGCTGATGGGCGGGATGTAAATTGCCAACAACCACTCGGGAGAAGTGTACGGTGTTTCCTGAAACATCTAAAAAACAAAGCAACAGAACCTAGGGCACTTCCACTTATGGTCCTATAGCTTAGGGAAATTAAAATCAAAAAGACACAGCCACCCCAAAGTTTGGAATGGCTCTGTTTACAAGAACCTCGTTTACAGTACAAGTTCAACATCGCAGAAAGTGAAAAATGGATAAAGAAGTTGTGGTATTTACTTACAAAGCAATATCACTCAGCAATGAAATCTATGTCATCAGGCCCTTAGCAGCACAATGAGTGGATTCAGGTATGATGATTCTAACTGAAATAAGTCACACAGAAAAAGAAACATCATAAGATATCAGTAATACACGGAATGTAAACTTGGCTACACAGGAACTGAATTACAGAACAGAACAGGGTCTCAAACTTAGAAAACCAACTTATGCTTGCTTAAGGGTAAAGGTGAGCTGGGGTGCTGCATAAAACCAGAGATTGAAATGAGCACAGATAAAGTTCCTTAAGTCAAATATGGAATAGATAAGAGCTACTCCTTGCTCAACGAAATGGACTCAACACCGTATATTAAACGCCTAAGAATGTACCTGACTAGTAAGTATCTTAAAACCTATGGATTGCTATGTCTCCAAAAGAGAATCAAGCATGTGTACAGGGGCATAAACGCAGCAGTGATAGGATTGGAGAGGTTCGGTGAGTAAATGAAGACCCTTTGAAGTCACATTGCATGGTACCCATTACACGGGTCTTAACTCTCCAGGTTTAAGGTATTCTTCCTTCAGCTAAAACATGCATGTGGAACCCAAGTATGATCAACCATGTGAACGGGAGACGTGTTCAAATATGTCTCAGTTTTCCTCCCCTGGTACTCGGGTGCAACATTCCAGACGCTTTACTAACACTCTCCCCACTTGGAGAGTCAGCGCCTTTAACCTCCTGTTTGGCCCAGTTTGCAATTTCTGCGGAAGATGAACAGGAATAAAAAACGCATACACCCTTTTTGGCCAACCAAGCAAGCTTGAAAAGGAAATCTGCACTACAATGAAGTCTCACTTCCCCCCGGTCAAAAGGGCCATCTGAAAAAAGTGTAAAATCCAGAAAGGCAGGACAGGCCATGGAGAACTGGGAGCCTTGTTATGCTGATGGGCGGGATGTAAATTGCCAACAACCACTCGGGAGAAGTGTATGGTGTTTCCTGAAACATCTAAAAAACAAAGCAACAGAACCTAGGGCACTTCCACTTATGGTCCTATAGCTTAGGGAAATTAAAATCAAAAAGACACAGCCACCCCAAAGTTTGGAACGGCTCTGTTTACAAGAACCTCGTTTACAGTACAAGTTCAACATCACAGAAAGTGAAAAATGGATAAAGAAGTTGTGGTATTTACTTACAAAGCAATATCACTCAGCAATGAAATCTGTGTCATCAGGCCCTTAGCAGCACAATGAGTGGATTCAGGTATGATGATTCTAACTGAAGTAAGTCACACAGAAAAAGAAACATCATAAGATATCAGTAATACACGGAATGTAAACTTGGCTACACAGGAACTGAATTACAGAACAGAACAGGGTCTCAAATTTAGAAAACCAACTATGCTTGCTTAAGGGTAAAGGTGAGTTGGGGTGCTGCATAAAACCAGAGATTGAAATGAGCACAGATAAAGTTCCTTAAGCCAAATATGGAATAGACAAGAGCTACTCCTTGCTCAACGAAATGGACTCAACACCCCATATTAAACGCCTAAGAATGTACCTGACTAGTAAGTATCTTAAAACCTATGGATTGCTATGTCTCCAAAAGAGATTCAAGCATGTGTACAGGGGCATAAACGCAGCAGTGATAGGATTGGAGAGGTTCGGTGAGCAAATGAAGACCCTTTGAAGTCATATTGCATGGTACCCATTCCACGGGTTTCAACTAACCAGGTTTAAGGTATTCTTCCTTCAGCTAAAACATGCATGTGGAACCTAGAGTATGATCAACCATGTGATCGGGAGACGTGTTCAAATATGTCTCAGTTTTCCTCCCCTGGTACTCGGGTGCAACATTCCAGACGCTTTACTAACACTCTCCCCACTTGGAGAGTCAGCGCCTTTAACCTCCTGTTTGGCCCAGTTTGCAATTTCTGCGGAAGATGAACAGGAATAGCGAGAACCAATGAGAGACTAGCTGGAGGTGTCTGGACGGGCAAATTTAACTCTCATTTCCCACCAGGAAGAGGAATTAACCAAAGTCTCAGCATGCCGTGCCGGAACCAGATTAGGGCCTGAAGCCATCCTTCGGTGTTTCGGCCAGCTCACAAGAAAGCGAGTTGAAGAAAGGAGCTCAGGGGCACTGTAATTCACAAACCTGCAGAGTTATAAATGACAGCTATCGTCCAAAAATAGACTGAAGTAAGGCTGCCAAGAGGACTTGAAAGCGGGGCAGAATTGCAGGAAACCGATTTCAGGAGGTAGACTGGAATTGCATTGAAAGCATAGGAAAAGAGGCAGAACGTCCACAATGATGCACTTGGCCAAAAAGGGCGTATGCGTTTTTTCCTGAATATATTCAGGAAAAAACGCATACGCCCTTTTTGGCCAACCAAGCAAGCTTGCAAAGGAAATCTGCACTACAATGAAGTCTCACTTCCCCCCGGTCAAAAGGGCCATCTGAAAAAAGTATAAAATCCAGAAAGGCAACAGGCCATTGAGAACTGGGAGACTTGTTATGCTGATGGGCGGGATGTAAATTGCCAACAGACACTTGGGAGAAGTGTATGGTGTTTCCTGAAACATCTAAAAAACAAAGCAACAGAGCCTAGGGCACTTCCACTTATGGTCCTATAGCTTAGGGAAATTAAAATCAAAAAGACACAGCCACCCCAAAGTTTGGAACGGCTCTGTTTACAAGAACCTCGTTTACAGTACAAGTTCAACATCGCAGAAAGTGAAAAATGGATAAAGAAGTTGTGGTATTTACTTACAAAGCAATATCACTCAGCAATGAAATCTGTGTCATCAGGCCCTTAGCAGCACAATGAGTGGATTCAGGCATGATGATTCTAACTGAAATAAGTCACACAGAAAAAGAAACATCATAAGATATCAGTAATACACGGAATGTAAACTTGGCTACACAGGAACTGAATTACAGAACAGAACAGGGTCTCAAATTTAGAAAACCAACTATGCTTGCTTAAGGGGAAAGGTGAGTTGGGGTGCTGCATAAAACCAGAGATTGAAATGAGCACAGATAAAGTTCCTTAAGCCAAATATGGAATAGACAAGAGCTACTCCTTGCTCAACGAAATGGACTCAACACCGCATATTAAACGCCTAAGAATGTACCTGACTAGTAAGTATCTTAAAACCTATGGATTGCTATGTCTCCGAAAGAGAATCAAGCATGTGTACAGGGGCATAAACGCAGCAGTGATAGGATTGGAGAGGTTTGGTGAGCAAATGAAGACCCTTTGAAGTCATATTGCATGGTACCCATTCCACGGGTTTCAACTACCCAGGTTTTAGGTATTCTTCCTTCAGCTAAAACATGCATGTGGAACCCAGAGTATGATCAACCATGTGATCGGGAGACGTGTTCAAATATGTCTCAGTTTTCCTCCCCTGGTACTCGGGTGCAGCATTCCAGACGCTTTACTAACACTCTCCCCACTTGGAGAGTCAGCGCCTTTAACCTCCTGTTTGGCCCAGTTTGCAATTTCTGCGGAAGATGAACAGGAATAGTGAGAACCAATGAGAGACTAGCTGGAGGTGTCTGGACGGGCAAATTTAACTCTCATTTCCCACCAGGAAGAGGAAATAACCAAAGGCGCAGCGTGCCGTGCCGGAACCAGATTAGGGCCTGAAGCCATCCTGCGGTGTTGCGGCCAGGTCACAAGAAAGCAAGTTGAAGAAAGGAGCTCAGGGGCACTGTATTTCACAAACCTGCAGAGTCATAAATGACAGCTATCGTCCAAAAATATACTGAAGTAAGGCTGCCAAGAGGACTTGAAAGCGGGGCAGAATTGCAGGAAACCGATTTCAGGAGGTAGACTGGAATTGCATTGAAAGCATAGGAAAAGAGGCAGAACGTCCACAATGATGCACTTGGCCAAAAAGGGCGTATGCGTTTTTTCCTGAATATATTCAGGAAAAAACGCATACGCCCTTTTTGGCCAACCAAGCAAGCTTGCAAAGGAAATCTGCACTACAATGAAGTCTCACTTCCCCCCGGTCAAAAGGGCCATCTGAAAAAAGTGTAAAATCCAGAAAGGCAGGACAGGCCATGGAGAACTGGGAGCCTTGTTATGCTGATGGGCGGGATGTAAATTGCCAACAACCACTCGGGAGAAGTGTATGGTGTTTCCTGAAACATCTAAAAAACAAAGCAACAGAACCTAGGGCACTTCCACTTATGGTCCTATAGCTTAGGGAAATTAAAATCAAAAAGACACAGCCACCCCAAAGTTTGGAACGGCTCTGTTTACAAGAACCTCGTTTACAGTACAAGTTCAACATCACAGAAAGTGAAAAATGGATAAAGAAGTTGTGGTATTTACTTACAAAGCAATATCACTCAGCAATGAAATCTGTGTCATCAGGCCCTTAGCAGCACAATGAGTGGATTCAGGTATGATGATTCTAACTGAAGTAAGTCACACAGAAAAAGAAACATCATAAGATATCAGTAATACACGGAATGTAAACTTGGCTACACAGGAACTGAATTACAGAACAGAACAGGGTCTCAAATTTAGAAAACCAACTATGCTTGCTTAAGGGTAAAGGTGAGTTGGGGTGCTGCATAAAACCAGAGATTGAAATGAGCACAGATAAAGTTCCTTAAGCCAAATATGGAATAGACAAGAGCTACTCCTTGCTCAACGAAATGGACTCAACACCCCATATTAAACGCCTAAGAATGTACCTGACTAGTAAGTATCTTAAAACCTATGGATTGCTATGTCTCCAAAAGAGATTCAAGCATGTGTACAGGGGCATAAACGCAGCAGTGATAGGATTGGAGAGGTTCGGTGAGCAAATGAAGACCCTTTGAAGTCATATTGCATGGTACCCATTCCACGGGTTTCAACTAACCAGGTTTAAGGTATTCTTCCTTCAGCTAAAACATGCATGTGGAACCTAGAGTATGATCAACCATGTGATCGGGAGACGTGTTCAAATATGTCTCAGTTTTCCTCCCCTGGTACTCGGGTGCAACATTCCAGACGCTTTACTAACACTCTCCCCACTTGGAGAGTCAGCGCCTTTAACCTCCTGTTTGGCCCAGTTTGCAATTTCTGCGGAAGATGAACAGGAATAGCGAGAACCAATGAGAGACTAGCTGGAGGTGTCTGGACGGGCAAATTTAACTCTCATTTCCCACCAGGAAGAGGAATTAACCAAAGTCTCAGCATGCCGTGCCGGAACCAGATTAGGGCCTGAAGCCATCCTTCGGTGTTTCGGCCAGCTCACAAGAAAGCGAGTTGAAGAAAGGAGCTCAGGGGCACTGTAATTCACAAACCTGCAGAGTTATAAATGACAGCTATCGTCCAAAAATAGACTGAAGTAAGGCTGCCAAGAGGACTTGAAAGCGGGGCAGAATTGCAGGAAACCGATTTCAGGAGGTAGACTGGAATTGCATTGAAAGCATAGGAAAAGAGGCAGAACGTCCACAATGATGCACTTGGCCAAAAAGGGCATATGCGTTTTTTCCTGAATATATTCAGGAAAAAACGCATACGCCCTTTTTGGCCAACCAAGCAAGCTTGCAAAGGAAATCTGCACTACAATGAAGTCTCACTTCCCCCCGGTCAAAAGGGCCATCTGAAAAAAGTGTAAAATCCAGAAAGGCAACAGGCCATTGAGAACTGGGAGCCTTGTTATGCTGATGGGCGGGATGTAAATTGCCAACAGACACTTGGGAGAAGTGTATGGTGTTTCCTGAAACATCTAAAAAACAAAGCAACAGAGCCTAGGGCACTTCCACTTATGGTCCTATAGCTTAGGGAAATTAAAATCAAAAAGACACAGCCACCCCAAAGTTTGGAACGGCTCTGTTTACAAGAACCTCGTTTACAGTACAAGTTCAACATCGCAGAAAGTGAAAAATGGATAAAGAAGTTGTGGTATTTACTTACAAAGCAATATCACTCAGCAATGAAATCTGTGTCATCAGGCCCTTAGCAGCACAATGAGTGGATTCAGGCATGATGATTCTAACTGAAATAAGTCACACAGAAAAAGAAACATCATAAGATATCAGTAATACACGGAATGTAAACTTGGCTACACAGGAACTGAATTACAGAACAGAACAGGGTCTCAAATTTAGAAAACCAACTATGCTTGCTTAAGGGGAAAGGTGAGTTGGGGTGCTGCATAAAACCAGAGATTGAAATGAGCACAGATAAAGTTCCTTAAGCCAAATATGGAATAGACAAGAGCTACTCCTTGCTCAACGAAATGGACTCAACACCGCATATTAAACGCCTAAGAATGTACCTGACTAGTAAGTATCTTAAAACCTATGGATTGCTATGTCTCCGAAAGAGAATCAAGCATGTGTACAGGGGCATAAACGCAGCAGTGATAGGATTGGAGAGGTTTGGTGAGCAAATGAAGACCCTTTGAAGTCATATTGCATGGTACCCATTCCACGGGTTTCAACTACCCAGGTTTTAGGTATTCTTCCTTCAGCTAAAACATGCATGTGGAACCCAGAGTATGATCAACCATGTGATCGGGAGACGTGTTCAAATATGTCTCAGTTTTCCTCCCCTGGTACTCGGGTGCAACATTCCAGACGCTTTACTAACACTCTCCCCACTTGGAGAGTCAGCGCCTTTAACCTCCTGTTTGGCACAGTTTGCAATTTCTGCGGAAGATGAACAGGAATAGTGAGAACCAATGAGAGACTAGCTGGAGGTGTCTGGACGGGCAAATTTAACTCTCATTTCCCACCAGGAAGAGGAAATAACCAAAGGCGCAGCGTGCCGTGCCGGAACCAGATTAGGGCCTGAAGCCATCCTGCGGTGTTGCGGCCAGGTCACAAGAAAGCAAGTTGAAGAAAGGAGCTCAGGGGCACTGTATTTCACAAACCTGCAGAGTCATAAATGACAGCTATCGTCCAAAAATATACTGAAGTAAGGCTGCCAAGAGGACTTGAAAGCGGGGCAGAATTGCAGGAAACCGATTTCAGGAGGTAGACTGGAATTGCATTGAAAGCATAGGAAAAGAGGCAGAACGTCCACAATGATGCACTTGGCCAAAAAGGGCGTATGCGTTTTTTCCTGAATATATTCAGGAAAAAACGCATACGCCCTTTTTGGCCAACCAAGCAAGCTTGCAAAGGAAATCTGCACTACAATGAAGTCTCACTTCCCCCCGGTCAAAAGGGCCATCTGAAAAAAGTGTAAAATCCAGAAAGGCAGGACAGGCCATGGAGAACTGGGAGCCTTGTTATGCTGATGGGCGGGATGTAAATTGCCAACAACCACTCGGGAGAAGTGTATGGTGTTTCCTGAAACATCTAAAAAACAAAGCAACAGAGCCTAGGGCACTTCCACTTATGGTCCTATAGCTTAGGGAAATTAAAATCAAAAAGACACAGCCACCCCAAAGTTTGGGACGCCTCTGTTTACAAGAACCTCGTTTACAGTACAAGTTCAACATCGCAGAAAGTGAAAAATGGATAAAGAAGTTGTGGTATTTACTTACAAAGCAATATCACTCAGCAATGAAATCTGTGTCATCAGGCCCTTAGCAGCACAATGAGTGGATTCAGGTATGATGATTCTAACTGAAATAAGTCACACAGAAAAAGAAACATCATAAGGTATCAGTAATACACGGAATGTAAACTTGGCTACACAGGAACTGAATTACAGAACAGAACAGGGTCTCAAATTTAGAAAACCAACTTATGCTTGCTTAAGGGTAAAGGTGAGTAGGGGTGCTGCATAAAACCAGAGATTGAAATGAGCACAGGTAAATTCCTTAAGCCAAATATGGAATAGACAAGAGCTACTCCTTGCTCAACGAAATGGACTCAACACCGCATATTAAACGCCAAGAATGTACCTGACTAGTAAGTATCTTAAAACCTATGGATTGCTATGTCTCCGAAAGAGAATCAAGCATGTGTACAGGGGCATAAACGCAGCAGTGATAGGATTGGAGACGTTCGGTGAGCAAATGAAGACACTTTGAAGTCATATTGCATGGTACCCATTCCACGGGTTTCAACTACCCAGGTTTAAGGTATTCTTCCTTCAGCTAAAACATGCATGTGGAACCTAGAGTACGATCAACCATGTGCTCGGGAGACGTGTTCAAATATGTCTCAGTTTTCGTACCCTGGTACTCGGATGCAACATTCCAGACGCTTTACTAACACTTTCCCGACTTGGAGAGTCAGTCCCTTTAACCTCCTGTTTGGCGCAGTTTGCAATTTCTGCGGAAGATGAACAGGAATAGCGAGAACCAATGAGAGGCTAGCTGGAGGTGTCTGGACGGGCAAATTTAACTCTCATTTCCCACCAGGAAGAGGAATTAACCAAAGGCTCAGCGTGCCATGCCGGAACGAGATTAGGGCCTGAAACCATCCTGCGGTGTTGCGGCCAGCTCACAAGAAAGCGAGTTGAAGAAAGGATTCACAAACCTGCAGAGTTATAATGTAATTCACAAACCTGCAGAGTTATAAATGACAGCTATCGTCCAAAAATATACTGAAGTAAGGTTGCCAAGAGGACTTGAAAGCGGGGCAGAATTGCAGGAAACCGATTTCAGGAGGTAGACTGGAATTGCATTGAAAGCATAGGAAAAGAGGCAGAACGTCCACAATGATGCACTTGGCCAAAAAGGGCGTATGCGTTTTTTCCTGAATATATTCAGGAAAAAACGCATACGCCCTTTTTGGCAAACCAAGCAAACTTGCAAAGGAAATCTGCACTACAATGAAGTCTCACTTCTCCCCTGTCAAAAGGGCCATCTGAAAAAAGTGTAAAATCCAGAAAGGCAGGACAGGCCATGGAGAACCGGGAGCCTTGTTATGCTGATGGGCGGGAAGTAAATTGCCAACAGACACTCAGGAGAATGTATGGTTTTCCTGAAACATCTAAAAAACAAAGGAACAGAGCCTAGGGCACTTCCACTTATGGTCCTATAGCTTAGGGAAATTAAAATCAAAAAGACACAGCCACCCCAAAGTTTGGGACGCCTCTGTTTACAAGAACCTCGTTTACAGTACAAGTTCAACATCGCAGAAAGTGAAAAATGGATAAAGAAGTTGTGGTATTTACTTACAAAGCAATATCACTCAGCAATGAAATCTATGTCATCAGGTCCTTAGCATCACAATGAGTGGATTCAGGTATGATGATTCTAACTGAAGTAAGTCACACAGAAAAAGAAACATCATAAGATATCAGTAATACACGGAATGTAAACTTGGCTACACAGGAACTGAATTACAGAACAGAACAGGGTCTCAAATTTAGAAAACCAACTTATGCTTGCTTAAGGGGAAAGGTGAGTTGGGGTGCTGCATAAAACCAGAGATTGAAATGAGCACAGATAAAGTTCCTTAAGTCAAATATGGAATAGACAAGAGCTACTCCTTGCTCAACGAAATGGACTCAAAACCGCATATTAAACGTCTAAGAATGTACCTGACTAGTAAGTATCTTAAAACCTATGGATTGCTATGTCTCCGAAAGAGAATCAAGCATGTGTACAGGGGCATAAACGCAGCAGTGATAGGATTGGAGAGGTTCGGTGAGCAAATGAAGACCCTTTGAAGTCATATTGCATGGTACCCATTCCACGGGTTTCAACTACCCAGGTTTTAGGTATTCTTCCTTCAGCTAAAACATGCATGTGGAACCCAGAGTATGATCAACCATGTGATCGGGAGACGTGTTCAAATATGTCTCAGTTTTCCTCCCCTGGTACTCGGGTGCAACATTCCAGACGCTTTACTAACACTCTCCCCACTTGGAGAGTCAGCGCCTTTAACCTCCTGTTTGGCCCAGTTTGCAATTTCTGCGGAAGATGAACAGGAATAGCGAGAACCAAAGAGAGGCTAGCTGGAGGTGTCTGGACGGGCAAATTTAACTCTCATTTCCCACCAGGAAGAGGAAATAACCAAAGGCTCAGCGTGCCGTACCGGAACTAGATTAGGGCCTGAAGCCATCCTGCGGTGTTGCGGCCAGCTCAAAATAAAGCGAGTTGAAGAAAGGAGCTCAGGGGCACTGTAATTCACAAACCTGCAGAGTTATAAATGACAGCTATCGTCCAAAAATAGACTGAAGTAAGGCTGCCAAGAGGACTTGAAAGCGGGGCAGAATTGCAGGAAACCGATTTCAGGAGGCAGACTGGAATTGCATTGAAAGCATAGGAAAAGAGGCAGAACGTCCACAATGATGCACTTGGCCAAAAAGGGCGTATGCGTTTTTTCCTGAATATATTCAGGAAAAAACGCATACGCACTTTTTGGCCAACCAAGCAAGCTTGCAAAGGAAATCTGCACTACAATGAAGTCTCACTTCCCCCCAGTCAAAAGGGCCATCTGAAAAAAGTGTAAAATCCAGAAAGGCAGGACAGGCCATGGAGAACTGGGAGCCTTGTTATGCTGATGGGCGGGATGTAAATTGCCAACAACCACTCGGGAGAAGTGTATGGTGTTTCCTGAAACATCTAAAAAACAAAGCAACAGAGCCTAGGGCACTGCCACTTATGGTCCTATAGCTTAGGGAAATTAAAATCATAAAGACACAGCCACCCCAAAGTTTGGGACGCCTCTGTTTACAAGAACCTCATTTACAGTACAAGTTCAACATCGCAGAAAGTGAAAAATGGATAAAGAAGTTGTTGTATTTACTTACAAAGCAATATCACTCAGCAATGAAATCTATGTCATCAGGCCCTTAGCAGCACAATGAGTGGATTCAGGTATGATGATTCTAACTGAAATAAGTCACACAGAAAAAGAAACATCATAAGATATCAGTAATACACGGAATGTAAACTTGGCTACACAGGAACTGAATTACAGAACAGAACAGGGTCTCAAATTTAGAAAACCAACTTATGCTTGCTTAAGGGGAAAGGTGAGTTGGGGTGCTGCATAAAACCAGAGATTGAAATGAGCACAGATAAAGTTCCTTAAGCCAAATATGGAGTAGACAAGAGCTACTCCTTGCTCAAAGAAATGGACTCAGCACCGCATGTTAAACGCCTAAGAATGTACCTGACTAGTAAGTATCTTAAAACCTATGGATTGCTAAGTCTCCGAAAGAGAATCAAGCATGTGTACAGGGGCATAAACGCAGCAGTGATAGGATTGGAGAGGTTCGTGAGCAAATGAAGACCCTTTGAAGTCATATTGCATGGTACCCATTCCACGGGTTTCAACTACCCAGGTTTAAGGTATTCTTCCTTCAGCTAAAACATGCATGTGGAACCTAGAGTATGATCAACCATGTTATCGGGAGTCGTTTTCAAATATGTCTCAGTTTTCGTACGCTGGTACTCGGGTGCAGCATTCCAGACGCTTTACTAACACTCTCCCCACTTGGAGAGTCAGTCCCTTTAACCTCCTGTTTGGCCCAGTTTGCAATTTCTGCGGAAGATGAACAGGAATAGCGAGAACCAATGAGAGACTAGCTGGAGGTGTCTGGATAGGCAAATTTAACTCTCATTTCCCACCAGGAAGAGGAATTATCCAAAGGCTCAGCGTGCCATGCCGGAAACAGATTAGGGCCTGAAGCCATCCTGCGGTGTTGCGGCCAGGTCACAAGAAAGCGAGTTGAAGAAAGGAGCTCAGGGGCACTGTAATTCACAAACCTGCAGAGTTATAAATGACAGCTATCGTCCAAAAATAGACTGAAGTAAGGCTGCCAAGAGGACTTGAAAGCGGGGCAGAATTGCAGGAAACCAATTTCAGGAGGTAGACTGGAATTGCATTGAAAGCATAGGAAAAGAGGCAGAACGTCCACAATGATGCACTTGGCCAAAAAGGGCGTATGCGTTTTTTCCTGAATATATTCAGGAAAAAACGCATACGCCCTTTTTGGCCAACCAAGCAAACTTGCAAAGGAAATCTGCACTACAATGAAGTCTCACTTCTCCCCGGTCAAAAGGGCCATCTGAAAAAAGTGTAAAATCCAGAAAGGCATACAGGCCATGGAGAACTGGGAGCCTTGTTATGCTGATGGGCGGGATGTAAATTGCCAACAAACACTCAGGAGAAGTGTATGGTGTTTCCTGAAACATCTATAAAACAAAGCAACAGAGCCTACGGCACTTCCACTTATGGTCCTATAGCTTAGGGAAATTAAAATCAAAAAGACACAGCCACCCCAAAGTTTGGGACGCCTCTGTTTACAAGAACCTCGTTTTCCGTACAAGTTCAATATCACAGAAAGTGAAAAATGGATAAAGAACTTGTGGTACTTACGTACAATGCAGTATCACTCAGCAATGAAATCTATGTCATCAGGCCCGTAGCAGCATAATGAGTGGATTCAGGTACGATGATTCTAACTGAAATAAGTCACACAGAAAAAGAAACATCATAAGATATCACTAATACACAGAATGTAAACTTGGCTACACAGGAACTGAATTCCAAAACACAACAGGGTCTCATATTTAGAAAAGCAACTTATGCTTGCTTAAGGGGAAAGGTGAGTTGGGGTGCTGCATAAAAACAGAGATTGAAATGAGCACAGATAAAGTTCCTTAAGTCAAATATGGAATAGACAAGAGCTACTCCTTGCTCAACGAAATGGACTCAACACCGCATATTAAACGCCTAAGAATGTACCTGACTAGTAAGTATCTTAAAACCTATGGATTGCTATGTCTCCAAAAGAGAATCAAGCATGTGTACAGGGGCATAAACGCAGCAGTGATAGGATTGGAGAGGTTCGGTGAGCAAATGAAGACCCTTTGAAGTCATATTGCATGGTACCCATTACACGGGTCTCAACTCTCCAGGTTTAAGGTATTCTTCCTTCAGCTAAAACATGCATGTGGAACCCAGAGTATGTTCAACCATGTGAACGGGAGACGTGTTCAAATATGTCTCAGTTTTCCTCCGCTGGTACTCGGGTGCAACATTCCAGACGCTTTACTAACACTCTCCCGACTAGGAGAGTCAGTCCCTTTAACCTCCTGTTTGGCCCAGTTTGCAATTTCTGCGGAAGATGAACAGGAATAGCGAGAACCAATGAGAGACTAGCTGGAGGTGTCTGGACGGGCAAATTTAACTCTCATTTCCCACCAGGAAGAGGAAATAACCAAAGGCTCAGCGTGCCGTGCCGGAACCAGATTAGGGCCTGAAGCCATCCTGCGGTGTTGCGGCCAGCTCAAAAGAAAGCGAGTTGAAGAAAGGAGCTCAGGGGCACTGTAATTCACAAACCTGCAGAGTTATAAATGACAGCTATCGTCCAAAAATAGACTGAAGTAAGGCTGCCAAGAGGACTTGAAAGCGGGACAGAATTGCAGGAAACCGATTTCAGGAGGTAGACTGGAATTGCATTGAAAGCATAGGAAAAGAGGCAGAACGTCCACAATGATGCACTTGGCCAAAAAGGGCGTATGCGTTTTTTCCTGAATATATTCAGGAAAAAACGCATACGCACTTTTTGGCCAACCAAGCAAGCTTGCAAAGGAAATCTGCACTACAATGAAGTCTCACTTCCCCCCAGTCAAAAGGGCCATCTGAAAAAAGTGTAAAATCCAGAAAGGCAGGACAGGCCATGGAGAACTGGGAGCCTTGTTATGCTGATGGGCGGGATGTAAATTGCCAACAACCACTCGGGAGAAGTGTATGGTGTTTCCTGAAACATCTAAAAAACAAAGCAACAGAGCCTAGGGCACTGCCACTTATGGTCCTATAGCTTAGGGAAATTAAAATCATAAAGACACAGCCACCCCAAAGTTTGGGACGCCTCTGTTTACAAGAACCTCATTTACAGTACAAGTTCAACATCGCAGAAAGTGAAAAATGGATAAAGAAGTTGTGGTATTTACTTACAAAGCAATATCACTCAGCAATGAAATCTATGTCATCAGGCCCTTAGCAGCACAATGAGTGGATTCAGGTATGATGATTCTAACTGAAATTAGTCACACAGAAAAAGAAACATCATAAGATATCAGTAATACACGGAATGTAAACTTGGCTACACAGGAACTGAATTACAGAACAGAACAGGGTCTCAAATTTAGAAAACCAACTTATGCTTGCTTAAGGGGAAAGGTGAGTTGGGGTGCTGCATAAAACCAGAGATTGAAATGAGCACAGATAAAGTTCCTTAAGCCAAATATGGAGTAGACAAGAGCTACTCCTTGCTCAAAGAAATGGACTCAGCACCGCATATTAAACGCCTAAGAATGTACCTGACTAGTAAGTATCTTAAAACCTATGGATTGCTAAGTCTCCGAAAGAGAATCAAGCATGTGTACAGGGGCATAAACGCAGCAGTGATAGGATTGGAGAGGTTCTTGAGCAAATGAAGACCCTTTGAAGTCATATTGCATGGTACCCATTCCACGGGTTTCAACTACCCAGGTTTAAGGTATTCTTCCTTCAGCTAAAACATGCATGTGGAACCTAGAGTATGATCAACCATGTTATCGGGAGTCGTTTTCAAATATGTCTCAGTTTTCGTACCCTGGTACTCGGGTGCAGCATTCCAGACGCTTTACTAACACTCTCCCCACTTGGAGAGTCAGTCCCTTTAACCTCCTGTTTGGCCCAGTTTGCAATTTCTGCGGAAGATGAACAGGAATAGCGAGAACCAATGAGAGACTAGCTGGAGGTGTCTGGATGGGCAAATTTAACTCTCATTTCCCACCAGGAAGAGGAATTATCCAAAGGCTCAGCGTGCCGTGCCAGAACCAGATTAGGGCCTGAAGCCATCCTGCGGTGTTGCGGCCAGGTCACAAGAAAGCGAGTTGAAGAAAGGAGCTCAGGGGCACTGTAATTCACAAACCTGCAGAGTTATAAATGACAGCTATCGTCCAAAAATAGACTGAAGTAAGGCTGCCAAGAGGACTTGAAAGCGGGGCAGAATTGCAGGAAACCAATTTCAGGAGGTAGACTGGAATTGCATTGAAAGCATAGGAAAAGAGGCAGAACGTCCACAATGATGCACTTGGCCAAAAAGGGCGTATGCGTTTTTTCCTGAATATATTCAGGAAAAAACGCATACGCCCTTTTTGGCCAACCAAGCAAACTTGCAAAGGAAATCTGCACTACAATGAAGTCTCACTTCTCCCCGGTCAAAAGGGCCATCTGAAAAAAGTGTAAAATCCAGAAAGGCATACAGGCCATGGAGAACTGGGAGCCTTGTTATGCTGATGGGCGGGATGTAAATTGCCAACAAACACTCAGGAGAAGTGTATGGTGTTTCCTGAAACATCTATAAAACAAAGCAACAGAGCCTACGGCACTTCCACTTATGGTCCTATAGCTTAGGGAAATTAAAATCAAAAAGACACAGCCACCCCAAAGTTTGGGACGCCTCTGTTTACAAGAACCTCGTTTTCCGTACAAGTTCAATATCACAGAAAGTGAAAAATGGATAAAGAACTTGTGGTACTTACGTACAATGCAGTATCACTCAGCAATGAAATCTATGTCATCAGGCCCGTAGCAGCATAATGAGTGGATTCAGGTACGATGATTCTAACTGAAATAAGTCACACAGAAAAAGAAACATCATAAGATATCACTAATACACAGAATGTAAACTTGGCTACACAGGAACTGAATTCCAAAACACAACAGGGTCTCATATTTAGAAAAGCAACTTATGCTTGCTTAAGGGGAAAGGTGAGTTGGGGTGCTGCATAAAAACAGAGATTGAAATGAGCACAGATAAAGTTCCTTAAGTCAAATATGGAATAGACAAGAGCTACTCCTTGCTCAACGAAATGGACTCAACACCGCATATTAAACGCCTAAGAATGTACCTGACTAGTAAGTATCTTAAAACCTATGGATTGCTATGTCTCCAAAAGAGAATCAAGCATGTGTACAGGGGCATAAACGCAGCAGTGATAGGATTGGAGAGGTTCGGTGAGCAAATGAAGACCCTTTGAAGTCATATTGCATGGTACCCATTACACGGGTCTCAACTCTCCAGGTTTAAGGTATTCTTCCTTCAGCTAAAACATGCATGTGGAACCCAGAGTATGTTCAACCATGTGAACGGGAGACGTGTTCAAATATGTCTCAGTTTTCCTCCGCTGGTACTCGGGTGCAACATTCCAGACGCTTTACTAACACTCTCCCGACTAGGAGAGTCAGTCCCTTTAACCTCCTGTTTGGCCCAGTTTGCAATTTCTGCGGAAGATGAACAGGAATAGCGAGAACCAATGAGAGACTAGCTGGAGGTGTCTGGACGGGCAAATTTAACTCTCATTTCCCACCAGGAAGAGGAAATAACCAAAGGCTCAGCGTGCCGTACCGGAACCAGATTAGGGCCTGAAGCCATCCTGCGGTGTTGCGGCCAGCTCAAAAGAAAGCGAGTTGAAGAAAGGAGCTCAGGGGCACTGTAATTCACAAACCTGCAGAGTTATAAATGACAGCTATCGTCCAAAAATAGACTGAAGTAAGGCTGCCAAGAGGACTTGAAAGCGGGACAGAATTGCAGGAAACCGATTTCAGGAGGTAGACTGGAATTGCATTGAAAGCATAGGAAAAGAGGCAGAACGTCCACAATGATGCACTTGGCCAAAAAGGGCGTATGCGTTTTTTCCTGAATATATTCAGGAAAAAACGCATACGCACTTTTTGGCCAACCAAGCAAGCTTGCAAAGGAAATCTGCACTACAATGAAGTCTCACTTCCCCCCAGTCAAAAGGGCCATCTGAAAAAAGTGTAAAATCCAGAAAGGCAGGACAGGCCATGGAGAACTGGGAGCCTTGTTATGCTGATGGGCGGGATGTAAATTGCCAACAACCACTCGGGAGAAGTGTATGGTGTTTCCTGAAACATCTAAAAAACAAAGCAACAGAGCCTAGGGCACTGCCACTTATGGTCCTATAGCTTAGGGAAATTAAAATCATAAAGACACAGCCACCCCAAAGTTTGGGACGCCTCTGTTTACAAGAACCTCATTTACAGTACAAGTTCAACATCGCAGAAAGTGAAAAATGGATAAAGAAGTTGTGGTATTTACTTACAAAGCAATATCACTCAGCAATGAAATCTATGTCATCAGGCCCTTAGCAGCACAATGAGTGGATTCAGGTATGATGATTCTAACTGAAATTAGTCACACAGAAAAAGAAACATCATAAGATATCAGTAATACACGGAATGTAAACTTGGCTACACAGGAACTGAATTACAGAACAGAACAGGGTCTCAAATTTAGAAAACCAACTTATGCTTGCTTAAGGGGAAAGGTGAGTTGGGGTGCTGCATAAAACCAGAGATTGAAATGAGCACAGATAAAGTTCCTTAAGCCAAATATGGAGTAGACAAGAGCTACTCCTTGCTCAAAGAAATGGACTCAGCACCGCATATTAAACGCCTAAGAATGTACCTGACTAGTAAGTATCTTAAAACCTATGGATTGCTAAGTCTCCGAAAGAGAATCAAGCATGTGTACAGGGGCATAAACGCAGCAGTGATAGGATTGGAGAGGTTCTTGAGCAAATGAAGACCCTTTGAAGTCATATTGCATGGTACCCATTCCACGGGTTTCAACTACCCAGGTTTAAGGTATTCTTCCTTCAGCTAAAACATGCATGTGGAACCTAGAGTATGATCAACCATGTTATCGGGAGTCGTTTTCAAATATGTCTCAGTTTTCGTACCCTGGTACTCGGGTGCAGCATTCCAGACGCTTTACTAACACTCTCCCCACTTGGAGAGTCAGTCCCTTTAACCTCCTGTTTGGCCCAGTTTGCAATTTCTGCGGAAGATGAACAGGAATAGCGAGAACCAATGAGAGACTAGCTGGAGGTGTCTGGATGGGCAAATTTAACTCTCATTTCCCACCAGGAAGAGGAATTATCCAAAGGCTCAGCGTGCCGTGCCAGAACCAGATTAGGGCCTGAAGCCATCCTGCGGTGTTGCGGCCAGGTCACAAGAAAGCGAGTTGAAGAAAGGAGCTCAGGGGCACTGTAATTCACAAACCTGCAGAGTTATAAATGACAGCTATTGTCCAAAAATAGACTGAAGTAAGGCTGCCAAGAGGACTTGAAAGCGGGGCAGAATTGCAGGAAACCGATTTCAGGAGGTAGACTGGAATTGCATTGAAAGCATAGGAAAAGAGGCAGAACGTCCACAATGATGCACTTGGCCAAAAAGGGCGTATGCGTTTTTTCCTGAATATATTCAGGAAAAAACGCATACGCACTTTTTGGCCAACCAAGCAAGCTTGCAAAGGAAATCTGCACTACAATGAAGTCTCACTTCCCCCCGGTCAAAAGGGCCATCTGAAAAAAGTGTAAAATCCAGAAAGGCAGGACAGGCCATGGAGAACTGGGAGCCTTGTTATGCTGATGGGCGGGATGTAAATTGCCAACAACCACTCGGGAGAAGTGTATGGTGTTTCCTGAAACATCTAAAAAACAAAGCAACAGAACCTAGGGCACTTCCACTTATGGTCCTATAGCTTAGGGAAATTAAAATCAAAAAGACACAGCCACCCCAAAGTTTGGAACGGCTCTGTTTACAAGAACCTCGTTTACAGTACAAGTTCAACATCGCAGAAAGTGAAAAATGGATAAAGAAGTTGTGGTATTTACTTACAAAGCAATATCACTCAGCAATGAAATCTGTGTCATCAGGCCCTTAGCAGCACAATGAGTGGATTCAGGTATGATGATTCTAACTGAAGTAAGTCACACAGAAAAAGAAACATCATAAGATATCAGTAATACACGGAATGTAAACTTGGCTACACAGGAACTGAATTACAGAACAGAACAGGGTCTCAAATTTAGAAAACCAACTTATGCTTGCTTAAGGGTAAAGGTGAGTTGGGGTGCTGCATAAAACCAGAGATTGAAATGAGCACAGATAAAGTTCCTTAAGTCAAATATGGAATAGACAAGAGCTACTCCTTGCTCAACGAAATGGACTCAACATCGCATATTAAACGCCTAAGAATGTACCTGACTAGTAAGTATCTTAAAACCTATGGATTGATATGTCTCAGAAAGAGAATCAAGCATGTGTACAGGGGCATAAACGCAGCAGTGATAGGATTGGAGAGGTTCGGTGAGCAAATGAAGACCCTTTGAAGTCATATTGCATGGTACCCATTACACGGGTCTCAACTCTCCAGGTTTAAGGTATTCTTCCTTCAGCTAAAACATGCATGTGGAACCCAGAGTATGATCAACCATGTGAACGGGAGACGTGTTCAAATATGTCTCAGTTTTCCTCCCCTGGTACACGGGTGCAACATTCCAGACACTTTACTAACACTCTCCCGACATGGAGAGTCATTCCCTTTAACCTCCTGTTTGGCCCAGTTTGCAATTTCTGCGGAAGATGAACAGGAATAGTGAGAACCAATGAGAGGCTAGCTGGAGGTGTCTGGACGGGCAAATTTAACTCTCATTTCCCACCAGGAAGAGGAAATAACCAAAGGCTCAGCGTGCCGTACCGGAACCAGATTAGGGCCTGAAGCCATCCTGCGGTGTTGCGGCCAGGTCACAAGAAAGCGAGTTGAAGAAAGGAGCTCAGGGGCACTGTAATTCACAAACCTGCAGAGTTATAAATGACAGCTATCGTCCAAAAATAGACTGAAGTAAGGCTGCCAAGAGGACTTGAGAGCGGGGCAGAATTGCAGGGAACCGATTTCAGGAGGTAGACTGGAATTGCATTGAAAGCATAGGAAAAGAGGCAGAACGTCCACAATGATGCACTTGGCCAAAAAGGGCGTATGTGTTTTTTCCTGAATATATTCAGGAAAAAACGCATACGCCCTTTTTGGCCAACCAAGCAAGCTTTCAAAGGAAATCTGCACTACAATGAAGTCTCACTTCCCCCCGATCAAAAGGGGCATCTGAAAACAGTGTAAAATCCAGAAAGGCAACAGGCCATTGAGAACTGGGAGCCTTGTTATGCTGATGGGCGGGATGTAAATTGCCAACAGACACTCGGGAGAAGTGTATGGTGTTTCCTGAAACATCTAAAAAACAAAGCAACAGAACCTAGGGCACTTCCACTTATGGTCCTATAGCTTAGGGAAATTAAAATCAAAAAGACACAGCCACCCCAAAGTTTGGAACGGCTCTGTTTACAAGAACCTCGTTTACAGTACAAGTTCAACATCGCAGAAAGTGAAAAATGGATAAAGAAGTTGTGGTATTCACTTACAAAGCAATATCACTCAGCAATGAATTCTATGTCATCAGGCCCTTAGCAGCACAATGAGTGGATTCAGGTATGATGATTCTAACTGAAATAAGTCACACAGAAAAAGAAACATCATAAGATATCAGTAATACACAGAATGTAAACTTGGCTACACAGGAACTGAATTACAGAACAGAACAGTGTCTCAGATTTAGAAAACCAACTTATGCTTGCTTAAGGGTAAAGGTGAGTTGGGGTGCTGCATAAAACCAGAGATTGAAATGAGCACAGATAAAGTTCCTTAAGCCAAATATGGAATAGACAAGAGCTACTCCTTGCTCAACGAAATGGACTCAACACCGCATATTAAACGCCTAAGAATGTACCTGACTAGTAAGTATCTTAAAACCTATGGATTGCTATGTCTCCGAAAGAGAATCAAGCATGTGTACAGGGGCATAAACGCAGCAGTGATAGGATTGGAGAGGTTCGGTGAGCAAATGAAGACCCTTTGAAGTCATATTGCATGGTACCCATTCCACGGGTTTCAACTACCCAGGTTTTAGGTATTCTTCCTTCAGCTAAAACATGCATGTGGAACCTAGAGTATGATCAACCATGTGATCGGGAGACGTGTTCAAATATGTCTCAGTTTTCGTACCCTGGTACTCGAGTGCAACATTCCAGACGCTTTACTAACACTCTCCCGACTTGGAGAGTCAGTCCCTTTAAACTCCTGTTTGGCCCAGTTTGCAATTTCTGCGGAAGATGAACAGGAATAGCGAGAACCAATGAGAGACTAGCTGGAGGTGTCTGGACGGGCAAATTTAACTCTCATTTCCCACCAGGAAGAGGAATTAACCAAAGGCTCAGCGTGCCGTGCCAGAACCAGATTAGGGCCTGAAGCCATCCTGCGGTGTTGCGGCCAGCTCAAAAGAAAGCGAATTGAAGAAAGGAGCTCAGGGGCACTGTAATTCACAAACCTGCAGAGTTATAAATGACAGCTATCGTCCAAAAATAGACTGAAGTAAGGCTGCCAAGAGGACTTGAGAGTGGGGCAGAATTGCAGGAAACCGATTTCAGGAGGTAGACTGGAATTGCATTTCAAGCATAGGAAAAGAGGCAGAACGTCCACAATGATGCACTTGGCCAAAAAGGGCGTATGCGTTTTTTCCTGAATATATTCAGGAAAAAACGCATACGCCCTTTTTGGCCAACCAAGCAAGCTTGCAAAGGAAATCTGCACTACAATGAAGTCTCACTTCCCCCCGGTCAAAAGGGCCATCTGAAAAAAGTGTAAAATCCAGAAAGGCAGGACAGGCCATGGAGAACTGGGAGCCTTGTTATGCTGATGGGCGGGATGTAAATTGCCAAAAACCACTCTGGAGAAGTGTATGGTGTTTCCTGAAACATCTAAAAAACAAAGCAACAGAACCTAGGGCACTTCCACTTATGGTCCTATAGCTTAGGGAAATTAAAATCAAAAAGACACAGCCACCCCAAAGTTTGGAACGGCTCTGTTTACAAGAACCTCGTTTACAGTACAAGTTCAACATCGCAGAAAGTGAAAAATGGATAAAGAAGTTGTGGTATTTACTTACAAAGCAATATCACTCAGCAATGAAATCTGTGTCATCAGGCCCTTAGCAGCACAATGAGTGGATTCAGGTATGATGATTCTAACTGAAGTAAGTCACACAGAAAAAGAAACATCATAAGATATCAGTAATACACGGAATGTAAACTTGGCTACACAGGAACTGAATTACAGAACAGAACAGGGTCTCAAATTTAGAAAACCAACTTATGCTTGCTTAAGGGGAAAGGTGAGTTGGGGTGCTGCATAAAACCAGAGATTGAAATGAGCACAGATAAAGTTCCTTAAGTCAAATATGGAATAGACAAGAGCTACTCCTTGCTCAACGAAATGGACTCAACATCGCATATTAAACGCCTAAGAATGTACCTGACTAGTAAGTATCTTAAAACCTATGGATTGTTATGTCTCCGAAAGAGAATCAAGCATGTGTACAGGGGCATAAACGCTGCAGTGATAGGATTGGAGAGGTTCGGTGAGCAAATGAAGACCCTTTGAAGTCATATTGCATGGTACCCATTACACGGGTCTCAACTCTCCAGGTTTAAGGTATTCTTCCTTCAGCTAAAACATGCATGTGGAACCCAGAGTATGATCAACCATGTGAACGGGAGACGTGTTCAAATATGTCTCAGTTTTCCTCCCCTGGTACACGGGTGCAACATTCCAGACACTTTACTAACACTCTCCCGACATGGAGAGTCATTCCCTTTAACCTCCTGTTTGGCCCAGTTTGCAATTTCTGCGGAAGATGAACAGGAATAGTGAGAACCAATGAGAGACTAGCTGGAGGTGTCTGGACGGGCAAATTTAACTCTCATTTCCCACCAGGAAGAGGAAATAACCAAAGGCTCAGCGTGCCGTACCGGAACCAGATTAGGGCCTGAAGCCATCCTGCGGTGTTGCGGCCAGGTCACAAGAAAGCGAGTTGAAGAAAGGAGCTCAGGGGCACTGTAATTCACAAACCTGCAGAGTTATAAATGACAGCTATCGTCCAAAAATAGACTGAAGTAAGGCTGCCAAGAGGACTTGAAAGCGGGGCAGAATTGCAGGAAACCGATTTCAGGAGGTAGACTGGAATTGCATTGAAAGCATAGGAAAAGAGGCAGAACGTCCACAATGATGCACTTGGCCAAAAAGGGCGTATGCGTTTTTTCCTGAATATATTCAGGAAAAAACGCATACGCCCTTTTTGGCCAACCAAGCAAGCTTGCAAAGGAAATCTGCACTACAATGAAGTCTCACTTCCCCCCGGTCAAAAGGGCCATCTGAAAACAGTGTAAAATCCAGAAAGGCAACAGGCCATTGAGAACTGGGAGCCTTGTTATGCTGATGGGCGGGATGTAAATTGCCAACAGACACTCGGGAGAAGTGTATGGTGTTTCCTGAAACATCTAAAAAACAAAGCAACAGAGCCTAGGGCACTTCCACTTATGGTCCTATAGCTTAGGGAAATTAAAATCAAAAAGACACAGCCACCCCAAAGTTTGGAACGGCTCTGTTTACAAGAACCTCGTTTACAGTACAAGTTCAACATCGCAGAAAGTGAAAAATGGATAAAGAAGTTGTGGTATTCACTTACAAAGCAATATCACTCAGCAATGAATTCTATGTCATCAGGCCCTTAGCAGCACAATGAGTGGATTCATGTATGATGATTCTAACTGAAATAAGTCACACAGAAAAAGAAACATCATAAGATATCAGTAATACACGGAATGTAAACTTGGCTACACAGGAACTGAATTACAGAACAGAACAGTGTCTCAGATTTAGAAAACCAACTTATGCTTGCTTAAGGGTAAAGGTGAGTTGGGGTGCTGCATAAAACCAGAGATTGAAATGAGCACAGATAAAGTTCCTTAAGCCAAATATGGAATAGACAAGAGCTACTCCTTGCTCAACGAAATGGACTCAACACCGCATATTAAACGCCTAAGAATGTACCTGACTAGTAAGTATCTTAAAACCTATGGATTGCTATGTCTCCGAAAGAGAATCAAGCATGTGTACAGGGGCATAAACGCAGCAGTGATAGGATTGGAGAGGTTCGGTGAGCAAATGAAGACCCTTTGAAGTCATATTGCATGGTACCCGTTCCACGGGTTTCAACTACCCAGGTTTTAGGTATTCTTCCTTCAGCTAAAACATGCATGTGGAACCTAGAGTATGATCAACCATGTGATCGGGAGACGTGTTCAAATATGTCTCAGTTTTCGTACCCTGGTACTCGAGTGCAACATTCCAGATGCTTTACTAACACTCTCCCGACTTGGAGAGTCAGTCCCTTTAAACTCCTGTTTGGCCCAGTTTGCAATTTCTGCGGAAGATGAACAGGAATAGCGAGAACCAATGAGAGACTAGCTGGAGGTGTCTGGACGGGCAAATTTAACTCTCATTTCCCACCAGGAAGAGGAATTAACCAAAGGCTCAGCGTGCCATGCCAGAACCAGATTAGGGCCTGAAGCCATCCTGCGGTGTTGCGGCCAGCTCAAAAGAAAGTGAATTGAAGAAAGGAGCTCAGGGGCACTGTAATTCACAAACCTGCAGAGTTATAAATGACAGCTATCGTCCAAAAATACACTGAAGTAAGGCTGCCAAGAGGACTTGAGAGTGGGGCAGAATTGCAGGAAACCGATTTCAGGAGGTAGACTGGAATTGCATTGAAAGCATAGGAAAAGAGGCAGAACGTCCACAATGATGCACTTGGCCAAAAAGGGCGTATGTGTTTTTTCCTGAATATATTCAGGAAAAAACGCATACGCCCTTTTTGGCCAACCAAGCAGGCTGAAAAGGTAATCTGCACTACAATGAAATCTCAATTCCCCCTGCTCAAAGGGGCCAACTGAAATAAGTGTAAAATCCAGAAAGGCAGGACAGGCCATGAAGAACTGGGAGCCTTGTTATGCTGATGGGCGGGATGTAAATTGCCAACAGCCACTCGGGAGAAGTGTATGGTGTTTCCTGAAACATCTAAAAAACAAAGCAACAGAGCCTAGGGCACTTCCACTTATGGTCCTATAGCTTAGGGAAATTAAAATCAAAAAGACACAGCCACCCAAAAGTTTGGGACGTGTCTGCTTACAAAAACCTCGTTTACCGTACAAGTTCAATATCGCAGAAAGTGAAAAATGGATAAAGAAGTTGTGGTACTTACGTACAATGCAGTATCAATCAGCAATGAAATCTATGTCATCAGGCCCGTAGCGGCATAAGGAGGGGATTCAGGTACGATGATTCTAACTGAAATAAGTCACACAGAAAAAGAAACATCATAAGATATCACTAATACACGGAACGTAAACTGGCTACACAGGAACTGAATTCCAAAACAAAACAGGGTCTCAAATTTAGAAAACCAACTTATGCTTGCTTAAGGGGAAAGGTGAGTTGGGGTGCTGCATAAAACCAGAGATTGAAATGAGCACAGATAAAGTTCCTTAAGCCAAATATGGAATAGACAAGAGCTACTCCTTGCTCAACGAAATGGACACAACACCCCATATTAAACGCCTAAGTATATACCTGACTAGTAAGTATCTTAAAACCTATGGATTGCTATGTCTCCAAAAGAGAATCAAGCGTGTGTACAAGGGTCATAAACGCAGCAGTGATAGGATTGGAGAGGTTCGGTGAGCAAATGAAGACCCTTTGAAGTCATATTGCATGGTACCCATTCCACGGGTCTCAACTCTCCAGGTTTAAGGTATTCTTTCTTCAGCTAAAACATGCATGTGGAACCCAGAGTATGATCAACCGTGTGATTGGGAGACGTGTTCAAATATGTCTCAGTTTTCGTCCCCTGGTACTTCGGTGCAACATTCCAGACGCTTTACTAACACTCTCCCCACTTGGAGAGTCAGTCCCTTTAACCTCCTGTTTCGCCCAGTTTGCAATTTCTGCAGAAGATGAACAGGAATAGTGAGAACCAATGAGAGGCTAGCTGGAGGTGTCTGGACGGGCAAATTTAACTCTAATTTCCCACCAGGAAGAGGAAATAGTCAAAGGCTCAGCGTGCCGTACCGGAACCAGATTAGGGCCTGAAGCAATCCTGCGGTGTGGCGGCCAGCTCACAAGAAAGCGAGTTGAAGAAAGGAGCTCAGGGGCACTGTAATTCACAAACCTGCAGAGTTATAAATGACAGCTATCGTCCAAAAATAGACTGAAGTAAGGCTGCCAAGAGGACTTGAAAATAGGGCAGAATTGCAGGAAACCGATTTCAGGAGGTAGACTGGAATTGCATTGAAAGCATAGGAAAAGAGGCAGAACGTCCACAATGATGCACTTGGCCAAAAAGGGCGTATGCGTTTTTTCCTGAATATATTCAGGAAAAAACGCATACGCACTTTTTGGCCAACCAAGCAAGCTTGCAAAGGAAATCTGCACTACAATGAAGTCTCACTTCCCCCCGGTCAAAAGGGCCATCTGAAAAAAGTGTAAAATCCAGAAAGGCAACAGGCCATTGAGAACTGGGAGCCTTGTTATGCTGATGGGCGGGATGTAAATTGCCAACAGACACTCGGGAGAAGTGTATGGTGTTTCCTGAAACATCTAAAAAACAAAGCAACAGAACCTAGGGCACTTCCACTTATGGTCCTATAGCTTAGGGAAATTAAAATCAAAAAGACACAGCCACCCCAAAGTTTGGAACGGCTCTGTTTACAAGAACCTCGTTTACAGTACAAGTTCAACATCGCAGAAAGTGAAAAATGGATAAAGAAGTTGTGGTATTCACTTACAAAGCAATATCACTCAGCAATGAAATCTATGTCATCAGACCCTTAGCAGCACAATGAGTGGATTCAGGTATGATGATTCTAACTGAAATAAGTCACACAGAAAAAGAAACATCATAAGATATCAGTAATACACGGAATGTAAACTTGGCTACACAGGAACTGAATTACAGAACAGAACAGGGTCTCAAATTTAGAAAACCAACTTATGCTTGCTTAAGCGTAAAGGTGAGTTGGGGTGCTGCATAAAACCAGAGATTGAAATGAGCACAGATAAAGTTCCTTAAGCCAAATATGGAATAGACAAGAGCTACTCCTTGCTCAACGAAATGGACTCAACACCGCATATTAAACGCCTAAGAATGTACCTGACTAGTAAGTATCTTAAAACCTATGGATTGCTATGTCTCCGAAAGAGAATCAAGCATGTGTACAGGGGCATAAACGCAGCAGTGATAGGATTGGAGAGGTTCGGTGAGCAAATGAAGACCCTTTGAAGTCATATTGCATGGTACCCATTCCACGGGTTTCAACTACCCAGGTTTAAGGTATTCTTCCTTCAGCTAAAACATGCATGTGGAACCTAGAGTATGATCAACCATGTGATCGGGAGACGTGTTCAAATATGTCTCAGTTTTCGTACCCTGGTACTCGGGTGCAACATTCCAGACGCTTTACTAACACTCTCCCGACTTGGAGAGTCAGTCCCTTTAACCTCCTGTTTGGCCCAGTTTGCAATTTCTGCGGAAGATGAACAGGAATAGGGAGAACCAATGAGAGACTAGCTGGAGGTGTCTGGACGGGCAAATTTAACTCTCATTTCCCACCAGGAAGAGGAATTAACCAAAGGCTCAGCGTGCCGTGCCAGAACCAGATTAGGGCCTGAAGCCATCCTGCGGTGTTGCGGCCAGCTCAAAAGAAAGCGAGTTGAAGAAAGGAGCTCAGGGGCACTGTAATTCACAAACCTGCAGAGTTATAAATGACAGCTATCGTCCAAAAATAGACTGAAGTAAGGCTGCCAAGAGGACTTGAGAGCGGGGCAGAATTGCAGGAAACCGATTTCAGGAGGTAGACTGGAATTGCATTTCAAGCATAGGAAAAGAGGCAGAACGTCCACAATGATGCACTTGGCCAAAAAGGGCGTATGCGTTTTTTCCTGAATATATTCAGGAAAAAAAGCATACGCCCTTTTTGGCCAACCAAGCAAGCTTGCAAAGGAAATCTGCACTACAATGAAGTCTCACTTCCCCCCGGTCAAAAGAGCCATCTGAAATAAGTGTAAACTCCAGAAAGGCAGGACAGGCCATGGAGAACTGGGAGCCTTGTTATGCTGATGGGCGGGATGTAAATTGCCAACAACCACTCGGGAGAAGTGTATGGTGTTTCCTGAAACATCTAAAAAACAAAGCAACAGAGCCTAGGGCACTTCCACTTATGGTCCTATAGCTTAGGGAAATTAAAATCAAAAAGACACAGCCACCCCAAAGTTTGGAACGGCTCTGTTTACAAGAACCTCGTTTACAGTACAAGTTCAACATCGCAGAAAGTGAAAAATGGATAAAGAAGTTGTGGTATTCACTTACAAAGCAATATCACTCAGCAATGAATTCTATGTCATCAGGCCCTTAGCAGCACAATGAGTGGATTCAGGTATGATGATTCTAACTGAAATAAGTCACACAGAAAAAGAAACATCATAAGATATCAGTAATACACAGAATGTAAACTTGGCTACACAGGAACTGAATTACAGAACAGAACAGTGTCTCAGATTTAGAAAACCAACTTATGCTTGCTTAAGGGTAAAGGTGAGTTGGGGTGCTGCATAAAACCAGAGATTGAAATGAGCACAGATAAAGTTCCTTAAGCCAAATATGGAATAGACAAGAGCTACTCCTTGCTCAACGAAATGGACTCAACACCGCATATTAAACGCCTAAGAATGTACCTGACTAGTAAGTATCTTAAAACCTATGGATTGCTATGTCTCCGAAAGAGAATCAAGCATGTGTACAGGGGCATAAACGCAGCAGTGATAGGATTGGAGAGGTTCGGTGAGCAAATGAAGACCCTTTGAAGTCATATTGCATGGTACCCATTCCACGGGTTTCAACTACCCAGGTTTTAGGTATTCTTCCTTCAGCTAAAACATGCATGTGGAACCTAGAGTATGATCAACCATGTGATCGGGAGACGTGTTCAAATATGTCTCAGTTTTCGTACCCTGGTACTCGAGTGCAACATTCCAGACGCTTTACTAACACTCTCCCGACTTGGAGAGTCAGTCCCTTTAAACTCCTGTTTGGCCCAGTTTGCAATTTCTGCGGAAGATGAACAGGAATAGCGAGAACCAATGAGAGACTAGCTGGAGGTGTCTGGACGGGCAAATTTAACTCTCATTTCCCACCAGGAAGAGGAATTAACCAAAGGCTCAGCGTGCCGTGCCAGAACCAGATTAGGGCCTGAAGCCATCCTGCGGTGTTGCGGCCAGCTCAAAAGAAAGCGAATTGAAGAAAGGAGCTCAGGGGCACTGTAATTCACAAACCTGCAGAGTTATAAATGACAGCTATCGTCCAAAAATAGACTGAAGTAAGGCTGCCAAGAGGACTTGAAAGCGGGGCAGAATTGCAGGAAACCGATTTCAGGAGGTAGACTGGAATTGCATTTCAAGCATAGGAAAAGAGGCAGAACGTCCACAATGATGCACTTGGCCAAAAAGGGCGTATGCGTTTTTTCCTGAATATATTCAGGAAAAAACGCATACGCCCTTTTTGGCCAACCAAGCAAGCTTGCAAAGGAAATCTGCACTACAATGAAGTCTCACTTCCCCCCGGTCAAAAGGGCCATCTGAAAAAAGTGTAAAATCCAGAAAGGCAGGACAGGCCATGGAGAACTGGGAGCCTTGTTATGCTGATGGGCGGGATGTAAATTGCCAACAACCACTCGGGAGAAGTGTATGGTGTTTCCTGAAACATCTAAAAAACAAAGCAACAGAACCTAGGGCACTTCCACTTATGGTCCTATAGCTTAGGGAAATTAAAATCAAAAAGACACAGCCACCCCAAAGTTTGGAACGGCTCTGTTTACAAGAACCTCGTTTACAGTACAAGTTCAACATCGCAGAAAGTGAAAAATGGATAAAGAAGTTGTGGTATTTACTTACAAAGCAATATCACTCAGCAATGAAATCTGTGTCATCAGGCCCTTAGCAGCACAATGAGTGGATTCAGGTATGATGATTCTAACTGAAGTAAGTCACACAGAAAAAGAAACATCATAAGATATCAGTAATACACGGAATGTAAACTTGGCTACACAGGAACTGAATTACAGAACAGAACAGGGTCTCAAATTTAGAAAACCAACTTATGCTTGCTTAAGGGTAAAGGTGAGTTGGGGTGCTGCATAAAACCAGAGATTGAAATGAGCACAGATAAAGTTCCTTAAGTCAAATATGGAATAGACAAGAGCTACTCCTTGCTCAACGAAATGGACTCAACATCGCATATTAAACGCCTAAGAATGTACCTGACTAGTAAGTATCTTAAAACCTATGGATTGATATGTCTCCGAAAGAGAATCAAGCATGTGTACAGGGGCATAAACGCTGCAGTGATAGGATTGGAGAGGTTCGGTGAGCAAATGAAGACCCTTTGAAGTCATATTGCATGGTACCCATTACACGGGTCTCAACTCTCCAGGTTTAAGGTATTCTTCCTTCAGCTAAAACATGCATGTGGAACCCAGAGTATGATCAACCATGTGATCGGGAGACGTGTTCAAATATGTCTCAGTTTTCGTACCCTGGTACTCGAGTGCAACATTCCAGATGCTTTACTAACACTCTCCCGACTTGGAGAGTCAGTCCCTTTAAACTCCTGTTTGGCCCAGTTTGCAATTTCTGCGGAAGATGAACAGGAATAGCGAGAACCAATGAGAGACTAGCTGGAGGTGTCTGGACGGGCAAATTTAACTCTCATTTCCCACCAGGAAGAGGAATTAACCAAAGGCTCAGCGTGCCGTGCCAGAACCAGATTAGGGCCTGAAGCCATCCTGCGGTGTTGCGGCCAGCTCAAAAGAAAGTGAATTGAAGAAAGGAGCTCAGGGGCACTGTAATTCACAAACCTGCAGAGTTATAAATGACAGCTATCGTCCAAAAATACACTGAAGTAAGGCTGCCAAGAGGACTTGAGAGTGGGGCAGAATTGCAGGAAACCGATTTCAGGAGGTAGACTGGAATTGCATTGAAAGCATAGGAAAAGAGGCAGAACGTCCACAATGATGCACTTGGCCAAAAAGGGCGTATGTGTTTTTTCCTGAATATATTCAGGAAAAAACGCATACGCCCTTTTTGGCCAACCAAGCAGGCTGAAAAGGTAATCTGCACTACAATGAAGTCTCAATTCCCCCTGCTCAAAGGGGCCAACTGAAATAAGTGTAAAATCCAGAAAGGCAGGACAGGCCATGAAGAACTGGGAGCCTTGTTATGCTGATGGGCGGGATGTAAATTGCCAACAGCCACTCGGGAGAGGTGTATGGTGTTTCCTGAAACATCTAAAAAACAAAGCAACAGAGCCTAGGGCACTTCCACTTATGGTCCTATAGCTTAGGGAAATTAAAATCAAAAAGACACAGCCACCCCAAAGTTTGGGACGTGTCTGCTTACAAAAACCTCGTTTACCGTACAAGTTCAATATCGCAGAAAGTGAAAAATGGATAAAGAAGTTGTGGTACTTACGTACAATGCAGTATCAATCAGCAATGAAATCTATGTCATCAGGCCCGTAGCGGCATAAGGAGGGGATTCAGGTACGATGATTCTAACTGAAATAAGTCACACAGAAAAAGAAACATCATAAGATATCACTAATACACGGAACGTAAACTGGCTACACAGGAACTGAATTCCAAAACAAAACAGGGTCTCAAATTTAGAAAACCAACTTATGCTTGCTTAAGGGGAAAGGTGAGTTGGGGTGCTGCATAAAACCAGAGATTGAAATGAGCACAGATAAAGTTCCTTAAGCCAAATATGGAATAGACAAGAGCTACTCCTTGCTCAACGAAATGGACACAACACCCCATATTAAACGCCTAAGTATATACCTGACTAGTAAGTATCTTAAAACCTATGGATTGCTATGTCTCCAAAAGAGAATCAAGCGTGTGTACAAGGGTCATAAACGCAGCAGTGATAGGATTGGAGAGGTTCGGTGAGCAAATGAAGACCCTTTGAAGTCATATTGCATGGTACCCATTCCACGGGTCTCAACTCTCCAGGTTTAAGGTATTCTTTCTTCAGCTAAAACATGCATGTGGAACCCAGAGTATGATCAACCGTGTGATTGGGAGACGTGTTCAAATATGTCTCAGTTTTCGTCCCCTGGTACTTCGGTGCAACATTCCAGACGCTTTACTAACACTCTCCCCACTTGGAGAGTCAGTCCCTTTAACCTCCTGTTTCGCCCAGTTTGCAATTTCTGCAGAAGATGAACAGGAATAGTGAGAACCAATGAGAGGCTAGCTGGAGGTGTCTGGACGGGCAAATTTAACTCTAATTTCCCACCAGGAAGAGGAAATAGCCAAAGGCTCAGCGTGCCGTACCGGAACCAGATTAGGGCCTGAAGCAATCCTGCGGTGTGGCGGCCAGCTCACAAGAAAGCGAGTTGAAGAAAGGAGCTCAGGGGCACTGTAATTCACAAACCTGCAGAGTTATAAATGACAGCTATCGTCCAAAAATAGACTGAAGTAAGGCTGCCAAGAGGACTTGAAAATAGGGCAGAATTGCAGGAAACCGATTTCAGGAGGTAGACTGGAATTGCATTGAAAGCATAGGAAAAGAGGCAGAACGTCCACAATGATGCACTTGGCCAAAAAGGGCGTATGCGTTTTTTCCTGAATATATTCAGGAAAAAACGCATACGCACTTTTTGGCCAACCAAGCAAGCTTGCAAAGGAAATCTGCACTACAATGAAGTCTCACTTCCCCCCGGTCAAAAGGGCCATCTGAAAAAAGTGTAAAATCCAGAAAGGCAACAGGCCATTGAGAACTGGGAGCCTTGTTATGCTGATGGGCGGGATGTAAATTGCCAACAGACACTCGGGAGAAGTGTATGGTGTTTCCTGAAACATCTAAAAAACAAAGCAACAGAACCTAGGGCACTTCCACTTATGGTCCTATAGCTTAGGGAAATTAAAATCAAAAAGACACAGCCACCCCAAAGTTTGGAACGGCTCTGTTTACAAGAACCTCGTTTACAGTACAAGTTCAACATCGCAGAAAGTGAAAAATGGATAAAGAAGTTGTGGTATTCACTTACAAAGCAATATCACTCAGCAATGAAATCTATGTCATCAGACCCTTAGCAGCACAATGAGTGGATTCAGGTATGATGATTCTAACTGAAATAAGTCACACAGAAAAAGAAACATCATAAGATATCAGTAATACACGGAATGTAAACTTGGCTACACAGGAACTGAATTACAGAACAGAACAGGGTCTCAAATTTAGAAAACCAACTTATGCTTGCTTAAGCGTAAAGGTGAGTTGGGGTGCTGCATAAAACCAGAGATTGAAATGAGCACAGATAAAGTTCCTTAAGCCAAATATGGAATAGACAAGAGCTACTCCTTGCTCAACGAAATGGACTCAACACCGCATATTAAACGCCTAAGAATGTACCTGACTAGTAAGTATCTTAAAACCTATGGATTGCTATGTCTCCGAAAGAGAATCAAGCATGTGTACAGGGGCATAAACGCAGCAGTGATAGGATTGGAGAGGTTCGGTGAGCAAATGAAGACCCTTTGAAGTCATATTGCATGGTACCCATTCCACGGGTTTCAACTACCCAGGTTTAAGGTATTCTTCCTTCAGCTAAAACATGCATGTGGAACCTAGAGTATGATCAACCATGTGATCGGGAGACGTGTTCAAATATGTCTCAGTTTTCCTCCCCTGGTACTCGGGTGCAACATTCCAGACGCTTTACTAACACTCTCCCGACTTGGAGAGTCAGTCCCTTTAACCTCCTGTTTGGCCCAGTTTGCAATTTCTGCGGAAGATGAACAGGAATAGGGAGAACCAATGAGAGACTAGCTGGAGGTGTCTGGACGGGCAAATTTAACTCTCATTTCCCACCAGGAAGAGGAATTAACCAAAGGCTCAGCGTGCCGTGCCAGAACCAGATTAGGGCCTGAAGCCATCCTGCGGTGTTGCGGCCAGCTCAAAAGAAAGCGAGTTGAAGAAAGGAGCTCAGGGGCACTGTAATTCACAAACCTGCAGAGTTATAAATGACAGCTATCGTCCAAAAATAGACTGAAGTAAGGCTGCCAAGAGGACTTGAGAGCGGGGCAGAATTGCAGGAAACCGATTTCAGGAGGTAGACTGGAATTGCATTGAAAGCATAGGAAAAGAGGCAGAACGTCCACAATGATGCACTTGGCCAGAAAGGGCGTATGCGTTTTTTCCTGAATATATTCAGGAAAAAACGCATACGCCCTTTTTGGCCAACCAAGCAAGCTTGCAAAGGAAATCTGCACTACAATGAAGTCTCACTTCCCCCCGGTCAAAAGAGCCATCTGAAATAAGTGTAAAATCCAGAAAGGCAGGACAGGCCATGGAGAACTGGGAGCCTTGTTATGCTGATGGGCGGGATGTAAATTGCCAACAACCACTCGGGAGAAGTGTATGGTGTTTCCTGAAACATCTAAAAAACAAAGCAACAGAGCCTAGGGCACTTCCACTTATGGTCCTATAGCTTAGGGAAATTAAAATCAAAAAGACACAGCCACCCCAAAGTTTGGAACGGCTCTGTTTACAAGAACCTTGTTTACAGTACAAGTTCAACATCTCAGAAAGTGAAAAATGGATAAAGAAGTTGTGGTATTTACTTACAAAGCAATATCACTCAGCAATGAAATCTATGTCATCAGGCCCTTAGCAGCACAATGAGTGCATTCAGGTATGATGATTCTAACTGAAATAAGTCACACAGAAAAAGAAACATCATAAGATATCAGTAATACACGGAATGTAAACTTGGCTACACAGGAACTGAATTACAGAACAGAACAGGGTCTCAAATTTAGAAAACCAACTTATGCTTGCTTAAGGGTAAAGGTGAGTTGGGGTGCTGCATAAAACCAGAGATTGAAATGAGCACAGATAAAGTTCCTTAAGCCAAATATGGAATAGACAAGAGCTACTCCTTGCTCAACGAAATGGACTCAACATCGCATATTAAACGCCTAAGAATGTACCTGACTAGTAAGTAACTTAAAACCTATGGATTGCTATGTCTCCGAAAGAGAATCAAGCATGTGTACAGGGGCATAAACACAGCAGTGATAGGATTGCAGACGTTCGGTGAGCAAATGAAGTCCCTTTGAAGTCATATTGCATGGTACGCATTCCACGGGTTTCAACTACCCAGGTTTAAGGTATTCTTCCTTCAGCTAAAACATGCATGTGGAACCTAGAGTATGATCAACCGTGTGAACGGGAGACGTGTTCAAATATGTCTCAGTTTTCGTACGCTGGTACTCGGGTGCAACATTCCAGACGCTTTACTAACACTCTCCCGACTTGGAGAGTCAGTCCCTTTAACCTCCTGTTTGGCCCAGTTTGCAATTTCTGCGGAAGATGAACGGGAATAGCGAGAACCAATGAGAGACTAGCTGGAGGTGTCTGGACGGGCAAATTTAACTCTCATTTCCCACCAGGAAGAGGAATTAACCAAAGGCTCAGCGTGCCGTGCCAGAACCAGATTAGGGCCTGAAGCCATCCTGCGGTGTTGCGGCCAGCTCAAAAGAAAGCGAGTTGAAGAAAGGAGCTCAGGGGCACTGTAATTCACAAACCTGCAGAGTTATAAATGACAGCTATCGTCCAAAAATAGACTGAAGTAAGGCTGCCAAGAGGACTTGAGAGCGGGGCAGAATTGCAGGAAACCGATTTCAGGAGGTAGACTGGAATTGCATTGAAAGCATAGGAAAAGAGGCAGAACGTCCACAATGATGCACTTGGCCAAAAAGGGCATATGCGTTTTTTCCTGAATATATTCAGGAAAAAAAGCATACGCCCTTTTTGGCCAACCAAGCAAGCTTGCAAAGGAAATCTGCACTACAATGAAGTCTCACTTCCCCCCGGTCAAAAGAGCCATCTGAAATAAGTGTAAAATCCAGAAAGGCAGGACAGGCCATGGAGAACTGGGAGCCTTGTTATGCTGATGGGCGGGATGTAAATTGCCAACAACCACTCGGGAGAAGTGTATGGTGTTTCCTGAAACATCTAAAAAACAAAGCAACAGAGCCTAGGGCACTTCCACTTATGGTCCTATAGCTTAGGGAAATTAAAATCAAAAAGACACAGCCACCCCAAAGTTTGGAACGGCTCTGTTTACAAGAACCTCGTTTACAGTACAAGTTCAACATCTCAGAAAGTGAAAAATGGATAAAGAAGTTGTGGTATTTACTTACAAAGCAATATCACTCAGCAATGAAATCTATGTCATCAGGCCCTTAGCAGCACAATGAGTGCATTCAGGTATGATGATTCTAACTGAAATAAGTCACACAGAAAAAGAAACATCATAAGATATCAGTAATACACGGAATGTAAACTTGGCTACACAGGAACTGAATTACAGAACAGAACAGGGTCTCAAATTTAGAAAACCAACTTATGCTTGCTTAAGGGTAAAGGTGAGTTGGGGTGCTGCATAAAACCAGAGATTGAAATGAGCACAGATAAAGTTCCTTAAGCCAAATATGGAATAGACAAGAGCTACTCCTTGCTCAACGAAATGGACTCAACATCGCATATTAAACGCCTAAGAATGTACCTGACTAGTAAGTAACTTAAAACCTATGGATTGCTATGTCTCCGAAAGAGAATCAAGCATGTGTACAGGGGCATAAACACAGCAGTGATAGGATTGCAGACGTTCGGTGAGCAAATGAAGTCCCTTTGAAGTCATATTGCATGGTACGCATTCCACGGGTTTCAACTACCCAGGTTTAAGGTATTCTTCCTTCAGCTAAAACATGCATGTGGAACCTAGAGTATGATCAACCGTGTGAACGGGAGACGTGTGCAAATATGTCTCAGTTTTCGTACGCTGGTACTCGGGTGCAACATTCCAGATGCTTTACTAACACTCTCCCGACTTGGACAGTCAGTCCCTTTAACCTCCTGTTTGGCCCAGTTTGCAATTTCTGCAGAAGATGAACAGGAATAGCGAGAACCAATGAGAGACTAGCTGGAGGTGTCTGGACGGGCAAATTTAACTCTCATTTCCCACCAGGAAGAGGAATTAACCAAAGGCTCAGCGTGCCATGCCGGAACCAGATTAGGGCCTGAAGCCATCCTGCGGTGTTGCGGCCAGGTCACAAGAAAGCGAGTTGAAGAAAGGAGCTCAGGGGCACTGTAATTCTCAAACCTGCAGAGTTATAAATGACAGCTATCGTCCAAAAATATACTGAAGTAAGGCTGCCAAGAGGACTTGAAAGCGGGGCAGAATTGCAGGAAACCGATTTCAGGAGGTAGACTGGAATTGCATTGAAAGCATAGGAAAAGAGGCAGAACGTCCACAATGATGCACTTGGCCAAAAAGGGCGTATGCGTTTTTTCCTGAATATATTCAGGAAAAAACGCATACGCCCTTTTTGGCCAACCAAGCAAACTTGCAAAGGAAATCTGCACTACAATGAAGTCTCACTTCCCCCCGGTCAAAAGGGCCATCTGAAAAAAGTGTAAAATCCAGAAAGGCAGGACAGGCAATGGAGAACTGGGAGCCTTGTTATGCTGATGGGCGGGATGTAAATTGCCAACAGCCACTCGGGAGAAGTGTATGGTGTTTCCTGAAACATCTAAAAAACAAAGCAACAGAGCCTAGGGCACTTCCACTTATGGTCCTATAGCTTAGGGAAATTAAAATCAAAAAGACACAGCCGGAGGAAGGCGGAAGATGGCGGAAGAGTAAGACGCGGAGATCACCTTCCTCCCCACAGATACACCAGAAATACAACTACACGTGGAACAACTCCTACAGAACACCTACTGAAGGCTGGCAGAAGACCTCAGACCTCCCAAAAGGCAAGAAACTCCCCACGTACCTGGGTAGGGCAAAAGAAAAAACAGAGACAAAAGAATAGGGACGGCACCTGCACCAGTGGGAGGGAGCTGTGAAGGAGGAAAAGTTTCCACACTCTAGGAAGCCCCTTCGTGGGCGGAGACTGCGGGAGGCGGAGGGGGGAGCTTCGAAGCTGCGGAGGAGTGCACAGCAACGGGTGCGGAGGGCAAAGCGGGGAGATTCCCACACAGAGGATCGGTGCCGACCGGCACTCACCAGCCCGAGAGGCTTGTCTGCTCACCCGCCGGGGCGGGCGGGGCTGCGACCTGAGGCCGGAGCGCAGGGAGAGGACTGGGGTTGGCGGCTTGAACATAGCCTGAAGGGGTTAGTGCACCACAGCTAGCCGGGAGGGAGTCCGGGGAAAAGCCTGCACCTGCAGAAGAGGCAGGAGACTTTTCCTTCCCTCTTTGTTTCCTGGTGCGTGAGGAGAGGGGTTTAAGAACGCTGCTTAAAGGAACTCCAGAGACGGGTGCGAGCCGCGGCTAAAAGCGCGAACCCCAGAGACGGGCGCGAGCCGCGGCTGAAAGCGCAGAATCCAGAGACGGGCGCGAGCCGCGGCTGAAAGCGCAGAATCCAGAGACGGGCGCGAGCTGCGGCTGAAAGCGCGGAATCCAGAGACGGGTGCAAGCCGCGGCTAAAAGCGCGGACCCCAGAGGCGGACGGGAGACGTTAAGGCTGCTGCTGCCGCCACCGAGGGGCCTGTGTGCGAGTACAGGTCACTCTCCACACCCCTCCTCCGCGGAGCCTGTGCAGCCCGCCACTGCCGGGTTCCCGGGATCCAGAGACAACTTCCCCGGGAGAGCGCACAGCGCGCCTCAGGCTGGTGCAAAGTCACGCCGGCCTTTGCCACCGCAGGCCCGCTCCGCACTCTGTGCCCCTCCGTCCCCGCCGGCCTGAGTGCGCCGGAGCCCCCAATCAGCGGCTCTTTTAACCCCATCCTGTCTGAGCAAAAAACAGACGCCCTCCAGCGATCTACACGCAGTGGCAGGGCCAAATCCAAAGCTTAGCCCTGGGAGCTGTGAGAACAAAGAAGAGAAAGGGAAATCTCTCCCAGCAGCCTCAGAAGCAGCGGATTAAAGCTCCACAATCAACTTGATGTACCCTGCATCTGTGGAATACCTGAATAGACAACCAATCATCCCAAATTAAGGAAGTGGACTTTAGGAGCAAGATCTATGATTTTTTCCCCTTTCCTCTTTTTGTGAATGTGTATGTGTATGCTTCTGTGTGAGATCTTGTCTGTATAGTCTTGCTTCCACCATTTGTCCTAGGGTTCTATCCGTCCATGTTTTTTTTTTTTTAATTTTTTTTCTTAATAATTAATTTTAATAACCTTATTATACTTTACCTTCGTTCTTTCTTTCTTTCTTTCCGTCCTTCCTTCCCTCCTTTAGACAACGAATCATCCCAAATTGAGGAAGTGGTCTCTGACAGCAAGATTTAGGATTCTTCCCCATTTACCTCTTTTAGTGAGGGTGTATGTGTATGCTTCTGTGTAAGATTTTGTCTGTATAGCTTTGCTTCCAACATTTGTCCTAAGGTTCTTTCCGTCCCTTTTTTTTTTTTTCTAAATAAGAAGTTTTTAATTCAATAACTTTATTATACTTTATTTTATTTTTACTGTATCTTCTTTCTTTCTGTCTTTTTTCCTTCTTTCCCTCCTTCCTTCCTTCCTCCCTCCCTCCCTCCCTCCTTTCTTTCCTTCTTGCCTTCTTTCCTTCTTTGCTTCTTTCTTTCTTTCTTCCTTCCTTCCTACCCTCCTTTCCTTCTTTCTTTCCTCATACTTCTACTAATTCCCTCTACTTTTTCTCCCTTTTATCCTGAGCCTGTGGATGAAAAGCTTTTGGTGCTCCAGCCAGGAGGCAGGGCTGTGCCTCTGAGGTAGGACAGCCAACTTCAGGACACTGATCAACAAGAGACCTCCCAGCTCCACATAATATCAAACGGCGAAAATCTCCCAGAGACCTCCATCTTAACACCAGCACCCAGCTTCACTCAACGACCAGCAAGCCACAGGGCTGGAAAACCTATGCCAAACAACTAGCAAAACAGGAACACAACCCCACCCATTAGCAGAGAGGCTGCCTAAAATCATAATAAGGCCACAGACACCCCCAAACACACCACCAGACGTGAACCTGCCTACTAGAGAGACAAGATCCAGCCTCATCCACCACAACACAGGCACTAGCCCCCTCCACCAGGAAGCCTACACAACCCACTGAACCAACCTTAGCCACTGGAGACAGACATCAAAAACAGGAGGAACTACAAACCTGCAGCCTGCAAAAACGAGACCCCAAACACAGTAAGATAAGCAAAATGAGAAGACAGAAAAACACACAGCAGATGAAGGAGCAAGATAAAAACCCACCAGACCTAACAAATGAAGAGGAAATAGGCAGTCTACCTGAAAGAGAATTCAGAATAATGATAGTAAGGTTGATCCGAAATCTTGGAGATAGAATGGACAATAGATTGGACAAAATGCAAGAATCAGTTAACAAGGACCTAGAAGAACTAAAGATGAAACAAGCAATGATGAACAACACAATAAATGAAATTAAAAGTACTCTAGATGGGATCAATAGCAGAATAACTGAGGCAGAAGAACGGATAAGTGACCTGGAAGATAAAATAGTGGAAATAACTACTGCAGAGCAGAATAAAGAAAAAAGAATGAAAAGAACTGAGGACAGTCTCAGAGACCTCTGGGACAACATTAAACGCACCAACATTCGAATTATAGGGGTTCCAGAAGAAGAAGAGAAAAAGAAAGGGACTGAGAAAATATTTGAAGAGATTATAGTTGAAAACTTCCCTAATATGGGAAAGGAAATAGTTAATCAAGTCCAGGAAGCACAGAGAGTCCCATACAAGATAAATACAAGGAGAAATACGCCAAGACACATATTAATCAAACTGTCAAAAATTAAATACAAAGAAAGCATATTAAAAGCAGCAAGGGAAAAACAACAAATAACACATAAGGGAATCCCCATAAGGTTAACAGCTGATCTCTCAGCAGAAACCCTACAAGCCAGAAGGGAGTGGCAGGACATACTGAAAGTGATGAAGGAGAAAAACATGCAGCCAAGACTACTCTACCCAGCAAGGATCTCATTCAGATTTGATGGAGAAATTAAAACCTTTACAGACAAGCAAAAGCTGAGAGAGTTCAGCACCACCAAACCAGCTTTACAACAAATGCTAAAGGATCTTCTCTAGGCAAGAAACACAAGAGAAGGAAAAGACCTATAATAACGAACCCAAAACAATTTAGAAAATGGGAATAGGAACATACATATCGATAATTACCTTAAATGTAAATGGACTAAATGCTCCCACCAAAAGACACAGATTAGCTGAATGGATACAAAAACAAGACCCTTATATATGCTGTCTACAAGAGACCCACTTCAGACCTAGAGACACATACAGACTGAAAGTAAGGGGATAGAAAAAGATATTCCATGCAAATGGAAGCCAAAAGAAAGCTGGAGTAGCAATTCTCATATCAGACAAAATAGACTTTAAAATAAGGACTATTAAAAGAGACAAAGAAGGACACTACATAATGATCAAGGGATCGATCCAAGAAGAAGATATAACAATTGTAAATATTTATGCACCCAACATAGGAGCACCTCAATACATAAGGCAAATACTAACAGCCATAAAAGGGGAAATCGACAGTAACACATTCATAGTAGGGGACTTAAACACCCCACTTTCACCCATGGACAGATCATCCAAAATGAAAATAAATAAGGAAACACAAGCTTTAAATGATACATTAAACAAGATGGACTTAATTGATATTTATAGGACACTCCATCCAAAAACAACAGAATACACATTTTTCTCAAGTGCTCATGGAACATTCTCCAGGATAGATCATATCTTAGGTCACAAATCAAGCCTTGGTAAATTTAAGAAAATTGAAATTGTATCAAGTATCTTTTCCGACCACAACGCCATGAGACTAGATATCAATTACAGGAAAAGATCTGTAAAAAATACAAACACATGGAGGCTAAACAATACACTACTTAATAATGAAGAGATCACTGAAGAAATCAAAGAGGAAATCAAAAAATACCTAGAAACAAATGACAATGGAGACACAACGACCCAAAACCTGTGGGATGCAGCAAAAGCAGTTCTAAGGGGGAAGTTTATAGCAATACAAGCCCACCTTAAGAAGCAGGAAACATCTCGAATAAACAACCTAACCTTGCACCTCAAGCAATTAGAGAAAGAAGAACAAAAAAACCCCAAAGCTAGCAGAAGGAAAGAAATCATAAAAATCAGATCAGAAATAAATGAAAAAGAAATGAAGGAAACAATAGCAAAGATCAATAAAACTAAAAGCTGGTTCTTTGAGAAGATAAACAAAATAGATAAACCACTAGCCAGACTCATCAAGAAAAAAAGGGAGAAGACTCAAATCAATAGAATTAGAAATGAAAAAGGAGAGGTAACAACTGACACTGCAGAGATAAAAGAGATCATGAGAGATTACTACAAGCAACTCTATGCCAATAAAATGGACAATCTGGAAGAAATGGACAAATTCTTAGAAATGCACAACCTGCCAAGACTGAATCAGGAAGAAATAGAAAATATGAACAGACCAATCACAAGCACTGAAATTGAAACTGTGATTAAAAATCTTCCAACAAAGAAAAGCCCAGGACCAGATGGCTTCACAGGCGAATTCTATCAAACATTTAGAGAAGAGCTAACACCTATCCTTCTCAAACTCTTCCAAAATATAGCAGAGGGAGGACCACTCCCTAACTCCTTCTACGAGGCCACCATCACCTTGATACCAAAACCAGACAAGGATGTCACAAAGAAAGAAAACTACAGGCCAATATCACTGATGAACATAGATGCAAAAATCCTCAACAAAATACTAGCAAACAGAATCCAACAGCACATTAAACGGATCATACACCATGATCAAGTGGGGTTTATTCCAGGAATGCAAGGATTCTTCAATATACGCAAATCTATCAATGTGATAAACCATATTAACAAATTGAAGGAGAAAAACCATATGATCATCTCAATAGATGCAGAGAAAGCTTTTGACAAAATTCAACACCCATTTATGATAAAAACCCTGCAGAAAGTAGGCATAGAGGGAACTTTCCTCAACATAATAAAGGCCATATATGACAAGCCCACAGCAAACATCATCCTCAATGGTGAAAAACTGAAAGCATTTCCACTAAGATCAGGAACAAGACAAGGTTGCCCACTCTCACCACTATTATTCAACATTGTTTTGGAAGTTTTAGCCACAGCAATCAGAGAAGAAAAGGAAATAAAAGGAATCCAAATTGGAAAAGAAGAAGTAAAGCTGTCACTGTTTGCAGATGACATGATCCTATACATAGAGAACCCTAAAGATGCTACCAGAAAACTACTAGAGCTAATCAATGAATTTGGTAAAGTGGCAGGATACAAAATTAATGCACAGAAATCTCTGGCATTCCTATATACTAATGATGAAAAATCTGAAAGTGAAATCAAGAAAACACTCCCATTTACCATTGCAACAAAAAGAATAAAATATCTAGGAATAAACCTACCTAAGGAGACAAAAGACCTGTATGCAGAAAATTATAAGACACTGATGAAAGAAATTAAAGATGATATAAATAGATGGAGAGATATACCATGTTCTTGGATTGGAAGAATCAACATTGTGAAAATGACTCTACTACCCAAAGCAATCTATAGATTCAATGCAATCCCTATCAAACTACCACTGGCATTTTTCACAGAACTAGAACAAAAAATTTCACAATTTTTATGGAAACACAAAAGACCCCGAATAGCCAAAGCAATCTTGAGAACGAAAGAAGGAACTGGAGGAATCAGGCTCCCTGACTTCAGACTATACTACAAAGCTACAGTCATCAAGACGGTATGGTACTGGCACAAAAACAGAAAGATAGATCAATGGAACAGGATAGAAAGCCCAGAGATAAACCCATGCACATATGGACACCTTATCTTTGATAAAGGTGGCAATAATGTACAATGGAGAAAGGACAGCCTCTTCAATAAGTGGTGCTGGGAAAACTGGACAGGTACATGTAAAAGTATGAGATTAGATCACTCCCTAACACCATACACAAAAATAAGCTCAAAATGGATTAAAGACCTAAATGTAAGGCCAGAAACTATCAAACTCTTAGAGGAAAACATAGGCAGAACACTCTATGACATAAATCAAAGCAAGATCCTTTCTGACCCACCTCCTAGAGTAATGGAAATAAAAACAAAAATAAACAAATGGGACCTAATGAAACTTCAAAGCTTTTGCACAGCAAAGGAAACCATAAACAAGACCAAAAGACAACCCTCAGAATGGGAGAAAATTTTTGCAAATGAAGCAACTGACAAAGGATTAATCTCCAAAATTTACAAGCAGCTCATGCAGCTCAATAACAAGAAAACAAACAACCCAATCCAAAAATGGGCAGAAGACCTAAATAGACATTTCTCCAAAGAAGATATACAGACTGCCAACAAACACATGAAAGAATGCTCAACATCATTAATCATTAGAGAAATGCAAATCAAAACTACAATGAGATATCATCTCACACCAGTCAGAATGGCCATCATCAAAAAATCTAGAAACAATAAATGCTGGAGAGGGTGTGGAGAAAAGGGAACACTCTTGCACTGCTGGTGGGAATGTGAATTGGTTCAGCCACTATGGAGAACAGTATGGAGGTTCCTTAAAAAACTACAAATAGAACTACCATATGACCCAGCAATCCCACTACTGGGCATATACCCTGAGAAAACCAAAATTCAAAAAGAGTCATGTACCAAAATGTTCATTGCAGCTCTATTTACAATAGCCCGGAGATGGAAACAACCTAAGTGCCCGTCATCGGATGAATGGATAAAGAGGATGTGGCACATATATACAATGGAATATTACTCAGCCATAAAAAGAAACGAAATTGAGCTATTTGTAATGAGGTGGATAGACCTAGAGTCTGTCATACAGAGTGAAGTAAGTCAGAAAGAAAAAGACAAATACCGTATGCTAACACATATATATGGAATTTAAGAAAAAAATGTCATGAAGAACCTAGGGGTAAAGCAGGAATAAAGACGCAGACCTCTTAGAGAACGGACTTGAGGTTATGGGGAGGGGGAAGGGTGAGCTGTGACAGGGCGAGAGAGAGTCATGGGCATATACATAGTAACAAACGCAGTAAGGTAGATAGCTAGTGGGAAGCAGCCGCATGGCACAGGGATATTGGCTCGGTGCTTTGTGACAGCCTGGAGGGGTGGGATGGGGAGGGTGGGAGGGAGGGAGACGCAACAGGGAAGACATATGGGAACATATGTTTATGTATGACTGATTCACTTTGTTATAAAGCAGAAACTAACACACCATTGTAAAGCAATTATACCCCAATAAAGATGTTAAAAAAAAAAAAAAAAAAGACACAGCCACCCCAAAGTTTGGGATGCCTCCGTTTACAAGAACCTCGTTTACCGTACAAGTTCAATATCACAGAAAGTGAAAAATGGATAAAGAATTTGTGGTACTTACGTACAATGCAGTATCACTCAGCAATTAAATCTATGTCATCAGGCCCGTAGCAGCATAATGAGTGGATCCAGGTACGATGACTCTAACTGAAATAAGTCACACAGAAAAAGAAACATCATAAGATATCACTAATACACGGAATGTAAACTTGGCTACACAGGAACTGCATTCCAGAACAGAACAGGGTCTCAAATTTAGAAAACCAACTTATGCTTGCTTAAGTGGAAAGGTGAGTTGGGGTGCTGTATAAAACCAGAGATTGAAATGAGCACAGATAAAGTTCCTTAAGCCAAATATGGACTAGACAAGAGCTACTCCTTGCTCAACGAAATGGACTCAAAACCCCATATTAAACGCCTAAAAATGTACCTGACTAGTAAGTATCTTAAAACCTATGGATTGCTATGTCTCCGAAAGAGAATCAAGCATGTGTACAGGGGCATAAACGCAGCAGTGATAGGATTGGAGAGGTTCGGTGAGCAAATGAAGACCCTTTGAAGTCATATTGCATGGTACCCATTACACGGGTCTCAACTCTCCAGGTTTAAGGTATTCTTCCTTCAGCTAAAACATGCATGTGGAACCCAAGTATGATCAACCATGTGAACGGGAGACGTGTTCAAATATGTCTCAGTTTTCCTCCCCTGGTACTCGGGTGCAACATTCCAGACGCTTTACTAACACTCTCCCGACTTGGAGAGTCAGTCCCTTTAACCTCCTGTTTGGCACAGTTTGCAATTTCTGCGGAAGATGAACAGGAATAGCGAGAACCAATGAGAGGCTAGCTGGAGGTGTCTGGACGGGCAAATTTAACTCTCATTTCCCACCAGGAAGAGGAAATAACCAAAGGCTCAGCGTGCAGTACCGGAACCAGATTAGGGCCTGAAGCCATCCTGCGGTGTTGCGGCCAGCTCAAAATAAAGCGAGTTGAAGAAAGGAGCTCAGGGGCACTGTAATTCACGAACCTGCAGAGTTATAAATGACAGCTATCGTCCAAAAATAGACTGAAGTAAGGCTGCCAAGAGGACTTGAAAGCGGGGCAGAATTGCAGGATACCGATTTCAGGAGGTAGACTGGAATTGCATTGAAAGCATAGGAAAAGAGGCAGAACGTCCACAATGATGCACTTGGCCAAAAAGGGCGTATGCGTTTTTTCCTGAATATATTCAGGAAAAAACGCATACGCACTTTTTGGCCAACCAAGCAAGCTTGCAAAGGAAATCTGCACTACAATGAAGTCTCACTTCCCCCCGGTCAAAAGGGACATCTGAAAAAAGTGTAAAATCCAGAAAGGCAGGACAGGCCATGGAGAACTGGGAGCCTTGTTATGCTGATGGGCGGGATGTAAATTGCCAACAGACACTCGGGAGAAGTGTATGGTGTTTCCTGAAACATCTAAAAAACAAAGCAACAGAGCCTAGGGCACTTCCACTTATGGTCCTATAGCTTAGGGAAATTAAAATCAAAAAGACACAGCCACCCCAAAGTTTGGAACGGCTCTGTTTACAAGAACCTCGTTTACAGTACAAGTTCAACATCGCAGAAAGTGAAAAATGGATAAAGAAGTTGTGGTATTTACTTACAAAGCAATATCACTCAGCAATGAAATCTGTGTCATCAGGCCCTTAGCAGCACAATGAGTGGATTCAGGTATGATGATTCTAACTGAAATAAGTCACACAGAAAAAGAAACATCATAAGATATCAGTAATACACGGAATGTAAACTTGGCTACACAGGAACTGAATTACAGAACAGAACAGGGTCTCAAGTATAGAAAACCAACTTATGCCTGCTTAAGGGGGAAGGTGAGTTGGGGTGCTGCATAAAACCAGAGATTGAAATGAGCACAGATACCGTTCCATAAGCCAAATATGTAATAGACAAGAGCTACCCCTTGCTCAACGAAATGGATTCAACAATGAGGTATCACCTCACACCTGGTAGAATAGGCATCATTGAAAATCTACAAACAAAAAATGCTGGAAAGGGTGTGGAGAAAAGGAACCCTCTTCCACTATTGTTGGGAATATAAATTGATACAGTCATTATGGAGAACAATATGGAATTTCTTAAGAAACTAACAATAGAATTACCATATTATACAGCAATCCCAGTACTGGACATATACCCAGACAAAACCATAAATCAAAAAGAGTCATTCACCGCAATGTTCATTGCATCACTATTTACAATATCGAGGTAATGGAAGCAACCTAAATGCCCACAGACAGACGAATGCATAAAGCTGTGGTACATATATAAAATGGAATATTACTAAGCCATGAAAAGGAATGAAATTGGGTCATTTGTAGAGACGTCGATGGATCTAGAGACTGTCATACAGAGTGAAGTAAGTCAGAAAGAGAAAAACAAGTCTTGTATATTCATGCATATATGTGGAACCTAGAAAAACTGTACAGATTAACCATTTTGCAAGGCATAAATAGAGCAACAGATGTAGACAACAAACGTATGGACAACAAGGGGGGAAAGCTGTTGGGGGGTGGTGGTGGGAGGAGTTGAGAGACTGGGATTGGCATGTATACATTTATATGTATAAAATAGATAACCAATAAGAACCTGCTGTATAAAAATATAAAATAAAATTCAAAATTAAAAAGAAATAAAATTTAAAAAATAAAACAGAAAAAACAATTATTCCCTGCACATACATGTATTTATATGAATAAATTATTTCCATGCTTATATCTGTAAATACAAAAAAGAGGAATAAAATCTACCTTGAACCAAAAACGAAAAAGAGAAAAAAAACACAGAACCCACCAGTTACACAGAGGAAAACCGTATCAGGGCACTTGCTCCAGTTGTAAACAATTCTGAAGTTGGTCAGTGGTGGGGAATCGTCTCCCATTCAGCCAGCAGCCCCCACGCAACAAGCGTCCTCATTGCAAAGCTGGGGCACCGTGCCGAGGCATCTGTGAGTAAACGTGAGCTGAGCCCCAGGCCAGTTGCTGCTGAACTATTCCCACCCGTCCCAGGTAAAACACCTGAATATATACAAGGACTTGAAAGCCTAGAGGAAGGGCCATAGAGCCACACGAGTGACAGCATGCCGGCCGACTTGGTGCCTGCAGGCCAGCCAGGATGGTCCTGGCCCTGGGTGCTCTTCTGGAAGATTTCCATTTCCCTGCCTGAGATACCCGTCCTGTCCCTGCCCCCACTGCTTTTTTCCTTCCTCACCTCTGCCCAGGGAGAAATTCCAGCAGCAGGTATGGGTGACACATCCTCTTCTTTAGCAGGTGGCAGCCTGGCAACTGCTGCAGAAAGTCCAGCAGAGCCCCACTCACACTGGGCCACCCACAAAGCCGTGGCCTCTCACTCCCTCCCACCAGCCCAGCCCCGAGACTGCTGACAGGGCAGAGAAAATGGCGTCAGGCACGGCTGCAGGGGCTCTTGCTGCCTGGAGTGGTATTTATATTGATCTCAACCCAGGCACACCTGGGGAGGGCTGGCCGGCACGGTAAGGCTGCCCAGGTCAGCCAATCATCACCCCTCAGGGGCTCACAGTTGCAGAAAATGGAACTTGCTGAACCGGCCAGGTCCAAGGAACAGGTGTGGGCTCCTGAGAGTCAGGATAGACAAGGGGCTGCAGCTTTGGCTTGTTTTCTAATCATTTTATCTGGCCCATGAGTGGGAGACAACTTCAAGAAAACCCTCTCCTAATGAGAGGAACCCAGGAGTCAGGGAGAGGAGGGGTGGGTGGTGGTTGGAGACAGAGGCCTGGTGCCCCGGGTGCAGTGGAAGTCTCTGGAAGACCAGGTGGAGGGAGGCCTCACGGAGTGATGCCCAGGGTCACAGACCTGTCGCAGCTGCTGTTTGTTCAAGTCCTGCTCTGAGGTGCTCTGTGTCAGCTCTGAGCGACAGGTGAGCTGGGGGTGCTCTGCAATGAGGGCTATGTGCACGGTTCCTGTGTGCCCAGCCCTGCCACGGTACCTGCAAGGGTAGCTCTGTATCCTGGGAGGGGCCTGACCACGAGAGCCCCGTGGGCTGGGGTGGGGGTGGGGTACCTGCCCAGGTGAGCTCCATATTCTGGGATTGGTCTGACCACGAGAACCCCATGGGCTGCTGGGGACCTGGTAAAGGATGTCAGGACAGTCAGTGAAGCCACCGAGGATATACCTCCAGTTGCTCCTAATTCCTACACCCTGCTGGTCATTCTACCAACCACCAGGACATGGTATTCTGTATTAGTCTTCAATGATGCCTTCTTTTGTATTCCATTAGTCCCAGAGTCACAAGAAATTTTGGCTTGTGAGTGGCAGGACTCAACATACAACTAAAACAATACTTCCGGGCCGTCTGGCCCCAAGGGTGCAAAAATTCCCACACCATCTTTGGGGAAAGCTTAGCTAAAGACCTAAAAGTTCTACCTCTGGAAAAGGAAACCCTCCTTCAATATGCAGACGACATTCTGATCACCAGCCCTACTAAGGAGGCCTCTGAACTACCAAGCCAATAAAGGATAGAAGTTGTCCAAGAAAAAGCTCAAATATCACAGACTGCGGTGACCTGCCTGGGCTTCATTCTCACAGAAGGTCAGAGAAGCCCATCCCAGGAAAGGGAAGAAACCATTTTCAGCCTTACCCCTTTCTAAAACTAGAAGACAGCTTAGGGGTTCCTGGGGAGGCCAGGGTATGCTGCTTCTGGATCCCTAACTACAGTCTACTAGCTGGGCCTCTATATGAAACACTGAAAGGAAAAGATGATGATCCTTTTGAATAGAATCCAGAAGTGGCCTTTCAAGAATGGAAAGAGCAGTCAATTCAGACCCTTGCCCTGGAACTCCCTAATTTAGCTAAACCCTTTGACCTTTACATTCCCGGTGAAAGGTGAATCGCCATTGGAGAATTAGTGCAAAAACTGGGACCACTTGAAATGGAACAATGCAAGAATGCCATCCAGGTAGGATAAACTACGGTCACTAAGGGGCTTGGCCCACTGCCACATCTGGCCAAGATACTGGCAGTATCTAAAAACCTGGAAATCAGCAGCCCAAAAGGCCACCTCCCTCCTAAGGGAAAAGGACCCCACGTGGTGATCCTAACCACCAACCATGCCCTGAAGTTGCAGGGTTCGCTCCGTGGGCACACTGACCTCGAGTGAGGAGGCCCTCCAACTCCAACATCCAGAGAGATAACCGGGGGCAACAGGGCACCATGACGACTCGTGTGAACATCACTTGACCTGGAGTTTCTCTCATAAAACAACAAGAGTGTGTCCCAAAAGAGTAGACTACTGCTTGCAGGACTTACTGCACCCAGAGGGGAGCTAATAATCTTGGTGGGGGAACAGTATACCACACTGTCACCATAGAAAAGCCTACAGACACCGTGATGATGGTGGCCAATAAGACCGGCTGGACTCCTGTTTACTTCAAAAGGCTGTTGACTCAGTAGCCATCATGGTCCTTGATCACCACTGACCCTGGACTGTCTGGGAGTTGAGCGGGCAGGGCTCTGACACCTGGTGCTGTTTGTACGTTAATTCAGGGGCCTAACTGAAGAAAGCGCAGACTACTGGTCAGAGCATCTAGGCTGGCAGAGACGGTCAGCCTAAGGTGGCCGAACAAATGTGGGGCGGGGTGAAACCGGCCCCCACAGCATCTCTGCACATCTCTTTCCTGGACCCTTAAAGGTCATTAGAATCTATAACACTTCCAATGCTGGTGCTCAGGTGGACGAGCAGGGAGGCAGGGGTCCTGGGGACAATCAATGTCACCGGGAGGCTGCTGGGGAGAAGCTCTGACCCTCGCCCCAGGGTATGAGGGCTCCCAACTCAGCACTCAGCAGTTACAGAAGAAGGGTCTGCACCCTCAGCACTCCAAGAATGAGGAACGGGACAAAAGGCAGAGGAGGGGTTTGTCCCCAGCAAAGCCCATTAAAAATCCCTGGGAGATAAAAATAGAATCTGGGCAATAAAGTCAAGTCTAACCTTTTTTATCCTTTGTGCTTTGTCTAATTTCACGTGCTCCTAGGGTCCCGCATGCAGAGGTTCCACACCCGGCACTTCAGACCAGATTTCCTAGTGCAGAATGGCTGGGTCGACACCTCAGCTCCTGGGGCCCAGTGCAGACTCCACGATATAGAGCCTGAGCTACAGCCAACCCGGCCCTCGAGAGCTCCGCCGCCTCCCTCCCTCCCACTGACTCTGACAGGATCTCTACACAGCAGCCCAGCCCACAGCCCACGGGGTAGTGCATGCTCTCACCTCTCCATTCTCTGATCAAAATATAAAGTTTCCTTTGCTTGTGAACCAAACTCAGTCTCGATCTGTTGGCCCCAATGACACTGGGCAGGGGGACACTTGTTGGGGTCCACTCTGGAGGATCAGTAACAGAAATTGAGACTATTGTAACCTCAATGAACAGATGTGTGAGCCAAACTGTAGTTAACATAGAACAGTGTATAAGGCTCGGGTAAAATAAGATGTTTTTAACACTTCCATTTGATATTTCCATCACTTTTTATAAGCAAGTTCAGTGAAAAGGTTTGTCTTATTTGTCAGGTCAATATTAGAGAAACGAAGTGATTTCTTTCCAAGGATGTACAGCTAATAATCTTGGTTAAACCTTCAATCTTGTTTTAAATGCTTTTCCATTGAAAATGATACCTCTCTTTCAGCTCCCCCATTTCTGAGAAGTATAAAATCTTATAATTTATTATTACCAAAGGGGAAAGGTGGGAGGAGGGATAAATTAACAGTTTGGAATGAACACATACACACTGCTATGTATAAAATAGATCATCAACAAGGAACTACTGTATAGCACAGGGAACTACACTCAACATTTTGCAATAACCTATAAGGGGAAATAATCTGAAAAAGAATAGATATTTTTATTGACATCATCTATCAATGACAGTTAAAGTGTAGCCTAAGGGAAGCTGGTGGTGAGTGCTTCTGACCCTGAAGACTTCAATCATCTAAAGTTTGGACTCTGCCTACTTCCCAAGGCCCTTAATGAACATATGTGTAGCCGTAGCTTAAAAACTTCCCCAGTTTGGGTTTCGGGGAGACACTGATTTTGAAAAAGCCCTGGTGTTCTCCTTACATGAATGGGACTCTTCCTACTGCTAAAACATGTCTGTCACACCCAGAGGATGGTATACCGTCTGATCGGGAAGAGTTTGGAAAAGGCATCTCATCTCCTCATCTCCTGGTGCTCGGGTTCACCCCTCCAGCGTCTTTACTAACAGTCTCCCCACTTGGAGATGTCAGCACTGTCAACATCCTGTTGCGTACAGTTTGGAATTTGTCCAGAGGATGAAGCGGAAGGATGAGGAACAATGAGAGACAAGTCCTAGGTGTTCAGACAGGCACATGTCACTCTAATTTCCAATCAAGAAGACGAATTGACCAAAGGCTAGGGTTGCCCATGGAAACAGTATAGGGCTTGAGGAAATCCCACTGCTTTGTGGCCAGTTCCCATAAACACGAGTTGAACAATGGAACTCAGGGGCAGTAAAATTCACAAAACTGCAGAGTTGAAAATATCCATCACTGAAAAATGTCTTGAGGAAAGTCAGAGAAAAGGACTTGTAAGCAAGGGAGAATGGCAGGAAAGGGATTTGAGGAGGTAGAAAGGACTCGCCATTAAGCACAAGAAAAGGAGCTGAACATTGCCAACATTGCAGTTGGCCAAAAAGGGTGTATGCGTTCTTTTCTGTATATATTCAAGAAAAGGGCATACACTTTTTTAGCCAACCAAACAGGTGGGCACTGGAAGTCAATACTACAAAAGATATCACTTCGCATCAGTCAGAAGAGCCATCCTCATAAAGCGTAAACAACAGAAATGCAGGACAGGGCAACGAGAAGAGGGAGCCCTGTGAGACTTATAGTGGAAATGTATATTGCCAACGGCCATTCTGGAGAAGTGTATTGTGTTTACTAAAGCATCTAAAAAATGAGCTACAGAGCATAGGGCACTTGCACTCATGGGCGTATATCTTGGGAAAAACAAAAATCGAGAGGACACAGGCACCCCAATGTTTACCCCCTCTCTGTTTAAAAGATCCTCGACTAGGATATAACTTAAATGTCTCTGGAGGGAAAAAATGGATAGAGATGTGGTACTTAGGTAGAGTGGAATATTATTCAGCCTGGAAATCAATGAAATATGGCCAGTTGTAACAACTCCGGAGGAGTTACGTATGATCATTCTAAGTGACAGAATTCAAAAAGAAAAAGACACATATCATAAGATATCACTTAAAGGTGGAATCCAAAATGGCTACACATGAAATAAATTACAAAACAAAAACATAGTCAAATATGTAGAAAACACGCATAAGGCTGCTAAACGGGAAAGGTGGGGAGGGGTGAGGCATCATCCAGGAGGTTGAAATTAGCAAAGATACCATTCCAAATACCAAACTGATAATCAACAAGGCCTACACGGTAGCTAAAAGAACTGCACTCAGCACACTCAAGTCACCGGAAAAGAATATATACGACTGGTAAGAATCTGAAAAAGAATTTATTGATGTCTCTCTGTACGTGAATCAAGTGGATGTACAGCAGCAAGAAACAGAGCTTTGAAAATCAGCTGTAACCAATATAGTAATAAATTGAAAAAAATAAACGACAGAGAGACAGAGAAAACCTCTTACAACTTTTCCTCAGGGACGGTGATGCAACATGGATTGAACACATCTAGACCCACAGCAGGATGAGACATAAGGCTGGAAACTGTTTGCGCTAAGAGAAATGTGAGGTTGGGTGAGGAAATGCACACCCTTTAAAGTAATACTACCTGGTACCCATTCAATGGGTCCCAAATCTGCAGGTTCAAGGGATCTTCCTACAGCTAAAACATGCATGGAAAACCCAGAGGACTGTACACCATGTGATCGGGAGATGTGTCTAAAATGCACCTCATTTATCCTCTCCTGGTGCTCCTGTTCACCATTCCAGCCACGCTACTTAGAATCTCCCCACTTGGAGAATCAGCACATTTAAACTTCTGTTTCACACATTTTGCAAATTGTGAGGAGGATGAACGGGAAGAGGGGGAACCAATGAGAGAAGAGTTGTAGGGGTTTGGACGGGCACATATCACTCTAATTTCCCATTAAGAATAAGAATTAAAGAAAGGCTCAGCCTGCCTCGCCGGAGCCAAAATAGGGCCTGAAGCAATCCTGCGGGTTTGAGGCCAGCTCACAAAAGAACAACTTAAAAAATGGAGCTCAGGGTCACTGCAATTCACAAACCTGCAGAGTTATAAATGAAAACTAACGTCCAAAAATATGTTGAGGTAAGGCAAAGAAGAGGATCTGAATGCAAGACAGAATTGCAAGAAACAGATTTCAAGAGATAGATTGGACTCGTCTTTAACGCACATGAAAAGCGGCAGAATTTCGACAATGATGCAGTTGGCCCAAAAGGGCGTATGCGTTTTTTCCTGATTATATCCAGGAAAAAACGCATACGCACTTTATGGGCAACGAAGCAAGCAAGCAATGCAAATGTGCACAACAAAGAAGTCTCACTTCCCCCCGGTCAAAAAGGCCATCCTAAAAAATTGTAAAAACCAGAAATGCAGGACAGGCCATGGAGAACAGGGAGCCTTTATACACTGATGGGCAGTGTGTGAACTGCCGAGAGCCACTCTGGAGAAGTGTATGGTGGTTCCTAAATCATCTAAAAAACAGAGCTACAGAGCATAGGACACTTCCAATCATGGGAGTATATCTAGGGAAGTCTAAAAATCAACAAGACACAAGCACACCACAGTTTAGGGCTACTCTGTTTACAAGAACCTCAACTTCAGTACACCTTAAATACCCCAGGAAAGAGAACAATGGATAAAGAAGATGTGGTACTTATGTACAATGGAATATCTCTTCACCATGAAATCAATGTAATAAGGCTAGTAGAAGGATAAAGAGTGGATTTAGGTCCGATAATACTACTTGAAATAAGTCAAACAGAAAAAGAAACATATCATAAGATATCACTTATAGAGGGAGGGTAAATATGGCTGCACAAGAAATGAATTACAGAACAGAACAGTGTCTCACATTTAGAAAACACACTTATGTCAGCTTAAGGGGAAAGGAGAGGTGGGGTGATGCATAAAACCAGAGTTTGAAATTAGCACAGATACCGTTCAATAAACCAAATAGGTATTAGACAAGATCTACACCTTGCTCAATGAACTGGCCTCAACACACCCTATACACCGCAGAGAAATATATCTGAGTAATAAGAATCTTAAAACCCATGTATTGATATATCTCCATAAGGGAATCAAGTGTGTGCAGAGCGGCACAAACACAGCAGTGAAAATGAGCTAAACCCCATTATAGAAATAAATTTTAAAAACAAAACGCTGAAACAATGAAAGAGAGAAAAATTCTTACAAAATTCGCTCAGGGGCTGTGATGCAACCTGGATTGACCACATATAAACCCACAGCTGGATAAGACATAAGGCTGGACACTTGGGGCTGACAGGATTGGTGAGCTTTGGTGAGCAACTGCCGAAAGTTTAATGCAATACTTCATGCTACTCAGTCCAAGGGTCCCAACACTCCAGGTTGAAGGGAATCTTCCTACAGCTAAACCATGCTTGGGAAACCCAGCGACTGGTATACCATATGATCGGGAAAGGCTTCTAAAACGCACCTCATTTTTCCTCTCCTGGGGCTCCGGATCGACATTCCAGCCGCTTTACTAACAACATCCCCACATGGAGTCAATGCCTTTAAGTTCTGGTATCGCACAGTCTGCAGTTAGTGCAGAGGATGAATGGGAATAGGGGGAACCAGTGAGAAACTAGCTGTAGCGGTTTCAATGGGCACATGTCACTCTAATATCACATCAGTAAGAAGAATTAACCAAAGGGACAGCAAGGTGCCCCAGAAGAAAAATAGGGCTTCAAGGAATCCTGTGGTTACGGGGCAAGACCACAAAAATAAGAGCTAAAAAATGGAGCTAAGGGCCACTGCAATTCAAAAACCTGCAGAGTTATAAAGGCCAACTATTTTTAAAAAATATATTGAGGTAAGGCTAAGAAGAGGCATTGAAAGCAAGGCAGAATTGCAGGAAACCGATCTCAGGAGGTAGACTGGAATTGCACTGAAAACATATGAAGAGAGTCAGAAACTCGACAATGATGCACTTGCCCAAAAAGGGCGTATGCGTTTTTTCCTGAATATATTCAGGAAAAAACGCATACGCACTTTTTGGCCAACCAAGCAAGCTTGCAAAGGAAATTTGCACTACAATGAAGTCTCACTTCCACCTGGTCAAAAGGGCCATCTGAAAAAAGTGTAAAATCCATAAAGGCACGACAGGCCATGGAGAACTGGGAGCCTTCTTATGCTGATGGGCGGGATGTAAATTGCCAACAGCCACTCTGGAGAAGAGTATGGTGTTTCCTGAAACATCTAAAAAACAAAGCAACAGAGCCTAGGGCACTTCCACTTATGGTCCTATAGCTTAGGGAAATTAAAATCAAAAAGACACAGCCACCCCAAAGTTTGGGACGGCTCTGTTTACAAGAACCTCGTTTACGGTACAAGTTCAATATTGCAGAAAGTGAAAAATGGATAAAGAACTTGTGGTACTTACGTACAATGCAATATCACTCAGCAATGAAATCTATGTCATCAGGCCCGTAGCAGCATAATGAGTGGATTCAGGTATGATGATTCGAACTGAAATAAGTCACACAGAAAAGAAACATCATAAGGTATCACTAATACACAGAATGTGAACTTGGCTACACATGAACAGAATTACAAAACAGAACAGTGTCTCAAGTTTAGAAAACCAACTTACGCTTGCTTAATGGGGAAGGTGAGTTGGGGTGCTGCATAAAACCAGAGATTGAAATGAGCACAGATAAAGTTCCTTAAGCCAAATATGGAATAGACAAGAGCTACTCCTTGCTCAACGAAATGGACTCAACACCCCATATAAAACGCCTAAGAATGTACCTGACTAGTAAGTATCTTAAAACCTATGGATTGCTATGTCTCCAAAAGAGAATCAAGCATGTGTACAGGGGCATAAACGCAGCAGTGATAGGATTGGAGAGGTTCGGTGAGCAAATGAAGACCCTTTGAAGTCATATTGCATGGTACCCATTACACAGGTCTCAACTCTCCAGGTTTAAGGTATTCTTTCTTCAGCTAAAACATGCATGTGGAACCCAGAGTATGATCAACGATGCGAAAGGGAGACGTGTTCAAATATGTCTCAGTTTTCCTCCCCTGGTACTCGGGTGCAACATTCCAGATGCTTTACTAACACTCTCCCTACTTGGAGAGTCAGTGCCTTTAACCTCCTGTTTGCCCCAGTTTGCAATTTCTGCGGAAGATGAACAGGAATAGCGAGAACCAATGAGAGACTACCTGGAGGTGTCTGAACGGGCAAATTTAACTCTCATTTCCCACCAGGAAGAGGAATTAACCAAAGGCTCAGCGTGCCATGCCGGAACCACATTAGGGCCTGAAGACATCCTGCGGTGTTGCGGCCAGCTCACAAGAAAGGGAGTTGAAGAAAGGAGCTCAGGGGCACTGTAATTCACAAACCCGCAGAGTTATAAATGACAGCTATCGTCCAAAAATATACTGAAGTAAGGCTGCCAAGAGGACTTGAAAGCGGGGCAGAATTGCAGGAAACCGATTTCAGGAGGTAGACAGGAATTGCATTTCAAGCATAGGAAAAGAGGCAGAACGTCCACAATGATGCACTTGGCCAAAAAGGGCGTATGCGTTTTTTCCTGAATATATTCAGGAAAACACGCATATGCACTTTTTGGCCAACCAAACAAGCTTGCAAAGGAAATCTGCACTACAATGAAGTCTCACTACCCCCCAGTCAAAAGGGGCATCTGAAAAAAGTGTAAAATCCAGAAAGGCAGGACAGGCCATGGAGAACTGGGAGCCTTGTTATGCTGAAGGGTGGGATGTAAATTGCCAACAGACACTCGGGAGAAGTGTATGGTGTTTCCTGAAACATCTAAAAAACAAAGCAACAGAGCCTAGGGCACTGCCACTTATGGTCCTGTAGCTTAGGGAAATTAAAATCAAAAAGACACAGCCACCCCAAAGTTTGGGACGCCTCTGTTTACAAGAACCTCGTTTACAGTACAAGTTCAACATCGCAGAAAGTGAAAAATGGATAAAGAAGTTGTGGTATTTACTTACAAAGCAATATCACTCAGCAATGAAATCTATGTCATCAGGCCCTTAGCATCACAATGAGTGGATTCAGGTATGATGATTCTAACTGAAGTAAGTCACACAGAAAAAGAAACATCATAAGATATCAGTAATACACGGAATGTAAACTTGGCTACACAGGAACTGAATTACAGAACAGAACAGGGTCTCAAATTTAGAAAACCAACTTATGCTTGCTTAAGGGTAAAGGTGAGTTGGGGTGCTGCATAAAACCAGAGATTGAAATGAGCACAGATAAAGTTCCTTAAGTCAAATATGGAATAGACAAGAGCTACTCCTTGCTCCACGAAATGGACTCAACACCGCATATTAAACGTCTAAGAATGTACCAGACTAGTAAGTATCTTAAAACCTATGGATTGCTATGTCTCCGAAAGAGAATCAAGCATGTGTACAGGGGCATAAACGCAGCAGTGATAGGATTGGAGAGGTTCGGTGAGCAAATGAAGACCCTTTGAAGTCATATTGCATGGTACCCATTCCACGGGTTTCAACTACCAAGGTTTAAGGTATTCTTCCTTCAGCTAAAACATGCATGTGGAACCCAAGTATGATCAACCATGTGAACGGGAGACGTGTTCAAATATGTCTCAGTTTTCCTCCCCTGGTACTCGGGTGCAACATTCCAGACGCTTTACTAACACTCTCCCGACTTGGAGAGTCAGCATCTTTAACCTCCTGTTTGGCCCACTTTGCAATTTCTGCGGAAGATGAACAGGAATAGCGAGAACCAATGAGAGACTAGCTGGAGGTGTCTGGACGGGCAAATTTAACTCTCATTTCCCACCAGGAAGAGGAATTAACCAAAGGCTCAGCGTGCCGTGCCGGAACCAGATTAGGGCCTGAAGCCATCCTGCGGTGTTGCGGCCAGCTCAAAAGAAACCGAGTTGAAGAAAGGAGCTCAGGGGCACTGTAATTCACAAACCTGCAGAGTTATAAATGACAGCTATCGTCCAAAAATAGACTGAAGTAAGGCTGCCAAGAGGACTTGAAAGCGGGGCAGAATTGCAGGAAACCGATTTCAGGAGGTAGACTGAAATTGCATTGAAAGCATAGGAAAAGAGGCAGAACGTCCACAATGATGCACTTGGCCAAAAAGGGCGTATGCGTTTTTTCCTGAATATATTCAGGAAAAAACGCATACGCCCTTTTTGGCCAACCAAGCAAGCTTGCAAAGGAAATCTGCACTACAATGAAGTCTCACTTCCCCCCGGTCAAAAGGGCCATCTGAAAAAAGTGTAAAATCCAGAAAGGCAGGACAGGCCATGGAGAACTGGGAGCCTTGTTATGCTGATGGGCGGGATGTAAATTGCCAACAGACACTCGGGAGAAGTGTATGGTGTTTCCTGAGACATCTAAAAAACAAAGCAACAGAACCTAGGGCACTTCCACTTATGGTCCTATAGCTTAGGGAAATTAAAATCAAAAAGACACAGCCACCCCAAAGTTTGGGACGCCTCTGTTTACAAGAACCTCGTTTACAGTACAAGTTCAACATCGCAGAAAGTGAAAAATGGATAAAGAAGTTGTGGTATTTACTTACAAAGCAATATCACTCAGCAATGAAATCTATGTCATCAGGTCCTTAGCATCACAATGAGTGGATTCAGGTATGATGATTCTAACTGAAATAAGTCACACAGAAAAAGAAACATCATAAGATATCAGTAATACACGGAATGTAAACGTGGCTACACAGGAACTGAATTACAGAACAGAACAGGGTCTCAAATTTAGAAAACCAACTTATGCTTGCTTAAGGGGAAAGGTGAGTTGGGGTGCTGCATAAAACCAGAGATTGAAATGAGCACAGATAAAGTTCCTTAAGTCAAATATGGAATAGACAAGAGCTACTCCTTGCTCAACGAAATGGACTCAACACCGCATATTAAACGTCTAAGAATGTACCTGACTAGTAAGTATCTTAAAACCTATGGATTGCTATGTCTCCGAAAGAGAATCAAGCATGTGTACAGGGGCATAAACGCAGCAGTGATAGGATTGGAGAGGTTCGGTGAGCAAATGAAGACCCTTTGAAGTCATATTGCATGGTACCCATTACACGGGTCTCAACTCTCCAGGTTTAAGGTATTCTTCCTTCAGCTAAAACATGCATGTGGAACCCAAGTATGATCAACCATGTGAACGGGAGACGTGTTCAAATATGTCTCAGTTTTCCTCCCCTGGTACTCGGGTGCAACATTCCAGACGCTTTACTAACACTCTCCCCACTTGGAGAGTCAGCGCCTTTAACCTCCTGTTTGGCCCAGTTTGCAATTTCTGCGGAAGATGAACAGGAATAGCGAGAACCAATGAGAGACTAGCTGGAGGTGTTTGGATGGGCAAATTTAACTCTCATTTCCCACCAGGAAGAGGAAATAACCAAAGGCTCAGCGTGCCGTGCCGGAACCAGATTAGGGCCTGAAGCCGTCCTGCGGTGTTGCAGCCAGGTCACAAGAAAGCAAGTTGAAGAAAGGAGCTCAGGGGCACTGTAATTCACAAACCTGCAGAGTTATAAATGACAGCTATCGTCCAAAAATAGACTGAAGTAAGGCTGCCAAGAGGACTTGAAAGCGGGGCAGAATTGCAGGAAACCAATTTCAGGAGGTAGACTGGAATTGCATTGAAAGCATAGGAAAAGAGGCAGAATGTCCACAATGATGCACTTGGCCAAAAAGGGCGTATGCGTTTTTTCCTGAATATATTCAGGAAAAAACGCATACGCCCTTTTTGGCCAACCAAGCAAGCTTGCAAAGGAAATCTGCACTACAATGAAGTCTCACTTCCCCCCGGTCAAAAGGGCCATCTGAAAAAAGTGTAAAATCCAGAAAGGCAGGACAGGCCATGGAGAACTGGGAGCCTTGTTATGCTGATGGGCGGGATGTAAATTGCCAACAACCACTCGGGAGAAGTGTATGGTGTTTCCTGAAACATCTAAAAAACAAAGCAACAGAACCTAGGGCACTTCCACTTATGGTCCTATAGCTTAGGGAAATTAAAATCAAAAAGACACAGCCACCCCAATGTTTGGAACAGCTCTGTTTACAAGAACCTCGTTTACAGTACAAGTTCAACATCGCAGAAAGTGAAAAATGGATAAAGAAGTTGTGGTATTCACTTACAAAGCAATATCACTCAGCAATGAAATCTATGTCATCAGGCCCTTAGCAGCACAATGAGTGGATTCAGGTATGATGATTCTAACTGAAATAAGTCACACAGAAAAAGAAACATCATAAGATATCAGTAATACACGGAATGTAAACTTGGCTACACAGGAACTGAATTACAGAACAGAACAGGGTCTCAAATTTAGAAAACCAACTTATGCTTGCTTAAGGGTAAAGGTGAGTTGGGGTGCTGCATAAAACCAGAGATTGAAATGAGCACAGATAAAGTTCCTTAAGTCAAATATGGAATAGACAAGAGCTACTCCTTGCTCAACGAAATGGACTCAACACCGCATATTAAACGCCTAAGAATGTACCTGACTAGTAAGTATCTTAAAACCTATGGATTGCTATGTCTCCGAAAGAGAATCAAGCATGTGTACAGGGGCATAAACGCAGCAGTGATAGGATTGGAGAGGTTCGGTGAGCAAATGAAGACCCTTTGAAGTCATATTGCATGGTACCCATTCCACAGGTTTCAACTACCCAGGTTTAAGGTATTCTTCCTTCAGCTAAAACATGCATGTGGAACCCAAGTATGATCAACCATGTGAACGGGAGACGTGTTCAAATATGTCTCAGTTTTCCTCCCCTGGTACTCGGGTGCAACATTCCAGACGCTTTACTAACACTCTCCCGACTTGGAGAGTCAGTCCCTTTAAACTCCTGTTTGGCCCAGTTTGCAATTTCTGCGGAAGATGAACAGGAATAGCGAGAACCAATGAGAGACTAGCTGGAGGTGTCTGGACGGGCAAATTTAACTCTCATTTCCCACCAGGAAGAGGAATTAACCAAAGGCTCAGCGTGCCGTGCCGGAACCAGATTAGGGCCTGAAGCCATCCTGCGGTGTTGCGGCCAGCTCAAAAGAAAGCGAGTTGAAGAAAGGAGCTCAGGGGCACTGTAATTCACAAACCTGCAGAGTTATAAATGACAGCTATCGTCCAAAAATAGACTGAAGTAAGGCTGCCAAGAGGACTTGAAAGCGGGGCAGAATTGCAGGAAACCGATTTCAGGAGGTAGACTGGAATTGCATTGAAAGCATAGGAAAAGAGGCAGAACGTCCACAATGATGCACTTGGCCAAAAAGGGCGTATGCGTTTTTTCCTGAATATATTCAGGAAAAAACGCATACGCCCTTTTTGGCCAACCAAGCAAGCTTGCAAAGGAAATCTGCACTACAATGAAGTCTCACTTCCCCCTGGTCAAAAGGGCCATCTGAAAAAAGTGTAAAATCCAGAAAGGCAGTACAGGCCATTGAGATCTGGGAGCCTTGTTATGCTGATGGGCGGGATGTAAATTGCCAACAGACACTCAGGAGAAGTGTATGGTGTTTTCTGAAACTTCTAAAAAACAAAGCAACAGAGCCTAGGGCACTTCCACTTATGGTCCTATAGCTTAGGGAAATTAAAATCAAAAAGACACAGCCACCCCAAAGTTTGGAACGGCTCTGTTTACAAGAACCTCGTTTACAGTACAAGTTCAACATCGCAGAAAGTGAAAAATGGATAAAGAAGTTGTGGTATTTACTTACAAAGCAATATCACTCAGCAATGAAATCTGTGTCATCAGGCCCTTAGCAGCACAATGAGTGGATTCAGGTATGATGATTCTAACTGAAGTAAGTCACACAGAAAAAGAAACATCATAAGATATCACTAATACACGGAATGTAAACTTGGCTACACAGGAACTGAATTACAGAACAGAACAGGGTCTCAAATTTAGAAAACCAACTATGCTTGCTTAAGGGTAAAGGTGAGTTGGGGTGCTGCATAAAACCAGAGATTGAAATGAGCACAGATAAAGTTCCTTAAGTCAAATATGGAATAGACAAGAGCTACTCCTTGCTCAACGAAATGGACTCAACACCGCATATTAAACGCCTAAGAATGTGCCTGACTAGTAAGTATCTTAAAACCTATGGATTGCTATGTCTCCGAAAGAGAATCAAGCATGTGTACAGGGGCATAAACGCAGCAGTGATAGGATTGGAGAGGTTCGGTGAGCAAATGAAGACCCTTTGAAGTCATATTGCATGGTACCCATTCCACGGGTTTCAACTACCCAGGTTTAAGGTATTCTTCCTTCAGCTAAAACATGCATGTGGAACCTAGAGTATGATCAACCATGTGATCGGGAGACGTGTTCAAATATGTCTCAGTTTTCCTCCCCTGGTACTCGGGTGCAACATTCCAGACGCTTTACTAACAATCTCCCCACTTGGAGAGTCAGTCCCTTTAACCTCCTGTTTGGCCCAGTTTGCAATTATTGCGGAAGATGAACAGGAATAGCGAGAACCAATGAGAGGCTAGCTGGAGGTGTCTGGACGGGCAAATTTAACTCTCATTTCCCACCAGGAAGAGGAAATAACCAAAGGCTCAGCGTGCCGTACCGGAACCAGATTAGGGCCTGAAGCCATCCTGCGGTGTTGCGGCCAGGTCACAAGAAAGCGAGTTGAAGAAAGGAGCTCAGGGGCACTGTAATTCACAAACCTGCAGAGTTATAAATGACAGCTATCGTCCAAAAATAGACTGAAGTAAGGCTGCCAAGAGGACTTGAAAGCGGGGCAGAATTGCAGGAAACCGATTTCAGGAGGTAGACTGGAATTGCATTGAAAGCATAGGAAAAGAGGCAGAACGTCCACAATGATGCACTTGGCCAAAAAGGGCGTATGCGTTTTTTCCTGAATATATTCAGGAAAAAACGCATACGCCCTTTTTGGCCAACCAAGCAAGCTTGCAAAGGAAATCTGCACTACAATGAAGTCTCACTTCCCCCCGGTCAAAAGGGCCATCTGAAAAAAGTGTAAAATCCAGAAAGGCAGGACAGGCCATGGAGAACTGGGAGCCTTGTTATGCTGATGGGCGGGATGTAAATTGCCAACAGACACTCGGGAGAAGTGTATGGTGTTTCCTGAAACATCTAAAAAACAAAGCAACAGAACCTAGGGCACTTCCACTTATGGTCCTATAGCTTAGGGAAATTAAAATCAAAAAGACACAGCCACCCCAAAGTTTGGGACGCCTCTGTTTACAAGAACCTCGTTTACAGTACAAGTTCAACATCGCAGAAAGTGAAAAATGGATAAAGAAGTTGTGGTATTTACTTACAAAGCAATATCACTCAGCAATGAAATCTATGTCATCAGGTCCTTAGCATCACAATGAGTGGATTCAGGTATGATGATTCTAACTGAAATAAGTCACACAGAAAAAGAAACATCATAAGATATCAGTAATACACGGAATGTAAACGTGGCTACACAGGAACTGAATTACAGAACAGAACAGGGTCTCAAATTTAGAAAACCAACTTATGCTTGCTTAAGGGTAAAGGTGAGTTGGGGTGCTGCATAAAACCAGAGATTGAAATGAGCACAGATAAGGTTCCTTAAGTCAAATATGGAATAGACAAGAGCTACTCCTTGCTCAACGAAATGGACTCAACACCGCATATTAAACGCCTAAGAATGTACCTGACTAGTAAGTATCTTAAAACCTATGGATTGCTATGTCTCCGAAAGAGAATCAAGCATGTGTACAGGGGCATAAACGCAGCAGTGATAGGATTGGAGACGTTCGGTGAGCAAATGAAGACCCTTTGAAGTCATATTGCATGGTACCCATTACACGGGTCTTAACTCTCCAGATTTAAGGTATTCTTCCTTCAGCTAAAACATGCATGTGGAACCCAAGTATGATCAACCATGTGAACGGGAGACGTGTTCAAATATGTCTCAGTTTTCCTCCCCTGGTACTCGGGTGCAACATTCCAGACGCTTTACTAACACTCTCCCGACTTGGAGAGTCAGTCCCTTTAAACTCCTGTTTGGCCCAGTTTGCAATTTCTGCGGAAGATGAACAGGAATAGCGAGAACCAATGAGAGACTAGCTGGAGGTGTCTGGACGGGCAAATTTAACTCTCATTTCCCACCAGGAAGAGGAATTAACCAAAGGCTCAGCGTGCCGTGCCGGAACCAGATTAGGGCCTGAAGCCATCCTGCGGTGTTGCGGCCAGGTCACAAGAAAGCGAGTTGAAGAAAGGAGCTCAGGGGCACTGTAATTCACAAACCTGCAGAGTTATAAATGACAGCTATCTTCCAAAAATAGACTGAAGTAAGGCTGCCAAGAGGACTTGAAAGCGGGGCAGAATTGCAGGAAACCGATTTCAGGAGGTAGACTGGAATTGCATTGAAAGCATAGGAAAAGAGGCAGAACGTCCACAATGATGCACTTGGCCAAAAAGGGCGTATGCGTTTTTTCCTGAATATATTCAGGAAAAAACGCATACGCCCTTTTTGGCCAACCAAGCAAGCTTGCAAAGGAAATCTGCACTACAATGAAGTCTCACTTCCCCCCGGTCAAAAGGGCCATCTGAAAAAAGTGTAAAATCCAGAAAGGCAGGACAGGCCATGGAGAACTGGGAGCCTTGTTATGCTGATGGGCGGGATGTAAATTGCCAACAGACACTCGGGAGAAGTGTATGGTGTTTCCTGAAACATCTAAAAAACAAAGCAACAGAGCCTAGGGCACTTCCACTTATGGTCCTATAGCTTAGGGAAATTAAAATCAAAAAGACACAGCCACCCCAAAGTTTGGGACGCCTCTGTTTACAAGAACCTCGTTTACAGTACAAGTTCAACATCGCAGAAAGTGAAAAATGGATAAAGAAGTTGTGGTATTTACTTACAAAGCAATATCACTCAGCAATGAAATCTATGTCATCAGGCCCTTAGAAGCACAATGAGTGGATTCAGGTATGATGATTCTAACTGAAATAAGTCACACAGAAAAAGAAACATCATAAGATATCACTAATACACGGAATGTAAACTTTTCTACACAGGAACTGAATTACAGAACAGAACAGGGTCTCAAATTTAGAAAACCAACTTATGCTTGCTTAAGGGGAAAGGTGAGTTGGGGTGCTGCATAAAACCAGAGATTGAAATGAGCACAGATAAAGTTCCTTAAGTCAAATATGGAATAGACAAGAGCTACTCCTTGCTCAACGAAATGGACTCAACACCGCATATTAAACGCCTAAGAATGTACCTGACTAGTAAGTATCTTAAAACCTATGGATTGCTATGTCTCCGAAAGAGAATCAAGCATGTGTACAGGGGCATAAACGCAGCAGTGATAGGATTGGAGAGGTTCGGTGAGCAAATGAAGACCCTTTGAAGTCATATTGCATGGTACCCATTACACGGGTCTTAACTCTCCAGGTTTAAGGTATTCTTCCTTCAGCTAAAACATGCATGTGGAACCCAAGTATGATCAACCATGTGAACGGGAGACGTGTTCAAATATGTCTCAGTTTTCCTCCCCTGGTACTCGGGTGCAACATTCCAGACGCTTTACTAACACTCTTCCGACTTGGAGAGTCAGTCCCTTTAAACTCCTGTTTGGCCCAGTTTGCAATTTCTGCGGAAGATGAACAGGAATAGCGAGAACCAAGAGAGACTAGCTGGAGGTGTCTGGACGGGCAAATTTAACTCTCATTTCCCACCAGGAAGAGGAATTAACCAAAGGCTCAGCGTGCCGTGCCGGAACCAGATTAGGGCCTGAAGCCATCCTGCGGTGTTGCGGCCAGCTCAAAAGAAAGCGAGTTGAAGAAAGGAGCTCAGGGGCACTGTAATTCACAAACCTGCAGAGTTATAAATGACAGCTATCGTCCAAAAATAGACTGAAGTAAGGCTGCCAAGAGGACTTCAATGCGGGGCAGAATTGCAGGAAACCGATTTCAGGAGGTAGACTGGAATTGCATTGAAAGCATAGGAAAAGAGGCAGAACGTCCACAATGATGCACTTGGCCAAAAAGGGCGTATGCGTTTTTTCCTGAATATATTCAGGAAAAAACGCATACGCCCTTTTTGGCCAACCAAGCAAGCTTGCAAAGGAAATCTGCACTACAATGAAGTCTCACTTCCCCCCGGTCAAAAGGGCCATCTGAAAAAAGTGTAAAATCCAGAAAGGCAGGACAGGCCATGGAGAACTGGGAGCCTTGTTATGCTGATGGGCGGGATGTAAATTGCCAACAGACACTCGGGAGAAGTGTATGGTGTTTCCTGAAACATCTAAAAAACAAAGCAACAGAGCCTAGGGCACTGCCACTTATGGTCCTATAGCTTAGGGAAATTAAAATCAAAAAGACACAGCCACCCCAAAGTTTGGAACGGCTCTGTTTACAAGAACCTCTTTTACCGTACAAGTTCAACATCGCAGAAAGTGAAAAATGGATAAAGAACTTGTGGTACTTACGTACAATGCAGTATCACTCAGCAATGAAATCTATGTCATCAGGCACGTAGCAGCATAATGAGTAGATTCAGATACGATGATTCTAACTGAAATAAGTCACACAGAAAAAGAAACATCATAAGATATCACTAATACACGGAATGTAAACTTGGCTACACAGGAACTGAATTCCAAAACAGAACAGGTTCTCAAATTTAGAAAACCAACTTATGCTTGCTTAAGGGTAAAGGTGAGTTGGGGTGCTGCATAAAACCAGAGATTGAAATGAGCACAGATAAAGTTCCTTAAGCTAAATATGGAATAGACAAGAGCCACTCCTTGCTCAACGAAATGGACTCAACACCGCATATTAAACGCCTAAAATGTACCTGACTAGTAAGTATTTTAAACCTATGGATTGCTATGTCTCCGAAAGAGAATCAAGCATGTGTACAGGGGCATAAACGCAGCAGTGATAGGATTGGAGAGGTTCGGTGACCAAATGAAGACCCTTTGAAGTCATATTGCATGGTACCCATTCCACGGGTTTCAATTACCCAGGTTTTAGGTATTCTTCCTTCAGCTAAAACATGCATGTGGAACCCAGAGTATGATCAACCATGTGATCGGGAGACGTGTTCAAATATGTCTCAGTTTTCCTCCCTTGGTACTCGGGTGCAACATTCCAGACGCTTTACTAACACTCTCCCCACTTGGAGAGTCAGCGCCTTTAACCTCCTGTTTGGCACAGTTTGCAATTTCTGCGGAAGATGAACAGGAATAGCGAGAACCAATGAGAGGCTAGCTGGAGGTGTCTGGACGGGCAAATTTAACTCTCATTTCCCAACAGGAAGAGGAAATAACCAAAGGCTCAGCGTGCCGTACCGGAACCAGATTAGGGCCTGAAGTCATCCTGCGGTGTTGCGGCCAGCTCAAAAGAAAGCGAGTTGAAGAAAGGAGCTCAGGGGCAATGTAATTCACAAACCTGCAGAGTTATAAATGACAGCTATCGTCCAAAAATAGACTGAAGTAAGGCTGCCAAGAGGACTTGAAAGCGGGGCAGAATTGCAGGAAACCGATTTCAGGAGGTAGACTGGAATTGCATTGAAAGCATAGGAAAAGAGGCAGAACGTCCACAATGATGCACTTGGCCAAAAAGGGCGTATGCGTTTTTTCCTGAATATATTCAGGAAAAAACGCATACGCCCTTTTTGGCCAACCAAGCAAGCTTGCAAAGGAAATCTGCACTACAATGAAGTCTCACTTCCCCCCGGTCAAAAGGGCCATCTGAAAAAAGTGTAAAATCCAGAAAGGCAGGACAGGCCATGGAGAACTGGGAGCCTTGTTATGCTGATGGGCGGGATGTAAATTGCCAACAGACACTCGGGAGAAGTGTATGGTGTTTCCTGAAACATCTAAAAAACAAAGCAACAGAACCTAGGGCACTTCCACTTATGGTCCTATAGCTTAGGGAAATTAAAATCAAAAAGACACAGCCACCCCAAAGTTTGGAACTGCTCTGTTTACAAGAACCTCGTTTACAGTACAAGTTCAACATCGCAGAAAGTGAAAAATGGATAAAGAAGTTGTGGTATTTACTTACAAAGCAATATCACTCAGCAATGAAATCTATGTCATCAGGCCCTTAGCATCACAATGAGTGGATTCAGGTATGATGATTCTAACTGAAATAAGTCACACAGAAAAAGAAACATCATAAGATATCAGTAATACACGGAATGTAAACTTGGCTACACAGGAACTGAATTACAGAACAGAACAGGGTCTCAAATTTAGAAAACCAACTATGCTTGCTTAAGGGTAAAGGTGAGTTGGGGTGCTGCATAAAACCAGAGATTGAAATGAGCACAGATAAAGTTCCTTAAGTCAAATATGGAATAGACAAGAGCTACTCCTTGCTCAACGAAATGGACTCAACACCGCATATTAAACGCCTAAGAATGTGCCTGACTAGTAAGTATCTTAAAACCTATGGATTGCTATGTCTCCGAAAGAGAATCAAGCATGTGTACAGGGGCATAAACGCAGCAGTGATAGGATTGGAGAGGTTCGGTGAGCAAATGAAGACCCTTTGAAGTCATATTGCATGGTACCCATTACACGGGTCTTAACTCTCCAGGTTTAAGGTATTCTTCCTTCAGCTAAAACATGCATGTGGAACCCAAGTATGATCAACCATGTGAACGGGAGACGTGTTCAAATATGTCTCAGTTTTCCTCCCCTGGTACTCGGGTGCAACATTCCAGACGCTTTACTAACACTCTCCCCACTTAGAGAGTCAGCGCCTTTAACCTCCGGTTTGGCCCAGTTTGCAATTTCTGCGGAAGATGAACAGGAATAGCGAGAACCAATGAGAGACTAGCTGGAGGTGTTTGGACGGGCAAATTTAACTCTCATTTCCCACCAGGAAGAGGAAATAACCAAAGGCTCAGCGTGCCGTGCCGGAACCAGATTAGGGCCTGAAGCCATCCTGCGGTGTTGCGGCCAGGTCACAAGAAAGCGAGTTGAAGAAAGGAGCTCAGGGGCACTGTAATTCACAAACCTGCAGAGTTATAAATGACAGCTATCGTCCAAAAATAGACTGAAGTAAGGCTGCCAAGAGGACTTGAAAGCGGGGCAGAATTGCAGGAAACCGATTTCAGGAGGTAGACTGGAATTGCATTGAAAGCATAGGAAAAGAGGCAGAACGTCCACAATGATGCACTTGGCCAAAAAGGGCGTATGCGTTTTTTCCTGAATATATTCAGGAAAAAACGCATACGCCCTTTTTGGCCAACCAAGCAAGCTTGCAAAGGAAATCTGCACTACAATGAAGTCTCACTTCCCCCCGGTCAAAAGGGCCATCTGAAAAAAGTGTAAAATCCAGAAAGGCAGGACAGGCCATGGAGAACTGGGAGCCTTGTTATGCTGATGGGCGGGATGTAAATTGCCAACAACCACTCGGGAGAAGTGTATGGTGTTTCCTGAAACATCTAAAAAACAAAGCAACAGAGCCTAGGGCACTGCCACTTATGGTCCTATAGCTTAGGGAAATTAAAATCAAAAAGACACAGCCACCCCAAAGTTTGGGACGCCTCTGTTTACAAGAACCTCGTTTACAGTACAAGCTCAACATCGCAGAAAGTGAAAAATGGATAAAGAAGTTGTTGTATGTACTTACAAAGCAATATCACTCAGCAATGAAATCTATGTCATCAGGCCCTTAGCATCACAATGAGTGGATTCAGGTATGATGATTCTAACTGAAATAAGTCACACAGAAAAAGAAACATCATAAGATATCACTAATACACGGAATGTAAACTTGGCTACACAGGAACTGAATTACAGAACAGAACAGGGTCTCAAATTTAGAAAACCAACTTATGCTTGCTTAAGGGGAAAGGTGAGTTGGGGTGCTGCATAAAACCAGAGATTGAAATGAGCACAGATAAAGTTCCTTAAGTCAAATATGGAATAGACAAGAGCTACTCCTTGCTCAACGAAATGGACTCAACACCGCATATTAAACGCCTAAGAATGTACCTGACTAGTAAGTATCTTAAAACCTATGGATTGCTATGTCTCCGAAAGAGAATCAAGCATGTGTACAGGGGCATAAACGCAGCAGTGATAGGATTGGAGAGGTTCGGTGAGCAAATGAAGACCCTTTGAAGTCATATTGCATGGTACCCATTACACGGGTCTTAACTCTCCAGGTTTAAGGTATTCTTCCTTCAGCTAAAACATGCATGTGGAACCCAAGTATGATCAACCATGTGAACGGGAGACGTGTTCAAATATGTCTCAGTTTTCCTCCCCTGGTACTCGGGTGCAACATTCCAGACGCTTTACTAACACTCTTCCGACTTGGAGAGTCAGTCCCTTTAAACTCCTGTTTGGCCCAGTTTGCAATTTCTGCGGAAGATGAACAGGAATAGCGAGAACCAATGAGAGACTAGCTGGAGGTGTCTGGACGGGCAAATTTAACTCTCATTTCCCACCAGGAAGAGGAATTAACCAAAGGCTCAGCGTGCCGTGCCGGAACCAGATTAGGGCCTGAAGCCATCCTGCGGTGTTGCGGCCAGCTCAAAAGAAAGCGAGTTGAAGAACGGAGCTCAGGGGCACTGTAATTCACAAACCTGCAGAGTTATAAATGACAGCTATCGTCCAAAAATAGACTGAAGTAAGGCTGCCAAGAGGACTTGAATGCGGGGCAGAATTGCAGGAAACCAATTTCAGGAGGTAGACTGGAATTGCATTGAAAGCATAGGAAAAGAGGCAGAACGTCCACAATGATGCACTTGGCCAAAAAGGGTGTATGCGTTTTTTCCTGAATATATTCAGGAAAAAACGCATACGCCCTTTTTGGCCAACCAAGCAAGCTTGCAAAGGAAATCTGCACTACAATGAAGTCTCACTTCCCCCTGGTCAAAAGGGCCATCTGAAAAAAGTGTAAAATCCAGAAAGGCAGGACAGGCCATTGAGAACTGGGAGCCTTGTTATGCTGATGGGCGGGATGTAAATTGCCAACAGACACTTGGGAGAAGTGTATGGTGTTTCCTGAAACATCTAGAAAACAAAGCAACAGAGCCTAGGGCACTTCCACTTATGGTCCTATAGCTTAGGGAAATTAAAATCAAAAAGACACAGCCACCCCAAAGTTTGGAACAGCTCTGTTTACAAGAACCTCTTTTACCGTACAAGTTCAACATCGCAGAAAGTGAAAAATGGATAAAGAACTTGTGGTACTTACGTACAATGCAGTATCACTCAGCAATGAAATCTATGTCATCAGGCACGTAGCAGCATAATGAGTAGATTCAGATGCGATGATTCTAACTGAAATAAGTCACACAGAAAAAGAAACATCATAAGATATCACTAATACACGGAATGTAAACTTGGCTACACAGGAACTGAATTCCAAAACAGAACAGGTTCTCAAATTTAGAAAACCAACTTATGCTTGCTTAAGGGGAAAGGTGAGTTGGGTTGCTGCATAAAACCAGAGATTGAAATGAGCACAGATAAAGTTCCTTAAGCCAAATATGGAATAGACAAGAGCCACTCCTTGCTCAACGAAATGGACTCAACACCGCATATTAAACGCCTAAAATGTACCTGACTAGTAAGTATTTTAAACCTATGGATTGCTATGTCTCCGAAAGAGAATCAAGCATTTGTACAGGGGCATAAACGCAGCAGTGATAGGATTGGAGAGGTTTGGTGAGCAAATGAAGACCCTTTGAAGTCATATTGCATGGTACCCATTCCACGGGTTTCAATTACCCAGGTTTTACGTATTCTTCCTTCAGCTAAAACATGCATGTGGAACCCAGAGTATGATCAACCATGTGATCGGGAGACGTGTTCAAATATGTCTCAGTTTTCCTCCCTTGGTACTCGGGTGCAACATTCCAGACGCTTTACTAACACTCTCCCCACTTGGAGAGTCAGCGCCTTTAACCTCCTGTTTGGCACAGTTTGCAATTTCTGCGGAAGATGAACAGGAATAGCGAGAACCAATGAGAGGCTAGCTGGAGGTGTCTGGACGGGCAAATTTAACTCTCATTTCCCAACAGGAAGAGGAAATAACCAAAGGCTCAGCGTGCCGTACCGGAACCAGATTAGGGCCTGAAGTCATCCTGCGGTGTTGCGGCCAGCTCAAAAGAAAGCGAGTTGAAGAAAGGAGCTCAGGGGCAATGTAATTCACAAACCTGCAGAGTTATAAATGACAGCTATCGTCCAAAAATAGACTGAAGTAAGGCTGCCAAGAGGACTTGAAAGCGGGGCAGAATTGCAGGAAACCGATTTCAGGAGGTAGACTGGAATTGCATTGAAAGCATAGGAAAAGAGGCAGAACGTCCACAATGATGCACTTGGCCAAAAAGGGCGTATGCGTTTTTTCCTGAATATATTCAGGAAAAAACGCATACGCCCTTTTTGGCCAACCAAGCAAGCTTGCAAAGGAAATCTGCACTACAATGAAGTCTCACTTCCCCCCGGTCAAAAGGGCCATCTGAAAAAAGTGTAAAATCCAGAAAGGCAGGACAGGCCATGGAGAACTGGGAGCCTTGTTATGCTGATGGGCGGGATGTAAATTGCCAACAACCACTCGGGAGAAGTGTATGGTGTTTCCTGAAACATCTAAAAAACAAAGCAACAGAACCTAGGGCACTTCCACTTATGGTCCTATAGCTTAGGGAAATTAAAATCAAAAAGACACAGCCACCCCAAAGTTTGGAACGGCTCTGTTTACAAGAACCTCGTTTACAGTACAAGTTCAACATCGCAGAAAGTGAAAAATGGATAAAGAAGTTGTGGTATTTACTTACAAAGCAATATCACTCAGCAATGAAATCTATGTCATCAGGCACGTAGCAGCATAATGAGTAGATTCAGATACGATGATTCTAACTGAAATAAGTCACACAGAAAAAGAAACATCATAAGATATCACTAATACACGGAATGTAAACTTGGCTACACAGGAACTGAATTCCAAAACAGAACAGGTTCTCAAATTTAGAAAACCAACTTATGCTTGCTTAAGGGGAAAGGTGAGTTGGGTTGCTGCATAAAACCAGAGATTGAAATGAGCACAGATAAAGTTCCTTAAGCCAAATATGGAATAGACAAGAGCCACTCCTTGCTCAACGAAATGGACTCAACACCGCATACTAAACGCCTAAAATGTACCTGACTAGTAAGTATTTTAAACCTATGGATTGCTATGTCTCCGAAAGAGAATCAAGCATTTGTACAGGGGCATAAACGCAGCAGTGATAGGATTGGAGAGGTTTGGTGAGCAAATGAAGACCCTTTGAAGTCATATTGCATGGTACCCATTCCACGGGTTTCAATTACCCAGGTTTTAGGTATTCTTCCTTCAGCTAAAACATGCATGTGGAACCCAGAGTATGATCAACCATGTGATCGGGAGACGTGTTCAAATATGTCTCAGTTTTCCTCCCTTGGTACTCGGGTGCAACATTCCAGACGCTTTACTAACACTCTCCCCACTTGGAGAGTCAGCGCCTTTAACCTCCTGTTTGGCACAGTTTGCAATTTCTGCGGAAGATGAACAGGAAAGCGAGAACCAATGAGAGGCTAGCTGGAGGTGTCTGGACGGGCAAATTTAACTCTCATTTCCCAACAGGAAGAGGAAATAACCAAAGGCTCAGCGTGCCGGGCCGGAACCAGATTAGGGCCTGAAGTCATCCTGCGGTGTTGCGGCCAGCTCAAAAGAAAGCGAGTTGAAGAAAGGAGCTCAGGGGCAATGTAATTCACAAACCTGCAGAGTTATAAATGACAGCTATCGTCCAAAAATAGACTGAAGTAAGGCTGCCAAGAGGACTTGAAAGCGGGGCAGAATTGCAGGAAACCGATTTCAGGAGGTAGACTGGAATTGCATTGAAAGCATAGGAAAAGAGGCAGAACGTCCACAATGATGCACTTGGCCAAAAAGGGCGTATGCGTTTTTTCCTGAATATATTCAGGAAAAAACGCATACGCCCTTTTTGGCCAACCAAGCAAGCTTGCAAAGGAAATCTGCACTACAATGAAGTCTCACTTCCCCCCGGTCAAAAGGGCCATCTGAAAAAAGTGTAAAATCCAGAAAGGCAGGACAGGCCATGGAGAACTGGGAGCCTTGTTATGCTGATGGGCGGGATGTAAATTGCCAACAACCACTCGGGAGAAGTGTATGGTGTTTCCTGAAACATCTAAAAAACAAAGCAACAGAACCTAGGGCACTTCCACTTATGGTCCTATAGCTTAGGGAAATTAAAATCAAAAAGACACAGCCACCCCAAAGTTTGGAACGGCTCTGTTTACAAGAACCTCGTTTACAGTACAAGTTCAACATCGCAGAAAGTGAAAAATGGATAAAGAAGTTGTGGTATTTACTTACAAAGCAATATCACTCAGCAATGAAATCTATGTCATCAGGCCCTTAGCATCACAATGAGTGGATTCAGGTATGATGATTCTAACTGAAATAAGTCACACAGAAAAAGAAACATCATAAGATATCAGTAATACACGGAATGTAAACTTGGCTACACAGGAACTGAATTACAGAACAGAACAGGGTCTCAAATTTAGAAAACCAACTATGCTTGCTTAAGGGTAAATGTGAGTTGGGGTGCTGCATAAAACCAGAGATTGAAATGAGCACAGATAAAGTTCCTTAAGTCAAATATGGAATAGACAAGAGCTACTCCTTGCTCAACGAAATGGACTCAACACCGCATATTAAACGCCTAAGAATGTGCCTGACTAGTAAGTATCTTAAAACCTATGGATTGCTATGTCTCCGAAAGAGAATCAAGCATGTGTACAGGGGCATAAACGCAGCAGTGATAGGATTGGAGAGGTTCGGTGAGCAAATGAAGACCCTTTGAAGTCATATTGCATGGTACCCATTCCACGGGTTTCAATTACCCAGGTTTTAGGTATTCTTCCTTCAGCTAAAACATGCATGTGGAACCCAGAGTATGATCAACCATGTGATCGGGAGACTTGTTCAAATATGTCTCAGTTTTCCTCCCTTGGTACTCGGGTGCAACATTCCAGACGCTTTACTAACACTCTCCCCACTTGGAGAGTCAGCGCCTTTAACCTCCTGTTTGGCACAGTTTGCAATTTCTGCGGAAGATGAACAGGAATAGCGAGAACCAATGAGAGGCTAGCTGGAGGTGTCTGGACGGGCAAATTTAACTCTCATTTCCCACCAGGAAGAGGAAATAACCAAAGGCTCAGCGTGCCGTACCGGAACCAGATTAGGGCCTGAAGTCATCCTGCGGTGTTGCGGCCAGCTCAAAAGAAAGCGAGTTGAAGAAAGGAGCTCAGGGGCACTGTAATTCACAAACCTGCAGAGTTATAAATGACAGCTATCGTCCAAAAATAGACTGAAGTAAGGCTGCCAAGAGGACTTGAAAGCGGGGCAGAATTGCAGGAAACCGATTTCAGGAGGTAGACTGGAATTGCATTGAAAGCATAGGAAAAGAGGCAGAACGTCCACAATGATGCACTTGGCCAAAAAGGGCGTATGCGTTTTTTCCTGAATATATTCAGGAAAAAACGCATACGCCCTTTTTGGCCAACCAAGCAAGCTTGCAAAGGAAATCTGCACTACAATGAAGTCTCACTTCCCCCCGGTCAAAAGGGCCATCTGAAAAAAGTGTAAAATCCAGAAAGGCAGGACAGGCCATGGAGAACTGGGAGCCTTGTTATGCTGATGGGCGGGATGTAAATTGCCAACAGACACTCGGGAGAAGTGTATGGTGTATCCTGAAACATCTAAAAAACAAAGCAACAGAACCTAGGGCACTTCCACTTATGGTCCTATAGCTTAGGGAAATTAAAATCAAAAAGACACAGCCACCCCAAAGTTTGGAACGGCTCTGTTTACAAGAACCTCGTTTACAGTACAAGTTCAACATCGCAGAAAGTGAAAAATGGATAAAGAAGTTGTGGTATTTACTTACAAAGCAATATCACTCAGCAATGAAATCTATGTCATCAGGCCCTTAGCATCACAATGAGTGGATTCAGGTATGATGATTCTAACTGAAATAAGTCACACAGAAAAAGAAACATCATAAGATATCAGTAATACACGGAATGTAAACTTGGCTACACAGGAACTGAATTACAGAACAGAACAGGGTCTCAAATTTAGAAAACCAACTTATGCTTGCTTAAGGGTAAAGGTGAGTTGGGGTGCTGCATAAAACCAGAGATTGAAATGAGCACAGATAAAGTTCCTTAAGTCAAATATGGAATAGACAAGAGCTACTCCTTGCTCAACGAAATGGACTCAACACAGCATATTAAACGCCTAAGAATGTACCTGACTAGTAAGTATCTTAAAACCTATGGATTGCTATGTCTCCAAAAGAGAATCAAGCATGTGTACAGGGGCATAAACGCAGCAGTGATAGGATTGGAGAGGTTCGGTGAGCAAATGAAGACCCTTTGAAGTCATATTGCATGGTACCCATTACACGGGTCTTAACTCTCCAGGTTTAAGGTATTCTTCCTTCAGCTAAAACATGCATGTGGAACCCAAGTATGATCAACCATGTGAACGGGAGACGTGTTCAAATATGTCTCAGTTTTCCTCCCCTGGTACTCGGGTGCAACATTCCAGACGCTTTACTAACACTCTCCCCACTTGGAGAGTCAGCGCCTTTAACCTCCTGTTTGGCCCAGTTTGCAATTTCTGCGGAAGATGAACAGGAATAGCGAGAACCAATGAGAGGCTAGCTGGAGGTGTCTGGACGGGCAAATTTAACTCTCATTTCCCACCAGGAAGAGGAAATAACCAAAGGCTCAGCGTGCCGTACCGGAACCAGATTAGGGCCTGAAGCCATCCTGCGGTGTTGCGGCCAGCTCAAAAGAAAGCGAGTTGAAGAAAGGAGCTCAGGGGCACTGTAATTCACAAACCTGCAGAGTTATAAATGACAGCTATCGTCCAAAAATAGACTGAAGTAAGGCTGCCAAGAGGACTTGAAAGCGGGGCAGAATTGCAGGAAACCGATTTCAGGAGGTAGACTGGAATTGCATTGAAAGCATAGGAAAAGAGGCAGAACGTCCACAATGATGCACTTGGCCAAAAAGGGCGTATGCGTTTTTTCCTGAATATATTCAGGAAAAAACGCATACGCCCTTTTTGGCCAACCAAGCAAGCTTGCAAAGGAAATCTGCACTACAATGAAGTCTCACTTCCCCCCGGTCAAAAGGGCCATCTGAAAAAGTGTAAAATCCAAAAAGGCAGGACAGGCCATGGAGAACTGGGAGCCTTGTTATGCTGATGGGCGGGATGTAAATTGCCAACAACCACTCGGGAGAAGTGTATGGTGTTTCCTGAAACATCTAAAAAACAAAGCAACAAAACCTAGGGCACTGCCACTTATGGTCCTATAGCTTAGGGAAATTAAAATCAAAAAGACACAGCCACCCCAAAGTTTGGAACGGCTCTGTTTACAAGAATCTCGTTTACAGTACAAGTTCAACATCGCAGAAAGTGAAAAATGGATAAAGAAGTTGTGGTATTTACTTACAAAGCAATATCACTCAGCAATGAAATCTGTGTCATCAGGCCCTTAGCAGCACAATGAGTGGATTCAGGTATTATGATTCTAACTGAAGTAAGTCACACAGAAAAAGAAACATCATAAGATATCAGTAATACACGGAATGTAAACTTGGCTACACAGGAACTGAATTACAGAACAGCACAGGGTCTCAAATTTAGAAAACCAACTATGCTTGCTTAAGGGTAAAGGTGAGTTGGGGTGCTGCATAAAACCAGAGATTGAAATGAGCACAGATAAAGTTCCTTAAGTCAAATATGGAATAGACAAGAGCTACTCCTTGCTCAACGAAATGGACTCAACACCGCATATTAAACGCCTAAGAATGTGCCTGACTAGTAAGTATCTTAAAACCTATGGATTGCTATGTCTCCGAAAGAGAATCAAGCATGTGTACAGGGGCATAAACGCAGCAGTGATAGGATTGGAGAGGTTCGGTGAGCAAATGAAGACCCTTTGAAGTCATATTGCATGGTACCCATTCCACGGGTTTCAATTACCCAGGTTTTAGGTATTCTTCCTTCAGCTAAAACATGCATGTGGAACCCAGAGTATGATCAACCATGTGATCGGGAGACGTGTTCAAATATGTCTCAGTTTTCCTCCCTTGGTACTCGGGTGCAACATTCCAGACGCTTTACTAACACTCTCCCCACTTGGAGAGTCAGCGCCTTTAACCTCCTGTTTGGCACAGTTTGCAATTTCTGCGGAAGATGAACAGGAATAGCGAGAACCAATGAGAGGCTAGCTGGAGGTGTCTGGACGGGCAAATTTAACTCTCATTTCCCACCAGGAAGAGGAAATAACCAAAGGCTCAGCGTGCCGTACCGGAACCAGATTAGGGCCTGAAGTCATCCTGCGGTGTTGCGGCCAGCTCAAAAGAAAGCGAGTTGAAGAAAGGAGCTCAGGGGCACTGTAATTCACAAACCTGCAGAGTTATAAATGACAGCTATCGTCCAAAAATAGACTGAAGTAAGGCTGCCAAGAGGACTTGAAAGCGGGGCAGAATTGCAGGAAACCGATTTCAGGAGGTAGACTGGAATTGCATTGAAAGCATAGGAAAAGAGGCAGAACGTCCACAATGATGCACTTGGCCAAAAAGGGCGTATGCGTTTTTTCCTGAATATATTCAGGAAAAAACGCATACGCCCTTTTTGGCCAACCAAGCAAGCTTGCAAAGGAAATCTGCACTACAATGAAGTCTCACTTCCCCCCGGTCAAAAGGGCCATCTTAAAAAAGTGTAAAATCCAGAAAGGCAGGACAGGCCATGGAGAACTGGGAGCCTTGTTATGCTGATGGGAGGGATGTAAATTGCCAACAGACACTCGGGAGAAGTGTATGGTGTTTCCTGAAACATCTAAAAAACAAAGCAACAGAACCTAGGGCACTTCCACTTATGGTCCTATAGCTTAGGGAAATTAAAATCAAAAAGACACAGCCACCCCAAAGTTTGGAACGGCTCTGTTTACAAGAACCTCATTTACAGTACAAGTTCAACATCGCAGAAAGTGAAAAATGGAAAGAAGTTGTGGTATTTACTTACAAAGCAATATCACTCAGCAATGAAATATGTGTCATCAGGCCCTTAGCAGCACAATGAGTGGATTCAGGTATGATGATTCTAACTGAAGTAAGTCACACAGAAAAAGAAACATCATAAGATATCAGTAATACACGGAATGTAAACTTGGCTACACAGGAACTGAATTACAGAACAGAACAGTGTCTCAAATTTAGAAAACCAACTTATGCTTGCTTAAGGGTAAAGGTGAGTTGGGGTGCTGCATAAAACCAGAGATTGAAATGAGCACAGATAAAGTTCCTTAAGTCAAATATGGAATAGACAAGAGCTACTCCTTGCTCAATGAAATGGACTCAACACCGCATATTAAACGCCTAAGAATGTACCTGACTAGTAAGTATCTTAAAACCTATGGATTGCTATGTCTCCGAAAGAGAATCAAGCATGTGTACAGGGGCATAAACGCAGCAGTGATAGGATTGGAGAGGTTCGGTGAGCAAATGAAGACCCTTTGAAGTCATATTGCATGGTACCCATTACACGGGTCTCAACTCTCCAGGTTTAAGGTATTCTTCCTTCAGCTAAAACATGCATGTGGAACCCAAGTATGATCAACCATGTGAACGGGAGACGTGTTCAAATATGTCTCAGTTTTCCCCCCCTGGTACTCGGGTGCAACATTCCAGACACTTTACTAACACTCTCCCAACTTAGAGAGTCAGCGCCTTTAACCTCCGGTTTGGCCCAGTTTGCAATTTCTGCGGAAGATGAACAGGAATAGCGAGAACCAATGAGAGACTAGCTGGAGGTGTTTGGACGGGCAAATTTAACTCTCATTTCCCACCAGGAAGAGGAAATAACCAAAGGCTCAGCGTGCCGTGCCGGAACCAGATTAGGGCCTGAAGCCATCCTGCGGTGTTGCGGCCAGGTCACAAGAAAGCGAGTTGAAGAAAGGAGCTCAGGGGCACTGTAATTCACAAACCTGCAGAGTTATAAATGACAGCTATCGTCCAAAAATAGACTGAAGTAAGGCTGCCAAGAGGACTTGAAAGCGGGGCAGAATTGCAGGAAACCGATTTCAGGAGGTAGACTGGAATTGCATTGAAAGCATAGGAAAAGAGGCAGAACGTCCACAATGATGCACTTGGCCAAAAAGGGCGTATGCGTTTTTTCCTGAATATATTCAGGAAAAAACGCATACGCCCTTTTTGGCCAACCAAGCAAGCTTGCAAAGGAAATCTGCACTACAATGAAGTCTCACTTCCCCCCGGTCAAAAGGGCCATCTGAAAAAAGTGTAAAATCCAGAAACGCAGGACAGGCCATGGAGAACTGGGAGCCTTGTTATGCTGACGGGCGGGATGTAAATTGCCAACAACCACTCGGGAGAAGTGTATGGTGTTTCCTGAAACATCTAAAAAACAAAGCAACAGAACCTAGGGCACTTCCACTTATGGTCCTATAGCTTAGGGAAATTAAAATCAAAAAGACACAGCCACCCCAAAGTTTGGAACGGCTCTGTTTACAAGAACCTCGTTTACAGTACAAGTTCAACATCGCAGAAAGTGAAAAATGGATAAAGAAGTTGTGGTATTTACTTACAAAGCAATATCACTCAGCAATGAAATCTATGTCATCAGGCCCTTAGCATCACAATGAGTGGATTCAGGTATGATGATTCTAACTGAAATAAGTCACACAGAAAAAGAAACATCATAAGATATCAGTAATACACGGAATGGAAACTTGGCTACACAGGAACTGAATTACAGAACAGAACAGGGTCTCAAATTTAGAAAACCAACTTATGCTTGCTTAAGGGTAAAGGTGAGTTGGGGTGCTGCATAAAACCAGAGATTGAAATGAGCACAGATAAAGTTCCTTAAGTCAAATATGGAATAGACAAGAGCTACTCCTTGCTCAACGAAATGGACTCAACACAGCATATTAAACGCCTAAGAATGTACCTGACTAGTAAGTATCTTAAAACCTATGGATTGCTATGTCTCCAAAAGAGAATCAAGCATGTGTACAGGGGCATAAACGCAGCAGTGATAGGATTGGAGAGGTTCGGTGAGCAAATGAAGACCCTTTGAAGTCATATTGCATGGTACCCATTACACGGGTCTTAACTCTCCAGGTTTAAGGTATTCTTCCTTCAGCTAAAACATGCATGTGGAACCCAAGTATGATCAACCATGTGAACGGGAGACGTGTTCAAATATGTCTCAGTTTTCCTCCCCTGGTACTCGGGTGCAACATTCCAGATGCTTTACTAACACTCTCCCCACTTGGAGAGTCAGCGCCTTTAACCTCCTGTTTGGCCCAGTTTGCAATTTCTGCGGAAGATGAACAGGAATAAAAAACGCATACGCCCTTTTTGGCCAACCAAGCAAGCTTGCAAAGGAAATCTGCACTACAATGAAGTCTCACTTCCACCCGGTCAAAAGGGCCATCTGAAAAAAGTGTAAAATCCAGAAAGGCAGGACAGGCCATGGAGAACTGGGAGCCTTGTTATGCTGATGGGCGGGATGTAAATTGCCAAAAACCACTCGGGAGAAGTGTATGGTGTTTCCTGAAACATCTAAAAAACAAAGCAACAGAACCTAGGGCACTTCCACTTATGGTCCTATAGCTTAGGGAAATTAAAATCAAAAAGACACAGCCACCCCAAAGTTTGGAACAGCTCTGTTTACAAGAACCTCGTTTACAGTACAAGTTCAACATCACAGAAAGTGAAAAATGGATAAAGAAGTTGTGGTATTTACTTACAAAGCAATATCACTCAGCAATGAAATCTGTGTCATCAGGCCCTTAGCATCACAATGAGTGGATTCAGGTATGATGATTCTAACTGAAGTAAGTCACACAGAAAAAGAAACATCATAAGATATCAGTAATACACGGAATGTAAACTTGGCTACACAGGAACTGAATTACAGAAGAGAACAGGGTCTCAAATTTAGAAAACCAACTATGCTTGCTTAAGGGTAAAGGTGAGTTGGGGTGCTGCATAAAACCAGAGATTGAAATGAGCACAGATAAAGTTCCTTAAGTCAAATATGGAATAGACAAGAGCTACTCCTTGCTCAACGAAATGGACTCAACACCGCATATTAAACGCCTAAGAATGTGCCTGACTAGTAAGTATCTTAGAACCTATGGATTGCTATGTCTCCGAAAGAGAATCAAGCATGTGTACAGGGGCATAAACGCAGCAGTGATAGGATTGGAGAGGTTCGGTGAGCAAATGAAGACCCTTTGAAGTCATATTGCATGGTACCCATTACACGTGTCTTAACTCTCCAGGTTTAAGGTATTCTTCCTTCAGCTAAAACATGCATGTGGAACCCAAGTATGATCAACCATGTGAACGGGAGACGTGTTCAAATATGTCTCAGTTTTCCTCCCCTGGTACTCGGGTGCAACATTCCAGACGCTTTACTAACACTCTCCCCACTTAGAGAGTCAGCGCCTTTAACCTCCGGTTTGGCCCAGTTTGCAATTTCTGCGGAAGATGAACAGGAATAGCGAGAACCAATGAGAGACTAGCTGGAGGTGTTTGGACGGGCAAATTTAACTCTCATTTCCCACCAGGAAGAGGAAATAACCAAAGGCTCAGCGTGCCGTGCCGGAACCAGATTAGGGCCTGAAGCCATCCTGCGGTGTTGCGGCCAGGTCACAAGAAAGCGAGTTGAAGAAAGGAGCTCAGGGGCACTGTAATTCACAAACCTGCAGAGTTATAAATGACAGCTATCGTCCAAAAATAGACTGAAGTAAGGCTGCCAAGAGGACTTGAAAGCGGGGCAGAATTGCAGGAAACCGATTTCAGGAGGTAGACTGGAATTGCATTGAAAGCATAGGAAAAGAGGCAGAACGTCCACAATGATGCACTTGGCCAAAAAGGGCGTATGCGTTTTTTCCTGAATATATTCAGGAAAAAACGCATACGCCCTTTTTGGCCAACCAAGCAAGCTTGCAAAGGAAATCTGCACTACAATGAAGTCTCACTTCCCCCCGGTCAAAAGGGCCATCTGAAAAAAGTGTAAAATCCAGAAAGGCAGGACAGGCCATGGAGAACTGGGAGCCTTGTTATGCTGATGGGCGGGATGTAAATTGCCAACAGACACTCGGGAGAAGTGTATGGTGTATCCTGAAACATCTAAAAAACAAAGCAACAGAACCTAGGGCACTTCCACTTATGGTCCTATAGCTTAGGGAAATTAAAATCAAAAAGACACAGCCACCCCAAAGTTTGGAACGGCTCTGTTTACAAGAACCTCGTTTACAGTACAAGTTCAACATCGCAGAAAGTGAAAAATGGATAAAGAAGTTGTGGTATTTACTTACAAAGCAATATCACTCAGCAATGAAATCTATGTCATCAGGCCCTTAGCATCACAATGAGTGGATTCAGGTATGATGATTCTAACTGAAATAAGTCACACAGAAAAAGAAAAATCATAAGATATCAGTAATACACGGAATGTAAACTTGGCTACACAGGAACTGAATTACAGAACAGAACAGGGTCTCAAATTTAGAAAACCAACTTATGCTTGCTTAAGGGTAAAGGTGAGTTGGGGTGCTGCATAAAACCAGAGATTGAAATGAGCACAGATAAAGTTCCTTAAGTCAAATATGGAATAGACAAGAGCTACTCCTTGCTCAACGAAATGGACTCAACACAGCATATTAAACGCCTAAGAATGTACCTGACTAGTAAGTATCTTAAAACCTATGGATTGCTATGTCTCCAAAAGAGAATCAAGCATGTGTACAGGGGCATAAACGCAGCAGTGATAGGATTGGAGAGGTTCGGTGAGCAAATGAAGACCCTTTGAAGTCATATTGCATGGTACCCATTACACGTGTCTTAACTCTCCAGGTTTAAGGTATTCTTCCTTCAGCTAAAACATGCATGTGGAACCCAAGTATGATCAACCATGTGAACGGGAGACGTGTTCAAATATGTCTCAGTTTTCCTCCCCTGGTACTCGGGTGCAACATTCCAGACGCTTTACTAACACTCTCCCCACTTGGAGAGTCAGCGCCTTTAACCTCCTGTTTGGCCCAGTTTGCAATTTCTGCGGAAGATGAACAGGAATAAAAAACGCATACGCCCTTTTTGGCCAACCAAGCAAGCTTGCAAAGGAAATCTGCACTACAATGAAGTCTCACTTCCCCCCGGTCAAAAGGGCCATCTGAAAAAAGTGTAAAATCCAGAAAGGCAGGACAGGCCATGGAGAACTGGGAGCCTTGTTATGCTGATGGGCGGGATGTAAATTGCCAAAAACCACTCTGGAGAAGTGTATGGTGTTTCCTGAAACATCTAAAAAACAAAGCAACAGAACCTAGGGCACTTCCACTTATGGTCCTATAGCTTAGGGAAATTAAAATCAAAAAGACACAGCCACCCCAAAGTTTGGAACAGCTCTGTTTACAAGAACCTCGTTTACAGTACAAGTTCAACATCACAGAAAGTGAAAAATGGATAAAGAAGTTGTGGTATTTACTTACAAAGCAATATCACTCAGCAATGAAATCTGTGTCATCAGGCCCTTAGCATCACAATGAGTGGATTCAGGTATGATGATTCTAACTGAAGTAAGTCACACAGAAAAAGAAACATCATAAGATATCAGTAATACACGGAATGTAAACTTGGCTACACAGGAACTGAATTACAGAAGAGAAGAGGGTCTCAAATTTAGAAAACCAACTATGCTTGCTTAAGGGTAAAGGTGAGTTGGGGTGCTGCATAAAACCAGAGATTGAAATGAGCACAGATAAAGTTCCTTAAGTCAAATATGGAATAGACAAGAGCTACTCCTTGCTCAACGAAATGGACTCAACACCGCATATTAAACGCCTAAGAATGTGCCTGACTAGTAAGTATCTTAAAACCTATGGATTGCTATGTCTCCGAAAGAGAATCAAGCATGTGTACAGGGGCATAAACGCAGCAGTGATAGGATTGGAGAGGTTCGGTGAGCAAATGAAGACCCTTTGAAGTCATATTGCATGGTACCCATTACACGTGTCTTAACTCTCCAGGTTTAAGGTATTCTTCCTTCAGCTAAAACATGCATGTGGAACCCAAGTATGATCAACCATGTGAACGGGAGACGTGTTCAAATATGTCTCAGTTTTCCTCCCCTGGTACTCGGGTGCAACATTCCAGACGCTTTACTAACACTCTCCCCACTTAGAGAGTCAGCGCCTTTAACCTCCGGTTTGGCCCAGTTTGCAATTTCTGCGGAAGATGAACAGGAATAGCGAGAACCAATGAGAGACTAGCTGGAGGTGTTTGGACGGGCAAATTTAACTCTCATTTCCCACCAGGAAGAGGAAATAACCAAAGGCTCAGCGTGCCGTGCCGGAACCAGATTAGGGCCTGAAGCCATCCTGCGGTGTTGCGGCCAGGTCACAAGAAAGCGAGTTGAAGAAAGGAGCTCAGGGGCACTGTAATTCACAAACCTGCAGAGTTATAAATGACAGCTATCGTCCAAAAATAGACTGAAGTAAGGCTGCCAAGAGGACTTGAAAGCGGGGCAGAATTGCAGGAAACCGATTTCAGGAGGTAGACTGGAATTGCATTGAAAGCATAGGAAAAGAGGCAGAACGTCCACAATGATGCACTTGGCCAAAAAGGGCGTATGCGTTTTTTCCTGAATATATTAGGAAAAAACGCATACGCCCTTTTTGGCCAACCAAGCAAGCTTGCAAAGGAAATCTGCACTACAATGAAGTCTCACTTCCCCCCGGTCAAAAGGGCCATCTGAAAAAAGTGTAAAATCCAGAAAGGCAGGACAGGCCATGGAGAACTGGGAGCCTTGTTATGCTGATGGGCGGGATGTAAATTGCCAACAGACACTCGGGAGAAGTGTATGGTGTATCCTGAAACATCTAAAAAACAAAGCAACAGAACCTAGGGCACTTCCACTTATGGTCCTATAGCTTAGGGAAATTAAAATCAAAAAGACACAGCCACCCCAAAGTTTGGAACGGCTCTGTTTACAAGAACCTCGTTTACAGTACAAGTTCAACATCGCAGAAAGTGAAAAATGGATAAAGAAGTTGTGGTATTTACTTACAAAGCAATATCACTCAGCAATGAAATCTATGTCATCAGGCCCTTAGCATCACAATGAGTGGATTCAGGTATGATGATTCTAACTGAAATAAGTCACACAGAAAAAGAAAAATCATAAGATATCAGTAATACACGGAATGTAAACTTGGCTACACAGGAACTGAATTACAGAACAGAACAGGGTCTCAAATTTAGAAAACCAACTTATGCTTGCTTAAGGGTAAAGGTGAGTTGGGGTGCTGCATAAAACCAGAGATTGAAATGAGCACAGATAAAGTTCCTTAAGTCAAATATGGAATAGACAAGAGCTACTCCTTGCTCAATGAAATGGACTCAACACAGCATATTAAACGCCTAAGAATGTACCTGACTACTAAGTATCTTAAAACCTATGGATTGCTATGTCTCCAAAAGAGAATCAAGCATGTGTACAGGGGCATAAACGCAGCAGTGATAGGATTGGAGAGGTTCGGTGAGCAAATGAAGACCCTTTGAAGTCATATTGCATGGTACCCATTACACGGGTCTTAACTCTCCAGGTTTAAGGTATTATTCCTTCAGCTAAAACATGCATGTGGAACCCAAGTATGATCAACCATGTGAACGGGAGACGTGTTCAAATATGTCTCAGTTTTCCTCCCCTGGTACTCGGGTGCAACATTCCAGACGCTTTACTAACACTCTCCCCACTTGGAGAGTCAGCGCCTTTAACCTCCTGTTTGGCCCAGTTTGCAATTTCTGCGGAAGATGAACAGGAATAAAAAACGCATACGCCCTTTTTGGCCAACCAAGCAAGCTTGCAAAGGAAATCTGCACTACAATGAAGTCTCACTTCCCCCCGGTCAAAAGGGCCATCTGAAAAAAGTGTAAAATCCAGAAAGGCAGGACAGGCCATGGAGAACTGGGAGCCTTGTTATGCTGATGGGCGGGATGTAAATTGCCAAAAACCACTCTGGAGAAGTGTATGGTGTTTCCTGAAACATCTAAAAAACAAAGCAACAGAACCTAGGGCACTTCCACTTATGGTCCTATAGCTTAGGGAAATTAAAATCAAAAAGACACAGCCACCCCAAAGTTTGGAACGGCTCTGTTTACAAGAACCTCGTTTACAGTACAAGTTCAACATCACAGAAAGTGAAAAATGGATAAAGAAGTTGTGGTATTTACTTACAAAGCAATATCACTCAGCAATGAAATCTGTGTCATCAGGCCCTTAGCATCACAATGAGTGGATTCAGGTATGATGATTCTAACTGAAGTAAGTCACACAGAAAAAGAAACATCATAAGATATCAGTAATACACGGAATGTAAACTTGGCTACACAGGAACTGAATTACAGAAGAGAACAGGGTCTCAAATTTAGAAAACCAACTATGCTTGCTTAAGGGTAAAGGTGAGTTGGGGTGCTGCATAAAACCAGAGATTGAAATGAGCACAGATAAAGTTCCTTAAGTCAAATATGGAATAGACAAGAGCTACTCCTTGCTCAACGAAATGGACTCAACACCGCATATTAAACGCCTAAGAATGTGCCTGACTAGTAAGTATCTTAAAACCTATGGATTGCTATGTCTCTGAAAGAGAATCAAGCATGTGTACAGGGGCATAAACGCAGCAGTGATAGGATTGGAGAGGTTCGGTGAGCAAATGAAGACCCTTTGAAGTCATATTGCATGGTACCCATTACACGGGTCTTAACTCTCCAGGTTTAAGGTATTCTTCCTTCAGCTAAAACATGCATGTGGAACCCAAGTATGATCAACCATGTGAACGGGAGACGTGTTCAAATATGTCTCAGTTTTCCTCCCCTGGTACTCGGGTGCAACATTCCAGACGCTTTACTAACACTCTCCCCACTTAGAGAGTCAGCGCCTTTAACCTCCGGTTTGGCCCAGTTTGCAATTTCTGCGGAAGATGAACAGGAATAGCGAGAACCAATGAGAGACTAGCTGGAGGTGTTTGGACGGGCAAATTTAACTCTCATTTCCCACCAGGAAGAGGAAATAACCAAAGGCTCAGCGTGCCGTGCCGGAACCAGATTAGGGCCTGAAGCCATCCTGCGGTGTTGCGGCCAGGTCACAAGAAAGCGAGTTGAAGAAAGGAGCTCAGGGGCACTGTAATTCACAAACCTGCAGAGTTATAAATGACAGCTATCGTCCAAAAATAGACTGAAGTAAGGCTGCCAAGAGGACTTGAAAGCGGGGCAGAATTGCAGGAAACCGATTTCAGGAGGTAGACTGGAATTGCATTGAAAGCATAGGAAAAGAGGCAGAACGTCCACAATGATGCACTTGGCCAAAAAGGGCGTATGCGTTTTTTCCTGAATATATTCAGGAAAAAACGCATACGCCCTTTTTGGCCAACCAAGCAAGCTTGCAAAGGAAATCTGCACTACAATGAAGTCTCACTTCCCCCCGGTCAAAAGGGCCATCTGAAAAAAGTGTAAAATCCAGAAAGGCAGGACAGGCCATGGAGAACTGGGAGCCTTGTTATGCTGATGGGCGGGATGTAAATTGCCAACAGACACTCGGGAGAAGTGTATGGTGTATCCTGAAACATCTAAAAAACAAAGCAACAGAACCTAGGGCACTTCCACTTATGGTCCTATAGCTTAGGGAAATTAAAATCAAAAAGACACAGCCACCCCAAAGTTTGGAACGGCTCTGTTTACAAGAACCTCGTTTACAGTACAAGTTCAACATCGCAGAAAGTGAAAAATGGATAAAGAAGTTGTGGTATTTACTTACAAAGCAATATCACTCAGCAATGAAATCTATGTCATCAGGCCCTTAGCATCACAATGAGTGGATTCAGGTATGATGATTTTAACTGAAATAAGTCACACAGAAAAAGAAAAATCATAAGATATCAGTAATACACGGAATGTAAACTTGGCTACACAGGAACTGAATTACAGAACAGAACAGGGTCTCAAATTTAGAAAACCAACTTATGCTTGCTTAAGGGTAAAGGTGAGTTGGGGTGCTGCATAAAACCAGAGATTGAAATGAGCACAGATAAAGTTCCTTAAGTCAAATATGGAATAGACAAGAGCTACTCCTTGCTCAACGAAATGGACTCAACACAGCATATTAAACGCCTAAGAATGTACCTGACTAGTAAGTATCTTAAAACCTATGGATTGCTATGTCTCCAAAAGAGAATCAAGCATGTGTACAGGGGCATAAACGCAGCAGTGATAGGATTGGAGAGGTTCGGTGAGCAAATGAAGACCCTTTGAAGTCATATTGCATGGTACCCATTACACGGGTCTTAACTCTCCAGGTTTAAGTTATTCTTCCTTCAGCTAAAACATGCATGTGGAACCCAAGTATGATCAACCATGTGAACGGGAGACGTGTTCAAATATGTCTCAGTTTTCCTCCCCTGGTACTCGGGTGCAACATTCCAGACGCTTTACTAACACTCTCCCCACTTGGAGAGTCAGCGCCTTTAACCTCCTGTTTGGCCCAGTTTGCAATTTCTGCGGAAGATGAACAGGAATAAAAAACGCATACGCCCTTTTTGGCCAACCAAGCAAGCTTGCAAAGGAAATCTGCACTACAATGAAGTCTCACTTCCCCCCGGTCAAAAGGGCCATCTGAAAAAAGTGTAAAATCCAGAAAGGCAGGACAGGCCATGGAGAACTGGGAGCCTTGTTATGCTGATGGGCGGGATGTAAATTGCCAAAAACCACTCTGGAGAAGTGTATGGTGTTTCCTGAAACATCTAAAAAACAAAGCAACAGAACCTAGGGCACTTCCACTTATGGTCCTATAGCTTAGGGAAATTAAAATCAAAAAGACACAGCCACCCCAAAGTTTGGAACGGCTCTGTTTACAAGAACCTCGTTTACAGTACAAGTTCAACATCAGAGAAAGTGAAAAATGGATAAAGAAGTTGTGGTATTTACTTACAAAGCAATATCACTCAGCAATGAAATCTGTGTCATCAGGCCCTTAGCATCACAATGAGTGGATTCAGGTATGATGATTCTAACTGAAGTAAGTCACACAGAAAAAGAAACATCATAAGATATCAGTAATACACGGAATGTAAACTTGGCTACACAGGAACTGAATTACAGAAGAGAACAGGGTCTCAAATTTAGAAAACCAACTATGCTTGCTTAAGGGTAAAGGTGAGTTGGGGTGCTGCATAAAACCAGAGATTGAAATGAGCACAGATAAAGTTCCTTAAGTCAAATATGGAATAGACAAGAGCTACTCCTTGCTCAACGAAATGGACTCAACACCGCATATTAAACGCCTAAGAATGTGCCTGACTAGTAAGTATCTTAAAACCTATGGATTGCTATGTCTCTGAAAGAGAATCAAGCATGTGTACAGGGGCATAAACGCAGCAGTGATAGGATTGGAGAGGTTCGGTGAGCAAATGAAGACCCTTTGAAGTCATATTGCATGGTACCCATTACACGGGTCTTAACTCTCCAGGTTTAAGGTATTCTTCCTTCAGCTAAAACATGCATGTGGAACCCAAGTATGATCAACCATGTGAACGGGAGACGTGTTCAAATATGTCTCAGTTTTCCTCCCCTGGTACTCGGGTGCAACATTCCAGACGCTTTACTAACACTCTCCCCACTTGGAGAGTCAGCGCCTTTAACCTCCTGTTTGGCACAGTTTGCAATTTCTGCGGAAGATGAACAGGAATAGCGAGAACCAATGAGAGGCTAGCTGGAGGTGTCTGGACGGGCAAATTTAACTCTCATTTCCCACCAGGAAGAGGAAATAACCAAAGGCTCAGCGTGCCGTACCGGAACCAGATTAGGGCCTGAAGCCATCCTGCGGTGTTGCGGCCAGCTCAAAAGAAAGCGAGTTGAAGAAAGGAGCTCAGGGGCACTGTAATTCACAAACCTGCAGAGTTATAAATGACAGCTATCGTCCAAAAATAGACTGAAGTAAGGCTGCCAAGAGGACTTGAAAGCGGGGCAGAATTGCAGGAAACCGATTTCAGGAGGTAGACTGGAATTGCATTGAAAGCATAGGAAAAGAGGCAGAACGTCCACAATGATGCACTTGGCCAAAAAGGGCGTATGCGTTTTTTCCTGAATATATTCAGGAAAAAACGCATACGCCCTTTTTGGCCAACCAAGCAAGCTTGCAAAGGAAATCTGCACTACAATGAAGTCTCACTTCCCCCCGGTCAAAAGGGCCATCTGAAAAAGTGTAAAATCCAAAAAGGCAGGACAGGCCATGGAGAACTGGGAGCCTTGTTATGCTGATGGGCGGGATGTAAATTGCCAACAACCACTCGGGAGAAGTGTATGGTGTTTCCTGAAACATCTAAAAAACAAAGCAACAAAACCTAGCGCACTGCCACTTATGGTCCTATAGCTTAGGGAAATTAAAATCAAAAAGACACAGCCACCCCAAAGTTTGGAACGGCTCTGTTTACAAGAATCTCGTTTACAGTACAAGTTCAACATCGCAGAAAGTGAAAAATGGATAAAGAAGTTGTGGTATTTACTTACAAAGCAATATCACTCAGCAATGAAATCTGTGTCATCAGGCCCTTAGCATCACAATGAGTGGATTCAGGTATGATGATTCTAACTGAAGTAAGTCACACAGAAAAAGAAACATCATAAGATATCAGTAATACACGGAATGTAAACTTGGCTACACAGGAACTGAATTACAGAACAGCACAGGGTCTCAAATTTAGAAAACCAACTATGCTTGCTTAAGGGTAAAGGTGAGTTGGGGTGCTGCATAAAACCAGAGATTGAAATGAGCACAGATAAAGTTCCTTAAGTCAAATATGGAATAGACAAGAGCTACTCCTTGCTCAACGAAATGGACTCAACACCGCATATTAAACGCCTAAGAATGTGCCTGACTAGTAAGTATCTTAAAACCTATGGATTGCTATGTCTCCGAAAGAGAATCAAGCATGTGTACAGGGGCATAAACGCAGCAGTGATAGGATTGGAGAGGTTCGGTGAGCAAATGAAGACCCTTTGAAGTCATATTGCATGGTACCCATTACACGGGTCTTAACTCTCCAGGTTTAAGGTATTCTTCCTTCAGCTAAAACATGCATGTGGAACCCAAGTATGATCAACCATGTGAACGGGAGACGTGTTCAAATATGTCTCAGTTTTCCTCCCCTGGTACTCGGGTGCAACATTCCAGACGCTTTACTAACACTCTCCCCACTTGGAGAGTCAGCGCCTTTAACCTCCTGTTTGGCCCAGTTTGCAATTTCTGCGGAAGATGAACAGGAATAAAAAACGCATACGCCCTTTTTGGCCAACCAAGCAAGCTTGCAAAGGAAATCTGCACTACAATGAAGTCTCACTTCCCCCCGGTCAAAAGGGCCATCTGAAAAAAGTGTAAAATCCAGAAAGGCAGGACAGGCCATGGAGAACTGGGAGCCTTGTTATGCTGATGGGCGGGATGTAAATTGCCAAAAACCACTCCGGAGAAGTGTATGGTGTTTCCTGAAACATCTAAAAAACAAAGCAACAGAACCTAGGGCACTTCCACTTATGGTCCTATAGCTTAGGGAAATTAAAATCAAAAAGACACAGCCACCCCAAAGTTTGGAACGGCTCTGTTTACAAGAACCTCGTTTACAGTACAAGTTCAACATCACAGAAAGTGAAAAATGGATAAAGAAGTTGTGGTATTTACTTACAAAGCAATATCACTCAGCAATGAAATCTGTGTCATCAGGCCCTTAGCAGCACAATGAGTGGATTCAGGTATGATGATTCTAACTGAAGTAAGTCACACAGAAAAAGAAACATCATAAGATATCAGTAATACACGGAATGTAAACTTGGCTACACAGGAACTGAATTACAGAACAGAACAGGGTCTCAAATTTAGAAAACCAACTATGCTTGCTTAAGGGTAAAGGTGAGTTGGGGTGCTGCATAAAACCAGAGATTGAAATGAGCACAGATAAAGTTCCTTAAGTCAAATATGGAATAGACAAGAGCTACTCCTTGCTCAACGAAATGGACTCAACACCGCATATTAAACGCCTAAGAATGTACCTGACTAGTAAGTATCTTAAAACCTATGGATTGCTATGTCTCCGAAAGAGAATCAAGCATGTGTACAGGGGCATAAACGCAGCAGTGATAGGATTGGAGAGGTTCGGTGAGCAAATGAAGACCCTTTGAAGTCATATTGCATGGTACCCATTACACGGGTCTTAACTCTCCAGGTTTAAGGTATTCTTCCTTCAGCTAAAACATGCATGTGGAACCCAAGTATGATCAACCATGTGAACGGGAGACGTGTTCAAATATGTCTCAGTTTTCCTCCCCTGGTACTCGGGTGCAACATTCCAGACGCTTTACTAACACTCTCCCCACTTAGAGAGTCAGCGCCTTTAACCTCCGGTTTGGCCCAGTTTGCAATTTCTGCGGAAGATGAACAGGAATAGCGAGAACCAATGAGAGACTAGCTGGAGGTGTTTGGACGGGCAAATTTAACTCTCATTTCCCACCAGGAAGAGGAAATAACCAAAGGCTCAGCGTGCCGTGCCGGAACCAGATTAGGGCCTGAAGCCATCCTGCGGTGTTGCGGCCAGGTCACAAGAAAGCGAGTTGAAGAAAGGAGCTCAGGGGCACTGTAATTCACAAACCTGCAGAGTTATAAATGACAGCTATCGTCCAAAAATAGACTGAAGTAAGGCTGCCAAGAGGACTTGAAAGCAGGGCAGAATTGCAGGAAACCGATTTCAGGAGGTAGACTGGAATTGCATTGAAAGCATAGGAAAAGAGGCAGAACGTCCACAATGATGCACTTGGCCAAAAAGGGCGTATGCGTTTTTTCCTGAATATATTCAGGAAAAAACGCATACGCCCTTTTTGGCCAACCAAGCAAGCTTGCAAAGGAAATCTGCACTACAATGAAGTCTCACTTCCCCCCGGTCAAAAGGGCCATCTGAAAAAAGTGTAAAATCCAGAAAGGCAGGACAGGCCATGGAGAACTGGGAGCCTTGTTATGCTGATGGGCGGGATGTAAATTGCCAACAGACACTCGGGAGAAGTGTATGGTGTATCCTGAAACATCTAAAAAACAAAGCAACAGAACCTAGGGCACTTCCACTTATGGTCCTATAGCTTAGGGAAATTAAAATCAAAAAGACACAGCCACCCCAAAGTTTGGAACGGCTCTGTTTACAAGAACCTCGTTTACAGTACAAGTTCAACATCGCAGAAAGTGAAAAATGGATAAAGAAGTTGTGGTATTTACTTACAAAGCAATATCACTCAGCAATGAAATCTATGTCATCAGGCCCTTAGCATCACAATGAGTGGATTCAGGTATGATGATTCTAACTGAAATAAGTCACACAGAAAAAGAAAAATCATAAGATATCAGTAATACACGGAATGTAAACTTGGCTACACAGGAACTGAATTACAGAACAGAACAGGGTCTCAAATTTAGAAAACCAACTTATGCTTGCTTAAGGGTAAAGGTGAGTTGGGGTGCTGCATAAAACCAGAGATTGAAATGAGCACAGATAAAGTTCCTTAAGTCAAATATGGAATAGACAAGAGCTACTCCTTGCTCAACGAAATGGACTCAACACAGCATATTAAACGCCTAAGAATGTACCTGACTAGTAAGTATCTTAAAACCTATGGATTGCTATGTCTCCAAAAGAGAATCAAGCATGTGTACAGGGGCATAAACGCAGCAGTGATAGGATTGGAGAGGTTCGGTGAGCAAATGAAGACCCTTTGAAGTCATATTGCATGGTACCCATTACACGGGTCTTAACTCTCCAGGTTTAAGGTATTCTTCCTTCAGCTAAAACATGCATGTGGAACCCAAGTATGATCAACCATGTGAACGGGAGACGTGTTCAAATATGTCTCAGTTTTCCTCCCCTGGTACTCGGGTGCAACTTTCCAGACGCTTTACTAACACTCTCCCCACTTGGAGAGTCAGCGCCTTTAACCTCCTGTTTGGCCCAGTTTGCAATTTCTGCGGAAGATGAACAGGAATAAAAAACGCATACGCCCTTTTTGGCCAACCAAGCAAGCTTGCAAAGGAAATCTGCACTACAATGAAGTCTCACTTCCCCCTGGTCAAAAGGGCCATCTGAAAAAAGTGTAAAATCCAGAAAGGCAGGACAGGCCATGGAGAACTGGGAGCCTTGTTATGCTGATGGGCGGGATGTAAATTGCCAAAAACCACTCCGGAGAAGTGTATGGTGTTTCCTGAAACATCTAAAAAACAAAGCAACAGAACCTAGGGCACTTCCACTTATGGTCCTATAGCTTAGGGAAATTAAAATCAAAAAGACACAGCCACCCCAAAGTTTGGAACGGCTCTGTTTACAAGAACCTCGTTTACAGTACAAGTTCAACATCACAGAAAGTGAAAAATGGATAAAGAAGTTGTGGTATTTACTTACAAAGCAATATCACTCAGCAATGAAATCTGTGTCATCAGGCCCTTAGCATCACAATGAGTGGATTCAGGTATGATGATTCTAACTGAAGTAAGTCACACAGAAAAAGAAACATCATAAGATATCAGTAATACACGGAATGTAAACTTGGCTACACAGGAACTGAATTACAGAAGAGAACAGGGTCTCAAATTTAGAAAACCAACTATGCTTGCTTAAGGGTAAAGGTGAGTTGGGGTGCTGCATAAAACCAGAGATTGAAATGAGCACAGATAAAGTTCCTTAAGTCAAATATGGAATAGACAAGAGCTACTCCTTGCTCAACGAAATGGACTCAACACCGCATATTAAACGCCTAAGAATGTGCCTGACTAGTAAGTATCTTAAAACCTATGGATTGCTATGTCTCTGAAAGAGAATCAAGCATGTGTACAGGGGCATAAACGCAGCAGTGATAGGATTGGAGAGGTTCGGTGAGCAAATGAAGACCCTTTGAAGTCATATTGCATGGTACCCATTACACGGGTCTTAACTCTCCAGGTTTAAGGTATTCTTCCTTCAGCTAAAACATGCATGTGGAACCCAAGTATGATCAACCATGTGAACGGGAGACGTGTTCAAATATGTCTCAGTTTTCCTCCCCTGGTACTGGGGTGCAACATTCCAGACGCTTTACTAACACTCTCCCCACTTAGAGAGTCAGCGCCTTTAACCTCCGGTTTGGCCCAGTTTGCAATTTCTGCGGAAGATGAACAGGAATAGCGAGAACCAATGAGAGACTAGCTGGAGGTGTTTGGACGGGCAAATTTAACTCTCATTTCCCACCAGGAAGAGGAAATAACCAAAGGCTCAGCGTGCCGTGCCGGAACCAGATTAGGGCCTGAAGCCATCCTGCGGTGTTGCGGCCAGGTCACAAGAAAGCGAGTTGAAGAAAGGAGCTCAGGGGCACTGTAATTCACAAACCTGCAGAGTTATAAATGACAGCTATCGTCCAAAAATAGACTGAAGTAAGGCTGCCAAGAGGACTTGAAAGCGGGGCAGAATTGCAGGAAACCGATTTCAGGAGGTAGACTGGAATTGCATTGAAAGCATAGGAAAAGAGGCAGAACGTCCACAATGATGCACTTGGCCAAAAAGGGCGTATGCGTTTTTTCCTGAATATATTCAGGAAAAAACGCATACGCCCTTTTTGGCCAACCAAGCAAGCTTGCAAAGGAAATCTGCACTACAATGAAGTCTCACTTCCCCCCGGTCAAAAGGGCCATCTGAAAAAAGTGTAAAATCCAGAAAGGCAGGACAGGCCATGGAGAACTGGGAGCCTTGTTATGCTGATGGGCGGGATGTAAATTGCCAACAGACACTCGGGAGAAGTGTATGGTGTATCCTGAAACATCTAGAAAACAAAGCAACAGAACCTAGGGCACTTCCACTTATGGTCCTATAGATTAGGGAAATTAAAATCAAAAAGACACAGCCACCCCAAAGTTTGGAACGGCTCTGTTTACAAGAACCTCGTTTACAGTACAAGTTCAACATCGCAGAAAGTGAAAAATGGATAAAGAAGTTGTGGTATTTACTTACAAAGCAATATCACTCAGCAATGAAATCTATGTCATCAGGCCCTTAGCATCACAATGAGTGGATTCAGGTATGATGATTCTAACTGAAATAAGTCACACAGAAAAAGAAACATCATAAGATATCAGTAATACACGGAATGTAAACTTGGCTACACAGGAACTGAATTACAGAACAGAACAGGGTCTCAAATTTAGAAAACCAACTTATGCTTGCTTAAGGGGAAAGGTGAGTTGGGGTGCTGCATAAAACCAGAGATTGAAATGAGCACAGATAAAGTTCCTTAAGTCAAATATGGAATAGACAAGAGCTACTCCTTGCTCAACGAAATGGACTCAACACCGCATATTAAACGCCTAAGAATGTACCTGACTAGTAAGTATCTTAAAACCTATGGATTGCTATGTCTCCAAAAGAGAATCAAGCATGTGTACAGGGGCATAAACGCAGCAGTGATAGGATTGGAGAGGTTCGGTGAGCAAATGAAGACCCTTTGAAGTCATATTGCATGGTACCCATTACACGGGTCTTAACTCTCCAGGTTTAAGGTATTCTTCCTTCAGCTAAAACATGCATGTGGAACCCAAGTATGATCAACCATGTGAACGGGAGACGTGTTCAAATATGTCTCAGTTTTCCTCCCCTGGTACTCGGGTGCAACATTCCAGACGCTTTACTAACACTCTCCCCACTTGGAGAGTCAGCGCCTTTAACCTCCTGTTTGGCCCAGTTTGCAATTCCTGCGGAAGATGAACAGGAATAAAAAACGCATACGCCCTTTTTGGCCAACCAAGCAAGCTTGCAAAGGAAATCTGCACTACAATGAAGTCTCACTTCCCCCCGGTCAAAAGGGCCATCTGAAAAAAGTGTAAAATCCAGAAAGGCAGGACAGGCCATGGAGAACTGGGAGCCTTGTTATGCTGATGGGCGGGATGTAAATTGCCAACAGACACTCGGGAGAAGTGTATGGTGTATCCTGAAACATCTAAAAAACAAAGCAACAGAACCTAGGGCACTTCCACTTATGGTCCTATAGCTTAGGGAAATTAAAATCAAAAAGACACAGCCACCCCAAAGTTTGGAACGGCTCTGTTTACAAGAACCTCTTTTACTGTACAAGTTCAACATCACAGAAAGTGAAAAATGGATAAAGAAGTTGTGGTATTTACTTACAAAGCAATATCACTCAGCAATGAAATCTGTGTCATCAGGCCCTTAGCATCACAATGAGTGGATTCAGGTATGATGATTCTAACTGAAGTAAGTCACACAGAAAAAGAAACATCATAAGATATCAGTAATACACGGAATGTAAACTTGGCTACACAGGAACTGAATTACAGAAGAGAACAGGGTCTCAAATTTAGAAAACCAACTATGCTTGCTTAAGGGTAAAGGTGAGTTGGGGTGCTGCATAAAACCAGAGATTGAAATGAGCACAGATAAAGTTCCTTAAGTCAAATATGGAATAGACAAGAGCTACTCCTTGCTCAACGAAATGGACTCAACACCGCATATTAAACGCCTAAGAATGTGCCTGACTAGTAAGTATCTTAAAACCTATGGATTGCTATGTCTCCGAAAGAGAATCAAGCATGTGTACAGGGGCATAAATGCAGTAGTGATAGGATTGGAGAGGTTCGGTGAGCAAATGAAGACCCTTTGAAGTCATATTGCATGGTACCCATTACACGTGTCTTAACTCTCCAGGTTTAAGGTATTCTTCCTTCAGCTAAAACATGCATGTGGAACCCAAGTATGATCAACCATGTGAACGGGAGACGTGTTCAAATATGTCTCAGTTTTCCTCCCCTGGTACTCGGGTGCAACATTCCAGACGCTTTACTAACACTCTCCCCACTTAGAGAGTCAGCGCCTTTAACCTCCGGTTTGGCCCAGTTTGCAATTTCTGCGGAAGATGAACAGGAATAGCGAGAACCAATGAGAGACTAGCTGGAGGTGTTTGGACGGGCAAATTTAACTCTCATTTCCCACCAGGAAGAGGAAATAACCAAAGGCTCAGCGTGCCGTGCCGGAACCAGATTAGGGCCTGAAGCCATCCTGCGGTGTTGCGGCCAGGTCACAAGAAAGCGAGTTGAAGAAAGGAGCTCAGGGGCACTGTAATTCACAAACCTGCAGAGTTATAAATGACAGCTATCGTCCAAAAATAGACTGAAGTAAGGCTGTCAAGAGGACTTGAAAGCGGGGCAGAATTGCAGGAAACCGATTTCAGGAGGTAGACTGGAATTGCATTGAAAGCATAGGAAAAGAGGCAGAACGTCCACAATGATGCACTTGGCCAAAAAGGGCGTATGCGTTTTTTCCTGAATATATTCAGGAAAAAACGCATACGCCCTTTTTGGCCAACCAAGCAAGCTTGCAAAGGAAATCTGCACTACAATGAAGTCTCACTTCCCCCCGGTCAAAAGGGCCATCTGAAAAAAGTGTAAAATCCAGAAAGGCAGGACAGGCCATGGAGAACTGGGAGCCTTGTTATGCTGATGGGCGGGATGTAAATTGCCAACAGACACTCGGGAGAAGAGTATGGTGTATCCTGAAACATCTAAAAAGCAAAGCAACAGAACCTAGGGCACTTCCACTTATGGTCCTATAGCTTAGGGAAATTAAAATCAAAAAGACACAGCCACCCCAAAGTTTGGAACGGCTCTGTTTACAAGAACCTCATTTACAGTACAAGTTCAACATCGCAGAAAGTGAAAAATGGATAAAGAAGTTGTGGTATTTACTTACAAAGCAATATCACTCAGCAATGAAATCTATGTCATCAGGCCCTTAGCATCACAATGAGTGGATTCAGGTATGATGATTCTAACTGAAATAAGTCACACAGAAAAAGAAACATCATAAGATATCAGTAATACACGGAATGTAAACTTGGCTACACAGGAACTGAATTACAGAACAGAACAGGGTCTCAAATTTAGAAAACCAACTTATGCTTGCTTAAGGGTAAAGGTGAGTTGGGGTGCTGCATAAAACCAGAGATTGAAATGAGCACAGATAAAGTTCCTTAAGTCAAATATGGAATAGACAAGAGCTACTCCTTGCTCAACGAAATGGACTCAACACAGCATATTAAACGCCTAAGAATGTACCTGACTAGTAAGTATCTTAAAACCTATGGATTGCTATGTCTCCAAAAGAGAATCAAGCATGTGTACAGGGGCATAAACGCAGCAGTGATAGGATTGGAGAGGTTCGGTGAGCAAATGAAGACCCTTTGAAGTCATATTGCATGGTACCCATTACACGGGTCTTAACTCTCCAGGTTTAAGGTATTCTTCCTTCAGCTAAAACATGCATGTGGAACCCAAGTATGATCAACCATGTGAACGGGAGACGTGTTCAAATATGTCTCAGTTTTCCTCCCCTGGTACTCGGGTGCAACATTCCAGACGCTTTACTAACACTCTCCCCACTTGGAGAGTCAGCGCCTTTAACCTCCTGTTTGGCCCAGTTTGCAATTTCTGCGGAAGATGAACAGGAATAAAAAACGCATACGCCCTTTTTGGCCAACCAAGCAAGCTTGCAAAGGAAATCTGCACTACAATGAAGTCTCACTTCCCCCCGGTCAAAAGGGCCATCTGAAAAAAGTGTAAAATCCAGAAAGGCAGGACAGGCCATGGAGAACTGGGAGCCTTGTTATGCTGATGGGCGGGATGTAAATTGCCAACAACCACTCGGGAGAAGTGTATGGTGTTTCCTGAAACATCTAAAAAACAAAGCAACAGAACCTAGGGCACTTCCACTTATGGTCCTATAGCTTAGGGAAATTAAAATCAAAAAGACACAGCCACCCCAAAGTTTGGAACGGCTCTGTTTACAAGAACCTCGTTTACAGTACAAGTTCAACATCACAGAAAGTGAAAAATGGATAAAGAAGTTGTGGTATTTACTTACAAAGCAATATCACTCAGCAATGAAATCTGTGTCATCAGGCCCTTAGCATCACAATGAGTGGATTCAGGTATGATGATTCTAACTGAAGTAAGTCACACAGAAAAAGAAACATCATAAGATATCAGTAATACACGGAATGTAAACTTGGCTACACAGGAACTGAATTACAGAAGAGAACAGGGTCTCAAATTTAGAAAACCAACTATGCTTGCTTAAGGGTAAAGGTGAGTTGGTGTGCTGCATAAAACCAGAGATTGAAATGAGCACAGATAAAGTTCCTTAAGTCAAATATGGAATAGACAAGAGCTACTCCTTGCTCAACGAAATGGACTCAACACCGCATATTAAACGCCTAAGAATGTGCCTGACTAGTAAGTATCTTAAAACCTATGGATTGCTATGTCTCCGAAAGAGAATCAAGCATGTGTACAGGGGCATAAACGCAGCAGTGATAGGATTGGAGAGGTTCGGTGAGCAAATGAAGACCCTTTGAAGTCATATTGCATGGTACCCATTTCACGGGTCTTAACTCTCCAGGTTTAAGGTATTCTTCCTTCAGCTAAAACATGCATGTGGAACCCAAGTATGATCAACCATGTGAACGGGAGACGTGTTCAAATATGTCTCAGTTTTCCTCCCCTGGTACTCGGGTGCAACATTCCAGACGCTTTACTAACACTCTCCCCACTTGGAGAGTCAGCGCCTTTAACCTCCTGTTTGGCCCACTTTGCAATTTCTGCGGAAGATGAACAGGAATAGCGAGAACCAATGAGAGGCTAGCTGGAGGTGTCTGGACGGGCAAATTTAACTCTCATTTCCCACCAGGAAGAGGAAATAACCAAAGGCTCAGCGTGCCGTACCGGAACCAGATTAGGGCCTGAAGCCATCCTGCGGTGTTGCGGCCAGCTCAAAAGAAAGCGAGTTGAAGAAAGGAGCTCAGGGGCACTGTAATTCACAAACCTGCAGAGTTATAAATGACAGCTATCGTCCAAAAATAGACTGAAGTAAGGCTGCCAAGAGGACTTGAAAGCGGGGCAGAATTGCAGGAAACCGATTTCAGGAGGTAGACTGGAATTGCATTGAAAGCATAGGAAAAGAGGCAGAACGTCCACAATGATGCACTTGGCCAAAAAGGGCATATGCGTTTTTTCCTGAATATATTCAGGAAAAAACGCATACGCTCTTTTTGGCCAACCAAGCAAGCTTGCAAAGGAAATCTGCACTACAATGAAGTCTCACTTCCCCCCGGTCAAAAGGGCCATCTGAAAAAAGTGTAAAATCCAGGAAGGCAGGACAGGCCATGGAGAACTGGGAGCCTTGTTATGCTGATGGGCGGGATGTAAATTGCCAACAGACACTCGGAAGAAGTGTATGGTGTTTCCTGAAACATCTAAAAAACAAAGCAACAGAGCCTAGGGCACTTCCACTTATGGTCCTATAGCTTAGGGAAATTAAAATCAAAAAGACACAGCCACCCCAAAGTTTGGAACGGCTCTGTTTACAAGAACCTCGTTTACAGTACAAGTTCAACATCGCAGAAAGTGAAAAATGGATAAAGAAGTTGTGGTATTCACTTACAAAGCAATATCACTCAGCAATGAAATCTATGTCATCAGGCCCTTAGCATCACAATGAGTGGATTCAGGTATGATGATTCTAACTGAAATAAGTCACACAGAAAAAGAAACATCATAAGATATCAGTAATACACGGAATGGAAACTTGGCTACAGAGGAACTGAATTACAGAACAGAACAGGGTCTCAAATTTAGAAAACCAACTTATGCTTGCTTAAGGGTAAAGGTGAGTTGGGGTGCTGCATAAAACCAGAGATTGAAATGAGCACAGATAAAGTTCCTTAAGCCAAATATGGAATAGACAAGAGCCACTCCTTGCTCAACGAAATGGACTCAACACCGCATATTAAATGCCTAAGAATGTACCTGACTAGTAAGTATCTTAAAACCTATGGATTGCTATGTCTCCGAAAGAGAATCAAGCATGTGTACAGGGGCATAAACGCAGCAGTGATAGGATTGGAGAGGTTCGGTGAGCAAATGAAGACCCTTTGAAGTCATATTGCATGGTACACATTCCACGGGTTTCAATTACCCAGGTTTTAGGTATTCTTCCTTCAGCTAAAACAGGCATGTGGAACCCAGAGTATGATCAACCATGTGATCGGGAGAGGTGTTCAAATATGTCTCAGTTTTCCTCCCCTGGTACTCGGGTGCAACATTCCAGACGCTTTACTAACACTCTCCCCACTTGGAGAGTCAGCGCCTTTAACCTCCTGTTTGGCACAGTTTGCAATTTCTGCGGAAGATGAACAGGAATAGCGAGAACCAATGAGAGGCTAGCTGGAGGTGTCTGGACGGGCAAATTTAACTCTCATTTCCCAACAGGAAGAGGAAATAACCAAAGGCTCAGCGTGCCGTACCGGAACCAGATTAGGGCCTGAAGTCATCCTGCGGTGTTGCGGCCAGCTCAAAAGAAAGCGAGTTGAAGAAAGGAGCTCAGGGGCAATGTAATTCACAAACCTGCAGAGTTATAAATGACAGCTATCGTCCAAAAATAGACTGAAGTAAGGCTGCCAAGAGGACTTGAAAGCGGGGCAGAATTGCAGGAAACCGATTTCAGGAGGTAGACTGGAATTGCATTGAAAGCATAGGAAAAGAGGCAGAACGTCCACAATGATGCACTTGGCCAAAAAGGGCGTATGCGTTTTTTCCTGAATATATTCAGGAAAAAACGCATACGCCCTTTTTGGCCAACCAAGCAAGCTTGCAAAGGAAATCTGCACTACAATGAAGTCTCACTTCCCCCCGGTCAAAAGGGCCATCTGAAAAAAGTGTAAAATCCAGAAAGGCAGGACAGGCCATGGAGAACTGGGAGCCTTGTTATGCTGATGGGCGGGATGTAAATTGCCAACAACCACTCGGGAGAAGTGTATGGTGTTTCCTGAAACATCTAAAAAACAAAGCAACAGAACCTAGGGCACTTCCACTTATGGTCCTATAGCTTAGGGAAATTAAAATCAAAAAGACACAGCCACCCCAAAGTTTGGAACGGCTCTGTTTACAAGAACCTCGTTTACAGTACAAGTTCAACATCGCAGAAAGTGAAAAATGGATAAAGAAGTTGTGGTATTTACTTACAAAGCAATATCACTCAGCAATGAAATCTATGTCATCAGGCCCTTAGCATCACAATGAGTGGATTCAGGTATGATGATTCTAACTGAAATAAGTCACACAGAAAAAGAAACATCATAAGATATCAGTAATACACGGAATGGAAACTTGGCTACACAGGAACTGAATTACAGAACAGAACAGGGTCTCAAATTTAGAAAACCAACTTATGCTTGCTTAAGGGTAAAGGTGAGTTGGGGTGCTGCATAAAACCAGAGATTGAAATGAGCACAGATAAAGTTCCTTAAGCCAAATATGGAATAGACAAGAGCCACTCCTTGCTCAACGAAATGGACTCAACACCGCATATTAAACGCCTAAGAATGTACCTGACTAGTAAGTATCTTAAAACCTATGGATTGCTATGTCTCCGAAAGAGAATCAAGCATGTGTACAGGGGCATAAACGCAGCAGTGATAGGATTGGAGAGGTTCGGTGAGCAAATGAAGACCCTTTGAAGTCATATTGCATGGTACCCATTCCACGGGTTTCAATTACCCAGGTTTTAGGTATTCTTCCTTCAGCTAAAACAGGCATGTGGAACCAGGAGTATGATCAACCATGTGATCGGGAGAGGTGTTCAAATATGTCTCAGTTTTCCTCCCCTGGTACTCGGGTGCAACATTCCAGACGCTTTACTAACACTCTCCCCACTTGGAGAGTCAGCGCCTTTAACCTCCTGTTTGGCCCAGTTTGCAATTTCTGCGGAAGATGAACAGGAATAGCGAGAACCAATGAGAGGCTAGCTGGAGGTGTCTGGACGGGCAAATTTAACTCTCATTTCCCACCAGGAAGAGGAAATAACCAAAGGCTCAGCGTGCCGTGCCGGAACCAGATTAGGGCCTGAAGCCATCCTGCGGTGTTGCGGCCAGGTCACAAGAAAGCGAGTTGAAGAAAGGAGCTCAGGGGCACTGTAATTCACAAACCTGCAGAGTTATAAATGACAGCTATCGTCCAAAAATAGACTGAAGTAAGGCTGCCAAGAGGACTTGAAAGCGGGGCAGAATTGCAGGAAACCAATTTCAGGAGGTAGACTGGAATTGCATTGAAAGCATAGGAAAAGAGGCAGAACGTCCACAATGATGCACTTGGCCAAAAAGGGCGTATGCGTTTTTTCCTGAATATATTCAGGAAAAAACGCATACGCCCTTTTTGGCCAACCAAGCAAGCTTGCAAAGGAAATCTGCACTACAATGAAGTCTCACTTCCCCCCGGTCAAAAGGGCCATCTGAAAAAAGTGTAAAATCCAGAAAGGCAGGACAGGCCATGGAGAACTGGGAGCCTTGTTATGCTGATGGGCGGGATGTAAATTGCCAACAGACACTCGGGAGAAGTGTATGGTGTTTCCTGAAACATCTAAAAAACAAAGCAACAGAGCCTAGGGCACTGCCACTTATGGTCCTATAGCTTAGGGAAATTAAAATCAAAAAGACACAGCCACCCTAAAGTTTGGGACGCCTCTGTTTACAAGAACCTCGTTTACAGTACAAGTTCAACATCGCAGAAAGTGAAAAATGGATAAAGAAGTTGTGGTATTTACTTACAAAGCAATATCACTCAGCAATGAAATCTGTGTCATCAAGCCCTTAGCAGCACAATGAGTGGATTCAGGTATGATGATTCTAACTGAAGTAAGTCACACAGAAAAAGAAACATCATAAGATATCAGTAATACACGGAATGTAAACTTGGCTACACAGGAACTGAATTACAGAACAGAACAGGGTCTCAAATTTAGAAAACCAACTATGCTTGCTTAAGGGTAAAGGTGAGTTGGGGTGCTGCATAAAACCAGAGATTGAAATGAGCACAGATAAAGTTCCTTAAGTCAAATATGGAATAGACAAGAGCTACTCCTTGCTCAACGAAATGGACTCAACACCGCATATTAAACGCCTAAGAATGTGCCTGACTAGTAAGTATCTTAAAACCTATGGATTGCTATGTCTCCGAAAGAGAATCAAGCATGTGTACAGGGGCATAAACGCTGCAGTGATAGGATTGGAGAGGTTCGGTGAGCAAATGAAGACCCTTTGAAGTCATATTGCATGGTACCCATTACACGGGTCTCAACTCTCCAGGTTTAAGGTATTCTTCCTTCAGCTAAAACATGCATGTGGAACCCAAGTATGATCAACCATGTGAACGGGAGACGTGTTCAAATATGTCTCAGTTTTCCTCCCCTGGTACTCGGGTGCAACATTCCAGACGCTTTACTAACACTCTCCCCACTTGGAGAGTCAGCGCCTTTAACCTCCTGTTTGGCCCAGTTTGCAATTTCTGCGGAAGATGAACAGGAATAGCGAGAACCAATGAGATGCTAGCTGGAGGTGTCTGGACGGGCAAATTTAACTCTCATTTCCCACCAGGAAGAGGAAATAACCAAAGGCTCAGCGTGCCGTACCGGAACCAGATTAGGGCCTGAAGCCATCCTGCGGTGTTGCGGCCAGGTCACAAGAAAGCGAGTTGAAGAAAGGAGCTCAGGGGCACTGTAATTCAAAAACCTGCAGAGTTATAAATGACAGCTATCGTCCAAAAATAGACTGAAGTAAGGCTGCCAAGAGGACTTGAAAGCGGGGCAGAATTGCAGGAAACCGATTTCAGGAGGTAGACTGGAATTGCATTGAAAGCTTAGGAAAAGAGGCAGAACGTCCACAATGATGCACTTGGCCAAAAAGGGCGTATGCGTTTTTTCCTGAATATATTCAGGAAAAAACGCATACGCCCTTTTTGGCCAACCAAGCAAGCTTGCAAAGGAAATCTGCACTACAATGAAGTCTCACTTCCCCCCGGTCAAAAGGGCCATCTGAAAAAAGTGTAAAATCCAGAAAGGCAGGACAGGCCATGGAGAACTGGGAGCCTTGTTATGCTGATGGGTGGGATGTAAATTGCCAACAACCACTCGGGAGAAGTGTATGGTGTTTCCTGAAACATCTAAAAAACAAAGCAACAGAACCTAGGGCACTTCCACTTATGGTCCTATAGCTTAGGGAAATTAAAATCAAAAAGACACAGCCACTCCAAAGTTTGGAACGGCTCTGTTTACAAGAACCTCGTTTACAGTACAAGTTCAACATCGCAGAAAGTGAAAAATGGATAAAGAAGTTGTGGTATTTAGTTACAAAGCAATATCACTCAGCAATGAAATCTGTGTCATCAGGCCCTTAGCAGCACAATGAGTGGATTCAGGTATGATGATTCTAACTGAAGTAAGTCACACAGAAAAAGAAACATCATAAGATATCAGTAATACACGGAATGTAAACTTGGCTACACAGGAACTGAATTACAGAACAGAACAGGGTCTCAAATTTAGAAAACCAACTTATGCTTGCTTAAGGGTAAAGGTGAGTTGGGGTGCTGCATAAAACCAGAGATTGAAATGAGCACAGATAAAGTTCCTTAAGTCAAATATGGAATAGACAAGAGCTACTCCTTGCTCAACGAAATGGACTCAACACCGCATATTAAACGCCTAAGAATGTACCTGACTTGTAAGTATCTTAAAACCTATGGATTGCTATGTCTCCGAAAGAGAATCAAGCATGTGTACAGGGGCATAAACGCAGCAGTGATAGGATTGGAGAGGTTCGGTGAGCAAATGAAGACCCTTTGAAGTCATATTGCATGGTACCCATTCCACGGGTTTCAATTACCCAGGTTTTAGGTATTCTTCCTTCAGCTAAAACAGGCATGTGGAACCCAGAGTATGATCAACCATGTGATCGGGAGACGTGTTCAAATATGTCTCAGTTTTCCTCCCCTGGTACTCGGGTGCAACATTCCAGACGCTTTACTAACACTCTCCCCACTTGGAGAGTCAGCGCCTTTAACCTCCTGTTTGGCCCAGTTTGCAATTTCTGCGGAAGATGAACAGGAATAGCGAGAACCAATGAGAGGCTAGCTGGAGGTGTCTGGACGGGCAAATTTAACTCTCATTTCCCACCAGGAAGAGGAAATAACCAAAGGCTCAGCGTGCCGTGCCGGAACCAGATTAGGGCCTGAAGCCATCCTGCGGTGTTGCGGCCAGGTCACAAGAAAGCGAGTTGAAGAAAGGAGCTCAGGGGCACTGTAATTCACAAACCTGCAGAGTTATAAATGACAGCTATCGTCCAAAAATAGACTGAAGTAAGGCTGCCAAGAGGACTTGAAAGCGGGGCAGAATTGCAGGAAACCAATTTCAGGAGGTAGACTGGAATTGCATTGAAAGCATAGGAAAAGAGGCAGAACGTCCACAATGATGCACTTGGCCAAAAAGGGCGTATGCGTTTTTTCCTGAATATATTCAGGAAAAAACGCATACGCCCTTTTTGGCCAACCAAGCAAGCTTGCAAAGGAAATCTGCACTACAATGAAGTCTCACTTCCCCCCGGTCAAAAGGGCCATCTGAAAAAAGTGTAAAATCCAGAAAGGCAGGACAGGCCATGGAGAACTGGGAGCCTTGTTATGCTGATGGGCGGGATGTAAATTGCCAACAGACACTCGGGAGAAGTGTATGGTGTTTCCTGAAACATCTAAAAAACAAAGCAACAGAGCCTAGGGCATTGCCACTTATGGTCCTATAGCTTAGGGAAATTAAAATCAAAAAGACACAGCCACCCTAAAGTTTGGGACGCCTCTGTTTACAAGAACCTCGTTTACAGTACAAGTTCAACATCGCAGAAAGTGAAAAATGGATAAAGAAGTTGTGGTATTTACTTACAAAGCAATATCACTCAGCAATGAAATCTGTGTCATCAAGCCCTTAGCAGCACAATGAGTGGATTCAGGTATGATGATTCTAACTGAAGTAAGTCACACAGAAAAAGAAACATCATAAGATATCAGTAATACACGGAATGTAAACTTGGCTACACAGGAACTGAATTACAGAACAGAACAGGGTCTCAAATTTAGAAAACCAACTATGCTTGCTTAAGGGTAAAGGTGAGTTGGGGTGCTGCATAAAACCAGAGATTGAAATGAGCACAGATAAAGTTCCTTAAGTCAAATATGGAATAGACAAGAGCTACTCCTTGCTCAACGAAATGGACTCAACACCGCATATTAAACGCCTAAGAATGTGCCTGACTAGTAAGTATCTTAAAACCTATGGATTGCTATGTCTCCAAAAGAGAATCAAGCATGTGTACAGGGGCATAAACGCTGCAGTGATAGGATTGGAGAGGTTCGGTGAGCAAATGAAGACCCTTTGAAGTCATATTGCATGGTACCCATTACACGGGTCTCAACTCTCCAGGTTTAAGGTATTCTTCCTTCAGCTAAAACATGCATGTGGAACCCAAGTATGATCAACCATGTGAACGGGAGACGTGTTCAAATATGTCTCAGTTTTCCTCCCCTGGTACTCGGGTGCAACATTCCAGACGCTTTACTAACACTCTCCCCACTTGGAGAGTCAGCGCCTTTAACCTCCTGTTTGGCCCAGTTTGCAATTTCTGCGGAAGATGAACAGGAATAGCGAGAACCAATGAGAGGCTAGCTGGAGGTGTCTGGACGGGCAAATTTAACTCTCATTTCCCACCAGGAAGAGGAAATAACCAAAGGCTCAGCGTGCCGTACCGGAACCAGATTAGGGCCTGAAGCCATCCTGCGGTGTTGCGGCCAGGTCACAAGAAAGCGAGTTGAAGAAAGGAGCTCAGGGGCACTGTAATTCAAAAACCTGCAGAGTTATAAATGACAGCTATCGTCCAAAAATAGACTGAAGTAAGGCTGCCAAGAGGACTTGAAAGCGGGGCAGAATTGCAGGAAACCGATTTCAGGAGGTAGACTGGAATTGCATTGAAAGCATAGGAAAAGAGGCAGAACGTCCACAATGATGCACTTGGCCAAAAAGGGCGTATGCGTTTTTTCCTGAATATATTCAGGAAAAAACGCATACGCCCTTTTTGGCCAAACAAGCAAGCTTGCAAAGGAAATCTGCACTACAATGAAGTCTCACTTCCCCCCGGTCAAAAGGGCCATCTGAAAAAAGTGTAAAATCCAGAAAGGCAGGACAGGCCATGGAGAACTGGGAGCCTTGTTATGCTGATGGGCGGGATGTAAATTGCCAACAACCACTCGGGAGAAGTGTATGGTGTTTCCTGAAACATCTAAAAAACAAAGCAACAGAACCTAGGGCACTTCCACTTATGGTCCTATAGCTTAGGGAAATTAAAATCAAAAAGACACAGCCACCCCAAAGTTTGGAACGGCTCTGTTTACAAGAACCTCGTTTACAGTACAAGTTCAACATCGCAGAAAGTGAAAAATGGATAAAGAAGTTGTGGTATTTACTTACAAAGCAATATCACTCAGCAATGAAATCTGTGTCATCAAGCCCTTAGCAGCACAATGAGTGGATTCAGGTATGATGATTCTAACTGAAGTAAGTCACACAGAAAAAGAAACATCATAAGATATCAGTAATACACGGAATGTAAACTTGGCTACACAGGAACTGAATTACAGAACAGAACAGGGTCTCAAATTTAGAAAACCAACTATGCTTGCTTAAGGGTAAAGGTGAGTTGGGGTGCTGCATAAAACCAGAGATTGAAATGAGCACAGATAAAGTTCCTTAAGTCAAATATGGAATAGACAAGAGCTACTCCTTGCTCAACGAAATGGACTCAACACCGCATATTAAACGCCTAAGAATGTGCCTGACTAGTAAGTATCTTAAAACCTATGGATTGCTATGTCTCCAAAAGAGAATCAAGCATGTGTACAGGGGCATAAACGCTGCAGTGATAGGATTGGAGAGGTTCGGTGAGCAAATGAAGACCCTTTGAAGTCATATTGCATGGTACCCATTACACGGGTCTCAACTCTCCAGGTTTAAGGTATTCTTCCTTCAGCTAAAACATGCATGTGGAACCCAAGTATGATCAACCATGTGAACGGGAGACGTGTTCAAATATGTCTCAGTTTTCCTCCCCTGGTACTCGGGTGCAACATTCCAGACGCTTTACTAACACTCTCCCCACTTGGAGAGTCAGCGCCTTTAACCTCCTGTTTGGCCCAGTTTGCAATTTCTGCGGAAGATGAACAGGAATAGCGAGAACCAATGAGAGGCTAGCTGGAGGTGTCTGGACGGGCAAATTTAACTCTCATTTCCCACCAGGAAGAGGAAATAACCAAAGGCTCAGCGTGCCGTACCGGAACCAGATTAGGGCCTGAAGCCATCCTGCGGTGTTGCGGCCAGGTCACAAGAAAGCGAGTTGAAGAAAGGAGCTCAGGGGCACTGTAATTCAAAAACCTGCAGAGTTATAAATGACAGCTATCGTCCAAAAATAGACTGAAGTAAGGCTGCCAAGAGGACTTGAAAGCGGGGCAGAATTGCAGGAAACCGATTTCAGGAGGTAGACTGGAATTGCATTGAAAGCATAGGAAAAGAGGCAGAACGTCCACAATGATGCACTTGGCCAAAAAGGGCGTATGCGTTTTTTCCTGAATATATTCAGGAAAAAACGCATACGCCCTTTTTGGCCAAACAAGCAAGCTTGCAAAGGAAATCTGCACTACAATGAAGTCTCACTTCCCCCCGGTCAAAAGGGCCATCTGAAAAAAGTGTAAAATCCAGAAAGGCAGGACAGGCCATGGAGAACTGGGAGCCTTGTTATGCTGATGGGCGGGATGTAAATTGCCAACAACCACTCGGGAGAAGTGTATGGTGTTTCCTGAAACATCTAAAAAACAAAGCAACAGAACCTAGGGCACTTCCACTTATGGTCCTATAGCTTAGGGAAATTAAAATCAAAAAGACACAGCCACCCCAAAGTTTGGAACGGCTCTGTTTACAAGAACCTCGTTTACAGTACAAGTTCAACATCGCAGAAAGTGAAAAATGGATAAAGAAGTTGTGGTATTTACTTACAAAGCAATATCACTCAGCAATGAAATCTGTGTCATCAAGCCCTTAGCAGCACAATGAGTGGATTCAGGTATGATGATTCTAACTGAAGTAAGTCACACAGAAAAAGAAACATCATAAGATATCAGTAATACACGGAATGTAAACTTGGCTACACAGGAACTGAATTACAGAACAGAACAGGGTCTCAAATTTAGAAAACCAACTATGCTTGCTTAAGGGTAAAGGTGAGTTGGGGTGCTGCATAAAACCAGAGATTGAAATGAGCACAGATAAAGTTCCTTAAGTCAAATATGGAATAGACAAGAGCTACTCCTTGCTCAACGAAATGGACTCAACACCGCATATTAAACGCCTAAGAATGTGCCTGACTAGTAAGTATCTTAAAACCTATGGATTGCTATGTCTCCAAAAGAGAATCAAGCATGTGTACAGGGGCATAAACGCTGCAGTGATAGGATTGGAGAGGTTCGGTGAGCAAATGAAGACCCTTTGAAGTCATATTGCATGGTACCCATTACACGGGTCTCAACTCTCCAGGTTTAAGGTATTCTTCCTTCAGCTAAAACATGCATGTGGAACCCAAGTATGATCAACCATGTGAACGGGAGACGTGTTCAAATATGTCTCAGTTTTCCTCCCCTGGTACTCGGGTGCAACATTCCAGACGCTTTACTAACACTCTCCCCACTTGGAGAGTCAGCGCCTTTAACCTCCTGTTTGGCCCAGTTTGCAATTTCTGCGGAAGATGAACAGGAATAGCGAGAACCAATGAGAGGCTAGCTGGAGGTGTCTGGACGGGCAAATTTAACTCTCATTTCCCACCAGGAAGAGGAAATAACCAAAGGCTCAGCGTGCCGTACCGGAACCAGATTAGGGCCTGAAGCCATCCTGCGGTGTTGCGGCCAGGTCACAAGAAAGCGAGTTGAAGAAAGGAGCTCAGGGGCACTGTAATTCAAAAACCTGCAGAGTTATAAATGACAGCTATCGTCCAAAAATAGACTGAAGTAAGGCTGCCAAGAGGACTTGAAAGCGGGGCAGAATTGCAGGAAACCGATTTCAGGAGGTAGACTGGAATTGCATTGAAAGCATAGGAAAAGAGGCAGAACGTCCACAATGATGCACTTGGCCAAAAAGGGCGTATGCGTTTTTTCCTGAATATATTCAGGAAAAAACGCATACGCCCTTTTTGGCCAAACAAGCAAGCTTGCAAAGGAAATCTGCACTACAATGAAGTCTCACTTCCCCCCGGTCAAAAGGGCCATCTGAAAAAAGTGTAAAATCCAGAAAGGCAGGACAGGCCATGGAGAACTGGGAGCCTTGTTATGCTGATGGGCGGGATGTAAATTGCCAACAACCACTCGGGAGAAGTGTATGGTGTTTCCTGAAACATCTAAAAAACAAAGCAACAGAACCTAGGGCACTTCCACTTATGGTCCTATAGCTTAGGGAAATTAAAATCAAAAAGACACAACCACCCCAAAGTTTGGAACGGCTCTGTTTACAAGAACCTCGTTTACAGTACAAGTTCAACATCGCAGAAAGTGAAAAATGGATAAAGAAGTTGTGGTATTTAGTTACAAAGCAATATCACTCAGCAATGAAATCTGTGTCATCAGGCCCTTAGCAGCACAATGAGTGGATTCAGGTATGATGATTCTAACTGAAGTAAGTCACACAGAAAAATAAACATCATAAGATATCAGTAATACACGGAATGTAAACTTGGCTACACAGGAACTGAATTACAGAACAGAACAGGGTCTCAAATTTAGAAAACCAACTTATGCTTGCTTAAGGGTAAAGGTGAGTTGGGGTGCTGCATAAAACCAGAGATTGAAATGAGCACAGATAAAGTTCCTTAAGTCAAATATGGAATAGACAAGAGCTACTCCTTGCTCAACGAAATGGACTCAACACCGCATATTAAACGCCTAAGAATGTACCTGACTTGTAAGTATCTTAAAACCTATGGATTGCTATGTCTCCGAAAGAGAATCAAGCATGTGTACAGGGGCATAAACGCAGCAGTAATAGGATTGGAGAGGTTCGGTGAGCAAATGAAGACCCTTTGAAGTCATATTGCATGGTACCCATTCCACGGGTTTCAACTACCCAGGTTTAAGGTATTCTTCCTTCAGCTAAAACATGCATGTGGAACCTAGCGTATGATCAACCATGTGATCGGGAGACGTGTTCAAATATGTCTCAGTTTTCCTCCCCTGGTACTCGGGTGCAACATTACAGACGCTTTACTAACACTCTCCCCACTTGGAGAGTCAGCGCCTTTAACCTCCTGTTTGGCCCAGTTTGCAATTTCTGCGGAAGATGAACAGGAATAGCGAGAACCAATGAGAGGCTAGCTGGAGGTGTCTGGACGGGCAAATTTAACTCTCATTTCCCACCAGGAAGAGGAAATAACCAAAGGCTCAGCATGCCGGGCCGGATCCAGATTAGGGCCTGAAGCCATCCTGCGGTGTTGCGGCCAGGTCACAAGAAAGCGAGTTGAAGAAAGGAGCTCAGGGGCACTGTAATTCACAAACCTGCAGAGTTATAAATGACAGCTATCGTCCAAAAATAGACTGAAGTAAGGCTGCCAAGAGGACTTGAAAGCGGGGCAGAATTGCAGGAAACCGATTTCAGGAGGTAGACTGGAATTGCATTGAAAGCATAGGAAAAGAGGCAGAACGTCCACAATGATGCACTTGGCCAAAAAGGGCGTATGCGTTTTTTCCTGAATATATTCAGGAAAAAACGCATACGCCCTTTTTGGCCAACCAAGCAAGCTTGCAAAGGAAATCTGCACTACAATGAAGTCTCACTTCCCCCCGGTCAAAAGGGCCATCTGAAAAAAGTGTAAAATCCAGAAAGGCAGGACAGGCCATGGAGAACAGGGAGCCTTGTTATGCTGATGGGCGGGATGTAAATTGCCAACAACCACTCGGAAGAAGTGTATGGTGTTTCCTGAAACATCTAAAAAACAAAGCAACAGAGCCTAGGGCACTTCCACTTATGGTCCTATAGCTTAGGGAAATTAAAATCAAAAAGACACAGCCACCCCAAAGTTTGGGACGCCTCTGTTTACAAGAACCTCGTTTACAGTACAAGTTCAACATCGCAGAAAGTGAAAAATGGATAAAGAAGTTGTGGTATTTACTTACAAAGCAATATCACTCAGCAATGAAATCTATGTCATCAGGCCCTTAGCATCACAATGAGTGGATTCAGGTATGATGATTCTAACTGAAATAAGTCACACAGAAAAAGAAACATCATAAGATATCAGTAATACATGGAATGTAAACTTGGCTACACAGTAACTGAATTACAGAACAGAACAGGGTCTCAAATTTAGAAAACCAACTTATGCTTGCTTAAGGGTAAAGGTGAGTTGGGGTGCTGCATAAAACTAGAGATGGAAATGAGCACAGATAAAGTTCCTTAAGTCAAATATGGAATAGACAAGAGCTACTCCTTGCTCAACGAAATGGACTCAACACCGCATATTAAACGCCTAAGAATGTACCTGACTAGTAAGTATCTTAAAACCTATGGATTGCTATGTCTCCGAAAGAGAATCAAGCATGTGTACAGGGGCATAAACGCAGCAGTGATAGGATTGGAGAGGTTTGGTGAGCAAATGAAGACCCTTTGAATTCATATTACATGGTACCCATTACACGGGTCTTAACTCTCCAGGTTTAAGGTATTCTTCCTTCAGCTAAAACATGCATGTGGAACCCAAGTATGATCAACCATGTGAACGGGAGACGTGTTCAAATATGTCTCAGTTTTCCTCCCCTGTTACTCGGGTGCAACATTCCAGACGCTTTACTAACACTCTCCCGACTTGGAGAGTCAGTCCCTTTAAACTCCTGTTTGGCCCAGTTTGCAATTTCTGCGGAAGATGAACAGGAATAGCGAGAACCAATGAGAGACTAGCTGGAGGTGTCTGGACGGGCAAATTTAACTCTCATTTCCCACCAGGAAGAGGAATTAACCAAAGGCTCAGCGTGCCGTGCCGGAACCAGATTAGGGCCTGAAGCCATCATGCGGTGTTGCGGCCAGCTCAAAAGAAAGCGAGTTGAAGAACGGAGCTCAGGGGCACTGTAATTCACAAACCTGCAGAGTTATAAATGACAGCTATCGTCCAAAAATAGACTGAAGTAAGGCTGCCAAGAGGACTTGAAAGCGGGGCAGAATTGCAGGAAACCGATTTCAGGAGGTAGACTGGAATTGCATTGAAAGCATAGGAAAAGAGGCAGAACGTCCACAATGATGCACTTGGCCAAAAAGGGCGTATGCGTTTTTTCCTGAATATATTCAGGAAAAAACGCATACGCCCTATTTGGCCAACCAAGCAAGCTTGCAAAGGAAATCTGCACTACAATGAAGTCTCACTTCCCCCTGGTCAAAAGGGCCATCTGAAAAAAGTGTAAAATCCAGAAAGGCAGGACAGGCCATGGAGAACTGGGAGCCTTGTTATGCTGATGGGCGGGATGTAAATTGCCAACAGACACTTGGGAGAAGTGTATGGTGTTTCCTGAAACATCTAAAAAACAAAGCAACAGAGCCTAGGGCACTTCCACTTATGGTCCTATAGTTTAGGGAAATTAAAATCAAAAAGACACAGCCACCCCAAAGTTTGGAACGGCTCTGTTTACAAGAACCTCGTTTACAGTACAAGTTCAACATCACAGAAAGTGAAAAATGGATAAAGAAATTGTGGTACTTACGTACAATGCAGTATCACTCAGCAATGAAATCTATGTCATCAGGCACGTAGCAGCATAATGAGTAGATTCAGGTACGATGATTCTAACTGAAATAAGTCACACAGAAAAAGAAACATCATAAGATATCACTAATACACGGAATGTAAACTTGGCTACACAGGAACTGAATTCCAAAACAGAACAGGTTCTCAAATTTAGAAAACCAACTTATGCTTGCTTAAGGGGAAAGGTGAGTTGGGTTGCTGCATAAAACCAGAGATTGAAATGAGCACAGATAAAGTTCCTTCAGCCAAATATGGAATAGACAAGAGCCACTCCTTGCTCAACGAAATGGACTCAACACCGCATATTAAACGCCTAAGAATGTACCTGACTAGTAAGTATCTTAAAACCTATGGATTGCTATGTCTCCGAAAGAGAATCAAGCATGTGTACAGGGGCATAAACGCAGCAATGATAGGATTGGAGAGGTTCGGTGAGCAAATGAAGACCCTTTGAAGTCATATTGCATGGTACCCATTCCACGGGTTTCAATTACCCAGGCTTTAGGTATTCTTCCTTCAGCTAAAACAGGCATGTGGAACCCAGAGTATGATCAACCATGTGATCGGGAGACGTGTTCAAATATGTCTCAGTTTTCCTCCCCTGGTACTCGGGTGCAACATTCCAGACGCTTTACTAACACTCTCCCCACTTGGAGAGTCAGCGCCTTTAACCTCCTGTTTGGCACAGTTTGCAATTTCTGCGGAAGATGAACAGGAATAGCGAGAACCAATGAGAGGCTGGCTGGAGGTGTCTGGACGGGCAAATTTAACTCTCATTTCCCAACAGGAAGAGGAAATAACCAAAGGCTCAGCGTGCCGTACCGGAACCAGATTAGGGCCTGAAGCCATCCTGCGGTGTTGCGGCCAGCTCAAAAGAAAGCGAGTTGAAGAAAGGAGCTCAGGGGCACTGTAATTCACAAACCTGCAGAGTTATAAATGACAGCTATCGTCCAAAAATAGACTGAAGTAAGGCTGCCAAGAGGACTTGAAAGCGGGGCAGAATTGCAGGAAACCGATTTCAGGAGGTAGACTGAAATTGCATTGAAAGCATAGGAAAAGAGGCAGAACGTCCACAATGATGCACTTGGCCAAAAAGGGCGTATGCGTTTTTTCCTGAATATATTCAGGAAAAAACGCATACGCCCTTTTTGGCCAACCAAGCAAGCTTGCAAAGGAAATCTGCACTACAATGAAGTCTCACTTCCCCCCGGTCAAAAGGGCCATCTGAAAAAAGTGTAAAATCCAGAAAGGCAGGACAGGCCATGGAGAACTGGGAGCCTTGTTATGCTGATGGGCGGGATGTAAATTGCCAACAACCACTCAGGAGAAGTGTATGGTGTTTCCTGAAACATCTAAAAAACAAAGCAACAGAACCTAGGGCACTTCCACTTATGGTCCTATAGCTTAGGGAAATTAAAATCAAAAAGACACAGCCACCCCAAAGTTTGGAACGGCTCTGTTTACAAGAACCTCGTTTACAGTACAAGTTCAACATCGCAGAAAGTGAAAAATGGAAAGAAGTTGTGGTATTTACTTACAAAGCAATATCACTCAGCAATGAAATCTGTGTCATCAGGCCATTAGCAGCACAATGAGTGGATTCAGGTATGATGATTCTAACTGAAGTAAGTCACACAGAAAAAGAAACATCATAAGATATCAGTAATACACGGAATGTAAACTTGGCTACACAGGAACTGAATTACAGAACAGAACAGGGTCTCAAATTTAGAAAACCAACTTATGCTTCCTTAAGGGTAAAGGTGAGTTGGGGTGCTGCATAAACCAGAGATTGAAATGAGCACAGATAAATTTCCTTAAGTCAAATATGGAATAGACAAGAGCTACTCCTTGCTCAACGAAATGGACTCAACACCGCATATTAAACGCCTAAGAATGTACCTGACTAGTAAGTATCTTAAAACCTATGGATTGCTATGTCTCCGAAAGAGAATCAAGCATGTGTACAGGGGCATAAACGCAGCAGTGATAGGATTGGAGAGGTTCGGTGAGCAAATGAAGACCCTTTGAAGTCATATTGCATGGTACCCATTACACGGGTCTTAACTCTCCAGGTTTAAGGTATTCTTCCTTCAGCTAAAACATGCATGTGGAACCCAAGTATGATCAACCATGTGAACGGGAGACGTGTTCAAATATGTCTCAGTTTTCCTCCCCTGGTACTCGGGTGCAACATTCCAGACGCTTTACTAACACTCTCCTGACTTGGAGAGTCAGGCCCTTTACACTCCTGTTTGGCACAGTTTGCAATTTCTGCGGAAGATGAACAGGAATAGCGAGAACCAATGAGAGACTAGCTGGAGGTGTCTGGACGGGCAAATTTAACTCTCATTTCCCACCAGGAAGAGGAATTAACCAAAGGCTCAGCGTGCCGTGCCGGAACCAGATTAGGGCCTGAAGCCATCCTGCGGTGTTGCGGCCAGCTCAAAAGAAAGCGAGTTGAAGAAAGGAGCTCAGGGGCAGTGTAATTCACAAACCTGCAGAGTTATAAATGACAGCTATCGTCCAAAAATAGACTGAAGTAAGGCTGCCAAGAGGACTTGAAAGCGGGGCAGAATTGCAGGAAACCGATATCAGGAGGTAGACTGGAATTGCATTGAAAGCATAGGAAAAGAGGCAGAACGTCCACAATGATGCACTTGGCCAAAAAGGGCGTATGCGTTTTTTCCTGAATATATTCAGGAAAAAACGCATACGCCGTTTTTGGCCAACCAAGCAAGCAAGCAAAGGAAATCTGCACTACAATGAAGTCTCACTTCCCCCTGGTCAAAAGGGCCATCTGAAAAAAGTGTAAAATCCAGAAAGGCAGGACAGGCCATGGAGAACTGGGAGCCTTGTTATGCTGATGGGCGGGATGTAAATTGCCAACAGACACTCGGGAGAAGTGTATGGTGTTTCCTGAAACATCTAAAAAACAAAGCAACAGAGCCTAGGGCACTTCCACTTATGGTCCTATAGCTTAGGCAAATTAAAATCAAAAAGACACAGCCACCCCAAAGTTTGGAACGGCTCTGTTTACAAGAACCTCGTTTACAGTACAAGTTCAACATCGCAGAAAGTGAAAAATGGATAAAGAAGTTGTGGTATTTACTTACAAAGCAATATCACTCAGCAATGAAATCTGTGTCATCAGGCCCTTAGCAGCACAATGAGTGGATTCAGGTATGATGATTCTAACTGAAGTAAGTCACACAGAAAAAGAAACATCATAAGATATCAGTAATACACGGAATGTAAACTTGGCTACACAGGAACTGAATTACAGAACAGAACAGGGTCTCAAATTTAGAAAACCAACTTATGCTTGCTTAAGGGTAAAGGTGAGTTGGGGTGCTGCATAAACCAGAGATTGAAATGAGCACAGATAAAGTTCCTTAAGTCAAATATGGAATAGACAAGAGCCACTCCTTGCTCAACGAAATGGACTCAACACCGCATATTAAACGCCTAAGAATGTACCTGACTAGTAAGTATCTTAAAACCTATGGATTGCTATGTCTCCGAAAGAGAATCAAGCGTGTGTACAGGGGCATAAACGCAGCAGTGATAGGATTGGAGAGGTTCGGTGAGCAAATGAAGACCCTTTGAAGTCATATTGCATGGTACCCATTCCACGGGTCTCAACTCTCCAGGTTTAAGGTATTCTTCCTTCAGCTAAAACATGCATGTGGAACCCAAGTATGATCAACCATGTGAACGGGAGACGTGTTCAAATATGTCTCAGTTTTCCTCCCCTGGTACTCGGGTGCAACATTCCAGACGCTTTACTAACACTCTCCCCACTTGGAGAGTCAGTGCCTTTAACCTCCTGTTTGGCCCAGTTTGCAATTTCTGCGGAAGATGAACAGAAATAGCGAGAACCAATGAGAGACTAGCTGGAGGTGTCTGGACGGGCAAATTTAACTCTCATTTCCCACCAGGAAGAGGAAATAACCAAAGGCTCAGCGTGCCGTGCCGGAACCAGATTAGGGCCTGAAGCCATCCTGCGGTGTTGCGGCCAGGTCACAAGAAAGCGAGTTGAAGAAAGGAGCTCAGGGGCACTGTAATTCACAAACCTGCAGAGTTATAAATGACAGCTATCGTCCAAAAATAGACTGAAGTAAGGCTGCGAAGAGGACTTGAAAGTGGGGCAGAATTGCAGGAAACCAATTTCAGGAGGTAGACTGGAATTGCATTGAAAGCATAGGAAAAGAGGCAGAACGTCCACAATGATGCACTTGGCCAAAAAGGGCGTATGCGTTTTTTCCTGAATATATTCAGGAAAAAACGCATACGCCCTTTTTGGCCAACCAAGCAAGCTTGCAAAGGAAATCTGCACTACAATGAAGTCTCACTTCCCCCCGGTCAAAAGGGCCATCTGAAAAAAGTGTAAAATCCAGAAAGGCAGGACAGGCCATGGAGAACTAGGAGCCTTGTTATGCTGATGGGCGGGATGTAAATTGCCAACAACCACTCCGGAGAAGTGTATGGTGTTTCCTGAAACATCTAAAAAACAAAGCAACAGAACCTAGGGCACTTCCACTTATGGTCCTATAGCTTAGGGAAATTAAAATCAAAAAGACACAGCCACCCCAAAGTTTGGAACGGCTCTGTTTACAAGAACCTCGTTTACAGTACAAGTTCAACATCGCAGAAAGTGAAAAATGGATAAAGAAGTTGTGGTATTTACTTACAAAGCAATATCACTCAGCAATGAAATCTGTGTCATCAGGCCCTTAGCAGCACAATGAGTGGATTCAGGTATGATGATTCTAACTGAAATAAGTCACACAGAAAAAGAAACATCATAAGATATCAGTAATACACGGAATGTAAACTTGGCTACACAGGAACTGAATTACAGAACAGAACAGGGTCTCAAATTTAGAAAACCAACTTATTCTTGCTTAAGGGTAAAGGTGAGTTGGGGTGCAGCATAAAACCAGAGACTGAAATGAGCACAGATAAAGTTCCTTAAGCCAAATATGGAATAGACAAGAGCTACTCCTTGCTCAACGAAATGGACTCAACACCGCATATTAAACGCCTAAGAATGTACCTGACTAGTAAGTATCTTAAAACCTATGGATTGCTATGTCTCCGAAAGAGAATCAAGCATGTGTACAGGGGCATAAACGCAGCAGTGATAGGATTGGAGAGGTTCGGTGAGCAAATGAAGACCCTTTGAAGTCATATTGCATGGTACCCATTCCACGGGTTTCAACTACCCAGGTTTAAGGTATTCTTCCTTCAGCTAAAACATGCATGTGGAACCTAGAGTATGATCAACCATGTGATCGGGAGACGTGTTCAAATATGTCTCAGTTTTCCTCCCCTGGTACTCGGGTGCAACATTCCAGACGCTTTACTAACACTCTCCCCACTTGGAGAGTCAGCGCCTTTAACCTCCTGTTTGGCCCAGTTTGCAATTTCTGCGGAAGATGAACAGGAATAGCGAGAACAAATGAGAGGCTAGCTGGAGGTGTCTGGACGGGCAAATTTAACTCTCATTTCCCACCAGGAAGAGGAATTAACCAAAGGCTCAGCGTGCCGTGCCGGAACCAGATTAGGGCCTGAAGCCATCCTGCGGTGTTGCGGCCAGCCCAAAAGAAAGCGAGTTGAAGAAAGGAGCTCAGGGGCAGTGTAATTCACAAACCTGCAGAGTTATAAATGACAGCTATCGTCCAAAAATAGACTGAAGTAAGGCTGCCAAGAGGACTTGAAAGCGGGGCAGAATTGCAGGAAACCGATATCAGGAGGTAGACTGGAATTGCATTGAAAGCATAGGAAAAGAGGCAGAACGTCCACAATGATGCACTTGGCCAAAAAGGGCGTATGCGTTTTTTCCTGAATATATTCAGGAAAAAACGCATACGCCGTTTTTGGCCAACCAAGCAAGCAAGCAAAGGAAATCTGCACTACAATGAAGTCTCACTTCCCCCTGGTCAAAAGGGCCATCTGAAAAAAGTGTAAAATCCAGAAAGGCAGGACAGGCCATGGAGAACTGGGAGCCTTGTTATGCTGATGGGCGGGATGTAAATTGCCAACAGACACTCGGGAGAAGTGTATGGTGTTTCCTGAAACATCTAAAAAACAAAGCAACAGAGCCTAGGGCACTTCCACTTATGGTCCTATAGCTTAGGCAAATTAAAATCAAAAAGACACAGCCACCCCAAAGTTTGGAACGGCTCTGTTTACAAGAACCTCGTTTACAGTACAAGTTCAACATCGCAGAAAGTGAAAAATGGATAAAGAAGTTGTGGTATTTACTTACAAAGCAATATCACTCAGCAATGAAATCTGTGTCATCAGGCCCTTAGCAGCACAATGAGTGGATTCAGGTATGATGATTCTAACTGAAGTAAGTCACACAGAAAAAGAAACATCATAAGATATCAGTAATACACGGAATGTAAACTTGGCTACACAGGAACTGAATTACAGAACAGAACAGTGTCTCAAATTTAGAAAACCAACTTATGCTTGCTTAAGGGTAAAGGTGAGTTGGGGTGCTGCATAAACCAGAGATTGAAATGAGCACAGATAAAGTTCCTTAAGTCAAATATGGAATAGACAAGAGCCACTCCTTGCTCAACGAAATGGACTCAACACCGCATATTAAACGCCTAAGAATGTACCTGACTAGTAAGTATCTTAAAACCTATGGATTGCTATGTCTCCGAAAGAGAATCAAGCGTGTGTACAGGGGCATAAACGCAGCAGTGATAGGATTGGAGAGGTTCGGTGAGCAAATGAAGACCCTTTGAAGTCATATTGCATGGTACCCATTCCACGGGTCTCAACTCTCCAGGTTTAAGGTATTCTTCCTTCAGCTAAAACATGCATGTGGAACCCAAGTATGATCAACCATGTGAACGGGAGACGTGTTCAAATATGTCTCAGTTTTCCTCCCCTGGTACTCGGGTGCAACATTCCAGACGCTTTACTAACACTCTCCCCACTTGGAGAGTCAGTGCCTTTAACCTCCTGTTTGGCCCAGTTTGCAATTTCTGCGGAAGATGAACAGAAATAGCGAGAACCAATGAGAGACTAGCTGGAGGTGTCTGGACTGGCAAATTTAACTCTCATTTCCCACCAGGAAGAGGAAATAACCAAAGGCTCAGCGTGCCGTGCCGGAACCAGATTAGGGCCTGAAGCCATCCTGCGGTGTTGCGGCCAGGTCACAAGAAAGCGAGTTGAAGAAAGGAGCTCAGGGGCACTGTAATTCACAAACCTGCAGAGTTATAAATGACAGCTATCGTCCAAAAATAGACTGAAGTAAGGCTGCGAAGAGGACTTGAAAGTGGGGCAGAATTGCAGGAAACCAATTTCAGGAGGTAGACTGGAATTGCATTGAAAGCATAGGAAAAGAGGCAGAACGTCCACAATGATGCACTTGGCCAAAAAGGGCGTATGCGTTTTTTCCTGAATATATTCAGGAAAAAACGCATACGCCCTTTTTGGCCAACCAAGCAAGCTTGCAAAGGAAATCTGCACTACAATGAAGTCTCACTTCCCCCCGGTCAAAAGGGCCATCTGAAAAAAGTGTAAAATCCAGAAAGGCAGGACAGGCCATGGAGAACTAGGAGCCTTGTTATGCTGATGGGCGGGATGTAAATTGCCAACAACCACTCCGGAGAAGTGTATGGTGTTTCCTGAAACATCTAAAAAACAAAGCAACAGAACCTAGGGCACTTCCACTTATGGTCCTATAGCTTAGGGAAATTAAAATCAAAAAGACACAGCCACCCCAAAGTTTGGAACGGCTCTGTTTACAAGAACCTCGTTTACAGTACAAGTTCAACATCGCAGAAAGTGAAAAATGGATAAAGAAGTTGTGGTATTTACTTACAAAGCAATATCACTCAGCAATGAAATCTGTGTCATCAGGCCCTTAGCAGCACAATGAGTGGATTCAGGTATGATGATTCTAACTGAAATAAGTCACACAGAAAAAGAAACATCATAAGATATCAGTAATACACGGAATGTAAACTTGGCTACACAGGAACTGAATTACAGAACAGAACAGGGTCTCAAATTTAGAAAACCAACTTATTCTTGCTTAAGGGTAAAGGTGAGTTGGGGTGCAGCATAAAACCAGAGACTGAAATGAGCACAGATAAAGTTCCTTAAGCCAAATATGGAATAGACAAGAGCTACTCCTTGCTCAACGAAATGGACTCAACACCGCATATTAAACGCCTAAGAATGTACCTGACTAGTAAGTATCTTAAAACCTATGGATTGCTATGTCTCCGAAAGAGAATCAAGCATGTGTACAGGGGCATAAACGCAGCAGTGATAGGATTGGAGAGGTTCGGTGAGCAAATGAAGACCCTTTGAAGTCATATTGCATGGTACCCATTCCACGGGTTTCAACTACCCAGGTTTAAGGTATTCTTCCTTCAGCTAAAACATGCATGTGGAACCTAGAGTATGATCAACCATGTGATCGGGAGACGTGTTCAAATATGTCTCAGTTTTCCTCCCCTGGTACTCGGGTGCAACATTCCAGACGCTTTACTAACACTCTCCCCACTTGGAGAGTCAGCGCCTTTAACCTCCTGTTTGGCCCAGTTTGCAATTTCTGCGGAAGATGAACAGGAATAGCGAGAACAAATGAGAGGCTAGCTGGAGGTGTCTGGACGGGCAAATTTAACTCTCATTTCCCACCAGGAAGAGGAATTAACCAAAGGCTCAGCATGCCATGCCGGAACCAGATTAGGGCCTGAAGCCATCCTGCGGTGTTGCGGCCAGGTCACAAGAAAGCGAGTTGAAGAAAGGAGCTCAGGGGCACTGTAATTCACAAACCTGCAGAGTTATAAATGACAGCTATCGTCCAAAAATAGACTGAAGTAAGGCTGCCAAGAGGACTTGAAAGCGGGGCAGAATTGCAGGAAACCGATTTCAGGAGGTAGACTGGAATTGCATTGAAAGCATAGGAAAAGAGGCAGAACGTCCACAATGATGCACTTGGCCAAAAAGGGCGTATGCGTTTTTTCCTGAATATATTCAGGAAAAAACGCATACGCCCTTTTTGGCCAACCAAGCAAGCTTGCAAAGGAAATCTGCACTACAATGAAGTCTCACTTCCCCCCAGTCAAAAGGGCCATCTGAAAAAAGTGTAAAATCCAGAAAGGCAGGACAGGCCATGGAGAACTGGGAGCCTTGTTATGCTGATGGGCGGGATGTAAATTGCCAACAGACACTCAGGAGAAGTGTATGGTGTTTCCTGAAACATCTAAAAAACAAAGCAACAGAGCCTAGGGCACTGCCACTTATGGTCTTATAGCTTAGGGAAATTAAAATCAAAAAGACACAGCCACCCCAAAGTTTGGGACGCCTCTGTTTACAAGAACCTCGTTTACAGTACAAGTTCAACATCGCAGAAAGTGAAAAATGGATAAAGAAGTTGTGGTATTTACTTACAAAGCAATATCACTCAGCAATAAAATCTATGTCATCAGGCCCTTAGCATCACAATGAGTGGATTCAGGTATGATGATTCTAACTGAAATAAGTCACACAGAAAAAGAAACATCATAAGATATCAGTAATACACGGAATGTAAACTTGGCTACACAGGAACTGAATTACAGAACAGAACAGGGTCTCAAATTTAGAAAACCAACTTATGCTTGCTTAAGGGTAAAGGTGAGTTGGGGTGCTGCATAAAACCAGAGATTGAAATGAGCACAGATAAAGTTCCTTAAGTCAAATATGGAATAGACAAGAGCTACTCCTTGCTCAACGAAATGGACTCAACACCGCATATTAAACGCCTAAGAATGTGCCTGACTAGTAAGTATCTTAAAACCTATGGATTGCTATGTCTCCGAAAGAGAATCAAGCATGTGTACAGGGGCATAAACGCAGCAGTGATAGGATTGGAGAGGTTCGGTGAGCAAATGAAGACCCTTTGAAGTCATATTGCATGGTACCCATTACACGGGTCTTAACTCTCCAGGTTTAAGGTATTCTTCCTTCAGCTAAAACATGCATGTGGAACCCAAGTATGATCAACCATGTGAACGGGAGACGTGTTCAAATATGTCTCAGTTTTCCTCCCCTGGTACTCGGGTGCAACATTCCAGACGCTTTACTAACACTCTCCCCACTTAGAGAGTCAGCGCCTTTAACCTCCGGTTTGGCCCAGTTTGCAATTTCTGCGGAAGATGAACAGGAATAGCGAGAACCAATGAGAGACTAGCTGGAGGTGTTTGGACGGGCAAATTTAACTCTCATTTCCCACCAGGAAGAGGAAATAACCAAAGGCTCAGCGTGCCGTGCCAGAACCAGATTAGGGCCTGAAGCCATCCTGCGGTGTTGCGGCCAGGTCACAAGAAATCAAGTTGAAGAAAGGAGCTCAGGGGCACTGTAATTCACAAACCTGCAGACTTATAAATGACAGCTATCGTCCAAAAATAGACTGAAGTAAGGCTGCCAAGAGGACTTGAAAGCGGGGCAGAATTGCAGGAAACCGATTTCAGGAGGTAGACTGGAATTGCATTGAAAGCATAGGAAAAGAGGCAGAACGTCCACAATGATGCACTTGGCCAAAAAGGGCGTATGCGTTTTTTCCTGAATATATTCAGGAAAAAACGCATACGCCCTTTTTGGCCAACCAAGCAAGCTTGCAAAGGAAATCTGCACTACAATGAAGTCTCACTTCCCCCCGGTCAAAAGGGCCATCTGAAAAAAGTGTAAAATCCAGAAAGGCAGGACAGGCCATGGAGAACTGGGAGCCTTGTTATGCTGATGGGCGGGATGTAAATTGCCAACAGACACTCGGGAGAATTGTATGGTGTTTCCTGAAACATCTAAAAAACAAAGCAACCGAGCCTAGGGCACTGCCACTTATGGTCCTATAGCTTAGGGAAATTAAAATCAAAAAGACACAGCCACCCCAAAGTTTGGGACGCCTCTGTTTACAAGAACCTCGTTTACAGTACAAGTTCAACATCGCAGAAAGTGAAAAATGGATAAAGAAGTTGTTGTATTTACTTACAAAGCAATATCACTCAGCAATGAAATCTATGTCATCAGGCCCTTAGCATCACAATGAGTGGATTCAGGTATGATGATGCTAACTGAAATAAGTCACACAGAAAAAGAAACATCATAAGATATCAGTAATACACGGAATGTAAACTTGGCTACACAGGAACTGAATTACAGAACAGAACAGGGTCTCAAATTTAGAAAACCAACTTATGCTTGCTTAAGGGTAAAGGTGAGTTGGGGTGCTGCATAAAACCAGAGATTGAAATGAGCACAGATAAAGTTCCTTAAGTCAAATATGGAATACACAAGAGCTACTCCTTGCTCAACGAAATGGACTCAACACCGCATATTAAACGCCTAAGAATGTACCTGACTAGTAAGTATCGTAAAACCTATGGATTGCTATGTCTCCAAAAGAGAATCAAGCATGTGTACAGGGGCATAAACGCAGCAGTGATAGGATTGGAGAGGTTCGGTGAGCAAATGAAGACCCTTTGAAGTCATATTGCATGGTACCCATTTCACGGGTCTTAACTCTCCAGGTTTAAGGTATTCTTCCTTCAGCTAAAACATGCATGTGGAACCCAAGTATGATCAACCATGTGAACGGGAGACGTGTTCAAATATGTCTCAGTTTTCCTCCCCTGGTACTCGGGTGCAACATTCCAGACGCTTTACTAACACTCTCCCCACTTGGAGAGTCAGCGCCTTTAACCTCCTGTTTGGCCCACTTTGCAATTTCTGCGGAAGATGAACAGGAATAGCGAGAACCAATGAGAGGCTAGCTGGAGGTGTCTGGACGGGCAAATTTAACTCTCATTTCCCACCAGGAAGAGGAAATAACCAAAGGCTCAGCGTGCCGTACCGGAACCAGATTAGGGCCTGAAGCCATCCTGCGGTGTTGCGGCCAGCTCAAAAGAAAGCAAGTTGAAGAAAGGAGCTCAGGGGCACTGTAATTCACAAACCTGCAGAGTTATAAATGACAGCTATCGTCCAAAAATAGACTGAAGTAAGGCTGCCAAGAGGACTTGAAAGCGGGGCAGAATTGCAGGAAACCGATTTCAGGAGGTAGACTGGAATTGCATTGAAAGCATAGGAAAAGAGGCAGAACGTCCACAATGATGCACTTGGCCAAAAAGGGCGTATGCGTTTTTTCCTGAATATATTCAGGAAAAAACGCATACGCCCTTTTTGGCCAACCAAGCAAGCTTGCAAAGGAAATCTGCACTACAATGAAGTCTCACTTCCCCCCGGTCAAAAGGGCCATCTGAAAAAAGTGTAAAATCCAGAAAGGCAGGACAGGCCATGGAGAACTGGGAGCCTTGTTATGCTGACGGGCGGGATGTAAATTGCCAACAGACACTCGGGAGAAGTGTATGGTGTTTCCTGAAACATCTAAAAAACAAAGCAACCGAGCCTAGGGCACTGCCACTTATGGTCCTATAGCTTAGGGAAATTAAAATCAAAAAGACACAGCCACCCCAAAGTTTGGGACGCCTCTGTTTACAAGAACCTCGTTTACAGTACAAGTTCAACATCGCAGAAAGTGAAAAATGGATAAAGAAGTTGTTGTATTTACTTACAAAGCAATATCACTCAGCAATGAAATCTATGTCATCAGGCCCTTAGCATCACAATGAGTGGATTCAGGTATGATGATTCTAACTGAAATAAGTCACACAGAAAAAGAAACATCATAAGATATCAGTAATACACGGAATGTAAACTTGGCTACACAGGAACTGAATTACAGAACAGAACAGGGTCTCAAATTTAGAAAACCAACTTATGCTTGCTTAAGGGTAAAGGTGAGTTGGGGTGCTGCATAAAACCAGAGATTGAAATGAGCACAGATAAAGTTCCTTAAGTCAAATATGGAATACACAAGAGCTACTCCTTGCTCAACGAAATGGACTCAACACCGCATATTAAACGCCTAAGAATGTACCTGACTAGTAAGTATCGTAAAACCTATGGATTGCTATGTCTCCAAAAGAGAATCAAGCATGTGTACAGGGGCATAAACGCAGCAGTGATAGGATTGGAGAGGTTCGGTGAGCAAATGAAGACCCTTTGAAGTCATATTGCATGGTACCCATTTCACGGGTCTTAACTCTCCAGGTTTAAGGTATTCTTCCTTCAGCTAAAACATGCATGTGGAACCCAAGTATGATCAACCATGTGAACGGGAGACGTGTTCAAATATGTCTCAGTTTTCCTCCCCTGGTACTCGGGTGCAACATTCCAGACGCTTTACTAAAACTCTCCCCACCTGGAGAGTCAGTCCCTTTAACCTCCTGTTTGGCCCAGTTTGCAATTTCTGCGGAAGATGAACAGGAATAGTGAGAACCAATGAGAGGCTAGCTGGAGGTGTCTGGACGGGCAAATTTAACTCTCATTTCCCACCAGGAAGAGGAAATAACCAAAGGCTCAGCGTGCCGTACCGGAACCAGATTAGGGCCTGAAGTCATCCTGCGGTGTTGCGGCCAGCTCAAAAGAAAGCGAGTTGAAGAAAGGAGCTCAGGGGCACTGTAATTCACAAACCTGCAGAGTTATAAATGACAGCTATCGTCCAAAAATAGACTGAAGTAAGGCTGCCAAGAGGACTTGAAATCGGGGCAGAATTGCAGGAAACCGATTTCAGGAGGTAGACTGGAATTGCATTGAAAGCATAGGAAAAGAGGCAGAACGTCCACAATGATGCACTTGGCCAAAAAGGGCGTATGCGTTTTTTCCTGAATATATTCAGGAAAAAACGCATACGCCCTTTTTGGCCAACCAAGCAAGCTTGCAAAGGAAATCTGCACTACAATGAAGTCTCACTTCCCCCCGGTCAAAAGGGCCATCTGAAAAAAGTGTAAAATCCAGAAAGGCAGGACAGGCCATGGAGAACAGGGAGCCTTGTTATGCTGATGGGCGGGATGTAAATTGCCAACAACCACTCGGAAGAAGTGTATGGTGTTTCCTGAAACATCTAAAAAACAAAGCAACAGAGCCTAGGGCACTTCCACTTATGGTCCTATAGCTTAGGGAAATTAAAATCAAAAAGACACAGCCACCCCAAAGTTTGGAACGGCTCTGTTTACAAGAACCTCGTTTACAGTACAAGTTCAACATCGCAGAAAGTGAAAAATGGATAAAGAAGTTGTGGTATTCACTTACAAAGCAATATCACTCAGCAATGAAATCTATGTCATCAGGCCCTTAGCATCACAATGAGTGGATTCAGGTATGATGATTCTAACTGAAATAAGTCACACAGAAAAAGAAACATCATAAGATATCAGTAATACACGGAATGGAAACTTGGCTACACAGGAACTGAATTACAGAACAGAACAGGGTCTCAAATTTAGAAAACCAACTTATGCTTGCTTAAGGGTAAAGGTGAGTTGGGGTGCTGCATAAAACCAGAGATTGAAATGAGCACAGATAAAGTTCCTTAAGCCAAATATGGAATAGACAAGAGCCACTCCTTGCTCAACGAAATGGACTCAACACCGCATATTAAACGCCTAAGAATGTACCTGACTAGTAAGTATCTTAAAACCTATGGATTGCTATGTCTCCGAAAGAGAATCAAGCATGTGTACAGGGGCATAAACGCAGCAGTGATAGGATTGGAGAGGTTCGGTGAGCAAATGAAGACCCTTTGAAGTCATATTGCATGGTACCCATTCCACGGGTTTCAATTACCCAGGTTTTAGGTATTCTTCCTTCAGCTAAAACAGGCATGTGGAACCCAGAGTATGATCAACCATGTGATCGGGAGACGTGTTCAAATATGTCTCAGTTTTCCTCCCCTGGTACTCGGGTGCAACATTCCAGACGCTTTACTAACACTCTCCCCACTTGGAGAGTCAGCGCCTTTAACCTCCTGTTTGGCCCAGTTTGCAATTTCTGCGGAAGATGAACAGGAATAGCGAGAACCAATGAGAGGCTAGCTGGAGGTGTCTGGACGGGCAAATTTAACTCTCATTTCCCACCAGGAAGAGGAAATAACCAAAGGCTCAGCGTGCCGTGCCGGAACCAGATTAGGGCCTGAAGCCATCCTGCGGTGTTGCGGCCAGGTCACAAGAAAGCGAGTTGAAGAAAGGAGCTCAGGGGCACTGTAATTCACAAACCTGCAGAGTTATAAATGACAGCTATCGTCCAAAAATAGACTGAAGTAAGGCTGCCAAGAGGACTTGAAAGCGGGGCAGAATTGCAGGAAACCAATTTCAGGAGGTAGACTGGAATTGCATTGAAAGCATAGGAAAAGAGGCAGAACGTCCACAATGATGCACTTGGCCAAAAAGGGCGTATGCGTTTTTTCCTGAATATATTCAGGAAAAAACGCATACGCCCTTTTTGGCCAACCAAGCAAGCTTGCAAAGGAAATCTGCACTACAATGAAGTCTCACTTCCCCCCGGTCAAAAGGGCCATCTGAAAAAAGTGTAAAATCCAGAAAGGCAGGACAGGCCATGGAGAACTGGGAGCCTTGTTATGCTGATGGGCGGGATGTAAATTGCCAACAGACACTCGGGAGAAGTGTATGGTGTTTCCTGAAACATCTAAAAAACAAAGCAACAGAGCCTAGGGCACTGCCACTTATGGTCCTATAGCTTAGGGAAATTAAAATCAAAAAGACACAGCCACCCTAAAGTTTGGGACGCCTCTGTTTACAAGAACCTCGTTTACAGTACAAGTTCAACATCGCAGAAAGTGAAAAATGGATAAAGAAGTTGTGGTATTTACTTACAAAGCAATATCACTCAGCAATGAAATCTGTGTCATCAAGCCCTTAGCAGCACAATGAGTGGATTCAGGTATGATGATTCTAACTGAAGTAAGTCACACAGAAAAAGAAACATCATAAGATATCAGTAATACACGGAATGTAAACTTGGCTACACAGGAACTGAATTACAGAACAGAACAGGGTCTCAAATTTAGAAAACCAACTATGCTTGCTTAAGGGTAAAGGTGAGTTGGGGTGCTGCATAAAACCAGAGATTGAAATGAGCACAGATAAAGTTCCTTAAGTCAAATATGGAATAGACAAGAGCTACTCCTTGCTCAACGAAATGGACTCAACACCGCATATTAAACGCCTAAGAATGTGCCTGACTAGTAAGTATCTTAAAACCTATGGATTGCTATGTCTCCGAAAGAGAATCAAACATGTGTACAGGGGCATAAACGCTGCAGTGATAGGATTGGAGAGGTTCGGTGAGCAAATGAAGACCCTTTGAAGTCATATTGCATGGTACCCATTACACGGGTCTCAACTCTCCAGGTTTAAGGTATTCTTCCTTCAGCTAAAACATGCATGTGGAACCCAAGTATGATCAACCATGTGAACGGGAGACGTGTTCAAATATGTCTCAGTTTTCCTCCCCTGGTACTCGGGTGCAACATTCCAGACGCTTTACTAACACTCTCCCCACTTGGAGAGTCAGCGCCTTTAACCTCCTGTTTGGCCCAGTTTGCAATTTCTGCGGAAGATGAACAGGAATAGCGAGAACCAATGAGATGCTAGCTGGAGGTGTCTGGACGGGCAAATTTAACTCTCATTTCCCACCAGGAAGAGGAAATAACCAAAGGCTCAGCGTGCCGTACCGGAACCAGATTAGGGCCTGAAGCCATCCTGCGGTGTTGCGGCCAGGTCACAAGAAAGCGAGTTGAAGAAAGGAGCTCAGGGGCACTGTAATTCACAAACCTGCAGAGTTATAAATGACAGCTATCGTCCAAAAATAGACTGAAGTAAGGCTGCCAAGAGGACTTGAAAGCGGGGCAGAATTGCAGGAAACCGATTTCAGGAGGTAGACTGGAATTGCATTGAAAGCATAGGAAAAGAGGCAGAACGTCCACAATGATGCACTTGGCCAAAAAGGGCGTATGCGTTTTTTCCTGAATATATTCAGGAAAAAACGCATACGCCCTTTTTGGCCAACCAAGCAAGCTTGCAAAGGAAATCTGCACTACAATGAAGTCTCACTTCCCCCCGGTCAAAAGGGCCATCTGAAAAAAGTGTAAAATCCAGAAAGGCAGGACAGGCCATGGAGAACTGGGAGCCTTGTTATGCTGATGGGCGGGATGTAAATTGCCAACAACCACTCGGGAGAAGTGTATGGTGTTTCCTGAAACATCTAAAAAACAAAGCAACAGAACCTAGGGCACTTCCACTTATGGTCCTATAGCTTAGGGAAATTAAAATCAAAAAGACACAGCCACCCCAAAGTTTGGAACGGCTCTGTTTACAAGAACCTCGTTTACAGTACAAGTTCAACATCGCAGAAAGTGAAAAATGGATAAAGAAGTTGTGGTATTTAGTTACAAAGCAATATCACTCAGCAATGAAATCTGTGTCATCAGGCCCTTAGCAGCACAATGAGTGGATTCAGGTATGATGATTCTAACTGAAGTAAGTCACACAGAAAAAGAAACATCATAAGATATCAGTAATACACGGAATGTAAACTTGGCTACACAGGAACTGAATTACAGAACAGAACAGGGTCTCAAATTTAGAAAACCAACTTATGCTTGCTTAAGGGTAAAGGTGAGTTGGGGTGCTGCATAAAACCAGAGATTGAAATGAGCACAGATAAAGTTCCTTAAGTCAAATATGGAATAGACAAGAGCTACTCCTTGCTCAACGAAATGGACTCAAAACCGCATATTAAACGCCTAAGAATGTACCTGACTTGTAAGTATCTTAAAACCTATGGATTGCTATGTCTCCGAAAGAGAATCAAGCATGTGTACAGGGGCATAAACGCAGCAGTGATAGGATTGGAGAGGTTCGGTGAGCAAATGAAGACCCTTTGAAGTCATATTGCATGGTACCCATTCCACGGGTTTCAATTACCCAGGTTTTAGGTATTCTTCCTTCAGCTAAAACAGGCATGTGGAACCCAGAGTATGATCAACCATGTGATCGGGAGACGTGTTCAAATATGTCTCAGTTTTCCTCCCCTGGTACTCGGGTGCAACATTCCAGACGCTTTACTAACACTCTCCCCACTTGGAGAGTCAGCGCCTTTAACCTCCTGTTTGGCCCAGTTTGCAATTTCTGCGGAAGATGAACAGGAATAGCGAGAACCAATGAGAGGCTAGCTGGAGGTGTCTGGACGGGCAAATTTAACTCTCATTTCCCACCAGGAAGAGGAAATAACCAAAGGCTCAGCGTGCCGTGCCGGAACCAGATTAGGGCCTGAAGCCATCCTGCGGTGTTGCGGCCAGGTCACAAGAAAGCGAGTTGAAGAAAGGAGCTCAGGGGCACTGTAATTCACAAACCTGCAGAGTTATAAATGACAGCTATCGTCCAAAAATAGACTGAAGTAAGGCTGCCAAGAGGACTTGAAAGCGGGGCAGAATTGCAGGAAACCAATTTCAGGAGGTAGACTGGAATTGCATTGAAAGCATAGGAAAAGAGGCAGAACGTCCACAATGATGCACTTGGCCAAAAAGGGCGTATGCGTTTTTTCCTGAATATATTCAGGAAAAAACGCATACGCCCTTTTTGGCCAACCAAGCAAGCTTGCAAAGGAAATCTGCACTACAATGAAGTCTCACTTCCCCCCGGTCAAAAGGGCCATCTGAAAAAAGTGTAAAATCCAGAAAGGCAGGACAGGCCATGGAGAACTGGGAGCCTTGTTATGCTGATGGGCGGGATGTAAATTGCCAACAGACACTCGGGAGAAGTGTATGGTGTTTCCTGAAACATCTAAAAAACAAAGCAACAGAGCCTAGGGCACTGCCACTTATGGTCCTATAGCTTAGGGAAATTAAAATCAAAAAGACACAGCCACCCTAAAGTTTGGGACGCCTCTGTTTACAAGAACCTCGTTTACAGTACAAGTTCAACATCGCAGAAAGTGAAAAATGGATAAAGAAGTTGTGGTATTTACTTACAAAGCAATATCACTCAGCAATGAAATCTGTGTCATCAAGCCCTTAGCAGCACAATGAGTGGATTCAGGTATGATGATTCTAACTGAAGTAAGTCACACAGAAAAAGAAACATCATAAGATATCAGTAATACACGGAATGTAAACTTGGCTACACAGGAACTGAATTACAGAACAGAACAGGGTCTCAAATTTAGAAAACCAACTTATTCTTGCTTAAGGGTAAAGGTGAGTTGGGGTGCAGCATAAAAGCAGAGATTGAAATGAGCACAGATAAAGTTCCTTAAGCCAAATATGGAATAGACAAGAGCCACTCCTTGCTCAACGAAATGGACTCAACACCGCATATTAAACGCCTAAGAATGTACCTGACTAGTAAGTATCTTAAAACCTATGGATTGCTATGTCTCCGAAAGAGAATCAAGCATGTGTACAGGGGCATAAACGCAGCAGTGATAGGATTGGAGAGGTTCGGTGAGCAAATGAAGACCCTTTGAAGTCATATTGCATGGTACCCATTCCACGGGTTTCAACTACCCAGGTTTAAGGTATTCTTCCTTCAGCTAAAACATGCATGTGGAACCTAGAGTATGATCAACCATGTGATCGGGAGACGTGTTCAAATATGTCTCAGTTTTCCTCCCCTGGTACTCGGGTGCAACATTCCAGACGCTTTACTAAAACTCTCCCCACTTGGAGAGTCAGTCCCTTTAACCTCCTGTTTGGCCCAGTTTGCAATTTCTGCGGAAGATGAACAGGAATAGTGAGAACCAATGAGAGGCTAGCTGGAGGTGTCTGGACGGGCAAATTTAACTCTCATTTCCCACCAGGAAGAGGAAATAACCAAAGGCTCAGCGTGCCGTACCGGAACCAGATTAGGGCCTGAAGTCATCCTGCGGTGTTGCGGCCAGCTCAAAAGAAAGCGAGTTGAAGAAAGGAGCTCAGGGGCACTGTAATTCACAAACCTGCAGAGTTATAAATGACAGGTATCGTCCAAAAATAGACTGAAGTAAGGCTGCCAAGAGGACTTGAAATCGGGGCAGAATTGCAGGAAACCGATTTCAGGAGGTAGACTGGAATTGCATTGAAAGCATAGGAAAAGAGGCAGAACGTCCACAATGATGCACTTGGCCAAAAAGGGCGTATGCGTTTTTTCCTGAATATATTCAGGAAAAAACGCATACGCCCTTTTTGGCCAACCAAGCAAGCTTGCAAAGGAAATCTGCACTACAATGAAGTCTCACTTCCCCCCGGTCAAAAGGGCCATCTGAAAAAAGTGTAAAATCCAGAAAGGCAGGACAGGCCATGGAGAACAGGGAGCCTTGTTATGCTGATGGGCGGGATGTAAATTGCCAACAACCACTCGGAAGAAGTGTATGGTGTTTCCTGAAACATCTAAAAAAGAAAGCAACAGAGCCTAGGGCACTTCCACTTATGGTCCTATAGCTTAGGGAAATTAAAATCAAAAAGACACAGCCACCCCAAAGTTTGGAACGGCTCTGTTTACAAGAACCTCGTTTACAGTACAAGTTCAACATCGCAGAAAGTGAAAAATGGATAAAGAAGTTGTGGTATTCACTTACAAAGCAATATCACTCAGCAATGAAATCTATGTCATCAGGCCCTTAGCATCACAATGAGTGGATTCAGGTATGATGATTCTAACTGAAATAAGTCACACAGAAAAAGAAACATCATAAGATATCAGTAATACACGGAATGTAAACTTGGCTACACAGGAACTGAATTACAGAACAGAACAGGGTCTCAAATTTAGAAAACCAACTTATGCTTGCTTAAGGGTAAAGGTGAGTTGGGGTGCTGCATAAAACCAGAGATTGAAATGAGCACAGATAAAGTTCCTTAAGCCAAATATGGAATAGACAAGAGCCACTCCTTGCTCAACGAAATGGACTCAACACCGCATATTAAACGCCTAAGAATGTACCTGACTAGTAAGTATCTTAAAACCTATGGATTGCTATGTCTCCGAAAGAGAATCAAGCATGTGTACAGGGGCATAAACGCAGCAGTGATAGGATTGGAGAGGTTCGGTGAGCAAATGAAGACCCTTTGAAGTCATATTGCATGGTACCCATTCCACGGGTTTCAACTACCCAGGTTTAAGGTATTCTTCCTTCAGCTAAAACATGCATGTGGAACCTAGAGTATGATCAACCATGTGATCGGGAGACGTGTTCAAATATGTCTCAGTTTTCCTCCCCTGGTACTCGGGTGCAACATTCCAGACGCTTTACTAAAACTCTCCCCACTTGGAGAGTCAGTCCCTTTAACCTCCTGTTTGGCCCAGTTTGCAATTTCTGCGGAAGATGAACAGGAATAGTGAGAACCAATGAGAGGCTAGCTGGAGGTGTCTGGACGGGCAAATTTAACTCTCATTTCCCACCAGGAAGAGGAAATAACCAAAGGCTCAGCGTGCCGTACCGGAACCAGATTAGGGCCTGAAGTCATCCTGCGGTGTTGCGGCCAGCTCAAAAGAAAGCGAGTTGAAGAAAGGAGCTCAGGGGCACTGTAATTCACAAACCTGCAGAGTTATAAATGACAGGTATCGTCCAAAAATAGACTGAAGTAAGGCTGCCAAGAGGACTTGAAATCGGGGCAGAATTGCAGGAAACCTATTTCAGGAGGTAGACTGGAATTGCATTGAAAGCATAGGAAAAGAGGCAGAACGTCCACAATGATGCACTTGGCCAAAAAGGGCGTATGCGATTTTTCCTGAATATATTCAGGAAAAAACGCATACGCCCTTTTTGGCCAACCAAGCAAGCTTGCAAAGGAAATCTGCACTACAATGAAGTCTCACTTCTCCCCGGTCAAAAGGGCCATCTGAAAAAAGTGTAAAATCCAGAAAGGCAGGACAGGACATGGAGAACTGGGAGCCTTGTTATGCTGATGGGCAGGATGTAAATTGCCAACAGACACTCGGGAGAAGTGTATGGTGTTTCCTGAAACATCTAAAAAACAAAGCAACAGAGCCTAGGGCACTGCCACATATGGTCCTATAGCTTAGGGAAATTAAAATCAAAAAGACACAGCCACCCCAAAGTTTGGGACGCCTCTGTTTACAAGAACCTCGTTTACAGTACAAGTTCAACATCGCAGAAAGTGAAAAATGGATAAAGAAGTTGTGGTATTTACTTACAAAGCAATATCACTCAGCAATGAAATCTATGTCATCAGGCCCTTAGCATCACAATGAGTGGATTCAGGTATGATGATTCTAACTGAAATAAGTCACACAGAAAAAGAAACATCATAAGATATCAGTAATACATGGAATGTAAACTTGGCTACACAGTAACTGAATTACAGAACAGAACAGGGTCTCAAATTTAGAAAACCAACTTATGCTTGCTTAAGGGTAAAGGTGAGTTGGGGTGCTGCATAAAACCAGAGATTGAAATGAGCACAGATAAAGTTCCTTAAGTCAAATATGGAATAGACAAGAGCTACTCCTTGCTCAACGAAATGGACTCAACACCGCATATTAAACGCCTAAGAATGTACCTGACTAGTAAGTATCTTAAAACCTATGGATTGCTATGTCTCCGAAAGAGAATCAAGCATGTGTACAGGGGCATAAACGCAGCAGTGATAGGATTGGAGAGGTTTGGTGAGCAAATGAAGACCCTTTGAATTCATATTACGTGGTACCCATTACACGGGTCTTAACTCTCCAGGTTTAAGGTATTCTTCCTTCAGCTAAAACATGCATGTGGAACCCAAGTATGATCAACCATGTGAACGGGAGACGTGTTCAAATATGTCTCAGTTTTCCTCCCCTGTTACTCGGGTGCAACATTCCAGACGCTTTACTAACACTCTCCCGACTTGGAGAGTCAGTCCCTTTAAACTCCTGTTTGGCCCAGTTTGCAATTTCTGCGGAAGATGAACAGGAATAGCGAGAACCAATGAGAGACTAGCTGGAGGTGTCTGGACGGGCAAATTTAACTCTCATTTCCCACCAGGAAGAGGAATTAACCAAAGGCTCAGCGTGCCGTGCCGGAACCAGATTAGGGCCTGAAGCCATCATGCGGTGTTGCGGCCAGCTCAAAAGAAAGCGAGTTGAAGAACGGAGCTCAGGGGCACTGTAATTCACAAACCTGCAGAGTTATAAATGACAGCTATCGTCCAAAAATAGACTGAAGTAAGGCTGCCAAGAGGACTTGAAAGCGGGGCAGAATTGCAAGAAACCGATTTCAGGAGGTAGACTGGAATTGCATTGAAAGCATAGGAAAAGAGGCAGAACGTCCACAATGATGCACTTGGCCAAAAAGGGCGTATGCGTTTTTTCCTGAATATATTCAGGAAAAAACGCATACGCCCTTTTTGGCCAACCAAGCAAGCTTGCAAAGGAAATCTGCACTACAATGAAGTCTCACTTCCCCCTGGTCAAAAGGGCCATCTGAAAAAAGTGTAAAATCAAGAAAGGCAGGACAGGCCATGGAGAACTGGGAGCCTTGTTATGCTGATGGGCGGGATGTAAATTGCCAACAGACACTTGGGAGAAGTGTATGGTGTTTCCTGAAACATCTAAAAAACAAAGCAACAGAGCCTAGGGCACTTCCACTTATGGTCCTATAGTTTAGGGAAATTAAAATCAAAAAGACACAGCCACCCCAAAGTTTGGAACGGCTCTGTTTACAAGAACCTCGTTTACAGTACAAGTTCAACATCACAGAAAGTGAAAAATGGATAAAGAACTTGTGGTACTTACGTACAATGCAGTATCACTCAGCAATGAAATCTATGTCATCAGGCACGTAGCAGCATAATGAGTAGATTCAGGTACGATGATTCTAACTGAAATAAGTCACACAGAAAAAGAAACATCATAAGATATCACTAATACACGGAATGTAAACTTGGCTACACAGGAACTGAATTCCAAAACAGAACAGGTTCTCAAATTTAGAAAACCAACTTATGCTTGCTTAAGGGGAAAGGTGAGTTGGGTTGCTGCATAAAACCAGAGATTGAAATGAGCACAGATAAAGTTCCTTCAGCCAAATATGGAATAGACAAGAGCCACTCCTTGCTCAACGAAATGGACTCAACACCGCATATTAAACGCCTAAGAATGTACCTGACTAGTAAGTATCTTAAAACCTATGGATTGCTATGTCTCCGAAAGAGAATCAAGCATGTGTACAGGGGCATAAACGCAGCAATGATAGGATTGGAGAGGTTCGGTGAGCAAATGAAGACCCTTTGAAGTCATATTGCATGGTACCCATTCCACGGGTTTCAATTACCCAGTCTTTAGGTATTCTTCCTTCAGCTAAAACAGGCATGTGGAACCCAGAGTATGATCAACCATGTGATCGGGAGACGTGTTCAAATATGTCTCAGTTTTCCTCCCCTGGTACTCGGGTGCAACATTCCAGACGCTTTACTAACACTCTCCCCACTTGGAGAGTCAGCGCCTTTAACCTCCTGTTTGGCACAGTTTGCAATTTCTGCGGAAGATGAACAGGAATAGCGAGAACCAATGAGAGGCTAGCTGGAGGTGTCTGGACGGGCAAATTTAACTCTCATTTCCCAACAGGAAGAGGAAATAACCAAAGGCTCAGCGTGCCGTACCGGAACCAGTTTAGGGCCTGAAGCCATCCTGCGGTGTTGCGGCCAGCTCAAAAGAAAGCGAGTTGAAGAAAGGAGCTCAGGGGCACTGTAATTCACAAACCTGCAGAGTTATAAATGACAGCTATCGTCCAAAAATAGACTGAAGTAAGGCTGCCAAGAGGACTTGAAAGCGGGGCAGAATTGCAGGAAACCGATTTCAGGAGGTAGACTGAAATTGCATTGAAAGCATAGGAAAAGAGGCAGAACGTCCACAATGATGCACTTGGCCAAAAAGGGCGTATGCGTTTTTTCCTGAATATATTCAGGAAAAAACGCATACGCCCTTTTTGGCCAACCAAGCAAGCTTGCAAAGGAAATCTGCACTACAATGAAGTCTCACTTCCCCCCGGTCAAAAGGGCCATCTGAAAAAAGTGTAAAATCCAGAAAGGCAGGACAGGCCATGGAGAACTGGGAGCCTTGTTATGCTGATGGGCGGGATGTAAATTGCCAACAACCACTCAGGAGAAGTGTATGGTGTTTCCTGAAACATCTAAAAAACAAAGCAACAGAACCTAGGGCACTTCCACTTATGGTCCTATAGCTTAGGGAAATTAAAATCAAAAAGACACAGCCACCCCAAAGTTTGGAACGGCTCTGTTTACAAGAACCTCGTTTACAGTACAAGTTCAACATCGCAGAAAGTGAAAAATGGAAAGAAGTTGTGGTATTTACTTACAAAGCAATATCACTCAGCAATGAAATCTGTGTCATCAGGCCATTAGCAGCACAATGAGTGGATTCAGGTATGATGATTCTAACTGAAGTAAGTCACACAGAAAAAGAAACATCATAAGATATCAGTAATACACGGAATGTAAACTTGGCTACACAGGAACTGAATTACAGAACAGAACAGGGTCTCAAATTTAGAAAACCAACTTATGCTTCCTTAAGGGTAAAGGTGAGTTGGGGTGCTGCATAAACCAGAGATTGAAATGAGCACAGATAAATTTCCTTAAGTCAAATATGGAATAGACAAGAGCTACTCCTTGCTCAACGAAATGGACTCAACACCGCATATTAAACGCCTAAGAATGTACCTGACTAGTAAGTATCTTAAAACCTATGGATTGCTATGTCTCCGAAAGAGAATCAAGCATGTGTACAGGGGCATAAACGCAGCAGTGATAGGATTGGAGAGGTTCGGTGAGCAAATGAAGACCCTTTGAAGTCATATTGCATGGTACCCATTACACGGGTCTTAACTCTCCAGGTTTAAGGTATTCTTCCTTCAGCTAAAACATGCATGTGGAACCCAAGTATGATCAACCATGTGAACGGGAGACGTGTTCAAATATGTCTCAGTTTTCCTCCCCTGGTACTCGGGTGCAACATTCCAGACGCTTTACTAACACTCTCCTGACTTGGAGAGTCAGGCCCTTTACACTCCTGTTTGGCACAGTTTGCAATTTCTGCGGAAGATGAACAGGAATAGCGAGAACCAATGAGAGACTAGCTGGAGGTGTCTGGACGGGCAAATTTAACTCTCATTTCCCACCAGGAAGAGGAATTAACCAAAGGCTCAGCGTGCCGTGCCGGAACCAGATTAGGGCCTGAAGCCATCCTGCGGTGTTGCGGCCAGCTCAAAAGAAAGCGAGTTGAAGAAAGGAGCTCAGGGGCAGTGTAATTCACAAACCTGCAGAGTTATAAATGACAGCTATCGTCCAAAAATAGACTGAAGTAAGGCTGCCAAGAGGACTTGAAAGCGGGGCAGAATTGCAGGAAACCGATATCAGGAGGTAGACTGGAATTGCATTGAAAGCATAGGAAAAGAGGCAGAACGTCCACAATGATGCACTTGGCCAAAAAGGGCGTATGCGTTTTTTCCTGAATATATTCAGGAAAAAACGCATACGCCGTTTTTGGCCAACCAAGCAAGCAAGCAAAGGAAATCTGCACTACAATGAAGTCTCACTTCCCCCTGGTCAAAAGGGCCATCTGAAAAAAGTGTAAAATCCAGAAAGGCAGGACAGGCCATGGAGAACTGGGAGCCTTGTTATGCTGATGGGCAGGATGTAAATTGCCAACAGACACTCGGGAGAAGTGTATGGTGTTTCCTGAAACATCTAAAAAACAAAGCAACAGAGCCTAGGGCACTTCCACTTATGGTCCTATAGCTTAGGCAAATTAAAATCAAAAAGACACAGCCACCCCAAAGTTTGGAACGGCTCTGTTTACAAGAACCTCGTTTACAGTACAAGTTCAACATCGCAGAAAGTGAAAAATGGATAAAGAAGTTGTGGTATTTACTTACAAAGCAATATCACTCAGCAATGAAATCTGTGTCATCAGGCCCTTAGCAGCACAATGAGTGGATTCAGGTATGATGATTCTAACTGAAGTAAGTCACACAGAAAAAGAAACATCATAAGATATCAGTAATACACGGAATGTAAACTTGGCTACACAGGAACTGAATTACAGAACAGAACAGGGTCTCAAATTTAGAAAACCAACTTATGCTTGCTTAAGGGTAAAGGTGAGTTGGGGTGCTGCATAAACCAGAGATTGAAATGAGCACAGATAAAGTTCCTTAAGTCAAATATGGAATAGACAAGAGCCACTCCTTGCTCAACGAAATGGACTCAACACCGCATATTAAACGCCTAAGAATGTACCTGACTAGTAAGTATCTTAAAACCTATGGATTGCTATGTCTCCGAAAGAGAATCAAGCGTGTGTACAGGGGCATAAACGCAGCAGTGATAGGATTGGAGAGGTTCGGTGAGCAAATGAAGACCCTTTGAAGTCATATTGCATGGTACCCATTCCACGGGTCTCAACTCTCCAGGTTTAAGGTATTCTTCCTTCAGCTAAAACATGCATGTGGAACCCAAGTATGATCAACCATGTGAACGGGAGACGTGTTCAAATATGTCTCAGTTTTCCTCCCCTGGTACTCGGGTGCAACTTTCCAGACGCTTTACTAACACTCTCCCCACTTGGAGAGTCAGTGCCTTTAACCTCCTGTTTGGCCCAGTTTGCAATTTCTGCGGAAGATGAACAGAAATAGCGAGAACCAATGAGAGACTAGCTGGAGGTGTCTGGACGGGCAAATTTAACTCTCATTTCCCACCAGGAAGAGGAAATAACCAAAGGCTCAGCATGCCGTGCCGGAACCAGATTAGGGCCTGAAGCCATCCTGCGGTGTTGCGGCCAGGTCACAAGAAAGCGAGTTGAAGAAAGGAGCTCAGGGGCACTGTAATTCACAAACCTGCAGAGTTATAAATGACAGCTATCGTCCAAAAATAGACTGAAGTAAGGCTGCGAAGAGGACTTGAAAGTGGGGCAGAATTGCAGGAAACCAATTTCAGGAGGTAGACTGGAATTGCATTGAAAGCATAGGAAAAGAGGCAGAACGTCCACAATGATGCACTTGGCCAAAAAGGGCGTATGCGTTTTTTCCTGAATATATTCAGGAAAAAACGCATACGCCCTTTTTGGCCAACCAAGCAAGCTTGCAAAGGAAATCTGCACTACAATGAAGTCTCACTTCCCCCTGGTCAAAAGGGCCATCTGAAAAAAGTGTAAAATCCAGAAAGGCAGGACAGGCCATGGAGAACTAGGAGCCTTGTTATGCTGATGGGCGGGATGTAAATTGCCAACAACCACTCCGGAGAAGTGTATGGTGTTTCCTGAAACATCTAAAAAACAAAGCAACAGAACCTAGGGCACTTCCACTTATGGTCCTATAGCTTAGGGAAATTAAAATCAAAAAGACACAGCCACCCCAAAGTTTGGAACGGCTCTGTTTACAAGAACCTCGTTTACAGTACAAGTTCAACATCGCAGAAAGTGAAAAATGGATAAAGAAGTTGTGGTATTTACTTACAAAGCAATATCACTCAGCAATGAAATCTGTGTCATCAGGCCCTTAGCAGCACAATGAGTGGATTCAGGTATGATGATTCTAACTGAAATAAGTCACACAGAAAAAGAAACATCATAAGATATCAGTAATACACGGAATGTAAACTTGGCTACACAGGAACTGAATTACAGAACAGAACAGGGTCTCAAATTTAGAAAACCAACTTATTCTTGCTTAAGGGTAAAGGTGAGTTGGGGTGCAGCATAAAACCAGAGACTGAAATGAGCACAGATAAAGTTCCTTAAGCCAAATATGGAATAGACAAGAGCTACTCCTTGCTCAACGAAATGGACTCAACACCGCATATTAAACGCCTAAGAATGTACCTGACTAGTAAGTATCTTAAAACCTATGGATTGCTATGTCTCCGAAAGAGAATCAAGCATGTGTACAGGGGCATAAACGCAGCAGTGATAGGATTGGAGAGGTTCGGTGAGCAAATGAAGACCCTTTGAAGTCATATTGCATGGTACCCATTCCACGGGTTTCAACTACCCAGGTTTAAGGTATTCTTCCTTCAGCTAAAACATGCATGTGGAACCTAGAGTATGATCAACCATGTGATCGGGAGACGTGTTCAAATATGTCTCAGTTTTCCTCCCCTGGTACTCGGGTGCAACATTCCAGACGCTTTACTAACACTCTCCCCACTTGGAGAGTCAGCGCCTTTAACCTCCTGTTTGGCCCAGTTTGCAATTTCTGCGGAAGATGAACAGGAATAGCGAGAACAAATGAGAGGCTAGCTGGAGGTGTCTGGACGGGCAAATTTAACTCTCATTTCCCACCAGGAAGAGGAATTAACCAAAGGCTCAGCGTGCCGTGCCGGAACCAGATTAGGGCCTGAAGCCATCCTGCGGTGTTGCGGCCAGCCCAAAAGAAAGCGAGTTGAAGAAAGGAGCTCAGGGGCAGTGTAATTCACAAACCTGCAGAGTTATAAATGACAGCTATCGTCCAAAAATAGACTGAAGTAAGGCTGCCAAGAGGACTTGAAAGCGGGGCAGAATTGCAGGAAACCGATATCAGGAGGTAGACTGGAATTGCATTGAAAGCATAGGAAAAGAGGCAGAACGTCCACAATGATGCACTTGGCCAAAAAGGGCGTATGCGTTTTTTCCTGAATATATTCAGGAAAAAACGCATACGCCGTTTTTGGCCAACCAAGCAAGCAAGCAAAGGAAATCTGCACTACAATGAAGTCTCACTTCCCCCTGGTCAAAAGGGCCATCTGAAAAAAGTGTAAAATCCAGAAAGGCAGGACAGGCCATGGAGAACTGGGAGCCTTGTTATGCTGATGGGCGGGATGTAAATTGCCAACAGACACTCGGGAGAAGTGTATGGTGTTTCCTGAAACATCTAAAAAACAAAGCAACAGAGCCTAGGGCACTTCCACTTATGGTCCTATAGCTTAGGCAAATTAAAATCAAAAAGACACAGCCACCCCAAAGTTTGGAACGGCTCTGTTTACAAGAACCTCGTTTACAGTACAAGTTCAACATCGCAGAAAGTGAAAAATGGATAAAGAAGTTGTGGTATTTACTTACAAAGCAATATCACTCAGCAATGAAATCTGTGTCATCAGGCCCTTAGCAGCACAATGAGTGGATTCAGGTATGATGATTCTAACTGAAGTAAGTCACACAGAAAAAGAAACATCATAAGATATCAGTAATACACGGAATGTAAACTTGGCTACACAGGAACTGAATTACAGAACAGAACAGGGTCTCAAATTTAGAAAACCAACTTATGCTTGCTTAAGGGTAAAGGTGAGTTGGGGTGCTGCATAAACCAGAGATTGAAATGAGCACAGATAAAGTTCCTTAAGTCAAATATGGAATAGACAAGAGCCACTCCTTGCTCAACGAAATGGACTCAACACCGCATATTAAACGCCTAAGAATGTACCTGACTAGTAAGTATCTTAAAACCTATGGATTGCTATGTCTCCGAAAGAGAATCAAGCGTGTGTACAGGGGCATAAACGCAGCAGTGATAGGATTGGAGAGGTTCGGTGAGCAAATGAAGACCCTTTGAAGTCATATTGCATGGTACCCATTCCACGGGTCTCAACTCTCCAGGTTTAAGGTATTCTTCCTTCAGCTAAAACATGCATGTGGAACCCAAGTATGATCAACCATGTGAACGGGAGACGTGTTCAAATATGTCTCAGTTTTCCTCCCCTGGTACTCGGGTGCAACATTCCAGACGCTTTACTAACACTCTCCCCACTTGGAGAGTCAGTGCCTTTAACCTCCTGTTTGGCCCAGTTTGCAATTTCTGCGGAAGATGAACAGAAATAGCGAGAACCAATGAGAGACTAGCTGGAGGTGTCTGGACGGAAAAATTTAACTCTCATTTCCCACCAGGAAGAGGAAATAACCAAAGGCTCAGCGTGCCGTGCCGGAACCAGATTAGGGCCTGAAGCCATCCTGCGGTGTTGCGGCCAGGTCACAAGAAAGCGAGTTGAAGAAAGGAGCTCAGGGGCACTGTAATTCACAAACCTGCAGAGTTATAAATGACAGCTATCGTCCAAAAATAGACTGAAGTAAGGCTGCGAAGAGGACTTGAAAGTGGGGCAGAATTGCAGGAAACCAATTTCAGGAGGTAGACTGGAATTGCATTGAAAGCATAGGAAAAGAGGCAGAACGTCCACAATGATGCACTTGGCCAAAAAGGGCGTATGCGTTTTTTCCTGAATATATTCAGGAAAAAACGCATACGCCCTTTTTGGCCAACCAAGCAAGCTTGCAAAGGAAATCTGCACTACAATGAAGTCTCCCTTCCCCCCGGTCAAAAGGGCCATCTGAAAAAAGTGTAAAATCCAGAAAGGCAGGACAGGCCATGGAGAACTAGGAGCCTTGTTATGCTGATGGGCGGGATGTAAATTGCCAACAACCACTCCGTAGAAGTGTATGGTGTTTCCTGAAACATCTAAAAAACAAAGCAACAGAACCTAGGGCACTTCCACTTATGGTCCTATAGCTTAGGGAAATTAAAATCAAAAAGACACAGCCACCCCAAAGTTTGGAACGGCTCTGTTTACAAGAACCTCGTTTACAGTACAAGTTCAACATCGCAGAAAGTGAAAAATGGATAAAGAAGTTGTGGTATTTACTTACAAAGCAATATCACTCAGCAATGAAATCTGTGTCATCAGGCCCTTAGCAGCACAATGAGTGGATTCAGGTATGATGATTCTAACTGAAATAAGTCACACAGAAAAAGAAACATCATAAGATATCAGTAATACACGGAATGTAAACTTGGCTACACAGGAACTGAATTACAGAACAGAACAGGGTCTCAAATTTAGAAAACCAACTTATTCTTGCTTAAGGGTAAAGGTGAGTTGGGGTGCAGCATAAAACCAGAGACTGAAATGAGCACAGATAAAGTTCCTTAAGCCAAATATGGAATAGACAAGAGCTACTCCTTGCTCAACGAAATGGACTCAACACCGCATATTAAACGCCTAAGAATGTACCTGACTAGTAAGTATCTTAAAACCTATGGATTGCTATGTCTCCGAAAGAGAATCAAGCATGTGTACAGGGGCATAAACGCAGCAGTGATAGGATTGGAGAGGTTCGGTGAGCAAATGAAGACCCTTTGAAGTCATATTGCATGGTACCCATTCCACGGGTTTCAACTACCCAGGTTTAAGGTATTCTTCCTTCAGCTAAAACATGCATGTGGAACCTAGAGTATGATCAACCATGTGATAGGGAGACGTGTTCAAATATGTCTCAGTTTTCCTCCCCTGGTACTCGGGTGCAACATTCCAGACGCTTTACTAACACTCTCCCCACTTGGAGAGTCAGCGCCTTTAACCTCCTGTTTGGCCCAGTTTGCAATTTCTGCGGAAGATGAACAGGAATAGCGAGAACAAATGAGAGGCTAGCTGGAGGTGTCTGGACGGGCAAATTTAACTCTCATTTCCCACCAGGAAGAGGAATTAACCAAAGGCTCAGCATGCCATGCCGGAACCAGATTAGGGCCTGAAGCCATCCTGCGGTGTTGCGGCCAGGTCACAAGAAAGCGAGTTGAAGAAAGGAGCTCAGGGGCACTGTAATTCACAAACCTGCAGAGTTATAAATGACAGCTATCGTCCAAAAATAGACTGAAGTAAGGCTGCCAAGAGGACTTGAAAGCGGGGCAGAATTGCAGGAAACCGATTTCAGGAGGTAGACTGGAATTGCATTGAAAGCATAGGAAAAGAGGCAGAACGTCCACAATGATGCACTTGGCCAAAAAGGGCGTATGCGTTTTTTCCTGAATATATTCAGGAAAAAACGCATACGCCCTTTTTGGCCAACCAAGCAAGCTTGCAAAGGAAATCTGCACTACAATGAAGTCTCACTTCCCCCCGGTCAAAAGGGCCATCTGAAAAAAGTGTAAAATCCAGAAAGGCAGGACAGGCCATGGAGAACTGGGAGCCTTGTTATGCTGATGGGCGGGATGTAAATTGCCAACAGACACTCAGGAGAAGTGTATGGTGTTTCCTGAAACATCTAAAAAACAAAGCAACAGAGCCTAGGGCACTGCCACTTATGGTCTTATAGCTTAGGGAAATTAAAATCAAAAAGACACAGCCACCCCAAAGTTTGGGACGCCTCTGTTTACAAGAACATCGTTTACAGTACAAGTTCAACATCGCAGAAAGTGAAAAATGGATAAAGAAGTTGTGGTATTTACTTACAAAGCAATATCACTCAGCAATAAAATCTATGTCATCAGGCCCTTAGCATCACAATGAGTGGATTCAGGTATGATGATTCTAACTGAAATAAGTCACACAGAAAAAGAAACATCATAAGATATCAGTAATACACGGAATGTAAACTTGGCTACACAGGAACTGAATTACAGAACAGAACAGGGTCTCAAATTTAGAAAACCAACTTATGCTTGCTTAAGGGTAAAGGTGAGTTGGGGTGCTGCATAAAACCAGAGATTGAAATGAGCACAGATAAAGTTCCTTAAGTCAAATATGGAATAGACAAGAGCTACTCCTTGCTCAACGAAATGGACTCAACACCGCATATTAAACGCCTAAGAATGTACCTGACTAGTAAGTATCGTAAAACCTATGGATTGCTATATCTCCAAAAGAGAATCAAGCATGTGTACAGGGGCATAAACGCAGCAGTGATAGGATTGGAGAGGTTCGGTGAGCAAATGAAGACCCTTTGAAGTCATATTGCATGGTACCCATTCCACGGGTCTCAACTCTCCAGGTTTAAGGTATTCTTCCTTCAGCTAAAACATGCATGTGGAACCCAAGTATGATCAACCATGTGAACGGGAGACGTGTTCAAATATGTCTCAGTTTTCCTCCCCTGGTACTCGGGTGCAACATTCCAGACGCTTTACTAACACTCTCCCCACTTGGAGAGTCAGCGCCTTCAACCTCCTGTTTGGCCCAGTTTGCAATTTCTGCGGAAGATGAACAGGAATATCGAGAACAAATGAGAGGCTAGCTGGAGGTGTCTGGACGGGCAAATTTAACTCTCATTTCCCACCAGGAAGAGGAAATAACCAAAGGCTCAGCGTGCCGTACCGGAACCAGATTAGGGCCTGAAGCCATCCTGCGGTGTTGCGGCCAGGTCACAAGAAAGCGAGTTGAAGAAAGGAGCTCAGGGGCACTGTAATTCACAAACCTGCAGACTTATAAATGACAGCTATCGTCCAAAAATAGACTGAAGTAAGGCTGCCAAGAGGACTTGAAAGCGGGGCAGAATTGCAGGAAACCGATTTCAGGAGGTAGACTGGAATTGCATTGAAAGCATAGGAAAAGAGGCAGAACGTCCACAATGATGCACTTGGCCAAAAAGGGCGTATGCGTTTTTTCCTGAATATATTCAGGAAAAAACGCATACGCCCTTTTTGGCCAACCAAGCAAGCTTGCAAAGGAAATCTGCACTACAATGAAGTCTCACTTCCCCCCGGTCAAAAGGGCCATCTGAAAAAAGTGTAAAATCCAGAAAGGCAGGACAGGCCATGGAGAACTGGGAGCCTTGTTATGCTGACGGGCGGGATGTAAATTGCCAACAGACACTCGGGAGAAGTGTATGGTGTTTCCTGAAACATCTAAAAAACAAAGCAACAGAGCCTAGGGCACTGCCACTTATGGTCTTATAGCTTAGGGAAATTAAAATCAAAAAGACACAGCCACCCCAAAGTTTGGGACGCCTCTGTTTACAAGAACCTCGTTTACAGTACAAGTTCAACATCGCAGAAAGTGAAAAATGGATAAAGAAGTTGTGGTATTTACTTACAAAGCAATATCACTCAGCAATGAAATCTATGTCATCAGGCCCTTAGCATCACAATGAGTGGATTCAGGTATGATGATTCTAACTGAAATAAGTCACACAGAAAAAGAAACATCATAAGATATCAGTAATACACGGAATGTAAACTTGGCTACACAGGAACTGAATTACAGAACAGAACAGGGTCTCAAATTTAGAAAACCAAGTTATGCTTGCTTAAGGGTAAAGGTGAGTTGGGGTGCTGCATAAAACCAGAGATTGAAATGAGCACAGATAAAGTTCCTTAAGTCAAATATGGAATAGACAAGAGCTACTCCTTGCTCAATGAAATGGACTCAACACCGCATATTAAACGCCTAAGAATGTACCTGACTAGTAAGTATCGTAAAACCTATGGATTGCTATGTCTCCAAAAGAGAATCAAGCATGTGTACAGGGGCATAAACGCAGCAGTGATAGGATTGGAGAGGTTCGGTGAGCAAATGAAGACCCTTTGAAGTCATATTGCATGGTACCCATTCCACGGGTCTCAACTCTCCAGGTTTAAGGTATTCTTCCTTCAGCTAAAACATGCATGTGGAACCCAAGTATGATCAACCATGTGAACGGGAGACGTGTTCAAATATGTCTCAGTTTTCCTCCCCTGGTACTCGGGTGCAACATTCCAGACGCTTTACTAACACTCTCCCCACTTGGAGAGTCAGCGCCTTTAACCTCCTGTTTGGCCCAGTTTGCAATTTCTGCGGAAGATGAACAGGAATAGCGAGAACAAATGAGAGGCTAGCTGGAGGTGTCTGGACGGGCAAATTTAACTCTCATTTCCCACCAGGAAGAGGAAATAACCAAAGGCTCAGCGTGCCGTACCAGAACCAGATTAGGGCCTGAAGCCATCCTGCGGTGTTGCGGCCAGCTCAGAAGAAAGCGAGTTGAAGAAAGGAGCTCAGGGGCACTGTAATTCACAAACCTGCAGAGTTATAAATGACAGCTATCGTCCAAAAATAGACTGAAGTAAGGCTGCCAAGAGGACTTGAAAGCGGGGCAGAATTGCAGGAAACCGATTTCAGGAGGTAGACTGGAATTGCATTGAAAGCATAGGAAAAGAGGCAGAACGTCCACAATGATGCACTTGGCCAAAAAGGGCGTATGCGTTTTTTCCTGAATATATTCAGGAAAAAACGCATACGCCCTTTTTGGCCAACCAAGCAAGCTTGCAAAGGAAATCTGCACTACAATGAAGTCTCACTTCCCCCCGGTCAAAAGGGCATCTGAAAAAAGTGTAAAATCCAGAAAGGCAGGACAGGCCATGGAGAACTGGGAGCCTTGTTATGCTGATGGGCGGGATGTAAATTGCCAACAGACACTCGGGAGAAGTGTATGGTGTTTCCTGAAACATCTAAAAAACAAAGCAACAGAGCCTAGGGCACTGCCACTTATGGTCTTATAGCTTAGGGAAATTAAAATCAAAAAGACACAGCCACCCCAAAGTTTGGGACGCCTCTGTTTACAAGAACCTCGTTTACAGTACAAGTTCAACATCGCAGAAAGTGAAAAATGGATAAAGAAGTTGTGGTATTTACTTACAAAGCAATATCCCTCAGCAATGAAATCTATGTCATCAGGCCCTTAGCAGCACAATGAGTGGATTCAGGTATGATGATTCTAACTGAAATAAGTCACACAGAAAAAGAAACATCATAAGATATCAGTAATACACGGAATGGAAACTTGGCTACACAGGAACTGAATTACAGAACAGAACAGGGTCTCAAATTTAGAAAACCAACTTATGCTTGCTTAAGGGTAAAGGTGAGTTGGGGTGCTGCATAAAACCAGAGATTGAAATGAGCACAGTAAAGTTCCTTAAGTCAAATATGGAATAGACAAGAGCTACTCCTTGCTCAACGAAATGGACTCAACACCGCATATTAAACGCCTAAGAATGTACCTGACTAGTAAGTATCGTAAAACCTATGGATTGCTATGTCTCCAAAAGAGAATCAAGCATGTGTACAGGGGCATAAACGCAGCAGTGATAGGATTGGAGAGGTTCGGTGAGCAAATGAAGACCCTTTGAAGTCATATTGCATGGTACCCATTCCACGGGTCTCAACTCTCCAGGTTTAAGGTATTCTTCCTTCAGCTAAAACATGCATGTGGAACCCAAGTATGATCAACCATGTGAACGGGAGACGTGTTCAAATATGTCTCAGTTTTCCTCCCCTGGTACTCGGGTGCAACATTCCAGACGCTTTACTAACACTCTCCCCACTTGGAGAGTCAGCGCCTTTAACCTCCTGTTTGGCCCAGTTTGCAATTTCTGCGGAAGATGAACAGGAATAGCGAGAACAAATGAGAGGCTAGCTGGAGGTGTCTGGACGGGCAAATTTAACTCTCATTTCCCACCAGGAAGAGGAAATAACCAAAGGCTCAGCGTGCCGTACCGGAACCAGATTAGGGCCTGAAGCCATCCTGCGGTGTTGCGGCCAGCTCAGAAGAAAGCGAGTTGAAGAAAGGAGCTCAGGGGCACTGTAATTCACAAACCTGCAGAGTTATAAATGACAGCTATCGTCCAAAAATAGACTGAAGTAAGGCTGCCAAGAGGACTTGAAAGCGGGGCAGAATTGCAGGAAACCGATTTCAGGAGGTAGACTGGAATTGCATTGAAAGCATAGGAAAAGAGGCAGAACGTCCACAATGATGCACTTGGCCAAAAAGGGCGTATGCGTTTTTTCCTGAATATATTCAGGAAAAAACGCATACGCCCTTTTTGGCCAACCAAGCAAGCTTGCAAAGGAAATCTGCACTACAATGAAGTCTCACTTCCCCCCGGTCAAAAGGGCATCTGAAAAAAGTGTAAAATCCAGAAAGGCAGGACAGGCCATGGAGAACTGGGAGCCTTGTTATGCTGATGGGCGGGATGTAAATTGCCAACAGACACTCGGGAGAAGTGTATGGTGTTTCCTGAAACATCTAAAAAACAAAGCAACAGAGCCTAGGGCACTGCCACTTATGGTCTTATAGCTTAGGGAAATTAAAATCAAAAAGACACAGCCACCCCAAAGTTTGGGACGCCTCTGTTTACAAGAACCTCGTTTACAGTACAAGTTCAACATCGCAGAAAGTGAAAAATGGATAAAGAAGTTGTGGTATTTACTTACAAAGCAATATCCCTCAGCAATGAAATCTATGTCATCAGGCCCTTAGCAGCACAATGAGTGGATTCAGGTATGATGATTCTAACTGAAATAAGTCACACAGAAAAAGAAACATCATAAGATATCAGTAATACACGGAATGGAAACTTGGCTACACAGGAACTGAATTACAGAACAGAACAGGGTCTCAAATTTAGAAAACCAACTTATGCTTGCTTAAGGGTAAAGGTGAGTTGGGGTGCTGCATAAAACCAGAGATTGAAATGAGCACAGTAAAGTTCCTTAAGTCAAATATGGAATAGACAAGAGCTACTCCTTGCTCAACGAAATGGACTCAACACCGCATATTAAACGCCTAAGAATGTACCTGACTAGTAAGTATCGTAAAACCTATGGATTGCTATGTCTCCAAAAGAGAATCAAGCATGTGTACAGGGGCATAAACGCAGCAGTGATAGGATTGGAGAGGTTCGGTGAGCAAATGAAGACCCTTTGAAGTCATATTGCATGGTACCCATTCCACGGGTCTCAACTCTCCAGGTTTAAGGTATTCTTCCTTCAGCTAAAACATGCATGTGGAACCCAAGTATGATCAACCATGTGAACGGGAGACGTGTTCAAATATGTCTCAGTTTTCCTCCCCTGGTACTCGGGTGCAACATTCCAGACGCTTTACTAACACTCTCCCCACTTGGAGAGTCAGCGCCTTTAACCTCCTGTTTGGCCCAGTTTGCAATTTCTGCGGAAGATGAACAGGAATAGCGAGAACAAATGAGAGGCTAGCTGGAGGTGTCTGGACGGGCAAATTTAACTCTCATTTCCCACCAGGAAGAGGAAATAACCAAAGGCTCAGCGTGCCGTACCGGAACCAGATTAGGGCCTGAAGCCATCCTGCGGTGTTGCGGCCAGCTCAGAAGAAAGCGAGTTGAAGAAAGGAGCTCAGGGGCACTGTAATTCACAAACCTGCAGAGTTATAAATGACAGCTATCGTCCAAAAATAGACTGAAGTAAGGCTGCCAAGAGGACTTGAAAGCGGGGCAGAATTGCAGGAAACCGATTTCAGGAGGTAGACTGGAATTGCATTGAAAGCATAGGAAAAGAGGCAGAACGTCCACAATGATGCACTTGGCCAAAAAGGGCGTATGCGTTTTTTCCTGAATATATTCAGGAAAAAACGCATACGCCCTTTTTGGCCAACCAAGCAAGCTTGCAAAGGAAATCTGCACTACAATGAAGTCTCACTTCCCCCCGGTCAAAAGGGCATCTGAAAAAAGTGTAAAATCCAGAAAGGCAGGACAGGCCATGGAGAACTGGGAGCCTTGTTATGCTGATGGGCGGGATGTAAATTGCCAACAGACACTCGGGAGAAGTGTATGGTGTTTCCTGAAACATCTAAAAAACAAAGCAACAGAGCCTAGGGCACTGCCACTTATGGTCTTATAGCTTAGGGAAATTAAAATCAAAAAGACACAGCCACCCCAAAGTTTGGGACGCCTCTGTTTACAAGAACCTCGTTTACAGTACAAGTTCAACATCGCAGAAAGTGAAAAATGGATAAAGAAGTTGTGGTATTTACTTACAAAGCAATATCCCTCAGCAATGAAATCTATGTCATCAGGCCCTTAGCAGCACAATGAGTGGATTCAGGTATGATGATTCTAACTGAAATAAGTCACACAGAAAAAGAAACATCATAAGATATCAGTAATACACAGAATGTAAACTTGGCTACACAGGAACTGAATTACAGAACAGAACAGGGTCTCAAATTTAGAAAACCAACTTATGCTTGCTTAAGGGTAAAGGTGAGTTGGGGTGCTGCATAAAACCAGAGATTGAAATGAGCACAGATAAAGTTCCTTAAGTCAAATATGGAATAGACAAGAGCTACTCCTTGCTCAACGAAATGGACTCAACACCGCATATTAAACGCCTAAGAATGTACCTGACTAGTAAGTATCTTAAAACCTATGGATTGCTATGTCTCCAAAAGAGAATCAAGCATGTGTACAGGGGCATAAACGCAGCAGTGATAGGATTAGAGAGGTTCGGTGAGCAAATGAAGACCCTTTGAAGTCATATTGCATGGTACCCATTCCACGGGTCTCAACTCTCCAGGTTTAAGGTATTCTTCCTTCAGCTAAAACATGCATGTGGAACCCAAGTATGATAAACCATGTGAACGGGAGACGTGTTCAAATATGTCTCAGTTTTCCTCCCCTGGTACTCGGGTGCAACATTCCAGACGCTTTACTAACACTCTCCTCACTTGGAGAGTCAGCGCCTTTAACCTACTGTTTGGCCCAGTTTGCAATTTCTGCGGAAGATGAACAGGAATAAAAAACGCATACGCCCTTTTTGGCCAACCAAGCAAGCTTGCAAAGGAAATCTGCACTACAATGAAGTCTCACTTCCCCCCGGTCAAAAGGGCCATCTGAAAAAAGTGTAAAATCCAGAAAGGCAGGATAGGCCATGGAGAACTGGGAGCCTTGTTATGCTGATGGGCGGGATGTAAATTGCCAACAGACACTCGGGAGAAGTGTATGGTGTTTCCTGAAACATCTAAAAAACAAAGCAACAGAACCTAGGGCACTTCCACTTATGGTCCTATAGCTTAGGGAAATTAAAATCAAAAAGACACAGCCACCCCAAAGTTTGGAACGGCTCTGTTTACAAGAACCTCGTTTACAGTACAAGTTCAACATCGCAGAAAGTGAAAAATGGATAAAGAAGTTGTGGTATTTACTTACAAAGCAATATCACTCAGCAATGAAATCTGTGTCATCAGGCCCTTAGCAGCACAATGAGTGGATTCAGGTATGATGATTCTAACTGAAATAAGTCACACAGAAAAAGAAACATCATAAGATATCAGTAATACACGGAATGTAAACTTGGCTACACAGGAACTGAATTACAGAACAGAACAGGGTCTCAAATTTAGAAAACCAACTTATTCTTGCTTAAGGGTAAAGGTGAGTTGGGGTGCAGCATAAAACCAGAGATTGAAATGAGCACAGATAAAGTTCCTTAAGCCAAATATGGAATAGACAAGAGCTACTCCTTGCTCAACGAAATGGACTCAACACCGCATATTAAACGCCTAAGAATGTACCTGACTAGTAAGTATCGTAAAACCTATGGATTGCTATGTCTATGAAAGAGAATCAAGCATGTGTACAGGGGCATAAATGCAGCAGTGATAGGATTGGAGAGGTTCGGTGAGCAAATGAAGACCCTTTGAAGTCATATTGCATGGTACCCATTCCACGGGTCTCAACTCTCCAGGTTTAAGGTATTCTTCCTTCAGCTAAAACATGCATGTGGAACCCAAGTATGATCAACCATGTGAACGGGAGACGTGTTCAAATATGTCTCAGTTTTCCTCCCCTGGTACTCGGGTGCAACATTCCAGACGCTTTACTAACACTCTCCCCACTTGGAGAGTCAGCGCCTTTAACCTCCTGTTTGGCCCAGTTTGCAATTTCTGCGGAAGATGAACAGGAATAGCGAGAACAAATGAGAGGCTAGCTGGAGGTGTCTGGACGGGCAAATTTAACTCTCATTTCCCACCAGGAAGAGGAAATAACCAAAGGCTCAGCGTGCCGTACCGGAACCAGATTAGGGCCTGAAGCCATCCTGCGGTGTTGCGGCCAGGTCACAAGAAAGCGAGTTGAAGAAAGGAGCTCAGGGGCACTGTAATTCACAAACCTGCAGAGTTATAAATGACAGCTATCGTCCAAAAATAGACTGAAGTAAGGCTGCCAAGAGGACTTGAAAGCGGGGCAGAATTGCAGGAAACCAATTTCAGGAGGTAGACTGGAATTGCATTGAAAGCATAGGAAAAGAGGCAGAACGTCCACAATGATGCACTTGGCCAAAAAGGGCGTATGCGTTTTTTCCTGAATATATTCAGGAAAAAACGCATACGCCCTTTTTGGCCAACCAAGCAAGCTTGCAAAGGAAATCTGCACTACAATGAAGTCTCACTTCCCCCCGGTCAAAAGGGCCATCTGAAAAAAGTGTAAAATCCAGAAAGGCAGGACAGGCCATGGAGAACTGGGAGCCTTGTTATGCTGACGGGCGGGATGTAAATTGCCAACAGACACTCGGGAGAAGTGTATGGTGTTTCCTGAAACATCTAAAAAACAAAGCAACAGAGCCTAGGGCACTGCCACTTATGGTCTTATAGCTTAGGGAAATTAAAATCAAAAAGACACAGCCACCCCAAAGTTTGGGACGCCTCTGTTTACAAGAACCTCGTTTACAGTACAAGTTCAACATCGCAGAAAGTGAAAAATGGATAAAGAAGTTGTGGTATTTACTTACAAAGCAATATCACTCAGCAATGAAATCTATGTCATCAGGCCCTTAGCATCACAATGAGTGGATTCAGGTATGATGATTCTAACTGAAATAAGTCACACAGAAAAAGAAACATCATAAGATATCAGTAATACACGGAATGTAAACTTGGCTACACAGGAACTGAATTACAGAACAGAACAGGGTCTCAAATTTAGAAAACCAAGTTATGCTTGCTTAAGGGTAAAGGTGAGTTGGGGTGCTGCATAAAACCAGAGATTGAAATGAGCACAGATAAAGTTCCTTAAGTCAAATATGGAATAGACAAGAGCTACTCCTTGCTCAATGAAATGGACTCAACACCGCATATTAAACGCCTAAGAATGTACCTGACTAGTAAGTATCGTAAAACCTATGGATTGCTATGTCTCCAAAAGAGAATCAAGCATGTGTACAGGGGCATAAACGCAGCAGTGATAGGATTGGAGAGGTTCGGTGAGCAAATGAAGACCCTTTGAAGTCATATTGCATGGTACCCATTCCACGGGTCTCAACTCTCCAGGTTTAAGGTATTCTTCCTTCAGCTAAAACATGCATGTGGAACCCAAGTATGATCAACCATGTGAACGGGAGACGTGTTCAAATATGTCTCAGTTTTCCTCCCCTGGTACTCGGGTGCAACATTCCAGACGCTTTACTAACACTCTCCCCACTTGGAGAGTCAGCGCCTTTAACCTCCTGTTTGGCCCAGTTTGCAATTTCTGCGGAAGATGAACAGGAATAGCGAGAACAAATGAGAGGCTAGCTGGAGGTGTCTGGACGGGCAAATTTAACTCTCATTTCCCACCAGGAAGAGGAAATAACCAAAGGCTCAGCGTGCCGTACCAGAACCAGATTAGGGCCTGAAGCCATCCTGCGGTGTTGCGGCCAGCTCAGAAGAAAGCGAGTTGAAGAAAGGAGCTCAGGGGCACTGTAATTCACAAACCTGCAGAGTTATAAATGACAGCTATCGTCCAAAAATAGACTGAAGTAAGGCTGCCAAGAGGACTTGAAAGCGGGGCAGAATTGCAGGAAACCGATTTCAGGAGGTAGACTGGAATTGCATTGAAAGCATAGGAAAAGAGGCAGAACGTCCACAATGATGCACTTGGCCAAAAAGGGCGTATGCGTTTTTTCCTGAATATATTCAGGAAAAAACGCATACGCCCTTTTTGGCCAACCAAGCAAGCTTGCAAAGGAAATCTGCACTACAATGAAGTCTCACTTCCCCCCGGTCAAAAGGGCATCTGAAAAAAGTGTAAAATCCAGAAAGGCAGGACAGGCCATGGAGAACTGGGAGCCTTGTTATGCTGATGGGCGGGATGTAAATTGCCAACAGACACTCGGGAGAAGTGTATGGTGTTTCCTGAAACATCTAAAAAACAAAGCAACAGAGCCTAGGGCACTGCCACTTATGGTCTTATAGCTTAGGGAAATTAAAATCAAAAAGACACAGCCACCCCAAAGTTTGGGACGCCTCTGTTTACAAGAACCTCGTTTACAGTACAAGTTCAACATCGCAGAAAGTGAAAAATGGATAAAGAAGTTGTGGTATTTACTTACAAAGCAATATCCCTCAGCAATGAAATCTATGTCATCAGGCCCTTAGCAGCACAATGAGTGGATTCAGGTATGATGATTCTAACTGAAATAAGTCACACAGAAAAAGAAACATCATAAGATATCAGTAATACACGGAATGGAAACTTGGCTACACAGGAACTGAATTACAGAACAGAACAGGGTCTCAAATTTAGAAAACCAACTTATGCTTGCTTAAGGGTAAAGGTGAGTTGGGGTGCTGCATAAAACCAGAGATTGAAATGAGCACAGTAAAGTTCCTTAAGTCAAATATGGAATAGACAAGAGCTACTCCTTGCTCAACGAAATGGACTCAACACCGCATATTAAACGCCTAAGAATGTACCTGACTAGTAAGTATCGTAAAACCTATGGATTGCTATGTCTCCAAAAGAGAATCAAGCATGTGTACAGGGGCATAAACGCAGCAGTGATAGGATTGGAGAGGTTCGGTGAGCAAATGAAGACCCTTTGAAGTCATATTGCATGGTACCCATTCCACGGGTCTCAACTCTCCAGGTTTAAGGTATTCTTCCTTCAGCTAAAACATGCATGTGGAACCCAAGTATGATCAACCATGTGAACGGGAGACGTGTTCAAATATGTCTCAGTTTTCCTCCCCTGGTACTCGGGTGCAACATTCCAGACGCTTTACTAACACTCTCCCCACTTGGAGAGTCAGCGCCTTTAACCTCCTGTTTGGCCCAGTTTGCAATTTCTGCGGAAGATGAACAGGAATAGCGAGAACAAATGAGAGGCTAGCTGGAGGTGTCTGGACGGGCAAATTTAACTCTCATTTCCCACCAGGAAGAGGAAATAACCAAAGGCTCAGCGTGCCGTACCGGAACCAGATTAGGGCCTGAAGGCATCCTGCGGTGTTGCGGCCAGCTCAGAAGAAAGCGAGTTGAAGAAAGGAGCTCAGGGGCACTGTAATTCACAAACCTGCAGAGTTATAAATGACAGCTATCGTCCAAAAATAGACTGAAGTAAGGCTGCCAAGAGGACTTGAAAGCGGGGCAGAATTGCAGGAAACCGATTTCAGGAGGTAGACTGGAATTGCATTGAAAGCATAGGAAAAGAGGCAGAACGTCCACAATGATGCACTTGGCCAAAAAGGGCGTATGCGTTTTTTCCTGAATATATTCAGGAAAAAACGCATACGCCCTTTTTGGCCAACCAAGCAAGCTTGCAAAGGAAATCTGCACTACAATGAAGTCTCACTTCCCCCCGGTCAAAAGGGCATCTGAAAAAAGTGTAAAATCCAGAAAGGCAGGACAGGCCATGGAGAACTGGGAGCCTTGTTATGCTGATGGGCGGGATGTAAATTGCCAACAGACACTCGGGAGAAGTGTATGGTGTTTCCTGAAACATCTAAAAAACAAAGCAACAGAGCCTAGGGCACTGCCACTTATGGTCTTATAGCTTAGGGAAATTAAAATCAAAAAGACACAGCCACCCCAAAGTTTGGGACGCCTCTGTTTACAAGAACCTCGTTTACAGTACAAGTTCAACATCGCAGAAAGTGAAAAATGGATAAAGAAGTTGTGGTATTTACTTACAAAGCAATATCCCTCAGCAATGAAATCTATGTCATCAGGCCCTTAGCAGCACAATGAGTGGATTCAGGTATGATGATTCTAACTGAAATAAGTCACACAGAAAAAGAAACATCATAAGATATCAGTAATACACGGAATGTAAACTTGGCTACACAGGAACTGAATTACAGAACAGAACAGGGTCTCAAATTTAGAAAACCAACTTATGCTTGCTTAAGGGTAAAGGTGAGTTGGGGTGCTGCATAAAACCAGAGATTGAAATGAGCACAGATAAAGTTCCTTAAGTCAAATATGGAATAGACAAGAGCTACTCCTTGCTCAACGAAATGGACTCAACACCGCATATTAAACGCCTAAGAATGTACCTGACTAGTAAGTATCTTAAAACCTATGGATTGCTATGTCTCCAAAAGAGAATCAAGCATGTGTACAGGGGCATAAACGCAGCAGTGATAGGATTAGAGAGGTTCGGTGAGCAAATGAAGACCCTTTGAAGTCATATTGCATGGTACCCATTCCACGGGTCTCAACTCTCCAGGTTTAAGGTATTCTTCCTTCAGCTAAAACATGCATGTGGAACCCAAGTATGATAAACCATGTGAACGGGAGACGTGTTCAAATATGTCTCAGTTTTCCTCCCCTGGTACTCGGGTGCAACATTCCAGACGCTTTACTAACACTCTCCTCACTTGGAGAGTCAGCGCCTTTAACCTACTGTTTGGCCCAGTTTGCAATTTCTGCGGAAGATGAACAGGAATAAAAAACGCATACGCCCTTTTTGGCCAACCAAGCAAGCTTGCAAAGGAAATCTGCACTACAATGAAGTCTCACTTCCCCCCGGTCAAAAGGGCCATCTGAAAAAAGTGTAAAATCCAGAAAGGCAGGACAGGCCATGGAGAACTGGGAGCCTTGTTATGCTGATGGGCGGGATGTAAATTGCCAACAGACACTCGGGAGAAGTGTATGGTGTTTCCTGAAACATCTAAAAAACAAAGCAACAGAACCTAGGGCACTTCCACTTATGGTCCTATAGCTTAGGGAAATTAAAATCAAAAAGACACAGCCACCCCAAAGTTTGGAACGGCTCTGTTTACAAGAACCTCGTTTACAGTACAAGTTCAACATCGCAGAAAGTGAAAAATGGATAAAGAAGTTGTGGTATTTACTTACAAAGCAATATCACTCAGCAATGAAATCTGTGTCATCAGGCCCTTAGCAGCACAATGAGTGGATTCAGGTATGATGATTCTAACTGAAATAAGTCACACAGAAAAAGAAACATCATAAGATATCAGTAATACACGGAATGTAAACTTGGCTACACAGGAACTGAATTACAGAACAGAACAGGGTCTCAAATTTAGAAAACCAACTTATTCTTGCTTAAGGGTAAAGGTGAGTTGGGGTGCAGCATAAAACCAGAGATTGAAATGAGCACAGATAAAGTTCCTTAAGCCAAATATGGAATAGACAAGAGCTACTCCTTGCTCAACGAAATGGACTCAACACCGCATATTAAACGCCTAAGAATGTACCTGACTAGTAAGTATCGTAAAACCTATGGATTGCTATGTCTATGAAAGAGAATCAAGCATGTGTACAGGGGCATAAATGCAGCAGTGATAGGATTGGAGAGGTTCGGTGAGCAAATGAAGACCCTTTGAAGTCATATTGCATGGTACCCATTCCACGGGTCTCAACTCTCCAGGTTTAAGGTATTCTTCCTTCAGCTAAAACATGCATGTGGAACCCAAGTATGATCAACCATGTGAACGGGAGACGTGTTCAAATATGTCTCAGTTTTCCTCCCCTGGTACTCGGGTGCAACATTCCAGACGCTTTACTAACACTCTCCCCACTTGGAGAGTCAGCGCCTTTAACCTCCTGTTTGGCCCAGTTTGCAATTTCTGCGGAAGATGAACAGGAATAGCGAGAACAAATGAGAGGCTAGCTGGAGGTGTCTGGACGGGCAAATTTAACTCTCATTTCCCACCAGGAAGAGGAAATAACCAAAGGCTCAGCGTGCCGTACCGGAACCAGATTAGGGCCTGAAGCCATCCTGCGGTGTTGCGGCCAGGTCACAAGAAAGCGAGTTGAAGAAAGGAGCTCAGGGGCACTGTAATTCACAAACCTGCAGAGTTATAAATGACAGCTATCGTCCAAAAATAGACTGAAGTAAGGCTGCCAAGAGGACTTGAAAGCGGGGCAGAATTGCAGGAAACCGATTTCAGGAGGTAGACTGGAATTGCATTGAAAGCATAGGAAAAGAGGCAGAACGTCCACAATGATGCACTTGGCCAAAAAGGGCGTATGCGTTTTTTCCTGAATATATTCAGGAAAAAACGCATACGCCCTTTTTGGCCAACCAAGCAAGCTTGCAAAGGAAATCTGCACTACAATGAAGTCTCACTTCCCCCCGGTCAAAAGGGCCATCTGAAAAAAGTGTAAAATCCAGAAAGGCAGGACAGGCCATGGAGAACTGGGAGCCTTGTTATGCTGATGGGCGGGATGTAAATTGCCAACAGACACTCGGGAGAAGTGTATGGTGTTTCCTGAAACATCTAAAAAACAAAGCAACAGAGCCTAGGGCACTGCCACTTATGGTCTTATAGCTTAGGGAAATTAAAATCAAAAAGACACAGCCACCCCAAAGTTTGGGACGCCTCTGTTTACAAGAACCTCGTTTACAGTACAAGTTCAACATCGCAGAAAGTGAAAAATGGATAAAGAAGTTGTGGTATTCACTTACAAAGCAATATCACTCAGCAATGAAATCTATGTCATCAGGCCCTTAGCATCACAATGAGTGGATTCAGGTATGATGATTCTAACTGAAATAAGTCACACAGAAAAAGAAACATCATAAGATATCTGTAATACACGGAATGTAAACTTGGCTACACAGGAACTGAATTACAGAACAGAACAGGGTCTCAAATTTAGAAAACCAACTTATGCTTGCTTAAGGGGAAAGGTGAGTTGGGGTGCTGCATAAAACCAGAGATTGAAATGAGCACAGATAAAGTTCCTTAAGTCAAATATGGAATAGACAAGAGCTACTCCTTGCTCAACGAAATGGACTCAACACCGCATATTAAACGCCTAAGAATGTACCTGACTAGTAAGTATCTTAAAACCTATGGATTGCTATGTCTCCGAAAGAGAATCAAGCATGTGTACAGGGGCATAAACGCAGCAGTGATAGGACTGGAGAGGTTCGGTGAGCAAATGAAGACCCTTTGAATTCATATTGCATGGTACCCATTCCACGGGTCTCAACTCTCCAGGTTTAAGGTATTCTTCCTTCAGCTAAAACATGCATGTGGAACCCAAGTATGATCAACCATGTGAACGGGAGACGTGTTCAAATATGTCTCAGTTTTCCTCCCCTGGTACTCGGGTGCAACATTCCAGACACTTTAGTAACACTCTCCTCACTTGGAGAGTCAGCGCCTTTAACCTACTGTTTGGCCCAGTTTGCAATTTCTGCGGAAGATGAACAGGAATAAAAAACGCATACGCCCTTTTTGGCCAACCAAGCAAGCTTGCAAAGGAAATCTGCACTACAATGAAGTCTCACTTCCCCCCGGTCAAAAGGGCCATCTGAAAAAAGTGTAAAATCCAGAAAGGCAGGACAGGCCATGGAGAACTGGGAGCCTTGTTATGCTGATGGGCGGGATGTAAATTGCCAACAGACACTCGGGAGAAGTGTATGGTGTTTCCTGAAACATCTAAAAAACAAAGCAACAGAACCTAGGGCACTTCCACTTATGGTCCTATAGCTTAGGGAAATTAAAATCAAAAAGACACAGCCACCCCAAAGTTTGGAACGGCTCTGTTTACAAGAACCTCGTTTACAGTACAAGTTCAACATCGCAGAAAGTGAAAAATGGATAAAGAAGTTGTGGTATTCACTTACAAATCAATATCACTCAGCAATGAAATCTATGTCATCAGGCCCTTAGCAGCACAATGAGTGGATTCAGGTATGATGATTCTAACTGAAATAAGTCACACAGAAAAAGAAACATCATAAGATATCAGTAATACACGGAATGTAAACTTGGCTACACAGGAACTGAATTACAGAACAGAACAGGGTCTCAAATTTAGAAAACCAACTTATGCATGCTTAAGGGTAAAGGTGAGTTGGGGTGCTGCATAAACCAGAGATTGAAATGAGCACAGATAAAGTTCCTTAAGTCAAATATGGAATAGACAAGGGCTACTCCTTGCTCAACAAAATGGACTCAACACCGAATATTAAACGCCTAAGAATGTACCTGACTAGTAAGTATCTTAAAACCTATGGATTGCTATGTCTCCAAAAGAGAATCAAGCATGTGTACAGGGGCATAAACGCAGCAGTGATAGGATTAGAGAGGTTCGGTGAGCAAATGAAGACCCTTTGAAGTCATATTGCATGGTACCCATTCCACGGGTCTCAACTCTCCAGGTTTAAGGTATTCTTCCTTCAGCTAAAACATGCATGTGGAACCCAAGTATGATCAACCATGTGAACGGGAGACGTGTTCAAATATGTCTCAGTTTTCCTCCCCTGGTACTCGGGTGCAACATTCCAGACGCTTTACTAACACTCTCCCCACTTGGAGAGTCAGCGCCTTTAAACTCCTGTTTGGCCCAGTTTGCAATTTCTGCGGAAGATGAACAGGAATAAAAAACGCATACGCCATTTTTGGCCAACCAAGCAAGCTTGCAAAGGAAATCTGCACTACAATGAAGTCTCACTTCCCCCCGGTCAAAAGGGCCATCTGAAAAAAGTGTAAAATCCAGAAAGGCAGGACAGGCCATAGAGAACTGGGAGCCTTGTTATGCTGATGGGCGGGATGTAAATTGCCAACAGACACTGGGGAGAAGTGTATGGTGTTTCCTGAAACATCTAAAAAACAAAGCAACAGAACCTAGGGCACTTCCACTTATGGTCCTAGAGCTTAGGGAAATTAAAATCAAAAAGACACAGCCACCCCAAAGTTTGGAACGGCTCTGTTTACAAGAACCTCGTTTACAGTACAAGTTCAACATCGCAGAAAGTGAAAAATGGATAAAGAACTTGTGGTATTTACTTACAAAGCAATATCACTCAGCAATGAAATCTGTGTCATCAGGCCCTTAGCAGCACAATGAGTGGATTCAGGTATGATGATTCTAACTGAAGTAAGTCACACAGAAAAAGAAACATCATAAGATATCAGTAATACACGGAATGTAAACTTGGCTACACAGGAACTGAATTACAGAACAGAACAGGGTCTCAAATTTAGAAAACCAACTTATTCTTGCTTAAGGGTAAAGGTGAGTTGGAGTGCTGCATAAAACCAGAGATTGAAATGAGCACAGATAAAGTTCCTTAAGTCAAATATGGAATAGACAAGAGCTACTCCTTGCTCAACGAAATGGACTCAACACCACATATTAAACGCCTAAGAATGTGCCTGACTAGTAAGTATCTTAAAACCTATGGATTGCTATGTCTCCGAAAGAGAATCAAGCATGTGTACAGGGGCATAAACGCAGCAGTGATAGGATTGGAGAGGTTCGGTGAGCAAATGAAGACCCTTTGAAGTCATATTGCATGGTACCCATTCCACGGGTCTCAACTCTCCAGGTTTAAGGTATTCTTCCTTCAGCTAAAACATGCATGTGGAACCCAAGTATGATCAACCATGTGAACGGGAGACGTGTTCAAATATGTCTCAGTTTTCCTCCCCTGGTACTCGGGTGCAACATTCCAGACACTTTACTAACACTCTCCCCACTTGGAGAGTCAGCGCCTTTAACCTCCTGTTTGGCCCAGTTTGCAATTTCTGCGGAAGATGAACAGGAATAGCGAGAACCAATGAGAGACTAGCTGGAGGTGTCTGGACGGGCAAATTTAACTCTCATTTCCCACCAGAAAGAGGAAATAACCAAAGGCTCAGCGTGCCGTGCCGGAACCAGATTAGGGCCTGAAGCCATCCTGCGGTGTTGCGGCCAGGTCACAAGAAAGCAAGTTGAAGAAAGGAGCTCAGGGGCACTGTAATTCTCAAACCTGCAGAGTTATAAATGACAGCTATCGTCCAAAAATAGACTGAAGTAAGGCTCCCAAGAGGACTTGAAAGCGGGGCAGAATTGCAGGAAACCGATTTCAGGAGGTAGACTGGAATTGCATTGAAAGCTTAGGAAAAGAGGCAGAACGTCCACAATGATGCACTTGGCCAAAAAGGGTGTATGCGTTTTTTCCTGAATATATTCAGGAAAAAACGCATACGCCCTTTTTGGCCAACCAAGCAAGCTTGCAAAGGAAACCTGCACTACAATGAAGTCTCACTTCCCCCCGGTCAAAAGGGCCATCTGAAAAAAGTGTAAAATCCAGAAAGGCAGGACAGGCCATGGAGAACTGGGAGCCTTGTTATGCTGATGGGCGGGATGTAAATTGCCAACAACCACTCGGGAGAAGTGTATGGTGTTTCCTGAAACATCTAAAAAAGAAAGCAACAGAGCCTAGGGCACTTCCACTTATGGTCCTATAGCTTAGGGAAATTAAAATCAAAAAGACACAGCCACCCCAAAGTTTGGAACGGCTCTGTTTACAAAAACCTCGTTTACAGTACAAGTTCAACATCGCAGAAAGTGAAAAATGGATAAAGAAGTTGTGGTATTCACTTACAAAGCAATATCACTCAGCAATGAAATCTATGTCATCAGGCCGTTAGCAGCACAATGAGTGGATTCAGGTATGATGATTCTAACTGAAATAAGTCACACAGAAAAAGAAACATCATAAGATATCAGTAATACACGGAATGGAAACTTGGCTCCAGAGGAACTGAATTACAGAACAGAACAGGGTCTCAAATTTAGAAAACCAACTTATGCTTGCTTAAGGGTAAAAGTGAGTTGGGGTGCTGCATAAAACCAGAGATTGAAATGAGCACAGATAAAGTTCCTTAAGCCAAATATGGAATAGACAAGAGGTACTCCTTGCTCAACGAAATGGACTCAACACCCCATATTAAACGCCTAAGAATGTACCTGACTAGTAAGTATCTTAAAACCTATGGATTGCTATGTCTCCGAAAGAGAATCAAGCATGTGTACAGGGGCATAAACGCAGCAGTGATAGGATTGGAGAGGTTCGGTGAGCAAATGAAGACCCTTTGAAGTCATATTGCATGGTACCCATTCCACGGGTTTCAACTACCCAGGTTTAAGGTATTCTTCCTTCAGCTAAAACATGCATGTGGAACCTAGAGTATGATCAACCATGTGATCGGGAGACGTGTTCAAATATGTCTCAGTTTTCCTCCCCTGGTACTCGGGTGCAACATTCCAGACGCTTTACTAACACTCTCCCCACTTGGAGAGTCAGCGCCTTTAACCAACCTCCTGTTTGGCCCAGTTTGCAATTTCTGCGGAAGATGAACAGGAATAGCGAGAACCAATGAGAGGCTAGCTGGAGGTGTCTGGACGGGCAAATTTAACTCTCATTTCCCACCAGGAAGAGGAAATAACCAAAGGCTCAGCGTGCCGTACCGGAACCAGATTAGGGCCTGAAGCCATCCTGCGGTGTTGCGGCCAGCTCAAAAGAAAGCGAGTTGAAGAAAGGAGCTCAGGGGCACTGTAATTCACAAACCTGCAGAGTTATAAATGACAGCTATCGTCCAAAAATAGACTGAAGTAAGGCTGCCAAGAGGACTTGAAAGCGGGGCAGAATTGCAGGAAACCGATTTCAGGAGGTAGACTGGAATTGCATTGAAAGCATAGGAAAAGAGGCAGAACGTCCACAATGATGCACTTGGCCAAAAAGGGCGTATGCGTTTTTTCCTGAATATATTCAGGAAAAAACGCATACGCACTTTTTGGCCAACCAAGCAAGCTTGCAAAGGAAATCTGCACTACAATGAAGTCTCACTTCCCCCCGGTCAAAAGGGCCATCTGAAAAAAGTCTAAAATCCAGAAAGGCAGGACAGGCCATGGAGAACTGGGAGCCTTGTTATGCTGATGGGCGGGATGTAAATTGCCAACAACCACTCGGGAGAAGTGTATGGTGTTTCCTGAAACATCTAAAAAAGAAAGCAACAGAACCTAGGGCACTGCCACTTATGGTCCTATAGCTTAGGGAAATTAAAATCAAAAAGACACAGCCACCCCAAAGTTTGGAACGGCTCTGTTTACAAGAACCTCATTTACAGTACAAGTTCAACATCGCAGAAAGTGAAAAATGGATAAAGAAGTTGTGGTATTTACTTACAAAGCAATATCACTCAGCAATGAAATCTGTGTCATCAGGCCCTTAGCAGCACAATGAGTGGATTCAGGTATGATGATTCTAACTGAAATAAGTCACACAGAAAAAGAAACATCATAAGATATCAGTAATACACGGAATGTAAACTTGGCTACACAGGAACTGAATTACAGAACAGAACAGGGACTCAAATTTAGAAAACCTACTTATTCTTACTTAAGGGTAAAGGTGAGTTGGGGTGCTGCATAAAACCAGAGATTGAAATGAGCACAGATAAAGTTCCTTAAGCCAAATATGGAATAGACAAGAGCTACTCCTTGCTCAACGAAATGGACTCAACACCCCATATTAAACGCCTAAGAATGTACCTGACTAGTAAGTATCTTAAAACCTATGGATTGCTATGTCTCCAAAAGAGAATCAAGCATGTGTACAGGGGCATAAACGCAGCAGTGATAGGATTGGAGAGGTTCGGTGAGCAAATGAAGACCCTTTGAAGTCATATTGCATGGTACCCATTCCACGGTTTTCAACTACCCAGGTTTAAGGTATTCTTCCTTCAGCTAAAACATGCATGTGGAACCTAGAGTATGATCAACCATGTGATCGGGAGACGTGTTCAAATATGTCTCAGTTTTCCTCCCCTGGTACTCGGGTGCAACATTCCAGACGCTTTACTAACACTCTCCCCACTTGGAGAGTCAGTCCCTTTAACCTCCTGTTTGGCCCAGTTTGCAATTTCTGCGGAAGATGAACAGGAATAGCGAGAACCAATGAGAGGCTAGCTGGAGGTGTCTGGCCGGGCAAATTTAACTCTCATTTCCCACCAGGAAGAGGAATTAACCGAAGGCTCAGCATGCCGGGCCGGAAACAGTTTAGGGCCTGAAGCCATCCTGCGGTGTTGCGGCCAGGTCACAAGAAAGCGAGTTGAAGAAAGGAGCTCAGGGGCACTGTAATTCACAAACCTGCAGAGTTATAAATGACAGCTATCGTCCAAAAATAGACTGAAGTAAGGCTGCCAAGAGGACTTGAAAGCGGGGCAGAATTGCAGGAAACCGATTTCAGGAGGTAGACTGGAATTGCATTGAAAGCATAGGAAAAGAGGCAGAACGTCCACAATGATGCACTTGGCCAAAAAGGGCGTATGCGTTTTTTCCTGAATATATTCAGGAAAAAACGCATACGCCCTTTTTGGCCAACCAAGCAAGCTTGCAAAGGAAATCTGCACTACAATGAAGTCTCACTTCCCCCCGGTCAAAAGGGCCATCTGAAAAAAGTGTAAAATCCAGAAAGGCAACAGGCCATTGAGAACTGGGAGCCTTGTTATGCTGATGGGCGGGATGTAAATTGCCAACAGACACTGGGGAGAAGTGTATGGTGTTTCCTGAAACATCTAAAAAACAAAGCAACAGAGCCTAGGGCACTTCCACTTATGGTCCTATAGCTTAGGGAAATTAAAATCAAAAAGACACAGCCACCCCAAAGTTTGGAACGGCTCTGTTTACAAGAACCTCGTTTACAGTACAAGTTCAACATCGCAGAAAGTGAAAAATGGATAAAGAAGTTGTGGTATTCACTTACAAAGCAATATCACTCAGCAATGAAATCTATGTCATCAGGCCCTTAGCAGCACAATGAGTGGATTCAGGTATGATGATTCTAACTGAAATAAGTCACACAGAAAAAGAAACATCATAAGATATCAGTAATACACGGAATGTAAACTTGGCTACACAGGAACTGAATTACAGAACAGAACAGGGTCTCAAATTTAGAAAACCAACTTATGCTTGCTTAAGGGTAAAGGTGAGTTGGGGTGCTGCATAAAACCAGAGATTGAAATGAGCACAGATAAAGTTCCTTAAGTCAAATATGGAATAGACAAGAGCTACTCCTTGCTCAACGAAATGGACTCAACACCGCATATTAAACGCCTAAGAATGTACCTGACTAGTAAGTATCGTAAAACCTATGGATTGCTATGTCTCCAAAAGAGAATCAAGCATGTGTACAGGGGCATAAACGCAGCAGTGATAGGATTGGAGAGGTTCGGTGAGCAAATGAAGACCCTTTGAAGTCATATTGCATGGTACCCATTCCACGGGTCTCAACTCTCCAGGTTTAAGGTATTCTTCCTTCAGCTAAAACATGCATGTGGAACCCAAGTATGATCAACCATGTGAACGGGAGACGTGTTCAAATATGTCTCAGTTTTCCTCCCCTGGTACTCGGGTGCAACATTCCAGACGCTTTACTAACACTCTCCCCACTTGGAGAGTCAGCGCCTTTAACCTCCTGTTTGGCCCAGTTTGCAATTTCTGCGGAAGATGAACAGGAATAAAAAACGCATACGCCGTTTTTGGCCAACCAAGCAAGCTTGCAAAGGAAATCTGCACTACAATGAAGTCTCACTTCCCCCCGGTCAAAAGGGCCATCTGAAAAAAGTGTAAAATCCAGAAAGGCAGGACAGGCCATAGAGAACTGGGAGCCTTGTTATGCTGATGGGCGGGATGTAAATTGCCAACAGACACTGGGGAGAAGTGTATGGTGTTTCCTGAAACATCTAAAAAACAAAGCAACAGAACCTAGGGCACTTCCACTTATGGTCCTAGAGCTTAGGGAAATTAAACTCAAAAAGACACAGCCACCCCAAAGTTTGGAACGGCTCTGTTTACAAGAACCTCGTTTACAGTACAAGTTCAACATCGCAGAAAGTGAAAAATGGATAAAGAAGTTGTGGTATTTACTTACAAAGCAATATCACTCAGCAATGAAATCTGTGTCATCAGGCCCTTAGCAGCACAATGAGTGGATTCAGGTATGATGATTCTAACTGAAGTAAGTCACACAGAAAAAGAAACATCATAAGATATCAGTAATACACGGAATGTAAACTTCGCTACACAGGAACTGAATTACAGAACAGAACAGGGTCTCAAATTTAGAAAACCAACTTATTCTTGCTTAAGGGTAAAGGTGAGTTGGAGTGCTGCATAAAACCAGAGATTGAAATGAGCACAGATAAAGTTCCTTAAGTCAAATATGGAATAGACAAGAGCTACTCCTTGCTCAACGAAATGGACTCAACACCGCATATTAAACGCCTAAGAATGTGCCTGACTAGTAAGTATCTTAAAACCTATGGATTGCTATGTCTCTGAAAGAGAATCAAGCATGTGTACAGGGGCATAAACGCAGCAGTGATAGGATTGGAGAGGTTCGGTGAGCAAATGAAGACCCTTTGAAGTCATATTGCATGGTACCCATTCCACGGGTCTCAACTCTCCAGGTTTAAGGTATTCTTCCTTCAGCTAAAACATGCATGTGGAACCCAAGTATGATCAACCATGTGAACGGGAGACGTGTTCAAATATGTCTCAGTTTTCCTCCCCTGGTACTCGGGTGCAACATTCCAGACGCTTTACTAACACTCTCCCCACTTGGAGAGTCAGCGCCTTTAACCTCCTGTTTGGCCCAGTTTGCAATTTCTGCGGAAGATGAACAGGAATAGCGAGAACCAATGAGAGACTAGCTGGAGGTGTCTGGACGGGCAAATTTAACTCTCATTTCCCACCAGAAAGAGGAAATAACCAAAGGCTCAGCGTGCCATGCCGGAACCAGATTAGGGCCTGAAGCCATCCTGCGGTGTTGCGGCCAGGTCACAAGAAAGCAAGTTGAAGAAAGGAGCTCAGGGGCACTGTAATTCTCAAACCTGCAGAGTTATAAATGACAGCTATCGTCCAAAAATAGACTGAAGTAAGGCTCCCAAGAGGACTTGAAAGCGGGGCAGAATTGCAGGAAACCGATTTCAGGAGGTAGACTGGAATTGCATTGAAAGCTTAGGAAAAGAGGCAGAACGTCCACAATGATGCACTTGGCCAAAAAGGGCGTATGCGTTTTTTCCTGAATATATTCAGGAAAAAACGCATACGCCCTTTTTGGCCAACCAAGCAAGCTTGCAAAGGAAACCTGCACTACAATGAAGTCTCACTTCCCCCCGGTCAAAAGGGCCATCTGAAAAAAGTGTAAAATCCAGAAAGGCAGGACAGGCCATGGAGAACTGGGAGCCTTGTTATGCTGATGGGCGGGATGTAAATTGCCAACAACCACTCGGGAGAAGTGTATGGTGTTTCCTGAAACATCTAAAAAACAAAGCAACAGAACCTAGGGCACTTCCACTTATGGTCCTATAGCTTAGGGAAATTAAAATCAAAAAGACACAGCCACCCCAAAGTTTGGAACGGCTCTGTTTACAAGAACCTCGTTTACAGTACAAGTTCAACATCGCAGAAAGTGAAAAATGGATAAAGAAGTTGTGGTATTCACTTACAAAGCAATATCACTCAGCAATGAAATCTGTGTCATCAGGCCCTTAGCAGCACAATGAGTGGATTCAGGTATGATGATTCTAACTGAAATAATTCACACAGAAAAAGAAACATCATAAGATATCAGTAATACACGGAATGTAAACTTGGCTACACAGGAACTGAATTACAGAACAGAACAGGGTCTCAAATTTAGAAAACCAACTTATGCTTGCTTAAGGGTAAAGGTGAGTTGGGGTGCTGCATAAAACCAGAGATTGAAATGAGCACAGATAAAGTTCCTTAAGCCAAATATGGAATAGACAAGAGCTACTCCTTGCTCAACGAAATGGACTCAACACCCCATATTAAACGCCTAAGAATGTACCTGACTAGTAAGTATCTTAAAACCTATGGATTGCTATGTCTCCGAAAGAGAATCAAGCATGTGTACAGGGGCATAAACGCAGCAGTGATAGGATTGGAGAGGTTCGGTGAGCAAATGAAGACCCTTTGAAGTCATATTGCATGGTACCCATTCCACGGGTTTCAACTACCCAGGTTTAAGGTATTCTTCCTTCAGCTAAAACATGCATGTGGAACCTAGAGTATGATCAACCATGTGATCGGGAGACGTGTTCAAATATGTCTCAGTTTTCCTCCCCTGGTACTCGGGTGCAACATTCCAGACGCTTTACTAACACTCTCCCCACTTGGAGAGTCAGTCCCTTTAACCTCCTGTTTGGCCCAGTTTGCAATTTCTGCGGAAGATGAACAGGAATAGCGAGAACCAATGAGAGGCTAGCTGGAGGTGTCTGGTCGGGCAAATTTAACTCTCATTTCCCACCAGGAAGAGGAATTAACCAAAGGCTCAGCATGCCGGGCCGGAAACAGTTTAGGGCCTGAAGCCATCCTGTGGTGTTGCGGCCAGGTCACAAGAAAGCGAGTTGAAGAAAGGAGCTCAGGGGCACTGTAATTCACAAACCTGCAGAGTTATAAATGACAGGTATCGTCCAAAAATAGACTGAAGTAAGGCTGCCAAGAGGACTTGAAAGCGGGGCAGAATTGCAGGAAACCGATTTCAGGAGGTAGACTGGAATTGCATTGAAAGCATAGGAAAAGAGGCAGAACGTCCACAATGATGCACTTGGCCAAAAAGGGCGTATGCGTTTTTTCCTGAATATATTCAGGAAAAAACGCATACGCCCTTTTTGGCCAACCAAGCAAGCTTGCAAAGGAAATCTGCACTACAATGAAGTCTCACTTCCCCCCGGTCAAAAGGGCCATCTGAAAAAAGTGTAAAATCCAGAAAGGCAACAGGCCATTGAGAACTGGGAGCCTTGTTATGCTGATGGGCGGGATGTAAATTGCCAACAACCACTCGGGAGAAGTGTATGGTGTTTCCTGAAACATCTAAAAAAGAAAACAACAGAGCCTAGGGCACTTCCACTTATGGTCCTATAGCTTAGGGAAATTAAAATCAAAAAGACACAGCCACCCCAAAGTTTGGAACGGCTCTGTTTACAAAAACCTCGTTTACAGTACAAGTTCAACATCGCAGAAAGTGAAAAATGGATAAAGAAGTTGTGGTATTCACTTACAAAGCAATATCACTCAGCAATGAAATCTATGTCATCAGGCCGTTAGCAGCACAATGAGTGGATTCAGGTATGATGATTCTAACTGAAATAAGTCACACAGAAAAAGAAACATCATAAGATATCAGTAATACACGGAATGGAAACTTGGCTCCAGAGGAACTGAATTACAGAACAGAACAGGGTCTCAAATTTAGAAAACCAACTTATGCTTGCTTAAGGGTAAAGGTGAGTTGGGGTGCTGCATAAAACCAGAGATTGAAATGAGCACAGATAAAGTTCCTTAAGCCAAATATGGAATAGACAAGAGCTACTCCTTGCTCAACGAAATGGACTCAACACCCCATATTAAACGCCTAAGAATGTACCTGACTAGTAAGTATCTTAAAACCTATGGATTGCTATGTCTCCGAAAGAGAATCAAGCATGTGTACAGGGGCATAAACGCAGCAGTGATAGGATTGGAGAGGTTCGGTGAGCAAATGAAGACCCTTTGAAGTCATATTGCATGGTACCCATTCCACGGGTTTCAACTACCCAGGTTTAAGGTATTCTTCCTTCAGCTAAAACATGCATGTGGAACCTAGAGTATGATCAACCATGTGATCGGGAGACGTGTTCAAATATGTCTCAGTTTTCCTCCCCTGGTACTCGGGTGCAACATTCCAGACGCTTTACTAACACTCTCCCCACTTGGAGAGTCAGTCCCTTTAACCTCCTGTTTGGCCCAGTTTGCAATTTCTGCGGAAGATGAACAGGAATAGCGAGAACCAATGAGAGGCTAGCTGGAGGTGTCTGGTCGGGCAAATTTAACTCTCATTTCCCACCAGGAAGAGGAATTAACCAAAGGCTCAGCATGCCGGGCCGGAAACAGTTTAGGGCCTGAAGCCATCCTGTGGTGTTGCGGCCAGGTCACAAGAAAGCGAGTTGAAGAAAGGAGCTCAGGGGCACTGTAATTCACAAACCTGCAGAGTTATAAATGACAGGTATCGTCCAAAAATAGACTGAAGTAAGGCTGCCAAGAGGACTTGAAAGCGGGGCAGAATTGCAGGAAACCGATTTCAGGAGGTAGACTGGAATTGCATTGAAAGCATAGGAAAAGAGGCAGAACGTCCACAATGATGCACTTGGCCAAAAAGGGCGTATGCGTTTTTTCCTGAATATATTCAGGAAAAAACGCATACGCCCTTTTTGGCCAACCAAGCAAGCTTGCAAAGGAAATCTGCACTACAATGAAGTCTCACTTCCCCCCGGTCAAAAGGGCCATCTGAAAAAAGTGTAAAATCCAGAAAGGCAACAGGCCATTGAGAACTGGGAGCCTTGTTATGCTGATGGGCGGGATGTAAATTGCCAACAACCACTCGGGAGAAGTGTATGGTGTTTCCTGAAACATCTAAAAAAGAAAGCAACAGAGCCTAGGGCACTTCCACTTATGGTCCTATAGCTTAGGGAAATTAAAATCAAAAAGACACAGCCACCCCAAAGTTTGGAACGGCTCTGTTTACAAAAACCTCGTTTACAGTACAAGTTCAACATCGCAGAAAGTGAAAAATGGATAAAGAAGTTGTGGTATTCACTTACAAAGCAATATCACTCAGCAATGAAATCTATGTCATCAGGCCGTTAGCAGCACAATGAGTGGATTCAGGTATGATGATTCTAACTGAAATAAGTCACACAGAAAAAGAAACATCATAAGATATCAGTAATACACGGAATGGAAACTTGGCTCCAGAGGAACTGAATTACAGAACAGAACAGGGTCTCAAATTTAGAAAACCAACTTATGCTTGCTTAAGGGTAAAGGTGAGTTGGGGTGCTGCATAAAACCAGAGATTGAAATGAGCACAGATAAAGTTCCTTAAGCCAAATATGGAATAGACAAGAGGTACTCCTTGCTCAACGAAATGGACTCAACACCGCATATTAAACGCCTAAGAATGTACCTGACTAGTAAGTATGTTAAAACCTATGGATTGCTATGTCTCCGAAAGAGAATCAAGCATGTGTACAGGGGCATAAACGCAGCAGTGATAGGATTGGAGAGGTTCGGTGAGCAAATGAAGACCCTTTGAAGTCATATTGCATGGTACCCATTCCACGGGTTTCAACTACCCAGGTTTAAGGTATTCTTCCTTCAGCTAAAACATGCATGTGGAACCTAGAGTATGATCAACCATGTGATCGGGAGACGTGTTCAAATATGTCTCAGTTTTCCTCCCCTGGTACTCGGGTGCAACATTCCAGACGCTTTACTAACACTCTCCCCACTTGGAGAGTCAGTCCCTTTAACCTCCTGTTTGGCCCAGTTTGCAATTTCTGCGGAAGATGAACAGGAATAGCGAGAACCAATGAGAGGCTAGCTGGAGGTGTCTGGTCGGGCAAATTTAACTCTCATTTCCCACCAGGAAGAGGAATTAACCAAAGGCTCAGCATGCCGGGCCGGAAACAGTTTAGGGCCTGAAGCCATCCTGTGGTGTTGCGGCCAGGTCACAAGAAAGCGAGTTGAAGAAAGGAGCTCAGGGGCACTGTAATTCACAAACCTGCAGAGTTATAAATGACAGGTATCGTCCAAAAATAGACTGAAGTAAGGCTGCCAAGAGGACTTGAAAGCGGGGCAGAATTGCAGGAAACCGATTTCAGGAGGTAGACTGGAATTGCATTGAAAGCATAGGAAAAGAGGCAGAACGTCCACAATGATGCACTTGGCCAAAAAGGGCGTATGCGTTTTTTCCTGAATATATTCAGGAAAAAACGCATACGCCCTTTTTGGCCAACCAAGCAAGCTTGCAAAGGAAATCTGCACTACAATGAAGTCTCACTTCCCCCCGGTCAAAAGGGCCATCTGAAAAAAGTGTAAAATCCAGAAAGGCAACAGGCCATTGAGAACTGGGAGCCTTGTTATGCTGATGGGCGGGATGTAAATTGCCAACAACCACTCGGGAGAAGTGTATGGTGTTTCCTGAAACATCTAAAAAAGAAAGCAACAGAGCCTAGGGCACTTCCACTTATGGTCCTATAGCTTAGGGAAATTAAAATCAAAAAGACACAGCCACCCCAAAGTTTGGAACGGCTCTGTTTACAAAAACCTCGTTTACAGTACAAGTTCAACATCGCAGAAAGTGAAAAATGGATAAAGAAGTTGTGGTATTCACTTACAAAGCAATATCACTCAGCAATGAAATCTATGTCATCAGGCCGTTAGCAGCACAATGAGTGGATTCAGGTATGATGATTCTAACTGAAATAAGTCACACAGAAAAAGAAACATCATAAGATATCAGTAATACACGGAATGGAAACTTGGCTCCAGAGGAACTGAATTACAGAACAGAACAGGGTCTCAAATTTAGAAAACCAACTTATGCTTGCTTAAGGGTAAAGGTGAGTTGGGGTGCTGCATAAAACCAGAGATTGAAATGAGCACAGATAAAGTTCCTTAAGCCAAATATGGAATAGACAAGAGGTACTCCTTGCTCAACGAAATGGACTCAACACCGCATATTAAACGCCTAAGAATGTACCTGACTAGTAAGTATGTTAAAACCTATGGATTGCTATGTCTCCGAAAGAGAATCAAGCATGTGTACAGGGGCATAAACGCAGCAGTGATAGGATTGGAGAGGTTCGGTGAGCAAATGAAGACCCTTTGAAGTCATATTGCATGGTACCCATTCCACGGGTTTCAACTACCCAGGTTTAAGGTATTCTTCCTTCAGCTAAAACATGCATGTGGAACCCAAGTATGATCAACCATGTGAATGGGAGACGTGTTCAAATATGTCTCAGTTTTCCTCCCCTGGTACTCGGGTGCAACATTCCAGACGCTTTACTAACACTCTCCCCACTTGGGGAGTCAGCGCCTTTAACCAACCTCCTGTTTGGCCCAGTTTGCAATTTCTGCGGAAGATGAACAGGAATAGCGAGAACCAATGAGAGGCTAGCTGGAGGTGTCTGGTCGGGCAAATTTAACTCTCATTTCCCACCAGGAAGAGGAATTAACCAAAGGCTCAGCATGCCGGGCCGGAAACAGTTTAGGGCCTGAAGCCATCCTGTGGTGTTGCGGCCAGGTCACAAGAAAGCGAGTTGAAGAAAGGAGCTCAGGGGCACTGTAATTCACAAACCTGCAGAGTTATAAATGACAGCTATCGTCCAAAAATAGACTGAAGTAAGGCTGCCAAGAGGACTTGAAAGCGGGGCAGAATTGCAGGAAACCGATTTCAGGAGGTAGACTGGAATTGCATTGAAAGCATAGGAAAAGAGGCAGAACGTCCACAATGATGCACTTGGCCAAAAAGGGCGTATGCGTTTTTTCCTGAATATATTCAGGAAAAAACGCATACGCCCTTTTTGGCCAACCAAGCAAGCTTGCAAAGGAAATCTGCACTACAATGAAGTCTCACTTCCCCCCGGTCAAAAGGGCCATCTGAAAAAAGTGTAAAATCCAGAAAGGCAACAGGCCATTGAGAACTGGGAGCCTTGTTATGCTGATGGGCGGGATGTAAATTGCCAACAGACACTCGGGAGAAGTGTATGGTGTTTCCTGAAACATCTAAAAAAGAAAGCAACAGAGCCTAGGGCACTGCCACTTATGGTCCTATAGCTTAGGGAAATTAAAATCAAAAAGACACAGCCACCCCAAAGTTTGGAACGGCTCTGTTTACAAAAACCTCGTTTACAGTACAAGTTCAACATCGCAGAAAGTGAAAAATGGATAAAGAAGTTGTGGTATTCACTTACAAAGCAATATCACTCAGCAATGAAATCTATGTCATCAGGCCGTTAGCAGCACAATGAGTGGATTCAGGTATGATGATTCTAACTGAAATAAGTCACACAGAAAAAGAAACATCATAAGATATCAGTAATACACGGAATGGAAACTTGGCTCCAGAGGAACTGAATTACAGAACAGAACAGGGTCTCAAATTTAGAAAACCAACTTATGCTTGCTTAAGGGTAAAGGTGAGTTGGGGTGCTGCATAAAACCAGAGATTGAAATGAGCACAGATAAAGTTCCTTAAGCCAAATATGGAATAGACAAGAGCTACTCCTTGCTCAACGAAATGGACTCAACACCCCATATTAAACGCCTAAGAATGTACCTGACTAGTAAGTATCTTAAAACCTATGGATTGCTATGTCTCCGAAAGAGAATCAAGCATGTGTACAGGGGCATAAACGCAGCAGTGATAGGATTGGAGAGGTTCGGTGAGCAAATGAAGACCCTTTGAAGTCATATTGCATGGTACCCATTCCACGGGTTTCAACTACCCAGGTTTAAGGTATTCTTCCTTCAGCTAAAACATGCATGTGGAACCTAGAGTATGATCAACCATGTGATCGGGAGACGTGTTCAAATATGTCTCAGTTTTCCTCCCCTGGTACTCGGGTGCAACATTCCAGACGCTTTACTAACACTCTCCCCACTTGGAGAGTCAGTCCCTTTAACCTCCTGTTTGGCCCAGTTTGCAATTTCTGCGGAAGATGAACAGGAATAGCGAGAACCAATGAGAGGCTAGCTGGAGGTGTCTGGTCGGGCAAATTTAACTCTCATTTCCCACCAGGAAGAGGAATTAACCAAAGGCTCAGCATGCCGGGCCGGAAACAGTTTAGGGCCTGAAGCCATCCTGTGGTGTTGCGGCCAGGTCACAAGAAAGCGAGTTGAAGAAAGGAGCTCAGGGGCACTGTAATTCACAAACCTGCAGAGTTATAAATGACAGGTATCGTCCAAAAATAGACTGAAGTAAGGCTGCCAAGAGGACTTGAAAGCGGGGCAGAATTGCAGGAAACCGATTTCAGGAGGTAGACTGGAATTGCATTGAAAGCATAGGAAAAGAGGCAGAACGTCCACAATGATGCACTTGGCCAAAAAGGGCGTATGCGTTTTTTCCTGAATATATTCAGGAAAAAACGCATACGCCCTTTTTGGCCAACCAAGCAAGCTTGCAAAGGAAATCTGCACTACAATGAAGTCTCACTTCCCCCCGGTCAAAAGGGCCATCTGAAAAAAGTGTAAAATCCAGAAAGGCAACAGGCCATTGAGAACTGGGAGCCTTGTTATGCTGATGGGCGGGATGTAAATTGCCAACAACCACTCGGGAGAAGTGTATGGTGTTTCCTGAAACATCTAAAAAAGAAAGCAACAGAGCCTAGGGCACTTCCACTTATGGTCCTATAGCTTAGGGAAATTAAAATCAAAAAGACACAGCCACCCCAAAGTTTGGAACGGCTCTGTTTACAAAAACCTCATTTACAGTACAAGTTCAACATCGCAGAAAGTGAAAAATGGATAAAGAAGTTGTGGTATTCACTTACAAAGCAATATCACTCAGCAATGAAATCTATGTCATCAGGCCGTTAGCAGCACAATGAGTGGATTCAGGTATGATGATTCTAACTGAAATAAGTCACACAGAAAAAGAAACATCATAAGATATCAGTAATACACGGAATGGAAACTTGGCTCCAGAGGAACTGAATTACAGAACAGAACAGGGTCTCAAATTTAGAAAACCAACTTATGCTTGCTTAAGGGTAAAGGTGAGTTGGGGTGCTGCATAAAACCAGAGATTGAAATGAGCACAGATAAAGTTCCTTAAGCCAAATATGGAATAGACAAGAGGTACTCCTTGCTCAACGAAATGGACTCAACACCGCATATTAAACGCCTAAGAATGTACCTGACTAGTAAGTATGTTAAAACCTATGGATTGCTATGTCTCCGAAAGAGAATCAAGCATGTGTACAGGGGCATAAAAGCAGCAGTGATAGGATTGGAGAGGTTCGGTGAGCAAATGAAGACCCTTTGAAGTCATATTGCATGGTACCCATTCCACGGGTTTCAACTACCCAGGTTTAAGGTATTCTTCCTTCAGCTAAAACATGCATGTGGAACCCAAGTATGATCAACCATGTGAATGGGAGACGTGTTCAAATATGTCTCAGTTTTCCTCCCCTGGTACTCGGGTGCAACATTCCAGACGCTTTACTAACACTCTCCCCACTTGGAGAGTCAGCGCCTTTAACCAACCTCCTGTTTGGCCCAGTTTGCAATTTCTGCGGAAGATGAACAGGAATAGCGAGAACCAATGAGAGGCTAGCTGGAGGTGTCTGGACGGGCAAATTTAACTCTCATTTCCCACCAGGAAGAGGAAATAACCAAAGGCTCAGCGTGCCGTACCGGAAGCAGATTAGGGCCTGAAGCCATCCTGCGGTGTTGCGGCCAGCTCAAAAGAAAGCGAGTTGAAGAAAGGAGCTCAGGGGCACTGTAATTCACAAACCTGCAGAGTTATAAATGACAGCTATCGTCCAAAAATAGACTGAAGTAAGGCTGCCAAGAGGACTTGAAAGCGGGGCAGAATTGCAGGAAACCGATTTCAGGAGGTAGACTGGAATTGCATTGAAAGCATAGGAAAAGAGGCAGAACGTCCACAATGATGCACTTGGCCAAAAAGGGCGTATGCGTTTTTTCCTGAATATATTCAGGAAAAAACGCATACGCACTTTTTGGCCAACCAAGCAAGCTTGCAAAGGAAATCTGCACTACAATGAAGTCTCACTTCCCCCCGGTCAAAAGGGCCATCTGAAAAAAGTGTAAAATCCAGAAAGGCAGGACAGGCCATGGAGAACTGGGAGCCTTGTTATGCTGATGGGCGGGATGTAAATTGCCAACAACCACTCCGTAGAAGTGTATGGTGTTTCCTGAAACATCTAAAAAAGAAAGCAACAGAACCTAGGGCACTGCCACTTATGGTCCTATAGCTTAGGGAAATTAAAATCAAAAAGACACAGCCACCCCAAAGTTTGGAACGGCTCTGTTTACAAGAACCTCATTTACAGTACAAGTTCAACATCGCAGAAAGTGAAAAATGGATAAAGAAGTTGTGGTATTTACTTACAAAGCAATATCACTCAGCAATGAAATCTGTGTCATCAGGCCCTTAGCAGCACAATGAGTGGATTCAGGTATGATGATTCTAACTGAAATAAGTCACACAGAAAAAGAAACATCATAAGATATCAGTAATACACGGAATGTAAACTTGGCTACACAGGAACTGAATTACAGAACAGAACAGGGACTCAAATTTAGAAAACCAACTTATTGTTACTTAAGGGTAAAGGTGAGTTGGGGTGCTGCATAAAACCAGAGATTGAAATGAGCACAGATAAAGTTCCTTAAGCCAAATATGGAATAGACAAGAGCTACTCCTTGCTCAACGAAATGGACTCAACACCCCATATTAAACGCCTAAGAATGTACCTGACTAGTAAGTATCTTAAAACCTATGGATTGCTATGTCTCCAAAAGAGAATCAAGCATGTGTACAGGGGCATAAACGCAGCAGTGATAGGATTGGAGAGGTTCGGTGAGCAAATGAAGACCCTTTGAAGTCATATTGCATGGTACCCATTCCACGGTTTTCAACTACCCAGGTTTAAGGTATTCTTCCTTCAGCTAAAACATGCATGTGGAACCTAGAGTATGATCAACCATGTGATCGGGAGACGTGTTCAAATATGTCTCAGTTTTCCTCCCCTGGTACTCGGGTGCAACATTCCAGACGCTTTACTAACACTCTCCCCACTTGGAGAGTCAGTCCCTTTAACCTCCTGTTTGGCCCAGTTTGCAATTTCTGCGGAAAATGAACAGGAATAGCGAGAACCAATGAGAGGCTAGCTGGAGGTGTCTGGCCGGGCAAATTTAACTCTCATTTCCCACCAGGAAGAGGAATTAACCGAAGGCTCAGCATGCCGGGCCGGAAACAGTTTAGGGCCTGAAGCCATCCTGCGGTGTTGCGGCCAGGTCACAAGAAAGCGAGTTGAAGAAAGGAGCTCAGGGGCACTGTAATTCACAAACCTGCAGAGTTATAAATGACAGCTATCGTCCAAAAATAGACTGAAGTAAGGCTGCCAAGAGGACTTGAAAGCGGGGCAGAATTGCAGGAAACCGATTTCAGGAGGTAGACTGGAATTGCATTGAAAGCATAGGAAAAGAGGCAGAACGTCCACAATGATGCACTTGGCCAAAAAGGGCGTATGCGTTTTTTCCTGAATATATTCAGGAAAAAACGCATACGCCCTTTTTGGCCAACCAAGCAAGCTTGCAAAGGAAATCTGCACTACAATGAAGTCTCACTTCCCCCCGGTCAAAAGGGCCATCTGAAAAAAGTGTAAAATCCAGAAAGGCAACAGGCCATTGAGAACTGGGAGCCTTGTTATGCTGATGGGCGGGATGTAAATTGCCAACAGACACTCGGGAGAAGTGTATGGTGTTTCCTGAAACATCTAAAAAAGAAAGCAACAGAGCCTAGGGCACTTCCACTTATGGTCCTATAGCTTAGGGAAATTAAAATCAAAAAGACACAGCCACCCCAAAGTTTGGAACGGCTCTGTTTACAAGAACCTCGTTTACAGTACAAGTTCAACATCGCAGAAAGTGAAAAATGGATAAAGAAGTTGTGGTATTCACTTACAAAGCAATATCACTCAGCAATGAAATCTATGCCATCAGGCCCTTAGCAGCACAATGAGTGGATTCAGGTATGATGATTCTAACTGAAATAAGTCACACAGAAAAAGAAACATCATAAGATATCAGTAATACACGGAATGTAAACTTGGCTACAGAGGAACTGAATTACAGAACAGAACAGGGTCTCAAATTTAGAAAACCAACTTATGCTTGCTTCAGGTAAAGGTGAGTTGGGGTGCTGCATAAAACCAGAGATTGAAATGAGCACAGATAAAGTTCCTTAAGCCAAATATGGAATAGACAAGAGCTACTCCTTGCTCAACGAAATGGACTCAACACCGCATATTAAACGCCTAAGAATGTACCTGACTAGTAAGTATCTTAAAACCTATGGATTGCTATGTCTCCAAAAGAGAATCAAGCATGTGTACAGGGGCATAAACGCAGCAGTGATAGGATTGGAGAGGTTCGGTGAGCAAATGAAGACCCTTTGAAGTCATATTGCATGGTACCCATTCCACGGGTTTCAACCACCCAGGTTTAAGGTATTCTTCCTTCAGCTAAAACATGCATGTGGAACCTAGAGTATGATCAACCATGTGATCGGGAGACGTGTTCAAATATGTCTCAGTTTTCCTCCCCTGGTACTCGGGTGCAACATTCCAGACGCTTTACTAACACTCTCCCCACTTGGAGAGTCAGTCCCTTTAACCTCCTGTTTGGCCCAGTTTGCAATTTCTGCGGAAGATGAACAGGAATAGTGAGAACCAATGAGAGGCTAGCTGGAGGTGTCTGGACGGGCAAATTTAACTCTCATTTCCCACCAGGAAGAGGAAATAACCAAAGGCTCAGCGTGCCGTACCGGAACCAGATTAGGGCCTGAAGTCATCCTGCGGTGTTGCGGCCAGCTCAAAAGAAAGCGAGTTGAAGAAAGGAGCTCAGGGGCACTGTAATTCACAAACCTGCAGAGTTATAAATGACAGGTATCGTCCAAAAATAGACTGAAGTAAGGCTGCCAAGAGGACTTGAAAGCGGGGCAGAATTGCAGGAAACCGATTTCAGGAGGTAGACTGGAATTGCATTGAAAGCATAGGAAAAGAGGCAGAACGTCCACAATGATGCACTTGGCCAAAAAGGGCGTATGCGTTTTTTCCTGAATATATTCAGGAAAAAACGCATACGCCCTTTTTGGCCAACCAAGCAAGCTTGCAAAGGAAATCTGCACTACAATGAAGTCTCACTTCCCCCCGGTCAAAAGGGCCATCTGAAAAAAGTGTAAAATCCAGAAAGGCAGGACAGGCCATGGAGAACAGGGAGCCTTGTTATGCTGATGGGCGGGATGTAAATTGCCAACAACCACTCGGGAGAAGTGTATGGTGTTTCCTGAAACATCTAAAAAACAAAGCAACAGAGCCTAGGGCACTTCCACTTATGGTCCTATAGCTTAGGGAAATTAAAATCAAAAAGACACAGCCACCCCAATGTTTGGAACGGCTCTGTTTACAAGAACCTCGTTTACAGTACAAGTTCAACATCGCAGAAAGTGAAAAATGGATAAAGAAGTTGTGGTATTTAGTTACAAAGCAATATCACTCAGCAATGAAATCTGTGTCATCAGGCCCTTAGCAGCACAATGAGTGGATTCAGGTATGGTGATTCTAACTGAAGTAAGTCACACAGAAAAAGAAACATCATAACATATCAGTAATACACGGAATGTAAACTTGGCTACACAGGAACTGAATTACAGAACAGAACAGGGTCTCAAATTTAGAAAACCAACTTATGCTTGCTTAAGGGGAAAGGTGAGTTGGGGTGCTGCATAAAACCAGAGATTGAAATGAGCACAGATAAAGTTCCTTAAGTCAAATATGGAATAGACAAGAGCTACTCCTTGCTCAACGAAATGGACTCAACACCGCATATTAAACGCCTAAGAATGTACCTGACTAGTAAGTATCTTAAAACCTATGGATTGCTATGTCTCTGAAAGAGAATCAAGCATGTGTACAGGGGCATAAACGCAGCAGTGATAGGATTGGAGAGGTTCGGTGAGCAAATGAAGACCCTTTGAAGTCATATTGCATGGTACCCATTCCACGGGTTTCAACTACCCAGGTTTAAGGTATTCTTCCTTCAGCTAAAACATGCATGTGGAACCTAGAGTATGATCAACCATGTGATCGGGAGACGTGTTCAAATATGTCTCAGTTTTCCTCCCCTGGTACTCGGGTGCAACATTCCAGACGCTTTACTAACACTCTCCCCACTTGGAGAGTCAGTCCCTTTAACCTCCTGTTTGGCCCAGTTTGCAATTTCTGCGGAAGATGAACAGGAATAGCGAGAACCAATGAGAGGCTAGCTGGAGGTGTCTGGACGGGCAAATTTAACTCTCATTTCCCACCAGGAAGAGGAATTAACCAAAGGCTCAGCATGCCGGGCCGGAACCAGATTAGGGCCTGAAGCCATCCTGCGGTGTTGCGGCCAGGTCACAAGAAAGCGAGTTGAAGAAAGGAGCTCAGGGGCACTGTAATTCACAAACCTGCAGAGTTATAAATGACAGCTATCGTCCAAAAATAGACTGAAGTAAGGCTGCCAAGAGGACTTGAAAGCGGGGCAGAATTGCAGGAAACCGATTTCAGGAGGTAGACTGGAATTGCATTGAAAGCATAGGAAAAGAGGCAGAACGTCCACAATGATGCACTTGGCCAAAAAGGGCGTATGCGTTTTTTCCTGAATATATTCAGGAAAAAACGCATACGCCCTTTTTGGCCAACCAAGCAAGCTTGCAAAGGAAATCTGCACTACAATGAAGTCTCACTTCCCCCCGGTCAAAAGGGCCATCTGAAAAAAGTGTAAAATCCAGAAAGGCAGGACAGGCCATGGAGAACTGGGAGCCTTGGTATGCTGATGGGCGGGATGTAAATTGCCAACAGACACTCGGGAGAAGTGTATGGTGTTTCCTGAAACATCTAAAAAACAAAGCAACAGAGCCTAGGGCACTTCCACTTATGGTCCTATACCTTAGGGAAATTAAAATCAAAAAGACACAGCCACCCCAAAGTTTGGGACGCCTCTGTTTACAAGAACCTCGTTTACAGTACAAGTTCAACATCGCAGAAAGTGAAAAATGGATAAAGAAGTTGTGGTATTTACTTACAAAGCAATATCACTCAGCAATGAAATCTGTGTCATCAGGCCCTTAGCAGCACAATGAGTGGATTCAGGTATGATGATTCTAACTGAAGTAAGTCACACAGAAAAAGAAACATCATAAGATATCAGTAATACACGGAATGTAAACTTGGCTACACAGGAACTGAATTACAGAACAGAACAGGGTCTCAAATTTAGAAAACCAACTTATGCTTGCTTAAGGGTAAAGGTGAGTTGGGGTGCTGCATAAAACCAGAGATTGAAATGAGCACAGATAAAGTTCCTTAAGTCAAATATGGATTAGACAAGAGCTACTCCTTGCTCAACGAAATGGACTCAACACCGCATATTAAACGCCTAAGAATGTACCTGACTAGTAAGTATCTTAAAACCTATGGATTGCTATGTCTCCGAAAGAGAATCAAGCATGTGTACAGGGGCATAAACGCAGCAGTGATAGGATTGGAGAGGTTCGGTGAGCAAATGAAGACCCTTTGAAGTCATATTGCATGGTACCCGTTACACGGGTCTTAACTCTCCAGGTTTAAGGTATTCTTCCTTCAGCTAAAACATGCATGTGGAACCCAAGTATGATCAACCATGTGAATGGGAGACGTGTTCAAATATGTCTCAGTTTTCCTCCCCTGGTACTCGGGTGCAACATTCCAGACGCTTTACTAACACTCTCCCCACTTGGAGAGTCAGCGCCTTTAACCTCCTGTTTGGCCCAGTTTGCAATTTCTGCGGAAGATGAACAGGAATAGCGAGAACCAATGAGAGACTAGCTGGAGGTGTCTGGACGGGCAAATTTAACTCTCATTTCCCACCAGGAAGAGGAAATAACCAAAGGCTCAGCGTGCCGTGCCGGAACCAGATTAGGGCCTGAAGCCATCCTGCGGTGTTGCGGCCAGGTCACAAGAAAGCGAGTTGAAGAAAGGAGCTCAGGGGCACTGTAATTCACAAACCTGCAGAGTTATAAATGACAGCTATCGTCCAAAAATAGACTGAAGTAAGGCTGCCAAGAGGACTTGAAAGCGGGGCAGAATTGCAGGAAACCGATTTCAGGAGGTAGACTGGAATTGCATTGAAAGCATAGGAAAAGAGGCAGAACGTCCACAATGATGCACTTGGCCAAAAAGGGCGTATGCGTTTTTTCCTGAATATATTCAGGAAAAAACGCATACGCCCTTTTTGGCCAACCAAGCAAGCTTGCAAAGGAAATCTGCACTACAATGAAGTCTCACTTCCCCCCGGTCAAAAGGGCCATCTGAAAAAAGTGTAAAATCCAGAAAGGCAACAGGCCATTGAGAACTGGGAGCCTTGCTATGCTGATGGGCGGGATGTAAATTGCCAACAACCACTCGGGAGAAGTGTATGGTGTTTCCTGAAACATCTAAAAAAGAAAGCAACAGAGCCTAGGGCACTTCCACTTATGGTCCTATAGCTTAGGGAAATTAAAATCAAAAAGACACAGCCACCCCAAAGTTTGGAACGGCTCTGTTTACAAGAACCTAGTTTACAGTACAAGTTCAACATCGCAGAAAGTGAAAAATGGATAAAGAAGTTGTGGTATTCACTTACAAAGCAATATCACTCAGCAATGAAATCTATGTCATCAGGCCCTTAGCAGCACAATGAGTGGATTCAGGTATGATGATTCTAACTGAAATAAGTCACACAGAAAAAGAAACATCATAAGATATCAGTAATACACGGAATGGAAACTTGGCTCCAGAGGAACTGAATTACAGAACAGAACAGGGTCTCAAATTTAGAAAACCAACTTATGCTTGCTTAAGGGTAAAGGTGAGTTGGGGTGCTGCATAAAACCAGAGATTGAAATGAGCACAGATAAAGTTCCTTAAGCCAAATATGGAATAGACAAGAGGTACTCCTTGCTCAACGAAATGGACTCAACACCGCATATTAAACGCCTAAGAATGTACCTGACTAGTAAGTATCTTAAAACCTATGGATTGCTATGTCTCCGAAAGAGAATCAAGCATGTGTACAGGGGCATAAACACAGCAGTGATAGGATTGGAGAGGTTCGGTGAGCAAATGAAGACCCTTTGAAGTCATATTGCATGGTACCCATTCCACGGGTTTCAACTACCCAGGTTTAAGGTATTCTTCCTTCAGCTAAAACATGCATGTGGAACCTAGAGTATGATCAACCATGTGATCGGGAGACGTGTTCAAATATGTCTCAGTTTTCCTCCCCTGGTACTCGGGTGCAACATTCCAGACGCTTTACTAACACTCTCCCCACTTGGAGAGTCAGCGCCTTTAACCTCCTGTTTGGCCCAGTTTGCAATTTCTGCGGAAGATGAACAGGAATAGCGAGAACAAATGAGAGGCTAGCTGGAGGTGTCTGGACGGGCAAATTTAACTCTCATTTCCCACCAGGAAGAGGAATTAACCAAAGGCTCAGCATGCCGTGCCGGAACCAGATTAGGGCCTGAAGCCATCCTGCGGTGTTGCGGCCAGCCCAAAAGAAAGCGAGTTGAAGAAAGGAGCTCAGGGGCAGTGTAATTCACAAACCTGCAGAGTTATAAATGACAGCTATCGTCCAAAAATAGACTGAAGTAAGGCTGCCAAGAGGACTTGAAAGCGGGGCAGAATTGCAGGAAACCGATTTCAGGAGGTAGACTGGAATTGCATTGAAAGCATAGGAAAAGAGGCAGAACGTCCACAATGATGCACTTGGCCAAAAAGGGCGTATGCGTTTTTTCCTGAATATATTCAGGAAAAAACGCATACGCCCTTTTTGGCCAACCAAGCAAGCTTGCAAAGGAAATCTGCACTACAATGAAGTCTCACTTCCCCCCGGTCAAAAGGGCCATCTGAAAAAAGTGTAAAATCCAAAAAGGCAGGACAGGCCATGGAGAACTGGGAGCCTTGTTATGCTGACGGGCGGGATGTAAATTGCCAACAGACACTCGGGAGAAGTGTATGGTGTTTCCTGAAACATCTAAAAAACAAAGCAACAGAGCCTAGGGCACTGCCACTTATGGTCTTATAGCTTAGGGAAATTAAAATCAAAAAGACACAGCCACCCCAAAGTTTGGGACGCCTCTGTTTACAAGAACCTCGTTTACAGTACAAGTTCAACATCGCAGAAAGTGAAAAATGGATAAAGAAGTTGTGGTATTTACTTACAAAGCAATATCACTCAGCAATGAAATCTATGTCATCAGGCCCTTAGCATCACAATGAGTGGATTCAGGTATGATGATTCTAACTGAAATAAGTCACACAGAAAAAGAAACATCATAAGATATCAGTAATACACGGAATGTAAACTTGGCTACACAGGAACTGAATTACAGAACAGAACAGGGTCTCAAATTTAGAAAACCAAGTTATGCTTGCTTAAGGGTAAAGGTGAGTTGGGGTGCTGCATAAAACCAGAGATTGAAATGAGCACAGATAAAGTTCCTTAAGTCAAATATGGAATAGACAAGAGCTACTCCTTGCTCAACGAAATGGACTCAACACCGCATATTAAACGCCTAAGAATGTACCTGACTAGTAAGTATCGTAAAACCTATGGATTGCTATGTCTCCAAAAGAGAATCAAGCATGTGTACAGGGGCATAAACGCAGCAGTGATAGGATTGGAGAGGTTCGGTGAGCAAATGAAGACCCTTTGAAGTCATATTGCATGGTACCCATTCCACGGGTCTCAACTCTCCAGGTTTAAGGTATTCTTCCTTCAGCTAAAACATGCATGTGGAACCCAAGTATGATCAACCATGTGAACGGGAGACGTGTTCAAATATGTCTCAGTTTTCCTCCCCTGGTACTCGGGTGCAACATTCCAGACGCTTTACTAACACTCTCCCCACTTGGAGAGTCAGCGCCTTTAACCTCCTGTTTGGCCCAGTTTGCAATTTCTGCGGAAGATGAACAGGAATAGCGAGAACAAATGAGAGGCTAGCTGGAGGTGTCTGGACGGGCAAATTTAACTCTCATTTCCCACCAGGAAGAGGAAATAACCAAAGGCTCAGCGTGCCGTACCAGAACCAGATTAGGGCCTGAAGCCATCCTGCGGTGTTGCGGCCAGCTCAGAAGAAAGCGAGTTGAAGAAAGGAGCTCAGGGGCACTGTAATTCACAAACCTGCAGAGTTATAAATGACAGCTATCGTCCAAAAATAGACTGAAGTAAGGCTGCCAAGAGGACTTGAAAGCGGGGCAGAATTGCAGGAAACCGATTTCAGGAGGTAGACTGGAATTGCATTGAAAGCATAGGAAAAGAGGCAGAACGTCCACAATGATGCACTTGGCCAAAAAGGGCGTATGCGTTTTTTCCTGAATATATTCAGGAAAAAACGCATACGCCCTTTTTGGCCAACCAAGCAAGCTTGCAAAGGAAATCTGCACTACAATGAAGTCTCACTTCCCCCCGGTCAAAAGGGCATCTGAAAAAAGTGTAAAATCCAGAAAGGCAGGACAGGCCATGGAGAACTGGGAGCCTTGTTATGCTGATGGGCGGGATGTAAATTGCCAACAGACACTCGGGAGAAGTGTATGGTGTTTCCTGAAACATCTAAAAAACAAAGCAACAGAGCCTAGGGCACTGCCACTTATGGTCTTATAGCTTAGGGAAATTAAAATCAAAAAGACACAGCCACCCCAAAGTTTGGGACGCCTCTGTTTACAAGAACCTCGTTTACAGTACAAGTTCAACATCGCAGAAAGTGAAAAATGGATAAAGAAGTTGTGGTATTTACTTACAAAGCAATATCCCTCAGCAATGAAATCTATGTCATCAGGCCCTTAGCAGCACAATGAGTGGATTCAGGTATGATGATTCTAACTGAAATAAGTCACACAGAAAAAGAAACATCATAAGATATCAGTAATACACGGAATGTAAACTTGGCTACAGAGGAACTGAATTACAGAACAGAACAGGGTCTCAAATTTAGAAAACCAACTTATGCTTGCTTCAGGTAAAGGTGAGTTGGGGTGCTGCATAAAACCAGAGATTGAAATGAGCACAGATAAAGTTCCTTAAGCCAAATATGGAATAGACAAGAGCTACTCCTTGCTCAACGAAATGGACTCAACACCGCATATTAAACGCCTAAGAATGTACCTGACTAGTAAGTATCTTAAAACCTATGGATTGCTATGTCTCCAAAAGAGAATCAAGCATGTGTACAGGGGCATAAACGCAGCAGTGATAGGATTGGAGAGGTTCGGTGAGCAAATGAAGACCCTTTGAAGTCATATTGCATGGTACCCATTCCACGGGTTTCAACCACCCAGGTTTAAGGTATTCTTCCTTCAGCTAAAACATGCATGTGGAACCTAGAGTATGATCAACCATGTGATCGGGAGACGTGTTCAAATATGTCTCAGTTTTCCTCCCCTGGTACTCGGGTGCAACATTCCAGACGCTTTACTAACACTCTCCCCACTTGGAGAGTCAGTCCCTTTAACCTCCTGTTTGGCCCAGTTTGCAATTTCTGCGGAAGATGAACAGGAATAGTGAGAACCAATGAGAGGCTAGCTGGAGGTGTCTGGACGGGCAAATTTAACTCTCATTTCCCACCAGGAAGAGGAAATAACCAAAGGCTCAGCGTGCCGTACCGGAACCAGATTAGGGCCTGAAGTCATCCTGCGGTGTTGCGGCCAGCTCAAAAGAAAGCGAGTTGAAGAAAGGAGCTCAGGGGCACTGTAATTCACAAACCTGCAGAGTTATAAATGACAGGTATCGTCCAAAAATAGACTGAAGTAAGGCTGCCAAGAGGACTTGAAAGCGGGGCAGAATTGCAGGAAACCGATTTCAGGAGGTAGACTGGAATTGCATTGAAAGCATAGGAAAAGAGGCAGAACGTCCACAATGATGCACTTGGCCAAAAAGGGCGTATGCGTTTTTTCCTGAATATATTCAGGAAAAAACGCATACGCCCTTTTTGGCCAACCAAGCAAGCTTGCAAAGGAAATCTGCACTACAATGAAGTCTCACTTCCCCCCGGTCAAAAGGGCCATCTGAAAAAAGTGTAAAATCCAGAAAGGCAGGACAGGCCATGGAGAACAGGGAGCCTTGTTATGCTGATGGGCGGGATGTAAATTGCCAACAACCACTCGGGAGAAGTGTATGGTGTTTCCTGAAACATCTAAAAAACAAAGCAACAGAGCCTAGGGCACTTCCACTTATGGTCCTATAGCTTAGGGAAATTAAAATCAAAAAGACACAGCCACCCCAATGTTTGGAACGGCTCTGTTTACAAGAACCTCGTTTACAGTACAAGTTCAACATCGCAGAAAGTGAAAAATGGATAAAGAAGTTGTGGTATTTAGTTACAAAGCAATATCACTCAGCAATGAAATCTGTGTCATCAGGCCCTTAGCAGCACAATGAGTGGATTCAGGTATGGTGATTCTAACTGAAGTAAGTCACACAGAAAAAGAAACATCATAACATATCAGTAATACACGGAATGTAAACTTGGCTACACAGGAACTGAATTACAGAACAGAACAGGGTCTCAAATTTAGAAAACCAACTTATGCTTGCTTAAGGGGAAAGGTGAGTTGGGGTGCTGCATAAAACCAGAGATTGAAATGAGCACAGATAAAGTTCCTTAAGTCAAATATGGAATAGACAAGAGCTACTCCTTGCTCAACGAAATGGACTCAACACCGCATATTAAACGCCTAAGAATGTACCTGACTAGTAAGTATCTTAAAACCTATGGATTGCTATGTCTCCGAAAGAGAATCAAGCATGTGTACAGGGGCATAAACGCAGCAGTGATAGGATTGGAGAGGTTCGGTGAGCAAATGAAGACCCTTTGAAGTCATATTGCATGGTACCCATTCCACGGGTTTCAACTACCCAGGTTTAAGGTATTCTTCCTTCAGCTAAAACATGCATGTGGAACCTAGAGTATGATCAACCATGTGATCGGGAGACGTGTTCAAATATGTCTCAGTTTTCCTCCCCTGGTACTCGGGTGCAACATTCCAGACGCTTTACTAACACTCTCCCCACTTGGAGAGTCAGTCCCTTTAACCTCCTGTTTGGCCCAGTTTGCAATTTCTGCGGAAGATGAACAGGAATAGCGAGAACCAATGAGAGGCTAGCTGGAGGTGTCTGGACGGGCAAATTTAACTCTCATTTCCCACCAGGAAGAGGAATTAACCAAAGGCTCAGCATGCCGGGCCGGAACCAGATTAGGGCCTGAAGCCATCCTGCGGTGTTGCGGCCAGGTCACAAGAAAGCGAGTTGAAGAAAGGAGCTCAGGGGCACTGTAATTCACAAACCTGCAGAGTTATAAATGACAGCTATCGTCCAAAAATAGACTGAAGTAAGGCTGCCAAGAGGACTTGAAAGCGGGGCAGAATTGCAGGAAACCGATTTCAGGAGGTAGACTGGAATTGCATTGAAAGCATAGGAAAAGAGGCAGAACGTCCACAATGATGCACTTGGCCAAAAAGGGCGTATGCGTTTTTTCCTGAATATATTCAGGAAAAAACGCATACGCCCTTTTTGGCCAACCAAGCAAGCTTGCAAAGGAAATCTGCACTACAATGAAGTCTCACTTCCCCCCGGTCAAAAGGGCCATCTGAAAAAAGTGTAAAATCCAGAAAGGCAGGACAGGCCATGGAGAACTGGGAGCCTTGGTATGCTGATGGGCGGGATGTAAATTGCCAACAGACACTCGGGAGAAGTGTATGGTGTTTCCTGAAACATCTAAAAAACAAAGCAACAGAGCCTAGGGCACTTCCACTTATGGTCCTATACCTTAGGGAAATTAAAATCAAAAAGACACAGCCACCCCAAAGTTTGGGACGCCTCTGTTTACAAGAACCTCGTTTACAGTACAAGTTCAACATCGCAGAAAGTGAAAAATGGATAAAGAAGTTGTGGTATTTACTTACAAAGCAATATCACTCAGCAATGAAATCTGTGTCATCAGGCCCTTAGCAGCACAATGAGTGGATTCAGGTATGATGATTCTAACTGAAGTAAGTCACACAGAAAAAGAAACATCATAAGATATCAGTAATACACGGAATGTAAACTTGGCTACACAGGAACTGAATTACAGAACAGAACAGGGTCTCAAATTTAGAAAACCAACTTATGCTTGCTTAAGGGTAAAGGTGAGTTGGGGTGCTGCATAAAACCAGAGATTGAAATGAGCACAGATAAAGTTCCTTAAGTCAAATATGGATTAGACAAGAGCTACTCCTTGCTCAACGAAATGGACTCAACACCGCATATTAAACGCCTAAGAATGTACCTGACTAGTAAGTATCTTAAAACCTATGGATTGCTATGTCTCCGAAAGAGAATCAAGCATGTGTACAGGGGCATAAACACAGCAGTGATAGGATTGGAGAGGTTCGGTGAGCAAATGAAGACCCTTTGAAGTCATATTGCATGGTACCCATTCCACGGGTTTCAACTACCCAGGTTTAAGGTATTCTTCCTTCAGCTAAAACATGCATGTGGAACCTAGAGTATGATCAACCATGTGATCGGGAGACGTGTTCAAATATGTCTCAGTTTTCCTCCCCTGGTACTCGGGTGCAACATTCCAGACGCTTTACTAACACTCTCCCCACTTGGAGAGTCAGCGCCTTTAACCTCCTGTTTGGCCCAGTTTGCAATTTCTGCGGAAGATGAACAGGAATAGCGAGAACAAATGAGAGGCTAGCTGGAGGTGTCTGGACGGGCAAATTTAACTCTCATTTCCCACCAGGAAGAGGAATTAACCAAAGGCTCAGCATGCCGTGCCGGAACCAGATTAGGGCCTGAAGCCATCCTGCGGTGTTGCGGCCAGCCCAAAAGAAAGCGAGTTGAAGAAAGGAGCTCAGGGGCAGTGTAATTCACAAACCTGCAGAGTTATAAATGACAGCTATCGTCCAAAAATAGACTGAAGTAAGGCTGCCAAGAGGACTTGAAAGCGGGGCAGAATTGCAGGAAACCGATTTCAGGAGGTAGACTGGAATTGCATTGAAAGCATAGGAAAAGAGGCAGAACGTCCACAATGATGCACTTGGCCAAAAAGGGCGTATGCGTTTTTTCCTGAATATATTCAGGAAAAAACGCATACGCCCTTTTTGGCCAACCAAGCAAGCTTGCAAAGGAAATCTGCACTACAATGAAGTCTCACTTCCCCCCGGTCAAAAGGGCCATCTGAAAAAAGTGTAAAATCCAAAAAGGCAGGACAGGCCATGGAGAACTGGGAGCCTTGTTATGCTGACGGGCGGGATGTAAATTGCCAACAGACACTCGGGAGAAGTGTATGGTGTTTCCTGAAACATCTAAAAAACAAAGCAACAGAGCCTAGGGCACTGCCACTTATGGTCTTATAGCTTAGGGAAATTAAAATCAAAAAGACACAGCCACCCCAAAGTTTGGGACGCCTCTGTTTACAAGAACCTCGTTTACAGTACAAGTTCAACATCGCAGAAAGTGAAAAATGGATAAAGAAGTTGTGGTATTTACTTACAAAGCAATATCACTCAGCAATGAAATCTATGTCATCAGGCCCTTAGCATCACAATGAGTGGATTCAGGTATGATGATTCTAACTGAAATAAGTCACACAGAAAAAGAAACATCATAAGATATCAGTAATACACGGAATGTAAACTTGGCTACACAGGAACTGAATTACAGAACAGAACAGGGTCTCAAATTTAGAAAACCAAGTTATGCTTGCTTAAGGGTAAAGGTGAGTTGGGGTGCTGCATAAAACCAGAGATTGAAATGAGCACAGATAAAGTTCCTTAAGTCAAATATGGAATAGACAAGAGCTACTCCTTGCTCAACGAAATGGACTCAACACCGCATATTAAACGCCTAAGAATGTACCTGACTAGTAAGTATCGTAAAACCTATGGATTGCTATGTCTCCAAAAGAGAATCAAGCATGTGTACAGGGGCATAAACGCAGCAGTGATAGGATTGGAGAGGTTCGGTGAGCAAATGAAGACCCTTTGAAGTCATATTGCATGGTACCCATTCCACGGGTCTCAACTCTCCAGGTTTAAGGTATTCTTCCTTCAGCTAAAACATGCATGTGGAACCCAAGTATGATCAACCATGTGAACGGGAGACGTGTTCAAATATGTCTCAGTTTTCCTCCCCTGGTACTCGGGTGCAACATTCCAGACGCTTTACTAACACTCTCCCCACTTGGAGAGTCAGCGCCTTTAACCTCCTGTTTGGCCCAGTTTGCAATTTCTGCGGAAGATGAACAGGAATAGCGAGAACAAATGAGAGGCTAGCTGGAGGTGTCTGGACGGGCAAATTTAACTCTCATTTCCCACCAGGAAGAGGAAATAACCAAAGGCTCAGCGTGCCGTACCAGAACCAGATTAGGGCCTGAAGCCATCCTGCGGTGTTGCGGCCAGCTCAGAAGAAAGCGAGTTGAAGAAAGGAGCTCAGGGGCACTGTAATTCACAAACCTGCAGAGTTATAAATGACAGCTATCGTCCAAAAATAGACTGAAGTAAGGCTGCCAAGAGGACTTGAAAGCGGGGCAGAATTGCAGGAAACCGATTTCAGGAGGTAGACTGGAATTGCATTGAAAGCATAGGAAAAGAGGCAGAACGTCCACAATGATGCACTTGGCCAAAAAGGGCGTATGCGTTTTTTCCTGAATATATTCAGGAAAAAACGCATACGCCCTTTTTGGCCAACCAAGCAAGCTTGCAAAGGAAATCTGCACTACAATGAAGTCTCACTTCCCCCCGGTCAAAAGGGCATCTGAAAAAAGTGTAAAATCCAGAAAGGCAGGACAGGCCATGGAGAACTGGGAGCCTTGTTATGCTGATGGGCGGGATGTAAATTGCCAACAGACACTCGGGAGAAGTGTATGGTGTTTCCTGAAACATCTAAAAAACAAAGCAACAGAGCCTAGGGCACTGCCACTTATGGTCTTATAGCTTAGGGAAATTAAAATCAAAAAGACACAGCCACCCCAAAGTTTGGGACGCCTCTGTTTACAAGAACCTCGTTTACAGTACAAGTTCAACATCGCAGAAAGTGAAAAATGGATAAAGAAGTTGTGGTATTTACTTACAAAGCAATATCCCTCAGCAATGAAATCTATGTCATCAGGCCCTTAGCAGCACAATGAGTGGATTCAGGTATGATGATTCTAACTGAAATAAGTCACACAGAAAAAGAAACATCATAAGATATCAGTAATACACGGAATGGAAACTTGGCTACACAGGAACTGAATTACAGAACAGAACAGGGTCTCAAATTTAGAAAACCAACTTATGCTTGCTTAAGGGTAAAGGTGAGTTGGGGTGCTGCATAAAACCAGAGATTGAAATGAGCACAGTAAAGTTCCTTAAGTCAAATATGGAATAGACAAGAGCTACTCCTTGCTCAACGAAATGGACTCAACACCGCATATTAAACGCCTAAGAATGTACCTGACTAGTAAGTATCGTAAAACCTATGGATTGCTATGTCTATGAAAGAGAATCAAGCATGTGTACAGGGGCATAAATGCAGCAGTGATAGGATTGGAGAGGTTCGGTGAGCAAATGAAGACCCTTTGAAGTCATATTGCATGGTACCCATTCCACGGGTCTCAACTCTCCAGGTTTAAGGTATTCTTCCTTCAGCTAAAACATGCATGTGGAACCCAAGTATGATCAACCATGTGAACGGGAGACGTGTTCAAATATGTCTCAGTTTTCCTCCCCTGGTACTCGGGTGCAACATTCCAGACGCTTTACTAACACTCTCCCCACTTGGAGAGTCAGCGCCTTTAACCTCCTGTTTGGCCCAGTTTGCAATTTCTGCGGAAGATGAACAGGAATAGCGAGAACAAATGAGAGGCTAGCTGGAGGTGTCTGGACGGGCAAATTTAACTCTCATTTCCCACCAGGAAGAGGAAATAACCAAAGGCTCAGCATGCCGTACCGGAACCAGATTAGGGCCTGAAGCCATCCTGCGGTGTTGCGGCCAGGTCACAAGAAAGCGAGTTGAAGAAAGGAGCTCAGGGGCACTGTAATTCACAAACCTGCAGAGTTATAAATGACAGCTATCGTCCAAAAATAGACTGAAGTAAGGCTGCCAAGAGGACTTGAAAGCGGGGCAGAATTGCAGGAAACCGATTTCAGGAGGTAGACTGGAATTGCATTGAAAGCATAGGAAAAGAGGCAGAACGTCCACAATGATGCACTTGGCCAAAAAGGGCGTATGCGTTTTTTCCTGAATATATTCAGGAAAAAACGCATACGCCCTTTTTGGCCAACCAAGCAAGCTTGCAAAGGAAATCTGCACTACAATGAAGTCTCACTTCCCCCCGGTCAAAAGGGCCATCTGAAAAAAGTGTAAAATCCAGAAAGGCAGGACAGGCCATGGAGAACTGGGAGCCTTGTTATGCTGATGGGCGGGATGTAAATTGCCAACAGACACTCGGGAGAAGTGTATGGTGTTTCCTGAAACATCTAAAAAACAAAGCAACAGAGCCTAGGGCACTGCCACTTATGGTCTTATAGCTTAGGGAAATTAAAATCAAAAAGACACAGCCACCCCAAAGTTTGGGACGCCTCTGTTTACAAGAACCTCGTTTACAGTACAAGTTCAACATCGCAGAAAGTGAAAAATGGATAAAGAAGTTGTGGTATTCACTTACAAAGCAATATCACTCAGCAATGAAATCTATGTCATCAGGCCCTTAGCATCACAATGAGTGGATTCAGGTATGATGATTCTAACTGAAATAAGTCACACAGAAAAAGAAACATCATAAGATATCTGTAATACACGGAATGTAAACTTGGCTACACAGGAACTGAATTACAGAACAGAACAGGGTCTCAAATTTAGAAAACCAACTTATGCTTGCTTAAGGGGAAAGGTGAGTTGGGGTGCTGCATAAAACCAGAGATTGAAATGAGCACAGATAAAGTTCCTTAAGTCAAATATGGAATAGACAAGAGCTACTCCTTGCTCAACGAAATGGACTCAACACCGCATATTAAACGCCTAAGAATGTACCTGACTAGTAAGTATCTTAAAACCTATGGATTGCTATGTCTCCGAAAGAGAATCAAGCATGTGTACAGGGGCATAAACGCAGCAGTGATAGGACTGGAGAGGTTCGGTGAGCAAATGAAGACCCTTTGAAGTCATATTGCATGGTACCCATTCCACGGGTCTCAACTCTCCAGGTTTAAGGTATTCTTCCTTCAGCTAAAACATGCATGTGGAACCCAAGTATGATCAACCATGTGAACGGGAGACGTGTTCAAATATGTCTCAGTTTTCCTCCCCTGGTACTCGGGTGCAACATTCCAGACACGTTAGTAACACTCTCCTCACTTGGAGAGTCAGCGCCTTTAACCTACTGTTTGGCCCAGTTTGCAATTTCTGCGGAAGATGAACAGGAATAAAAAACGCATACGCCCTTTTTGGCCAACCAAGCAAGCTTGCAAAGGAAATCTGCACTACAATGAAGTCTCACTTCCCCCCGGTCAAAAGGGCCATCTGAAAAAAGTGTAAAATCCAGAAAGGCAGGACAGGCCATGGAGAACTGGGAGCCTTGTTATGCTGATGGGCGGGATGTAAATTGCCAACAGACACTAGGGAGAAGTGTATGGTGTTTCCTGAAACATCTAAAAAACAAAGCAACAGAACCTAGGGCACTTCCACTTATGGTCCTATAGCTTAGGGAAATTAAAATCAAAAAGACACAGCCACCCCAAAGTTTGGAACGGCTCTGTTTACAAGAACCTCGTTTACAGTACAAGTTCAACATCGCAGAAAGTGAAAAATGGATAAAGAAGTTGTGGTATTCACTTACAAATCAATATCACTCAGCAATGAAATCTATGTCATCAGGCCCTTAGCAGCACAATGAGTGGATTCAGGTATGATGATTCTAACTGAAATAAGTCACACAGAAAAAGAAACATCATAAGATATCAGTAATACACGGAATGTAAACTTGGCTACACAGGAACTGAATTACAGAACAGAACAGGGTCTCAAATTTAGAAAACCAACTTATGCATGCTTAAGGGTAAAGGTGAGTTGGGGTGCTGCATAAACCAGAGATTGAAATGAGCACAGATAAAGTTCCTTAAGTCAAATATGGAATAGACAAGGGCTACTCCTTGCTCAACAAAATGGACTCAACACCGAATATTAAACGCCTAAGAATGTACCTGACTAGTAAGTATCTTAAAACCTATGGATTGCTATGTCTCCAAAAGAGAATCAAGCATGTGTACAGGGGCATAAACGCAGCAGTGATAGGATTAGAGAGGTTCGGTGAGCAAATGAAGACCCTTTGAAGTCATATTGCATGGTACCCATTCCACGGGTCTCAACTCTCCAGGTTTAAGGTATTCTTCCTTCAGCTAAAACATGCATGTGGAACCCAAGTATGATCAACCATGTGAACGGGAGACGTGTTCAAATATGTCTCAGTTTTCCTGCCCTGGTACTCGGGTGCAACATTCCAGACGCTTTACTAACACTCTCCCCACTTGGAGAGTCAGCGCCTTTAAACTCCTGTTTGGCCCAGTTTGCAATTTCTGCGGAAGATGAACAGGAATAAAAAACGCATACGCCATTTTTGGCCAACCAAGCAAGCTTGCAAAGGAAATCTGCACTACAATGAAGTCTCACTTCCCCCCGGTCAAAAGGGCCATCTGAAAAAAGTGTAAAATCCAGAAAGGCAGGACAGGCCATAGAGAACTGGGAGCCTTGTTATGCTGATGGGCGGGATGTAAATTGCCAACAGACACTGGGGAGAAGTGTATGGTGTTTCCTTAAACATCTAAAAAACAAAGCAACAGAACCTAGGGTACTTCCACTTATGGTCCTAGAGCTTAGGGAAATTAAAATCAAAAAGACACAGCCACCCCAAAGTTTGGAACGGCTCTGTTTACAAGAACCTCGTTTACAGTACAAGTTCAACATCGCAGAAAGTGAAAAATGGATAAAGAACTTGTGGTATTTACTTACAAAGCAATATCACTCAGCAATGAAATCTGTGTCATCAGGCCCTTAGCAGCACAATGAGTGGATTCAGGTATGATGATTCTAACTGAAGTAAGTCACACAGAAAAAGAAACATCATAAGATATCAGTAATACACGGAATGTAAACTTGGCTACACAGGAACTGAATTACAGAACAGAACAGGGTCTCAAATTTAGAAAACCAACTTATTCTTGCTTAAGGGTAAAGGTGAGTTGGAGTGCTGCATAAAACCAGAGATTGAAATGAGCACAGATAAAGTTCCTTAAGTCAAATATGGAATAGACAAGAGCTACTCCTTGCTCAACGAAATGGACTCAACACCACATATTAAACGCCTAAGAATGTGCCTGACTAGTAAGTATCTTAAAACCTATGGATTGCTATGTCTCCGAAAGAGAATCAAGCATGTGTACAGGGGCATAAACGCAGCAGTGATAGGATTGGAGAGGTTCGGTGAGCAAATGAAGACCCTTTGAAGTCATATTGCATGGTACCCATTCCACGGGTCTCAACTCTCCAGGTTTAAGGTATTCTTCCTTCAGCTAAAACATGCATGTGGAACCCAAGTATGATCAACCATGTGAACGGGAGACGTGTTCAAATATGTCTCAGTTTTCCTCCCCTGGTACTCGGGTGCAACATTCCAGACACTTTACTAACACTCTCCCCACTTGGAGAGTCAGCGCCTTTAACCTCCTGTTTGGCCCAGTTTGCAATTTCTGCGGAAGATGAACAGGAATAGCGAGAACCAATGAGAGACTAGCTGGAGGTGTCTGGACGGGCAAATTTAACTCTCATTTCCCACCAGAAAGAGGAAATAACCAAAGGCTCAGCGTGCCGTGCCGGAACCAGATTAGGGCCTGAAGCCATCCTGCGGTGTTGCGGCCAGGTCACAAGAAAGCAAGTTGAAGAAAGGAGCTCAGGGGCACTGTAATTCTCAAACCTGCAGAGTTATAAATGACAGCTATCGTCCAAAAATAGACTGAAGTAAGGCTCCCAAGAGGACTTGAAAGCGGGGCAGAATTGCAGGAAACCGATTTCAGGAGGTAGACTGGAATTGCATTGAAAGCTTAGGAAAAGAGGCAGAACGTCCACAATGATGCACTTGGCCAAAAAGGGTGTATGCGTTTTTTCCTGAATATATTCAGGAAAAAACGCATACGCCCTTTTTGGCCAACCAAGCAAGCTTGCAAAGGAAACCTGCACTACAATGAAGTCTCACTTCCCCCCGGTCAAAAGGGCCATCTGAAAAAAGTGTAAAATCCAGAAAGGCAGGACAGGCCATGGAGAACTGGGAGCCTTGTTATGCTGATGGGCGGGATGTAAATTGCCAACAACCACTCGGGAGAAGTGTATGGTGTTTCCTGAAACATCTAAAAAAGAAAGCAACAGAGCCTAGGGCACTTCCACTTATGGTCCTATAGCTTAGGGAAATTAAAATCAAAAAGACACAGCCACCCCAAAGTTTGGAACGGCTCTGTTTACAAAAACCTCGTTTACAGTACAAGTTCAACATCGCAGAAAGTGAAAAATGGATAAAGAAGTTGTGGTATTCACTTACAAAGCAATATCACTCAGCAATGAAATCTATGTCATCAGGCCGTTAGCAGCACAATGAGTGGATTCAGGTATGATGATTCTAACTGAAATAAGTCACACAGAAAAAGAAACATCATAAGATATCAGTAATACACGGAATGGAAACTTGGCTCCAGAGGAACTGAATTACAGAACAGAACAGGGTCTCAAATTTAGAAAACCAACTTATGCTTGCTTAAGGGTAAAGGTGAGTTGGGGTGCTGCATAAAACCAGAGATTGAAATGAGCACAGATAAAGTTCCTTAAGCCAAATATGGAATAGACAAGAGGTACTCCTTGCTCAACGAAATGGACTCAACACCCCATATTAAACGCCTAAGAATGTACCTGACTAGTAAGTATCTTAAAACCTATGGATTGCTATGTCTCCGAAAGAGAATCAAGCATGTGTACAGGGGCATAAACGCAGCAGTGATAGGATTGGAGAGGTTCGGTGAGCAAATGAAGACCCTTTGAAGTCATATTGCATGGTACCCATTCCACGGGTTTCAACTACCCAGGTTTAAGGTATTCTTCCTTCAGCTAAAACATGCATGTGGAACCTAGAGTATGATCAACCATGTGATCGGGAGACGTGTTCAAATATGTCTCAGTTTTCCTCCCCTGGTACTCGGGTGCAACATTCCAGACGCTTTACTAACACTCTCCCCACTTGGAGAGTCAGCGCCTTTAACCAACCTCCTGTTTGGCCCAGTTTGCAATTTCTGCGGAAGATGAACAGGAATAGCGAGAACCAATGAGAGGCTAGCTGGAGGTGTCTGGACGGGCAAATTTAACTCTCATTTCCCACCAGGAAGAGGAAATAACCAAAGGCTCAGCGTGCCGTACCGGAACCAGATTAGGGCCTGAAGCCATCCTGCGGTGTTGCGGCCAGCTCAAAAGAAAGCGAGTTGAAGAAAGGAGCTCAGGGGCACTGTAATTCACAAACCTGCAGAGTTATAAATGACAGCTATCGTCCAAAAATAGACTGAAGTAAGGCTGCCAAGAGGACTTGAAAGCGGGGCAGAATTGCAGGAAACCGATTTCAGGAGGTAGACTGGAATTGCATTGAAAGCATAGGAAAAGAGGCAGAACGTCCACAATGATGCACTTGGCCAAAAAGGGCGTATGCGTTTTTTCCTGAATATATTCAGGAAAAAACGCATACGCACTTTTTGGCCAACCAAGCAAGCTTGCAAAGGAAATCTGCACTACAATGAAGTCTCACTTCCCCCCGGTCAAAAGGGCCATCTGAAAAAAGTCTAAAATCCAGAAAGGCAGGACAGGCCATGGAGAACTGGGAGCCTTGTTATGCTGATGGGCGGGATGTAAATTGCCAACAACCACTCGGGAGAAGTGTATGGTGTTTCCTGAAACATCTAAAAAAGAAAGCAACAGAACCTAGGGCACTGCCACTTATGGTCCTATAGCTTAGGGAAATTAAAATCAAAAAGACACAGCCACCCCAAAGTTTGGAACGGCTCTGTTTACAAGAACCTCATTTACAGTACAAGTTCAACATCGCAGAAAGTGAAAAATGGATAAAGAAGTTGTGGTATTTACTTACAAAGCAATATCACTCAGCAATGAAATCTGTGTCATCAGGCCCTTAGCAGCACAATGAGTGGATTCAGGTATGATGATTCTAACTGAAATAAGTCACACAGAAAAAGAAACATCATAAGATATCAGTAATACACGGAATGTAAACTTGGCTACACAGGAACTGAATTACAGAACAGAACAGGGACTCAAATTTAGAAAACCTACTTATTCTTACTTAAGGGTAAAGGTGAGTTGGGGTGCTGCATAAAACCAGAGATTGAAATGAGCACAGATAAAGTTCCTTAAGCCAAATATGGAATAGACAAGAGCTACTCCTTGCTCAACGAAATGGACTCAACACCCCATATTAAACGCCTAAGAATGTACCTGACTAGTAAGTATCTTAAAACCTATGGATTGCTATGTCTCCAAAAGAGAATCAAGCATGTGTACAGGGGCATAAACGCAGCAGTGATAGGATTGGAGAGGTTCGGTGAGCAAATGAAGACCCTTTGAAGTCATATTGCATGGTACCCATTCCACGGTTTTCAACTACCCAGGTTTAAGGTATTCTTCCTTCAGCTAAAACATGCATGTGGAACCTAGAGTATGATCAACCATGTGATCGGGAGACGTGTTCAAATATGTCTCAGTTTTCCTCCCCTGGTACTCGGGTGCAACATTCCAGACGCTTTACTAACACTCTCCCCACTTGGAGAGTCAGTCCCTTTAACCTCCTGTTTGGCCCAGTTTGCAATTTCTGCGGAAGATGAACAGGAATAGCGAGAACCAATGAGAGGCTAGCTGGAGGTGTCTGGCCGGGCAAATTTAACTCTCATTTCCCACCAGGAAGAGGAATTAACCGAAGGCTCAGCATGCCGGGCCGGAAACAGTTTAGGGCCTGAAGCCATCCTGCGGTGTTGCGGCCAGGTCACAAGAAAGCGAGTTGAAGAAAGGAGCTCAGGGGCACTGTAATTCACAAACCTGCAGAGTTATAAATGACAGCTATCGTCCAAAAATACACTGAAGTAAGGCTGCCAAGAGGACTTGAAAGCGGGGCAGAATTGCAGGAAACCGATTTCAGGAGGTAGACTGGAATTGCATTGAAAGCATAGGAAAAGAGGCAGAACGTCCACAATGATGCACTTGGCCAAAAAGGGCGTATGCGTTTTTTCCTGAATATATTCAGGAAAAAACGCATACGCCCTTTTTGGCCAACCAAGCAAGCTTGCAAAGGAAATCTGCACTACAATGAAGTCTCACTTCCCCCCGGTCAAAAGGGCCATCTGAAAAAAGTGTAAAATCCAGAAAGGCAACAGGCCATTGAGAACTGGGAGCCTTGTTATGCTGATGGGCGGGATGTAAATTGCCAACAGACACTCGGGAGAAGTGTATGGTGTTTCCTGAAACATCTAAAAAACAAAGCAACAGAGCCTAGGGCACTTCCACTTATGGTCCTATAGCTTAGGGAAATTAAAATCAAAAAGACACAGCCACCCCAAAGTTTGGAACGGCTCTGTTTACAAGAACCTCGTTTACAGTACAAGTTCAACATCGCAGAAAGTGAAAAATGGATAAAGAAGTTGTGGTATTCACTTACAAAGCAATATCACTCAGCAATGAAATCTATGTCATCAGGCCCTTAGCAGCACAATGAGTGGATTCAGGTATGATGATTCTAACTGAAATAAGTCACACAGAAAAAGAAACATCATAAGATATCAGTAATACACGGAATGTAAACTTGGCTACACAGGAACTGAATTACAGAACAGAACAGGGTCTCAAATTTAGAAAACCAACTTATGCTTGCTTAAGGGTAAAGGTGAGTTGGGGTGCTGCATAAAACCAGAGATTGAAATGAGCACAGATAAAGTTCCTTAAGTCAAATATGGAATAGACAAGAGCTACTCCTTGCTCAACGAAATGGACTCAACACCGCATATTAAACGCCTAAGAATGTACCTGACTAGTAAGTATCGTAAAACCTATGGATTGCTATGTCTCCAAAAGAGAATCAAGCATGTGTACAGGGGCATAAACGCAGCAGTGATAGGATTGGAGAGGTTCGGTGAGCAAATGAAGACCCTTTGAAGTCATATTGCATGGTACCCATTCCACGGGTCTCAACTCTCCAGGTTTAAGGTATTCTTCCTTCAGCTAAAACATGCATGTGGAACCCAAGTATGATCAACCATGTGAACGGGAGACGTGTTCAAATATGTCTCAGTTTTCCTCCCCTGGTACTCGGGTGCAACATTCCAGACGCTTTACTAACACTCTCCCCACTTGGAGGGTCAGCGCCTTTAACCTCCTGTTTGGCCCAGTTTGCAATTTCTGCGGAAGATGAACAGGAATAAAAAACGCATACGCCGTTTTTGGCCAACCAAGCAAGCTTGCAAAGGAAATCTGCACTACAATGAAGTCTCACTTCCCCCCGGTCAAAAGGGCCATCTGAAAAAAGTGTAAAATCCAGAAAGGCAGGACAGGCCATAGAGAACTGGGAGCCTTGTTATGCTGATGGGCGGGATGTAAATTGCCAACAGACACTGGGGAGAAGTGTATGGTGTTTCCTGAAACATCTAAAAAACAAAGCAACAGAACCTAGGGCACTTCCACTTATGGTCCTAGAGCTTAGGGAAATTAAAATCAAAAAGACACAGCCACCCCAAAGTTTGGAACGGCTCTGTTTACAAGAACCTCGTTTACAGTACAAGTTCAACATCGCAGAAAGTGAAAAATGGATAAAGAAGTTGTGGTATTTACTTACAAAGCAATATCACTCAGCAATGAAATCTGTGTCATCAGGCCCTTAGCAGCACAATGAGTGGATTCAGGTATGATGATTCTAACTGAAGTAAGTCACACAGAAAAAGAAACATCATAAGATATCAGTAATACACGGAATGTAAACTTGGCTACACAGGAACTGAATTACAGAACAGAACAGGGTCTCAAATTTAGAAAACCAACTTATTCTTGCTTAAGGGTAAAGGTGAGTTGGAGTGCTGCATAAAACCAGAGATTGAAATGAGCACAGATAAAGTTCCTTAAGTCAAATATGGAATAGACAAGAGCTACTCCTTGCTCAACGAAATGGACTCAACACCGCATATTAAACGCCTAAGAATGTGCCTGACTAGTAAGTATCTTAAAACCTATGGATTGCTATGTCTCCGAAAGAGAATCAAGCATGTGTACAGGGGCATAAACGCAGCAGTGATAGGATTGGAGAGGTTCGGTGAGCAAATGAAGACCCTTTGAAGTCATATTGCATGGTACCCATTCCACGGGTTTCAACTACCCAGGTTTAAGGTATTCTTCCTTCAGCTAAAACATGCATGTGGAACCTAGAGTATGATCAACCATGTGATCGGGAGACGTGTTCAAATATGTCTCAGTTTTCCTCCCCTGGTACTCGGGTGCAACATTCCAGACGCTTTACTAACACTCTCCCCACTTGGAGAGTCAGCGCCTTTAACCAACCTCCTGTTTGGCCCAGTTTGCAATTTCTGCGGAAGATGAACAGGAATAGCGAGAACCAATGAGAGGCTAGCTGGAGGTGTCTGGACGGGCAAATTTAACTCTCATTTCCCACCAGGAAGAGGAAATAACCAAAGGCTCAGCGTGCCGTACCGGAACCAGATTAGGGCCTGAAGCCATCCTGCGGTGTTGCGGCCAGCTCAAAAGAAAGCGAGTTGAAGAAAGGAGCTCAGGGGCACTGTAATTCACAAACCTGCAGAGTTATAAATGACAGCTATCGTCCAAAAATAGACTGAAGTAAGGCTGCCAAGAGGACTTGAAAGCGGGGCAGAATTGCAGGAAACCGATTTCAGGAGGTAGACTGGAATTGCATTGAAAGCATAGGAAAAGAGGCAGAACGTCCACAATGATGCACTTGGCCAAAAAGGGCGTATGCGTTTTTTCCTGAATATATTCAGGAAAAAACGCATACGCACTTTTTGGCCAACCAAGCAAGCTTGCAAAGGAAATCTGCACTACAATGAAGTCTCACTTCCCCCCGGTCAAAAGGGCCATCTGAAAAAAGTCTAAAATCCAGAAAGGCAGGACAGGCCATGGAGAACTGGGAGCCTTGTTATGCTGATGGGCGGGATGTAAATTGCCAACAACCACTCGGGAGAAGTGTATGGTGTTTCCTGAAACATCTAAAAAAGAAAGCAACAGAACCTAGGGCACTGCCACTTATGGTCCTATAGCTTAGGGAAATTAAAATCAAAAAGACACAGCCACCCCAAAGTTTGGAACGGCTCTGTTTACAAGAACCTCATTTACAGTACAAGTTCAACATCGCAGAAAGTGAAAAATGGATAAAGAAGTTGTGGTATTTACTTACAAAGCAATATCACTCAGCAATGAAATCTGTGTCATCAGGCCCTTAGCAGCACAATGAGTGGATTCAGGTATGATGATTCTAACTGAAATAAGTCACACAGAAAAAGAAACATCATAAGATATCAGTAATACACGGAATGTAAACTTGGCTACACAGGAACTGAATTACAGAACAGAACAGGGACTCAAATTTAGAAAACCTACTTATTCTTACTTAAGGGTAAAGGTGAGTTGGGGTGCTGCATAAAACCAGAGATTGAAATGAGCACAGATAAAGTTCCTTAAGCCAAATATGGAATAGACAAGAGCTACTCCTTGCTCAACGAAATGGACTCAACACCCCATATTAAACGCCTAAGAATGTACCTGACTAGTAAGTATCTTAAAACCTATGGATTGCTATGTCTCCAAAAGAGAATCAAGCATGTGTACAGGGGCATAAACGCAGCAGTGATAGGATTGGAGAGGTTCGGTGAGCAAATGAAGACCCTTTGAAGTCATATTGCATGGTACCCATTCCACGGTTTTCAACTACCCAGGTTTAAGGTATTCTTCCTTCAGCTAAAACATGCATGTGGAACCTAGAGTATGATCAACCATGTGATCGGGAGACGTGTTCAAATATGTCTCAGTTTTCCTCCCCTGGTACTCGGGTGCAACATTCCAGACGCTTTACTAACACTCTCCCCACTTGGAGAGTCAGTCCCTTTAACCTCCTGTTTGGCCCAGTTTGCAATTTCTGCGGAAGATGAACAGGAATAGCGAGAACCAATGAGAGGCTAGCTGGAGGTGTCTGGCCGGGCAAATTTAACTCTCATTTCCCACCAGGAAGAGGAATTAACCGAAGGCTCAGCATGCCGGGCCGGAAACAGTTTAGGGCCTGAAGCCATCCTGCGGTGTTGCGGCCAGGTCACAAGAAAGCGAGTTGAAGAAAGGAGCTCAGGGGCACTGTAATTCACAAACCTGCAGAGTTATAAATGACAGCTATCGTCCAAAAATACACTGAAGTAAGGCTGCCAAGAGGACTTGAAAGCGGGGCAGAATTGCAGGAAACCGATTTCAGGAGGTAGACTGGAATTGCATTGAAAGCATAGGAAAAGAGGCAGAACGTCCACAATGATGCACTTGGCCAAAAAGGGCGTATGCGTTTTTTCCTGAATATATTCAGGAAAAAACGCATACGCCCTTTTTGGCCAACCAAGCAAGCTTGCAAAGGAAATCTGCACTACAATGAAGTCTCACTTCCCCCCGGTCAAAAGGGCCATCTGAAAAAAGTGTAAAATCCAGAAAGGCAACAGGCCATTGAGAACTGGGAGCCTTGTTATGCTGATGGGCGGGATGTAAATTGCCAACAGACACTCGGGAGAAGTGTATGGTGTTTCCTGAAACATCTAAAAAACAAAGCAACAGAGCCTAGGGCACTTCCACTTATGGTCCTATAGCTTAGGGAAATTAAAATCAAAAAGACACAGCCACCCCAAAGTTTGGAACGGCTCTGTTTACAAGAACCTCGTTTACAGTACAAGTTCAACATCGCAGAAAGTGAAAAATGGATAAAGAAGTTGTGGTATTCACTTACAAAGCAATATCACTCAGCAATGAAATCTATGTCATCAGGCCCTTAGCAGCACAATGAGTGGATTCAGGTATGATGATTCTAACTGAAATAAGTCACACAGAAAAAGAAACATCATAAGATATCAGTAATACACGGAATGTAAACTTGGCTACACAGGAACTGAATTACAGAACAGAACAGGGTCTCAAATTTAGAAAACCAACTTATGCTTGCTTAAGGGTAAAGGTGAGTTGGGGTGCTGCATAAAACCAGAGATTGAAATGAGCACAGATAAAGTTCCTTAAGTCAAATATGGAATAGACAAGAGCTACTCCTTGCTCAACGAAATGGACTCAACACCGCATATTAAACGCCTAAGAATGTACCTGACTAGTAAGTATCGTAAAACCTATGGATTGCTATGTCTCCAAAAGAGAATCAAGCATGTGTACAGGGGCATAAACGCAGCAGTGATAGGATTGGAGAGGTTCGGTGAGCAAATGAAGACCCTTTGAAGTCATATTGCATGGTACCCATTCCACGGGTCTCAACTCTCCAGGTTTAAGGTATTCTTCCTTCAGCTAAAACATGCATGTGGAACCCAAGTATGATCAACCATGTGAACGGGAGACGTGTTCAAATATGTCTCAGTTTTCCTCCCCTGGTACTCGGGTGCAACATTCCAGACGCTTTACTAACACTCTCCCCACTTGGAGGGTCAGCGCCTTTAACCTCCTGTTTGGCCCAGTTTGCAATTTCTGCGGAAGATGAACAGGAATAAAAAACGCATACGCCGTTTTTGGCCAACCAAGCAAGCTTGCAAAGGAAATCTGCACTACAATGAAGTCTCACTTCCCCCCGGTCAAAAGGGCCATCTGAAAAAAGTGTAAAATCCAGAAAGGCAGGACAGGCCATAGAGAACTGGGAGCCTTGTTATGCTGATGGGCGGGATGTAAATTGCCAACAGACACTGGGGAGAAGTGTATGGTGTTTCCTGAAACATCTAAAAAACAAAGCAACAGAACCTAGGGCACTTCCACTTATGGTCCTAGAGCTTAGGGAAATTAAAATCAAAAAGACACAGCCACCCCAAAGTTTGGAACGGCTCTGTTTACAAGAACCTCGTTTACAGTACAAGTTCAACATCGCAGAAAGTGAAAAATGGATAAAGAAGTTGTGGTATTTACTTACAAAGCAATATCACTCAGCAATGAAATCTGTGTCATCAGGCCCTTAGCAGCACAATGAGTGGATTCAGGTATGATGATTCTAACTGAAGTAAGTCACACAGAAAAAGAAACATCATAAGATATCAGTAATACACGGAATGTAAACTTGGCTACACAGGAACTGAATTACAGAACAGAACAGGGTCTCAAATTTAGAAAACCAACTTATTCTTGCTTAAGGGTAAAGGTGAGTTGGAGTGCTGCATAAAACCAGAGATTGAAATGAGCACAGATAAAGTTCCTTAAGTCAAATATGGAATAGACAAGAGCTACTCCTTGCTCAACGAAATGGACTCAACACCGCATATTAAACGCCTAAGAATGTGCCTGACTAGTAAGTATCTTAAAACCTATGGATTGCTATGTCTCCGAAAGAGAATCAAGCATGTGTACAGGGGCATAAACGCAGCAGTGATAGGATTGGAGAGGTTCGGTGAGCAAATGAAGACCCTTTGAAGTCATATTGCATGGTACCCATTCCACGGGTCTCAACTCTCCAGGTTTAAGGTATTCTTCCTTCAGCTAAAACATGCATGTGGAACCCAAGTATGATCAACCATGTGAACGGGAGACGTGTTCAAATATGTCTCAGTTTTCCTCCCCTGGTACTCGGGTGCAACATTCCAGACGCTTTACTAACACTCTCCCCACTTGGAGAGTCAGCGCCTTTAACCTCCTGTTTGGCCCAGTTTGCAATTTCTGCGGAAGATGAACAGGAATAGCGAGAACCAATGAGAGACTAGCTGGAGGTGTCTGGACGGGCAAATTTAACTCTCATTTCCCACCAGAAAGAGGAAATAACCAAAGGCTCAGCGTGCCGTGCCGGAACCAGATTAGGGCCTGAAGCCATCCTGCGGTGTTGCGGCCAGGTCACAAGAAAGCAAGTTGAAGAAAGGAGCTCAGGGGCACTGTAATTCTCAAACCTGCAGAGTTATAAATGACAGCTATCGTCCAAAAATAGACTGAAGTAAGGCTCCCAAGAGGACTTGAAAGCGGGGCAGAATTGCAGGAAACCGATTTCAGGAGGTAGACTGGAATTGCATTGAAAGCTTAGGAAAAGAGGCAGAACGTCCACAATGATGCACTTGGCCAAAAAGGGCGTATGCGTTTTTTCCTGAATATATTCAGGAAAAAACGCATACGCCCTTTTTGGCCAACCAAGCAAGCTTGCAAAGGAAACCTGCACTACAATGAAGTCTCACTTCCCCCCGGTCAAAAGGGCCATCTGAAAAAAGTGTAAAATCCAGAAAGGCAGGACAGGCCATGGAGAACTGGGAGCCTTGTTATGCTGATGGGCGGGATGTAAATTGCCAACAACCACTCGGGAGAAGTGTATGGTGTTTCCTGAAACATCTAAAAAACAAAGCAACAGAACCTAGGGCACTTCCACTTATGGTCCTATAGCTTAGGGAAATTAAAATCAAAAAGACACAGCCACCCCAAAGTTTGGAACGGCTCTGTTTACAAGAACCTCGTTTACAGTACAAGTTCAACATCGCAGAAAGTGAAAAATGGATAAAGAAGTTGTGGTATTCACTTACAAAGCAATATCACTCAGCAATGAAATCTGTGTCATCAGGCCCTTAGCAGCACAATGAGTGGATTCAGGTATGATGATTCTAACTGAAATAATTCACACAGAAAAAGAAACATCATAAGATATCAGTAATACACGGAATGTAAACTTGGCTACACAGGAACTGAATTACAGAACAGAACAGGGTCTCAAATTTAGAAAACCAACTTATGCTTGCTTAAGGGTAAAGGTGAGTTGGGGTGCTGCATAAAACCAGAGATTGAAATGAGCACAGATAAAGTTCCTTAAGCCAAATATGGAATAGACAAGAGCTACTCCTTGCTCAACGAAATGGACTCAACACCCCATATTAAACGCCTAAGAATGTACCTGACTAGTAAGTATCTTAAAACCTATGGATTGCTATGTCTCCGAAAGAGAATCAAGCATGTGTACAGGGGCATAAACGCAGCAGTGATAGGATTGGAGAGGTTCGGTGAGCAAATGAAGACCCTTTGAAGTCATATTGCATGGTACCCATTCCACGGGTTTCAACTACCCAGGTTTAAGGTATTCTTCCTTCAGCTAAAACATGCATGTGGAACCTAGAGTATGATCAACCATGTGATCGGGAGACGTGTTCAAATATGTCTCAGTTTTCCTCCCCTGGTACTCGGGTGCAACATTCCAGACGCTTTACTAACACTCTCCCCACTTGGAGAGTCAGTCCCTTTAACCTCCTGTTTGGCCCAGTTTGCAATTTCTGCGGAAGATGAACAGGAATAGCGAGAACCAATGAGAGGCTAGCTGGAGGTGTCTGGTCGGGCAAATTTAACTCTCATTTCCCACCAGGAAGAGGAATTAACCAAAGGCTCAGCATGCCGGGCCGGAAACAGTTTAGGGCCTGAAGCCATCCTGTGGTGTTGCGGCCAGGTCACAAGAAAGCGAGTTGAAGAAAGGAGCTCAGGGGCACTGTAATTCACAAACCTGCAGAGTTATAAATGACAGGTATCGTCCAAAAATAGACTGAAGTAAGGCTGCCAAGAGGACTTGAAAGCGGGGCAGAATTGCAGGAAACCGATTTCAGGAGGTAGACTGGAATTGCATTGAAAGCATAGGAAAAGAGGCAGAACGTCCACAATGATGCACTTGGCCAAAAAGGGCGTATGCGTTTTTTCCTGAATATATTCAGGAAAAAACGCATACGCCCTTTTTGGCCAACCAAGCAAGCTTGCAAAGGAAATCTGCACTACAATGAAGTCTCACTTCCCCCCGGTCAAAAGGGCCATCTGAAAAAAGTGTAAAATCCAGAAAGGCAACAGGCCATTGAGAACTGGGAGCCTTGTTATGCTGATGGGCGGGATGTAAATTGCCAACAACCACTCGGGAGAAGTGTATGGTGTTTCCTGAAACATCTAAAAAAGAAAGCAACAGAGCCTAGGGCACTTCCACTTATGGTCCTATAGCTTAGGGAAATTAAAATCAAAAAGACACAGCCACCCCAAAGTTTGGAACGGCTCTGTTTACAAAAACCTCGTTTACAGTACAAGTTCAACATCGCAGAAAGTGAAAAATGGATAAAGAAGTTGTGGTATTCACTTACAAAGCAATATCACTCAGCAATGAAATCTATGTCATCAGGCCGTTAGCAGCACAATGAGTGGATTCAGGTATGATGATTCTAACTGAAATAAGTCACACAGAAAAAGAAACATCATAAGATATCAGTAATACACGGAATGGAAACTTGGCTCCAGAGGAACTGAATTACAGAACAGAACAGGGTCTCAAATTTAGAAAACCAACTTATGCTTGCTTAAGGGTAAAGGTGAGTTGGGGTGCTGCATAAAACCAGAGATTGAAATGAGCACAGATAAAGTTCCTTAAGCCAAATATGGAATAGACAAGAGCTACTCCTTGCTCAACGAAATGGACTCAACACCCCATATTAAACGCCTAAGAATGTACCTGACTAGTAAGTATCTTAAAACCTATGGATTGCTATGTCTCCGAAAGAGAATCAAGCATGTGTACAGGGGCATAAACGCAGCAGTGATAGGATTGGAGAGGTTCGGTGAGCAAATGAAGACCCTTTGAAGTCATATTGCATGGTACCCATTCCACGGGTTTCAACTACCCAGGTTTAAGGTATTCTTCCTTCAGCTAAAACATGCATGTGGAACCCAAGTATGATCAACCATGTGAATGGGAGACGTGTTCAAATATGTCTCAGTTTTCCTCCCCTGGTACTCGGGTGCAACATTCCAGACGCTTTACTAACACTCTCCCCACTTGGAGAGTCAGCGCCTTTAACCAACCTCCTGTTTGGCCGAGTTTGCAATTTCTGCGGAAGATGAACAGGAATAGCGAGAACCAATGAGAGGCTAGCTGGAGGTGTCTGGTCGGGCAAATTTAACTCTCATTTCCCACCAGGAAGAGGAATTAACCAAAGGCTCAGCATGCCGGGCCGGAAACAGTTTAGGGCCTGAAGCCATCCTGTGGTGTTGCGGCCAGGTCACAAGAAAGCGAGTTGAAGAAAGGAGCTCAGGGGCACTGTAATTCACAAACCTGCAGAGTTATAAATGACAGCTATCGTCCAAAAATAGACTGAAGTAAGGCTGCCAAGAGGACTTGAAAGCGGGGCAGAATTGCAGGAAACCGATTTCAGGAGGTAGACTGGAATTGCATTGAAAGCATAGGAAAAGAGGCAGAACGTCCACAATGATGCACTTGGCCAAAAAGGGCGTATGCGTTTTTTCCTGAATATATTCAGGAAAAAACGCATACGCCCTTTTTGGCCAACCAAGCAAGCTTGCAAAGGAAATCTGCACTACAATGAAGTCTCACTTCCCCCCGGTCAAAAGGGCCATCTGAAAAAAGTGTAAAATCCAGAAAGGCAACAGGCCATTGAGAACTGGGAGCCTTGTTATGCTGATGGGCGGGATGTAAATTGCCAACAACCACTCGGGAGAAGTGTATGGTGTTTCCTGAAACATCTAAAAAAGAAAGCAACAGAGCCTAGGGCACTGCCACTTATGGTCCTATAGCTTAGGGAAATTAAAATCAAAAAGACACAGCCACCCCAAAGTTTGGAACGGCTCTGTTTACAAAAACCTCGTTTACAGTACAAGTTCAACATCGCAGAAAGTGAAAAATGGATAAAGAAGTTGTGGTATTCACTTACAAAGCAATATCACTCAGCAATGAAATCTATGTCATCAGGCCGTTAGCAGCACAATGAGTGGATTCAGGTATGATGATTCTAACTGAAATAAGTCACACAGAAAAAGAAACATCATAAGATATCAGTAATACACGGAATGGAAACTTGGCTCCAGAGGAACTGAATTACAGAACAGAACAGGGTCTCAAATTTAGAAAACCAACTTATGCTTGCTTAAGGGTAAAGGTGAGTTGGGGTGCTGCATAAAACCAGAGATTGAAATGAGCACAGATAAAGTTCCTTAAGCCAAATATGGAATAGACAAGAGGTACTCCTTGCTCAACGAAATGGACTCAACACCGCATATTAAACGCCTAAGAATGTACCTGACTAGTAAGTATGTTAAAACCTATGGATTGCTATGTCTCCGAAAGAGAATCAAGCATGTGTACAGGGGCATAAAAGCAGCAGTGATAGGATTGGAGAGGTTCGGTGAGCAAATGAAGACCCTTTGAAGTCATATTGCATGGTACCCATTCCACGGGTTTCAACTACCCAGGTTTAAGGTATTCTTCCTTCAGCTAAAACATGCATGTGGAACCCAAGTATGATCAACCATGTGAATGGGAGACGTGTTCAAATATGTCTCAGTTTTCCTCCCCTGGTACTCGGGTGCAACATTCCAGACGCTTTACTAACACTCTCCCCACTTGGAGAGTCAGCGCCTTTAACCAACCTCCTGTTTGGCCCAGTTTGCAATTTCTGCGGAAGATGAACAGGAATAGCGAGAACCAATGAGAGGCTAGCTGGAGGTGTCTGGACGGGCAAATTTAACTCTCATTTCCCACCAGGAAGAGGAAATAACCAAAGGCTCAGCGTGCCGTACCGGAACCAGATTAGGGCCTGAAGCCATCCTGCGGTGTTGCGGCCAGCTCAAAAGAAAGCGAGTTGAAGAAAGGAGCTCAGGGGCACTGTAATTCACAAACCTGCAGAGTTATAAATGACAGCTATCGTCCAAAAATAGACTGAAGTAAGGCTGCCAAGAGGACTTGAAAGCGGGGCAGAATTGCAGGAAACCGATTTCAGGAGGTAGACTGGAATTGCATTGAAAGCATAGGAAAAGAGGCAGAACGTCCACAATGATGCACTTGGCCAAAAAGGGCGTATGCGTTTTTTCCTGAATATATTCAGGAAAAAACGCATACGCACTTTTTGGCCAACCAAGCAAGCTTGCAAAGGAAATCTGCACTACAATGAAGTCTCACTTCCCCCCGGTCAAAAGGGCCATCTGAAAAAAGTGTAAAATCCAGAAAGGCAGGACAGGCCATGGAGAACTGGGAGCCTTGTTATGCTGATGGGCGGGATGTAAATTGCCAACAACCACTCGGGAGAAGTGTATGGTGTTTCCTGAAACATCTAAAAAAGAAAGCAACAGAACCTAGGGCACTGCCACTTATGGTCCTATAGCTTAGGGAAATTAAAATCAAAAAGACACAGCCACCCCAAAGTTTGGAACGGCTCTGTTTACAAGAACCTCATTTACAGTACAAGTTCAACATCGCAGAAAGTGAAAAATGGATAAAGAAGTTGTGGTATTTACTTACAAAGCAATATCACTCAGCAATGAAATCTGTGTCATCAGGCCCTTAGCAGCACAATGAGTGGATTCAGGTATGATGATTCTAACTGAAATAAGTCACACAGAAAAAGAAACATCATAAGATATCAGTAATACACGGAATGTAAACTTGGCTACACAGGAACTGAATTACAGAACAGAACAGGGACTCAAATTTAGAAAACCAACTTATTCTTACTTAAGGGTAAAGGTGAGTTGGGGTGCTGCATAAAACCAGAGATTGAAATGAGCACAGATAAAGTTCCTTAAGCCAAATATGGAATAGACAAGAGCTACTCCTTGCTCAACGAAATGGACTCAACACCGCATATTAAACGCCTAAGAATGTACCTGACTAGTAAGTATCTTAAAACCTATGGATTGCTATGTCTCCAAAAGAGAATCAAGCATGTGTACAGGGGCATAAACGCAGCAGTGATAGGATTGGAGAGGTTCGGTGAGCAAATGAAGACCCTTTGAAGTCATATTGCATGGTACCCATTCCACGGTTTTCAACTACCCAGGTTTAAGGTATTCTTCCTTCAGCTAAAACATGCATGTGGAACCTAGAGTATGATCAACCATGTGATCGGGAGACGTGTTCAAATATGTCTCAGTTTTCCTCCCCTGGTACTCGGGTGCAACATTCCAGACGCTTTACTAACACTCTCCCCACTTGGAGAGTCAGTCCCTTTAACCTCCTGTTTGGCCCAGTTTGCAATTTCTGCGGAAAATGAACAGGAATAGCGAGAACCAATGAGAGGCTAGCTGGAGGTGTCTGGTCGGGCAAATTTAACTCTCATTTCCCACCAGGAAGAGGAATTAACCGAAGGCTCAGCATGCCGGGCCGGAAACAGTTTAGGGCCTGAAGCCATCCTGCGGTGTTGCGGCCAGGTCACAAGAAAGCGAGTTGAAGAAAGGAGCTCAGGGGCACTGTAATTCACAAACCTGCAGAGTTATAAATGACAGCTATCGTCCAAAAATAGACTGAAGTAAGGCTGCCAAGAGGACTTGAAAGCGGGGCAGAATTGCAGGAAACCGATTTCAGGAGGTAGACTGGAATTGCATTGAAAGCATAGGAAAAGAGGCAGAACGTCCACAATGATGCACTTGGCCAAAAAGGGCGTATGCGTTTTTTCCTGAATATATTCAGGAAAAAACGCATACGCCCTTTTTGGCCAACCAAGCAAGCTTGCAAAGGAAATCTGCACTACAATGAAGTCTCACTTCCCCCCGGTCAAAAGGGCCATCTGAAAAAAGTGTAAAATCCAGAAAGGCAACAGGCCATTGAGAACTGGGAGCCTTGTTATGCTGATGGGCGGGATGTAAATTGCCAACAGACACTCGGGAGAAGTGTATGGTGTTTCCTGAAACATCTAAAAAAGAAAGCAACAGAGCCTAGGGCACTTCCACTTATGGTCCTATAGCTTAGGGAAATTAAAATCAAAAAGACACAGCCACCCCAAAGTTTGGAACGGCTCTGTTTACAAGAACCTCGTTTACAGTACAAGTTCAACATCGCAGAAAGTGAAAAATGGATAAAGAAGTTGTGGTATTCACTTACAAAGCAATATCACTCAGCAATGAAATCTATGCCATCAGGCCCTTAGCAGCACAATGAGTGGATTCAGGTATGATGATTCTAACTGAAATAAGTCACACAGAAAAAGAAACATCATAAGATATCAGTAATACACGGAATGTAAACTTGGCTACAGAGGAACTGAATTACAGAACAGAACAGGGTCTCAAATTTAGAAAACCAACTTATGCTTGCTTCAGGTAAAGGTGAGTTGGGGTGCTGCATAAAACCAGAGATTGAAATGAGCACAGATAAAGTTCCTTAAGCCAAATATGGAATAGACAAGAGCTACTCCTTGCTCAACGAAATGGACTCAACACCGCATATTAAACGCCTAAGAATGTACCTGACTAGTAAGTATCTTAAAACCTATGGATTGCTATGTCTCCAAAAGAGAATCAAGCATGTGTACAGGGGCATAAACGCAGCAGTGATAGGATTGGAGAGGTTCGGTGAGCAAATGAAGACCCTTTGAAGTCATATTGCATGGTACCCATTCCACGGGTTTCAACCACCCAGGTTTAAGGTATTCTTCCTTCAGCTAAAACATGCATGTGGAACCTAGAGTATGATCAACCATGTGATCGGGAGACGTGTTCAAATATGTCTCAGTTTTCCTCCCCTGGTACTCGGGTGCAACATTCCAGACGCTTTACTAACACTCTCCCCACTTGGAGAGTCAGTCCCTTTAACCTCCTCTTTGGCCCAGTTTGCAATTTCTGCGGAAGATGAACAGGAATAGTGAGAACCAATGAGAGGCTAGCTGGAGGTGTCTGGACGGGCAAATTTAACTCTCATTTCCCACCAGGAAGAGGAAATAACCAAAGGCTCAGCGTGCCGTACCGGAACCAGATTAGGGCCTGAAGTCATCCTGCGGTGTTGCGGCCAGCTCAAAAGAAAGCGAGTTGAAGAAAGGAGCTCAGGGGCACTGTAATTCACAAACCTGCAGAGTTATAAATGACAGGTATCGTCCAAAAATAGACTGAAGTAAGGCTGCCAAGAGGACTTGAAAGCGGGGCAGAATTGCAGGAAACCGATTTCAGGAGGTAGACTGGAATTGCATTGAAAGCATAGGAAAAGAGGCAGAACGTCCACAATGATGCACTTGGCCAAAAAGGGCGTATGCGTTTTTTCCTGAATATATTCAGGAAAAAACGCATACGCCCTTTTTGGCCAACCAAGCAAGCTTGCAAAGGAAATCTGCACTACAATGAAGTCTCACTTCCCCCCGGTCAAAAGGGCCATCTGAAAAAAGTGTAAAATCCAGAAAGGCAACAGGCCATTGAGAACTGGGAGCCTTGTTATGCTGATGGGCGGGATGTAAATTGCCAACAACCACTCGGGAGAAGTGTATGGTGTTTCCTGAAACATCTAAAAAAGAAAGCAACAGAGCCTAGGGCACTTCCACTTATGGTCCTATAGCTTAGGGAAATTAAAATCAAAAAGACACAGCCACCCCAAAGTTTGGAACGGCTCTGTTTACAAAAACCTCATTTACAGTACAAGTTCAACATCGCAGAAAGTGAAAAATGGATAAAGAAGTTGTGGTATTCACTTACAAAGCAATATCACTCAGCAATGAAATCTATGTCATCAGGCCGTTAGCAGCACAATGAGTGGATTCAGGTATGATGATTCTAACTGAAATAAGTCACACAGAAAAAGAAACATCATAAGATATCAGTAATACACGGAATGGAAACTTGGCTCCAGAGGAACTGAATTACAGAACAGAACAGGGTCTCAAATTTAGAAAACCAACTTATGCTTGCTTAAGGGTAAAGGTGAGTTGGGGTGCTGCATAAAACCAGAGATTGAAATGAGCACAGATAAAGTTCCTTAAGCCAAATATGGAATAGACAAGAGCTACTCCTTGCTCAACGAAATGGACTCAACACCCCATATTAAACGCCTAAGAATGTACCTGACTAGTAAGTATCTTAAAACCTATGGATTGCTATGTCTCCGAAAGAGAATCAAGCATGTGTACAGGGGCATAAACGCAGCAGTGATAGGATTGGAGAGGTTCGGTGAGCAAATGAAGACCCTTTGAAGTCATATTGCATGGTACCCATTCCACGGGTTTCAACTACCCAGGTTTAAGGTATTCTTCCTTCAGCTAAAACATGCATGTGGAACCCAAGTATGATCAACCATGTGAATGGGAGACGTGTTCAAATATGTCTCAGTTTTCCTCCCCTGGTACTCGGGTGCAACATTCCAGACGCTTTACTAACACTCTCCCCACTTGGAGAGTCAGCGCCTTTAACCAACCTCCTGTTTGGCCGAGTTTGCAATTTCTGCGGAAGATGAACAGGAATAGCGAGAACCAATGAGAGGCTAGCTGGAGGTGTCTGGTCGGGCAAATTTAACTCTCATTTCCCACCAGGAAGAGGAATTAACCAAAGGCTCAGCATGCCGGGCCGGAAACAGTTTAGGGCCTGAAGCCATCCTGTGGTGTTGCGGCCAGGTCACAAGAAAGCGAGTTGAAGAAAGGAGCTCAGGGGCACTGTAATTCACAAACCTGCAGAGTTATAAATGACAGCTATCGTCCAAAAATAGACTGAAGTAAGGCTGCCAAGAGGACTTGAAAGCGGGGCAGAATTGCAGGAAACCGATTTCAGGAGGTAGACTGGAATTGCATTGAAAGCATAGGAAAAGAGGCAGAACGTCCACAATGATGCACTTGGCCAAAAAGGGCGTATGCGTTTTTTCCTGAATATATTCAGGAAAAAACGCATACGCCCTTTTTGGCCAACCAAGCAAGCTTGCAAAGGAAATCTGCACTACAATGAAGTCTCACTTCCCCCCGGTCAAAAGGGCCATCTGAAAAAAGTGTAAAATCCAGAAAGGCAACAGGCCATTGAGAACTGGGAGCCTTGTTATGCTGATGGGCGGGATGTAAATTGCCAACAACCACTCGGGAGAAGTGTATGGTGTTTCCTGAAACATCTAAAAAAGAAAGCAACAGAGCCTAGGGCACTGCCACTTATGGTCCTATAGCTTAGGGAAATTAAAATCAAAAAGACACAGCCACCCCAAAGTTTGGAACGGCTCTGTTTACAAAAACCTCGTTTACAGTACAAGTTCAACATCGCAGAAAGTGAAAAATGGATAAAGAAGTTGTGGTATTCACTTACAAAGCAATATCACTCAGCAATGAAATCTATGTCATCAGGCCGTTAGCAGCACAATGAGTGGATTCAGGTATGATGATTCTAACTGAAATAAGTCACACAGAAAAAGAAACATCATAAGATATCAGTAATACACGGAATGGAAACTTGGCTCCAGAGGAACTGAATTACAGAACAGAACAGGGTCTCAAATTTAGAAAACCAACTTATGCTTGCTTAAGGGTAAAGGTGAGTTGGGGTGCTGCATAAAACCAGAGATTGAAATGAGCACAGATAAAGTTCCTTAAGCCAAATATGGAATAGACAAGAGGTACTCCTTGCTCAACGAAATGGACTCAACACCGCATATTAAACGCCTAAGAATGTACCTGACTAGTAAGTATGTTAAAACCTATGGATTGCTATGTCTCCGAAAGAGAATCAAGCATGTGTACAGGGGCATAAAAGCAGCAGTGATAGGATTGGAGAGGTTCGGTGAGCAAATGAAGACCCTTTGAAGTCATATTGCATGGTACCCATTCCACGGGTTTCAACTACCCAGGTTTAAGGTATTCTTCCTTCAGCTAAAACATGCATGTGGAACCCAAGTATGATCAACCATGTGAATGGGAGACGTGTTCAAATATGTCTCAGTTTTCCTCCCCTGGTACTCGGGTGCAACATTCCAGACGCTTTACTAACACTCTCCCCACTTGGAGAGTCAGCGCCTTTAACCAACCTCCTGTTTGGCCCAGTTTGCAATTTCTGCGGAAGATGAACAGGAATAGCGAGAACCAAAGAGAGGCTAGCTGGAGGTGTCTGGACGGGCAAATTTAACTCTCATTTCCCACCAGGAAGAGGAAATAACCAAAGGCTCAGCGTGCCGTACCGGAACCAGATTAGGGCCTGAAGCCATCCTGCGGTGTTGCGGCCAGCTCAAAAGAAAGCGAGTTGAAGAAAGGAGCTCAGGGGCACTGTAATTCACAAACCTGCAGAGTTATAAATGACAGCTATCGTCCAAAAATAGACTGAAGTAAGGCTGCCAAGAGGACTTGAAAGCGGGGCAGAATTGCAGGAAACCGATTTCAGGAGGTAGACTGGAATTGCATTGAAAGCATAGGAAAAGAGGCAGAACGTCCACAATGATGCACTTGGCCAAAAAGGGCGTATGCGTTTTTTCCTGAATATATTCAGGAAAAAACGCATACGCACTTTTTGGCCAACCAAGCAAGCTTGCAAAGGAAATCTGCACTACAATGAAGTCTCACTTCCCCCCGGTCAAAAGGGCCATCTGAAAAAAGTGTAAAATCCAGAAAGGCAGGACAGGCCATGGAGAACTGGGAGCCTTGTTATGCTGATGGGCGGGATGTAAATTGCCAACAACCACTCGGGAGAAGTGTATGGTGTTTCCTGAAACATCTAAAAAAGAAAGCAACAGAACCTAGGGCACTGCCACTTATGGTCCTATAGCTTAGGGAAATTAAAATCAAAAAGACACAGCCACCCCAAAGTTTGGAACGGCTCTGTTTACAAGAACCTCATTTACAGTACAAGTTCAACATCGCAGAAAGTGAAAAATGGATAAAGAAGTTGTGGTATTTACTTACAAAGCAATATCACTCAGCAATGAAATCTGTGTCATCAGGCCCTTAGCAGCACAATGAGTGGATTCAGGTATGATGATTCTAACTGAAATAAGTCACACAGAAAAAGAAACATCATAAGATATCAGTAATACACGGAATGTAAACTTGGCTACACAGGAACTGAATTACAGAACAGAACAGGGACTCAAATTTAGAAAACCAACTTATTCTTACTTAAGGGTAAAGGTGAGTTGGGGTGCTGCATAAAACCAGAGATTGAAATGAGCACAGATAAAGTTCCTTAAGCCAAATATGGAATAGACAAGAGCTACTCCTTGCTCAACGAAATGGACTCAACACCCCATATTAAACGCCTAAGAATGTACCTGACTAGTAAGTATCTTAAAACCTATGGATTGCTATGTCTCCAAAAGAGAATCAAGCATGTGTACAGGGGCATAAACGCAGCAGTGATAGGATTGGAGAGGTTCGGTGAGCAAATGAAGACCCTTTGAAGTCATATTGCATGGTACCCATTCCACGGTTTTCAACTACCCAGGTTTAAGGTATTCTTCCTTCAGCTAAAACATGCATGTGGAACCTAGAGTATGATCAACCATGTGATCGGGAGACGTGTTCAAATATGTCTCAGTTTTCCTCCCCTGGTACTCGGGTGCAACATTCCAGACGCTTTACTAACACTCTCCCCACTTGGAGAGTCAGTCCCTTTAACCTCCTGTTTGGCCCAGTTTGCAATTTCTGCGGAAAATGAACAGGAATAGCGAGAACCAATGAGAGGCTAGCTGGAGGTGTCTGGTCGGGCAAATTTAACTCTCATTTCCCACCAGGAAGAGGAATTAACCGAAGGCTCAGCATGCCGGGCCGGAAACAGTTTAGGGCCTGAAGCCATCCTGCGGTGTTGCGGCCAGGTCACAAGAAAGCGAGTTGAAGAAAGGAGCTCAGGGGCACTGTAATTCACAAACCTGCAGAGTTATAAATGACAGCTATCGTCCAAAAATAGACTGAAGTAAGGCTGCCAAGAGGACTTGAAAGCGGGGCAGAATTGCAGGAAACCGATTTCAGGAGGTAGACTGGAATTGCATTGAAAGCATAGGAAAAGAGGCAGAACGTCCACAATGATGCACTTGGCCAAAAAGGGCGTATGCGTTTTTTCCTGAATATATTCAGGAAAAAACGCATACGCCCTTTTTGGCCAACCAAGCAAGCTTGCAAAGGAAATCTGCACTACAATGAAGTCTCACTTCCCCCCGGTCAAAAGGGCCATCTGAAAAAAGTGTAAAATCCAGAAAGGCAACAGGCCATTGAGAACTGGGAGCCTTGTTATGCTGATGGGCGGGATGTAAATTGCCAACAGACACTCGGGAGAAGTGTATGGTGTTTCCTGAAACATCTAAAAAAGAAAGCAACAGAGCCTAGGGCACTTCCACTTATGGTCCTATAGCTTAGGGAAATTAAAATCAAAAAGACACAGCCACCCCAAAGTTTGGAACGGCTCTGTTTACAAGAACCTCGTTTACAGTACAAGTTCAACATCGCAGAAAGTGAAAAATGGATAAAGAAGTTGTGGTATTCACTTACAAAGCAATATCACTCAGCAATGAAATCTATGCCATCAGGCCCTTAGCAGCACAATGAGTGGATTCAGGTATGATGATTCTAACTGAAATAAGTCACACAGAAAAAGAAACATCATAAGATATCAGTAATACACGGAATGTAAACTTGGCTACAGAGGAACTGAATTACAGAACAGAACAGGGTCTCAAATTTAGAAAACCAACTTATGCTTGCTTCAGGTAAAGGTGAGTTGGGGTGCTGCATAAAACCAGAGATTGAAATGAGCACAGATAAAGTTCCTTAAGCCAAATATGGAATAGACAAGAGCTACTCCTTGCTCAACGAAATGGACTCAACACCGCATATTAAACGCCTAAGAATGTACCTGACTAGTAAGTATCTTAAAACCTATGGATTGCTATGTCTCCAAAAGAGAATCAAGCATGTGTACAGGGGCATAAACGCAGCAGTGATAGGATTGGAGAGGTTCGGTGAGCAAATGAAGACCCTTTGAAGTCATATTGCATTGTACCCATTCCACGGGTTTCAACCACCCAGGTTTAAGGTATTCTTCCTTCAGCTAAAACATGCATGTGGAACCTAGAGTATGATCAACCATGTGATCGGGAGACGTGTTCAAATATGTCTCAGTTTTCCTCCCCTGGTACTCGGGTGCAACATTCCAGACGCTTTACTAACACTCTCCCCACTTGGAGAGTCAGTCCCTTTTACCTCCTCTTTGGCCCAGTTTGCAATTTCTGCGGAAGATGAACAGGAATAGTGAGAACCAATGAGAGGCTAGCTGGAGGTGTCTGGACGGGCAAATTTAACTCTCATTTCCCACCAGGAAGAGGAAATAACCAAAGGCTCAGCGTGCCGTACCGGAACCAGATTAGGGCCTGAAGTCATCCTGCGGTGTTGCGGCCAGCTCAAAAGAAAGCGAGTTGAAGAAAGGAGCTCAGGGGCACTGTAATTCACAAACCTGCAGAGTTATAAATGACAGGTATCGTCCAAAAATAGACTGAAGTAAGGCTGCCAAGAGGACTTGAAAGCGGGGCAGAATTGCAGGAAACCGATTTCAGGAGGTAGACTGGAATTGCATTGAAAGCATAGGAAAAGAGGCAGAACGTCCACAATGATGCACTTGGCCAAAAAGGGCGTATGCGTTTTTTCCTGAATATATTCAGGAAAAAACGCATACGCCCTTTTTGGCCAACCAAGCAAGCTTGCAAAGGAAATCTGCACTACAATGAAGTCTCACTTCCCCCCGGTCAAAAGGGCCATCTGAAAAAAGTGTAAAATCCAGAAAGGCAGGACAGGCCATGGAGAACAGGGAGCCTTGTTATGCTGATGGGCGGGATGTAAATTGCCAACAACCACTCCGGAGAAGTGTATGGTGTTTCCTGAAACATCTAAAAAACAAAGCAACAGAGCCTAGGGCACTTCCACTTATGGTCCTATAGCTTAGGGAAATTAAAATCAAAAAGACACAGCCACCCCAATGTTTGGAACGGCTCTGTTTACAAGAACCTCGTTTACAGTACAAGTTCAACATCGCAGAAAGTGAAAAATGGATAAAGAAGTTGTGGTATTTAGTTACAAAGCAATATCACTCAGCAATGAAATCTGTGTCATCAGGCCCTTAGCAGCACAATGAGTGGATTCAGGTATGGTGATTCTAACTGAAGTAAGTCACACAGAAAAAGAAACATCATAACATATCAGTAATACACGGAATGTAAACTTGGCTACACAGGAACTGAATTACAGAACAGAACAGGGTCTCAAATTTAGAAAACCAACTTATGCTTGCTTAAGGGGAAAGGTGAGTTGGGGTGCTGCATAAAACCAGAGATTGAAATGAGCACAGATAAAGTTCCTTAAGTCAAATATGGAATAGACAAGAGCTACTCCTTGCTCAACGAAATGGACTCAACACCGCATATTAAACGCCTAAGAATGTACCTGACTAGTAAGTATCTTAAAACCTATGGATTGCTATGTCTCCGAAAGAGAATCAAGCATGTGTACAGGGGCATAAACGCAGCAGTGATAGGATTGGAGAGGTTCGGTGAGCAAATGAAGACCCTTTGAAGTCATATTGCATGGTACCCATTCCACGGGTTTCAACTACCCAGGTTTAAGGTATTCTTCCTTCAGCTAAAACATGCATGTGGAACCTAGAGTATGATCAACCATGTGATCGGGAGACGTGTTCAAATATGTCTCAGTTTTCCTCCCCTGGTACTCGGGTGCAACATTCCAGACGCTTTACTAACACTCTCCCCACTTGGAGAGTCAGTCCCTTTAACCTCCTGTTGGCCCAGTTTGCAATTTCTGCGGAAGATGAACAGGAATAGCGAGAACCAATGAGAGGCTAGCTGGAGGTGTCTGGACGGGCAAATTTAACTCTCATTTCCCACCAGGAAGAGGAATTAACCAAAGGCTCAGCATGCCGGGCCGGAACCAGATTAGGGCCTGAAGCCATCCTGCGGTGTTGCGGCCAGGTCACAAGAAAGCGAGTTGAAGAAAGGAGCTCAGGGGCACTGTAATTCACAAACCTGCAGAGTTATAAATGACAGCTATCGTCCAAAAATAGACTGAAGTAAGGCTGCCAAGAGGACTTGAAAGCGGGGCAGAATTGCAGGAAACCGATTTCAGGAGGTAGACTGGAATTGCATTGAAAGCATAGGAAAAGAGGCAGAACGTCCACAATGATGCACTTGGCCAAAAAGGGCGTATGCGTTTTTTCCTGAATATATTCAGGAAAAAACGCATACGCCCTTTTTGGCCAACCAAGCAAGCTTGCAAAGGAAATCTGCACTACAATGAAGTCTCACTTCCCCCCGGTCAAAAGGGCCATCTGAAAAAAGTGTAAAATCCAGAAAGGCAGGACAGGCCATGGAGAACTGGGAGCCTTGTTATGCTGATGGGCGGGATGTAAATTGCCAACAGACACTCGGGAGAAGTGTATGGTGTTTCCTGAAACATCTAAAAAACAAAGCAACAGAGCCTAGGGCACTTCCACTTATGGTCCTATAGCTTAGGGAAATTAAAATCAAAAAGACACAGCCACCCCAAAATTTGGGACGCCTCTGTTTACAAGAACCTCGTTTACAGTACAAGTTCAACATCGCAGAAAGTGAAAAATGGATAAAGAAGTTGTGGTATTTACTTATAAAGCAATATCACTCAGCAATGAAATCTATGTCATCAGGCCCTTAGCAGCACAATGAGTGGATTCAGGTATGATGATTCTAACTGAAATAAGTCACACAGAAAAAGAAACATCATAAGATATCAGTAATACACGGAATGGAAACTTGGCTACACAGGAACTGAATTACAGAACAGAACAGGGTCTCAAATTAGGAAACCAACTTATGCTTGCTTAAGGGTAAAGGTGAGTTGGGGTGCTGCATAAAACCAGAGATTGAAATGAGCACAGATAAAGTTCCTTAAGTCAAATATGGAATAGACAAGAGCTACTCCTTGCTCAACGAAATGGACTCAACACCGCATATTAAACGCCTAAGAATGTACCTGACTAGTAAGTATCTTAAAACCTATGGATTGCTATGTCTCCAAAAGAGAATCAAGCATGTGTACAGGGGCATAAACGCAGCAGTGATAGGATTGGAGAGGTTCGGTGAGCAAATGAAGACCCTTTGAAGTCATATTGCATCGTACCCATTCCACGGGTTTCAACTACCCAGGTTTAAGGTATTCTTCCTTCAGCTAAAACATGCATGTGGAACCTAGAGTATGATCAACCATGTGATCGGGAGACGTGTTCAAATATGTCTCAGTTTTCCTCCCCTGGTACTCGCGTGCAACATTCCAGACGCTTTACTAACACTCTCCCCTCTTGGAGAGTCAGTCCCTTTAACCTCCTGTTTGGCCCAGTTTGCAATTTCTGCGGAAGATGAACAGGAATAGCGAGAACCAATGAGAGGCTAGCTGGAGGTGTCTGGACGGGCAAATTTAACTCTCATTTCCCACCAGGAAGAGGAATTAACCAAAGGCTCAGCGTGCCGGGCCGGAACCAGATTAGGGCCTGAAGTCATCCTGCGGTGTTGCGGCCAGCTCACAAGAAAGCGAGTTGAAGAAAGGAGCTCAGGGGCACTGTAATTCACAAACCTGCAGAGTTATAAATGACAGCTATCGTCCAAAAATAGACTGAAGTAAGGCTGCCAAGAGGACTTGAAAGCGGGGCAGAATTGCAGGAAACCGATTTCAGGAGGTAGACTGGAATTGCATTGAAAGCATAGGAAAAGAGGCAGAACGTCCACAATGATGCACTTGGCCAAAAAGGGCGTATGCGTTTTTTCCTGAATATATTCAGGAAAAAACGCATACGCTCTTTTTGGCCAACCAAGCAAGCTTGCAAAGGAAATCTGCACTACAATGAAGTCTCACTTCCCCCCGGTCAAAAGGGCCATCTGAAAAAAGTGTAAAATCCAGAAAGGCAGGACAGGCCATGGAGAACTGGGAGCCTTGTTATGCTGATGGGCGGGATGTAAATTGCCAACAGACACTCGGGAGAAGTGTATGGTGTTTCCTGAAACATCTAAAAAACAAAGCAACAGAACCTAGGGCACTTCCACTTATGGTCCTATACCTTAGGGAAATTAAAATCAAAAAGACACAGCCACCCCAATGTTTGGAACGGCTCTGTTTACAAGAACCTCGTTTACAGTACAAGTTCAACATCGCAGAAAGTGAAAAATGGATAAAGAAGTTGTGGTATTTACTTACAAAGCAATATCACTCAGCAATGAAATCTGTGTCATCAGGCCCTTAGCAGCACAATGAGTGGATTCAGGTATGATGATTCTAACTGAAGTAAGTCACACAGAAAAAGAAACATCATAAGATATCAGTAATACACGGAATGTAAACTTGGCTACACAGGAACTGAATTACAGAACAGAACAGGGTCTCAAATTTAGAAAACCAACTTATGCTTGCTTAAGGGTAAAGGTGAGTTGGGGTGCTGCATAAAACCAGAGATTGAAATGAGCACAGATAAAGTTCCTTAAGTCAAATATGGATTAGACAAGAGCTACTCCTTGCTCAACGAAATGGACTCAACACCGCATATTAAACGCCTAAGAATGTACCTGACTAGTAAGTATCTTAAAACCTATGGATTGCTATGTCTCCGAAAGAGAATCAAGCATGTGTACAGGGGCATAAACGCAGCAGTGATAGGATTGGAGAGGTTCGGTGAGCAAATGAAGACCCTTTGAAGTCATATTGCATGGTACCCGTTACACGGGTCTTAACTCTCCAGGTTTAAGGTATTCTTCCTTCAGCTAAAACATGCATGTGGAACCCAAGTATGATCAACCATGTGAATGGGAGACGTGTTCAAATATGTCTCAGTTTTCCTCCCCTGGTACTCGGGTGCAACATTCCAGACGCTTTACTAACACTCTCCCCACTTGGAGAGTCAGCGCCTTTAACCTCCTGTTTGGCCCAGTTTGCAATTTCTGCGGAAGATGAACAGGAATAGCGAGAACCAATGAGAGACTAGCTGGAGGTGTCTGGACGGGCAAATTTAACTCTCATTTCCCACCAGGAAGAGGAAATAACCAAAGGCTCAGCGTGCCGTGCCGGAACCAGATTAGGGCCTGAAGCCATCCTGCGGTGTTGCGGCCAGGTCACAAGAAAGCGAGTTGAAGAAAGGAGCTCAGGGGCACTGTAATTCACAAACCTGCAGAGTTATAAATGACAGCTATCGTCCAAAAATAGACTGAAGTAAGGCTGCCAAGAGGACTTGAAAGCGGGGCAGAATTGCAGGAAACCGATTTCAGGAGGTAGACTGGAATTGCATTGAAAGCATAGGAAAAGAGGCAGAACGTCCACAATGATGCACTTGGCCAAAAAGGGCGTATGCATTTTTTCCTGAATATATTCAGGAAAAAACGCATACGCCCTTTTTGGCCAACCAAGCAAGCTTGCAAAGGAAATCTGCACTACAATGAAGTCTCACTTCCCCCCGGTCAAAAGGGCCATCTGAAAAAAGTGTAAAATCCAGAAAGGCAACAGGCCATTGAGAACTGGGAGCCTTGCTATGCTGATGGGCGGGATGTAAATTGCCAACAACCACTCGGGAGAAGTGTATGGTGTTTCCTGAAACATCTAAAAAAGAAAGCAACAGAGCCTAGGGCACTTCCACTTATGGTCCTATAGCTTAGGGAAATTAAAATCAAAAAGACACAGCCACCCCAAAGTTTGGAACGGCTCTGTTTACAAGAACCTCGTTTACAGTACAAGTTCAACATCGCAGAAAGTGAAAAATGGATAAAGAAGTTGTGGTATTCACTTACAAAGCAATATCACTCAGCAATGAAATCTATGTCATCAGGCCCTTAGCAGCACAATGAGTGGATTCAGGTATGATGATTCTAACTGAAATAAGTCACACAGAAAAAGAAACATCATAAGATATCAGTAATACACGGAATGGAAACTTGGCTCCAGAGGAACTGAATTACAGAACAGAACAGGGTCTCAAATTTAGAAAACCAACTTATGCTTGCTTAAGGGTAAAGGTGAGTTGGGGTGCTGCATAAAACCAGAGATTGAAATGAGCACAGATAAAGTTCCTTAAGCCAAATATGGAATAGACAAGAGGTACTCCTTGCTCAACGAAATGGACTCAACACCGCATATTAAACGCCTAAGAATGTACCTGACTAGTAAGTATCTTAAAACCTATGGATTGCTATGTCTCCGAAAGAGAATCAAGCATGTGTACAGGGGCATAAACACAGCAGTGATAGGATTGGAGAGGTTCGGTGAGCAAATGAAGACCCTTTGAAGTCATATTGCATGGTACCCATTCCACGGGTTTCAACTACCCAGGTTTAAGGTATTCTTCCTTCAGCTAAAACATGCATGTGGAACCTAGAGTATGATCAACCATGTGATCGGGAGACGTGTTCAAATATGTCTCAGTTTTCCTCCCCTGGTACTCGGGTGCAACATTCCAGACGCTTTACTAACACTCTCCCCACTTGGAGAGTCAGCGCCTTTAACCTCCTGTTTGGCCCAGTTTGCAATTTCTGCGGAAGATGAACAGGAATAGCGAGAACCAATGAGAGGCTAGCTGGAGGTGTCTGGACGGGCAAATTTAACTCTCATTTCCCACCAGGAAGAGGAAATAACCAAAGGCTCAGCGTGCCGTACCGGAACCAGATTAGGGCCTGAAGCCATCCTGCGGTGTTGCGGCCAGCTCAAAAGAAAGCGAGTTGAAGAAAGGAGCTCAGGGGCACTGTAATTCACAAACCTGCAGAGTTATAAATGACAGCTATCGTCCAAAAATAGACTGAAGTAAGGCTGCCAAGAGGACTTGAAAGCGGGGCAGAATTGCAGGAAACCGATTTCAGGAGGTAGACTGGAATTGCATTGAAAGCATAGGAAAAGAGGCAGAACGTCCACAATGATGCACTTGGCCAAAAAGGGCGTATGCGTTTTTTCCTGAATATATTCAGGAAAAAACGCATACGCCCTTTTTGGCCAACCAAGCAAGCTTGCAAAGGAAATCTGCACTACAATGAAGTCTCACTTCCCCCCGGTCAAAAGGGCCATCTGAAAAAAGTGTAAAATCCAGAAAGGCAGGACAGGCCATGGAGAACTGGGAGCCTTGTTATGCTGATGGGCGGGATGTAAATTGCCAACAACCACTCGGGAGAAGTGTATGGTGTTTCCTGAAACATCTAAAAAAGAAAGCAACAGAACCTAGGGCACTGCCACTTATGGTCCTATAGCTTAGGGAAATTAAAATCAAAAAGACACAGCCACCCCAAAGTTTGGAACGGCTCTGTTTACAAGAACCTCGTTTACAGTACAAGTTCAACATCGCAGAAAGTGAAAAATGGATAAAGAAGTTGTGGTATTTACTTACAAAGCAATATCACTCAGCAATGAAATCTGTGTCATCAGGCCCTTAGCAGCACAATGAGTGGATTCAGGTATGATGATTCTAACTGAAATAAGTCACACAGAAAAAGAAACATCATAAGATATCAGTAATACACGGAATGTAAACTTGGCTACACAGGAACTGAATTACAGAACAGAACAGGGTCTCAAATTTAGAAAACCAACTTATTCTTACTTAAGGGTAAAGGTGAGTTGGGGTGCTGCATAAAACCAGAGATTGAAATGAGCACAGATAAAGTTCCTTAAGCCAAATATGGAATAGACAAGAGCTACTCCTTGCTCAACGAAATGGACTCAACACCCCATATTAAACGCCTAAGAATGTACCTGACTAGTAAGTATCTTAAAACCTATGGATTGCTATGTCTCCAAAAGAGAATCAAGCATGTGTACAGGGGCATAAACGCAGCAGTGATAGGATTGGAGAGGTTCGGTGAGCAAATGAAGACCCTTTGAAGTCATATTGCATGGTACCCATTCCACGGTTTTCAACTACCCAGGTTTAAGGTATTCTTCCTTCAGCTAAAACATGCATGTGGAACCTAGAGTATGATCAACCATGTGATCGGGAGACGTGTTCAAATATGTCTCAGTTTTCCTCCCCTGGTACTCGGGTGCAACATTCCAGACGCTTTACTAACACTCTCCCCACTTGGAGAGTCAGTCCCTTTAACCTCCTGTTTGGCCCAGTTTGCAATTTCTGCGGAAGATGAACAGGAATAGCGAGAACCAATGAGAGGCTAGCTGGAGGTGTCTGGCCGGGCAAATTTAACTCTCATTTCCCACCAGGAAGAGGAATTAACCGAAGACTCAGCATGCCGGGCCGGAAACAGTTTAGGGCCTGAAGCCATCCTGCGGTGTTGCGGCCAGGTCACAAGAAAGCGAGTTGAAGAAAGGAGCTCAGGGGCACTGTAATTCACAAACCTGCAGAGTTATAAATGACAGCTATCGTCCAAAAATAGACTGAAGTAAGGCTGCCAAGAGGACTTGAAAGCGGGGCAGAATTGCAGGAAACCGATTTCAGGAGGTAGACTGGAATTGCATTGAAAGCATAGGAAAAGAGGCAGAACGTCCACAATGATGCACTTGGCCAAAAAGGGCGTATGCGTTTTTTCCTGAATATATTCAGGAAAAAACGCATACGCCCTTTTTGGCCAACCAAGCAAGCTTGCAAAGGAAATCTGCACTACAATGAAGTCTCACTTCCCCCCGGTCAAAAGGGCCATCTGAAAAAAGTGTAAAATCCAGAAAGGCAACAGGCCATTGAGAACTGGGAGCCTTGTTATGCTGATGGGCGGGATGTAAATTGCCAACAGACACTCGGGAGAAGTGTATGGTGTTTCCTGAAACATCTAAAAAACAAAGCAACAGAGCCTAGGGCACTTCCACTTATGGTCCTATAGCTTAGGGAAATTAAAATCAAAAAGACACAGCCACCCCAAAGTTTGGAACGGCTCTGTTTACAAGAACCTCGTTTACAGTACAAGTTCAACATCGCAGAAAGTGAAAAATGGATAAAGAAGTTATGGTATTCACTTACAAAGCAATATCACTCAGCAATGAAATCTATGTCATCAGGCCCTTAGCAGCACAATGAGTGGATTCAGGTATGATGATTCTAACTGAAATAAGTCACACAGAAAAAGAAACATCATAAGATATCAGTAATACACGGAATGTAAACTTGGCTACAGAGGAACTGAATTACAGAACAGAACAGGGTCTCAAATTTAGAAAACCAACTTATGCTTGCTTCAGGGTAAAGGTGAGTTGGGGTGCTGCATAAAACCAGAGATTGAAATGAGCACAGATAAAGTTCCTTAAGCCAAATATGGAATAGACAAGAGCTACTCCTTGCTCAACGAAATGGACTCAACACCGCATATTAAACGCCTAAGAATGTACCTGACTAGTAAGTATCTTAAAACCTATGGATTGCTATGTCTCCAAAAGAGAATCAAGCATGTGTACAGGGGCATAAACGCAGCAGTGATAGGATTGGAGAGGTTCGGTGAGCAAATGAAGACCCTTTGAAGTCATATTGCATGGTACCCATTCCATGGGTTTCAACCACCCAGGTTTAAGGTATTCTTCCTTCAGCTAAAACATGCATGTGGAACCTAGAGTATGATCAACCATGTGATCGGGAGACGTGTTCAAATATGTCTCAGTTTTCCTCCCCTGGTACTCGGGTGCAACATTCCAGACGCTTTACTAACACTCTCCCCACTTGGAGAGTCAGTCCCTTTAACCTCCTGTTTGGCCCAGTTTGCAATTTCTGCGGAAGATGAACAGGAATAGTGAGAACCAATGAGAGGCTAGCTGGAGGTGTCTGGACGGGCAAATTTAACTCTCATTTCCCACCAGGAAGAGGAAATAACCAAAGGCTCAGCGTGCCGTACCGGAACCAGATTAGGGCCTGAAGTCATCCTGCGGTGTTGCGGCCAGCTCAAAAGAAAGCGAGTTGAAGAAAGGAGCTCAGGGGCACTGTAATTCACAAACCTGCAGAGTTATAAATGACAGGTATCGTCCAAAAATAGACTGAAGTAAGGCTGCCAAGAGGACTTGAAAGCGGGGCAGAATTGCAGGAAACCGATTTCAGGAGGTAGACTGGAATTGCATTGAAAGCATAGGAAAAGAGGCAGAACGTCCACAATGATGCACTTGGCCAAAAAGGGCGTATGCGTTTTTTCCTGAATATATTCAGGAAAAAACGCATACGCCCTTTTTGGCCAACCAAGCAAGCTTGCAAAGGAAATCTGCACTACAATGAAGTCTCACTTCCCCCCGGTCAAAAGGGCCATCTGAAAAAAGTGTAAAATCCAGAAAGGCAGGACAGGCCATGGAGAACAGGGAGCCTTGTTATGCTGATGGGCAGGATGTAAATTGCCAACAACCACTCGGGAGAAGTGTATGGTGTTTCCTGAAACATCTAAAAAACAAAGCAACAGAACCTAGGGCACTTCCACTTATGGTCCTATACCTTAGGGAAATTAAAATCAAAAAGACACAGCCACCCCAATGTTTGGAACGGCTCTGTTTACAAGAACCTCGTTTACAGTACAAGTTCAACATCGCAGAAAGTGAAAAATGGATAAAGAAGTTGTGGTATTTAGTTACAAAGCAATATCACTCAGCAATGAAATCTGTGTCATCAGGCCCTTAGCAGCACAATGAGTGGATTCAGGTATGGTGATTCTAACTGAAGTAAGTCACACAGAAAAAGAAACATCATAAGATATCAGTAATACACGGAATGTAAACTTGGCTACACAGGAACTGAATTACATAACAGAACAGGGTCTCAAATTTAGAAAACCAACTTATGCTTGCTTAAGGGGAAAGGTGAGTTGGGGTGCTGCATAAAACCAGAGATTGAAATGAGCACAGATAAAGTTCCTTAAGTCAAATATGGAATAGACAAGAGCTACTCCTTGCTCAACGAAATGGACTCAACACCGCATATTAAATGCCTAAGAATGTACCTGACTAGTAAGTATCTTAAAACCTATGGATTGCTATGTCTCCGAAAGAGAATCAAGCATGTGTACAGGGGCATAAACGCAGCAGTGATAGGATTGGAGAGGTTCGGTGAGCAAATGAAGACCCTTTGAAGTCATATTGCATGGTACCCATTCCACGGGTTTCAACTACCCAGGTTTAAGGTATTCTTCCTTCAGCTAAAACATGCATGTGGAACCTAGAGTATGATCAACCATGTGATCGGGAGACGTGTTCAAATATGTCTCAGTTTTCCTCCCCTGGTACTCGGGTGCAACATTCCAGACGCTTTACTAACACTCTCCCCACTTGGAGAGTCAGTCCCTTTAACCTCCTGTTTGGCCCAGTTTGCAATTTCTGCGGAAGATGAACAGGAATAGCGAGAACCAATGAGAGGCTAGCTGGAGGTGTCTGGACGGGCAAATTTAACTCTCATTTCCCACCAGGAAGAGGAATTAACCAAAGGCTCAGCATGCCGGGCCGGAACCAGATTAGGGCCTGAAGCCATCCTGCGGTGTTGCGGCCAGGTCACAAGAAAGCGAGTTGAAGAAAGGAGCTCAGGGGCACTGTAATTCACAAACCTGCAGAGTTATAAATGACAGCTATCGTCCAAAAATAGACTGAAGTAAGGCTGCCAAGAGGACTTGAAAGCGGGGCAGAATTGCAGGAAACCGATTTCAGGAGGTAGACTGGAATTGCATTGAAAGCATAGGAAAAGAGGCAGAACGTCCACAATGATGCACTTGGCCAAAAAGGGCGTATGCGTTTTTTCCTGAATATATTCAGGAAAAAACGCATACGCCCTTTTTGGCCAACCAAGCAAGCTTGCAAAGGAAATCTGCACTACAATGAAGTCTCACTTCCCCCCGGTCAAAAGGGCCATCTGAAAAAAGTGTAAAATCCAGAAAGGCAGGACAGGCCATGGAGAACTGGGAGCCTTGGTATGCTGATGGGCGGGATGTAAATTGCCAACAGACACTCGGGAGAAGTGTATGGTGTTTCCTGAAACATCTAAAAAACAAAGCAACAGAGCCTAGGGCACTTCCACTTATGGTCCTATACCTTAGGGAAATTAAAATCAAAAAGACACAGCCACCCCAAAGTTTGGGACGCCTCTGTTTACAAGAACCTCGTTTACAGTACAAGTTCAACATCGCAGAAAGTGAAAAATGGATAAAGAAGTTGTGGTATTTACTTACAAAGCAATATCACTCAGCAATGAAATCTGTGTCATCAGGCCCTTAGCAGCACAATGAGTGGATTCAGGTATGATGATTCTAACTGAAGTAAGTCACACAGAAAAAGAAACATCATAAGATATCAGTAATACACGGAATGTAAACTTGGCTACACAGGAACTGAATTACAGAACAGAACAGGGTCTCAAATTTAGAAAACCAACTTATGCTTGCTTAAGGGTAAAGGTGAGTTGGGGTGCTGCATAAAACCAGAGATTGAAATGAGCACAGATAAAGTTCCTTAAGTCAAATATGGATTAGACAAGAGCTACTCCTTGCTCAACGAAATGGACTCAACACCGCATATTAAACGCCTAAGAATGTACCTGACTAGTAAGTATCTTAAAACCTATGGATTGCTATGTCTCCGAAAGAGAATCAAGCATGTGTACAGGGGCATAAACGCAGCAGTGATAGGATTGGAGAGGTTCGGTGAGCAAATGAAGACCCTTTGAAGTCATATTGCATGGTACCCGTTACACGGGTCTTAACTCTCCAGGTTTAAGGTATTCTTCCTTCAGCTAAAACATGCATGTGGAACCCAAGTATGATCAACCATGTGAATGGGAGACGTGTTCAAATATGTCTCAGTTTTCCTCCCCTGGTACTCGGGTGCAACATTCCAGACGCTTTACTAACACTCTCCCCACTTGGAGAGTCAGCGCCTTTAACCTCCTGTTTGGCCCAGTTTGCAATTTCTGCGGAAGATGAACAGGAATAGCGAGAACCAATGAGAGACTAGCTGGAGGTGTCTGGACGGGCAAATTTAACTCTCATTTCCCACCAGGAAGAGGAAATAACCAAAGGCTCAGCGTGCCGTGCCGGAACCAGATTAGGGCCTGAAGCCATCCTGCGGTGTTGCGGCCAGGTCACAAGAAAGCGAGTTGAAGAAAGGAGCTCAGGGGCACTGTAATTCACAAACCTGCAGAGTTATAAATGACAGCTATCGTCCAAAAATAGACTGAAGTAAGGCTGCCAAGAGGACTTGAAAGCGGGGCAGAATTGCAGGAAACCGATTTCAGGAGGTAGACTGGAATTGCATTGAAAGCATAGGAAAAGAGGCAGAACGTCCACAATGATGCACTTGGCCAAAAAGGGCGTATGCGTTTTTTCCTGAATATATTCAGGAAAAAACGCATACGCCCTTTTTGGCCAACCAAGCAAGCTTGCAAAGGAAATCTGCACTACAATGAAGTCTCACTTCCCCCCGGTCAAAAGGGCCATCTGAAAAAAGTGTAAAATCCAGAAAGGCAACAGGCCATTGAGAACTGGGAGCCTTGCTATGCTGATGGGCGGGATGTAAATTGCCAACAACCACTCGGGAGAAGTGTATGGTGTTTCCTGAAACATCTAAAAAAGAAAGCAACAGAGCCTAGGGCACTTCCACTTATGGTCCTATAGCTTAGGGAAATTAAAATCAAAAAGACACAGCCACCCCAAAGTTTGGAACGGCTCTGTTTACAAGAACCTCGTTTACAGTACAAGTTCAACATCGCAGAAAGTGAAAAATGGATAAAGAAGTTGTGGTATTCACTTACAAAGCAATATCACTCAGCAATGAAATCTATGTCATCAGGCCCTTAGCAGCACAATGAGTGGATTCAGGTATGATGATTCTAACTGAAATAAGTCACACAGAAAAAGAAACATCATAAGATATCAGTAATACACGGAATGGAAACTTGGCTCCAGAGGAACTGAATTACAGAACAGAACAGGGTCTCAAATTTAGAAAACCAACTTATGCTTGCTTAAGGGTAAAGGTGAGTTGGGGTGCTGCATAAAACCAGAGATTGAAATGAGCACAGATAAAGTTCCTTAAGCCAAATATGGAATAGACAAGAGGTACTCCTTGCTCAACGAAATGGACTCAACACCGCATATTAAACGCCTAAGAATGTACCTGACTAGTAAGTATCTTAAAACCTATGGATTGCTATGTCTCCGAAAGAGAATCAAGCATGTGTACAGGGGCATAAACACAGCAGTGATAGGATTGGAGAGGTTCGGTGAGCAAATGAAGACCCTTTGAAGTCATATTGCATGGTACCCATTCCACGGGTTTCAACTACCCAGGTTTAAGGTATTCTTCCTTCAGCTAAAACATGCATGTGGAACCTAGAGTATGATCAACCATGTGATCGGGAGACGTGTTCAAATATGTCTCAGTTTTCCTCCCCTGGTACTCGGGTGCAACATTCCAGACGCTTTACTAACACTCTCCCCACTTGGAGAGTCAGCGCCTTTAACCTCCTGTTTGGCCCAGTTTGCAATTTCTGCGGAAGATGAACAGGAATAGCGAGAACCAATGAGAGGCTAGCTGGAGGTGTCTGGACGGGCAAATTTAACTCTCATTTCCCACCAGGAAGAGGAAATAACCAAAGGCTCAGCGTGCCGTACCGGAACCAGATTAGGGCCTGAAGCCATCCTGCGGTGTTGTGGCCAGCTCAAAAGAAAGCGAGTTGAAGAAAGGAGCTCAGGGGCACTGTAATTCACAAACCTGCAGAGTTATAAATGACAGCTATCGTCCAAAAATAGACTGAAGTAAGGCTGCCAAGAGGACTTGAAAGCGGGGCAGAATTGCAGGAAACCGATTTCAGGAGGTAGACTGGAATTGCATTGAAAGCATAGGAAAAGAGGCAGAACGTCCACAATGATGCACTTGGCCAAAAAGGGCGTATGCGTTTTTTCCTGAATATATTCAGGAAAAAACGCATACGCACTTTTTGGCCAACCAAGCAAGCTTGCAAAGGAAATCTGCACTACAATGAAGTCTCACTTCCCCCCGGTCAAAAGGGCCATCTGAAAAAAGTGTAAAATCCAGAAAGGCAGGACAGGCCATGGAGAACTGGGAGCCTTGTTATGCTGATGGGCGGGATGTAAATTGCCAACAACCACTCGGGAGAAGTGTATGGTGTTTCCTGAAACATCTAAAAAACAAAGCAACAGAACCTAGGGCACTGCCACTTATGGTCCTATAGCTTAGGGAAATTAAAATCAAAAAGACACAGCCACCCCAAAGTTTGGAACGGCTCTGTTTACAAGAACCTCGTTTACAGTACAAGTTCAACATCGCAGAAAGTGAAAAATGGATAAAGAAGTTGTGGTATTTACTTACAAAGCAATATCACTCAGCAATGAAATCTGTGTCATCAGGCCCTTAGCAGCACAATGAGTGGATTCAGGTATGATGATTCTAACTGAAATAAGTCACACAGAAAAAGAAACATCATAAGATATCAGTAATACACGGAATGTAAACTTGGCTACACAGGAACTGAATTACAGAACAGAACAGGGTCTCAAATTTAGAAAACCAACTTATTCTTACTTAAGGGTAAAGGTGAGTTGGGGTGCTGCATAAAACCAGAGATTGAAATGAGCACAGATAAAGTTCCTTAAGCCAAATATGGAATAGACAAGAGCTACTCCTTGCTCAACGAAATGGACTCAACACCCCATATTAAACGCCTAAGAATGTACCTGACTTGTAAGTATCTTAAAACCTATGGATTGCTATGTCTCCAAAAGAGAATCAAGCATGTGTACAGGGGCATAAACGCAGCAGTGATAGGATTGGAGAGGTTCGGTGAGCAAATGAAGACCCTTTGAAGTCATATTGCATGGTACCCATTCCACGGTTTTCAACTACCCAGGTTTAAGGTATTCTTCCTTCAGCTAAAACATGCATGTGGAACCTAGAGTATGATCAACCATGTGATCGGGAGACGTGTTCAAATATGTCTCAGTTTTCCTCCCCTGGTACTCGGGTGCAACATTCCAGACGCTTTACTAACACTCTCCCCACTTGGAGAGTCAGTCCCTTTAACCTCCTGTTTGGCCCAGTTTGCAATTTCTGCGGAAGATGAACAGGAATAGCGAGAACCAATGAGAGGCTAGCTGGAGGTGTCTGGCCGGGCAAATTTAACTCTCATTTCCCACCAGGAAGAGGAATTAACCGAAGACTCAGCATGCCGGGCCGGAAACAGTTTAGGGCCTGAAGCCATCCTGCGGTGTTGCGGCCAGGTCACAAGAAAGCGAGTTGAAGAAAGGAGCTCAGGGGCACTGTAATTCACAAACCTGCAGAGTTATAAATGACAGCTATCGTCCAAAAATAGACTGAAGTAAGGCTGCCAAGAGGACTTGAAAGCGGGGCAGAATTGCAGGAAACCGATTTCAGGAGGTAGACTGGAATTGCATTGAAAGCATAGGAAAAGAGGCAGAACGTCCACAATGATGCACTTGGCCAAAAAGGGCGTATGCGTTTTTTCCTGAATATATTCAGGAAAAAACGCATACGCCCTTTTTGGCCAACCAAGCAAGCTTGCAAAGGAAATCTGCACTACAATGAAGTCTCACTTCCCCCCGGTCAAAAGGGCCATCTGAAAAAAGTGTAAAATCCAGAAAGGCAACAGGCCATTGAGAACTGGGAGCCTTGTTATGCTGATGGGCGGGATGTAAATTGCCAACAGACACTCTGGAGAAGTGTATGGTGTTTCCTGAAACATCTAAAAAACAAAGCAACAGAGCCTAGGGCACTTCCACTTATGGTCCTATAGCTTAGGGAAATTAAAATCAAAAAGACACAGCCACTCCAAAGTTTGGAACGGCTCTGTTTACAAGAACCTCGTTTACAGTACAAGTTCAACATCGCAGAAAGTGAAAAATGGATAAAGAAGTTGTGGTATTCACTTACAAAGCAATATCACTCAGCAATGAAATCTATGTCATCAGGCCCTTAGCAGCACAATGAGTGGATTCAGGTATGATGATTCTAACTGAAATAAGTCACACAGAAAAAGAAACATCATAAGATATCAGTAATACACGGAATGTAAACTTGGCTACAGAGGAACTGAATTACAGAACAGAACAGGGTCTCAAATTTAGAAAACCAACTTATGCTTGCTTCAGGGTAAAGGTGAGTTGGGGTGCTGCATAAAACCAGAGATTGAAATGAGCACAGATAAAGTTCCTTAAGCCAAATATGGAATAGACAAGAGCTACTCCTTGCTCAACGAAATGGACTCAACACCGCATATTAAACGCCTAAGAATGTACCTGACTAGTAAGTATCTTAAAACCTATGGATTGCTATGTCTCCAAAAGAGAATCAAGCATGTGTACAGGGGCATAAACGCAGCAGTGATAGGATTGGAGAGGTTCGGTGAGCAAATGAAGACCCTTTGAAGTCATATTGCATGGTACCCATTCCACGGGTTTCAACCACCCAGGTTTAAGGTATTCTTCCTTCAGCTAAAACATGCATGTGGAACCTAGAGTATGATCAACCATGTGATCGGGAGACGTGTTCAAATATGTCTCAGTTTTCCTCCCCTGGTACTCGGGTGCAACATTCCAGACGCTTTACTAACACTCTCCCCACTTGGAGAGTCAGTCCCTTTAACCTCCTCTTTGGCCCAGTTTGCAATTTCTGCGGAAGATGAACAGGAATAGTGAGAACCAATGAGAGGCTAGCTGGAGGTGTCTGGACGGGCAAATTTAACTCTCATTTCCCACCAGGAAGAGGAAATAACCAAAGGCTCAGCGTGCCGTACCGGAACCAGATTAGGGCCTGAAGTCATCCGGCGGTGTTGCGGCCAGCTCAAAAGAAAGCGAGTTGAAGAAAGGAGCTCAGGGGCACTGTAATTCACAAACCTGCAGAGTTATAAATGACAGGTATCGTCCAAAAATAGACTGAAGTAAGGCTGCCAAGAGGACTTGAAAGCGGGGCAGAATTGCAGGAAACCGATTTCAGGAGGTAGACTGGAATTGCATTGAAAGCATAGGAAAAGAGGCAGAACGTCCACAATGATGCACTTGGCCAAAAAGGGCGTATGCGTTTTTTCCTGAATATATTCAGGAAAAAACGCATACGCCCTTTTTGGCCAACCAAGCAAGCTTGCAAAGGAAATCTGCACTACAATGAAGTCTCACTTCCCCCCGGTCAAAAGGGCCATCTGAAAAAAGTGTAAAATCCAGAAAGGCAGGACAGGCCATGGAGAACAGGGAGCCTTGTTATGCTGATAGGCAGGATGTAAATTGCCAACAACCACTCGGGAGAAGTGTATGGTGTTTCCTGAAACATCTAAAAAACAAAGCAACAGAACCTAGGCACTTCCACTTATGGTCCTATACCTTAGGGAAATTAAAATCAAAAAGACACAGCCACCCCAATGTTTGGAACGGCTCTGTTTACAAGAACCTCGTTTACAGTACAAGTTCAACATCGCAGAAAGTGAAAAATGGATAAAGAAGTTGTGGTATTTAGTTACAAAGCAATATCACTCAGCAATGAAATCTGTGTCATCAGGCCCTTAGCAGCACAATGAGTGGATTCAGGTATGGTGATTCTAACTGAAGTAAGTCACACAGAAAAAGAAACATCATAAGATATCAGTAATACACGGAATGTAAACTTGGCTACACAGGAACTGAATTACATAACAGAACAGGGTCTCAAATTTAGAAAACCAACTTATGCTTGCTTAAGGGGAAAGGTGAGTTGGGGTGCTGCATAAAACCAGAGATTGAAATGAGCACAGATAAAGTTCCTTAAGTCAAATATGGAATAGACAAGAGCTACTCCTTGCTCAACGAAATGGACTCAACACCGCATATTAAATGCCTAAGAATGTACCTGACTAGTAAGTATCTTAAAACCTATGGATTGCTATGTCTCCGAAAGAGAATCAAGCATGTGTACAGGGGCATAAACGCAGCAGTGATAGGATTGGAGAGGTTCGGTGAGCAAATGAAGACCCTTTGAAGTCATATTGCATGGTACCCATTCCACGGGTTTCAACTACCCAGGTTTAAGGTATTCTTCCTTCAGCTAAAACATGCATGTGGAACCTAGAGTATGATCAACCATGTGATCGGGAGACGTGTTCAAATATGTCTCAGTTTTCCTCCCCTGGTACTCGGGTGCAACATTCCAGACGCTTTACTAACACTCTCCCCACTTGGAGAGTCAGTCCCTTTAACCTCCTGTTTGGCCCAGTTTGCAATTTCTGCGGAAGATGAACAGGAATAGCGAGAACCAACGAGAGGCTAGCTGGAGGTGTCTGGACGGGCAAATTTAACTCTCATTTCCCACCAGGAAGAGGAATTAACCAAAGGCTCAGCATGCCGGGCCGGAACCAGATTAGGGCCTGAAGCCATCCTGCGGTGTTGCGGCCAGGTCACAAGAAAGCGAGTTGAAGAAAGGAGCTCAGGGGCACTGTAATTCACAAACCTGCAGAGTTATAAATGACAGCTATCGTCCAAAAATAGACTGAAGTAAGGCTGCCAAGAGGACTTGAAAGCGGGGCAGAATTGCAGGAAACCGATTTCAGGAGGTAGACTGGAATTGCATTGAAAGCATAGGAAAAGAGGCAGAACGTCCACAATGATGCACTTGGCCAAAAAGGGCGTATGCGTTTTTTCCTGAATATATTCAGGAAAAAACGCATACGCCCTTTTTGGCCAACCAAGGAAGCTTGCAAAGGAAATCTGCACTACAATGAAGTCTCACTTCCCCCTGGTCAAAAGGGCCATCTGAAAAAAGTGTAAAATCCAGAAAGGCAGGACAGGCCATGGAGAACTGGGAGCCTTGTTATGCTGATGGGCGGGATGTAAATTGCCAACAGACACTCGGGCGAAGTGTATGGTGTTTCCTGAAACATCTAAAAAACAAAGCAACAGAGCCTAGGGCACTTCCACTTATGGTCCTATAGCTTAGGGAAATTAAAATCAAAAAGACACAGCCACCCCAAAATTTGGGACGCCTCTGTTTACAAGAACCTCGTTTACAGTACAAGTTCAACATCGCAGAAAGTGAAAAATGGATAAAGAAGTTGTGGTATTTACTTACAAAGCAATATCACTCAGCAATGAAATCTATGTCATCAGGCCCTTAGCAGCACAATGAGTGTATTCAGGTATGATGATTCTAACTGAAATAAGTCACACAGAAAAAGAAACATCATAAGATATCAGTAATACACGGAATGGAAACTTGGCTACACAGGAACTGAATTACAGAACAGAACAGGGTCTCAAATTAGGAAACCAACTTATGCTTGCTTAAGGGTAAAGGTGAGTTGGGGTGCTGCATAAAACCAGAGATTGAAATGAGCACAGATAAAGTTCCTTAAGTCAAATATGGAATAGACAAGAGCTACTCCTTGCTCAACGAAATGGACTCAACACCGCATATTAAACGCCTAAGAATGTACCTGACTAGTAAGTATCTTAAAACCTATGGATTGCTATGTCTCCAAAAGAGAATCAAGCATGTGTACAGGGGCATAAACGCAGCAGTGATAGGATTGGAGAGGTTCGGTGAGCAAATGAAGACCCTTTGAAGTCATATTGCATGGTACCCATTCCACGGGTTTCAACTACCCAGGTTTAAGGTATTCTTCCTTCAGCTAAAACATGCATGTGGAACCTAGAGTATGATCAACCATGTGATCGGGAGACGTGTTCAAATATGTCTCAGTTTTCCTCCCCTGGTACTCGCGTGCAACATTCCAGACGCTTTACTAACACTCTCCCCTCTTGGAGAGTCAGTCCCTTTAACCTCCTGTTTGGCCCAGTTTGCAATTTCTGCGGAAGATGAACAGGAATAGCGAGAACCAATGAGAGACTAGCTGGAGGTGTCTGGACGGGCAAATTTAACTCTCATTTCCCACCAGGAAGAGGAATTAACCAAAGGCTCAGCATGCCGGGCCGGAACCAGATTAGGGCCTGAAGCCATCCTGCGGTGTTGCGGCCAGCTCACAAGAAAGCGAGTTGAAGAAAGGAGCTCAGGGGCACTGTAATTCACAAACCTGCAGAGTTATAAATGACAGCTATCGTCCAAAAATAGACTGAAGTAAGGCTGCCAAGAGGACTTGAAAGCGGGGCAGAATTGCAGGAAACCGATTTCAGGAGGTAGACTGGAATTGCATTGAAAGCATAGGAAAAGAGGCAGAACGTCCACAATGATGCACTTGGCCAAAAAGGGCGTATGCGTTTTTTCCTGAATATATTCAGGAAAAAACGCATACGCCCTTTTTGGCCAACCAAGCAAGCTTGCAAAGGAAATCTGCACTACAATGAAGTCTCACTTCCCCCCGGTCAAAAGGGCCATCTGAAAAAAGTGTAAAATCCAGAAAGGCAGGACAGGCCATGGAGAACTGGGAGCCTTGTTATGCTGATGGGTGGGATGTAAATTGCCAACAGACACTCGGGAGAAGTGTATGGTGTTTCCTGAAACATCTAAAAAACAAAGCAACAGAGCCTAGGGCACTTCCACTTATGGTCCTATACCTTAGGGAAATTAAAATCAAAAAGACACAGCCACCCCAAAGTTTGGGACGCCTCTGTTTACAAGAACCTCGTTTACAGTACAAGTTCAACATCGCAGAAAGTGAAAAATGGATAAAGAAGTTGTGGTATTTACTTACAAAGCAATATCACTCAGCAATGAAATCTGTGTCATCAGGCCCTTAGCAGCACAATGAGTGGATTCAGGTATGATGATTCTAACTGAAGTAAGTCACACAGAAAAAGAAACATCATAAGATATCAGTAATACACGGAATGTAAACTTGGCTACACAGGAACTGAATTACAGAACAGAACAGGGTCTCAAATTTAGAAAACCAACTTATGCTTGCTTAAGGGTAAAGGTGAGTTGGGGTGCTGCATAAAACCAGAGATTGAAATGAGCACAGATAAAGTTCCTTAAGTCAAATATGGATTAGACAAGAGCTACTCCTTGCTCAACGAAATGGACTCAACACCGCATATTAAACGCCTAAGAATGTACCTGACTAGTAAGTATCTTAAAACCTATGGATTGCTATGTCTCCGAAAGAGAATCAAGCATGTGTACAGGGGCATAAACGCAGCAGTGATAGGATTGGAGAGGTTCGGTGAGCAAATGAAGACCCGTTGAAGTCATATTGCATGGTACCCATTACACGGGTCTTAACTCTCCAGGTTTAAGGTATTCTTCCTTCAGCTAAAACATGCATGTGGAACCCAAGTATGATCAACCATGTGAACGGGAGACGTGTTCAAATATGTCTCAGTTTTACTCCCCTGGTACTCGGGTGCAACATTCCAGACGCTTTACTAACACTCTCCCCACTTGGAGAGTCAGCGCCTTTAACCTCCTGTTTGGCCCAGTTTGCAATTTCTGCGGAAGATGAACAGGAATAGCGAGAACCAATGAGAGACTAGCTGGAGGTGTCTGGACGGGCAAATTTAACTCTCATTTCCCACCAGGAAGAGGAATTAACCAAAGGCTCAGCATGCCGGGCCGGAACCAGATTAGGGCCTGAAGCCATCCTGCGGTGTTGCGGCCAGGTCACAAGAAAGCGAGTTGAAGAAAGGAGCTCAGGGGCACTGTAATTCACAAACCTGCAGAGTTATAAATGACAGCTATCGTCCAAAAATATACTGAAGTAAGGCTGCCAAGAGGACTTGAAAGCGGGGCAGAATTGCAGGAAACCGATTTCAGGAGGTAGACTGGAATTGCATTGAAAGCATAGGAAAAGAGGCAGAACGTCCACAATGATGCACTTGGCCAAAAAGGGCGTATGCGTTTTTTCCTGAATATATTCAGGAAAAAACGCATACGCCCTTTTTGGCCAACCAAGCAAGCTTGCAAAGGAAATCTGCACTACAATGAAGTCTCACTTCCCCCCGGTCAAAAGGGCCATCTGAAAAAAGTGTAAAATCCAGAAAGGCAGGACAGGCCATGGAGAACTGGGAGCCTTGTTATGCTGATGGGCGGGATGTAAATTGCCAACAACCACTCGGGAGAAGTGTATGGTGTTTCCTGAAACATCTAAAAAACAAAGCAACAGAGCCTAGGGCACTTCCACTTATGGTCCTATAGCTTAGGGAAATTAAAATAAAAAAGACACAGCCACCCCAAAGTTTGGGACGCCTCTGTTTACAAGAACCTCGTTTACAGTACAAGTTCAACATCGCAGAAAGTGAAAAATGGATAAAGAAGTTGTGGTATTTACTTACAAAGCAATATCACTCAGCAATGAAATCTATGTCATCAGGCCCTTAGCAGCACAATGAGTGGATTCAGGTACGATGATTCTAACTGAAATAAGTCACACAGAAAAAGAAACATCATAAGATATCAGTAATACATGGAATGTAAACTTGGCTACACAGGAACTGAATTACAGAACAGAACAGGGTCTCAAATTTAGAAAACCAACTTATGCTTGCTTAAGGGTAAAGGTGAGTTGGGGTGCTGCATAAAACCAGAGATTGAAATGAGCACAGATAAAGTTCCTTAAGTCAAATATGGATTAGACAAGAGCTACTCCTTGCTCAACGAAATGGACTCAACACCGCATATTAAACGCCTAAGAATGTACCTGACTAGTAAGTATCTTAAAACCTATGGATTGCTATGTCTCCGAAAGAGAATCAAGCATGTGTACAGGGGCATAAACGCAGCAGTGATAGGATTGGAGAGGTTCGGTGAGCAAATGAAGACCCGTTGAAGTCATATTGCATGGTACCCATTACACGGGTCTTAACTCTCCAGGTTTAAGGTATTCTTCCTTCAGCTAAAACATGCATGTGGAACCCAAGTATGATCAACCATGTGAACGGGAGACGTGTTCAAATATGTCTCAGTTTTACTCCCCTGGTACTCGGGTGCAACATTCCAGACGCTTTACTAACACTCTCCCCACTTGGAGAGTCAGCGCCTTTAACCTCCTGTTTGGCCCAGTTTGCAATTTCTGCGGAAGATGAACAGGAATAGCGAGAACCAATGAGAGACTAGCTGGAGGTGTCTGGACGGGCAAATTTAACTCTCATTTCCCACCAGGAAGAGGAATTAACCAAAGGCTCAGCATGCCGGGCCGGAACCAGATTAGGGCCTGAAGCCATCCTGCGGTGTTGCGGCCAGGTCACAAGAAAGCGAGTTGAAGAAAGGAGCTCAGGGGCACTGTAATTCACAAACCTGCAGAGTTATAAATGACAGCTATCGTCCAAAAATATACTGAAGTAAGGCTGCCAAGAGGACTTGAAAGCGGGGCAGAATTGCAGGAAACCGATTTCAGGAGGTAGACTGGAATTGCATTGAAAGCATAGGAAAAGAGGCAGAACGTCCACAATGATGCACTTGGCCAAAAAGGGCGTATGCGTTTTTTCCTGAATATATTCAGGAAAAAACGCATACGCCCTTTTTGGCCAACCAAGCAAGCTTGCAAAGGAAATCTGCACTACAATGAAGTCTCACTTCCCCCCGGTCAAAAGGGCCATCTGAAAAAAGTGTAAAATCCAGAAAGGCAGGACAGGCCATGGAGAACTGGGAGCCTTGTTATGCTGATGGGCGGGATGTAAATTGCCAACAACCACTCGGGAGAAGTGTATGGTGTTTCCTGAAACATCTAAAAAACAAAGCAACAGAGCCTAGGGCACTTCCACTTATGGTCCTATAGCTTAGGGAAATTAAAATAAAAAAGACACAGCCACCCCAAAGTTTGGGACGCCTCTGTTTACAAGAACCTCGTTTACAGTACAAGTTCAACATCGCAGAAAGTGAAAAATGGATAAAGAAGTTGTGGTATTTACTTACAAAGCAATATCACTCAGCAATGAAATCTATGTCATCAGGCCCTTAGCAGCACAATGAGTGGATTCAGGTACGATGATTCTAACTGAAATAAGTCACACAGAAAAAGAAACATCATAAGATATCAGTAATACATGGAATGTAAACTTGGCTACACAGGAACTGAATTACAGAACAGAACAGGGTCTCAAATTTAGAAAAACAACTTATGCTTGCTTAAGGGGAAAGGTGAGTTGGGGTGCTGCATAAAACTAGAGATTGAAATGAGCACAGATAAAGTTCCTTAAGCCAAATATGGAATAGACAAGAGCTACTCCTTGCTCAACGAAATGGACTCAACACCGCATATTAAACGCCTAAGAATGTACCTGACTTGTAAGTATCTTAAAACCTATGGATTGCTATGTCTCCGAAAGAGAATCAAGCATGTGTACAGGGGCATAAACGCAGCAGTGATAGGATTGGAGAGGTTCGGTGAGCAAATGAAGACCCTTTGAAGTCATATTGCATGGTACCCATTCCACGGGTTTCAACTACCCAGGTTTAAGGTATTCTTCCTTCAGCTAAAACATGCATGTGGAACCTAGAGTATGATCAACCATGTGATCGGGAGACGTGTTCAAATATGTCTCAGTTTTCCTCCCCTGGTACTCGCGTGCAACATTCCAGACGCTTTACTAACACTCTCCCCTCTTGGAGAGTCAGTCCCTTTAACCTCCTGTTTGGCCCAGTTTGCAATTTCTGCGGAAGATGAACAGGAATAGCAAGAACCAATGAGAGGCTAGCTGGAGGTGTCTGGACGGGCAAATTTAACTCTCATTTCCCACCAGGAAGAGGAATTAACCAAAGGCTCAGCATGCCGGGCCGGAACCAGATTAGGGCCTGAAGCCATCCTGCAGTGTTGCGGCCAGGTCACAAGAAAGCGAGTTGAAGAAAGGAGCTCAGGGGCACTGTAATTCACAAACCTGCAGAGTTATAAATGACAGCTATCGTCCAAAAATAGACTGAAGTAAGGCTGCCAAGAGGACTTGAAAGCGGGGCAGAATTGCAGGAAACCGATTTCAGGAGGTAGACTGGAATTGCATTGAAAGCATAGGAAAAGAGGCAGAACGTCCACAATGATGCACTTGGCCAAAAAGGGCGTATGCGTTTTTTCCTGAATATATTCAGGAAAAAACGCATACGCCCTTTTTGGCCAACCAAGCAAGCTTGCAAAGGAAATCTGCACTACAATGAAGTCTCACTTCCCCCTGGTCAAAAGGGCCATCTGAAAAAAGTGTAAAATCCAGTAAGGCAGGACAGGCCATGGAGAACTGGGAGCCTTGTTATGCTGATGGGCGGGATGTAAATTGCCAACAGACACTCGGGAGAAGTGTATGGTGTTTCCTGAAACATCTAAAAAACAAAGCAACAGAGCCTAGGGCACTTCCACTTATGGTCCTATACCTTAGGGAAATTAAAATCAAAAAGACACAGCCACCCCAAAGTTTGGGACGCCTCTGTTTACAAGAACCTCGTTTACAGTACAAGTTCAACATCGCAGAAAGTGAAAAATGGATAAAGAAGTTGTGGTATTTACTTACAAAGCAATATCACTCAGCAATGAAATCTGTGTCATCAGGCCCTTAGCAGCACAATGAGTGGATTCAGGTATGATGATTCTAACTGAAGTAAGTCACACAGAAAAAGAAACATCATAAGATATCAGTAATACACGGAATGGAAACTTGGCTACACAGGAACTGAATTACAGAACAGAACAGGGTCTCAAATTTAGAAAACCAACTTATGCTTGCTTAAGGGTAAAGGTGAGTTGGGGTGCTGCATAAAACCAGAGATTGAAATGAGCACAGATAAAGTTCCTTAAGTCAAATATGGATTAGACAAGAGCTACTCCTTGCTCAACGAAATGGACTCAACACCGCATATTAAACGCCTAAGAATGTACCTGACTAGTAAGTATCTTAAAACCTATGGATTGCTATGTCTCCGAAAGAGAATCAAGCATGTGTACAGGGGCATAAACGCAGCAGTGATAGGATTGGAGAGGTTCGGTGAGCAAATGAAGACCCTTTGAAGTCATATTGCATGGTACCCATTACACGGGTCTTAACTCTCCAGGTTTAAGGTATTCTTCCTTCAGCTAAAACATGCATGTGGAACCCAAGTATGATCAACCATGTGAATGGGAGACGTGTTCAAATATGTCTCAGTTTTCCTCCCCTGGTACTCGGGTGCAACATTCCAGACGCTTTACTAACACTCTCCCCACTTGGAGAGTCAGCGCCTTTAACCTCCTGTTTGGCCCAGTTTGCAATTTCTGCGGAAGATGAACAGGAATAGCGAGAACCAATGAGAGACTAGCTGGAGGTGTCTGGACGGGCAAATTTAACTCTCATTTCCCACCAGGAAGAGGAAATAACCAAAGGCTCAGCGTGCCGTGCCGGAACCAGATTAGGGCCTGAAGCCATCCTGCGGTGTTGCGGCCAGGTCACAAGAAAGCGAGTTGAAGAAAGGAGCTCAGGGGCACTGTAATTCACAAACCTGCAGAGTTATAAATGACAGCTATCGTCCAAAAATAGACTGAAGTAAGGCTGCCAAGAGGACTTGAAAGCGGGGCAGAATTGCAGGAAACCGATTTCAGGAGGTAGACTGGAATTGCATTGAAAGCATAGGAAAAGAGGCAGAACGTCCACAATGATGCACTTGGCCAAAAAGGGCGTATGCGTTTTTTCCTGAATATATTCAGGAAAAAACGCATACGCCCTTTTTGGCCAACCAAGCAAGCTTGCAAAGGAAATCTGCACTACAATGAAGTCTCACTTCCCCCCGGTCAAAAGGGCCATCTGAAAAAAGTGTAAAATCCAGAAAGGCAGGACAGGCCATGGAGAACTGGGAGCCTTGTTATGCTGATGGGTGGGATGTAAATTGCCAACAGACACTCGGGAGAAGTGTATGGTGTTTCCTGAAACATCTAAAAAACAAAGCAACAGAGCCTAGGGCACTGCCACTTATGGTCCTATAGCTTAGGGAAATTAAAATCAAAAAGACACAGCCACCCCAAAGTTTGGAACGGCTCTGTTTACAAGAACCTCGTTTACAGTACAAGTTCAACATCGCAGAAAGTGAAAAATGGATAAAGAAGTTGTGGTATTCACTTACAAAGCAATATCACTCAGCAATGAAATCTATGTCATCAGGCCCTTAGCAGCACAATGAGTGGATTCAGGTATGATGATTCTAACTGAAATAAGTCACACAGAAAAAGAAACATCATAAGATATCAGTAATACACGGAATGGAAACTTGGCTACACAGGAACTGAATTACAGAACAGAACAGGGTCTCAAATTTAGAAAAACAACTTATGCTTGCTTAAGGGTAAAGGTGAGTTGGGGTGCTGCATAAAACCAGAGATTGAAATGAGCACAGATAAAGTTCCTTAAGCCAAATATGGAATAGACAAGAGCTACTCCTTGCTCAACGAAATGGACTCAACACCGCATATTAAACGCCTAAGAATGTACCTGACTTGTAAGTATCTTAAAACCTATGGATTGCTATGTCTCCGAAAGAGAATCAAGCATGTGTACAGGGGCATAAACGCAGCAGTGATAGGATTGGAGAGGTTCGGTGAGCAAATGAAGACCCTTTGAAGTCATATTGCATGGTACCCATTCCACGGGTTTCAACTACCCAGGTTTAAGGTATTCTTCCTTCAGCTAAAACATGCATGTGGAACCCAAGTATGATCAACCATGTGAACGGGAGACGTGTTCAAATATGTCTCAGTTTTCCTCCCCTGGTACTCGGGTGCAACATTCCAGACGCTTTACTAACACTCTCCCCACTTGGAGAGTCAGCGCCTTTAACCTCCTGTTTGGCCCAGTTTGCAATTTCTGCGGAAGATGAATAGGAATAGCGAGAACCAATGAGAGGCTAGCTGGAGGTGTCTGGACGGGCAAATTTAACTCTCATTTCCCACCAGGAAGAGGAAATAACCAAAGGCTCAGCGTGCCGTACCGGAACCATATTAGGGCCTGAAGCCATCCTGCGGTGTTGCGGCCAGGTCACAAGAAAGCGAGTTGAAGAAAGGAGCTCAGGGGCACTGTAATTCAAAAACCTGCAGAGTTATAAATGACAGCTATCGTCCAAAAATAGACTGAAGTAAGGCTGCCAAGAGGACTTGAAAGCGGGGCAGAATTGCAGGAAACCGATTTCAGGAGGTAGACTGGAATTGCATTGAAAGCATAGGAAAAGAGGCAGAACGTCCACAATGATGCACTTGGCCAAAAAGGGTGTATGCGTTTTTTCCTGAATATATTCAGGAAAAAACGCATACGCCCTTTTTGGCCAACCAAGCAAGCTTGCAAAGGAAATCTGCACTACAATGAAGTCTCACTTCCCCCCGGTCAAAAGGGCCATCTGAAAAAAGTGTAAAATCCAGAAAGGCAGGACAGGCCATGGAGAACTGGGAGCCTTGTTATGCTGATGGGCGGGATGTAAATTGCCAACAGACACTCGGGAGAAGTGTATGGTGTTTCCTGAAACATCTAAAAAACAAAGCAACAGAACCTAGGGCACTTCCACTTATGGTCCTATAGCTTAGGGAAATTAAAATCAAAAAGACACAGCCACCCCAAAGTTTGGAACGGCTCTGTTACAAGAACCTCGTTTACAGTACAAGTTCAACATCGCAGAAAGTGAAAAATGGATAAAGAAGTTGTGGTATTTACTTACAAAGCAATATCACTCAGCAATGAAATCTGTGTCATCAGGCCCTTAGCAGCACAATGAGTGGATTCAGGTATGATGATTCTAACTGAAGTAAGTCACACAGAAAAAGAAACATCATAAGATATCAGTAATACACGGAATGTAAACTTGGCTACACAGGAACTGAATTACAGAACAGAACAGGGTCTCAAATTTAGAAAACCAACTATGCTTGCTTAAGGGTAAAGGTGAGTTGGGGTGCTGCATAAAACCAGAGATTGAAATGAGCACAGATAAAGTTCCTTAAGTCAAATATGGAATAGACAAGAGCTACTCCTTGCTCAACGAAATGGACTCAACACCGCATATTAAACGCCTAAGAATGTACCTGACTAGTAAGTATCTTAAAACCTATGGATTGCTATGTCTCCGAAAGAGAATCAAGCATGTGTACAGGGGCATAAACGCAGCAGTGATAGGATTGGAGAGGTTTGGTGAGCAAATGAAGACCCTTTGAAGTCATATTGCATGGTACCCATTATACGGGTCTCAACTCTCCAGGTTTAAGGTATTCTTCCTTCAGCTAAAACATGCATGTGGAACCCAAGTATGATCAACCATGTGAACGGGAGACGTGTTCAAATATGTCTCAGTTTTCCTCCCCTGGTACTCGGGTGCAACATTCCAGATGCTTTACTAACACTCTCCCCACTTGGAGAGTCAGCGCCTTTAACCTCCTGTTTGGCCCAGTTTGCAATTTCTGCGGAAGATGAACAGGAATAGCGAGAACCAAAGAGAGGCTAGCTGGAGGTGTCTGGACGGGCAAATTTAACTCTCATTTCCCACCAGGAAGAGGAAATAACCAAAGGCTCAGCGTGCCGTACCGGAACCAGATTAGGGCCTGAGGCCATCCTGCGGTGTTGCGGCCAGCTCAAAAGAAAGCGAGTTGAAGAAAGGAGCTCAGGGGCACTGTAATTCACAAACCTGCAGAGTTATAAATGACAGCTATCGTCCAAAAATAGACTGAAGTAAGGCTGCCAAGAGGACTTGAAAGCGGGGCAGAATTGCAGGAAACCGATTTCAGGAGGTAGACTGGAATTGCATTGAAAGCATAGGAAAAGAGGCAGAACGTCCACAATGATGCACTTGGCCAAAAAGGGCGTATGCGTTTTTTCCTGAATATATTCAGGAAAAAACACATACGCCCTTTTTGGCCAACCAAGCAAGCTTGCAAAGGAAATCTGCACTACAATGAAGTCTCACTTCCCCCCGGTCAAAAGGGCCATCTGAAAAAAGTGTAAAATCCAGAAAGGCAGGACAGGCCATGGAGAACTGGGAGCCTTGTTATGCTGATGGGCGGGATGTAAATTGCCAACAACCACTCGGGAGAAGTGTATGGTGTTTCCTGAAACATCTAAAAAACAAAGCAACAGAACCTAGGGCACTTCCACTTATGGTCCTATAGCTTAGGGAAATTAAAATCAAAAAGACACAGCCACCCCAAAGTTTGGAACGGCTCTGTTTACAAGAACCTCGTTTACAGTACAAGTTCAACATCGCAGAAAGTGAAAAATGGATAAAGAAGTTGTGGTATTCACTTACAAAGCAATATCACTCAGCAATGAAATCTATGTCATCAGGCCCTTAGCAGCACAATGAGTGGATTCAGGTATGATGATTCTAACTGAAATAAGTCACACAGAAAAAGAAACATCATAAGATATCAGTAATACACGGAATGTAAACTTGGCTACACAGGAACTGAATTACAGAACAGAACAGGGTCTCAAATTTAGAAAACCAACTATGCTTGCTTAAGGGTAAAGGTGAGTTGGGGTGCTGCATAAAACCAGAGATTGAAATGAGCACAGATAAAGTTCCTTAAGTCAAATATGGAATAGACAAGAGCTACTCCTTGCTCAACGAAATGGACTCAACACCGCATATTAAACGCCTAAGAATGTACCTGACTAGTAAGTATCTTAAAACCTATGGATTGCTATGTCTCCGAAAGAGACTCAAGCATGTGTACAGGGGCATAAACGCAGCAGTGATAGGATTGGAGAGGTTCGGTGAGCAAATGAAGACCCTTTGAAGTCATATTGCATGGTACCCATTCCACGGGTCTTAACTCTCCAGGTTTAAGGTATTCTTCCTTCAGCTAAAACATGCATGTGGAACCCAGAGTATGATCAACCGTGTGATCAGGAGACGTGTTCAAATATGTCTCAGGTTTCCTCCCCTGGTACTCGGGTGCAACATTCCAGACGCTTTACTAACACTCTCCCCACTTGGAGAGTCAGCGCCTTTAACCTCCTGTTTGGCACAGTTTGCAATTTCTGCGGAAGATGAACAGGAATAGCGAGAACCAATGAGAGGCTAGCTGGAGGTGTCTGGACGGGCAAATTTAACTCTCATTTCCCAACAGGAAGAGGAAATAACCAAAGGCTCAGCGTGCCGTACCAGAACCAGATTAGGGCCTGAAGCCATCCTGCGGTGTTGCGGCCAGGTCACAAGAAAGCGAGTTGAAGAAAGGAGCTCAGGGGCACTGTAATTCACAAACCTGCAGAGTTATAAATGACAGCTATCGTCCAAAAATAGACTGAAGTAAGGCTCCCAAGAGGACTTGAAAGCGGGGCAGAATTGCAGGAAACCGATTTCAGGAGGTAGACTGAAATTGCATTGAAAGCATAGGAAAAGAGGCAGAACGTCCACAATGATGCACTTGGCCAAAAAGGGCGTATGTGTTTTTTCCTGAATATATTCAGGAAAAAACGCATACGCCCTTTTTGGCCAACCAAGCAAGCTTGCAAAGGAAATCTGCACTACAATGAAGTCTCACTTCCCCCCGGTCAAAAGGGCCATCTGAAAAAAGTGTAAAATCCAGAAAGGCAGGACAGGCCATGGAGAACTGGGAGCCTTGTTATGCTGATGGGCGGGATGTAAATTGCCAACAACCACTCGGGAGAAGTGTATGGTGTTTCCTGAAACATCTAAAAAACAAAGCAACAGAGCCTAGAGCACTGCCACTTATGGTCCTATAGCTTAGGGAAATTAAAATCAAAAAGACACAGCCACCCCAATGTTTGGGACGCCTCTGTTTACAAGAACCTCGTTTCCAGTACAAGTTCAGCATCGCAGAAAGTGAAAAATGGATAAAGAAGATGTGGTATTTACTTACAAAGCAATATCACTCAGCAATGAAATCTATGTCATCAGGCCCTTAGCATCACAATGAGTGGATTCAGGTATGATGATTCTAACTGAAATAAGTCACACAGAAAAAGAAACATCATAAGATATCAGTAATACACGGAATGTAAACTTGGCTACACAGGAACTGAATTACAGAACAGAACAGGGACTCAAATTTAGAAAACCAACTTATGCTTGCTTAAGGGGAAAGGTGAGTTGGGGTGCTGCATAAAACCAGAGATTGAAATGAGCACAGATAAAGTTCCTTAAGCCAAATATGGAATAGACAAGAGCTACTCCTTGCTCAACGAAATGGACTCAACACCGCATATTAAACGCCTAAGAATGTACCTGACTAGTAAGTATCTTAAAACCTATGGATTACTATGTCTCCGAAAGAGAATCAAGCATGTGTACAGGGGCATAAACGCAGCAGTGATAGGATTGGAGAGGTTCGGTGAGCAAATGAAGACCCTTTGAAGTCATATTGCATGGTACCCATTACACGGGTCTTATCTCTCCAGGTTTAAGGTATTCTTCCTTCAGCTAAAACATGCATGTGGAACCCAAGTATGATCAACCATGTGAACGGGAGACGTGTTCAAATATGTCTCAGTTTTCCTCCCCTGGTACTCGGGTGCAACATTCCAGACGCTTTACTAACACTCTCCCCACTTGGAGAGTCAGCGCCTTTAACCTCCTGTTTGGCCCAGTTTTGCAATTTCTGCGGAAGATGAACAGGAATAGCGAGAACCAATGAGAGACTAGCTGGAGGTGTTTGGACGGGCAAATTTAACTCTCATTTCCCACCAGGAAGAGGAAATAACCAAAGGCTCAGCGTGCCGTGCCGGAACCAGATTAGGGCCTGAAGCCATCCTGCGGTGTTGCGGCCAGGTCACAAGAAAGCGAGTTGAAGAAAGGAGCTCAGGGGCACTGTAATTCACAAACCTGCAGAGTTATAAATGACAGCTATCGTCCAAAAATAGACTGAAGTAAGGCTGCCAAGAGGACTTGAAAGCGGGGCAGAATTGCAGGAAACCGATTTCAGGAGGTAGACTGGAATTGCATTGAAAGCATAGGAAAAGAGGCAGAACGTCCACAATGATGCACTTGGCCAAAAAGGGCGTATGCGTTTTTTCCTGAATATATTCAGGAAAAAACGCATACGCCCTTTTTGGCCAAACAAGCAAGCTTGCAAAGGAAATCTGCACTACAATGAAGTCTCACTTCCCCCCGGTCAAAAGGGCCATCTGAAAAAAGTGTAAAAACCAGAAAGGCAGGACAGGCCATGGATAACTGGGAGACTTGTTATGCTGATGGGCGGGATGTAAATTGCCAACAGACACTCGGGAGAAGTGTATGGTGTTTCCTGGAACATCTAAAAAACAAAGCAACAGAGCCTAGGGCACTGCCACTTATGGTCCTATAGCTTAGGGAAATTAAAATCAAAAAGACACAGCCACCCCAAAGTTTGGGACGCCTCTGTTTACAAGAACCTCGTTTACAGTACAAGTTCAACATCGCAGAAAGTGAAAAATGGATAAAGAAGTTGTGGTATTTACTTACAAAGCAATATCACTCAGCAATGAAATCTGTGTCATCAGGCCGTTAGCAGCACAATGAGTGGATTCAGGTATGATGATTCTAACTGAAGTAAGTCACACAGAAAAAGAAACATCATAAGATATCAGTAATACACGGAATGGAAACTTGGCTACACAGGAACTGAATTACAGAACAGAACAGAGACTCAAATTTAGAAAACCAACTTATGCTTGCTTAAGGGGAAAGGTGAGTTGGGGTGCTGCATAAAACCAGAGATTGAAATGAGCACAGATAAAGTTCCTTAAGCCAAATATGGAATAGACAAGAGCTACTCCTTGCTCAACGAAATGGACTCAACACCGCATATTAAACGCCTAAGAATGTACCTGACTAGTAAGTATCTTAAAACCTATGGATTACTATGTCTCCGAAAGAGAATCAAGCATGTGTACAGGGGCATAAACGCAGCAGTGATAGGATTGGAGAGGTTCGGTGAGCAAATGAAGACCCTTTGAAGTCATATTGCATGGGACCCATTACACGGGTCTTATCTCTCCAGGTTTAAGGTATTCTTCCTTCAGCTAAAACATGCATGTGGAACCCAAGTATGATCAACCATGTGAACGGGAGACGTGTTCAAATATGTCTCAGTTTTCCTCCCCTGGTACTCGGGTGCAACATTCCAGACGCTTTACTAACACTCTCCCCACTTGGAGAGTCAGCGCCTTTAACCTCCTGTTTGGCCCAGTTTTGCAATTTCTGCGGAAGATGAACAGGAATAGCGAGAACCAATGAGAGACTAGCTGGAGGTGTTTGGACGGGCAAATTTAACTCTCATTTCCCACCAGGAAGAGGAAATAACCAAAGGCTCAGCGTGCCGTGCCGGAACCAGATTAGGGCCTGAAGCCATCCTGCGGTGTTGCGGCCAGGTCACAAGAAAGCGAGTTGAAGAAAGGAGCTCAGGGGCACTGTAATTCACAAACCTGCAGAGTTATAAATGACAGCTATCGTCCAAAAATAGACTGAAGTAAGGCTGCCAAGAGGACTTGAAAGCGGGGCAGAATTGCAGGAAACCGATTTCAGGAGGTAGACTGGAATTGCATTGAAAGCATAGGAAAAGAGGCAGAACGTCCACAATGATGCACTTGGCCAAAAAGGGCGTATGCGTTTTTTCCTGAATATATTCAGGAAAAAACGCATACGCCCTTTTTGGCCAAACAAGCAAGCTTGCAAAGGAAATCTGCACTACAATGAAGTCTCACTTCCCCCCGGTCAAAAGGGCCATCTGAAAAAAGTGTAAAAACCAGAAAGGCAGGACAGGCCATGGATAACTGGGAGACTTGTTATGCTGATGGGCGGGATGTAAATTGCCAACAGACACTCGGGAGAAGTGTATGGTGTTTCCTGGAACATCTAAAAAACAAAGCAACAGAGCCTAGGGCACTGCCACTTATGGTCCTATAGCTTAGGGAAATTAAAATCAAAAAGACACAGCCACCCCAAAGTTTGGGACGCCTCTGTTTACAAGAACCTCGTTTACAGTACAAGTTCAACATCGCAGAAAGTGAAAAATGGATAAAGAAGTTGTGGTATTTACTTACAAAGCAATATCACTCAGCAATGAAATCTGTGTCATCAGGCCCTTAGCAGCACAATGAGTGGATTCAGGTATGATGATTCTAACTGAAGTAAGTCACACAGAAAAAGAAACATCATAAGATATCAGTAATACACGGAATGTAAACTTGGCTACACAGGAACTGAATTACAGAACAGAACAGGGTCTCAAATTTAGAAAACCAACTTATGCTTGCTTAAGGGTAAAGGTGAGTTGGGGTGCTGCATAAAACCAGAGATTGAAATGAGCACAGATAAAGTTCCTTAAGTCAAATATGGATTAGACAAGAGCTACTCCTTGCTCAACGAAATGGACTCAACACCGCATATTAAACGCCTAAGAATGTACCTGACTAGTAAGTATCTTAAAACCTATGGATTGCTATGTCTCCGAAAGAGAATCAAGCATGTGTACAGGGGCATAAACGCAGCAGTGATAGGATTGGAGAGGTTCGGTGAGCAAATGAAGACCCTTTGAAGTCATATTGCATGGTACCCATTCCACGGGTTTCAATTACCCAGGTTTTAGGTATTCTTCCTTCAGCTAAAACATGCATGTGGAACCCAGAGTATGATCAACCGTGTGATCAGGAGACGTGTTCAAATATGTCTCAGTTTTCCTCCCCTGGTACTCGGGTGCAACATTCCAGACGCTTTACTAACACTCTCCCCACTTGGAGAGTCAGCGCCTTTAACCTCCTGTTTGGCCCAGTTTGCAATTTCTGCGGAAGATGAACAGGAATAGCGAGAACCAATGAGAGGCTAGCTGGAGGTGTCTGGACGGGCAAATTTAACTCTCATTTCCCAACAGGAAGAGGAAATAACCAAAGGCTCAGCGTGCCGTACCGGAACCAGATTAGGGCCTGAAGCCATCCTGCGGTGTTGCGGCCAGGTCACAAGAAAGCGAGTTGAAGAAAGGAGCTCAGGGGCACTGTAATTCACAAACCTGCAGAGTTATAAATGACAGCTATCGTCCAAAAATAGACTGAAGTAAGGCTCCCAAGAGGACTTGAAAGCGGGGCAGAATTGCAGGAAACCGATTTCAGGAGGTAGACTGGAATTGCATTGAAAGCATAGGAAAAGAGGCAGAACGTCCACAATGATGCACTTGGCCAAAAAGGGCGTATGCGTTTTTTCCTGAATATATTCAGGAAAAAACGCATACGCCCTTTTTGGCCAACCAAGCAAGCTTGCAAAGGAAATCTGCACTACAATGAAGTCTCACTTCCCCCCGGTCAAAAGGGCCATCTGAAAAAAGTGTAAAATCCAGAAAGACAGGACAGGCCATGGAGAACTGGGAGCCTTGTTATGCTGATGGGCGGGATGTAAATTGCCAACAACCACTCGGGAGAAGTGTATGGTGTTTCCTGAAACATCTAAAAAACAAAGCAACAGAGCCTAGAGCACTGCCACTTATGGTCCTATAGCTTAGGGAAATTAAAATCAAAAAGACACAGCCACCCCAATGTTTGGGACGCCTCTGTTTACAAGAACCTCGTTTCCAGTACAAGTTCAACATCGCAGAAAGTGAAAAATGGATAAAGAAGATGTGGTATTTACTTACAAAGCAATATCACTCAGCAATGAAATCTATGTCATCAGGCCCTTAGCATCACAATGAGTGGATTCAGGTATGATGATTCTAACTGAAATAAGTCACACAGAAAAAGAAACATCATAAGATATCAGTAATACACGGAATGTAAACTTGGCTACACAGGAACTGAATTACAGAACAGAACAGGGACTCAAATTTAGAAAACCAACTTATGCTTGCTTAAGGGGAAAGGTGAGTTGGGGTGCTGCATAAAACCAGAGATTGAAATGAGCACAGATAAAGTTCCTTAAGCCAAATATGGAATAGACAAGAGCTACTCCTTGCTCAACGAAATGGACTCAACACCGCATATTAAACGCCTAAGAATGTACCTGACTAGTAAGTATCTTAAAACCTATGGATTGCTATGTCTCCGAAAGAGAATCAAGCATGTGTACAGGGGCATAAACGCAGCAGTGATAGGATTGGAGAGGTTCGGTGAGCAAATGAAGACCCTTTGAAGTCATATTGCATGGTACCCATTACACGGGTCTTAACTCTCCAGGTTTAAGGTATTCTTCCTTCAGCTAAAACATGCATGTGGAACCCAAGTATGATCAACCATGTGAACGGGAGACGTGTTCAAATATGTCTCAGTTTTCCTCCCCTGGTACTCGGGTGCAACATTCCAGACGCTTTACTAACACTCTCCCCACTTGGAGAGTCAGCGCCTTTAACCTCCTGTTTGGCCCAGTTTTGCAATTTCTGCGGAAGATGAACAGGAATAGCGAGAACCAATGAGAGACTAGCTGGAGGTGTTTGGACGGGCAAATTTAACTCTCATTTCCCACCAGGAAGAGGAAATAACCAAAGGCTCAGCGTGCCGTGCCGGAACCAGATTAGGGCCTGAAGCCATCCTGCGGTGTTGCGGCCAGGTCACAAGAAAGCGAGTTGAAGAAAGGAGCTCAGGGGCACTGTAATTCACAAACCTGCAGAGTTATAAATGACAGCTATCGTCCAAAAATAGACTGAAGTAAGGCTGCCAAGAGGACTTGAAAGCGGGGCAGAATTGCAGGAAACCGATTTCAGGAGGTAGACTGGAATTGCATTGAAAGCATAGGAAAAGAGGCAGAACGTCCACAATGATGCACTTGGCCAAAAAGGGCGTATGCGTTTTTTCCTGAATATATTCAGGAAAAAACGCATACGCCCTTTTTGGCCAAACAAGCAAGCTTGCAAAGGAAATCTGCACTACAATGAAGTCTCACTTCCCCCCGGTCAAAAGGGCCATCTGAAAAAAGTGTAAAAACCAGAAAGGCAGGACAGGCCATGGATAACTGGGAGACTTGTTATGCTGATGGGTGGGATGTAAATTGCCAACAACCACTCGGGAGAAGTGTATGGTGTTTCCTGGAACATCTAAAAAACAAAGCAACAGAGCCTAGGGCACTGCCACTTATGGTCCTATACCTTAGGGAAATTAAAATCAAAAAGACACAGCCACCCCAAAGTTTGGGACGCCTCTGTTTACAAGAACCTCGTTTACAGTACAAGTTCAACATCGCAGAAAGTGAAAAATGGATAAAGAAGTTGTGGTATTTACTTACAAAGCAATATCACTCAGCAATGAAATCTGTGTCATCAGGCCCTTAGCAGCACAATGAGTGGATTCAGGTATGATGATTCTAACTGAAGTAAGTCACACAGAAAAAGAAACATCATAAGATATCAGTAATACACGGAATGTAAACTTGGCTACACAGGAACTGAATTACAGAACAGAACAGGGTCTCAAATTTAGAAAACCAACTTATGCTTGCTTAAGGGGAAAGGTGAGTTGGGGTGCTGCATAAAACCAGAGATTGAAATGAGCACAGATAAAGTTCCTTAAGTCAAATATGGATTAGACAAGAGCTACTCCTTGCTCAACGAAATGGACTCAACACCGCATATTAAACGCCTAAGAATGTACCTGACTAGTAAGTATCTTAAAACCTATGGATTGCTATGTCTCCGAAAGAGAATCAAGCATGTGTACAGGGGCATAAACGCAGCAGTGATAGGATTGGAGAGGTTCGGTGAGCAAATGAAGACCCTTTGAAGTCATATTGCATGGTACCCATTACACGGGTCTTAACTCTCCAGGTTTAAGGTATTCTTCCTTCAGCTAAAACATGCATGTGGAACCCAAGTATGATCAACCATGTGAATGGGAGACGTGTTCAAATATGTCTCAGTTTTCCTCCCCTGGTACTCGGGTGCAACATTCCAGACGCTTTACTAACACTCTCCCCACTTGGAGAGTCAGCGCCTTTAACCTCCTGTTTGGCCCAGTTTGCAATTTCTGCGGAAGATGAACAGGAATAGCGAGAACCAATGAGAGACTAGCTGGAGGTGTCTGGACGGGCAAATTTAACTCTCATTTCCCACCAGGAAGAGGAAATAACCAAAGGCTCAGCGTGCCGTGCCGGAACCAGATTAGGGCCTGAAGCCATCCTGCGGTGTTGCGGCCAGGTCACAAGAAAGCGAGTTGAAGAAAGGAGCTCAGGGGCACTGTAATTCACAAACCTGCAGAGTTATAAATGACAGCTATCGTCCAAAAATAGACTGAAGTAAGGCTGCCAAGAGGACTTGAAAGCGGGGCAGAATTGCAGGAAACCGATTTCAGGAGGTAGACTGGAATTGCATTGAAAGCATAGGAAAAGAGGCAGAACGTCCACAATGATGCACTTGGCCAAAAAGGGCGTATGCGTTTTTTCCTGAATATATTCAGGAAAAAACGCATACGCCCTTTTTGGCCAACCAAGCAAGCTTGCAAAGGAAATCTGCACTACAATGAAGTCTCACTTCCCCCCGGTCAAAAGGGCCATCTGAAAAAAGTGTAAAATCCAGAAAGGCAGGACAGGCCATGGAGAACTGGGAGCCTTGTTATGCTGATGGGCGGGATGTAAATTGCCAACAGACACTCGGGAGAAGTGTATGGTGTTTCCTGAAACATCTAAAAAACAAAGCAACAGAGCCTAGGGCACTGCCACTTATGGTCCTATAGCTTAGGGAAATTAAAATCAAAAACACACAGCCACCCCAAAGTTTGGAACGGCTCTGTTTACAAGAACCTCGTTTACAGTACAAGTTCAACATCGCAGAAAGTGAAAAATGGATAAAGAAGTTGTGGTATTTACTTACAAAGCAATATCACTCAGCAATGAAATCTATGTCATCAGGCCCTTAGCAGCACAATGAGTGGATTCAGGTATGATGATTCTAACTGAAATAAGTCACACAGAAAAAGAAACATCATAAGATATCAGTAATACACGGAATGGAAACTTGGCTACACAGGAACTGAATTACAGAACAGAACAGGGTCTCAAATTTAGAAAACCAACTTATGCTTGCTTAAGGGTAAAGGTGAGTTGGGGTGCTGCATAAAACCAGAGATTGAAATGAGCACAGATAAAGTTCCTTAAGCCAAATATGGAATAGACAAGAGCTACTCCTTGCTCAACGAAATGGACTCAACACCGCATATTAAACGCCTAAGAATGTACCTGACTTGTAAGTATCTTAAAACCTATGGATTGCTATGTCTCCGAAAGAGAATCAAGCATGTGTACAGGGGCATAAACGCAGCAGTGATAGGATTGGAGAGGTTCGGTGAGCAAATGAAGACCCTTTGAAGTCATATTGCATGGTACCCATTACACGGGTCTTAACTCTCCAGGTTTAAGGTATTCTTCCTTCAGCTAAAACATGCATGTGGAACCCAAGTATGATCAACCATGTGAACGGGAGACGTGTTCAAATATGTCTCAGTTTTCCTCCCCTGGTACTCGGGTGCAACATTCCAGACGCTTTACTAACACTCTCCCCACTTGGAGAGTCAGTCCCTTTAACCTCCTGTTTGGCCCAGTTTGCAATTTCTGCGGAAGATGAACAGGAATAGTGAGAACCAATGAGAGACTAGCTGGAGGTGTCTGGACGGGCAAATTTAACTCTCATTTCCCACCAGGAAGAGGAATTAACCAAAGGCTCAGCGTGCCGTGCCGGAACCAGATTAGGGCCTGAAGCCATCCTGCAGTGTTGCGGCCAGGTCACGAGAAAGCAAGTTGAAGAAAGGAGCTCAGGGGCACTGTAATTCACAAACCTGCAGAGTTATAAATGACAGCTATCGTCCAAAAATAGACTGAAGTAAGGCTCCCAAGAGGACTTGAAAGCGGGGCAGAATTGCAGGAAACCGATTTCAGGAGGTAGACTGAAATTGCATTGAAAGCATAGGAAAAGAGGCAGAACGTCCACAATGATGCACTTGGCCAAAAAGGGCGTATGCGTTTTTTCCTGAATATATTCAGGAAAAAATGCATACGCCCTTTTTGGCCAACCAAGCAAGCTTGCAAAGGAAATCTGCACTACAATGAAGTCTCACTTCCCCCCGGTCAAAAGGGCCATCTGAAAAAAGTGTAAAATCCAGAAAGGCAGGACAGGCCATGGAGAACTGGGAGCCTTGTTATGCTGATGGGCGGGATGTAAATTGCCAACAACCACTCGGGAGAAGTGTATGGTGTTTCCTGAAACATCTAAAAAACAAAGCAACAGAGCCTAGAGCACTGCCACTTATGGTCCTATAGCTTAGGGAAATTAAAATCAAAAAGACACAGCCACCCCAATGTTTGGGACGCCTCTGTTTACAAGAACCTCGTTTCCAGTACAAGTTCAACATCGCAGAAAGTGAAAAATGGATAAAGAAGATGTGGTATTTACTTACAAAGCAATATCACTCAGCAATGAAATCTATGTCATCAGGCCCTTAGCATCACAATGAGTGGATTCAGGTATGATGATTCTAACTGAAATAAGTCACACAGAAAAAGAAACATCATAAGATATCAGTAATACACGGAATGTAAACTTGGCTACACAGGAACTGAATTACAGAACAGAACAGGGACTCAAATTTAGAAAACCAACTTATGCTTGCTTAAGGGGAAAGGTGAGTTGGGGTGCTGCATAAAACCAGAGATTGAAATGAGCACAGATAAAGTTCCTTAAGCCAAATATGGAATAGACAAGAGCTACTCCTTGCTCAACGAAATGGACTCAACACCGCATATTAAACGCCTAAGAATGTACCTGACTTGTAAGTATCTTAAAACCTATGGATTGCTATGTCTCCGAAAGAGAATCAAGCATGTGTACAGGGGCATAAACGCAGCAGTGATAGGATTGGAGAGGTTCGGTGAGCAAATGAAGACCCTTTGAAGTCATATTGCATGGTACCCATTACACGGGTCTTAACTCTCCAGGTTTAAGGTATTCTTCCTTCAGCTAAAACATGCATGTGGAACCCAAGTATGATCAACCATGTGAACGGGAGACGTGTTCAAATATGTCTCAGTTTTCCTCCCCTGGTACTCGGGTGCAACATTCCAGACGCTTTACTAACACTCTCCCCACTTGGAGAGTCAGTCCCTTTAACCTCCTGTTTGGCCCAGTTTGCAATTTCTGCGGAAGATGAACAGGAATAGTGAGAACCAATGAGAGACTAGCTGGAGGTGTCTGGACGGGCAAATTTAACTCTCATTTCCCACCAGGAAGAGGAATTAACCAAAGGCTCAGCGTGCCGTGCCGGAACCAGATTAGGGCCTGAAGCCATCCTGCGGTGTTGCGGCCAGGTCACGAGAAAGCAAGTTGAAGAAAGGAGCTCAGGGGCACTGTAATTCACAAACCTGCAGAGTTATAAATGACAGCTATCGTCCAAAAATAGACTGAAGTAAGGCTCCCAAGAGGACTTGAAAGCGGGGCAGAATTGCAGGAAACCGATTTCAGGAGGTAGACTGAAATTGCATTGAAAGCATAGGAAAAGAGGCAGAACGTCCACAATGATGCACTTGGCCAAAAAGGGCGTATGCGTTTTTTCCTGAATATATTCAGGAAAAAACGCATACGCCCTTTTTGGCCAACCAAGCAAGCTTGCAAAGGAAATCTGCACTACAATGAAGTCTCACTTCCCCCCGGTCAAAAGGGCCATCTGAAAAAAGTGTAAAATCCAGAAAGGCAGGACAGGCCATGGAGAACTGGGAGCCTTGTTATGCTGATGGGCGGGATGTAAATTGCCAACAACCACTCGGGAGAAGTGTATGGTGTTTCCTGAAACATCTAAAAAACAAAGCAACAGAGCCTAGAGCACTGCCACTTATGGTCCTATAGCTTAGGGAAATTAAAATCAAAAAGACACAGCCACCCCAATGTTTGGGACGCCTCTGTTTACAAGAACCTCGTTTCCAGTACAAGTTCAACATCGCAGAAAGTGAAAAATGGATAAAGAAGATGTGGTATTTACTTACAAAGCAATATCACTCAGCAATGAAATCTATGTCATCAAGCCCTTAGCATCACAATGAGTGGATTCAGGTATGATGATTCTAACTGAAATAAGTCACACAGAAAAAGAAACATCATAAGATATCAGTAATACACGGAATGGAAACTTGGCTACACAGGAACTGAATTACAGAACAGAACAGGGTCTCAAATTTAGAAAACCAACTTATGCTTGCTTAAGGGTAAAGGTGAGTTGGGGTGCTGCATAAAACCAGAGATTGAAATGAGCACAGATAAAGTTCCTTAAGCCAAATATGGAATAGACAAGAGCTACTCCTTGCTCAACGAAATGGACTCAACACCGCATATTAAACGCCTAAGAATGTACCTGACTTGTAAGTATCTTAAAACCTATGGATTGCTATGTCTCCGAAAGAGAATCAAGCATGTGTACAGGGGCATAAACGCAGCAGTGATAGGATTGGAGAGGTTCGGTGAGCAAATGAAGACCCTTTGAAGTCATATTGCATGGTACCCATTACACGGGTCTTAACTCTCCAGGTTTAAGGTATTCTTCCTTCAGCTAAAACATGCATGTGGAACCCAAGTATGATCAACCATGTGAACGGGAGACGTGTTCAAATATGTCTCAGTTTTCCTCCCCTGGTACTCGGGTGCAACATTCCAGACGCTTTACTAACACTCTCCCCACTTGGAGAGTCAGTCCCTTTAACCTCCTGTTTGGCCCAGTTTGCAATTTCTGCGGAAGATGAACAGGAATAGTGAGAACCAATGAGAGACTAGCTGGAGGTGTCTGGACGGGCAAATTTAACTCTCATTTCCCACCAGGAAGAGGAATTAACCAAAGGCTCAGCGTGCCGTGCCGGAACCAGATTAGGGCCTGAAGCCATCCTGCGGTGTTGCGGCCAGGTCACGAGAAAGCAAGTTGAAGAAAGGAGCTCAGGGGCACTGTAATCCTCAAACCTGCAGAGTTATAAATGACAGCTATCGTCCAAAAATAGACTGAAGTAAGGCTGCCAAGAGGACTTGAAAGCGGGGCAGAATTGCAGGAAACCGATTTCAGGAGGTAGACTGGAATTGCATTGAAAGCATAGGAAAAGAGGCAGAACGTCCACAATGATGCACTTGGCCAAAAAGGGCGTATGCGTTTTTTCCTGAATATATTCAGGAAAAAACGCATACGCCCTTTTTGGCCAACCAAGCAAGCTTGCAAAGGAAATCTGCACTACAATGAAGTCTCACTTCCCCCCGGTCAAAAGGGCCATCTGAAAAAAGTGTAAAATCCAGAAAGGCAGGACAGGCCATGGAGAACTGGGAGCCTTGTTATGCTGATGGGCGGGATGTAAATTGCCAACAACCACTCGGGAGAAGTGTATGGTGTTTCCTGAAACATCTAAAAAACAAAGCAACAGAACCTAGGGCACTTCCACTTATGGTCCTATAGCTTAGGGAAATTAAAATCAAAAAGACACAGCCACCCCAAAGTTTGGAACGGCTCTGTTTACAAGAACCTCGTTTACAGTACAAGTTCAACATCGCAGAAAGTGAAAAATGGATAAAGAAGTTGTGGTATTCACTTACAAAGCAATATCACTCAGCAATGAAATCTATGTCATCAGGCCCTTAGCAGCACAATGAGTGGATTCAGGTATGATGATTCTAACTGAAATAAGTCACACAGAAAAAGAAACATCATAAGATATCAGTAATACACGGAATGTAAACTTGGCTACACAGGAACTGAATTACAGAACAGAACAGGGTCTCAAATTTAGAAAACCAACTTATGCTTGCTTAAGGGGAAAGGTGAGTTGGGGTGCTGCATAAAACCAGAGATTGAAATGAGCACAGATAAAGTTCCTTAAGTCAAATATGGAATAGACAAGAGCTACTCCTTGCTCAACGAAATGGACTCAACACCGCATATTAAACGCCTAAGAATGTACCTGACTTGTAAGTATCTTAAAACCTATGGATTGCTATGTCTCCGAAAGAGAATCAAGCATGTGTACAGGGGCATAAACGCAGCAGTGATAGGATTGGAGAGGTTCGGTGAGCAAATGAAGACCCTTTGAAGTCATATTGCATGGTACCCATTCCACGGGTCTTAACTCTCCAGGTTTAAGATATTCTTCCTTCAGCTAAAACATGCATGTGGAACCCAAGTATGATCAACCATGTGAATGGGAGACGTGTTCAAATATGTCTCAGTTTTCCTCCCCTGGTACTCGGGTGCAACATTCCAGACGCTTTACTAACACTCTCCCCACTTGGAGAGTCAGTCCCTTTAACCTCCTGTTTGGCCCAGTTTGCAATTTCTGCGGAAGATGAACAGGAATAGCGAGAACCAATGAGAGGCTAGCTGGAGGTGTCTGGACGGGCAAATTTAACTCTCATTTCCCACCAGTAAGAGGAATTAACCAAAGGCTCAGCGTGCCGGGCCAGAACCAGATTAGGGCCTGAAGCCATCCTGCGGTGTTGCGGCCAGGTCACAAGAAAGCGAGTTGAAGAAAGGAGCTCAGGGGCACTGTAATTCACAAACCTGCAGAGTTATAAATGACAGCTATCGTCCAAAAATAGACTGAAGTAAGGCTGCCAAGAGGACTTGAAAGCGGGGCAGAATTGCAGGAAACCGATTTCAGGAGGTAGACTGGAATTGCATTGAAAGCATAGGAAAAGAGGCAGAACGTCCACAATGATGCACTTGGCCAAAAAGGGCGTATGCGTTTTTTCCTGAATATATTCAGGAAAAAACGCATACGCCCTTTTTGGCCAAACAAGCAAGCTTGCAAAGGAAATCTGCACTACAATGAAGTCTCACTTCCCCCCGGTCAAAAGGGCCATCTGAAAAAAGTGTAAAAACCAGAAAGGCAGGACAGGCCATGGATAACTGGGAGACTTGTTATGCTGATGGGCGGGATGTAAATTGCCAACAGACACTCGGGAGAAGTGTATGGTGTTTCCTGAAACATCTAAAAAACAAAGCAACAGAGCCTAGGGCACTGCCACTTATGGTCCTATACCTTAGGGAAATTAAAATCAAAAAGACACAGCCACCCCAAAGTTTGGGACGCCTCTGTTTACAAGAACCTCGTTTACAGTACAAGTTCAACATCGCAGAAAGTGAAAAATGGATAAAGAAGTTGTGGTATTTACTTACAAAGCAATATCACTCAGCAATGAAATCTGTGTCATCAGGCCCTTAGCAGCACAATGAGTGGATTCAGGTATGATGATTCTAACTGAAGTAAGTCACACAGAAAAAGAAACATCATAAGATATCAGTAATACACGGAATGTAAACTTGGCTACACAGGAACTGAATTACAGAACAGAACAGGGTCTCAAATTTAGAAAACCAACTTATGCTTGCTTAAGGGTAAAGGTGAGTTGGGGTGCTGCATAAAACCAGAGATTGAAATGAGCACAGATAAAGTTCCTTAAGTCAAATATGGATTAGACAAGAGCTACTCCTTGCTCAACGAAATGGACTCAACACCGCATATTAAACGCCTAAGAATGTACCTGACTAGTAAGTATCTTAAAACCTATGGATTGCTATGTCTCCGAAAGAGAATCAAGCATGTGTACAGGGGCATAAACGCAGCAGTGATAGGATTGGAGAGGTTCGGTGAGCAAATGAAGACCCTTTGAAGTCATATTGCATGGTACCCATTACACGGGTCTTAACTCTCCAGGTTTAAGGTATTCTTCCTTCAGCTAAAACATGCATGTGGAACCCAAGTATGATCAACCATGTGAATGGGAGACGTGTTCAAATATGTCTCAGTTTTCCTCCCCTGGTACTCGGGTGCAACATTCCAGACGCTTTACTAACACTCTCCCCACTTGGAGAGTCAGCGCCTTTAACCTCCTGTTTGGCCCAGTTTGCAATTTCTGCGGAAGATGAACAGGAATAGCGAGAACCAATGAGAGACTAGCTGGAGGTGTCTGGACGGGCAAATTTAACTCTCATTTCCCACCAGGAAGAGGAAATAACCAAAGGCTCAGCGTGCCGTGCCGGAACCAGATTAGGGCCTGAAGCCATCCTGCGGTGTTGCGGCCAGGTCACAAGAAAGCGAGTTGAAGAAAGGAGCTCAGGGGCACTGTAATTCACAAACCTGCAGAGTTATAAATGACAGCTATCGTCCAAAAATAGACTGAAGTAAGGCTGCCAAGAGGACTTGAAAGCGGGGCAGAATTGCAGGAAACCGATTTCAGGAGGTAGACTGGAATTGCATTGAAAGCATAGGAAAAGAGGCAGAACGTCCACAATGATGCACTTGGCCAAAAAGGGCGTATGCGTTTTTTCCTGAATATATTCAGGAAAAAACGCATACGCCCTTTTTGGCCAACCAAGCAAGCTTGCAAAGGAAATCTGCACTACAATGAAGTCTCACTTCCCCCCGGTCAAAAGGGCCATCTGAAAAAAGTGTAAAATCCAGAAAGGCAGGACAGGCCATGGAGAACTGGGAGCCTTGTTATGCTGATGGGCGGGATGTAAATTGCCAACAGACACTCGGGAGAAGTGTATGGTGTTTCCTGAAACATCTAAAAAACAAAGCAACAGAGCCTAGGGCACTGCCACTTATGGTCCTATAGCTTAGGGAAATTAAAATCAAAAACACACAGCCACCCCAAAGTTTGGAACGGCTCTGTTTCCAAGAACCTCGTTTACAGTACAAGTTCAACATCGCAGAAAGTGAAAAATGGATAAAGAAGTTGTGGTATTTACTTACAAAGCAATATCACTCAGCAATGAAATCTATGTCATCAGGCCCTTAGCAGCACAATGAGTGGATTCAGGTATGATGATTCTAACTGAAATAAGTCACACAGAAAAAGAAACATCATAAGATATCAGTAATACACGGAATGGAAACTTGGCTACACAGGAACTGAATTACAGAACAGAACAGGGTCTCAAATTTAGAAAACCAACTTATGCTTGCTTAAGGGTAAAGGTGAGTTGGGGTGCTGCATAAAACCAGAGATTGAAATGAGCACAGATAAAGTTCCTTAAGCCAAATATGGAATAGACAAGAGCTACTCCTTGCTCAACGAAATGGACTCAACACCGCATATTAAACGCCTAAGAATGTACCTGACTTGTAAGTATCTTAAAACCTATGGATTGCTATGTCTCCGAAAGAGAATCAAGCATGTGTACAGGGGCATAAACGCAGCAGTGATAGGATTGGAGAGGTTCGGTGAGCAAATGAAGACCCTTTGAAGTCATATTGCATGGTACCCATTCCACGGGTTTCAACTACCCAGGTTTAAGGTATTCTTCCTTCAGCTAAAACATGCATGTGGAACCTAGAGTATGATCAACCATGTGATCGGGAGACGTGTTCAAATATGTCTCAGTTTTCCTCCCCTGGTACTCGGGTGCAACATTCCAGACGCTTTACTAACACTCTCCCCACTTGGAGAGTCAGCGCCTTTAACCTCCTGTTTGGCCCAGTTTGCAATTTCTGCGGAAGATGAATAGGAATAGCGAGAACCAATGAGAGGCTAGCTGGAGGTGTCTGGACGGGCAAATTTAACTCTCATTTCCCACCAGGAAGAGGAAATAACCAAAGGCTCAGCGTGCCGTACCGGAACCAGATTAGGGCCTGAAGCCATCCTGCAGTGTTGCGGCCAGGTCACAAGAAAGCGAGTTGAAGAAAGGAGCTCAGGGGCACTGTAATTCACAAACCTGCAGAGTTATAAATGACAGCTATCGTCCAAAAATAGACTGAAGTAAGGCTGCCAAGAGGACTTGAAAGCGGGGCAGAATTGCAGGAAACCGATTTCAGGAGGTAGACTGGAATTGCATTGAAAGCATAGGAAAAGAGGCAGAACGTCCACAATGATGCACTTGGCCAAAAAGGGCGTATGCGTTTTTTCCTGAATATATTCAGGAAAAAACGCATACGCCCTTTTTGGCCAACCAAGCAAGCTTGCAAAGGAAATCTGCACTACAATGAAGTCTCACTTCCCCCCGGTCAAAAGGGCCATCTGAAAAAAGTGTAAAATCCAGAAAGGCAGGACAGGCCATGGAGAACTGGGAGCCTTGTTATGCTGATGGGCGGGATGTAAATTGCCAACAGACACTCGGGAGAAGTGTATGGTGTTTCCTGAAACATCTAAAAAACAAAGCAACAGAACCTAGGGCACTTCCACTTATGGTCCTATAGCTTAGGGAAATTAAAATCAAAAAGACACAGCCACCCCAAAGTTTGGAACGGCTCTGTTACAAGAACCTCGTTTACAGTACAAGTTCAACATCGCAGAAAGTGAAAAATGGATAAAGAAGTTGTGGTATTTACTTACAAAGCAATATCACTCAGCAATGAAATCTGTGTCATCAGGCCCTTAGCAGCACAATGAGTGGATTCAGGTATGATGATTCTAACTGAAGTAAGTCACACAGAAAAAGAAACATCATAAGATATCAGTAATACACGGAATGTAAACTTGGCTACACAGGAACTGAATTACAGAACAGAACAGGGTCTCAAATTTAGAAAACCAACTATGCTTGCTTAAGGGTAAAGGTGAGTTGGGGTGCTGCATAAAACCAGAGATTGAAATGAGCACAGATAAAGTTCCTTAAGTCAAATATGGAATAGACAAGAGCTACTCCTTGCTCAACGAAATGGACTCAACACCGCATATTAAACGCCTAAGAATGTACCTGACTTGTAAGTATCTTAAAACCTATGGATTGCTATGTCTCCGAAAGAGAATCAAGCATGTGTACAGGGGCATAAACGCAGCAGTGATAGGATTGGAGAGGTTCGGTGAGCAAATGAAGACCCTTTGAAGTCATATTGCATGGTACCCATTACACGGGTCTTAACTCTCCAGGTTTAAGGTATTCTTCCTTCAGCTAAAACATGCATGTGGAACCCAAGTATGATCAACCATGTGAACGGGAGACGTGTTCAAATATGTCTCAGTTTTCCTCCCCTGGTACTCGGGTGCAACATTCCAGACGCTTTACTAACACTCTCCCCACTTGGAGAGTCAGTCCCTTTAACCTCCTGTTTGGCCCAGTTTGCAATTTCTGCGGAAGATGAACAGGAATAGTGAGAACCAATGAGAGACTAGCTGGAGGTGTCTGGACGGGCAAATTTAACTCTCATTTCCCACCAGGAAGAGGAATTAACCAAAGGCTCAGCGTGCCGTGCCGGAACCAGATTAGGGCCTGAAGCCATCCTGCGGTGTTGCGGCCAGGTCACGAGAAAGCAAGTTGAAGAAAGGAGCTCAGGGGCACTGTAATTCTCAAACCTGCAGAGTTATAAATGACAGCTATCGTCCAAAAATAGACTGAAGTAAGGCTGCCAAGAGGACTTGAAAGCGGGGCAGAATTGCAGGAAACCGATTTCAGGAGGTAGACTGGAATAGCATTGAAAGCATAGGAAAAGAGGCAGAACGTCCACAATGATGCACTTGGCCAAAAAGGGCGTATGCGTTTTTTCCTGAATATATTCAGGAAAAAACGCATACGCCCTTTTTGGCCAACCAAGCAAGCTTGCAAAGGAAATCTGCACTACAATGAAGTCTCACTTCCCCCCGGTCAAAAGGGCCATCTGAAAAAAGTGTAAAATCCAGAAAGGCAGGACAGGCCATGGAGAACTGGGAGCCTTGTTATGCTGATGGGCGGGATGTAAATTGCCAACAACCACTCGGGAGAAGTGTATGGTGTTTCCTGAAACATCTAAAAAACAAAGCAACAGAACCTAGGGCACTTCCACTTATGGTCCTATAGCTTAGGGAAATTAAAATCAAAAAGACACAGCCACCCCAAAGTTTGGAACGGCTCTGTTTACAAGAACCTCGTTTACAGTACAAGTTCAACATCGCAGAAAGTGAAAAATGGATAAAGAAGTTGTGGTATTCACTTACAAAGCAATATCACTCAGCAATGAAATCTATGTCATCAGGCCCTTAGCAGCACAATGAGTGGATTCAGGTATGATGATTCTAACTGAAATAAGTCACACAGAAAAAGAAACATCATAAGATATCAGTAATACACGGAATGGAAACTTGGCTACACAGGAACTGAATTACAGAACAGAACAGGGTCTCAAATTTAGAAAACCAACTTATGCTTGCTTAAGGGGAAAGGTGAGTTGGGGTGCTGCATAAAACCAGAGATTGAAATGAGCACAGATAAAGTTCCTTAAGTCAAATATGGAATAGACAAGAGCTACTCCTTGCTCAACGAAATGGACTCAACACCGCATATTAAACGCCTAAGAATGTACCTGACTTGTAAGTATCTTAAAACCTATGGATTGCTATGTCTCCGAAAGAGAATCAAGCATGTGTACAGGGGCATAAACGCAGCAGTGATAGGATTGGAGAGGTTCGGTGAGCAAATGAAGACCCTTTGAAGTCATATTGCATGGTACCCATTCCACGGGTTTCAACTACCCAGGTTTAAGGTATTCTTCCTTCAGCTAAAACATGCATGTGGAACCTAGAGTATGATCAACCATGTGATCGGGAGACGTGTTCAAATATGTCTCAGTTTTCCTCCCCTGGTACTCGGGTGCAACATTCCAGACGCTTTACTAACACTCTCCCCACTTGGAGAGTCAGTCCCTTTAACCTCCTGTTTGGCCCAGTTTGCAATTTCTGCGGAAGATGAACAGGAATAGCGAGAACCAATGAGAGGCTAGCTGGAGGTGTCTGGACGGGCAAATTTAACTCTCATTTCCCACCAGGAAGAGGAATTAACCAAAGGCTCAGCGTGCCGGGCCAGAACCAGATTAGGGCCTGAAGCCATCCTGCGGTGTTGCGGCCAGGTCACAAGAAAGCGAGTTGAAGAAAGGAGCTCAGGGGCACTGTAATTCACAAACCTGCAGAGTTATAAATGACAGCTATCGTCCAAAAATAGACTGAAGTAAGGCTGCCAAGAGGACTTGAAAGCGGGGCAGAATTGCAGGAAACCGATTTCAGGAGGTAGACTGGAATTGCATTGAAAGCATAGGAAAAGAGGCAGAACGTCCACAATGATGCACTTGGCCAAAAAGGGCGTATGCGTTTTTTCCTGAATATATTCAGGAAAAAACGCATACGCCCTTTTTGGCCAACCAAGCAAGCTTGCAAAGGAAATCTGCACTACAATGAAGTCTCACTTCCCCCCGGTCAAAAGGGCCATCTGAAAAAAGTGTAAAATCCAGAAAGGCAGGACAGGCCATGGAGAACTGGGAGCCTTGTTATGCTGATGGGCGGGATGTAAATTGCCAACAGACACTCGGGAGAAGTGTATGGTGTTTCCTGAAACATCTAAAAAACAAAGCAACAGAACCTAGGGCACTTCCACTTATGGTCCTATAGCTTAGGGAAATTAAAATCAAAAAGACACAGCCACCCCAAAGTTTGGAACGGCTCTGTTACAAGAACTTCGTTTACAGTACAAGTTCAACATCGCAGAAAGTGAAAAATGGATAAAGAAGTTGTGGTATTTACTTACAAAGCAATATCACTCAGCAATGAAATCTGTGTCATCAGGCCCTGAGCAGCACAATGAGTGGATTCAGGTATGATGATTCTAACTGAAGTAAGTCACACAGAAAAAGAAACATCATAAGATATCAGTAATACACGGAATGTAAACTTGGCTACACAGGAACTGAATTACAGAACAGAACAGGGTCTCAAATTTAGAAAACCAACTATGCTTGCTTAAGGGTAAAGGTGAGTTGGGGTGCTGCATAAAACCAGAGATTGAAATGAGCACAGATAAAGTTCCTTAAGTCAAATATGGAATAGACAAGAGCTACTCCTTGCTCAACGAAATGGACTCAACACCGCATATTAAACGCCTAAGAATGTACCTGACTAGTAAGTATCTTAAAACCTATGGATTGCTATGTCTCCGAAAGAGAATCAAGCATGTGTACAGGGGCATAAACGCAGCAGTGATAGGATTGGAGAGGTTCGGTGAGCAAATGAAGACCCTTTGAAGTCATATTGCATGGTACCCATTACACGGGTCTTAACTCTCCAGGTTTAAGGTATTCTTCCTTCAGCTAAAACATGCATGTGGAACCCAAGTATGATCAACCATGTGAACGGGAGACGTGTTCAAATATGTCTCAGTTTTCCTCCCCTGGTACTCGGGTGCAACATTCCAGACGCTTTACTAACACTCTCCCCACTTGGAGAGTCAGTCCCTTTAACCTCCTGTTTGGCCCAGTTTGCAATTTCTGCGGAAGATGAACAGGAATAGTGAGAACCAATGAGAGACTAGCTGGAGGTGTCTGGACGGGCAAATTTAACTCTCATTTCCCACCAGGAAGAGGAATTAAACAAAGGCTCAGCGTGCCGTGCCGGAACCAGATTAGGGCCTGAAGCCATCCTGCGGTGTTGCGGCCAGGTCACGAGAAAGCAAGTTGAAGAAAGGAGCTCAGGGGCACTGTAATTCTCAAACCTGCAGAGTTATAAATGACAGCTATCGTCCAAAAATAGACTGAAGTAAGGCTGCCAAGAGGACTTGAAAGCGGGGCAGAATTGCAGGAAACCGATTTCAGGAGGTAGACTGGAATTGCATTGAAAGCATAGGAAAAGAGGCAGAACGTCCACAATGATGCACTTGGCCAAAAAGGGCGTATGCGTTTTTTCCTGAATATATTCAGGAAAAAACGCATACGCCCTTTTTGGCCAACCAAGCAAGCTTGCAAAGGAAATCTGCACTACAATGAAGTCTCACTTCCTCCCGGTCAAAAGGGCCATCTGAAAAAAGTATACAATCCAGAAAGGCAGGACAGGCCATGGAGAACTGGGAGCCTTGTTATGCTGATGGGCGGGATGTAAATTGCCAACAGACACTTGGGAGAAGTGTATGGTGTTTCCTGAAACATCTAAAAAACAAAGCAACAGAGCCTAGGGCACTTCCACTTATGGTCCTATAGTTTAGGGAAATTAAAATCAAAAAGACACAGCCACCCCAAAGTTTGGGACGCCTCCGTTTACAAGAACCTCGTTTACCGTACAAGTTCAACATCACAGAAAGTGAAAAATGGATAAAGAACTTGTGGTACTTACGTACAATGCAGTATCACTCAGCAATGAAATCTATGTCATCAGGCCCGTAGCAGCATAATGAGTGGATTCAGGTACGATGATTCTAACTGAAATAAGTCACACAGAAAAAGAAACATCATAAGATATCACTAATACACGGAATGTAAACTTGGCTACACAGGAACTGCATTCCAAAACAGAACAGGGTCTCAAATTTAGAAAACCAACTTATGCTTGCTTAAGGGGAAAGGTGAGTTGGGGTGCTGCATAAAACCAGAGATTGAAATGAGCACAGATAAAGTTCCTTAAGCCAAATATGGAATAGACAAGAGCTACTCCTTGCTCAACGAAATGGACTCAACACCGCATATTAAACTCCTAAGAATGTACCTGACTAGTAAGTATCTTAAAACCTAGGGATTGCTATGTCTCCGAAAGAGAATCAAGCATGTGTACAGGGACATAAACGCAGCAGTGATAGGATTGGAGAGGTTCGGTGAGCAAATGAAGACCCTTTGAAGTCATATTGCATGATACCCATTCCACGGGTTTCAACTACCCAGGTTTTAGGTATTCTTCCTTCAGCTAAAACATGCATGTGGAACCCAGAGTATGATCAACCATGTGATCGGGAGACGTGTTCAAATATGTCTCAGTTTCCCTCCCCTGGTACTCGGGTGCAACATTCCAGACGCTTTACTAACACTCTCCCCACTTGGAGAGTCAGTCCCTTTAACCTCCTGTTTGGCCCAGTTTGCAATTTCTGCGGAAGATGAACAGGAATAGCGAGAACCAATGAGAGACTAGCTGGAGGTGTCTGGACGGGCAAATTTAACTCTCATTTCCCACCAGGAAGAGGAATTAACCAAAGGCTCAGCGTGCCGTGCCGGAACCAGATTAGGGCCTGAAGCCATCCTGCGGTGTTGCGGCCAGGTCACAAGAAAGCGAGTTGAAGAAAGGAGCTCAGGGGCACTGTAATTCACAAACCTGCAGAGTTATAAATGACAGCTATCGTCCAAAAATAGACTGAAGTAAGGCTGCCAAGAGGACTTGAAAGCGGGGCAGAATTGCAGGAAACCGATTTCAGGAGGTAGACTGGAATTGCATTGAAAGCATAGGAAAAGAGGCAGAACGTCCACAATGATGCACTTGGCCAAAAAGGGCGTATGCGTTTTTTCCTGAATATATTCAGGAAAAAACGCATACGCCCTTTTTGGCCAACCAAGCAAGCTTGCAAAGGAAATCTGCATTACAATGAAGTCTCACTTCCCCCCGGTCAAAAGGGCCATCTGAAAAAAGTGTAAAATCCAGAAAGGCAGGACAGGCCATGGAGAACTGGGAGCCTTGTTATGCTGATGGGCGGGATGTAAATGGCCAACAACCACTCGGGAGAAGTGTATGGTGTTTCCTGAAACATCTAAAAAACAAAGCAACAGAACCTAGGGCACTTCCACTTATGGTCCTATAGCTTAGGGAAATTAAAATCAAAAAGACACAGCCACCCCAAAGTTTGGAATGGCTCTGTTTACAAGAACCTCGTTTACAGTACAAGTTCAACATCGCAGAAAGTGAAAAATGGATAAAGAACTTGTGGTATTTACTTACAAAGCAATATCACTCAGCAATGAAATCTGTGTCATCAGGCCCTTAGCAGCACAATGAGTGGATTCAGATATGATGATTCTAGCTGAAATAAGTCACACAGAAAAAGAAACATCATAAGATATCAGTAATACACGGAATGGAAACTTGGCTACACAGGAACTGAATTACAGAACAGAACAGGGTCTCAAATTTAGAAAACCAACTTATGCTTGCTTAAGGGTAAAGGTGAGTTGGGGTGCTGCATAAAACCAGAGATTGAAATGAGCACAGATAAACTTCCTTAAGCCAAATATGGAATAGACAAGAGCTACTCCTTGCTCAACGAAATGGACTCAACACCGCATATTAAACGCCTAAGAATGTACCTGACTAGTAAGTATCTTAAAACCTATGGATTGCTATGTCTCCGAAAGAGAATCAAGCATGTGTACAGGGGCATAAACGCAGCAGTGATAGGATTGGAGAGGTTCGGTGAGCAAATGAAGACCCTTTGAAGTCATATTGCATGGTACCCATTCACGGGTTTCAACTACCCAGGTTTTAGGTATTCTTCCTTCAGCTAAAACATGCATGTGGAACCCAGAGTATGATCAACCATGTGATCGGGAGACGTGTTCAAATATGTCTCAGTTTTCCTCCCCTGGTACTCGGGTGCAACATTCCAGACGCTTTACTAACAGTCTCCCCACTTGGAGAGTCAGCGCCTTTAACCTCCTGTTTGGCCCAGTTTGCAATTTCTGCGGAAGATGAACAGGAATAGCGAGAACCAATGAGAGGCTAGCTGGAGGTGTCTGGACGGGCAAATTTAACTCTCATTTCCCACCAGGAAGAGGAAATAACCAAAGGCTCAGCGTGCCGTACCGGAACCAGATTAGGGCATGAAGCCATCCTGCGGTGTTGCGGCCAGCTCAAAAGAAAGCGAGTTGAAGAAAGGAGCTCAGGGGCACTGTAATTCACAAACCTGCAGAGTTATAAATGACAGCTATCGTCCAAAAATAGACTGAAGTAAGGCTGCCAAGAGGACTTGAAAGCGGGGCAGAATTGCAGGAAACCGATTTCAGGAGGTAGACTGGAATTGCATTGAAAGCATAGGAAAAGAGGCAGAACGTCCACAATGATGCACTTGGCCAAAAAGGGCGTATGCGTTTTTTCCTGAATATATTCAGGAAAAAACGCATACGCCCTTTTTGGCCAACCAAGCAAGCTTGCAAAGGAAATCTGCACTACAATGAAGTCTCACTTCCCCCCGGTCAAAAGGGCCATCTGAAAAAAGTGTAAAATCCAGAAAGGCAGGACAGGCCATGGAGAACTGGGAGCCTTGTTATGCTGAAGGGCGGGATGTAAATTGCCAACAACCACTCAGGAGAAGTGTATGGTGTTTCCTGAAACATCTAAAAAACAAAGCAACAGAACCTAGGGCACTTCCACTTATGGTCCTATAGCTTAGGGAAATTAAAATCAAAAAGACACAGCCACCCCAAAGTTTGAAACGGCTCCGTTTACAAGAACCTCCTTTAAAGTACAAGTTCAACATCGCAGAAAGTGAAAAATGGATAAAGAAGTTGTGGTATTTACTTACAAAGCAATATCACTCAGCAATGAAATCTGTGTCATCAGGCACTTAGCAGCACAATGAGTGGATTCAGGTATGATGATTCTAACTGAAATAAGTCACACAGAAAAAGAAACATCATAAGATATCAGTAATACACAGAATGTAAACTTGGCTACAGAGGAACTGAATTACAGAACAGAACAGGGTCTCAAATTTAGAAAACCAACTTATGCTTGCTTAAGGGTAAAGGTGAGTTGGGGTGCTGCATAAAACCAGAGATTGAAATGAGCACAGATAAAGTTCCTTAAGTCAAATATGGAATAGACAAGAGCTACTCCTTGCTCAACGAAATGGACTCAACACCGCATATTAAACGCCTAAGAAGGTACCTGACTAGTAAGTATCTTAAAAGCTATGGATTGCTATGTCTCCGAAAGAGAATCAAGCATGTGTACAGGGGCATAAACGCAGCAGTGATAGGATTGGAGAGGTTCGGTGAGCAAATGAAGACCCTTTGAAGTCATATTGCATGGTACCCATTACACGGGTCTTAACTCTCCAGGTTTAAGGTATTCTTCCTTCAGCTAAAACATGCATGTGGAACCCAAGTATGATCAACCATGTGAATGGGAGACGTGTTCAAATATGTCTCAGTTTTCCTCCCCTGGTACTCGGGTGCAACATTCCAGACGCTTTACTAACACTCTCCCCACTTGGAGAGTCAGCGCCTTTAACCTCATGTTTGGCCCAGTTTGCAATTTCTGCGGAAGATGAACAGGAATAGCGAGAACAAATGGGAGGCTAGCTGGAGGTGTCTGGACGGGCAAATTTAACTCTCATTTCCCACCAGGAAGAGGAAATAACCAAAGGCTCAGCGTGCCGTGCCGGAACCAGATTAGGGCCTGAAGCCATCCTGCGGTGTTGCGGCCAGGTCAAAAGAAAGCAAGTTGAAGAAAGGAGCTCAGGGGCACTGTAATTCACAAACCTGCAGAGTTATAAATGACAGCTATCGTCCAAAAATAGACTGAAGTAAGGCTGCCAAGAGGACTTGAAAGCGGGGCAGAATTGCAGGAAACCAATTTCAGGAGGTAGACTGGAATTGCATTGAAAGCATAGGAAAAGAGGCAGAACGTCCACAATGATGCACTTGGCCAAAAAGGGCGTATGCCTTTTTTCCTGAATATATTCAGGAAAAAACGCATACGCCCTTTTTGGCCAACCAAGCAAGCTTGCAAAGGAAATCTGCACTACAATGAAGTCTCACTTCCCCCCGGTCAAAAGGGCCATCTGAAAAAAGTGTAAAATCCAGAAAGGCAGGACAGGCCATGGAGAACTGGGAGCCTTCTTATGCTGATGGGCGGGATGTAAATTGCCAACAGACACTTGGGAGAAGTGTATGGTGTTTCCTGAAACATCTAAAAAACAAAGCAACAGAGCCTAGGGCACTTCCACTTATGGTCCTATAGCTTAGGGAAATTAAAATCAAAAAGACACAGCCACCCCAAAGTTTGAGACGCCTCCGTTTACAAGAACCTCGATTACCGTACAAGTTCAATATCACAGAAAGTGAAAAATGGATAAAGAAGTTGTGGTATTCACTTACAAAGCAATATCACTCAGCAATGAAATCTATGTCATCAGGCCCTTAGCAGCACAATGAGTGGATTCAGGTATGATGATTCTAACTGAAATAAGTCACACAGAAAAAGAAACATCATAAGATATCAGTAATACACGGAATGTAAACTTGGCTACACAGGAACTGAATTACAGAACAGAACAGGGTCTCAAATTTAGAAAACCAACTTATGCTTGCTTAAGGGTAAAGGTGAGTTGGGGTGCTGCATAAAACCAGAGATTGAAATGAGCACAGATAAAGTTCCTTAAGCCAAATATGGAATAGACAAGAGCTACTCCTTGCTCAACGAAATGGACTCAACACCGCATATTAAACGCCTAAGAATGTACCTGACTTGTAAGTATCTTAAAACCTATGGATTGCTATGTCTCCGAAAGAGAATCAAGCATGTGTACAGGGGCATAAACGCAGCAGTGATAGGATTGGAGAGGTTCGGTGAGCAAATGAAGACCCTTTGAAATCATATTGCATGGTACCCATTCCACGGGTTTCAACTACCCAGGTTTAAGGTATTCTTCCTTCAGCTAAAACATGCATGTGGAACCCAAGTATGATCAACCATGTGAACGGGAGACGTGTTCAAATATGTCTCAGTTTTCCTCCCCTGGTACTCGGGTGCAACATTCCAGACGCTTTACTAACACTCTCCCCACTTGGAGAGTCAGCGCCTTTAACCTCCTGTTTGGCCCAGTTTGCAATTTCTGCGGAAGATGAATAGGAATAGCGAGAACCAATGAGAGGCTAGCTGGAGGTGTCTGGACGGGCAAATTTAACTCTCTTTTCCCACCAGGAAGAGGAAATAACCAAAGGCTCAGCGTGCCGTACCAGAACCAGATTAGGGCCTGAAGCCATCCTGCGGTGTTGCGGCCAGGTCACAAGAAAGCGAGTTGAAGAAAGGAGCTCAGGGGCACTGTAATTCACAAACCTGCAGAGTTATAAATGACAGCTATCGTCCAAAAATAGACTGAAGTAAGGCTGCCAAGAGGACTTGAAAGCGGGGCAGAATTGCAGGAAACCGATTTCAGGAGGTAGACTGGAATTGCATTGAAAGCATAGGAAAAGAGGCAGAACGTCCACAATGATGCACTTGGCCAAAAAGGGCGTATGCGTTTTTTCCTGAATATATTCAGGAAAAAACGCATACGCCCTTTTTGGCCAACCAAGCAAGCTTGCAAAGGAAATCTGCACTACAATGAAGTCTCACTTCCCCCCGGTCAAAAGGGCCATCTGAAAAAAGTGTAAAATCCAGAAAGGCAGGACAGGCCATGGAGAACTGGGAGCCTTGTTATGCTGATGGGCGGGATGTAAATTGCCAACAGACACTCGGGAGAAGTGTATGGTGTTTCCTGAAACATCTAAAAAACAAAGCAACAGAACCTAGGGCACTTCCACTTATGGTCCTATAGCTTAGGGAAATTAAAATCAAAAAGACACAGCCACCCCAAAGTTTGGAACGGCTCTGTTACAAGAACCTCGTTTACAGTACAAGTTCAACATCGCAGAAAGTTAAAAATGGATAAAGAAGTTGTGGTATTTACTTACAAAGCAATATCACTCAGCAATGAAATCTGTGTCATCAGGCCCTTAGCAGCACAATGAGTGGATTCAGGTATGTTGATTCTAACTGAAGTAAGTCACACAGAAAAAGAAACATCATAAGATATCAGTAATACACGGAATGTAAACTTGGCTACACAGGAACTGAATTAGAGAACAGAACAGGGTCTCAAATTTAGAAAACCAACTTATGCTTGCTTAAGGGTAAAGGTGAGTTGGGGTGCTGCATAAAACCAGAGATTGAAATGAGCACAGATAAAGTTCCTTAAGTCAAATATGGATTAGACAAGAGCTACTCCTTGCTCAACGAAATGGACTCAACACCGCATATTAAACACCTAAGAATGTACCTGACTAGTAAGTATCTTAAAACCTATGGATTGCTATGTCTCCGAAAGAGAATCAAGCATGTGTACAGGGGCATAAACGCAGCAGTGATAGGATTGGAGAGGTTCGGTGAGCAAATGAAGACCCTTTGAAGTCATATTGCATGGTACCCATTACACGGGTCTTAACTCTCCAGGTTTAAGGTATTCTTCCTTCAGCTAAAACATGCATGTGGAACCCAAGTATGATCAACCATGTGAACGGGAGACGTGTTCAAATATGTCTCAGTTTTCCTCCCCTGGTACTCGGGTGCAACATTCCAGACGCTTTACTAACACTCTCCCCACTTGGAGAGTCAGTCCCTTTAACCTCCTGTTTGGCCCAGTTTGCAATTTCTGCGGAAGATGAACAGGAATAGTGAGAACCAATGAGAGACTAGCTGGAGGTGTCTGGACGGGCAAATTTAACTCTCATTTCCCACCAGGAAGAGGAATTAACCAAAGGCTCAGCGTGCCGTGCCGGAACCAGATTAGGGCCTGAAGCCATCCTGCGGTGTTGCGGCCAGGTCACGAGAAAGCGAGTTGAAGAAAGGAGCTCAGGGGCACTGTAATTCTCAAACCTGCAGAGTTATAAATGACAGCTATCGTCCAAAAATAGACTGAAGTAAGGCTGCCAAGAGGACTTGAAAGCGGGGCAGAATTGCAGGAAACCGATTTCAGGAGGTAGACTGGAATTGCATTGAAAGCATAGGAAAAGAGGCAGAACGTCCACAATGATGCACTTGGCCAAAAAGGGCGTATGCGTTTTTTCCTGAATATATTCAGGAAAAAACGCATACGCCCTTTTTGGCCAAGCAAGCAAGCTTGCAAAGGAAATCTGCACTACAATGAAGTCTCACTTCCCTTAGGTCAAAAGAGCCATCTGAAAAACGTGTAAAATCCAGAAAGGCAGGACAGGCCATGGAGAATTTGGAGCCTTGTTATGCTGATGGGCGGGATGTAAATTGCCAACAGACACTCGGGAGAAGTGTATGGTGTTTCCTGAAACATCTAAAAAACAAAGCAACAGAACCTAGGGCACTTCCACTTATGGTCCTATAGCTTAGGGAAATTAAAATCAAAAAGACACAGCCACCCCAAAGTTTGGAACGGCTCTGTTTACAAGAACCTCGTTTACAGTACAAGTTCAACATCGCAGAAAGTGAAAAATGGATAAAGAAGTTGTGGTATTCACTTACAAAGCAATATCACTCAGCAATGAAATCTATGTCATCAGGCCCTTAGCAGCACAATGAGTGGATTCAGGTATGATGATTCTAACTGAAATAAGTCACACAGAAAAAGAAACATCATAAGATATCAGTAATACACGGAATGGAAACTTGGCTACACAGGAACTGAATTACAGAACAGAACAGGGTCTCAAATTTAGAAAACCAACTTATGCTTGCTTAAGGGGACAGGTGAGTTGGGGTGCTGCATAAAACCAGAGATTGAAATGAGCACAGATAAAGTTCCTTAAGTCAAATATGGAATAGACAAGAGCTACTCCTTGCTCAACGAAATGGACTCAACACCGCATATTAAACGCCTAAGAATGTACCTGACTTGTAAGTATCTTAAAACCTATGGATTGCTATGTCTCCGAAAGAGATCAAGCATGTGTACAGGGGCATAAACGCAGCAGTGATAGGATTGGAGAGGTTCGGTGAGCAAATGAAGACCCTTTGAAGTCATATTGCATGGTACCCATTCCACGGGTTTCAACTACCCAGGTTTAAGGTATTCTTCCTTCAGCTAAAACATGCATGTGGAACCCAGAGTATGATCAACCATGTGATCGGGAGACGTGTTCAAATATGTCTCAGTTTTCCTCCCCTGGTACTCGGGTGCAACATTCCAGACGCTTTACTAACACTCTTCCCACTTGGAGAGTCAGTCCCTTTAACCTCCTGTTTGGCCCAGTTTGCAATTTCTGCGGAAGATGAACAGGAATAGCGAGAACCAATGAGAGGCTAGCTGGAGGTGTCTGGACGGGCAAATTTAACTCTCATTTCCCACCAGGAAGAGGAAATAACCAAAGGCTCAGCATGCCGGGCCGGAACCAGATTAGGGCCTGAAGCCATCCTGCGGTGTTGCGGCCAGGTCAAAAGAAAGCAAGTTGAAGAAAGGAGCTCAGGGGCACTGTAATTCACAAACCTGCAGAGTTATAAATGACAGCTATCGTCCAAAAATAGACTGAAGTAAGGCTGCCAAGAGGACTTGAAAGCGGGGCAGAATTGCAGGAAACCAATTTCAGGAGGTAGACTGGAATTGCATTGAAAGCATAGGAAAAGAGGCAGAACGTCCACAATGATGCACTTGGCCAAAAAGGGCGTATGCGTTTTTTCCTGAATATATTCAGGAAAAAACGCATACGCCCTTTTTGGCCAACCAAGCAAGCTTGCAAAGGAAATCTGCACTACAATGAAGTCTCACTTCCCCCCGGTCAAAAGGGCCATCTGAAAAAAGTGTAAAATCCAGAAAGGCAGGACAGGCCATGGAGAACTGGGAGCCTTCTTATGCTGATGGGCGGGATGTAAATTGCCAACAGACACTTGGGAGAAGTGTATGGTGTTTCCTGAAACATCTAAAAAACAAAGCAACAGAGCCTAGGGCACTTCCACTTATGGTCCTATAGCTTAGGGAAATTAAAATCAAAAAGACACAGCCACCCCAAAGTTTGGGACGCCTCCGTTTACAAGAACCTCGATTACCGTACAAGTTCAATATCACAGAAAGTGAAAAATGGATAAAGAAGTTGTGGTATTCACTTACAAAGCAATATCACTCAGCAATGAAATCTATGTCATCAGGCCCTTAGCAGCACAATGAGTGGATTCAGGTATGATGATTCTAACTGAAATAAGTCACACAGAAAAAGAAACATCATAAGATATCAGTAATACACGGAATGGAAACTTGGCTACACAGGAACTGAATTACAGAACAGAACAGGGTCTCAAATTTAGAAAAACAACTTATGCTTGCTTAAGGGTAAAGGTGAGTTGGGGTGCTGCATAAAACCAGAGATTGAAATGAGCACAGATAAAGTTCCTTAAGCCAAATATGGAATAGACAAGAGCTACTCCTTGCTCAACGAAATGGACTCAACACCGCATATTAAACGCCTAAGAATGTACCTGACTTGTAAGTATCTTAAAACCTATGGATTGCTATGTCTCCGAAAGAGAATCAAGCATGTGTACAGGGGCATAAACGCAGCAGTGATAGGATTGGAGAGGTTCGGTGAGCAAATGAAGACCCTTTGAAATCATATTGCATGGTACCCATTCCACGGGTTTCAACTACCCAGGTTTAAGGTATTCTTCCTTCAGCTAAAACATGCATGTGGAACCCAAGTATGATCAACCATGTGAACGGGAGACGTGTTCAAATATGTCTCAGTTTTCCTCCCCTGGTACTCGGGTGCAACATTCCAGACGCTTTACTAACACTCTCCCCACTTGGAGAGTCAGCGCCTTTAACCTCCTGTTTGGCCCAGTTTGCAATTTCTGCGGAAGATGAATAGGAATAGCGAGAACCAATGAGAGGCTAGCTGGAGGTGTCTGGACGGGCAAATTTAACTCTCTTTTCCCACCAGGAAGAGGAAATAACCAAAGGCTCAGCGTGCCGTACCAGAACCAGATTAGGGCCTGAAGCCATCCTGCGGTGTTGCGGCCAGGTCACAAGAAAGCGAGTTGAAGAAAGGAGCTCAGGGGCACTGTAATTCACAAACCTGCAGAGTTATAAATGACAGCTATCGTCCAAAAATAGACTGAAGTAAGGCTGCCAAGAGGACTTGAAAGCGGGGCAGAATTGCAGGAAACCGATTTCAGGAGGTAGACTGGAATTGCATTGAAAGCATAGGAAAAGAGGCAGAACGTCCACAATGATGCACTTGGCCAAAAAGGGCGTATGCGTTTTTTCCTGAATATATTCAGGAAAAAACGCATACGCCCTTTTTGGCCAACCAAGCAAGCTTGCAAAGGAAATCTGCACTACAATGAAGTCTCACTTCCCCCCGGTCAAAAGGGCCATCTGAAAAAAGTGTAAAATCCAGAAAGGCAGGACAGGCCATGGAGAACTGGGAGCCTTGTTATGCTGATGGGCGGGATGTAAATTGCCAACAGACACTCGGGAGAAGTGTATGGTGTTTCCTGAAACATCTAAAAAACAAAGCAACAGAACCTAGGGCACTTCCACTTATGGTCCTATAGCTTAGGGAAATTAAAATCAAAAAGACACAGCCACCCCAAAGTTTGGAACGGCTCTGTTACAAGAACCTCGTTTACAGTACAAGTTCAACATCGCAGAAAGTTAAAAATGGATAAAGAAGTTGTGGTATTTACTTACAAAGCAATATCACTCAGCAATGAAATCTGTGTCATCAGGCCCTTAGCAGCACAATGAGTGGATTCAGGTATGTTGATTCTAACTGAAGTAAGTCACACAGAAAAAGAAACATCATAAGATATCAGTAATACACGGAATGTAAACTTGGCTACACAGGAACTGAATTACAGAACAGAACAGGGACTCAAATTTAGAAAACCAACTTATGCTTGCTTAAGGGTAAAGGTGAGTTGGGGTGCTGCATAAAACCAGAGATTGAAATGAGCACAGATAAAGTTCCTTAAGTCAAATATGGATTAGACAAGAGCTACTCCTTGCTCAACGAAATGGACTCAACACCGCATATTAAACACCTAAGAATGTACCTGACTAGTAAGTATCTTAAAACCTATGGATTGCTATGTCTCCGAAAGAGAATCAAGCATGTGTACAGGGGCATAAACGCAGCAGTGATAGGATTGGAGAGGTTCGGTGAGCAAATGAAGACCCTTTGAAGTCATATTGCATGGTACCCATTACACGGGTCTTAACTCTCCAGGTTTAAGGTATTCTTCCTTCAGCTAAAACATGCATGTGGAACCCAAGTATGATCAACCATGTGAACGGGAGACGTGTTCAAATATGTCTCAGTTTTCCTCCCCTGGTACTCGGGTGCAACATTCCAGACGCTTTACTAACACTCTCCCCACTTGGAGAGTCAGTCCCTTTAACCTCCTGTTTGGCCCAGTTTGCAATTTCTGCGGAAGATGAACAGGAATAGTGAGAACCAATGAGAGACTAGCTGGAGGTGTCTGGACGGGCAAATTTAACTCTCATTTCCCACCAGGAAGAGGAATTAACCAAAGGCTCAGCGTGCCGTGCCGGAACCAGATTAGGGCCTGAAGCCATCCTGCGGTGTTGCGGCCAGGTCACGAGAAAGCGAGTTGAAGAAAGGAGCTCAGGGGCACTGTAATTCTCAAACCTGCAGAGTTATAAATGACACCTATCGTCCAAAAATAGACTGAAGTAAGGCTGCCAAGAGGACTTGAAAGCGGGGCAGAATTGCAGGAAACCGATTTCAGGAGGTAGACTGGAATTGCATTGAAAGCATAGGAAAAGAGGCAGAACGTCCACAATGATGCACTTGGCCAAAAAGGGCGTATGCGTTTTTTCCTGAATATATTCAGGAAAAAACGCATACGCCCTTTTTGGCCAAGCAAGCAAGCTTGCAAAGGAAATCTGCACTACAATGAAGTCTCACTTCCCCTAGGTCAAAAGAGCCATCTGAAAAACGTGTAAAATCCAGAAAGGCAGGACAGGCCATGGAGAATTTGGAGCCTTGTTATGCTGATGGGCGGGATGTAAATTGCCAACAGACACTCGGGAGAAGTGTATGGTGTTTCCTGAAACATCTAAAAAACAAAGCAACAGAACCTAGGGCACTTCCACTTATGGTCCTATAGCTTAGGGAAATTAAAATCAAAAAGACACAGCCACCCCAAAGTTTGGAACGGCTCTGTTTACAAGAACCTCGTTTACAGTACAAGTTCAACATCGCAGAAAGTGAAAAATGGATAAAGAAGTTGTGGTATTCACTTACAAAGCAATATCACTCAGCAATGAAATCTATGTCATCAGGCCCTTAGCAGCACAATGAGTGGATTCAGGTATGATGATTCTAACTGAAATAAGTCACACAGAAAAAGAAACATCATAAGATATCAGTAATACACGGAATGGAAACTTGGCTACACAGGAACTGAATTACAGAACAGAACAGGGTCTCAAATTTAGAAAACCAACTTATGCTTGCTTAAGGGGACAGGTGAGTTGGGGTGCTGCATAAAACCAGAGATTGAAATGAGCACAGATAAAGTTCCTTAAGTCAAATATGGAATAGACAAGAGCTACTCCTTGCTCAACGAAATGGACTCAACACCGCATATTAAACGCCTAAGAATGTACCTGACTTGTAAGTATCTTAAAACCTATGGATTGCTATGTCTCCGAAAGAGATCAAGCATGTGTACAGGGGCATAAACGCAGCAGTGATAGGATTGGAGAGGTTCGGTGAGCAAATGAAGACCCTTTGAAGTCATATTGCATGGTACCCATTCCACGGGTTTCAACTACCCAGGTTTAAGGTATTCTTCCTTCAGCTAAAACATGCATGTGGAACCCAGAGTATGATCAACCATGTGATCGGGAGACGTGTTCAAATATGTCTCAGTTTTCCTCCCCTGGTACTCGGGTGCAACATTCCAGACGCTTTACTAACACTCTCCCCACTTGGAGAGTCAGTCCCTTTAACCTCCTGTTTGGCCCAGTTTGCAATTTCTGCGGAAGATGAACAGGAATAGCGAGAACCAATGAGAGGCTAGCTGGAGGTGTCTGGACGGGCAAATTTAACTCTCATTTCCCACCAGGAAGAGGAAATAACCAAAGGCTCAGCATGCCGGGCCGGAACCAGATTAGGGCCTGAAGCCATCCTGCGGTGTTGCGGCCAGGTCAAAAGAAAGCAAGTTGAAGAAAGGAGCTCAGGGGCACTGTAATTCACAAACCTGCAGAGTTATAAATGACAGCTATCGTCCAAAAATAGACTGAAGTAAGGCTGCCAAGAGGACTTGAAAGCGGGGCAGAATTGCAGGAAACCAATTTCAGGAGGTAGACTGGAATTGCATTGAAAGCATAGGAAAAGAGGCAGAACGTCCACAATGATGCACTTGGCCAAAAAGGGCGTATGCCTTTTTTCCTGAATATATTCAGGAAAAAACGCATACGCCCTTTTTGGCCAACCAAGCAAGCTTGCAAAGGAAATCTGCACTACAATGAAGTCTCACTTCCTCCCGGTCAAAAGGGCCATCTGAAAAAAGTGTAAAATCCAGAAAGGCAGGACAGGCCATGGAGAACTGGGAGCCTTGTTATGCTGATGGGCGGGATGTAAATTGCCAACAGACACTCGGGAGAAGTGTATGGTGTTTCCTGAAACATCTAAAAAAGAAAGCAACAGAGCCTAGGGCACTGCCACTTATGGTCCTATAGCTTAGGGAAATTAAAATCAAAAAGACACAGCCACCCCAAAGTTTGGGACGCCTCTGTTTACAAGAACCTCGTTTACAGTACAAGTTCAACATCGCAGAAAGTGAAAAATGGATAAAGAAGTTGTGGTATTTACTTACAAAGCAATATCACTCAGCAATGAAATCTATGTCATCAGGCCCTTAGCATCACAATGAGTGGATTCAGGTATGATGATTCTAACTGAAATAAGTCACACAGAAAAAGAAACATCATAAGATATCAGTAATACACGGAATGTAAACTTGGCTACACAGGAACTGAATTACAGAACAGAACAGGGTCTCAAATTTAGAAAACCAACTTATGCTTGCTTAAGGGTAAAGGTGAGTTGGGGTGCTGCATAAAACCAGAGATTGAAATGAGCACAGATAAAGTTCCTTAAGTCAAATATGGAATAGACAAGAGCTACTCCTTGCTCAACGAAATGGACTCAACACCGCATATTAAACGCCTAAGAATGTACCTGACTAGTAAGTATCTTAAAACCTATGGATTGCTATGTCTCCGAAAGAGAATCAAGCATGTGTACAGGGGCATAAACGCAGCAGTGATAGGATTGGAGAGGTTCGGTGAGCAAATGAAGACCCTTTGAAGTCATATTGCATGGTACCCATTCCACGGGTTTCAATTACCCAGGTTTTAGGTATTCTTCCTTCAGCTAAAACATGCATGTGGAACCCAGAGTATGATCAACCGTGTGATCGGGAGACGTGTTCAAATATGTCTCAGTTTTCCTCCCCTGGTACTCGGGTGCAACATTCCAGACGCTTTACTAACACTCTCCCCACTTTGAGAGTCAGCGCCTTTAACCTCCTGTTTGGCACAGTTTGCAATTTCTGCGGAAGATGAACAGGAATAGCGAGAACCAATGAGAGGCTAGCTGGAGGTGTCTGGACGGGCAAATTTAACTCTCGTTTCCCAACAGGAAGAGGAAATAACCAAAGGCTCAGCGTGCCGTACCGGAACCAGATTAGGGCCTGAAGCCATCCTGCGGTGTTGCGGCCAGCTCAAAAGAAAGCGAGTTGAAGAAAGGAGCTCAGGGGCACTGTTATTCACAAACCTGCAGAGTTATAAATGACAGCTATCGTCCAAAAATAGACTGAAGTAAGGCTCCCAAGAGGACTTGAAAGCGGGGCAGAATTGCAGGAAACCGATTTCAGGAGGTAGACTGAAATTGCATTGAAAGCATAGGAAAAGAGGCAGAACGTCCACAATGATGCACTTGGCCAAAAAGGGCGTATGCGTTTTTTCCTGAATATATTCAGGAAAAAACGCATACGCCCTTTTTGGCCAACCAAGCAAGCTTGCAAAGGAAATCTGCACTACAATGAAGTCTCACTTCCCCCCGGTCAAAAGGGCCATCTGAAAAAAGTGTAAAAACCAGAAAGGCAGGACAGGCCATGGATAACTGGGAGACTTGTTATGCTGATGGGCGGGATGTAAATTGCCAACAGACACTCGGGAGAAGTGTATGGTGTTTCCTGAAACATCTAAAAAACAAAGCAACAGAGCCTAGGGCACTGCCACTTATGGTCCTATAGCTTAGGGAAATTAAAATCAAAAAGACACAGCCACCCTAAAGTTTGGGACGCCTCTGTTTACAAGAACCTCGTTTACAGTACAAGTTCAACATCGCAGAAAGTGAAAAATGGATAAAGAAGTTGTGGTATTTACTTACAAAGCAATATCACTCAGCAATGAAATCTGTGTCATCAGGCCCTTAGCAGCACAATGAGTGGATTCAGGTATGATGATTCTAACTGAAGTAAGTCACACAGAAAAAGAAACATCATAAGATATCACTAATACACAGAATGGAAACTTGGCTACACAGGAACTGAATTACAGAACAGAACAGGGTCTCAAATTTAGAAAAACAACTTATGCTTGCTTAAGGGGAAAGGTGAGTTGGGGTGCTGCATAAAACCAGAGATTGAAATGAGCACAGATAAAGTTCCTTAAGTCAAATATGGAATAGACAAGAGCTACTCCTTGCTCAACGAAATGGACTCAACACCGCATATTAAACGCCTAAGAATGTACCTGACTTGTAAGTATCTTAAAACCTATGGATTGCTATGTCTCCGAAAGAGAATCAAGCATGTGTACAGGGGCATAAACGCAGCAGTGATAGGATTGGAGAGGTTCGGTGAGCAAATGAAGACCCTTTGAAGTCATATTGCATGGTACCCATTCCACGGGTTTCAACTACCCAGGTTTAAGGTATTCTTCCTTCAGCTAAAACATGCATGTGGAACCTAGAGTATGATCAACCATGTGATCGGGAGACGTGTTCAAATATGTCTCAGTTTTCCTCCCCTGGTACACGGGTGCAACATTCCAGACGCTTAACTAACACTCTCCCCACTTGGAGAGTCAGTCCCTTTAACCTCCTGTTTGGCCCAGTTTGCAATTTCTGCGGAAGATGAACAGGAATAGCGAGAACCAATGAGAGGCTAGCTGGAGGTGTCTGGACGGGCAAATTTAACTCTCATTTCCCACCAGGAAGAGGAAATAACCAAAGGCTCAGCGTGCCGTACCAGAACCAGATTAGGGCCTGAAGCCATCCTGCGGTGTTGCGGCCAGGTCACAAGAAAGCGAGTTGAAGAAAGGAGCTCAGGGGCACTGTAATTCAAAAACCTGCAGAGTTATAAATGACAGCTATCGTCCAAAAATAGACTGAAGTAAGGCTGCCAAGAGGACTTGAAAGCGGGGCAGAATTGCAGGAAACCGATTTCAGGAGGTAGACTGGAATTGCATTGAAAGCATAGGAAAAGAGGCAGAACGTCCACAATGATGCACTTGGCCAAAAAGGGCGTATGCGTTTTTTCCTGAATATATTCAGGAAAAAACGCATACGCCCTTTTTGGCCAACCAAGCAAGCTTGCAAAGGAAATCTGCACTACAATGAAGTCTCACTTCCCCCCGGTCAAAAGGGCCATCTGAAAAAAGTGTAAAATCCAGAAAGGCAGGACAGGCCATGGAGAACTGGGAGCCTTGTTATGCTGATGGGCGGGATGTAAATTGCCAACAGACACTCGGGAGAAGTGTATGGTGTTTCCTGAAACATCTAAAAAACAAAGCAACAGAACCTAGGGCACTTCCACTTATGGTCCTATAGCTTAGGGAAATTAAAATCAAAAAGACACAGCCACCCCAAAGTTTGGAACGGCTCTGTTTACAAGAACCTCGTTTACAGTACAAGTTCAACATCGCAGAAAGTGAAAAATGGATAAAGAAGTTGTGGTATTCACTTACAAAGCAATATCACTCAGCAATGAAATCTATGTCATCAGGCCCTTAGCAGCACAATGAGTGGATTCAGGTATGATGATTCTAACTGAAATAAGTCACACAGAAAAAGAAACATCATAAGATATCAGTAATACACGGAATGGAAACTTGGCTACACAGGAACTGAATTACAGAACAGAACAGGGTCTCAAATTTAGAAAACCAACTTATGCTTGCTTAAGGGGAAAGGTGAGTTCGGGTGCTGCATAAAACCAGAGATTGAAATGAGCACAGATAAAGTTCCTTAAGTCAAATATGGAATAGACAAGAGCTACTCCTTGCTCAACGAAATGGACTCAACACCGCATATTAAACGCCTAAGAATGTACCTGACTTGTAAGTATCTTAAAACCTATGGATTGCTATGTCTCCGAAAGAGAATCAAGCATGTGTACAGGGGCATAAACGCAGCAGTGATAGGATTGGAGAGGTTCGGTGAGCAAATGAAGACCCTTTGAAGTCATATTGCATGGTACCCATTCCACGGGTTTCAACTACCCAGGTTTAAGGTATTCTTCCTTCAGCTAAAACATGCATGTGGAACCCAGAGTATGATCAACCATGTGATCGGGAGACGTGTTCAAATATGTCTCAGTTTTCCTCCCCTGGTACTCGGGTGCAACATTCCAGACGCTTTACTAACACTCTCCCCACTTGGAGAGTCAGCGCCTTTAACCTCCTGTTTGGCACAGTTTGCAATTTCTGCGGAAGATGAACAGGAATAGCGAGAACCAATGAGAGGCTAGCTGGAGGTGTCTGGACGGGCAAATTTAACTCTCATTTCCCACCAGGAGGAGGAAATAACCAAAGGCTCAGCGTGCCGTACCGGAACCAGATTAGGGCCTGAAGCCATCCTGCGGTGTTGCGGCCAGCTCAAAAGAAAGCGAGTTGAAGAAAGGAGCTCAGGGGCACTGTAATTCACAAACCTGCAGAGTTATAAATGACAGCTATCGTCCAAAAATAGACTGAAGTAAGGCTGCCAAGAGGACTTGAAAGCGGGGCAGAATTGCAGGAAACCGATTTCAGGAGGTAGACTGAAATTGCATTGAAAGCATAGGAAAACAGGCAGAACGTCCACAATGATGCACTTGGCCAAAAAGGGCGTATGCGTTTTTTCCTGAATATATTCAGGAAAAAACGCATACGCCCCTTTTGGCCAACCAAGCAAGCTTGCAAAGGAAATCTGCACTACAAGGAAGTCTCACTTCCCCCCGGTCAAAAGGGCCATCTGAAAAAAGTGTAAAATCCAGAAAGGCAGGACAGGCCATGGAGAACTGGGAGCCTTGTTATGCTGATGGGCGGGATGTAAATTGCCAACAACCACTCGGGAGAAGTGTATGGTGTTTCCTGAAACATCTAAAAAACAAAGCAAGAGAACCTAGGGCACTTCCACTTATGGTCCTATAGCTTAGGGAAATTAAAATCAAAAAGACACAGCCACCCCAAAGTTTGGAACGGCTCTGTTTACAAGAACCTCGTTTACAGTACAAGTTCAACATCGCAGAAAGTGAAAAATGGATAAAGAAGTTGTGGTATTTACTTACAAAGCAATATCACTCAGCAATGAAATCTGTGTCATCAGGCCCTTAGCAGCACAATGAGTGGATTCAGGTATGATGATTCTAACTGAAATAAGTCACACAGAAAAAGAAACATCATAAGATATCAGTAATACACGGAATGGAAACTTGGCTACACAGGAACTGAATTACAGAACAGAACAGGGTCTCAAATTTAGAAAACCAACTTATGCTTGCTTAAGGGGAAAGGTGAGTTGGGGTGCTGCATAAAACCAGAGATTGAAATGAGCACAGATAAAGTTCCTTAAGCCAAATATGGAATAGACAAGAGCTACTCCTTGCTCAATGAAATGGACTCAACACCGCATATTAAACGCTTAAGAATGTACCTGACTAGTAAGTATCTTAAAACCTATAGATTGCTATGTCTCCGAAAGAGAATCAAGCATGTGTACAGGGGCATAAACGCAGCAGTGATAGGATTGGAGAGGTTCGGTGAGCAAATGAAGACCCTTTGAAGTCATATTGCATGGTACCCATTCCACGGGTTTCAACTACCCAGGTTTTAGGTATTCTTCCTTCAGCTAAAACATGCATGTGGAACCCAGAGTATGATCCACCATGTGATCGGGAGACGTGTTCAAATATGTCTCAGTTTTCCTCCCCTGGTACTCGGGTGCAACATTCCAGACGCTTTACTAACACTCTCCCCACTTGGAGAGTCAGCGCCTTTAACCTCCTGTTTGGCACAGTTTGCAATTTCTGTGGAAGATGAACAGGAATAGCGAGAACCAATGAGAGGCTAGCTGGAGGTGTCTGGACGGGCAAATTTAACTCTCATTTCCCACCAGGAGGAGGAAATAACCAAAGGCTCAGCGTGCCGTGCCAGCACCAGATTACGGCCTGAAGCCATCCTGCGGTGTTGTGGCCAGTTCACAAGAAAGCGAGTTGAAGAAAGGAGCTCAGGGGCACTGTAATTCACAAACCTGCAGAGTTATAAATGACAGCTATCGTCCAAAAATAGACTGAAGTAAGGCTGCCAAGAGGACTTGAAAGCGGGGCAGAATTGCAGGAAACCGATTTCAGGAGGTAGATTGAAATTGCATTGAAAGCATAGGAAAAGAGGCAGAACGTCCACAATGATGCACTTGGCCAAAAAGGGCATATGCGTTTTTTCCTGAATATATTCAGGAAAAAACGCATATGCCCTTTTTGGCCAACCAAGCAAGCTTGCAAAGGAAATCTGCACTACAATGAAGTCTCACTTCCCCCCGGTCAAAAGGGCCATCTGAAAAAAGTGTAAAATCCAGAAAGGCAGGACAGGCCATGGAGAACTGGGAGCCTTGTTATGCTGATGGGCGGGATGTAAATTGCCAACAACCACTCGGGAGAAGTGTATGGTGTTTCCTGAAACATCTAAAAAACAAAGCAACAGAGCCTAGGGCACTTCCACTTATGGTCCTATAGCTTAGGGAAATTAAAATCAAAAAGACACAGCCACCCCAAAGTTTGGAACGGCTCTGTTTACAAGAACCTCGTTTACAGTACAAGTTCAACATCGCAGAAAGTAAAAAATGGATAAAGAAGTTGTGGTATTTACTTACAAAGCAATATCACTCAGCAATGAAATCTGTGTCATCAGGCCCTTAGCAGCACAATGAGTGGATTCAGGTATGATGATTCTAACTGAAATAAGTCACACAGAAAAAGAAACATCATAAGATATCACTAATACACGGAATGTAAACTTGGCTACACAGGAACTGAATTACAGAACAGAACAGGGTCTCAAATTTAGAAAACCAACTTATGCTTGCTTAAGGGTAAAGGTGAGTTGGGGTGCTGCATAAAACCAGAGATTGAAATGAGCACAGATAAAGTTCCTTAAGCCAAATATGGAATAGACAAGAGCTACTCCTTGCTCAACGAAATGGACTCAAAACCGCATATTAAACGCCTAAGAATGTACCTGACTAGTAAGTATCTTAAAACCTATAGATTGCTATCTCTCCAAAAGAGAATCAAGCATGTGTACAGGGGCATAAACGCAGCAGTGATAGGATTGGAGAGGTTCGGTGAGCAAATGAAGACCCTTTGAAGTCATATTGCATGGTACCCATTCCACGGGTTTCAACTACCCAGGTTTAAGGTATTCTTCCTTCAGCTAAAACATGCATGTGGAACCTAGAGTATGATCAACCATGTGATCGGGAGACGTGTTCAAATATGTCTCAGTTTTCGTACCCTGGTACTCGGGTGCAACATTCCAGACGCTTTACTAACACTCTCCCGACTTGGAGAGTCAGTCCCTTTAACCTCCTGTTTGGCCCAGTTTGCAATTTCTGCAGAAGATGAACAGGAATAGCGAGAACCAATGAGAGGCTAGCTGGAGGTGTCTGGATGGGCAAATTTAACTCTCATTTCCCACCAGGAAGAGGAATTAACCAAAGGCTCAGCGTGCCGTGCCAGAACCAGATTAGGGCCTGAAGCCATCCTGCGGTGTTGCGGCCAGCTCAAAAGAAAGCGAGTTGAAGAATGGCGCTCAGGGGCACTGTAATTCAAAAACCTGCAGAGTTATAAATGACAGCTATCGTCCAAAAATAGACTGAAGTAAGGCTGCCAAGAGGACTTGAAAGCGGGGCAGAATTGCAGGAAACCGATTTCAGGAGGTAGACTGGAATTGCATTGAAAGCATAGGAAAAGAGGCAGAACGTCCACAATGATGCACTTGGCCAAAAAGGGCGTATGCGTTTTTTCCTGAATATATTCAGGAAAAAACGCATACGCCCTTTTTGGCCAACCAAGCAAGCTTGCAAAGGAAATCTGCACTACAATGAAGTCTCACTTCCCCCCGGTCAAAAGGGCCATCTGAAAAAAGTGTAAAATCCAGAAAGGCAGGACAGGCCATGGAGAACTGGGAACCTTGTTATGCTGATGGGCGGGATGTAAATTGCCAACAACCACTCGGGAGAAGTGTATGGTGTTTCCTGAAACATCTAAAAAACAAAGCAACAGAGCCTAGGGCACTTCCACTTATGGTCCTATAGCTTAGGGAAATTAAAATCAAAAAGACACAGCCACCCCAAAGTTTGGAACGGCTCTGTTTACAAGAACCTCGTTTACAGTACAAGTTCAACATCGCAGAAAGTGAAAAATGGATAAAGAAGTTGTGGTATTTACTTACAAAGCAATATCACTCAGCAATGAAATCTGTGTCATCAGGCCCTTAGCAGCACAATGAGTGGATTCAGGTATGATGATTCTAACTGAAATAAGTCACACAGAAAAAGAAACATCATAAGATATCAGTAATACACGGAATATAATCTTGGCTACACAGGAACTGAATTACAGAACAGAACAGGGTCTCAAATTTAGAAAACCAACTTATGCTTGCTTAAGGGGAAAGGTGAGTTGGGGTGCTGCATAAAACCAGAGATTGAAATGAGCACAGATAAAGTTCCTTAAGTCAAATATGGAATAGACAAGAGCTACTCCTTGCTCAACGAAATGGACTCAAAACCGCATATTAAATGCCTAAGAATGTACCTGACTAGTAAGTATCTTAAAACCTATAGATTGCTATCTCTCCAAAAGAGAATCAAGCATGTGTACAGGGGCATAAACGCAGCAGTGATAGGATTGGAGAGGTTCGGTGAGCAAATGAAGACCCTTTGAAGTCATATTGCATGGTACCCATTCCAAGGGTTTCAACTACCCAGGATTTAGGTATTCTTCCTTCAGCTAAAACATGCATGTGGAACCCAGAGTATGATCAACCGTGTGATCGGAAGACGTGTTCAAATATGTCTCAGTTTTCCTCCCCTGGTACTCGGGTGCAACATTCCAGACGCTTGACTGACACTCTCCCCACTTGGAGAGTCAGCGCCTTTAACCTCCTGTTTGGCCCAGTTTGCAATTTCTGCAGAAGATGAACAGGAATAGCGAGAACCAATGAGAGGCTAGCTGGAGGTGTCTGGACGGGCAAATTTAACTCTCATTTCCCACCAGGAAGAGGAATTAACCAAAGGCTCAGCGTGCCGTGCCGGAACCAGATTAGGGCCTGAAGCCATCCTGCGGTGTTGCGGCCAGCTCAAAAGAAAGCGAGTTGAAGAAAGGAGCTCAGGGGCACTGTAATTCACAAACCTGCAGAGTTATAAATGACAGCTATCGTCCAAAAATAGACTGAAGTAAGGCTGCCAAGCGGACTTGAAAGCGGGGCAGAATTGTAGGAAACCGATTTCAGGAGGTAGACTGGAATGGCATTGAAAGCATAGGAAAAGAGGCAGAAGGTCCACAATGATGCACTTGGCCAAAAAGTGCGTATGCGTTTTTTCCTGAATATATTCAGGAAAAAACGCATACGCCCTTTTTGGCCAATCAAGCAAGCTTGCAAAGGAAATCTGCACTATAGTGAAGGCTCACTTCCCCCCGGTCAAAAGGGCCATCTGAAAAAAGTGTAAAATCCAGAAAGGCAGGACAGGCCACGGAGAACTGGGAGCCTTGTTATGCTGATGGGCGGGATGTAAATTGCCAACAGACACTTGGGAGAAGTGTATGGTGTTTCCTGAAACATCTAAAAAACAAAGCAACAGAACCTAGGGCACTTCCACTTATGGTCCTATAGCTTAGGGAAATTAAAATCAAAAAGACACAGCCACCCCAAAGTTTGGAACGGCTCTGTTTACAAGAACCTCGTTTACAGTACAAGTTCAACATCGCAGAAAGTGAAAAATGGATAAAGAAGTTGTGGTATTTACTTACAAAGCAATATCACTCAGCAATGAAATCTGTGTCATCAGGCCCTTAGCAGCACAATGAGTGGATTCAGGTATGATGATTCTAACTGAAATAAGTCACACAGAAAAAGAAACATCATAAGATATCAGTAATACACGGAATGTAAACTTGGCTACACAGGAACTGAATTACAGAACAGAACAGGGTCTCAAATTTAGAAAACCAACTTATGCTTGCTTAAGGGTAAAGGTGAGTTGGGGTGCTGCATAAAACCAGAGATTGAAATGAGCACAGATAAAGTTCCTTAAGCCAAATATGGAATAGACAAGAGCTACTCCTTGCTCAACGAAATGGACTCAACACCGCATATTAAACGCCTAAGAATGTACCTGACTAGTAAATATCTTAAAACCTATGGATTGCTATGTCTCCGAAAGAGAATCAAGCATGTGTACAGGGGCATAAACGCAGCAGTGATAGGATTGCAGAGGTTTGGTGAGCAAATGAAGACCCTTTGAAGTCATATTGCATGGTACCCATTCCACGGGTTTCAACTACCCAGGTTTAAGGTATTCTTCCTTCAGCTAAAACATGCATGTGGAACCTAGAGTATGATCAACCATGTGATCGGGAGACGTGTTCAAATATGTCTCAGTTTTCGTACCCTGGTACTCGGGTGCAACATTCCAGACGCTTTACTAACACTCTCCCGACTTGGACAGTCAGTCCCTTTAACTTCCTGTTTGGCCCAGTTTGCAATTTCTGCAGAAGATGAACAGGAATAGCGAGAACCAATGAGAGGCTAGCTGGAGGTGTCTGGACGGGCAAATTTAACTCTCACTTTCCACCAGGAAGAGGAATTAACCAAAGGCTCAGCGTGCCGTGCCGGAACCAGATTAGGGCCTGAAGCCATCCTGCGGTGTTGCGGCCAGCTCAAAAGAAAGCGAGTTGAAGAAAGGAGCTCAGGGGCACTGTAATTCACAAACCTGCAGAGTTATAAATGACAGCTATCGTCCAAAAATAGACTGAAGTAAGGCTGCCAAGAGGACTTGAAAGCGGGGCAGAATTGCAGGAAACCGATTTCAGGAGGTAGACTGGAATTGCATTGAAAGCATAGGAAAAGAGGCAGAACGTCCACAATGATGCACTTGGCCAAAAAGGGCGTATGCGTTTTTTCCTGAATATATTCAGGAAAAAACGCATACGCCCTTTTTGGCCAACCAAGCAAGCTTGCAAAGGAAATCTGCACTACAATGAAGTCTCACTTCCCCCCGGTCAAAAGGGCCATCTGAAAAAAGTGTAAAATCCAGAAAGGCAGGACAGGCCATGGAGAACTGGGAACCTTGTTATGCTGATGGGCGGGATGTAAATTGCCAACAGACAATCGGGAGAAGTGTATGGTGTTTCCTGAAACATCTAAAAAACAAAGCAACAGAGCCTAGGGCACTTCCACTTATGGTCCTATAGCTTAGGGAAATTAAAATCAAAAAGACACAGCCACCCCAAAATTTGGGACGCCTCTGTTTACAAGAACCTCGTTTCCAGTACAAGTTCAACATCGCAGAAAGTGAAAAATGGATAAAGAAGTTGTGGTATTTACTTACAAAGCAATATCAGTCAGCAATGAAATCTATGTCATCAGGCCCTTAGCATCACAATGAGTGGATTCAGGTATGATGATTCTAACTGAAATAAGTCACACAGAAAAAGAAACATCATAAGATATCAGTAATACACGGAATGTAAACTTGGCTACACAGGAACTGAATTACAGAACAGAACAGGGTCTCAAATTTAGAAAACCAACTTATGCTTGCTTAAGGGGAAAGGTGAGTTGGGGTGCTGCATAAAACCAGAGATTGAAATGAGCACAGATAAAGTTCCTTAAGTCAAATATGGAATAGACAAGAGCTACTCCTTGTTCAACGAAATGGACTCAACACCCCATATTAAACGCCTAAGAATGTACCTGACTAGTAAGTATCGTAAAACCTATGGATTGCTATGTCTCCAAAAGAGAATCAAGCATGTGTACAGGGGCATAAACGCAGCAGTGATAGGATTGGAGAGGTTCGGTGAGCAAATGAAGACCCTTTGAAGTCATATTGCATGGTACCAATTACACGGGTCTCAACTCTCAAGGTTTAAGGTATTCTTCCTTCAGCTAAAACATGCATGTGGAACCCAAGTATGATCAACCATGTGAACGGGAGACGTGTTCAAATATGTCTCAGTTTTCGTACCCTGGTACTCGGGTGCAACATTCCAGACGCTTTACTAACACTCTCCCTACTTGGAGAGTCAGCGCCTTTAACCTCCTGTTTGGCCCAGTTTGCAATTTCTGCGGAAGATGAACAGGAATAGCGAGAACCAATGAGAGGCTAGCTGGAGGTGTCTGGACGGGCAAATTTAACTCTCATTTCCCACCAGGAAGAGGAATTAACCAAAGGCTCAGCGTGCCGTGCCGGAACCAGATTAGGGCCTGAAGCCATCCTGCGGTGTTGTGGCCAGCTCACAAGAAAGCGAGTTGAAGAAAGGAGCTCAGGGGCACTGTAATTCACAAACCTGCAGAGTTATAAATGACAGCTATCGTCCAAAAATAGACTGAAGTAAGGCTGCCAAGACGACTTGAAAGCGGGGCAGAATTGCAGGAAACCGATTTCAGGAGGTAGACTGGAATTGCATTGAAAGCATAGGAAAAGAGGCAGAACGTCCACAATGATGCACTTGGCCAAAAAGGGCGTATGCGTTTTTTCCTGAATATATTCAGGAAAAAACGCATACGCCCTTTTTGGCCAACCAAGCAAGCTTGCAAAGGAAATCTGCACTACAATGAAGTCTCACTTCTCCCCGGTCAAAAGGGCCATCTGAAAAAAGTGTAAAATCCAGAAAGGCAGGACAGGCCATGGAGAACTGGGAGCCTTGTTATGCTGATGGGCGGGATGTAAATTGCCAACAACCACTCGGGAGAAGTGTATGGTGTTTCCTGAAACATCTAAAAAACAAAGCAACAGAGCCTAGGGCACTTCCACTTATGGTCCTATAGCTTAGGGAAATTAAAATCAAAAAGACACAGCCACCCCAAAGTTTGGAACGGCTCTGTTTACAAGAACCTCGTTTACAGTACAAGTTCAACATCTCAGAAAGTGAAAAATGGATAAAGAAGTTGTGGTATTTACTTACAAAGCAATATCACTCAGCAATGAAATCTATGTCATCAGGCCCTTAGCAGCACAATGAGTGGATTCAGGTATGATGATTCTAACTGAAATAAGTCACACAGAAAAAGAAACATCATAAGATATCAGTAATACACGGAATGTAAACTTGGCTACACAGGAACTGAATTACAGAACAGAACAGGGTCTCAAATTTAGAAAACCAACTTATGCTTGCTTAAGGGTAAAGGTGAGTTCGGGTGCTGCATAAAACCAGAGATTGAAATGAGCACAGATAAAGTTCCTTAAGCCAAATATGGAATAGACAAGAGCTACTCCTTGCTCAACGAAATGGACCCAACACCCCATATTAAACGCCTAAGAATGTACCTGACTAGTAAGTAACTTAAAACCTATGGATTGCTATGTCTCCGAAAGAGAATCAAGCATGTGTACAGGGGCATAAACGGAGCAGTGATAGGATTGCAGACGTTCGGTAAGCAAATGAAGACCCTTTGAAGTCATACTGCATGGTACCCATTCCACGGGTCTCAACTCTCCAGCTTTAAGGTATTCTTCCTTCAGCTAAAACATGCATGTGGAACCCAGAGTATGATCAACCGTGTGATCGGGAGACGTGTTCAAATATGTCTCAGTTTTCCTCCCCTGGTACTCGGGTGCAACATTCCAGACGCTTTACTAACACTCTCCCGACTTGGACAGTCAGTGCCTTTAACCTCCTGTTTGGCCCAGTTTGCAATTTCTGCGGAAGATGAACAGGAATAGCGAGAACCAATGAGAGACTAGCTGGAGGTGTCTGAACGGGCAAATTTAACTCTCATTTCCCACTAGGAAGAGGAATTAACCAAAGGCTCAGCGTGCCATGCCGGAAACAGATTAGGGCCTGAAGCCATCCTGCGGTGTTGCGGCCAGCTCACAAGAAAGTGAGTTGAAGAAAGGAGCTCAGGGGCTCTGTAATTCACAAACCTGCAGAGTTATAAATGACAGCTATCGTCCAAAAATAGACTGAAGTAAGGCTGCCAAGAGGACTTGAAAGCGGGGCAGAATTGCAGGATACCGATTTCAGGAGGTAGACTGGAATTGCATTGAAAGCGTAGGAAAAGAGGCAGAACGTCCACAATGATGCACTTTGCCAAAAGGGCATATGCGTTTTTTCCTGAATATATTCAGGAAAAAACGCATACGCCCTTTTTGGCCAACCAAGCAAGCTTGCAAAGGAAATCTGCACTACAATGAAGTCTCACTTCCCCCGGTCAAAAGGGCCATCAGAATGAAGTGTAAAATCCAGAAAGGCAGGACAGGCCATGGAGAACTGGGAGCCTTGTTATGCTGATGGGCGGGATGTAAATTGCCAACAGACACTCGGGAGAAGTGTATGGTGTTTCCTGAAACATCTAAAAAACAAAGCAACAGAGCCTAGGGCACTTCCACTTATGGTCCTATAGCTTAGGGAAATTAATATCAAAAAGACACAGCAACCCCAAAATTTGGGACGGCTCTTTTTACAGGAATCTCTTCTACGGCACAAGTTAAATATCCCAGAGAGCAAATAATGGATAAAGAAGTTGCGGTACTTATGTACAACAGAATACCACTCAGCAATGAAATCTATGTCACCAGGCCCGTACCAGCATAATGAGTGGATTGAGGCACGATGATTCTAAGTGAAATAAGTCACACAGAAAAAGAAACATCATAAGGTATCACTAATACACGGAATGTGAACTTGGCTACACATGAACTGAATTACAAAACAAAACAGGGTCTCAAGTTTAGAAAACCAACTTATGCCTGCTTAAGGGGGAAGGTGAGTTGGGGTGCTGCATAAAAGCAGAGTTTGAAATTAGCACAGATACCGTTCCATAAGCCAAATATGTAATAGACCAGAGCTACCCCTTGCTCAACGAAATGGATTCAACAATGAGGTATCACCTCACACCTGGTAGAATAGGCATCATTGAAAATCTACAAACAAAAAATGCTGGAAAGGGTGTGGAGAAAAGGAACCCTCTCCCACTATTGTTGGGAATATAAATTGATACAGTCATTATGGAGAACAATATGGAATTTCTTAAGAAACTAACAATAGAATTACCATATGATACAGCAATCCCAGTACTGGACATATACCCAGACAAAACCATAAATCAAAAAGAGTCATTCACCGCAATGTTCATTGCATCACTATTTACAATATCGAGGTAATGGAAGCAACCTAAATGCCCACAGACAGACGAATGCATAAAGCTGTGGTACATATATAAAATGGAATATTACTAAGCCATGAAAAGGAATGAAATTGGGTCATTTGTAGAGACGTCGATGGATCTAGAGACTGTCATACAGAGTGAAGTAAGTCAGAAAGAGAAAAACAAATCTTGTATATTCATGCATATATGTGGAACCTAGAAATCTGTACAGATTAACCATTTTGCAAGGCATAAATAGAGCAACAGATGTAGACAACAAACGTATGGACAACAAGGGGGGAAAGCTGTTGGGGGGTGGTGGTGGGAGGAGTTGAGAGACTGGGATTGGCATGTATACATTTATATGTATAAAATAGATAACCAATAAGAAACTGCTGTATAAAAATATAAAATAAAATTCAAAATTAAAAAGAAATAAAATTTAAAAAATAAAACAGAAAAAACAATTATTCCCTGCACATACATGTATTTATATGAATAAATTATTTCCATGCTTATATCTGTAAATACAAAAAAGAGGAATAAAATCTACCTTGAACCAAAAACGAAAAAGAGAAAAAAAACACAGAACCCACCAGTTACACAGAGGAAAACCGTATCAGGGCACTTGCTCCAGTTGTAAACAATTCTGAAGTTGGTCAGTGGTGGGGAATCGTCTCCCATTCAGCCAGCAGCCCCCACGCAACAAGCGTCCTCATTGCAAAGCTGGGGCACCATGCCGAGGCATCTGTGAGTAAACGTGAGCTGAGCCCCAGGCCAGTTGCTGCTGAACTATTCCCACCCGTCCCAGGTAAAACACCTGAATATATACAAGGACTTGAAAGCCTAGAGGAAGGGCCATAGAGCCACACGAGTGACAGCATGCCGGCCGACTTGGTGCCTGCAGCCAGCCAGGATGGTCCTGGCCCTGGGTGCTCTTCTGGAAGATTTCCATTTCCCTGCCTGAGATACCCGTCCTGTCCCTGCCCCCACTGCTTTTTTCCTTCCTCACCTCTGCCCAGGGAGAAATCCAGCAGCAGGTATGGGTGACACATCCTCTTCTTTAGCAGGTGGCAGCCTGGCAACTGCTGCAGAAAGTCCAGCAGAGCCCCACTCACACTGGGCCACCCACAAAGCCGTGGCCTCTCACTCCCTCCCACCAGCCCAGCCCCGAGACTGCTGACAGGGCAGAGAAAATGGCGTCAGGCACGGCTGCAGGGGCTCTTGCTGCCTGGAGTGGTATTTATATTGATCTCAACCCAGGCACACCTGGGGAGGGCTGGCCGGCACGGTAAGGCTGCCCAGGTCAGCCAATCATCACCCCTCAGGGGCTCACAGTTGCAGAAAATGGAACTTGCTGAACCGGCCAGGTCCAAGGAACAGGTGTGGGCTCCTGAGAGTCAGGATAGACAAGGGGCTGCAGCTTTGGCTTGTTTTCTAATCATTTTATCTGGCCCATGAGTGGGAGACAACTTCAAGAAAACCCTCTCCTAATGAGAGAAACCCAGGAGTCAGGGAGAGGAGGGGTGGGTGGTGGTTGGAGACAGAGGCCTGGTGCCCCGGGTGCAGTGGAAGTCTCTGGAAGACCAGGTGGAGGGAGGCCTCACGGAGTGATGCCCAGGGTCACAGACCTGTCGCAGCTGCTGTTTGTTAGTTCAAGTCCTGCTCTGAGGTGCTCTGTGTCAGCTCTGAGCGACAGGTGAGCTGGGGGTGCTCTGCAATGAGGGCTATGTGCACGGTTCCTGTGTGCCCAGCCCTGCCACGGTACCTGCAAGGGTAGCTCTGTATCCTGGGAGGGGCCTGACCACGAGAGCCCCGTGGGCTGGGGTGGGGGTGGGGTACCTGCCCAGGTGAGCTCCATATTCTGGGATTGGTCTGACCACGAGAGCCCCATGGGCTGCTGGGGACCTGGTAAAGGATGTCAGGACAGTCAGTGAAGCCACCGAGGATATACCTCCAGTTGCTCCTAATTCCTACACCCTGCTGGTCATTCTACCAACCACCAGGACATGGTATTCTGTATTAGTCTTCAATGATGCCTTCTTTTGTATTCCATTAGTCCCAGAGTCACAAGAAATTTTGGCTTGTGAGTGGCAGGACTCAACATACAACTAAAACAATACTTCCGGGCCGTCTGGCCCCAAGGGTGCAAAAATTCCCACACCATCTTTGGGGAAAGCTTAGCTAAAGACCTAAAAGTTCTACCTCTGGAAAAGGAAACCCTCCTTCAATATGCAGACGACATTCTGATCACCAGCCCTACTAAGGAGGCCTCTGAACTACCAAGCCAATAAAGGATAGAAGTTGTCCAAGAAAAAGCTCAAATATCACAGACTGCGGTGACCTGCCTGGGCTTCATTCTCACAGAAGGTCAGAGAAGCCCATCCCAGGAAAGGGAAGAAACCATTTTCAGCCTTACCCCTTTCTAAAACTAGAAGACAGCTTAGGGGTTCCTGGGGAGGCCAGGGTTTGCTGCTTCTGGATCCCTAACTACAGTCTACTAGCTGGGCCTCTATATGAAACACTGAAAGGAAAAGATGATGATCCTTTTGAATAGAATCCAGAAGTGGCCTTTCAAGAATGGAAAGAGCAGTCAATTCAGACCCTTGCCCTGGAACTCCCTAATTTAGCTAAACCCTTTGACCTTTACATTCCCGGTGAAAGGTGAATCGCCATTGGAGAATTAGTGCAAAAACTGGGACCACTTGAAATGGAACAATGCAAGAATGCCATCCAGGTAGGATAAACTACGGTCACCAAGGGGCTTGGCCCACTGCCACATCTGGCCAAGATACTGGCGGTACCTAAAAACCTGGAAATCAGCAGCCCAAAAGGCCACCTCCCTCCTAAGGGAAAAGGACCCCACGTGGTGATCCTAACCACCAACCATGCCCTGAAGTTGCAGGGTTCGCTCCATGGGCACACCGACCTTGAGTGAGGAGGCCCTCCAACTCCAACATCCAGAGAGATAACCGGGGGCAACAGGGCACCATGACGACTCGTGTGAACATCACTTGACCTGGAGTTTCTCTCATAAAACAACAAGAGTGTGTCCCAAAAGAGTAGACTACTGCTTGCAGGACTTACTGCACCCAGAGGGGAGCTAATAATCTTGGCGGGGGAACCGTATATCACACTGTCACCATAGAAAAGCCTACAGACACCGTGATGATGGTGGCCAATAAGACCGGCTGGACTCCTGTTTACTTCAAAAGGCTGTTGACTCAGTGGCCATCATGGTCCTTGATCACCACTGACCCTGGACTGTCTGGGAGTTGAGCGGGCAGGGCTCTGACACCTGGTGCTGTTTGTACGTTAATTCAGGGGCCTAATTGAAGAAAGCGCAGACTACTGGTCAGAGCATCTAGGCTGGCAGAAACGGTCAGCCTAAGGTGGCCGAACAAATGTGGGGCGGGGTGAAACCGGCCCCCACAGCGTCTCTGCACATCTCTTTCCTGGACCCTTAAAGGTCATTAGAATCTAGAACACTTCCAATGCTGGTGCTCAGGTGGACGAGCAGGGAGGCAGGGGTCCTGGGGACAATGAACGTCACCGGGAGGCTGCTGGGGAGAAGCTCTGACCCTCGCCCCAGGGTATGAGGGCTCCCAACTCAGCACTCAGCAGTTACAGAAGAAGGGTCTGCACCCTCAGCACTCCAAGAATGAGGAACGGGACAAAAGGCGGAGGGGTTTGTCCCCAGCAAAGCCCATTAAAAATCCCTGGGAGATAAAAATAGAATCTGGGCAATAAAGTCAAGTCTAACCTTTTTTATCCTTTGTGCTTTGTCTAATTTCACGTGCTCCTAGGGTCCCGCATGCAGAGGTTCCACACCTGGCACTTCAGACCAGATTTCCTAGTGCAGAATGGCTGGGTCGACACCTCAGCTCCTGGGGCCCAGTGCAGACTCCACGATATAGAGCCTGAGCTACAGCCAACCCGGCCCTCGAGAGCTCCGCCGCCTCCCTCCCTCCCACTGACTCTGACAGGATCTCTACACAGCAGCCCAGCCCACAGCCCACGGGGTAGTGCATGCTCTCACCTCTCCATTCTCTGATCAAAATATAAAGTTTCCTTTGCTTGTGAACCAAACTCAGTCTCGATCTGTTGGCCCCAATGACACTGGGCAGGGGGACACTTGTTGGGGTCCACTCTGGAGGATCAGTAACAGAAATTGAGACTATTGTAACCTCAATGAACAGATGTGTGAGCCAAACTGTAGTTAACATAGAACAGTGTATAAGGCTCGGGTAAAATAAGATGTTTTTAACACTTCCATTTGATATTTCCATCACTTTTTATAAGCAAGTTCAGTGAAAAGGTTTGTCTTATTTGTCAGGTCAATATTAGAGAAACGAAGTGATTTCTTTCCAAGGATGTACATCTAATAATCTTGGTTAAACCTTCAATCTTGTTTTAAATGCTTTTCCATTGAAAATGATACCTCTCTTTCAGCTCCCCCATTTCTGAGAAGTATAAAATCTTATAATTTATTATTACCAAAGGGGAAAGATGGGAGGAGGGATAAATTAACAGTTTGGAATGAACACATACACACTGCTATGTATAAAATAGATCATCAACAAGGAACTACTGTATAGCAGAGGGAACTACACTCAACATTTTGCAATAACCTATAAGGGGAAATAATCTGAAAAAGAATAGATATTTTTATTGACATCATCTATCAATGACAGTTAAAGTGTAGCCTAAGGGAAGCTGGTGGTGAGTGCTTCTGACCCTGAAGACTTCAATCATCTAAAGTTTGGACTCTGCCTACTTCCCAAGGCCCTTAACGAACATATGTGTAGCTGTAGCTTAAAAACTTCCCCAGTTTGGGTTTCGGGGAGACACTGATTTTGAAAAAGCCCTGGTGTTCTCCTTACATGAATGGGACTCTTCCTACTGCTAAAACATGTCTGTCACACCCAGAGGATGGTATACCATCTGATCGGGAAGAGTTTGGAAAAGGCATCTCATCTCCTCATCTCCTGGTGCTCGGGTTCACCCCTCCAGCGTCTTTACTAACAGTCTCCCCACTTGGAGATGTCAGCACTGTCAACATCCTGTTGCGTACAGTTTGGAATTTGTCCAGAGGATGAAGCGGAAGGATGAGGAACAATGAGAGACAAGTCCTAGGTGTTCAGACAGGCACATGTCACTCTAATTTCCAATCAGGAAGACGAATTGACCAAAGGCTAGGGTTGCCCATGGAAACAGTATAGGGCTTGAGGAAATCCCACTGCTTTGTGGCCAGTTCCCATAAACACGAGTTGAACAATGGAACTCAGGGGCAGTAAAATTCACAAAACTGCAGAGTTGAAAATATCCATCACTGAAAAATGTCTTGAGGAAAGTCAGAGAAAAGGACTTGTAAGCAAGGGAGAATGGCAGGAAAGGGATTTGAGGAGGTAGAAAGGACTCGCCATTAAGCACAAGAAAAGGAGCTGAACATTGCCAACATTGCAGTTGGCCAAAAAGGGTGTATGCGTTCTTTTCTGTATATATTCAAGAAAAGGGCATACACTTTTTTAGCCAACCAAACAGGTGGGCACTGGAAGTCAATACTACAAAAGATATCACTTCGCATCAGTCAGAAGAGCCATCCTCATAAAGCGTAAACAACAGAAATGCAGGACAGGGCAACGAGAAGAGGGAGCCCTGTGAGACTTATAGTGGAAATGTATATTGCCAACGGCCATTCTGGAGAAGTGTATTGTGTTTACTAAAGCATCTAAAAAATGAGCTACAGAGCATAGGGCACTTGCACTCATGGGCGTATATCTTGGGAAAAACAAAAATCGAGAGGACACAGGCACCCCAATGTTTACCCCCTCTCTGTTTAAAAGATCCTCGACTAGGATATAACTCAAATGTCTCTGGAGGGAAAAAATGGATAGAGATGTGGTACTTAGGTAGAGTGGAATATTATTCAGCCTGGAAATCAATGAAATATGGCCAGTTGTAACAACTCCGGAGGAGTTACGTATGATCATTCTAAGGGACAGAATTCAAAAAGAAAAAGACACATATCATAAGATATCACTTAAAGGTGGAATCCAAAATGGCTACACATGAAATAAATTACAAAACAAAAACATAGTCAAATATGTAGAAAACACGCATAAGGCTGCTAAACGGGAAAAGTGGGGAGGGGTGAGGCATCATCCAGGAGGTTGAAATTAGCAAACATACCATTCCAAATACCAAACTGATAATCAACAAGGCCTACACGGTAGCTAAAAGAACTGCACTCAGCACACTCAAGTCACCGGAAAAGAATATATACGACTGGTAAGAATCTGAAAAAGAATTTATTGATGTCTCTCTGTACGTGAATCAAGTGGATGTACAGCAGCAAGAAACAGAGCTTTGAAAATCAGCTGTAACCAATATAGTAATAAATTGAAAAAAATAAACGACAGAGAGACAGAGAAAACCTCTTACAACTTTTCCTCAGGGACGGTGATGCAACATGGATTGAACACATCTAGACCCACAGCAGGATGAGACATAAGGCTGGAAACTGTTTGCGCTAAGAGAAATGTGAGGTTGGGTGAGGAAATGCACACCCTTTAAAGTAATACTACCTGGTACCCATTCAATGGGTCCCAAATCTGCAGGTTCAAGGGATCTTCCTACAGCTAAAACATGCATGGAAAACCCAGAGGACTGTACACCATGTGATCGGGAGATGTGTCTAAAATGCACCTCATTTATCCTCTCCTGGTGCTCCTGTTCACCATTCCGGCCACGCTACTTAGAATCTCCCCACTTGGAGAATCAGCACATTTAAACTTCTGTTTCACACATTTTGCAAATTGTGAGGAGGATGAACGGGAAGAGGGGGAACCAATGAGAGAAGAGTTGTTGGGGTTTGGACGGGCACATATCACTCTAATTTCCCATTAAGAATAAGAATTAAAGAAAGGCTCAGCCTGCCTCGCCGGAGCCAAAATAGGGCCTGAAGCAATCCTGCGGGTTTGAGGCCAGCTCACAAAAGAGCAACTTAAAAAATGGAGCTCAGGGTCACTGCAATTCACAAACCTGCAGAGTTATAAATGAAAACTAACGTCCAAAAATATGTTGAGGTAAGGCAAAGAAGAGGATCTGAATGCAAGACAGAATTGCAAGAAACAGATTTCAAGAGATAGATTGGACTCGTCTTTAACGCACATGAAAAGCGGCAGAATTTCGACAATGATGCAGTTGGCCCAAAAGGGCGTATGCGTTTTTTCCTGATTATATCCAGGAAAAAACGCATACACACTTTATGGGCAACGAAGCAAGCAAGCAATGCAAATGTGCACAACAAAGAAGTCTCACTTCCCCCCGGTCAAAAGGGCCATCCTAAAAAATTGTAAAAACCAGAAAAGCAGGACAGGCCATGGAGAACAGGGAGCCTTTATACGCTGATGGGCAGTGTGTGAACTGCCGAGAGCCACTCTGGAGAAGTGTATGGTGGTTCCTAAATCATCTAAAAAACAGAGCTACAGAGCATAGGACACTTCCAATCATGGGAGTATATCTAGGGAAGTCTAAAAATCAACAAGACACAAGCACACCACAGTTTAGGGCTACTCTGTTTACAAGAACCTCAACTTCAGTACACCTTAAATACCCCAGGAAAGAGAACAATGGATAAAGAAGATGTGGTACTTATGTACAATGGAATATCTCTTCACCATGAAATCAATGTAATAAGGCTAGTAGAAGGATAAAGAGTGGATTTAGGTCCGATAATACTACTTGAAATAAGTCAAACAGAAAAAGAAACATATCATAAGATATCACTTATAGAGGGAGGGTAAATATGGCTGCACAAGAAATGAATTACAGAACAGAACAGTGTCTCACATTTAGAAAACACACTTATGTCAGCTTAAGGGGAAAGGAGAGGTGGGGTGATGCATAAAACCAGAGTTTGAAATTAGCACAGATACCGTTCAATAAACCAAATAGGTATTAGACAAGATCTACACCTTGCTCAATGAACAGGCCTCAACACACCCTATACACCGCAGAGAAATATATCTGAGGAATAAGAATCTTAAAACCCATGTATTGATATATCTCCATAAGGGAATCAAGTGTGTGCAGAGCGGCACAAACACAGCAGTGAAAAGGAGCTAAACCCCATTATAGAAATAAATTTTAAAAACAAAACGCTGAAACAATGAAAGAGAGAAAAATTCTTACAAAATTCGCTCAGGGGCTGTGATGCAACCTGGATTGACCACATATAAACCCACAGCTGGATAAGACATAAGGCTGGACACTTGGGGCTGACAGGATTGGTGAGCTTTGGTGAGCAACTGCCGAAAGTTTAATGCAATACTTCATGCTACTCATTCCAAGGGTCCCAACACTCCAGGTTGAAGGGAATCTTCCTACAGCTAAACCATGCTTGGGAAACCCAGCGACTGGTATACCATATGATTGGGAAAGGTTTCTAAAACGCACCTCATTTTTCCTCTCCTGGGGCTCCGGATCGACATTCCAGCCGCTTTACTAACAACATCCCCACATGGAGTCAATGCCTTTAAGTTCTGGTATCGCACAGTCTGCAGTTAGTGCAGAGGATGAATGGGAATAGGGGGAACAAGTGAGAAACTAGCTGTAGCGGTTTCAATGGGCACATGTCACTCTAATATCACATCAGTAAGAAGAATTAACCAAAGGCACAGCAAGGTGCCACAGAAGAAAAATAGGGCTTCAAGGAATCCTGTGGTTATGGGGCAAGACCACAAAAATAAGAGCTAAAAAATGGAGCTAAGGGCCACTGCAATTCAAAAACCTGCAGAGTTATAAAGGCCAACTATTTTTAAAAAATATATTGAGGTAAGGCTATGAAGAGGCATTGAAAGCAAGGCAGAATTGCAGGAAACCGATTTCAGGAGGTAGACTGGAATTGCATTGAAAGCATATGAAGAGAGTCAGAAACTCGACAATGATGCACTTGGCCAAAAAGGGCGTATGCGTTTTTTCCTAAATATATTCAGGAAAAAACGCATATGCACTTTCTGGCCAACCAAGCAAGCTTGCAAAGGAAATCTGCACTACAATGAAGTCTCACTTCCACCTGGTCAAAAGGGCCATCTGAAAAAAGTGTAAAATCCAGAAAGGCAGGACAGGCCATGGAGAACTGGGAGCCTTGTTATGCTGATGGGCGGGATGTAAATTGCCAACAGACACTCCGGAGAAGTGTATGGTGTTTCCTGAAACATCTAAAAAACAAAGCAACAGAACCTAGGGCACTTCCACTTATGGTCCTATAGCTTAGGGAAATTAAAATCAAAAAGACACAGCCACCCCAAAGTTTGGAACGGCTCTGTTTACAAGAACCTCATTTACAGTAGAAGTTCAACATCGCAGAAAGTGAAAAATGGATAAAGAAGTTGTGGTATTTACTTACAAAGCAATATCACTCAGCAATGAAATCTGTGTCATCAGGCCCTTAGCAGCACAATGAGTGGATTCAGGTATGATGATTCTAACTGAAATAAGTCACACAGAAAAAGAAACATCATAAGATATCAGTAATACACGGAATGTAAACTTGGCTACACAGGAACTGAATTACAGAACAGAACAGGGACTCAAATTTAGAAAACCAACTTATGCTTGCTTAAGGGTAAAGGTGAGTTGGGGTGCTGCATAAAACCAGAGATTGAAATGAGCACAGATAAAGTTCCTTAAGTCAAATATGGAATAGACAAGAGCTACTCCTTGCTCAACGAAATGGACTCAACACCGCATATTAAACTCCTAAGAATGTACCTGACTAGTAAGTATCTTAAAACCTAGGGATTGCTATGTCTCCGAAAGAGAATCAAGCATGTGTACAGGGGCATAAACGCAGCAGTGATAGGATTGGAGAGGTTCGGTGAGCAAATGAAGACCCTTTGAAGTCATATTGCATGGTACCCATTCCACGGGTTTCAACTACCCAGGTTTTAGGTATTCTTCCTTCAGCTAAAACATGCATGAGGAACCCAAGTATGATCAACCATGTGAACGGGAGACGTGTTAAAATATGTCTCCGTTTTCCTCCCCTGGTACTCGGGTGCAACATTCCAGACGCTTTACTAACACTCTCCCGACTTGGAGAGTCAGTCCCTTTAACCTCCTGTTTGGCCCAGTTTGCAATTTCTGCGGAAGATGAACAGGAATAGCGAGAACCAATGAGAGGCTAGCTGGAGGTGTCTGGACGGGCAAATTTAACTCTCATTTCCCACCAGTAAGAGGAATTAACCAAAGGCTCAGCATGCCAGGCCAGAACCAGATTAGGGCCTGAAGCCATCCTGCGGTGTTGCGGCCAGCTCACAAGAAAGCGAGTTGAAGAAAGGAGCTCAGGGGCACTGTAATTCACAAACCTGCAGAGTTATAAATGACAGCTATCGTCCAAAAATAGACTGAAGTAAGGCTGCCAAGAGGACTTGAAAGCGGGGCAGAATTGCAGGAAACCGATTTCAGGAGGTAGACTGGAATTGCATTGAAAGCATAGGAAAAGAGGCAGAACGTCCACAATGATGCACTTGGCCAAAAAGGGCGTATGCGTTTTTTCCTGAATATATTCAGGAAAAAACGCATACGCCCTTTTTGGCCAAACAAGCAAGCTTGCAAAGGAAATCTGCACTACAATGAAGTCTCACTTCCCCCCGGTCAAAAGGGCCATCTGAAAAAAGTGTAAAATCCAGAAAGGCAGGACAGGCCATGGAGAACTGGGAGCCTTGTTATGCTGATGGGCGGGATGTAAATTGCCAACAACCACTCGAGAGAAGTGTATGGTGTTTCCTGAAACATCTAAAAAACAAAGCAACAGAACCTAGGGCACTTCCACTTATGGTCCTATAGCTTAGGGAAATTAAAACCAAAAAGACACAGCCACCCCAAAGTTTGGAACGGCTCTGTTTACAAGAACCTCGTTTACAGTACAAGTTCAACATCGCAGAAAGTGAAAAATGGATAAAGAAGTTGTGGTATTTACTTACAAAGCAATATCACTCAGCAATGAAATCTGTGTCATCAGGCCCTTAGCAGCACAATGAGTGGATTCAGGTATGATGATTCTAACTGAAATAAGTCACACAGAAAAAGAAACGTCATAAGGTATCAGTAATACACGGAATGTAAACTTGGCTACACAGGAACTGAATTACAGAACAGAACAGGGTCTCAAATTTAGAAAACCAACTTATGCTTGCTTAAGGGGAAAGGTGAGTTGGGGTGCTGCATAAAACCAGAGATTGAAATGAGCACAGATAAAGTTCCTTAAGTCAAATATGGAATAGACAAGAGCTACTCCTTGCTCAACGAAATGGACTCAACACCGCATATTAAACTCCTAAGAATGTACCTGACTAGTAAGTATCTTAAAACCTAGGGATTGCTATGTCTCCGAAAGAGAATCAAGCATGTGCACAGGGACATAAACGCAGCAGTGATAGGATTGGAGAGGTTCGGTGAGCAAATGAAGACCCTTTGAAGTCATATTGCATGGTACCCATTCCACGGGTTTCACCTACCCAGGTTTTAGGTATTCTTCCTTCAGCTAAAACATGCATGTGGAACCCAGAGTATGATCAACCATGTGATCGGGAGACGTGTTCAAATATGTCTCAGTTTTCCTCCCCTGGTACTCGGGTGCAACATTCCAGACGCTTTACTAACACTCTCCCCACTTGGAGAGTCAGCGCCTTTAACCTGCTGTTTGGCCCAGTTTGCAATTTCTGCGGAAGATGAACAGGAATAGCGAGAACCAATGAGAGGCTAGCTGGAGGTGTCTGGACGGGCAAATTTAACTCTCATTTCCCACCAAGAAGTGGAAATAACCAACGGCTCAGCGTGCCATGCCGGAACCAGATTAGGGCCTGAAGCCATCCTGCGGTGTTGCGGCCAGGTCACAAGAAAGCGAGTTGAAGAAAGGAGCTCAGGGGCACTGTAATTCACAAACCTGCAGAGTTATAAATGACAGCTATCGTCCAAAAATAGACTGAAGTAAGGCTGCCAAGAGGACTTGAAAGCGGGGCAGAATTGCAGGAAACCGATTTCAGGAGGTAGACTGGAATTGCATTGAAAGCATAGGAAAAGAGGCAGAACGTCCACAATGATGCACTTGGCCAAAAAGTGCATATGCGTTTTTTCCTGAATATATTCAGGAAAAAACGCATACGCCCTTTTTGGCCAACCAAGCAAGCTTGCAAAGGAAATCTGCACTACAATGAAGTCTCACTTCCCCCCGGTCAAAAGGGCCATCTGAAAAAAGTGTAAAATCCAGAAAGGCAGGACAGGCCATGGAGAACTGGGAGCCTTGTTATGCTGAAGGGCGGGACGTAAATTGTCAACAACCACTCGGGAGAAGTGTATGGTGTTTCCGGAAACATCTAAAAAACAAAGCAACAGAGCCTAGGGCACTTCCACTTATGGTCCTATAGCTTAGGGAAATTAAAACCAAAAAGACACAGCCACCCCAAAGTTTGGAACGGCTCTGTTTACAAGAACCTCGTTTACAGTACAAGTTCAACATCGCAGAAAGTGAAAAATGGATAAAGAAGTTGTGGTATTTACTTACAAAGCAATATCACTCAGCAATGAAATCTGTGTCATCAGGCCCGTAGCAGCATAATGAGTGGATTCAGGTACGATGATTCTAACTGAAATAAGTCACACATAAAAAGAAACATCATAAGATATCACTAATACACGGAATGTAAACTTGGCTACACAGGAACTGCATTCCAAAACAGAACAGGGTCTCAAATTTAGAAAACCAACTTATGCTTGCTTAAGGGGAAAGGTGAGTTGGGGTGCTGCATAAAACCAGAGATTGAAATGAGCACAGATAAAGTTCCTTAAGCCAAATATGGAATAGACAAGAGCTACTCCTTGCTCAACGAAATGGACTCAAAACCCCATATTAAACGCCTAAGAATGTACCTGACTAGTAAGTATCTTAAAACCTATGGATTGCTATGTCCCAAAAGAGAATCAAGCGTGTGTACAGGGGCATAAACGCAGCAGTGGTAGGATTGCAGAGGTTCGTGAGCAAATGAAGACCCTTTGAAGTCATATTGCATGGTACCCATTACACGGGTCTCAACTCTCCAGGTTTAAGGTATTCTTCCTTCAGCTAAAACATGCATGTGGAACCCAGAGTATGATCAACCATGTGAACGGGAGACTTGTTCAAATATGTCTCAGTTTTCCTCCCCTGGTACTCGGGTGCAACATTCCAGACGCTTTACTAACACTCTCCCGAATAGGAGAGTCAGTCCCTTTAACCTCCTGTTTGGCCCAGTTTGCAATTTCTGCGGAAGATGAACAGGAATAGCGAGAACCAATGAGAGGCTAGCTGGAGGTGTCTGGACGGGCAAATTTAACTCTCATTTCCCACCAGGAAGAGGAATTAACCAAAGGCTCAGCATGCCGGGCCGGAACCAGATTAGGGCCTGAAGCCATCCTGCGGTGTCACGGCCAGCTCACAAGAAAGCGAGTTGAAGAAAGGAGCTCAGGGGCACTGTAATTCACAAACCTGCAGAGTTATAAATGACAGCTATCGTCCAAAAATAGACTGAAGTAAGGCTGCCAGGAGGAGTTGAAAGCGGGGCAGAAATGCAGGAAACCGATTTCAGGAGGTAGACTGGAATTGCATTGAAAGCATAGGAAAAGAGGCAGAACGTCCACAATGATGCACTTGGCCAAAAAGGGCGTATGCGTTTTTTCCTGAATATATTCAGGAAAAAACGCATACGCCCTTTTTGGCCAACCAAGCAAGCTTGCAAAGGAAATCTGCACTACAATGAAGTCTCACTTCCCCCCGGTCAAAAGGGCCATCTGAAAAAAGTGTAAAATCCAGAAAGGCAGGACAGGCCATGGAGAACTGGGAGCCTTGTTATGCTGATGGGCGGGATGTAAATTGCCAACAACCACTCGGGAGAAGTGTATGGTGTTTCCTGAAACATCTAAAAAACAAAGCAACAGAACCTAGGGCACTTCCACTTATGGTCCTATAGCTTAGGGAAATTAAAATCAAAAAGACACAGCCACCCCAAAGTTTCGAACGGCTCTGTTTACAAGAACCTCGTTTACAGTACAAGTTCAACATCACAGAAAGTGAAAAATGGATAAAGAAGTTGTGGTATTTACTTACAAAGCAATATCACTCAGCAATGAAATCTGTGTCATCAGGCCCTTAGCAGCACAATGAGTGGATTCAGGTATGATGATTCTAACTGAAATAAGTCACACAGAAAAAGAAACGTCATAAGATATCAGTAATACACGGAATGTAAACTTGGCTACACAGGAACTGAATTACAGAACAGAACAGGGACTCAAATTTAGAAAACCAACTTATGCTTGCTTAAGGGGAAAGGTGAGTTGGGGTGCTGCATAAAACCAGAGATTGAAATGAGCACAGATAAAGTTCCTTAAGTCAAATATGGAATAGACAAGAGCTACTCCTTGCTCAACGAAATGGACTCAACACCGCATATTAAACGCCTAAGAATGTACCTGACTAGTAAGTATCTTAAAACCTATGGATTGCTATGTCCCCGAAAGAGAATCAAGCATGTGTACAGGGGCATAAACGCAGCAGTGATAGGATTGGAGAGGTTCGGTGAGCAAATGAAGACCCTTTGAAGTCATATTGCATGGTACCCATTCCACGGGTTTCAACTACCCAGGTTTAAGGTATTCTTCCTTCAGCTAAAACATGCATGTGGAACCCAAGTATGATCAACCATGTGAACGGGAGACGTGTTCAAATATGTCTCAGTTTTCGTACCCTGGTACTCGGGTGCAACATTCCAGATGCTTTACTAACAGTCTCCCCACTTGAAGAGTCAGCGCCTTTAACCTCCTGTTTGGCCCAGTTTGCAATTTCTGCGGAAGATGAACAGGAATAGCGAGAACCAATGAGAGACTAGCTGGAGGTGTCTGGACGGGCAAATTTAACTCTCATTTCCCACCAGGAAGAGGAAATAACCAAATGCTCAGCGTGCCGTGCCGGAACCAGATTAGGGCCTGAAGCCATCCTGCGGTGTTGCGGCCAGCTCACAAGAAAGCGAGTTGAAGAAAGGAGCTCAGGGGCACTGTAATTAACAAACCTGCAGAGTTATAAATGACAGCTATCGTCCAAAAATAGACTGAAGTAAGGCTGCCAAGAGGACTTGAAAGCGGGGCAGAATTGCAGGAAACCGATTTCAGGAGGTAGACTGGAATTGCATTGAAAGCATAGGAAAAGAGGCAGAACGTCCACAATGATGCACTTGGCCAAAAAGGGCGTATGCGTTTTTTCCTGAATATATTCAGGAAAAAACGCATACGCCCTTTTTGGCCAACCAAGCAAACTTGCAAAAGAAATCTGCACTACAATGAAGTCTCACTTCTCCCCAGTCAAAAGGGCCATCTGAAAAAAGTGTAAAATCCAGAAAGGCAGGACAGGCCATGGAGAACTGGGAGCCTTGTTATGCTGATGGGCGGAATGTAAATTGCCAACAGACACTCAGGAGAAGTGTATGGTGTTTCCTGAAACATCTAAAAAACAAAGCAACAGAGCCTAGGGCACTTCCACTTATGGTCCTATAGCTTAGGGAAATTAAAATCAAAAAGACACAGCCACCCCAAAGTTTGGGACGCCTCCGTTTACAAGAACCTCGTTTACCGTACATGTTCAATATCACAGAAAGTGAAAAATGGATAAAGAACTTGTGGTACTTAGGTACAATGCAGTATCACTCAGCAATGAAATCTATGTCATCAGGCCCGTAGCAGCATAATGAGTGGATTCAGGTACGATGATTCTAACTGAAATAAGTCACACAGAAAAAGAAACATCATAAGATATCACTAATACACGGAATGTAAACTTGGCTACACAGGAACTGCATTCCAAAACAGAACAGGGTCTCAAATTTAGAAAACCAACTTATGCTTGCTTAAGGGGAAAGGTGAGTTGGGGTGCTGCATAAAACCAGAGATTGAAATGAGCACAGATAAAGTTCCTTAAGCCAAATATGGAATAGACAAGAGCTACTCCTTGCTCAACGAAATGGACTCAAAACCCCATATTAAACGCCTAAGAATGTACCTGACTAGTAAGTATCTTAAAACCTATGGATTGCTATGTCCCAAAAGAGAATCAAGCGTGTGTACAGGGGCATAAACGCAGCAGTGGTAGGATTGCAGAGGTTCGTGAGCAAATGAAGACCCTTTGAAGTCATATTGCATGGTACCCATTACACGGGTCTCAACTCTCCAGGTTTAAGGTATTCTTCCTTCAGCTAAAACATGCATGTGGAACCCAGAGTATGATCAACCATGTGAACGGGAGACGTGTTCAAATATGTCTCAGTTTTCCTCCCCTGGTACTCGGGTGCAACATTCCAGACGCTTTACTAACACTCTCCCGAATAGGAGAGTCAGTCCCTTTAACCTCCTGTTTGGCCCAGTTTGCAATTTCTGCGGAAGATGAACAGGAATAGCGAGAACCAATGAGAGGCTAGCTGGAGGTGTCTGGCCGGGCAAATTTAACTCTCATTTCCCACCAGGAAGAGGAATTAACCAAAGGCTCAGCATGCCGGGCCGGAACCAGTTTAGGGCCTGAAGCCATCCTGCGGTGTCGCGGCCAGCTCACAAGAAAGCGAGTTGAAGAAAGGAGCTCAGGGGCACTGTAATTCACAAACATTCAGAGTTATAAATGACAGCTATCATCCAAAAATAGACTGAAGTAAGGCTGCCAGGAGGACTTGAAAGCGGGGCAGAATTGCAGGAAACCGATTTCAGGAGGTAGACTGGAATTGCATTGAAAGCATAGGAAAAGAGGCAGAACGTCCACAATGATGCACTTGGCCAAAAAGGGCGTATGCGTTTTTTCCTGAATATATTCAGGAAAAAACGCATACGCCCTTTTTGGCCAACCAAGCAAGCTTGCAAAGGAAATCTGCACTACAATGAAGTCTCACTTCCCCCCGGTCAAAAGGGCCATCTGAAAAAAGTGTAAAATCCAGAAAGGCAGGACAGGCCATAGAGAACTGGGAGCCTTGTTATGCTGATGGGCGGGATGTAAATTGCCAACAACCACTCGGGAGAAGTGTATGGTGTTTCCTGAAACATCTAAAAAACAAAGCAACAGAACCTAGGGCACTTCCACTTATGGTCCTATAGCTTAGGGAAATTAAAATCAAAAAGACACAGCCACCCCAAAGTTTGGGACGCCTCTGTTTACAAGAACCTCGTTTACAGTACAAGTACAACATCACAGAAAGTGAAAAATGGATAAAGAAGTTGTGGTATTTACTTACAAAGCAATATCACTCAGCAATGAAATCTGTGTCATCAGGCCCTTAGCAGCACAATGAGTGGATTCAGGTATGATGATTCTAACTGAAATAAGTCACACAGAAAAAGAAACATCATAAGATATCAGTAATACACGGAATGTAAACTTGGCTACACAGGAACTGAATTACAGAACAGAACAGGGTCTCAAATTTAGAAAACCAACTTATGCTTGCTTAAGGGGAAAGGTGAGTTGGGGTGCTGCATAAAACCAGAGATTGAAATGAGCACAGATAAAGTTCCTTAAGTCAAATATGGAATAGACAAGAGCTACTCCTTGCTCAACGAAATGGACTCAACACCGCATATTAAACGCCTAAGAATGTACCTGACTAGTAAGTATCTTAAAACCTATGGATTGCTATGTCCCCGAAAGAGAATCAAGCATGTGTACAGGGGCATAAACGCAGCAGTGATAGGATTGGAGAGGTTCGGTGAGCAAATGAAGACCCTTTGAAGTCATATTGCATGGTACCCATTCCACGGGTTTCAACTACCCAGGTTTAAGGTATTCTTCCTTCAGCTAAAACATGCATGTGGAACCCAAGTATGATCAACCATGTGAACGGGAGACGTGTTCAAATATGTCTCAGTTTTCGTACCCTGGTACTCGGGTGCAACATTCCAGATGCTTTACTAACAGTCTCCCCACTTGAAGAGTCAGCGCCTTTAACCTCCTGTTTGGCCCAGTTTGCAATTTCTGCGGAAGATGAACAGGAATAGCGAGAACCAATGTGAGACTAGCTGGAGGTGTCTGGACGGGCAAATTTAACTCTCATTTCCCACCAGGAAGAGGAAATAACCAAAGGCTCAGCGTGCCGTGCCGGAACCAGATTAGGGCCAGAAGCCATCCTGCGGTGTTGCGGCCAGCTCACAAGAAAGCGAGTTGAAGAAAGGAGCTCAGGGGCACTGTAATTAACAAACCTGCAGAGTTATAAATGACAGCTATCGTCCAAAAATAGACTGAAGTAAGGCTGCCAAGAGGACTTGAAAGCGGGGCAGAATTGCAGGAAACCGATTTCAGGAGGTAGACTGGAATTGCATTGAAAGCATAGGAAAAGAGGCAGAACGTCCACAATGATGCACTTGGCCAAAAAGGGCGTATGCGGTTTTTCCTGAATATATTAAGGAAAAAACGCATACGCCCTTTTTGGCCAACCAAGCAAACTTGCAAAGGAAATCTGCACTACAATGAAGTCTCACTTCCCCCCGGTCAAAAGGGCCATCTGAAAAAAGTGTAAAATCCAGAAAGGCAGGACAGGCCATGGAGAACTGGGAGCCTTGTTATGCTGATGGGCGGGATGTAAATTGCCAACAGACACTCGGGAGAAGTGTATGGTGTTTCCTGAAACATCTAAAAAACAAAGCAACAGAGCCTAGGGCACTTCCACTTATGGTCCTATAGCTTAGGGAAATTAAAATCAAAACGACACAGCCACCCCAAAGTTTGGGACGCCTCTGTTTACAAGAACCTCGTTTACCGTACAAGTTCAATATCACAGAAAGTGAAAAATGGATAAAGAACATGTGGTACTTACGTACAATGCATTATCACTCAGCAATGAAATCTGTGTCATCAGGCCCGTAGCAGCATAATGAGTGGATTTAGGTACGATGATTCTAACTGAAATAAGTCACACAAAAAAGAAACATCATAAGATATCAGTAATACACGGAATGTAAACTTGGCTACACAGGAACTGTATTACAGAACAGAACAGGGTCTCAAATTTAGAAAACCAACTTATGCTTGCTTAAGGGTAAAGGTGAGTTGGGGTGCTGCATAAAACCAGAGATTGAAATGAGCACAGATGAAGTTCCTTAAGCCAAATATGGAATAGACAAGAGCTACTCCTTGCTCAACAAAATGGACTCAACACCGCATATTAAACGCCTAAGAATGTACCTGACTAGTAAGTATCTTAAAACCTATGGATTGCTATGTCTCCGAAAGAGAATCAAGCATGCGTACAGGGGCATAAACGCAGCAGTGATATGATGGGAGAGGTTCGGTGAGCAAATGACGACCCTTTCAAGTCATATTGCATGGTACCCATTCCACGGGTCTCAACTACCCAGGTTTAAGGTATTCTTCCTTCAGCTAAAACATGCATGTGGAACCTAGAGTATGATCAACCATGTGATCGGGAGACGTGTTCAAATATGTCTCAGTTTTCGTACCCTGGTACTCGGGTGCAACATTCCAGACGCTTTACTAACACTATCCCAACTTGGAGAGTCAGCGCCTTGAACCTCCTGTTTAGCCCAGTTTGCAATTTCTGCGGAAGATGAACAGGAATAGCGAGAACCAATGAGAGACTAGCTGGAGGTGTCTGGACGGGCAATTTTAACTCTCATTTCCCACCAGGAAGAGGAATTAACCAAAGGCTCAGCGTGCTGTGCCGGAACCAGATTAGGGCCTAAAGCCATCCTGCGGTGTTGCGGCCAGGTCACAAGAAAGCGAGTTGAAGAAAGGAGCTCAGGGGCACTGTAATTCACAAACCTGCAGAGTTATAAATGACAGCTATCGTCCAAAAATAGACTGAAGTAAGGCTGCCAAGAGGACTTGAAAGCGGGGCAGAATTGCAGGAAACCGATTTCAGGAGGTAGACTGGAATTGCATTGAAAGCATAGGAAAAGAGGCAGAACGTCCACAATGATGCACTTGGCCAAAAAGGGCGTATGCGTTTTTTCCTGAATATATTCAGGAAAAAACGCATACGCTCCTTTTGGCCAACCAAGCAAACTTGCAAAGGAAATCTGCACTACAATGAAGTCTCACTTCCCCCCGGTCAAAAGGGCCATCTGAAAAAAGTGTAAAATCCAGAAAGGCAGGACAGGCCATGGAGAACTGGGAGCCTTGTTATGCTGATGGGCGGGATGTAAATTGCCAACAGACACTCGGGAGAAGTGTATGGTGTTTCCTGAAACATCTAAAAAACAAAGCAACAGAGCCTAGGGCACTTCCACTTATGGTCCTATAGCTTAGGGAAATTAAAATAAAAAAGACACAGCCACCCCAAAGTTTGGGATGCCTCTGTTTACAAGAACCTCGTTTACCGTACAAGTTCAATATCACAGAAAGTGAAAAATAGATAAAGAACTTGTGGTACTTACGTACAATGCAGTATCACTCAGCAATGAAATCTATGTCATCAGGCCCTTAGCAGCACAATGAGTGGATTCAGGTATGATGATTCTAACTGAAATAAGTCACACAGAAAAAGAAACATCATAAGATATCACTAATACAAGGACTGTAAACTTGGCTACACAGGAACTGAATTCCAAAACAGAACAGGGTCTCAAATTTAGAAAACCAACTTATGCTTGCTTAAGGGTAAAGGTGAGTTGGGGTGCTGCATAAAACCAGAGATTGAAATGAGCACAGATAAAGTTCCTTAAGCCAAATATGGAATAGACAAGAGCTACTCCTTGCTCAACGAAATGGACTCAACACCCCATATTAAACGCCTAAGAATGTACCTGACTAGTAAGTATCTTAAAACCTATGGATTGCTATGTCTCCAAAAGAGAATCAAGCGTGTGTACAGGGGCATAAACGCAGCAGTGATAGGATTGGAGAGGTTCGGTGAGCAAATGAAGACCCTTTGAAGTCATGTTGCATGGTACCCATTACACGGGTCTCAACTCTCCAGGTTTAAGGTATTCTTCCTTCAGCTAAAACATGCATGTGGAACCCAGAGTATGATCAACCATGTGAATGGGAGACGTGTTCAAATATGTCTCAGTTTTCCTCCCCTGGTACTCGGGTGCAACATTCCAGACGCTTTACTAACACTCTCCCCACTTGGAGAGTCAGCGCCTTTAACCTCCTGTTTGGCCCAGTTTGCAATTTCTGCGGAAGATGAACAGGAATAGGGAGAACCAATGAGAGACTAGCTGGAGGTGTCTGGACGGGCAAATTTAACTCTCATTTCCCACCAGGAAGAGGAAATAACCAAAGGCTCAGCGTGCCGTGCCGGAACCAGATTAGGGCCTGAAGCCATCCTGCGGTGTTGCGGCCAGGTCACAAGAAAGCGAGTTGAAGAAAGGAGCTCAGGGGCACTGTAATTCACAAACCTGCAGAGTTATAAATGACAGCTATCGTCCAAAAATATACTGAAGTAAGGCTGCCAAGAGGACTTGAAAGCGGGCCAGAATTGCAGGAAACCGATTTCAGGAGGTAGACTGGAATCGCATTGAAAGCATAGGAAAAGAGGCAGAACGTCCACAATGATGCACTTGGCCAAAAAGGGCGTATGCGTTTTTCCCTGAATATATTCAGGAAAAAACGCATACGCCCTTTTTGGCCAACCAAGCAAGCTTGCAAAGGAAATCTGCACTACAATGAAGTCTCACTTCCCCCCGGTCAAAAGGGCCATCTGAAAAAAGTGTAAAATCCAGAAAGGCAGGACAGGCCATGGAGAACTGGGAGCCTTGTTATGCTGATGGGCGGGATGTAAATTGCCAACAGACACTCGGGAGAAGTGTATGGTGTTTCCTGAAACATCTAAAAAACAAAGCAACAGAGCCTAGGGCACTTCCACTTATGGTCCTATAGCTTAGGGAAATTAAAATCAAAAGGACACAGCCACCCCAAAGTTTGGAACGGCTCTCTTTACAAGAACCTCGTTTACAGTACAAGTTCAACATCACAGAAAGTGAAAAATGGATAAAGAAGTTGTGGTATTTACTTACAAAGCAATATCACTCAGCAATAAAATCTATGTCATCAGGCCCTTAGCAGCACACTGAGTGGATTCAGGTATGATGATTCTAACTGAAATAAGTCACACAGAAAAAGAAACATCATAAGATATCAGTAATACAAGGAATGTAAACTTGGCTACACAGGAACTGAATTACAGAACAGAACAGGGTCTCAAATTTAGAAAACCAACTTATGCTTGCTTAAGGGGAAAGGTGAGTTGGGGTGCTGCATAAAACCAGAGATTGAAATGAGCACAGATAAAGTTCCTTAAGCCAAATATGGAATAGACAAGAGCTACTCCTTGCTCAATGAAATGGACTCAACATCCCATATTAAACGCCTAAGAATGTACCTGACTAGTAAGTATCTTAAAACCTATGGATTGCTATGTCTCCAAAAGAGAATCAAGCGTGTGTACAGGGGCATAAACGCAGCAGTGATAGGATTGGAGAGGTTCGGTGAGCAAATGAAGACCCTTTGAAGTCATATTGCATGGTACCCATTCCACAGGTCTCAACTCTCCAGGTTTAAGGTATTCTTCCTTCAGCTAAAACATGCATGTGGAACCCAGAGTATGATCAACCATGTGAACGGGAGACGTGTTCAAATATGTCTCAGTTTTCCTCCCCTGGTACTCGGGTGCAACATTCCAGACGCTTTACTAACACTCTCCCCACTTGGAGAGTCAGCGCCTTTAACCTCCTGTTTGGCTCAGTTTGCAATTTCTGCGGAAGATGAACAGGAATAGCGAGAACCAATGAGAGACTAGCTGGAGGTGTCTGGACGGGCAAATTTAACTCTCATTTCCCACCAGGAAGAGGAATTAACCAAAGGCTCAGCGTGCCGTGCCGGAACCAGATTAGGGCCTGAAGCCATCCTGCGGTGTTGCGGCCAGGTCACAAGAAAGCGAGTTGAAGAAAGGAGCTCAGGGGCACCGTAATTCACAAACCTGCAGAGTTATAAATGACAGCTATCGTCCAAAAATATACTGAAGTATGGCTGCCAAGAGGACTTGAAAGCGGGCCAGAATTGCAGGAAACCGATTTCAGGAGGTAGACTGGAATTGCATTGAAAGCATAGGAAAAGAGGCAGAACGTCCACAATGATGCACGTGGCCAAAAAGGGCGTATGCGTTTTTTCCTGAATATATACAGGAGAAAACGCATACTACCTTTTTGGCCAACCAAGCAAGCTTGCAAAGGAAATCTGCACTACAATGAAGTCTCACTTCCCCCTGGTCAAAAGGGCCATCTGAAAAAAGTGTAAAATCCAGAAAGGCAGGACAGGCCATGGAGAACTGGGAGCCTTGTTATGCTGATGGGCGGGATGTAAATTGCCAACAGACACTCGGGAGAAGTGTATGGTGTTTCCTGAAACATCTAAAAAACAAAGCAACAGAGCCTAGGGCACTTCAACTTATGGTCCTATAGCTTAGGGAAATTAAAGTGAAAAAGACACAGCCACCCCAAAGTTTGGAACGGCTCTGTTTATAAGAACCTCGTTTACAGTACAAGTTCAACATCGCAGAAAGTGAAAAATGGATAAAGAAGTTGTGGTATTTACTTACAAAGCAATATCACTCAGCAATGATATCTATGTCATCAGGCCCGTAGCAGCATAATGAGTGGATTCAGGTACGACGATTCTAACTGAAATAAGTCACACAGAAAAAGAAACATCATAAGATATCACTAATACACGGAATGTAAACTTGGCTACACAGGAACTGAATTCCAAAACAGAACAGTGTCTCAAATTTAGAAAACCAACTTATGCTTGTTTAAGGGGAAAGGTGAGTTGGGGTGCTGCATAAAACCAGAGATTGAAATGAGCACAGATAAAGTTCCTTAAGCCAAATATGGAATAGACAAGAGCTACTCCTTGCTCAACGAAATGGACTCAACACCCCATATTAAACGCCTAAGAATGTACCTGACTAGTAAGTATCTTAAAACCTATGGATTGCTATGTCTCCGAAAGAGAATCAAGCATGCGTACAGGGGCATAAACGCAGCAGTGATAGGATTGGAGAGGTTCGGTGAGCAAATGACGACCCTTTGAAGTCATATTGCATGGTACCCATTCCACGGGTCTCAACTACCCAGGTTTAAGGTATTCTTCCTTCAGCTAAAACATGCATGTGGAACCTAGAGTATGATCAACCATGTGATCGGGAGACGTGTTCAAATATGTCTCAGTTTTCGTACCCTGGTACTCGGGTGCAACATTCCAGACGCTTTACTAACACTCTCCCCATTGGAGAGTCAGCGCCTTGAACCTCCTGTTTGGCCCAGTTTGCAATTTCTGCAGAAGATGAACAGGAATAGCGAGAACCAATGAGAGACTAGCTGGAGGTGTCTGGACGGGCAATTTTAACTCTCATTTCCCACCAGGAAGAGGAATTAACCAAAGGCTCAGCGTGCCGTGCCGGAACTAGATTAGGGCCTGAAGCCACCCTGCGGTGTTGCGGCCAGGTCACAAGAAAGCGAGTTGAAGAAAGGAGCTCAGGGGCACCATAATTCACAAACCTGCAGAGTTATAAATGACAGCTATCGTCCAAAAATAGACTGAAGTAAGGCTGCCAAGAGGACTTGAAAGCGGGGCAGAATTGCAGCAAACCGATTTCAGGAGGTAGACTGGAATTGCATTGAAAGCATAGGAAAAGAGGCAGAACGTCCACAATGATGCACGAGGCCAAAAAGGGCGTATGCGTTTTTAACTGAATATATACAGGAAAAAACGCATACTACCTTTTTGGCCAACCAAGCAAGCTTGCAAAGGAAATCTGCACTACAATGAAGTCTCACTTCCCCCCGGTCAAAAGGGCCATCTGAATAAAGTGTAAAATCCAGAAAGGCAGGACAGGCCATGGAGAACTGGGAGCCTTGTTATGCTGATGGGCGGGATGTAAATTGCCAACAGACACTGGGGAGAAGTGTATGCTGTTTCCTGAAACATCTAAAAAACAAAGCAACAGAGCCTAGGGCACTTCCACTTATGGTCCTATAGCTTAGGGAAATTAAAATCAAAAAGACACAGCCACCCCAATGTTTGGAACGGCTCTGTTTACAAGAACCTCGTTTACAGTACAAGTTCAACATCGCAGAAAGTGAAAAATGGATAAAGAAGATGTGGTACTTACGTACAATGCAGTATCACTCAGCAATGAAATCTATGTCATAAGGCCCGTGGCAGCATAAAGACTGGATTCAGGTACGATGATTCTAACTGAAATAAGTCACACAGAAAAAGAAACATCATAAGATATCACTAATACACGGAATGTAAACTAGGCTACACAGGAACTGAATTCCAAAACAGAACAGGGTCTCAAATTTAGAAAACCAACTTGTGCTTGCTTAAGGGGAAAGGTGAGTTGGGGTGCTGCATAAAACCAGAGATTGAAATGAGCACAGATAAAGTTCCTTAAGCCAAATATGGAATAGACAAGAGCTACTCCTTGCTCAACGAAATGGACTCAACACCCCATATTAAATGCCTAAGAATGTACCTGACTAGTAAGTATCTTAAAACCTATGGATTGCTACGTCTCCAAAAGAGAATCAAGCGTGTGTACAGGGGCATAAACGCAGCAGTGATAGGATTGGAGAGGTTCGGTGAGCAAATGAAGACCCTTTGAAGTCATATTGCATGGTACCCATTACACGGGTCTCAAGTCTCCAGGTTTAAGGTATTCTTCCTTCAGCTAAAACATGCATGTGGAACCCAGAGTATGATCAACCGTGTGAACGGGAGACGTGTTCAAATATGTCTCAGTTTTCCTCCCCTGGTACTCGGGTGCAACATTCCAGACGCTTTACTAACACTCTCCCCACTTGGAGAGTCAGCGCCTTTAACATCCTGTTTGGCCCAGTTTGCAATTTCTGCGGAAGATGAACAGGAATAGCGAGAACCAATGAGAGGCTAGCTGGAGGTGTCTGGACGGGCAAATTTAACTCTCATTTCCCACCAGGAAGAGGAATTAACCAAAGGCTCAGCGTGCCGTGCCGGAACCAGATTAGGGCCTGAAGCCATCCTGCGGTGTTGCGGCCAGCTCACAAAAAAGCGAGTTGAAGAAAGGAGCTCAGGGGCACTGTAATTCACAAACCTGCAGAGTTATAAATGACAGCTATCGTCCAAAAATATACTGAAGTAAGGCTGCCAAGAGGATTTTAAAGCAGGGCAGAATTGCAGGAAACCGATTTCAGGAGGTAGACAGGAATTGCATGGAAAGCATAGGAAAAGAGGCAGAGCGTCCACAGTGATGCACTTGGCCAAAAAGGGCGTATGCGTTTTTTCCTGAATATATTCAGGAAAAAACGCATACGCCCTTTTTGGCCAACCAAGCAAGCTTGCAAAGGAAATCTACACTACAATGAAGTCTCACTTCCCCCCGGTCAAAAGGGCCATCTGAAAAAAGTGTAAAATCCAGAAAGGCAGGACAGGCCATGGAGAACTGGGAGCCTTGTTATGCTGATGGGCGGGATGTAAATTGCCAACAGACACTTGGGAGAAGTGTATGGTGTTTCCTGAAACATCTAAAAAACAAAGCAACAGAGCCTAGGGCACTTCCACTTATGGTCCTATAGCTTAGGGAAATTAAAATCAAAAAGACACAGCCACCCCAAAGTTTGGGACGCCTCTGTTTACAAGAACCTTGTTTACCGTACAAGTTCAATATCACAGAAAGTGAAAAATGGATAAAGAACTTGTGGTACTTACGTACAATGCAGTATCACTCAGCAATGAAATCTATGTCATCAGGCCCGTGGCAGCATAATGAGTGGATTCAGGTATGATGATTCTAACTGAAATAAGTCACACAGAAAAAGAAACATCATAAGATATCACTAATACACGGAATGTAAACTTGCCTACAAAGGAACTGAATTACAGAACAGAACAGGGTCTCAAATTTAGAAAACCAACTTATGCTTGCTAAAGGGAAAAGGTGAGTTGGGGTGCTGCATAAAACCAGAGATTGAAATGAGCACAGATAAAGTTCCTTAAGCCAAATATGGAATAGACAAGAGCTACTACTTGCTCAACGAAATGGACTCAACACCGCATATTAAACGCCTAAGAATGTACCTGACTAGTAAGTATCTTAAAACCTATGGATTGCTATGTCTCCGAAAGAGAATCAAGCATGTGTACAGGGGCATAAACGCAGCAGTGATAGGATTGGAGAGGTTCGGTGAGCAAATGAAGACCTTTTGAAGTCATATTGCATGGTACCCATTCCACGGGTCTCAACTCTCCAGATTTAAGTTATTCTTCCTTCAGCTCAAACATGCATGTGGAACCCAGAGTATGATCAACCGTGTGAACGGGAGATGTGTTCAAATATGTCTCAGTTTTCCTCTCCTGGTACTCGGGTACAACATTCCAGACGCTTTACTAACACTCTCCCCACTTGGAGAGTCAGTGCCTTTAACCTCCTGTTTGGCCCAGTTTGCAATTTCTACGGAAGATGAACAGGAATAGGGAGAACCAATGAGAGACTAGCTGGAGGTGTCTGGATGGGCAAATTTAACTCTCATTTCCCACCAGGAAGAGGAAATAACCAAAGGCTCAGCGTGCCGGGCCGGAACCAGATTAGGGCCTGAAGCCATCCTGCGGTGTTGCGGCCAGCTCAAAAGAAAGCGAGTTGAAGAAAGGAGCTCAGGGGCACTGTAATTCACAAACCTGCAGAGTTATAAATGACAGCTATCGTCCAAAAATATACTGAATTAAGGCTGCCAAGAGGACTTGAAAGCGGGGCAGAATTGCAGGAAACCGATTTCAGGAGGTAGACTTGAATTGCATGGAAAGCATAGGAAAAGAGGCAGAACGTCCACAATGATGCACTTGGCCAAAAAGGGCGTATGCGTTTTTTCCTGAATATATTCAGGAAAAAACGCATACGCCCTTTTTGGCCAACCAAGCAAGCCTCCAAATGAAATCTGCACTACAATGAAGTCTCACTTCCCCCAGGTCAAAAGGGCCATCTGAAAAAAGTGTAAAATCCAGAAAGACAGGACAGGCCATGGAGAACTGGGAGCCTTGTTATGCTGATGGGCGGGATGTAAATTGCCAACAGACACTCCGGAGAAGTGTATGGTGTTTCCTGAAACATCTAAAAAACAAAGCAACAGAGCCTAGGGCACTTCCACTTATGGTCCTATAGCTTAGGGAAATTAAAATCAAAAAGACACAGCCACCCCAAAGTTTGGGACGCCTCTGTTTACAAGAACCTCGTTTACAATACAAGTTCAACATCGCAGAGAGTGAAAAATGGATAAAGAAGTTGTGGTATTTACTTACAAAGCAATATCACTCAGCAATGAATTCTATGTCATCAGGCCCTTAGCAGCACAATGAGTGGATTCAGGTATGATGATTCTAACTGAAATAAGTCACACAGAAAAAGAAACATCATAAGATATCAGTAATACACGGAATGTAAACTTGGCTACATAGGAACTGAATTACAGAACAGAACAGGGTCTCAAATTTAGAAAACCAACTTATGCTTGCTTAAGGGGAAAGGTGAGTTGGGGTGCTGCATAAAACCAGAGATTGAAATGAGCACAGATAAAGTTCCTTCAGCCAAATATGGAATAGACAAGAGCTACTCCTTGCTCAATGAAATGGACTCAACACCGCATATTAAACGCCTAAGAATGTACCTCACTAGTAAGTATCTTAAAACCTATGGATTGCTATGTCTCCGAAAGAGAATCAAGCATGTGTACAGGGGCATAAACGCAGCAGTGATAGGATTGGAGAGGTTCGGTGAGCAAATGAAAACCCTTTGAAGTCATATTGCATGGTACCCATTCCACGGGTTTCAACTACCCAGGTTTAAGGTATTCTTCCTTCAGCTAAAACATGCATGTGGAACCTAGAGTATGATCAACCATGTGATCGGGAGACGTGTTCAAATATGTCTCAGTTTTCGTACCCTGGTACTCGGGTGCAACATTCCAGATGCTTTACTAACACTCTCCCGACTTGGAGAGTCAGTCCCTTTAACCTCCTGTTTGACCCAGTTTGCAATTTCTGCGGAAGATGAACAGGAATGGCGAGAACCAATGAGAGACTAGCTGGAGGTGTCTGGACAGGCAAATTTAACTCTCATTTCCCACCAGGAAGAGGAATTAACCAAAGGCTCAGCGTGCCGTGCCGGAACCAGATTAGGGCCTGAAGCCATCCTGTGGTGTTGCGGCCAGCTCACAAGAAAGCAAGTTGAAGAAAGGAGCTCAGGGGCACTGTAATTCACAAACCTGCAGAGTTATAAATGACAGCTATCGTCCAAAAATATACTGAAGTAAGGCTGCCAAGAGGACTTCAAAGCGGGGCACAATTGCAGGAAACCGATTTCAGGAGGTAGAGTGGAATTGCATTGAAAGCATAGGAAAAGAGGCAGAACGTCCACAATGATGCACTTGGCCAAAAAGGGCGTATGCGTTTTTTCCTGAATATATTCAGGAAAAAACGCATACGCACTTTTTGGCCAACCAAGCAAGCTTGCAAAGGAAATCTGCACTACAATGAAGTCTCACTTCCCCCAGGTCAAAAGGGCCATCTGAAAAAAGTGTAAAATCCAGAAAGGCAGGACAGGCCATGGAGAACTGGGAGCCTTGTTATGCTGATGCGCGGGATGTAAATTGCCAACAGACACTCCGGAGAAGTGTATGGTGTTTCCTGAAACATCTAAAAAACAAAGCAGCAGAGCCTAGGGCACTTCCACTTATGGTCCTATAGCTTAGGGAAATTAAAATCAAAAAGACACAGCCACCCCAAAGTTTGGAATGGCTCTGTTTACAAGAACCTCGTTTACAGTACAAGTTCAACATTGCAGAAAGTGAAAAATGGATAAAGAAGTTGTGGTATTTACTTACAAAGCAATATCACTCAGCAATAAAATCTATGTCATCAGGCCCTTAGCAGCACAATGAGTGGATTCAGGTATGATGATTCTAACTGAAATAAGTCACACAGAAAAAGAAACATCATAAGATATCAGTAATACACGGAATGTAAACTTGGCTACACAGGAACTGAATTACAGAACAGAACAGGGTCTCAAATTTAGAAAACCAACTTATACTTGCTTTAGGGTAAAGGTGAGTTGGGGTGCTGCATAAAACCAGAGATTGAAATGAGCACAGATAAAGTTCCTTAAGCCAAATATGGAATAGACTAGTGCTACTCCTTGCTCAACGAAATGGACTCAACACCCCATATTAAACGCCTAAGAATGTACCTCACTAGTAAGTATCTTAAAACCTATGGATTGCTATGTCTCCGAAAGAGAATCAAGCATGTGTACAGGGGCATAAACGCAGCAGTGATAGGATTGGAGAGGTTCGGTGAGCAAATGAAGACCCTTTGAAGTCATATTGCATGGTACCCATTCCACAGGTTTCAACTACCCAGGTTTAAGGTATTCTTCCTTCAGCTAAAACATGCATGTGGAACCTAGAGTATGATCAACCATGTGATCAGGAGACGTGTTCAAATATGTCTCAGTTTTCGTACCCTGGTACTCGGGTGCAACATTCCAGACGCTTTACTAACTCTCTTCCGACTTGGAGAGTCAGTCCCTTTAACCTCCTGTTTGGCCCAGTTTGCAATTTCTGTGGAAGATGAACAGGAATAGCGAGAACCAATGAGAGACTAGCTGGAGGTGTCTGGACGGGCAAATTTAACTCTCATTTCCCACCAGGAAGAGGAATTAACCAAAGGCTCAGCGTGCCGTGCCGGAACCAGATTAGGGCCTGAAGCCATCCTGCGGTGTTGTGGCCAGCTCACAAGAAAGCGAGTTGAAGAAAGGAGCTCAGGGGCACTGTAATTCACAAACCTGCAGAGTTATAAATGACAGCTATCGTCCAAAAATATACTGAAGTAAGGCTGCCAAGAGGACTTGAAAGCGGGGCAGAATTGCAGGAAACCGATTTCAGGAGGTAGACTGGAATTGCATTGAAAGCATAAGAAAAGAGGCAGAACGTCCACAATGATGCACTTGGCAAAAAAGGGCGTATGCGTTTTTTCCTGAATATATTCAGGAAAAAACGCATACGCCCTTTTTGGCCAACCAAGCAAGCTTGCAAAGGAAATCTGCACTACAATGAAGTCTCACTTCCCCCTGGTCAAAAGGGCCATCTGAAAAAAGTGTAAAATCCAGAAAGGCAGGACAGGCCATGGAGAACTGGGAGCCTTGTTATGCTGATGGGCGGGATGTAAATTGCCAACAGACACTCGGGAGAAGTGTATGGTGTTTCCTGAACCATCTAAAAAACAAAGCAACAGAGCCTAGGGCACTTCCACTTATGGTCCTATAGCTTAGGGAAATTAAAATCAAAAAGACACAGCCACCCCAAAGTTTGGAATGGCTCCGTTTACAAGAACCTCGTTTACAGTACAAGTTCAACATTGCAGAAAGTGAAAAATGGATAAAGAAGTTGTGGTATTTATTTACAAAGCAATATCACTCAGCAATAAAATCTATGTCATCAGGCCCTTAGCAGCACAATGAGTAGATTCAGGTATGATGATTCTAACTGAAATAAGTCACACAGAAAAAGAAACATCATAAGATATCAGTAATACACGGAATGTAAACTTGGCTACACAGGAACTGAATTACAGAACAGAACAGGGTCTCAAATTTAGAAAACCAACTTAAACTTGCTTAAGGGGAAAGGTGAGTTGGGGTGCTGCATAAAACCAGAGATTGAAATGAGCACAGATAAAGTTCCTTAAGCCAAATATGGAATAGACAAGTGCTACTCCTTGCTCAACGAAATGGACTCAACACCCCATATTAAACGCCTAAGAATGTACCTCACTAGTAAGTATCTTAAAACCTATGGATTGCTATGTCTCCAAAAGAGAATCAAGCGTGTGTTCAGGGGCATAAACGCAGCAGTGATAGGATTGGAGAGGTTCGGTGAGCAAATGAAGACCCTTTGAAGTCATATTGCATGGTACCCATTCCACGGGTTTCAACTACCCAGGTTTAAGGTATTCTTCCTTCAGCTAAAACATGCATGTGGAACCCAGAGTATGATCAATCGTGTGAACGGGAGACGTGTTCAAATATGTCTCAGTTTTCCTCCACTGGTACTCGGGTGCAACATTCCAGACGCTTTACTAACACTCTCCCGACTTGGAGAGTCAGTCCTTTTAACCTCCTGTTTGGCCCAGTTTGCAATTTCTGCGGAAGATGAATAGGAATAGGGAGAACCAATGAGAGACTACCTGGAGGTGTCTGGACGGGCAAATTTAACTCTCATTTTCCACCAGGAAGAGGAAATAACCAAAGGCTCAGTGTGCCGTGCCGGAACCAGATTAGGGACTGAAGCCATCCTGCGGTGTTGCGGCCAGCTCAAAAGAAAGCGAGTTGAAGAAAGAAGATCGGGGGGACTGTAATTCACAAACCTGCAGAGTTATAAATGACAGCTATCGTCCAAAAATATACTGAAGTAAGGCTGCCAAGAGGACTTGAAAGCGGGGCAGAATTGCAGGAAACCGATTTAACGAGGTAGACTGGAATTGCATGGAAAGCATAGGAAAAGAGGCAGAACGTCCACAATGATGCACTTGGCCTAAAAGGGCGTATGCGTTTTTTCCTGAATATATTCAGGAAAAAATGCATACGCCCTTTTTGGCCAACCAAGCAAACTTGCAAAGGAAATCTGCACTACAATGAAGTCTCACTTACCCCCGTTCAAAAGGGCCATCTGAAAAAAGTGTAAAATCCAGAAAGGCAGGACAGGCCATGGAAACTGGGAGCCTTGTTATGCTGATGGGCGGGATGTAAATTGCCAACAGACACTTGGGAGAAGTGTATGGTGTTTCCTGAAACATCTAAAAAACAAAGCAACAGAGCCTAGGGCACTTCCACTTATGGTCCTATAGCTTAGGGAAATTAAAATCAAAAACACACAGCCACCCCAAAGTTTGGAAAGGCTCTGTTTACAAGAATCTCATTTACAGTACATGTTCAACATTGCAGAAAGTGAAAAATGGATAAAGAAGTTGTGGTATTTACTTACAAAGCAATATCACTCAGCAATGAAATCTATGTCATCAGGCCCTTAGCAGCACAATGAGTGGATTCAGGTATGATGATTCTAACTGAAATAAGTCACACAGAAAAAGAAACATCATAAAATATCAGTAATACACGGAATATAAACTTGGCTACACAGGTACTGAATTACAGAACAGAACAGGGTCTCAAATTTAGAAAACCAACTTATGCTTGCTTAAGGGGAAAGGTGACTTGGGGTGCTGCATAAAACCAGAGATTGAAATGAGCACAGATAAAGTTCCTTAAGCCAAATATGGAATAGACAAGAGCTACTCCTTGCTCAACGAAATGGACTCAACACCCCATATTAAACGCCTAAAAATGTACCTGACTAGTAAGTATCTTAAAACCTATGGATTGCTATGTCTCCAAAAGAGAATCAATGCGTGTGTACAGGGGCATAAACACAGCAGTGATAGGATTGGAGAGGTTCGGTGAGCAAATGAAGACCCTTTGAAGTCATATTGCATGGTACCCATTCCACGGGTCTCAACTCTCGAGGTTTAAGGTATTCTTCCTTCAGCTAAAACATGCATGTGCAACACAGAGTATGATCAACCGTGTGAACGGGAGACGTGTTCAAATATGTCTCAGTTTTCCTCCCCTGGTACTCGGGTGCAATATTCCAGACGCTTTATTAACACTCTCCCGACTTGGAGAGTCAGTCCCTTTAACCTCCTGTTTGGCCAAGTTTGCAATTTCTGCGGAAGATGAACAGGAATAGCGAGAACCAATGAGAGACTAGCTGGAGGTGTCTGGACGGGCAAATTTAACTCTCATTTCCCACCAGGAAGAGGAATTAACCAAAGGCTCAGCATGCTGTGCCGGAACCAGATTAGGGCCTGAAGGCATCCTGCGGTGTTGCGGCCAGCTCACAAGAAAGCGAGTTGAAGAAAGGAGTTCAGGGGCACTGTAATTCACAAACCTGCAGAGTTATAAATGACAGCTATCGTCCAAAAATAGACTGAAGTAAGGCTGCCAAGAGGATTTGAAAGCGGGGCAGAATTGCAGGAAACCGATTTCAGGAGGTAGACTGGAATTGCATTGAAAGCATAGGAAAAGAGGCAGAACGTCCACAATGATGCACTTGGCCAAAAAGGGCGTATGCGTTTTTTCCTGAATATATTCAGGAAAAAACGCATACGCCCTTTCTGGCCAACCAAGCAAACTTGTAAAGGAAATCTGCACTACAATGAAGTCTCACTTCCCCCCGGTCAAAAGGACCATCTGAAAAAAGTGTAAATTCCAGAAAGGCAGGACAGGCCATGGAGAACTTGGAGCCTTCTTATGCTGATGGGCGGGATGTAAATTGCCAACAGACACTCGGGAGAAGTGTATGGTGTTTCCTGAAACATCTAAAAAACAAAGCAACAGTGCCTAGGGCACTTCCACTTATGGTCCTATAGCTTAGGGAAATTAAAATCAAAAAGACACAGCCACCCCAAAGTTTGCGACGCCTCTGTTTACAAGAACCTCGTTTACCGTACAAGTTCAATATCACAGAAAGTGAAAAATGGATAAAGAACTTGTGGTACATACGTACAATGCAGTATCACTCATAAATGAAATCTATGTCATCAGGCCCGTAGCAGCATAATGAGTGGTTTCACGTACTATGATTCTAACTGAAATAAGTCACACAGAAAAAGAAACATCATAAGATATCACTAATACACGGAATGTAAACTTGGCTACACAGGAACTGAATTCCAAAACAGAACAGGGTCTCAAATTTAGAAAACCAACTTATGCTTGCTTAAGGGGAAAGGTGAGTTGGGGTGCTGCATAAAAGCAGAGATTGAAATGAGCACAGATAAAGTTCCTTAAGCCAAATATGGAATAGACAAGAGCTACTCCTTGCTCAATGAAATGGACTCAACACCGCATATTAAACGCATAAGAATGTACCTGACTAGTAAGTATCTTAAAACCTATGGATTGCTATGTCTCCGAAAGAGAATCAAGCATGTGTACAGGGGCATAAACGCAGCAGTGATATGATTGGAGAGGTTCGGTGAGCAAATGAAGACCCTTTGAAGTCATATTGCATGGTACCCATTCCACGGGTTTCAACTACCCAGGTTTAAGGTATTCTTCCTTCAGCTAAATCATGCATGTGGAACCCAGAGTATGATCAATCGTGTGAACGGGAGACGTGTTCAAATATGTTTCAGTTTTGCTCCCCGGGTACTCGGGTGCAACATTCCAGACACTTTACTAACACTCTCCCCACTTGGAGAGTCAGCGCCTTTAACCTCCTGTTTGGCCCAGTTTGCAATTTCTGCGGAAGATGAACAGGAATAGGGAGAACCAATGAGAGACTAGCTGGAGGTGTCTGGACGGGCAAATTTAACTCTCATTTCCCACCAGGAAGAGGAAATAACCAAAGGCTCAGCGTGCCGTGCCGGAACCAGATTAGGGCCTGAAGCCATCCTGCGGTGTTGCGGCCAGCTCACAGAAAAGCGAGTAGAAGAAAGGAGCTCAGTGGCACTGTAATTCACAAACCTGCAGAGTTATAAATGACAGCTATCGTCCAAAAATATACTGAAGTAAGTGTGCCAAGAGGACTTGAAAGCGGGGCAGAATTGCAGGAAACCGATTTCAGGAGGTAGACTGGAATTGCATTGAAAGCATAGGAAAAGAGGCAGAGCGTCCACAATGATGCACTTGGCCAAAAAGGGCGTATGCGTTTTTTCCTGAATATATTCAGGAAAAAACGCATACGCCCTTTTTGGCCAACCAAGCAAACTTGCAAAGGAAATCTGCACTACAATGAAGTCTCACTTCCCCCAGGTCAAAAGGGCCATCTGAAAAAAGTGTAAAATCCAGAAAGACAGGACAGGCCATGGAGAACTGGGAGCCTTGTTATGCTGATGGGCGGGATGTAAATTGCCAACAGACACTCCGGAGAAGTGTATGGTGTTTCCTGAAACATCTAAAAAACAAAGCAACAGAGCCTAGGGCACTTCCACTTATGGTCCTATAGCTTAGGGAAATTAAAATCAAAAAGACACAGCCACCCCAAAGTTTGGGACGCCTCTGTTTACAAGAACCTCGTTTACAATACAAGTTCAACATCGCAGAGAGTGAAAAATGGATAAAGAAGTTGTGGTATTTACTTACAAAGCAATATCACTCAGCAATGAAATCTATGTCATCAGGCCCCTAGCAGCACAATGAGTGGATTCAGGTATGATGATTCTAACTGAAATAAGTCACACAGAAAAAGAAACATCATAAGATATCAGTAATACACGGAATGTAAACTTGGCTACATAGGAACTGAATTACAGAACAGAACAGGGTCTCAAATTTAGAAAACCAACTTATGCTTGCTTAAGGGGAAAGGTGAGTTGGGGTGCTGCATAAAACCAGAGATTGAAATGAGCACAGATAAAGTTCCTTCAGCCAAATATGGAATAGACAAGAGCTACTCCTTGCTCAATGAAATGGACTCAACACCGCATATTAAACGCCTAAGAATGTACCTGACTAGTAAGTATCTTAAAACCTATGGATTGCTATGTCTCCGAAAGAGAATCAAGCATGTGTACAGGGGCATAAACGCAGCAGTGATAGGATTGGAGAGGTTCGGTGAGCAAATGAAGACCCTTTGAAGTCATATTGCATGGTACCCATTCCACGGGTTTCAACTACCCAGGTTTAAGGTATTCTTCCTTCAGCTAAAACATGCATGTGGAACCTAGAGTATGATCAACCATGTGATCGGGAGACGTGTTCAAATATGTCTCAGTTTTCGTACCCTGGTACTCGGGTGCAACATTCCAGATGCTTTACTAACACTCTCCCGACTTGGAGAGTCAGTCCCTTTAACCTCCTGTTTGACCCAGTTTGCAATTTCTGCGGAAGATGAACAGGAATGGCGAGAACCAATGAGAGACTAGCTGGAGGTGTCTGGACAGGCAAATTTAACTCTCATTTCCCACCAGGAAGAGGAATTAACCAAAGGCTCAGCGTGCCGTGCCGGAACCAGATTAGGGCCTGAAGCCATCCTGTGGTGTTGCGGCCAGCTCACAAGAAAGCAAGTTGAAGAAAGGAGCTCAGGGGCACTGTAATTCACAAACCTGCAGAGTTATAAATGACAGCTATCGTCCAAAAATATACTGAAGTAAGGCTGCCAAGAGGACTTCAAAGCGGGGCACAATTGCAGGAAACCGATTTCAGGAGGTAGAGTGGAATTGCATTGAAAGCATAGGAAAAGAGGCAGAACGTCCACAATGATGCACTTGGCCAAAAAGGGCGTATGCGTTTTTTCCTGAATATATTCAGGAAAAAACGCATACGCACTTTTTGGCCAACCAAGCAAGCTTGCAAAGGAAATCTGCACTACAATGAAGTCTCACTTCCCCCAGGTCAAAAGGGCCATCTGAAAAAAGTGTAAAATCCAGAAAGGCAGGACAGGCCATGGAGAACTGGGAGCCTTGTTATGCTGATGCGCGGGATGTAAATTGCCAACAGACACTCCGGAGAAGTGTATGCTGTTTCCTGAAACATCTAAAAAACAAAGCAGCAGAGCCTAGGGCACTTCCACTTATGGTCCTATAGCTTAGGGAAATTAAAATCAAAAAGACACAGCCACCCCAAAGTTTGGAATGGCTCTGTTTACAAGAACCTCGTTTACAGTACAAGTTCAACATTGCAGAAAGTGAAAAATGGATAAAGAAGTTGTGGTATTTACTTACAAAGCAATATCACTCAGCAATAAAATCTATGTCATCAGGCCCTTAGCAGCACAATGAGTGGATTCAGGTATGATGATTCTAACTGAAATAAGTCACACAGAAAAAGAAACATCATAAGATATCAGTAATACACGGAATGTAAACTTGGCTACACAGGAACTGAATTACAGAACAGAACAGGGTCTCAAATTTAGAAAACCAACTTATACTTGCTTTAGGGTAAAGGTGAGTTGGGGTGCTGCATAAAACCAGAGATTGAAATGAGCACAGATAAAGTTCCTTAAGCCAAATATGGAATAGACTAGTGCTACTCCTTGCTCAACGAAATGGACTCAACACCCCATATTAAACGCCTAAGAATGTACCTCACTAGTAAGTATCTTAAAACCTATGGATTGCTATGTCTCCGAAAGAGAATCAAGCATGTGTACAGGGGCATAAACGCAGCAGTGATAGGATTGGAGAGGTTCGGTGAGCAAATGAAGACCCTTTGAAGTCATATTGCATGGTACCCATTCCACGGGTTTCAACTACCCAGGTTTAAGGTATTCTTCCTTCAGCTAAAACATGCATGTGGAACCTAGAGTATGATCAACCATGTGATCAGGAGACGTGTTCAAATATGTCTCAGTTTTCGTACCCTGGTACTCGGGTGCAACATTCCAGACGCTTTACTAACTCTCTTCCGACTTGGAGAGTCAGTCCCTTTAACCTCCTGTTTGGCCCAGTTTGCAATTTCTGCGGAAGATGAACAGGAATAGCGAGAACCAATGAGAGACTAGCTGGAGGTGTCTGGACGGGCAAATTTAACTCTCATTTCCCACCAGGAAGAGGAATTAACCAAAGGCTCAGCGTGCCGTGCCGGAACCAGATTAGGGCCTGAAGCCATCCTGCGGTGTTGTGGCCAGCTCACAAGAAAGCGAGTTGAAGAAAGGAGCTCAGGGGCACTGTAATTCACAAACCTGCAGAGTTATAAATGACAGCTATCGTCCAAAAATAGACTGAAGTAAGGCTGCCAAGAGGACTTGAAAGCGGGGCAGAATTGCAGGAAACCGATTTCAGGAGGTAGACTGGAATTGCATTGAAAGCATAAGAAAAGAGGCAGAACGTCCACAATGATGCACTTGGCAAAAAAGGGCGTATGCGTTTTTTCCTGAATATATTCAGGAAAAAACGCATACGCCCTTTTTGGCCAACCAAGCAAGCTTGCAAAGGAAATCTGCACTACAATGAAGTCTCACTTCCCCCTGGTCAAAAGGGCCATCTGAAAAAAGTGTAAAATCCAGAAAGGCAGGACAGGCCATGGAGAACTGGGAGCCTTGTTATGCTGATGGGCGGGATGTAAATTGCCAACAGACACTCGGGAGAAGTGTATGGTGTTTCCTGAACCATCTAAAAAACAAAGCAACAGAGCCTAGGGCACTTCCACTTATGGTCCTATAGCTTAGGGAAATTAAAATCAAAAAGACACAGCCACCCCAAAGTTTGGAATGGCTCCATTTACAAGAACCTCGTTTACAGTACAAGTTCAACATTGCAGAAAGTGAAAAATGGATAAAGAAGTTGTGGTATTTATTTACAAAGCAATATCACTCAGCAATAAAATCTATGTCATCAGGCCCTTAGCAGCACAATGAGTAGATTCAGGTATGATGATTCTAACTGAAATAAGTCACACAGAAAAAGAAACATCATAAGATATCAGTAATACACGGAATGTAAACTTGGCTACACAGGAACTGAATTACAGAACAGAACAGGGTCTCAAATTTAGAAAACCAACTTAAACTTGCTTAAGGGGAAAGGTGAGTTGGGGTGCTGCATAAAACCAGAGATTGAAATGAGCACAGATAAAGTTCCTTAAGCCAAATATGGAATAGACAAGTGCTACTCCTTGCTCAACGAAATGGACTCAACACCCCATATTAAACGCCTAAGAATGTACCTCACTAGTAAGTATCTTAAAACCTATGGATTGCTATGTCTCCAAAAGAGAATCAAGCGTGTGTTCAGGGGCATAAACGCAGCAGTGATAGGATTGGAGAGGTTCGGTGAGCAAATGAAGACCCTTTGAAGTCATATTGCATGGTACCCATTCCACGGGTTTCAACTACCCAGGTTTAAGGTATTCTTCCTTCAGCTAAAACATGCATGTGGAACCCAGAGTATGATCAATCGTGTGAACGGGAGACGTGTTCAAATATGTCTCAGTTTTCCTCCACTGGTACTCGGGTGCAACATTCCAGACGCTTTACTAACACTCTCCCGACTTGGAGAGTCAGTCCTTTTAACCTCCTGTTTGGCCCAGTTTGCAATTTCTGCGGAAGATGAATAGGAATAGGGAGAACCAATGAGAGACTACCTGGAGGTGTCTGGACGGGCAAATTTAACTCTCATTTTCCACCAGGAAGAGGAAATAACCAAAGGCTCAGCGTGCCGTGCCGGAACCAGATTAGGGACTGAAGCCATCCTGCGGTGTTGCGGCCAGCTCAAAAGAAAGCGAGTTGAAGAAAGAAGATCGGGGGGACTGTAATTCACAAACCTGCAGAGTTATAAATGACAGCTATCGTCCAAAAATATACTGAAGTAAGGCTGCCAAGAGGACTTGAAAGCGGGGCAGAATTGCAGGAAACCGATTTAACGAGGTAGACTGGAATTGCATGGAAAGCATAGGAAAAGAGGCAGAACGTCCACAATGATGCACTTGGCCTAAAAGGGCGTATGCGTTTTTTCCTGAATATATTCAGGAAAAAATGCATACGCCCTTTTTGGCCAACCAAGCAAACTTGCAAAGGAAATCTGCACTACAATGAAGTCTCACTTACCCCCGTTCAAAAGGGCCATCTGAAAAAAGTGTAAAATCCAGAAAGGCAGGACAGGCCATGGAAACTGGGAGCCTTGTTATGCTGATGGGCGGGATGTAAATTGCCAACAGACACTTGGGAGAAGTGTATGGTGTTTCCTGAAACATCTAAAAAACAAAGCAACAGAGCCTAGGGCACTTCCACTTATGGTCCTATAGCTTAGGGAAATTAAAATCAAAAACACACAGCCACCCCAAAGTTTGGAAAGGCTCTGTTTACAAGAATCTCATTTACAGTACATGTTCAACATTGCAGAAAGTGAAAAATGGATAAAGAAGTTGTGGTATTTACTTACAAAGCAATATCACTCAGCAATGAAATCTATGTCATCAGGCCCTTAGCAGCACAATGAGTGGATTCAGGTATGATGATTCTAACTGAAATAAGTCACACAGAAAAAGAAACATCATAAAATATCAGTAATACACGGAATATAAACTTGGCTACACAGGTACTGAATTACAGAACAGAACAGGGTCTCAAATTTAGAAAACCAACTTATGCTTGCTTAAGGGGAAAGGTGACTTGGGGTGCTGCATAAAACCAGAGATTGAAATGAGCACAGATAAAGTTCCTTAAGCCAAATATGGAATAGACAAGAGCTACTCCTTGCTCAACGAAATGGACTCAACACCCCATATTAAACGCCTAAAAATGTACCTGACTAGTAAGTATCTTAAAACCTATGGATTGCTATGTCTCCAAAAGAGAATCAATGCGTGTGTACAGGGGCATAAACACAGCAGTGATAGGATTGGAGAGGTTCGGTGAGCAAATAAAGACCCTTTGAAGTCATATTGCATGGTACCCATTCCACGGGTCTCAACTCTCGAGGTTTAAGGTATTCTTCCTTCAGCTAAAACATGCATGTGGAACACAGAGTATGATCAACCGTGTGAACGGGAGACGTGTTCAAATATGTCTCAGTTTTCCTCCCCTGGTACTCGGGTGCAATATTCCAGACGCTTTATTAACACTCTCCCGACTTGGAGAGTCAGTCCCTTTAACCTCCTGTTTGGCCAAGTTTGCAATTTCTGCGGAAGATGAACAGGAATAGCGAGAACCAATGAGAGACTAGCTGGAGGTGTCTGGACGGGCAAATTTAACTCTCATTTCCCACCAGGAAGAGGAATTAACCAAAGGCTCAGCATGCTGTGCCGGAACCAGATTAGGGCCTGAAGGCATCCTGCGGTGTTGCGGCCAGCTCACAAGAAAGCGAGTTGAAGAAAGGAGTTCAGGGGCACTGTAATTCACAAACCTGCAGAGTTATAAATGACAGCTATCGTCCAAAAATAGACTGAAGTAAGGCTGCCAAGAGGATTTGAAAGCAGGGCAGAATTGCAGGAAACCGATTTCAGGAGGTAGACTGGAATTGCATTGAAAGCATAGGAAAAGAGGCAGAACGTCCACAATGATGCACTTGGCCAAAAAGGGCGTATGCGTTTTTTCCTGAATATATTCAGGAAAAAACGCATACGCCCTTTCTGGCCAACCAAGCAAACTTGCAAAGGAAATCTGCACTACAATGAAGTCTCACTTCCCCCCGGTCAAAAGGACCATCTGAAAAAAGTGTAAATTCCAGAAAGGCAGGACAGACCATGGAGAACTTGGAGCCTTCTTATGCTGATGGGCGGGATGTAAATTGCCAACAGACACTCGGGAGAAGTGTATGGTGTTTCCTGAAACATCTAAAAAACAAAGCAACAGTGCCTAGGGCACTTCCACTTATGGTCCTATAGCTTAGGGAAATTAAAATCAAAAAGACACAGCCACCCCAAAGTTTGCGATGCCTCTGTTTACAAGAACCTCGTTTACCGTACAAGTTCAATATCACAGAAAGTGAAAAATGGATAAAGAACTTGTGGTACATACGTACAATGCAGTATCACTCATAAATGAAATCTATGTCATCAGGCCCGTAGCAGCATAATGAGTGGTTTCACGTACTATGATTCTAACTGAAATAAGTCACACAGAAAAAGAAACATCATAAGATATCACTAATACACGGAATGTAAACTTGGCTACACAGGAACTGAATTCCAAAACAGAACAGGGTCTCAAATTTAGAAAACCAACTTATGCTTGCTTAAGGGGAAAGGTGAGTTGGGGTGCTGCATAAAAGCAGAGATTGAAATGAGCACAGATAAAGTTCCTTAAGCCAAATATGGAATAGACAAGAGCTACTCCTTGCTCAATGAAATGGACTCAACACCGCATATTAAACGCATAAGAATGTACCTGACTAGTAAGTATCTTAAAACCTATGGATTGCTATGTCTCCGAAAGAGAATCAAGCATGTGTACAGGGGCATAAACGCAGCAGTGATATGATTGGAGAGGTTCGGTGAGCAAATGAAGACCCTTTGAAGTCATATTGCATGGTACCCATTCCACGGGTTTCAACTACCCAGGTTTAAGGTATTCTTCCTTCAGCTAAATCATGCATGTGGAACCCAGAGTATGATCAATCGTGTGAATGGGAGACGTGTTCAAATATGTTTCAGTTTTGCTCCCCGGGTACTCGGGTGCAACATTCCAGACACTTTACTAACACTCTCCCCACTTGGAGAGTCAGCGCCTTTAACCTCCTGTTTGGCCCAGTTTGCAATTTCTGCGGAAGATGAACAGGAATAGGGAGAACCAATGAGAGACTAGCTGGAGGTGTCTGGACGGGCAAATTTAACTCTCATTTCCCACCAGGAAGAGGAAATAACCAAAGGCTCAGCGTGCCGTGCCGGAACCAGATTAGGGCCTGAAGCCATCCTGCGGTGTTGCGGCCAGCTCACAGAAAAGCGAGTAGAAGAAAGGAGCTCAGTGGCACTGTAATTCACAAACCTGCAGAGTTATAAATGACAGCTATCGTCCAAAAATATACTGAAGTAAGTGTGCCAAGAGGACTTGAAAGCGGGGCAGAATTGCAGGAAACCGATTTCAGGAGGTAGACTGGAATTGCATTGAAAGCATAGGAAAAGAGGCAGAGCGTCCACAATGATGCACTTGGCCAAAAAGGGCGTATGCGTTTTTTCCTGAATATATTCAGGAAAAAACGCATACGCCCTTTTTGGCCAACCAAGCAAACTTGCAAAGGAAATCTGCACTACAATGAAGTCTCACTTCCCCCCGGTCAAAAGGGCCATCGGAAAAAAGTGTAAAATCCAGAAAGGCAGGACAGGCCATGGAGAACTGGGAGCCTTGTTATGCTGATGGGCGGGATGTAAATTGCCAACAGACACTCGGGAGAAGTGTATGGTGTTTCTTGAAACATCTAAAAAACAAAGCAACAGAGCCTAGGGCACTTCCACTTATGGTCCTATAGCTTAGGGAAATTAAAATCAAAAAGACACAGCCACCCCAAAGTTTGGGACGCCTCTGTTAACAAGAACCTCGTTTACCGTACAAGTTCAATATCACAGAAAGTGAAAAATGGATAAAGAACTTGTGGTACTTACGTACAATGCAGTATCACTCAGCAATGAAATCTATGTCATCAGGCCCGTAGCAGCATAATGAGTGGATTCAGGTACGACGATTCTAACTGAAATAAGTCACACAGAAAAAGAAACATCATAAGATATCACTAATACACGGAATGTAAACTTGGCTACACAGGAACTGAATTCCAAAACAGAACAGGGTCTCAAATTTAGAAAACCAACTTATGCTTGCTTAAGGGGAAAGGTGAGTTGGGGTGCTGCATAAAACCAGAGATTGAAATGAGCACAGATAAAGTTCCTTAAGCCAAATATGGAATAGACAAGAGCTACTCCTTGCTCAACGAAATGGACTCAACACCCCATATTAAACGCCTAAGAATGTACCTGACTAGTAAGTATCTTAAAACCTATGGATTGCTATGTCTCCAAAAGAGAATCAAGCGTGTGTACAGGGGCATAAACGCAGCAGTGATAGGAGTGGAGAGGTTCGGTGAGCAAATGAAGACCCTTTGAAGTCATATTGCATGGTACCCATTCCACGGGTCTCAATTCTCCAGGTTTAAGGTATTCTTCCTTCAGCTAAAACATGCATGTGGAACCCAGAGTATGATCAACCGTGTGAACGGGAGACGTGTTCAAATATGTCTCAGTTTTCCTCCCCTGGTACTCGGGTGCAACATTCCAGACGCTTTACTAACACTCTCCCCACTTGGAGAGTCAGCGCCTTTAACCTCCTGTTTGGCCCAGTTTGCAATTTCTGCGGAAGATGAACAGGAATAGCGAGAACCAATGAGAGACTAGCTGGAGGTGTCTGGACGGGCAAATTTAACTCTTATTTCCCACCAGGAAGAGGAAATAACCAAAGGCTCAGCGTGCCGTGCCGGAACCAGATTAGGGCCTGAAGGCATCCTGCGGTGTTGCGGCCAGCTCAAAAGAAAGCGAGTTGAAGAAAGAAGATCGGGGGGACTGTAATTCACAAACCTGCACAGTTATAAATGACAGCTATCGTCCAAAAATATACTGAAGTAAGGCTGCCAAGAGGACTTGAAAGCGGGGCAGAATTGCAGGACACCGATTTCAGGAGGTAGACTGGAATTGCATTTCAAGCATAGGAAAAGAGGCAGAACGTCCACAATGATGCACTTGGCCAAAAAGGGCGTATGCGTTTTTTCCTGAATATATTCAGGAAAAAACGCATACGCTCTTTTTGGCCAACCAAGCAAGCTTGCAAAGGAAATCTGCACTACAATGAAGTCTCACTTCCCCCCGGTCAAAAGGGGCACCTGAAAAAAGTGTAAAATCCAGAAAGGCAGGACAGGCCATGGAGAAGTGGGAGCCTTGTTATGCTGATGGGCAGGATGTAAATTGCCAACAGACACTAGGGAGAAGTGTATGCTGTTTCCTGAAACATCTAAAAAACAAAGCAACAGAGCCTAGGGCACTTCCACTTATGGTCCTATAGCTTAGGGAAATTAAAATCAAAAAGACACAGCCACCCCAAAGTTTGGGACGCCTCTGTTTACAAGAACCTCGTTTACCGTACAAGTTCAATATCACAGAAAGTGAAAAATGGATAAAGAACTTGTGGTACTTACGTACAATGCAGTATCACTCAGCAATGAAATCTATGTCATCAGGCCCGTGGCAGCATAATGAGTGGATTCAGGTACGATGATTCTAACTGAAATAAGTCACACAGAAAAAGAAACATCATAAGATATCACTAATACACGGAATGTAAACTTGCCTACACAGGAACTGAATTACAGAACAAAACAGGGTCTCAAATTTAGAAAAACAACTTATGCTTGCTTAAGGGGAAAGGTGAGTTGGGGTGCTGCATAAAACCAGAGATTGAAATGAGCACAGATAAAGTTCCTTAAGCCAAATATGGAATAGAAAAGAGCTACTCCTTGCTCAACGAAATGGACTCAACACCCCATATTAAACGCCTAAGAATGTACCTGACTAGTAAGTATCTTAAAACCTATGGATTGCTATGTCTCCAAAAGAGAATCAAGCGTGTGTCCAGGGGCATAAACGCAGCAGTGATAGGATTGGAGAGGTTCGGTGAGCAAATGAAGACCCTTTGAAGTCATATTGCATGGTACCCATTACACGGGTCTCAACTCTCCAGGTTTAAGGTATTCTTCCTTTAGCTAAAACATGCATGTGGAACCCAGAGTATGATCAACCGTGTGATCGGGAGACGTGTTCAAGTATGTCTCAGTTTTCGTTTCCTGGTACTCGGGTGCAACATTCCAGACGCTTTACTAACACTCTTCCGACTTGGAGAGTCAGCGCCTTTAACCTCCTGTTTGGCCTAGTTTGCAATTTCTGTGGAAGATGAACAGGAATAGGGAGAACCAATGAGATACTACCTGGAGGTGTCTGGACGGGCAATCTTAACTCTCATTTTCCACCAGGAAGAGGAAATAACCAAAGGCTCAGCGTGCCGTGCCGGAACCAGATTAGGGCCTGAAGCCATCCTGCGGTGTTGCGGCCAGCTCAAAAGAAAGCGAGTTGAAGAAAGGAGCTCAGGGGCACTATAATTCACAAACCTGCAGAGTTATAAATGACAGCTATCGTCCAAAAATATACTGAAGTAAGGCTGCCAAGAGGACTTGAAAGCGGGGCAGAATTGCAGGAAACCGATTTCAGGAGGTAGACTGGAATTGCATTTCAAGCATAGGAAAAGAGGCAGAACGTACACACTGATGCACTTGGCCAAAAAGGGCGTATGCGTTTTTTCCTGAATATATTCAGGAAAAAACGCATACGCCCTTTTTGGCCAACCAAGCAAGCCTCCAAATGAAATCTGCACTACAATGAAGTCTCACTTCCCCCCGGTCAAAAGGGCCATCTGAAAAAAGTGTAAAATCCAGAAAGGCAGGACAGGCCATGGAGAACTGGGAGCCTTGTTATGCTGATGGGCGGGATGTAAATTGCCAACAGACACTCGGGAGAAGTGTATGGTGTTTCCTGAAACATCTAAAAAACAAAGCAACAGAGCCTAGGGCACTTCCACTTATGGTCCTATAGCTTAGGGAAATTAAAATCAAAAAGACACAGCCACCCCAAAGTTTGGGACGCCTCTGTTTACAAGAACCTCGTTTACAATACAAGTTCAACATCGCAGAGAGTGAAAAATGGATAAAGAAGTTGTGGTATTTACTTACAAAGCAATATCACTCAGCAATGAAATCTATGTCATCAGGCCCTTAGCAGCACAATGAGTGGATTCAGGTATGATGATTCTAACTGAAATAAGTCACACAGAAAAAGAAACATCATAAGATATCTGTAATACACGGAATGTAAACTTGGCTACACAGGAACTGAATTACAGAACAGAACAGGGTCTCAAATTTAGAAAACCAACTTATGCTTGCTTAAGGGGAAAGGTGAGTTGGGGTGCTGCATAAAACCAGAGATTGAAATGAGCACAGATAAAGTTCCTTCAGCCAAATATGGAATAGACAAGAGCTACTCCTTGCTCAATGAAATGGATTCAACACCGCATATTAAACGCCTAAGAATGTACCTCACTAGTAAGTATCTTAAAACCTATGGATTGCTATGTCTCCGAAAGAGAATCAAGCATGTGTACAGGGGCATAAACGCAGCAGTGATAGGATTGGAGAGGTTCGGTGAGCAAATGAAGACCCTTTGAAGTCATATTGCATGGTACCCATTCCACGGGTTTCAAATACCCAGGTTTAAGGTATTCTTCCTTCAGCTAAAACATGCATGTGGAACCTAGAGTATGATCAACCATGTGATCGGGAGATGTGTTCAAATATGTCTCAGTTTTCATTCCCTGGTATTCGGGTGCAACATTCCAGACGCTTTACTAACACTCTCCCGACTTGGAGAGTCAGTCCCTTTAACCTCCTGTTTGGCCCAGTTTGCAATTTCTGCGGAAGATGAACAGGAATAGGGAGAACCAATGAGAGACTAGCTGGAGGTGTCTGGACGGGCAAATTTAACTCTCATTTCCCACCAGGAAGAGGAATTAACCAAAGGCTCAGCGTGCCGTGCCGGAACCAGATTAGGGCCTGAAGCCATCCTGCGGTGTGCTGCCAGCTCAGAAGAAAGCGAGTTGAAGAAAGGAGCTCAGGGGCACTGTAATGCACAAACCTGCAGAGTTATAAATGACAGCTATTGTCCAAAAATATACTGAAGTAAGGCTGCCAAGAGGACTTGAAAGCGGGGCAGAATTGCAGGAAACCGATTTCAGGAGGTAGACTGGAATTGCATTGAAAGCATAGGAAAAGAGGCAGAACGTCCACAATGATGCACTTGGCCAAAAAGGGCGTATGCGTTTTTTCCTGAATATATTCAGGAAAAAACGCATACGCCCTTTTTGGCCAACCAAGCAAGCTTGCAAAGGAAATCTGCACTACAATGAAGTCTCACTTCCCCCCGGTCAAAAGGGCCATCTGAAAAAAGTGTGAAATCCAGAAAGGCAGGACAGGCCATGGAGAACTGGGAGCCTTCTTATGCTGATGGGCGGGATGTAAATTGCCAACAGACACTCGGGAGAATTGTATGGTGTTTCCTGAAACATCTAAAAAACAAAGCAACAGAGCCTAGGGCACTTCCACTTATGGTCCTATAGCTTAGGGAAATTAAAATCAAAAAGACACAGCCACCCCAAAGTTTGGGACGCCTCTGTTTACAAGAACCTCGTTTACCGTACAAGTTCAATATCACAGAAAGTGAAAAATGGATAAAGAACTTGTGGTACTTACGTACAATGCAGTATCACTCAGCAATGAAATCTATGTCATCAGGCCCGTGGCAGCATAATGAGTGGATTCAGGTACGATGATTCTAACTGAAATAAGTCACACAGAAAAAGAAACATCATAAGATATCACTAATACACGGAATGTAAACTTGCCTACACAGGAACTGAATTACAGAACAAAACAGGGTCTCAAATTTAGAAAAACAACTTATGCTTGCTTAAGGGGAAAGGTGAGTTGGGGTGCTGCATAAAACCAGAGATTGAAATGAGCACAGATAAAGTTCCTTAAGCCAAATATGGAATAGAAAAGAGCTACTCCTTGCTCAACGAAATGGACTCAACACCCCATATTAAACGCCTAAGAATGTACCTGACTAGTAAGTATCTTAAAACCTATGGATTGCTATGTCTCCAAAAGAGAATCAAGCGTGTGTCCAGGGGCATAAACGCAGCAGTGATAGGATTGGAGAGGTTCGGTGAGCAAATGAAGACCCTTTGAAGTCATATTGCATGGTACCCATTACACGGGTCTCAACTCTCCAGGTTTAAGGTATTCTTCCTTTAGCTAAAACATGCATGTGGAACCCAGAGTATGATCAACCGTGTGATCGGGAGACGTGTTCAAGTATGTCTCAGTTTTCGTTTCCTGGTACTCGGGTGCAACATTCCAGACGCTTTACTAACACTCTTCCGACTTGGAGAGTCAGCGCCTTTAACCTCCTGTTTGGCCTAGTTTGCAATTTCTGTGGAAGATGAACAGGAATAGGGAGAACCAATGAGATACTACCTGGAGGTGTCTGGACGGGCAATCTTAACTCTCATTTTCCACCAGGAAGAGGAAATAACCAAAGGCTCAGCGTGCCGTGCCGGAACCAGATTAGGGCCTGAAGCCATCCTGCGGTGTTGCGGCCAGCTCAAAAGAAAGCGAGTTGAAGAAAGGAGCTCAGGGGCACTATAATTCACAAACCTGCAGAGTTATAAATGACAGCTATCGTCCAAAAATATACTGAAGTAAGGCTGCCAAGAGGACTTGAAAGCGGGGCAGAATTGCAGGAAACCGATTTCAGGAGGTAGACTGGAATTGCATTTCAAGCATAGGAAAAGAGGCAGAACGTACACACTGATGCACTTGGCCAAAAAGGGCGTATGCGTTTTTTCCTGAATATATTCAGGAAAAAACGCATACGCCCTTTTTGGCCAACCAAGCAAGCCTCCAAATGAAATCTGCACTACAATGAAGTCTCACTTCCCCCCGGTCAAAAGGGCCATCTGAAAAAAGTGTAAAATCCAGAAAGGCAGGACAGGCCATGGAGAACTGGGAGCCTTGTTATGCTGATGGGCGGGATGTAAATTGCCAACAGACACTCGGGAGAAGTGTATGGTGTTTCCTGAAACATCTAAAAAACAAAGCAACAGAGCCTAGGGCACTTCCACTTATGGTCCTATAGCTTAGGGAAATTAAAATCAAAAAGACACAGCCACCCCAAAGTTTGGGACGCCTCTGTTTACAAGAACCTCGTTTACAATACAAGTTCAACATCGCAGAGAGTGAAAAATGGATAAAGAAGTTGTGGTATTTACTTACAAAGCAATATCACTCAGCAATGAAATCTATGTCATCAGGCCCTTAGCAGCACAATGAGTGGATTCAGGTATGATGATTCTAACTGAAATAAGTCACACAGAAAAAGAAACATCATAAGATATCTGTAATACACGGAATGTAAACTTGGCTACACAGGAACTGAATTACAGAACAGAACAGGGTCTCAAATTTAGAAAACCAACTTATGCTTGCTTAAGGGGAAAGGGGAGTTGGGGTGCTGCATAAAACCAGAGATTGAAATGAGCACAGATAAAGTTCCTTCAGCCAAATATGGAATAGACAAGAGCTACTCCTTGCTCAATGAAATGGATTCAACACCGCATATTAAACGCCTAAGAATGTACCTCACTAGTAAGTATCTTAAAACCTATGGATTGCTATGTCTCCGAAAGAGAATCAAGCATGTGTACAGGGGCATAAACGCAGCAGTGATAGGATTGGAGAGGTTCGGTGAGCAAATGAAGACCCTTTGAAGTCATATTGCATGGTTCCCATTCCACGGGTTTCAACTACCCAGGTTTAAGGTATTCTTCCTTCAGCTAAAACATGCATGTGGAACCTAGAGTATGATCAACCATGTGATCGGGAGACGTGTTCAAATATGTCTCAGTTTTCGTACCCTGGTACTCGGGTGCAACATTCCAGATGCTTTACTAACACTCTCCCGACTTGGAGAGTCAGTCCCTTTAACCTCCTGTTTGACCCAGTTTGCAATTTGTGCGGAAGATGAACAGGAATAGCGAGAACCAATAAGAAACTAGCTGGAGGTGTCTGGACGGGCAAATTTAACTCTCATTTCCCACCGGGAAGAAGAATTAACCAAAGGCTCAGCGTGCCGTGCCGGAACCAGATTAGGGCCTGAAGCCATCCTGCGCTGTTGCGGCCAGCTCACAAGAAAGCGAGTTGAAGAAAGGAGCTCAGGGGCACTGTAATTCACAAACCTGCAGAGTTATAAATGACAGCTATCGTCCAAAAATATACTGAAGTAAGGCTGCCAAGAGGACTTGAAAGCGGGGCAGAATTGCAGGAAACCGATTTCAGGAGGTAGACTGGAAATGCATTGAAAGCATAGGAAAAGAGGCAGAACGTCCACAATGATGCACTTGGCCAAAAAGGGCGTATGCGTTTTTTCCTGAATATATTCAGGAAAAAACGCATACGCCCTTTTTGGCCAACCAAGCAAGCTTGCAAAGGAAATCTGCACTACAATGAAGTCTCACTTCCCCCCGGTCAAAAGGGCCATCTGAAAAAAGTGTAAAATCCAGAAAGGCAGGACAGGCCATGGAGAACTGGGAGCCTTGTTATGCTGATGGGCGGGATGTAAATTGCCAACAGACACTGGGGAGAAGTGTATGGTGTTTCCTGAAACATCTAAAAAACAAAGCAACAGAGCCTAGGGCACTTCCACTTATGGTCCTATAGCTTAGGGAAATTAAAATCAAAAAGACACAGCCACCCCAAAGTTTGGGACGCCTCTGTTTACAAGAAACTCGTTTACAGTACAAGTTCAACATCGCAGAAAGTGAAAAATGGATAAAGAAGTTGTGGTATTTACTTACAAAGCAATATCACTCAGCAATGAAATCTATGTCATCAGGCCCTTAGCAGCACCATGAGTGGATTCAGGTATGATGATTCTAACTGCAATAAGTCACACAGAAAAAGAAACATCATAAGATATCAGTAATACACGGAATGTAAACTTGGCTACACAGTAACTGAATTACAGAACAGAACAGGGTCTCAAATTTAGAAAACCAACTTATGCTTGCTTAAGGGTAAATGTGAGTTGGGGTGCTGCATAAAACCAGAGATTGAAATGAGCACAGATAAAGTTCCTTAAGCCAAATATGGAATAGACAAGAGCTACTCCTTGCTCAACGAAATGGACTCAACACCGCATATTAAACGCCTAAGAATGTACCTGACTAGTAAGTATCTTAAAACCTATGGATTGCTATGTCTCTGAAAGAGAATCAAACATGTGTACAGGGGCATAAACGCAGCAGTGATAGTCTTGCAGAGGTACAGTGAACAAATGAAGACCCTTTGAAGTCATATTGCATGGTACCCATTACACGGGTCTCAACTCTCCAGGTTTAAGATATTCTTCCTTCAGCTAAAACATGCATGTGGAACCCAGAGTATGATCAACCATGTGATCGGGAGACGTGTTCAAATATGTCTCAGTTTTCCTCCCCTGGTACTCGGGTGCAACATTCCAGACGCTTTACTAACACTCTCCCCTCTTGGAGAGTCAGCGCCTTTAACCTCCTGTTTGGTCCAGTTTGCAATTTCTGCGGAAGTTGAACAGGAATAGGGAGAACCAATGAGAGACTAGCTGAACGTGTCTGGACGGGCAAATTTAACTCTCATTTCCCACCAGGAAAAGGAAATAACCAAAGGCTCAGCGTGCCGTGCCGGAACCAGATTAGGGCCTGAAGCCATCCTGCGGTGTTGCGGCCAGGTCACAAGAAAGCGAGTTGAAGAAAGGAGCTCAGGGGCACTGTAATTCACAAACCTGCAGAGTTATAAATGACAGCTATCGTCCAAAAATAGACTGAAGTAAGGCTGCCAAGAGGACTTGAAAGCGGGGCAGAATTGCAGGAAACCGATTTCAGGAGGTAGACTGGAATTGCATTCAAAGCATAGGAAAACAGGCAGAACGTCCACAATGATGCACTTGGCCAAAAAGGGCATATGCGTTTTTTCCTGAATATATTCAGGAAAAAACGCATACGCCCTTTTTGGCCAACCAAGCAAGCTTGCAAAGGAAATCTGCACTACAATGAAGTCTCACTTCCCCCCGGTCAAAAGGGCCATCTGAAAAAAGTGTAAAATCCAGAAAGGCAGGACAGGCCATGGAGAACTGGGAGCCTTGTTATGCTGATGGGCGGGATGTACATTGCCAACAGACACTCCGGAGAAGTGTATGGTGTTTCCTGAAACATCTAAAAAACAAAGCAACAGAGCCTAGGGCACTTCCACTTATGGTCCTATAGCTTAGGGATATTAAAATCAAAAAGACACAGCCACCCCAAAGTTTGGGACGCCTCTGTTTACAAGAACCTCGTTTACCGTACAAGTTCAATATCACAGAAAGTGAAAAATGGATAAAGAACTTGTGGTACTTACGTACAATGCAGTATCACTCAGCAATGAAATCTATGTCATCAGGCCCGTAGCAGCATGATGAGTGGATTCAGGTACGATGATTCTAACTGAAATAAGTCACACAGAAAAAGAAACATCATAAGGTATCACTAATACACAGAATGTAAACTTGCCTACACAGGAACTGAATTCCAAAACAGAACAGGGTCTCAAATTGAGAAAACCAACTTATGCTTGCTTAAGGGGAAAGGTGAGTTGGGGTGCTGCATAAAACCAGAGATTGAAATGAGCACAGATAAAGTTCCTTAAGCCAAATATGGAATAGACAAGAGCTACTCCTTGCTCAACGAAATGGACTCAACACCCCTATTAAACGCCTAAGAATGTACCTGAGTAGTAAGTATCTTAAAACCTATGGATTGCTATGTCTCCGAAAGAGAATCAAGCATGTGTACAGGGCCATAAACACAGCAGTGATAGGATTGGAGAGGTTCAGTGAGCAAATGAAGACCCTTTGAAGTCATATTGCATGGTACCCATTCCACGGGTTTCAACTACCCAGGTTTAAGGTATTCTTCCTTCAGATAAAACATGCATGTGGAACCTAGAGTATGATCAACCATGTGATCGGGAGACGTGTTCAAATATGTCTCAGTTTTCGTACCCTGGTACTGGGTGCAACATTCCAGACGCGTTACTAACACTCTCCCGTCTTGGAGAGTCAGTCCCTTTAACCTCTTGTTTGGCCCAGTTTGCAATTTCTGCGGAAGATGAACAGGAATAGCGAGAACCAATGAGAGACTAGCTGGAGGTGTCTCGGCGGGCAAATTTACCTCTCATTTCCCACCAGGAAGAGGAATTAACCAAAGGCTCATCGTGCCGTGCCGGAACCAGATTAGGGCCTGAAGCCATCCTGCGGTGTGCGGCCAGCTCAAAAGAAAGCGAGGTGAAGAAAGGAGCTCAGGGGCACTGTAATTCACAAACCTGCAGAGTTATAAATGACAGCTATCGTCCAAAAATATACTGAAGTAAGGCTGCCAAGAGGACTTGAAAGCGGGGCAGAATTGCAGGAAACCGATTTCAGGAGGTAGACTGGAATTGCATTGAAAGCATAGGAAAAGAGGCAGAACGTCCACAATGATGCACTTGGCCAAAAAGGGCGTATGCGTTTTTTCCTGAATATATTCAGGAAAAAACGCATACGCCCTTTTTGGCCAACCAAGCAAGCTTGCAAAGGAAATCTGCACTACAATGAAGTCTCACTTCCCCCCAGTCAAAAGGGCCATCTGAAAAAAGTGTAAAATCCAGAAAGGCAGGACAGGCCATGGAGTACTGGGAGCCTTGTTATGCTGAGGGGCGGGATGTAAATTGCCAACATCCACTCCGGAGAAGTGTATGGTGTTTCCTGAAACATCTAAAAAACAAAGCAACAGAGCCTAGGGCACTTCCTCTTATGGTCCTATAGCTTAGGGAAATTAAAATCAAAAAGACACAGCCACCCCAAAGTTTGGGACCCCTCTGTTTACAAGAACCTCGTTTACCGTACAAGTTCAATATCACAGAAAGTGAAAAATGGATAAAGAACTTGTGGTACTTACGAACAATGCAGTATCACTCAGCAATGAAAATTATGTCATCAGGCCCTTAGCAGCACAATGAGTGGATTCAGGTACGATGATTCTAACTGAAATAAGCCACACAGAAAAAGAAACATCATAAGATATCACTAATACGCGGAATGTAAACTTGGCTACACAGGAACTGAATTCCAGAACAGAACAGGGTCTCAAATTTAGACAACCAACTTATGCTTGCTTAAGGGGAAGGGTGAGTTGGGGTGCTGCATAAAACCAGAGATTGAAATGAGCACAGATAAAGTTCCTTAAGCCAAATATGGAATAGACAAGAGCTACTCCTTGCTCAATGAAATGGACTCAACACCCCATATTAAACGCCTAAGAATGTACCTGACTAGTAAGTATCTTAAAACCTATGGATTGCTATGTCGCCAAAACAGAATCAAGCGTGTGTACAGGGGCATAAACGCAGCAGTGATATGATTGGAGAGGTTCGGTGAGCAAATGAAGACCCTTTGAAGTCATATCGCATGGTACCCATTACACGGGTCTCAACTCTCCAGGTTTAAGGTATTCTTCCTTCAGCTAAAACATGCATGTGGAACCCAGAGTATGATCAACCGTGTGAACGGGAGACTTGTTCAGATATGTCTCAGGTTTCCTCCACTGGTACTCGGGTGCAACATTCCAGACGCTTTACTAACCCTCTCCCCACTTGGAGTGTCAGCGTCTTTAACCTCCTGTTTGGCCCAGTTTGCCATTTCTGCGGAAGATGAACAGGAATAGGGAGAACCAATGAGAGACAAGCTGGAGGTGTCTGGACGGGCAAATTTAACTCTCATTTCCCACCAGGAAGAGGAAATAACCAAAGGCTCAGCGTGCCGTGCCGGAAACAGATTAGGGCCTGAAGCCATCCAGCGGTGTTGCGGCCAGCTCAAAAGAAAGCGAGTTGAAGAAAGCAGCTCAGGGGCACTGTAATTCACAAACCTGCAGAGTTATAAATGACAGCTATCGTCCAAAAATATACTGAAGTAAGGCTGCCAAGAGGACTTGAAAGAGGGGCAGAATTGCAGGAAACTGATTTCAGGAGGTAGACTGGAATTGCATTGAAAGCATAGGAAAAGAGGCAGAACGTCCACAGTGATGCACTTGGCCAAAAAGGGCGTATGCGTTTTTTCCGGAATTTATTCAGGAAAAAACGCATACGCCCTTTTTGGCCAACCAAGCAAGCTTGCAAAGGAAATCTGCACTACAATGAAGTCTCACTTCCCCCTGGTCAAAAGGGCCATCTGAAAAAAGTGTAAAATCCAGAAAGGCAGGACAGGCCATGGAGTACTGGGAGCCTTGTTATGCTGAGGGGCGGGATGTAAATTGCCAACATCCACTCCGGAGAAGTGTATGGTGTTTCCTGAAACATCTAAAAAACAAAGCAACAGAGCCTAGGGCACTTCCTCTTATGGTCCTATAGCTTAGGGAAATTAAAATCAAAAAGACACAGCCACCCCAAAGTTTGGGACCCCTCTGTTTACAAGAACCTCGTTTACCGTACAAGTTCAATATCACAGAAAGTGAAAAATGGATAAAGAACTTGTGGTACTTACGAACAATGCAGTATCACTCAGCAATGAAAATTATGTCATCAGGCCCTTAGCAGCACAATGAGTGGATTCAGGTACGATGATTCTAACTGAAATAAGCCACACAGAAAAAGAAACATCATAAGATATCACTAATACGCGGAATGTAAACTTGGCTACACAGGAACTGAATTCCAGAACAGAACAGGGTCTCAAATTTAGACAACCAACTTATGCTTGCTTAAGGGGAAGGGTGAGTTGGGGTGCTGCATAAAACCAGAGATTGAAATGAGCACAGATAAAGTTCCTTAAGCCAAATATGGAATAGACAAGAGCTACTCCTTGCTCAATGAAATGGACTCAACACCCCATATTAAACGCCTAAGAATGTACCTGACTAGTAAGTATCTTAAAACCTATGGATTGCTATGTCGCCAAAACAGAATCAAGCGTGTGTACAGGGGCATAAACGCAGCAGTGATATGATTGGAGAGGTTCGGTGAGCAAATGAAGACCCTTTGAAGTCATATCGCATGGTACCCATTACACGGGTCTCAACTCTCCAGGTTTAAGGTATTCTTCCTTCAGCTAAAACATGCATGTGGAACCCAGAGTATGATCAACCGTGTGAACGGGAGACTTGTTCAGATATGTCTCAGGTTTCCTCCACTGGTACTCGGGTGCAACATTCCAGACGCTTTACTAACCCTCTCCCCACTTGGAGTGTCAGCGTCTTTAACCTCCTGTTTGGCCCAGTTTGCCATTTCTGCGGAAGATGAACAGGAATAGGGAGAACCAATGAGAGACAAGCTGGAGGTGTCTGGACGGGCAAATTTAACTCTCATTTCCCACCAGGAAGAGGAAATAACCAAAGGCTCAGCGTGCCGTGCCGGAAACAGATTAGGGCCTGAAGCCATCCAGCGGTGTTGCGGCCAGCTCAAAAGAAAGCGAGTTGAAGAAAGCAGCTCAGGGGCACTGTAATTCACAAACCTGCAGAGTTATAAATGACAGCTATCGTCCAAAAATATACTGAAGTAAGGCTGCCAAGAGGACTTGAAAGAGGGGCAGAATTGCAGGAAACTGATTTCAGGAGGTAGACTGGAATTGCATTGAAAGCATAGGAAAAGAGGCAGAACGTCCACAGTGATGCACTTGGCCAAAAAGGGCGTATGCGTTTTTTCCGGAATTTATTCAGGAAAAAACGCATACGCCCTTTTAGGCCAACCAAGCAAGCTTGCAAAGGAAATCTGCACTACAATGAAGTCTCACTTCCCCCTGGTCAAAAGGGCCATCTGAAAAAAGTGTAAAATCCAGAAAGGCAGGACAGGTCATGGAGAACTGGGAGCCTTGTTATACTGATGGGCGGGATGTAAATTGCCAACAGACACTCGGGAGAAGTGTATGGTGTTTCCTGAAACATCTAAAAAACAAAGCAACAGAGCCTAGGGCACTTCCTCTTATGGTCCTATAGCTTAGGGAAATTAAAATCAAAAAGACACAGCCACCCCAAAGTTTGGAACGGCTCTGTTTACAAGAACCTCGTTTACAGTACAAGTTCAACATCGCAGAAAGTGAAAAATGGATAAAGAACTTGTGGTATTTACTTACAAAGCAATATCACTCAGCAATGAAATCTATGTCATCAGGCCCGTAGCAGCACAATGAGTGGATTCAGGTATGATGATTCTAACTGAAATAAGTCACACAGAAAAAGAAACATCATAAGATATCAGTAATACACGGAATGTAAACTTGGCTACACAGGAACTGAATTACAGAACAGAACAGGGTCTCAAATTTAGAAAACCAACTTATGCTTGCTTAAGGGGAAAGGTGAGTTGGGGAGCTGCATAAAACCAGAGATTGAAATGAGCACAGATAAATTTCCTTAAGCCAAATATGGAATAGACAAGAGGTACTCCTTGCTCAACGAAATGGACTCAACACCGCATGTTAAACGCCTAAGAATGTACCTGACTAGTAAGTATCTTAAAACCTATGGATTGCTATGTCTCCGAAAGAGAATCAAGAATGTGTACAGGGGTATAAATGCAGCAGTGATAGGATTGGAGAGGTTCGGTGAGCATGAAGACCCTTTGAAGTCATATTGCATGGTACCCATTCCACGGGTTTCAACTACCCAGGTTTAAGGTATTCTTCCTTCAGCTAAAACATGCATGTGGAACCCAGAGTATGATCAACCGTGTGAACGGGAGACTTGTTCAGATATGTCTCAGGTTTCCTCCACTGGTACTCGGGTGCAACATTCCAGACGCTTTACTAACCCTCTCCCCACTTGGAGTGTCAGCGTCTTTAACCTCCTGTTTGGCCCAGTTTGCCATTTCTGCGGAAGATGAACAGGAATAGGGAGAACCAATGAGAGACAAGCTGGAGGTGTCTGGACGGGCAAATTTAACTCTCATTTCCCACCAGGAAGAGGAAATAACCAAAGGCTCAGCGTGCCGTGCCGGAAACAGATTAGGGCCTGAAGCCATCCAGCGGTGTTGCGGCCAGCTCAAAAGAAAGCGAGTTGAAGAAAGCAGCTCAGGGGCACTGTAATTCACAAACCTGCAGAGTTATAAATGACAGCTATCGTCCAAAAATATAGTGAAGTAAGGCTGCCAAGAGGACTTGAAAGCAGGGCAGAATTGCAGGAAACCGATTTCAGGAGGTAGACTGGAATTGCATTGAAAGCATAGGAAAAGAGGCAGAACGTCCACAGTGATGCACTTGGCCAAAAAGGGCGTATGCGTTTTTTCCGGAATTTATTCAGGAAAAAACGCATACGCCCTTTTTGGCCAACCAAGCAAGCTTGCAAAGGAAATCTGCACTACAATGAAGTCTCACTTCCCCCTGGTCAAAAGGGCCATCTGAAAAAAGTGTAAAATCCAGAAAGGCAGGACAGGCCATGGAGAACTGGGAGCCTTGTTATACTGATGGGCGGGATGTAAATTGCCAACAGACACTCGGGAGAAATGTATGGTGTTTCCTGAAACATCTAAAAAACAAAGCAACAGAGCCTAGGGCACTTCCTCTTATGGTCCTATAGCTTAGGGAAATTAAAATCAAAAAGACACAGCCACCCCAAAGTTTGGAACGGCTCTGTTTACAAGAACCTCGTTTACAGTACAAGTTCAACATCGCAGAAAGTGAAAAATGGATAAAGAACTTGTGGTATTTACTTACAAAGCAATATCACTCAGCAATGAAATCTATGTCATCAGGCCCTTAGCAGCACAATGAGTGGATTCAGGTATGATGATTCTAACTGAAATAAGTCACACAGAAAAAGAAACATCATAAGATATCAGTAATACACGGAATGTAAACTTGGCTACACAGGAACTGAATTACAGAACAGAACAGGGTCTCAAATTTAGAAAACCAACTTATGCTTGCTTAAGGGGAAAGGTGAGTTGGGGAGCTGCATAAAACCAGAGATTGAAATGAGCACAGATAAATTTCCTTAAGCCAAATATGGAATAGACAAGAGCTACTCCTTGCTCAACGAAATGGACTCAACACCGCATGTTAAACGCCTAAGAATGTACCTGACTAGTAAGTATCTTAAAACCTATGGATTGCTATGTCTCCGAAAGAGAATCAAGAATGTGTACAGGGGTATAAACGCAGCAGTGATAGGATTGGAGAGGTTCGGTGAGCATGAAGACCCTTTGAAGTCATATTGCATGGTACCCATTCCACGGGTTTCAACTACCCAGGTTTAAGGTATTCTTCCTTCAGCTAAAACATGCATGTGGAACCTAGAGTATGATCAACCATGTGATCGGGAGACGTGTTCAAATATGTCTCAGTTTTCGTACCTTGGTACTCGGGTGCAACATTCCAGACGCTTTACTAACACTCTCCCCAATTGGAGAGTTAGCGCCTTTAACCTCCTGTTTGGCCCAGTTTGCAATTTCTGCAGAAGATGAACAGGAATAGGGAGAACCAATGAGAGACTAGCTGGAGGTGTCTGGACGGGCAAATTTAACTCTCATTTCCCACCAGGAAGAGGAAATAACCAAAGGCTCAGCGTGCCGTGCCGGAACCAGATTTGGGCCTGAAGCCATCCTGCGCTGTTGCGGCCAGCTCAAAAGAAAGCGAGTTGAAGAAAGGAGCTCAGGGGCACTGTAATTCACAAACCTGCAGAGTTATAAATGACAGCTATCGTCCAAAAATATACTGAAGTAAGGCTGCCAAGAGGACTTGAAAGCGGGGCAGAATTACAGGAAACCGATTTCAGGAGGTAGACTGGAATTGCATTGAAAGCATAGGAAAAGAGGCAGAACGTCCACACTGATGCACTTGGCCAAAAAGGGCGTATGCGTTTTTTCCTGAATATATTCAGGAAAAAACGCATACGCCCTTTTTGGCCAACCAAGCAAGCTTGCAAAGGAAATCTGCACTACAATGAAGTCTCACTTCCCCCCGGTCAAAAGGGCCATCTGAAAAAAGTGTAAAATCCAGAAAGGCAGGACAGGCCATGGAGAACTGGGAGCCTTGTTATGCTGATGGGCCGGATGTAAATTGCCAACAGACACTCGGGAGAAGTGTACGCTGTTTCCTGAAACATCTAAAAAACAAAGCAACAGAGCCTAGGGCACTTCCACTTATGGTCTTTTAGCTTAGGGAAATTAAAATCAAAAAGACACAGCCACCCCAAAGTTTGGAACAGCTCTGTTTACAGGAACCTCGTTTACAGTACAAGTTCAAAATCGCAGAAAGTGAAAAATGGATAAAGAAGTTGTGGTATTTACTTACAAAGCAATATCACTCAGCAATGAAATCTATGTCATCAGGCCCTTAGCAGCACAATGAGTGGATTCAGGTATGATGATTCTAACTGCAATAAGTCACACAGAAAAAGAAACATCATAAGATATCAGTAATACACGGAATGTAAACTTGGCTACACAGGAACTGAATTACAGAACAGAACAGGGTCTCAAATTTAGAAAACCAACTTATGCTTGCTTAAGGGGAAAGGTGAGTTGGGTTGCTGCATAAAACCAGAGATTGAAATGAGCACAGATAAAGTTCCTTAAGCCAAATATGGAATAGACAAGAGCTACTCCTTGCTCAACGAAATGGACTCAACACCGCATATTAAACGCCTAAGAATGTACCTGACTAGTAAGTATCTTAAAACCTATGGATTGCTATGTCTCCGAAAGAGAATCAAGCATGTGTACAGGGGCATAAACGCAGCAGTGATAGGACTGGAGAGGTTCGGTGAGCAAATGAAGACCCTTTGAAGTTATATTGCATGGTACCCATTCCACGGGTTTCAACTACCCAGGTTTAAGGTATTCTTCCTTCAGCTAAAACATGCATGTGGAACCTAGAGTATGATCAACCATGTGATCGGGAGACGTGTTCAAATATGTCTCAGTTTTCGTACCCTGGTACTCGGGTGCAACATTCCAGACGCTTTACTAACACTCTCCCGACTTGGAGAGTCAGTCCCTTTAACCTCCTGTTTGGCCCAGTTTGCAATTTCTGCGGAAGATGAACAGGAATAGCGAGAACCAATGAGAGACTAGCTGGAGGTGTCTGGACGGGCAAATTTAACTATCATTTCCCACCAGGAAGAGGAATTAACCAAAGGCTCAGCGTGCCGTGCCGGAACCAGATTAGGGCCTGAAGCCATCCTGCGGTTTGCGGCCAGCTCACAAGAAAGCGAGTTGAAGAAAGGAGCTCAGGGGCACTGTAATTCACAAACCTGCAGAGTTATAAATGACAGCTATCGTCCAAAAATATACTGAAGTAAGGCTGCCAAGAGGACTTGAAAGCGGGCCAGAATTGCAGGAAACCGATTTCAGGAGGTAGACAGGAATTGCATTGAAAGCATAGGAAAAGAGGCAGAACGTCCACAGTGATGCACTTGGCCAAAAAGGGCGTATGCGTTTTTCCCTGAATATATTCAGGGAAAATCGCATACGCCCTTTTTGGCCAACCAAGCAAACTTGCAAAGGAAATCTGCACTACAATGAAGTCTCACTTCCCACCGGTCAAAAGGGCCATCTGAAAAAAGTGTAAAATCCAGAAAGGCAGGACAGGCCATGGAGAACTGGGAGCCTTGTTATGCTGATGGGCGGGATGTAAATTGCCAACAGACACTCGGGAGAAGTGTATGGTGTTTCCTGAAACATCTAAAAAACAAAGCAACAGAGCCTAGGGCACTTCCACTTATGGTCCTATAGCTTAGGGAAATTAAAATCAAAAAGACACAGCAACCCCAAAATTTGGGACGGCTCTGTTTACAGAAATCTCTTATACGGCACAAGTTAAATATCCCAGAGAGCAAATAATGGATAAAGAAGTTGCGGTACTTATGTACAACAGAATACCACTCAGCAATGAAATCTATGTCACCAGGCCCGTACCAGCATAATGAGTGGATTGAGGCACGATGATTCTAAGTGAAATAAATCACACAGAAAAAGAAACATCATAAGGTATCACTAATGCACAGAATGTTAACTTGGCTACACATGAACTGAATTACAAAACAGAACAGGGTCTCAAGTTTAGAAAACCAACTTATGCCTGCTTAAGGGGCAAGGTGAGTTGGGGTGCTGCATAAAATCAGAGTTTGAAATTAGCACAGATACCGTTCCATAAGCCAAATATGTAATAGACAAGACCTACCCCTTGCTCAACGAAATGAATTCAACAATGAGGTATCACCTCACACCTGGTAGAATAGGCATCATAGAAAAACTACAAACAAAAAATGCTGGAAAGGGTGTGGAGAAAAGGAACCCTCTTTCACTATTGTTGGGAATATAAATTGATACAGTCATTATAGAGAACAATATGGAATTTCTTAAGAAACTAACAATAGAATTACCATATGATACAGCAATCCCAGTACTGGACATATACCCAGACAAAACCATAAATCAAAAAGAGTCATTCACCGCAATGTTCATTGCATCACTATTTACAATATCGAGGTAATGGAAGCAACCTAAATGCCCACAGACAGACGAATGCATAAAGCTGTGGTACATATATAAAATGGAATATTACTAAGCCATGAAAAGGAATGAAATTGGGTCATTTGTAGAGACGTCGATGGATCTAGAGACTGTCATACAGAGTGAAGTAAGTCAGAAAGAGAAAAACAAATCTTGTATATTCATGCATATATGTGGAGCCTAGAAAAACTGTACAGATTAACCATTTTGCAAGGCATAAATAGAGCAACAGATGTAGACAACAAACGTATGGACAACAAGGGGGGAAAGCTGTTGGGGGGGTGGTGGTGGGAGGAGTTGAGAGACTGGGATTGGCATGTATACATTTATATGTGTAAAATAGATAACCAATAAGAACCTGCTGTATAAAAATATAAAATAAAATTCAAAATTAAAAAGAAAATTTAAAAAATAAAACAGAAAAAACAATTATTCCCTGCACATACATGTATTCATATGAATAAATTATTTCCATGCTTATATCTGTAAATACAAAAAAGAGGAATAAAATCTACCTTGAACCAAAAACGAAAAAGAGAAAAAAAACACAGAACCCACCAGTTACACAGAGGAAAACCGTATCAGGGCACTTGCTCCAGTTGTAAACAATTCTGAAGTTGGTCAGTGGTGGGGAATCGTCTCCCATTCAGCCAGCAGCCCCCACGCAACAAGCATCCTCATTGCAAAGCTGGGGCACCGTGCCGAGGCATCTGTGAGTAAACGTGAGCTGAGCCCCAGGCCAGTTGCTGCTGAACTATTCCCACCCGTCCCAGGTAAAACACCTGAATATATACAAGGACTTGAAAGCCTAGAGGAAGGGCCATAGAGCCACACGAGTGACAGCATGCCGGCCGACTTGGTGCCTGCAGGCCAGCCAGGATGGTCCTGGCCCTGGGTGCTCTTCTGGAAGATTTCCATTTCCCTGCCTGAGATACCCGTCCTGTCCCTGCCCCCACTGCTTTTTTCCTTCCTCACCTCTGCCCAGGGAGAAATTCCAGCAGCAGGTATGGGTGACACATCCTCCTCTTTAGCAGGTGGCAGCCTGGCAACTGCTGCAGAAAGTTCAGCAGAGCCCCACTCACACTGGGCCACCCACAAAGCCGTGGCCTCTCACTCCCTCCCACCAGCCCAGCCCCGAGACTGCTGACAGGGCAGAGAAAATGGCGTCAGGCACGGCTGCAGGGGCTCTTGCTGCCTGGAGTGGTATTTATATTGATCTCAACCCAGGCACACCTGGGGAGGGCTGGCCGGCACGGTAAGGCTGCCCAGGTCAGCCAATCATCACCCCTCAGGGGCTCACAGTTGCAGAAAATGGAACTTGCTGAACCGGCCAGGTCCAAGGAACAGGTGTGGGCTCCTGAGAGTCAGGATAGACAAGGGGCTGCAGCTTTGGCTTGTTTTCTAATCATTTTATCTGGCCCATGAGTGGGAGACAACTTCAAGAAAACCCTCTCCTAATGAGAGGAACCCAGGAGTCAGGGAGAGGAGGGGTGGGTGGTGGTTGGAGACAGAGGCCTGGTGCCCCGGGTGCAGTGGAAGTCTCTGGAAGACCAGGTGGAGGGAGGCCTCACGGAGTGATGCCCAGGGTCACAGACCTGTCGCAGCTGCTGTTTGTTAGTTCAAGTCCTGCTCTGAGGTGCTCTGTGTCAGCTCTGAGCGACAGGTGAGCTGGGGGTGCTCTGCAATGAGGGCTATGTGCACGGTTCCTGTGTGCCCAGCCCTGCCACGGTACCTGCAAGGGTAGCTCTGTATCCTGGGAGGGGCCTGACCACGAGAGCCCCGTGGGCTGGGGTGGGGGTGGGGTACCTGCCCAGGTGAGCTCCATATTCTGGGATTGGTCTGACCACGAGAGCCCCATGGGCTGCTGGGGACCTGGTAAAGGATGTCAGGACAGTCAGTGAAGCCACTGAGGATATACCTCCAGTTGCTCCTAATTCCTACACCCTGCTGGTCATTCTACCAACCACCAGGACATGGTATTCTGTATTAGTCTTCAATGATGTCTTCTTTTGTATTCCATTAGTCCCAGAGTCACAAGAAATTTTGGCTTGTGAGTGGCAGGACTCAACATACAACTAAAACAATACTTCCGGGCCGTTCGGCCCCAAGGGTGCAAAAATTCCCACACCATCTTTGGGGAAAGCTTAGCTAAAGACCTAAAAGTTCTACCTCTGGAAAAGGAAACCCTCCTTCAATATGCAGACGACATTCTGATCACCAGCCCTACTAAGGAGGCCTCTGAACTACCAAGCCAATAAAGGATAGAAGTTGTCCAAGAAAAAGCTCAAATATCACAGACTGCAGTGACCTGCCTGGGCTTCATTCTCACAGAAGGTCAGAGAAGCCCATCCCAGGAAAGGGAAGAAACCATTTTCAGCCTTACCCCTTTCTAAAACTAGAAGACAGCTTAGGGGTTCCTGGGGAGGCCAGGGTTTGCTGCTTCTGGATCCCTAACTACAGTCTACTAGCTGGGCCTCTATATGAAACACTGAAAGGAAAAGATGATGATCCTTTTGAATAGAATCCAGAAGTGGCCTTTCAAGAATGGAAAGAGCAGTCAATTCAGACCCTTGCCCTGGAACTCCCTAATTTAGCTAAACCCTTTGACCTTTACATTCCCAGTGAAAGGTGAATCGCCATTGGAGAATTAGTGCAAAAACTGGGACCACTTGAAATGGAACAATGCAAGAATGCCATCCAGGTAGGATAAACTACGGTCACCAAGGGGCTTGGCCCACTGCCACATCTGGCCAAGATACTGGTGGTATCTAAAAACCTGGAAATCAGCAGCCCAAAAGGCCACCTCCCTCCTAAGGGAAAAGGACCCCACGTGGTGATCCTAACCACCAACCATGCCCTGAAGTTGCAGGGTTCGCTCCGTGGGCACACCGACCTTGAGTGAGGAGGCCCTCCAACTCCAACATCCAGAGAGATAACCGGGGGCAACAGGGCACCATGACGACTCGTGTGAACATCACTTGACCTGGAGTTTCTCTCATAAAACAACAAGAGTGTGTCCCAAAAGAGTAGACTACTGCTTGCAGGACTTACTGCACCCAGAGGGGAGCTAATAATCTTGGCGGGGGAACCGTATATCACACTGTCACCATAGAAAAGCCTACAGACACCGTGATGATGGTGGCCAATAAGACCGGCTGGACTCCTGTTTACTTCAAAAGGCTGTTGACTCAGTGGCCATCATGGTCCTTGATCACCACTGACCCTGGACTGTCTGGGAGTTGAGCGGGCAGGGCTCTGACACCTGGTGCTGTTTGTACGTTAATTCAGGGGCCTAATTGAAGAAAGCGCAGACTACTGGTCAGAGCATCTAGGCTGGCAGAAATGGTCAGCCTAAGGTGGCCGAACAAATGTGGGGCGGGGTGAAACCGGCCCCCACAGCGTCTCTGCACATCTCTTTCCTGGACCCTTAAAGGTCATTAGAATCTAGAACACTTCCAATGCTGGTGCTCAGGTGGACGAGCAGGGAGGCAGGGGTCCTGGGGACAATCAACGTCACCGGGAGGCTGCTGGGGAGAAGCTCTGACCCTCGCCCCAGGGTATGAGGGCTCCCAACTCAGCACTCGGCAGTTACAGAAGAAGGGTCTGCACCCTCAGCACTCCAAGAATGAGGAACGGGACAAAAGGCAGAGGAGGGGTTTGTCCCCAGCAAAGCCCATTAAAAATCCCTGGGAGATAAAAATAGAATCTGGGCAATAAAGTCAAGTCTAACCTTTTTTATCCTTTGTGCTTTGTCTAATTTCACGTGCTCCTAGGGTCCCGCATGCAGAGGTTCCACACCCGGCACTTCAGACCAGATTTCCTAGTGCAGAATGGCTGGGTCGACACCTCAGCTCCTGGGGCCCAGTGCAGACTCCACGATATAGAGCCTGAGCTACAGCCAACCCGGCCCTCGAGAGCTCCGCCGCCTCCCTCCCTCCCACTGACTCTGACAGGATCTCTACACAGCAGCCCAGCCCACAGCCCACGGGGTAGTGCATGCTCTCACCTCTCCATTCTCTGATCAAAATATAAAGTTTCCTTTGCTTGTGAACCAAACTCAGTCTCGATCTGTTGGCCCCAATGACACTGGGCAGGGGGACACTTGTTGGGGTCCACTCTGGAGGATCAGTAACAGAAATTGAGACTATTGTAACCTCAATGAACAGATGTGTGAGCCAAACTGTAGTTAACATAGAACAGTGTATAAGGCTCGGGTAAAATAAGATGTTTCTAACACTTCCATTTGATATTTCCATCACTTTATTATAAGCAAGTTCAGTGAAAAGGTTTGTCTTATTTGTCAGGTCAATATTAGAGAAATGAAGTGATTTCTTTCCAAGGATGTACATCTAATAATCTTGGTTAAACCTTCAATCTTGTTTTAAATGCTTTTCCATTGAAAATGATACCTCTCTTTCAGCTCCCCCATTTCTGAGAAGTATAAAATCTTATAATTTATTATTACCAAAGGGGAAAGGTGGGAGGAGGGATAAATTAACAGTTTGGGATTAACACATACACACTGCTATGTATAAAATAGATCATCAACAAGGAACTACTGTATAGCACAGGGAACTACACTCAACATTTTGCAATAACCTATAAGGGGAAATAATCTGAAAAAGAATAGATATTTTTATTGACATCATCTATCAATGACAGTTAAAGTGTAACCTAAGGGAAGCTGGTGGTGAGTGCTTCTGACCCTGAAGACTTCAATCATCTAAAGTTTGGACTCTGCCTACTTCCCAAGGCCCTTAATGAACATATGTGTAGCCGTAGCTTAAAAACTTCCCCAGTTTGGGTTTCGGGGAGACACTGATTTTGAAAAAGCCCTGGTGTTCTCCTTACATGAATGGGACTCTTCCTACTGCTAAAACATGTCTGTCACACCCAGAGGATGGTATACCGTCTGATCGGGAAGAGTTTGGAAAAGGCATCTCGTCTCCTCATCTCCTGGTGCTCGGGTTCACCCCTCCAGCGTCTTTACTAACAGTCTCCCCACTTGGAGATGTCAGCACTGTCAACATCCTGTTGCATACAGTTTGGAATTTGTCCAGAGGATGAAGCGGAAGGATGAGGAACAATGAGAGACAAGTCCTAGGTGTTCAGACAGGCACATGTCACTCTAATTTCCAATCAGGAAGACGAATTGACCAAAGGCTAGGGTGCCCATGGAAACAGTATAGGGCTTGAGGAAATCCCGCTGCTTTGTGGCCAGTTCCCATAAACACAAGTTGAACAATGGAACTCAGGGGCAGTAAAATTCACAAAACTGCAGAGTTGAAAATATCCATCACTGAAAAATGTCTTGAGGAAAGTCAGAGAAAAGGACTTGTAAGCAAGGGAGAATGGCAGGAAAGGGATTTGAGGAGGTAGAAAGGACTCGCCATTAAGCACAAGAAAAGGAGCTGAACATTGCCAACATTGCAGTTGGCCAAAAAGGGTGTATACGATTTTTTCTGTATATATTCAAGAAAAGGGCATACACTTTTTTAGCCAACCAAACAGGTGGGCACTGGAAGTCAATACTACAAAAGATATCACTTCGCATCAGTCAGAAGAGCCATCCTCATAAAGCGTAAACAACAGAAATGCAGGACAGGGCAACGAGAAGAGGGAGCCCTGTGAGACTTATAGTGGAAATGTATATTGCCAACGGCCATTCTGGAGAAGTGTATTGTGTTTACTAAAGCATCTAAAAAATGAGCTACAGAGCATAGGGCACTTGCACTCATGGGCGTATATCTTGGGAAAAACAAAAATCGAGAGGACACAGGCACCCCAATGTTTACCCCCTCTCTGTTTAAAAGATCCTCGACTAGGATATAACTTAAATGTCTCTGGAGGGAAAAAATGGATAGAGATGTGGTACTTAGGTAGAGTGGAATACTATTCAGCCTGGAAATCAATGAAATATGGCCAGTTGTAACAACTCCGGAGGAGTTACGTATGATCATTCTAAGGGACAGAATTCAAAAAGAAAAAGACACATATCATAAGATATCACTTAAAGGTGGAATCCAAAATGGCTACACATGAAATAAATTACAAAACAAAAACATAGTCAAATATGTAGAAAACACGCATAAGGCTGCTAAACGGGAAAGGTGGGGAGGGGTGAGGCATCATCCAGGAGGTTGAAATTAGCAAAGATACCATTCCAAATACCAAACTGATAATCAACAAGGCCTACACGGTAGCTAAAAGAACTGCACTCAGCACACTCAAGTCACCGGAAAAGAATATATACGACTGGTAAGAATCTGAAAAAGAATTTATTGATGTCTCTCTGTACGTGAATCAAGTGGATGTACAGCAGCAAGAAACAGAGCTTTGAAAATCAGCTGTAACCAATATAGTAATAAATTGAAAAAAATAAACGACAGAGAGACAGAGAAAACCTCTTACAACTTTTCCTCAGGGACGGTGATGCAACATGGATTGAACACATCTAGACCCACAGCAGGATGAGACATAAGGCTGGAAACTGTTTGCGCTAAGAGAAATGTGAGGTTGGGTGAGGAAATGCACGCCCTTTAAAGTAATACTACCTGGTACCCATTCAATGGGTCCCAAATCTGCAGGTTCAAGGGATCTTCCTATAGCTAAAACATGCATGGAAAACCCAGAGGACTGTACACCATGTGATCGGGAGATGTGTCTAAAATGCACCTCATTTATCCTCTCCTGGTGCTCCTGTTCACCATTCCAGCCACACTACTTAGAATCTCCCCACTTGGAGAATCAGCACATTTAAGCTTCTGTTTCACACATTTTGCAAATTGTGAGGAGGATGAACGGGAAGAGGGGGAACCAATGAGAGAATAGTTGTAGGGGTTTGGACGGGCACATATCACTCTAATTTCCCATTAAGAATAAGAATTAAAGAAAGACTCAGCCTGCCTCGCCGGAGCCAAAATAGGGCCTGAAGCAATCCTGCAGGTTTGAGGCCAGCTCACAAAAGAACAACTTAAAAAATGGAGCTCAGGGTCACTGTAATTCACAAACCTGCAGAGTTATAAATGAAAACTAACGTCCAAAAATATGTTGAGGTAAGGCAAAGAAGAGGATCTGAATGCAAGACAGAATTGCAAGAAACAGATTTCAAGAGACAGATTGGACTCGTCTTTAACGCACATGAAAAGCGGCAGAATTTCGACAATGATGCAGTTGGCCCAAAAGGGCGTATGCGTTTTTTCCTGATTATATCCAGGAAAAAACGCATAGCACTTTATGGGCAACGAAGCAAGCAAGCAATGCAAATGTGCACAACAAAGAAGTCTCATTTCCCACTGGTCAAAAGGGCCATCCTAAAAAATTGTAAAAACCAGAAATGCAGGACAGGCCATGGAGAACAGGGAGCCTTTATACGCTGATGGGCAGTGTGTGAACTGCCGAGAGCCACTCTGGAGAAGTGTATGGTGGTTCCTAAATCATCTAAAAAACAGAGCTACAGAGCATAGGACACTTCCAATCATGGGAGTATATCTAGGGAAGTCTAAAAATCAACGAGACACAAGCACACCACAGTTTAGGGCTACTCTGTTTACAAGAACCTCAACTTCAGTACACCTTAAATATCCCAGGAAAGAGAACAATGGATAAAGAAGATGTGGTACTTATGTACAATGGAATATCTCTTCACCATGAAATCAATGTAATAAGGCTAGTAGAAGGATAAAGAGTGGATTTAGGTCCGATAATACTACTTGAAATAAGTCAAACAGAAAAAGAAACATATCATAAGGTATCACTTATAGAGGGAGGGTAAATATGGCTGCACAAGAAATGAATTACAGAACAGAACAGTGTCTCACATTTAGAAAACACACTTATGTCAGCTTAAGGGGAAAGGAGAGGTGGGGTGATGCATAAAACCAGAGTTTGAAATTAGCACAGATACCGTTCAATAAACCAAATAGGTATTAGACAAGATCTACACCTTGCTCAATGAACTGGCCTCAACACACCCTATACACCGCAGAGAAATGTATCTGAGTAATAAGAATCTTAAAACCCATGTATTGATATATCTCCATAAGGGAATCAAGTGTGTGCAGAGCGGCACAAACACAGCAGTGAAAATGAGCTAAACCCCATTATAGAAATAAATTTTAAAAACAAAACGCTGAAACAATGAAAGAGAGAAAAATTCTTACAAAATTCGCTCAGGGGCTGTGATGCAACCTGGATTGACCACATATAAACCCACAGCTGGATAAGACATAAGGCTGGACACTTGGGGCTGAGAGGATTGGTGAGCTTTGGTGAGCAACTGCCGAAAGTTTAATGCAATACTTCATGCTACTCAGTCCAAGGGTCCCAACACTCCAGGTTGAAGGGAATCTTCCTACAGCTAAACCATGCTTGGGAAACCCAGCGACTGGTATACCATATGATCGGGAAAGGTTTCTAAAACACACCTCATTTTTCCTCTCCTGGGGCTCCGGATCGACATTCCAGCCGCTTTACTAACAACATCCCCACATGGAGAGTCAATGCCTTTAAGTTCTGGTATCGCACAATCTGCAGTTAGTGCGGAGGATGAATGGGAATAGGGGGAACCAGTGAGAAACTAGCTGTAGCGGTTTCAATGGGCACATGTCACTCTAATTTCACATAAGTAAGAAGAATTAACCAAAGGCACAGCAAGGTGCCCCAGAAGAAGAATACAGCTTCAAGGAATCCTGTGGTTATGGGGCAAGATCACAAAAATAAGAGCTGAAAAATGGAGCTAAGGGCCACTGCAATTCAAAAACCTGCAGAGTTATGAAGGCCAACTATTTTCAAAAAATATATTGAGGTAAGGCTATGAAGAAGCATTGAAAGCAAGGCAGAATTGCAGGAAACAGATTTCAGGAGATACACTGGAATTGCATTGAAAACATATGAAGAGAGTCAGAACCTCGACAATGATACACTTGGCCAAAAAGGGTGTATGTGTTTTTTCCTGAATATAGTCAGGAAAAAACGCATACACACTTTCTGGCCAACCAAGCAAGCTTGCAAAGGAAATCTGCACTACAATGAAGTCTCACTTTCCCCTGGTCAAAAGGGCCATCTGAAAAAAGTGTAAAATCCATAAAGGCACGACAGGCCATGGAGAACTGGGAGCCTTCTAATGCTGATGGGCGGGATGTAAATTGCCAACAGCCACTCTGGAGAAGTGTATGGTGTTTCCTGAAACATCTAAAAAACAAAGCAACAGAGCCTAGGGCACTTCCACTTATGGTCCAATAGTTTAGGGAAATTAAAATCAAAAAGACACAGCCACCCCAAAGTTTGGGATGGCTCTGTTTACAAGAACCTCATATACGGTACAAGTTCAATATCGCAGAAAGTGAAAAATGGATAAAGAAGTTGTGGTACTTACGTACAATGCAATATCACTCAGCAATGAAATCTATGTCATCAGGCCCGTAGCAGCATAATGAGTGGATTAAGTACGATGAATCTAACTGAAATAAGTCACACAGAGAAAGAAACATCATAAGATATCACTAATACACGGAATGTAAACTTGGCTACACAGGAACTGAATTCCAAAACAGAACAGGGTCGCAAATTTAGGAAACTAACTTATGCTTGCTTAAGGGGAAAGGTGAGTTGGGGGGCTGCATAAAACCAGAGATTGAAATGAGCACAGATAAAGTTCCTTCAGCCAAATATGGAATAGACAAGAGCTACTCCTTGCTCAACGAAATGGACTCAACACCCCATATTCAACGCCTAGGAATATACCTGACTAGTAAGAATCATAAAAGCTATGGATTTATATATCTCTGTAAGAGAATCAAGAGTGTGTACAGCGGCATTAAAGCAGTGAAAATCAGCTAAATCCCATATTAAAAATAAATTTCTTAAACAAAACACAATGACAGTGAAATAGAGAGCAATACTTAAGTAATTCATTCAAGGCTTCTGAGGCAACCTGCATTTACCATATCTACACCCAGAGCTGGGTGACACATAAGGCTGGACACTTGGGGCTCATAAGATTGGTGAGGTTCGGTGAGCAAATGCAGACCCTTTGAAGTCATATTGCATGGTACCCATTCCATGGGTCTCAACTCTCCAGGTTTAAGGGATTCTTACTTCAGCTAAAACATGCATGTGGAACCCAGAGTATGATCCACCGTGTGATCGAGAAACGTGTTCAAATGTGTCTCACTTTTCGTTCCCTGGTACTCGGGTGCAACATTCCAGACGCTTTACTAACTCTCTCCCCACTTGGAGAGTCAGCGCCTTTAACCTCCTGTTTGGCCCAGTTTGCAATTTCTGCGGAAGATGAACAGGAATAGGGAGAACCAATGAGAGACTAGCTGGAGGTGTCTGGACGGGCAAATTTAACTCTCATTTCCCACAGGGAAGAGGAATAAACCAAAGGCTCAGCATGCCGTGCCGGAACCAGATTAGGGCCTGAAGCAATACTGCGGTGTTGTGGCCAGCTCACAAGAAAGCGAGTTGAAGAAAGGAGCTCAGGGGCACTGTAATTCACAAACCTGCAGATTTATAAATGACAGCTATCGTCCAAAAATATACTGAAGTAGGGCTGCCAAGAGGACTTGAATGCGGGGCAGAATTGCAGGAAACCGATTTCAGGAGGAATCGGAATTGGATTACATTTAAAACACAGGAAAAGAGGCAGAAGTCGACAATGATGCACTTGGCCAAAAAGGGCGTACGCGTTTTTTCCTGAATATATTCAGGAAAAAACGTGTACGCCCTTTTTGGCCAACCAAGCAAGCTTGCAAAGGAAATCTGCACTACAATGAAGTCTCACTTCTCCCCGGTCAAAAGGGCCATCTGAAAAAAGTGTAAAATCCAGAAAGGCAGGACAGGCCATGGAGAACTGGGAGCCTTGTTATGCTGATGGGCGGGATGTAAATTGCCAACAGACACTCGGGAGAAGTGTATGGTGTTTCCTGAAACATCTAAAAAACAAAGCAACAGAGCCTAGGGCACTTCCACTTATGGTCCTATAGCTTAGGGAAATTAAAATCAAAAAGACACAGCCACCCCAAAGTTTGGGACGGCTCTGTTTACAAGAACCTCGTTTACAGTACAAGTTCAATATCGCAGTAAGCGAAAAATGGATAAAGAAGTTGTGGTACTTACGTACAATGCAATATCACTCAGCCATGAAATCTATGTCATCAGGCCCGGAGCAGCATAATGAGTGGATTCAGGTATGATGATTCTAACTGAAATAAGTCACACAGAAAAAGAAATATCATAAGATATCACTAATACACGGAATGTAAAGTTGGCTACACAGGAACTGGATTACAAAAGAGAACAGGGACTCAAATTTAGAAAACCAACTTATGCTTGCTTTAGGGGAAAGGTGAGTTGGGGTGCTGCATAAAACCAGAGATTGAAATGAGCACAGATGAAGTTCCTTAAGCAAAATGTAATAGACAAGAGCTACTCCCTGCTACACGAAATGGACTCAACACCCCATATTAAACGCCTAAGAATGTAGCTGACTAGTAAGTATCTTAAATCCTATGGATTGCTAAGTCTCTGAAAGAGAATCAAGCGTGTGTACAGGGGCAAAAACGCAGCAGTGATAGGATTGGAGAGGTTCGGTGAGCAAATGAAGACCCTTTGAAGTCATATTTCATGGTACCCATTCCACGAGTCTCAACTCTCCAGGATTAACGGATTCTTCCTTCAGCTAAAAGATGCATGTGGAACCCAGAGTATGATCTAACCTAACCCTTCCCCGAAGCCTTAACCTAACCCGTTCCCAAGTCCTAAACCATACGCTAACACTAACCCATGCCCTCACACGTATGCTCACACTAAACAGTTTTCGTTCCCGCACCTGGACCCTAAACCGTACTCAAACCCTAACCCTAACCCTAGGCCGAACCCTAACCCTAACACTTCCCCGGAGCCTTCCCCTCACCCGTCCCCTAATCCTAACCCGTACGCTAACACAAACCCGTGGCTCACACGTACGAGCCCCCTAAACCATTGGCGTACCCTCACCTGGACCCTAAACCATCCCCGTCCCCTAACCCTAACCCTAGCTCGAACCCTAACCCTAACCCTTCCCCAAAGCCTTCCCCACACCCGTCTCCTAATCCTAACCCGTAGGCTAACAGTAACCCGTGCCCTCACACGTAGGCACCCCCTAAACCATTGACGTACCCTCACCTGGACCCTAAACCGTCCCCGTCCCCTAACCCTAACCCTAGCCCGAACACTAACCCTAACCCTTCCCCAAAGCCTTCCCCTCACCCGTCCCCATCCTAACCCGTACTCTAACACTAACCCATGCCCTCACATGTACGCTCCCCCTAAACAATTGTCGTACCCTCACCTGGACACTAAACCATCCCCGTCCCCTAACCCTAACCCTAGCCCAAACCCTAACCCTAACGCTTCCAGGAAGCCTTCCACTCACCCGTCCCCTATTCATAAGCCGTACACTAACACTAACCCGTGCCCTCACACGTACGCTCCCCCTGAACCGTTTTCATACAGTCACCTGGACCCTAAACCGTACTCTAACCCTAACCCTAACCCTAGCCCGAACCCTAACACTAACCCTTCCCCGGAGCCTTCCCCTCACCCGTCACCTAATCCTAACCCATACGCTAACACTAAACAGTGCCCGCACACGTACGCTCCCCCTAAACAGTTGTGGTACCCTCACCTGGACCCTAAACCGTCCCCGTCCCCTAACACTAACCCTAGCCCGAACCCTAACCCTAACCCTTCCCCGAAGCCTTCACCTCACCAGTCCCCCAATCCTAAGCCGTATGCCAACACTAACCCGTGCCCTCACATGTACGCTCCATCGAAACTGTTGTCGTACCCTCACCTGGACCCTAAACCGTCCCAGTCCCCTAACTCTAACCCTAGCCCGAACCCTAACACTAAACTTTCCCCGAAAACTACCCCTCACCCCTCCCCTATTCCTTAGCCGTACGCTAACACTACCACTTGCCCTCACATGTACGCTCCCCCTAAACCGTTGCGTACCCTCACCTGGACCCTAAACCGTCCCCGTCCCATAACCCTAACCTTAGCCCGAACCCTAACCCTAAACCTTCCCCGAAGCCTGACCCTCACCCGTCCCCTAATCCTAACCCGTACGCTAACACTAACTCGCGCTCTCACACGTAAGCTCCCCTAAAGCGTTGTCGTACCCTCCCCTGGACCCTAAATCGTCCCCGTCCCCTAACCCTAACCCTAGCCCGAACCCTAACCGTAACCCTTCCCAGAAGCCTGACCCTCACCCGTCCCCTAATCCTAACCCGTACGCTAACACTAACCCACGCCCTCACACGTACGCTCCCCCTAGAGCGTTGTCGTACCCTCCCCTGGACCCTAAACTGTCCCCATCCCCTAACCCTAACCCTAGCCCGAACCCTAACCCTAATCCTTCCCCGAAGCCTGACACTCACCCGTCCCCTAATCCTAAGCCGTACGCTAACACTAACCCGCGCCCTCACACGTACGCTCCCCCTAAAGCATTGTCGTACCCTCCCCAGGACCCTAAACCGTCCCCATGCCCTAACTTAACCCTAGCCCGAACCCTAACCCTAACCCTTCCGCGAAACGTGACCCTCACCCGTCCCCTAATCCTTAGCTGTACGCTAACACTAACCCGCGCCCTCACACGTATGCTCCCCCTAAAGCGTTGTCGTACCCTCCCCTGGACCCTAAAGCGTCGCCGTCCCCTAACCCTAACCCTAGCCCGATCCCTAACCCTAACACTTCCCCGAAGCCTGACCCTCACCCGTCCCCTAATCCTAACCCGTACGCTAACGCTAATGCACGCCCTCACACGTACGCTCCCCCTAAAGCGTTGTCGTACACTCACCTGGACCCTAAACCGTCCCCGTCCCCTAACCCTCACCCTAGCCCGAACCCTAACCCTTAGGTTTTTCCGAAGCCTGACCCTCACCCGTTCCCTAATCCTAAGCCGTACGCTAACACTAACCCACGCCCTCACACGTACGCTCCCCCTAAAGCATTGTCGTACCCTCCCCTGGACCCTAAACGTCCCCGTCCCCTAACCCTAACCCTAGCCCGAACCCTAACCCTAACCCTTCCCCGAAGCCTGACCCTAACCCGTCCCCTAATCCTAACCCGTACGCTAACACTAACCCGCGCCGTCACACGTACGCTCCCCCTAAAGCGTTGTTGTACCCTCCCCTGGACCCTAAACCGTCCCCATCCCCTAACCCTAACCCTAGCCCGAACCCTAACCCTAACCCTACCCGAAGCCTGACCCTCACCCGTCCCCTAATCCTAACCCGTACGCTAACACTAACACGCGCCCTCACACCTACGCTCCCCCTAAAGCGTTGTCGTACCCTCACCTGGACCCTAAACCGTCACTGTCCCCTAACGCTAACCCTAGCCCGAACCCTAACCCTAACCCTTCCCCGAAACCTGACCCTCACCCGTCCCCTAATCTTAACCCGTACGCTAACACTAACCCGTGCCTTCACACCTGCGCTCCCCCTAAAGCGGTGACGTACCCTCCCCTGGACCCTAAATCGTCCCCGTCCCCTAACCCTAACCCTAGCCCGAACCCTAACCCTAACCCTTCCCCGAAGCCTGTCCCTCACCCGTCCTTTAATCCTAACCCGTACGCTAACACTAACCCGCGCCCTCACACCTACGCTCCCCCTAAAGCGTTGTCGTACCCTCACCTGGACCCTAAACCGTCCCCGTCCCCTAACCCTAACCCTAGCCCGAACCCTAACCCTAACCCTTCCCCGAAGCCTGACCCTCACCCGTCCCCTAATCCTAACCCGTACGCTAACACTAACCCGCGCACTCACACGTACGCTCCCCCTAAAGCGTTGTCGTACCCTCACCTGGACCCTAAACCGTCCCTGTCCCCTAACCCTAACCCTAGCCCGAACCCTAACCCTAACCCTTCCCCGAAGCCTGACCCTCACCCGTCCCCTAATCCTAACCCGTATGCTAACACTAACCTGCGCGCACACACCTACGCTCCCCGTAAAGCGGTGTCGTACCCTCACCTGGACCCTAAACCGTCACCGTTCCCTAACCCTAACCGTAACCCGAACCCTAACCGTAACCCTTCCCCGAAGCCTGACCCTCACCGTCCCCTAATGCTAAACCGTACGCTAACACTAACCCGCGCCCTCACACCTATGCTCCCCCTAAAGCATTGTTCTATCCTCCCCTGGACCCTAAACCATCCCCGTACCCTAACCCTAACCCTAGCCCGAACCCTACCCCTAAGCCTTCCCCGAAGCCTGACCCTCACCCGTCCCCTAATCCTAACCCGTACGCTAACACTAACCCACGCCCTCACACGTATGCTCCCCCTAAAGCATTGTCGTACCCTCCCCTGGACCCTAAACTGTCCCCGTCCCCTAACCCTAACCCTAGCCCGAACCCTAACCCTAACCCTTCCCCGAAGCCTGACCCTCACCCGTCCCATAATCCTAATCCGTACGCTAACACTAACCCACGCCCTAACACGTACGCTCCGCCTAAAGCATTGTCGTACCATCCCCTGGACCCTAAACCATCCCCGTCCCCTAACCCTAACCCTATCCCGAACCCTAACCCTAACACTTCCCCGAAGCCTGACCCTCACCCGTCCCATAATCCTAACCCGTACGCTAACACTAACCCGCGCCATCACACGTACGCTCCCCCTAAAGCGTTGTCGTACCCTCCCCTGGACCCTAAACCTTCCCCCTCCCCTAACCCTAACCCTAGCCCTAACCCTATCCCTAACCCTTCCCCGAAGCCTGACCCTCACCCGTCCACTAATCCTAACCCGTACGCTAACACTAACCCGCGCCCTCACACCTACGCTCCCCCTGAACCGCTGTCGTACCCTCACCTGGACCCAAAACCGTCCCCGTCCCCTAACCCTAACCCTAGCCCGAACCCTAACCCTAACCCTTCCCCGAAGCCTGACCCTCACCCGTCCCCTAATCCTAACCTGTACGCTAACACTAACCCGCGCCCTCACACGTACATTCCCCCTAAAGCGCTGTCGTACCCTCCCCTGCACCCTAAACCGTCCCCGTCCCCTAACCCTAACCCTAGCCCGAACCCTAACCCTAACCCTTCCCCGAAGCCTGACCCTCACCCGTCCCCTAATCCTAACCCGTACGCTAACACTAACCCGCGCCCTCACACCTAGGCTCCCCCTAGAGCATTGTCGTACCCTCACCTGGACCCTAAACCGTCCCCGTCCCCTAACCCTTACCCTAGCCCGAACCCTAACCCTAACACTTCCCCGAAGCCTGACACTCACCCGTCCCCTAATCCTAACCCGTATGCTAACACTAACCCGCGCCGTCACACGTACGCTCCCCCTAAAGCGTTGTTGTACCCTCCCCTGGACCCTAAACCGTCCCCATCCCCTAAGCCTAACCCTAGCCCGAACCCTAACCCTAACCCTACCCGAAGCCTGACCCTCACCCGTCCCCTAATCCTAACCCGTACGCTAACACTAACACGCGCCCTCACACCTACGCTCCCCCTAAAGCGTTGTCGTACCCTCACCTGGACCCTAAACCGTCACTGTCCCCTAACGCTAACCCTAGCCCGAACCCTAACCCTAACCCTTCCCCGAAACCTGACCCTCACCCGTCCCCTAATCTTAACCCGTACGCTAACACTAACCCACGCCTTCACACCTGCGCTCCCCCTAAAGCGTTGACGTACCCTCCCCTGGACCCTAAATCGTCCCCGTCCCCTAACCCTAACCCTAGCCCGAACCCTAACCCTAACCCTTCCCCGAAGCCTGTCCCTCACCCGTCCTTTAATCCTAACCCGTACGCTAACACTAACCCGCGCCCTCACACCTACGCTCCCCCTAAAGCGTTGTCGTACCCTCACCTGGACCCTAAACCGTCCCCGTCCCCTAACCCTAACCCTAGCCCGAACCCAAAGCCTAACCCTTCCCCGAAGCCTGACACTCACCCGTCCCCTAATCCTAACCCGCATGCTAAAACTAACCCGCGCCCTCACACCAACGCTCCCCGTAAAGCGTTGTCGTACCCTCACCTGGAACCTAAACCGTCCCCGTCCCCTAACCCTAATCCTAGCCCAAACCCTAACCCTAACCCTTCCCCGAAGCCTGACCCTCACCCGTCCCCTAATCCTAACCCGTACGCTAACACTAACACGCGCCCTCACACCTACGCTCCCCCTAAAGCATTGTCGTACCCTCCCCTTGACCCTAAACCATCCCCGTCCCCTAACCCTTACCCTAGCCCGACCCCTAACCCTAACCCTTCCCCGAACTCTGACCCTCACCCGGCCCCTAATCCTAACCCGTACTCTAACACTAACCCGCGCCCTCAAACGTACGCTCCCCCTAAAGTGTTGTCGTACCCTCCCCTGGACCCTAAACCGTCCCCGTCCCCTAACCCTAACCCTAGCCCGAACCCTACCCCTAACCCTTCCCCGAAGCCTGACCCTCACCCGTCCCCTAATCCTAACCCGTTCGCTAACACTAAGCCACGCTCTCACACGTACAATCCCCCTAAAGCGTTGTCGTACCCTCACCTGGACCCTAAACCGTTCCCGTCCCCTAACCCATACCCTAGCCCGAACCCTAACCCTAAGCCTTGCCGAAGCCTGACCCTCACCGGCCCCTAATCCTAACCCGTACGCTAACACTAACCCGCTCCCTCACACGTACGCTCCCCCTAAAGCGTTGTCGTACCCTCACCTGGACCCTAAACCGTCCCCGTCCCCTAACCGTAACCCTAGCCCGAACCCTAACCCTATCCCTTCGCCGAAGCCTGACCCTCACCCGTCCCCTAGTCCTAACAAGTACGCTAACACTAACCCGCGCCCTCACACATACGCTCCCCCTAAAGCGTTGTCGTACCCTCCCCTGGACCCTAAACCGTCTCAGTCCCCTAACCCTAACCCTAGCTGAACCCAACCTGTAAGAGTTCCCCGAAGCCTGACCCTCACCCGTCCCCTAATCCTAACCCGTACGCTAACACTAACCTGCGCCCTCACACGACGCTCCACCTAAAGCGTTGTCGTACCCTCCCCTGGACCCTAAACCGTCCCCGTCCCCTAACCCTAACCCTAGCTCGAACCCTAACCCTAACCCTTCCCCGAAGCCTGACCCTCACCCGTCCCCTAATCCTAACCCGTACGCTAACACTAACCCACGACCTCACACGTACGCTCCCCCTAGAGCATTGTCGTACCCTCCCCTGGACCCTAAACCGTCCCCGTCCCCTAACCCTAACCCTAGCCCGAACCCTAAACCTAACACTTCCCCGAAGCCTGACCCTCACCCGTCCCCTAATCCTAACCCGTACGCTAACAATAACCCGCGCCCTCTCACGTACGCTCCTCCTAGAGCGTTGTCGTACCCTCCCCTGGACCCTAAACCGTCCCCGTCCCCTAACCCTAACCCTAGCCCGAAACCTAACCCTAAATCTTCCCCGAAGCCTGACCCTCACCCGTCCCTTAATCCTAACCCGTATGCTAACACTAACACGCGCCCTCACACCTACGCTCCCCCTAAAGCGTTGTCGTACCCTCACCTGGACCCTAAACCGTCCCCGTCCCCTAACCCTTACCCTAGCCCGAACCCTAACCCTAACCCTTCCCCGAAGCCTGGCCCTCACCCGTCCCCTAATCGTAACCCATACGCTAACACTAACCCGCGCCCTCACACGTACGCCCCCCCTAAATCGTTGTCGTACCCTCCCCTGGACCCTAAACCGTCCCCGTCGCCTAACCCTAACCCTAGCCCGAACCCTAACCCTAACCCTTCCCCGAAGCCTGACCCTCACCGTCCCCTAATCCTAACCCGTACGCTAACACTAACCCCCGCCCTCATGCCTATGCTCCCCCTAAAGCATTGTTGTATCCTCCCCTGGACCCTAAACCATCCCCGTCCCCTAACTCTAACCCTAGCCCGAACCCTAACCCTAAGCCTTCCCAGAAGCCTGACCCTCACCCGTCCCCTAATCCTAACCCTTACGCTAACACGAAACCACGCCCTCACACCTACGCTCCCCCTAAAGTGTTGTCGTACACTCACCTGGACACTAAACCGTCCCCATCCCCTAACCCTAACCCTAGCCCGAACCCTAACCCTAACCCTTCCCCGAAGCCTGACCCTCACCCGTCCCCTAATCCTAACCCGTACACTAACACTAACCAGCGCCCTCACACGTACGCTCCCCCTAAAGCGTTGTCGTACCCTCACCTGGACCCTAAACCGTCCCCGTTCCCTAACCCTAACCCTAGCCCGAACCCTAACCCTAACCCTTCCCCGAAGCCTGACCCTCACCCGTCCCCTAATCCTAACCCGTATGCTAATACTAACCCGCGCCCTCACAACTACGCTCCCCGTAAAGCGTTGTCGTACCCTCACCTGGACCCTAAACCGTCCCCGTCCGCTAACCCTAACCCTAGCCCGAACCCTAAACCTAAACCTTCCCCGAAGCCTGACCCTCACCCGTCACTTAATCCTAACCCGTATGCTAACACTAACACGCGCCCTCACACGCACGCTCCCCCTAAAGCGTTGCCGTACCCTCACCTGGACCCTAAACCGTCCCCGTCACCTAACCCTAACCCTAGCCCGAACCCTAACCCTGACCCTTCCCCGAAGCCTGACCCTCACCCGTCCCCTAATCCTAACCCGTACGCTAACACTAACCCGCATCCTCACACGCACGCTCCCCCTAAAGCGTTGCCGTACCCTCACCTGGACACTAAACCATCCCCGTCCCCTAACCCTAACCCTAGCCCGAACCCTAACCCTAACCCTTCCCCGAAGCCCTACCCTCACCCGTCCCCTAATCCTAACCCGTACGCTAAAACTAACCCACGCCCTCACACGTACGCTCCACCTGAAGCGTTGTCGTACCCTCACCTGGACCCTAAACCGTCCCCGTCCCCTGACCCTAACCCTAGCCCGAACCCTAACCCTAACCTTTCCCCGAAGCCTAACCCTCACCGGTCCCCTAATCCTAACCCGTACGCTAACACTAACCCGCGCCCTCACACGTACGCTCCCCCTAAAGCGTTGTCGTACCCTCACCTGGACCCTAAACCGTCCCCGTCCCCTAACCCTAACCCTAGCCCGAACCCTACCCCTAACCCTTCATCGAAGCCTGACCCTCACCCGTCCCCAATCCTAAACCGTTCGCTAACACTAAGCCACGCCCTCACACGTACAATCCCCCTAAAGCGTTGTCGTACCCTCCCCAGGACCCTAAACCGTTCCCGTCCCCTAACCCTAACCCTAGCCCGAACCCTAACCCTAACCCTTCCCCTAAGCCTGACACTCACCCGTCCCCTAATCCTAAGCCGTACGCTAACACTAACCCGCGCCGTCATACCTACGCTCCCCCTAAAGTGTTGTCGCACCCTCACCTGGACCCTAAACCGTCCCCGTCCCCTAACCCTAACTCTAGCCCGAACCCTAACCCTAAACCTTCCCCGAAGCCTGACCCTCACCCGTCCCCTAATCCTAACCCATACGCTAACACTAAACCGCGCCCTCACACGTACGCTTCCCGTAAAGCGTTATCGTACCCTCACCTGAATCCTAAACCGTCCCCGTCCCCTAACCCTAACCCTAGCCCGAACCCTAACCCTAATCCTTCCCCGAAGCCTGACCCTCACCCGTCCACTAATCCTAATCCGTACGCTAACACTAACCCGCTCCCTCACACTTACGCTCCGCCTAAATCGTTGTCGTACCCTCACCTGGACCCTATACCGTCCCCTTCCCCTAACCCTAACAATAGCCCAAACCCTAAACCTAACCCTTCCCCGAAGCCTGACCCTCACCCGTCCCCTAATCCTAACCCGTACGGTAAGACTAACCTGCGCCCTCACACCTACGCTCCCCCTAAAGCGTTGTCGTACCCTCCCCTGGACCCTAAACGGTCCCCGTCCCCTAACCCTAACCCTAACCTTAACCCTAACACATCCCCGAAGCCTGACCCTCACCCGTCCCCTAATCCTAACCCGTACGCTAACACTAACCCACGCCCTCACACGTACGCTCCCCCTAAAGCGTTGTCGTATCCTCACCTGGACCCTAAACCGACCCCGGCCCCTAACCCTAACCCTAGCCCGAACCCTAACCCTAACCCTTTCCCGAAGCCTGATCCTCACCCGTCCCCTAATCCTAACCCGTACGCTAACACTAACCAGCGCCCTCACACGTACGCTCCCCCGAAAGCGTTGTCGTACCCTCACCTGGACCCTAAACCGTCCCCGTCCCCTAACCCTAATCCTAGCCCGAACACTAACCCTAACACTTCCCCGAAGCCTGAAACTCACCGTTCCCTAATCCTAACCCGTACGCTAACACTAACACGCGCCCTCACACCTACGCTCCCCTAAAGCGTTGTCGTACCCTCCCCTGGACCCTAAACCGTCCCCGTCCCCTAACCCTAACCCTAGCCCGAACCCTAAACCTAACCCTTCCCCGAAGCCTGACCCTCACCCGTCCCCTAATCCTAACACCTACGCTAACACTAACCCGCGCCCTCACACGTACGCTCCCCCTAAAGCGTTGTCGTACCCTCACCTGGATCCTAAACCGTCCCCGTCCCCTAACCCTAACCCTAGCCCGAACCCTAACCCTAACCCTTCCCCGAAGCCTGACCCTCACCCGTCCCCTAAGCCTAACCCGAACGCTAACACTAACCAGCGCCCTCACACCTACGCTCCCCCTAAAGCGTTGTCGTACACTCACCTGGACCCTAAACCGTCCCCATCCCCTAACCCTAACCCTAGCCCGAACCCTAACCCTAACCCTTCCCCGAAGCCTGAGACTCACCCGTCACCTAATCCTAACCCGTACGCTAACACTAACCCGCGCCCTCACACCTACGCTCCCCCTAAAGCGTTGTCGTACCGTCACCTGGACCCTAAACCGTCCCCGTCCCATAACCATAACGCTAGCCCGAACCCTAACCCTAACCCTTCTCCGAAGCCTAACCCTCACCCGTCCCCTAATCCTAACCCGTACGCTAACACTAACCCGCGCCCTCACACGTACGCTCCCCCTAAAGCGTTGTCGAACCCTCACCTGGAACCTAAACCGTCCCCGTCCCCTAACCCTAACCCTAGCCCGAACCCTAACCCTAAGCCTTCCCCGAAGCCTGACCCTCACCCGTCCCCTAACCTAACCCGTACGCTAACACTAACCCGCGCCCTCACACGTACCCTCCCCCTAAAGCGTTGTCGTACCCTCACCTGGACCCTACACCGTCCCCGTCCCCTAACCCTAACCCTAGCCCGAAACCTAACACTAACACTTCCCCGAAGCCTGACCCTCACCCGTCCCGTAATCCTAACCCGCACGCTAACACTAACCCGCGCCCTCACACGTACCCTCCCCCTAAAGCGTTGTTGTACCCTCCCCTGGACCCTAAACCGTCCCCGTCCCCTAACCCTAACCCTAGCCCGAAACCTAAACCTAACCCTTCCCCGAAGCCTGACCCTCACCCGTCCCCTAATCCTAACCCGTACGCTAACACTAACACGCGCCCTCACACCTACGCTCCCCCTAAAGCGTTGTCGTACCGTCATCTGGACCCTAAACCGTCCCCGTCCCCTAACCCTAACCCTAGCCCGAACCCTAACCCTAACCCTTCCCCGAAGCCTGACCCTCACCCGTCCCCTAATCCTAACCCGTACGCTAACACTAACCTCGCACTCACACCTACGCTCCCCCTAAAGCGTTGTCGTACCCTCACCTGGACCCTAAACCGTCCCCATCCCCTAACCCTAACCCTAGCCCGAACCCTAACCCTAACCCTTCCCCGAAGCCTGAGACTCACCCGTCACCTAATCCTAACCCGTACGCTAACACTAACCCGCGCCCTCACACCTACGCTCCCCCTAAAGCGTTGTCGTACCGTTACCAGGACCCTAAACTGTCCCCGTCCCATAACCATAACCCTAGCCCGAACCCTAACCCTAACCCTTCTCCGAAGCCTAACCCTCACCCGTCCCCTAATCCTAACCCGTACGCTAACTCTAACCCGCGCCCTCACACGTACGCTCCCCCTAAAGCGTTGTCGAACCCTCACCTGTACCCTAAACCGTCCCCGTCCCGTAACCCTAACCCTAGCCCGAACCCTAACCCTAAGCCTTCCCCGAAGCCTGACCCTCACCCGTCCATTAATCCTAACCCGTACGCTAACACTAAAACGCGCCCTCACACCTATGCTCCCCCTAAAGCGTTGTCGTACCGTCATCTGGACCCTAAACCGTCCCCATCCCCTAACCCTAACCCTAGCCCGAACCCTAACACTAACCCTTCCCCGAAGCCTGACCCTCACCCGTCCCCTAATCGTAACCCGTACGCTAACACTAACCCACGCCCTCACACGTACGCTCCTCCTAAAGCGTTGTCGTACCCTCACCTGGACCCTAAACCGTCCCCGTCCCCTAACCCGAACCCTAGCCCGAACCCTAAGCCTAACCCTTCCCCGAAGCCTGACACTCACCCGTCCCCTAATCCTAACCCGTATGCTAAAACTAACCCGCGCCCTCACACCTACGCTCCCCGTAAAGCGTTGTCGTACCCTCACCTGGACCCTAAACCGTCCCCGTCCCCTAACCCTAACCCTAGCCCAAACCCTAACCCCAACCCTTCCCCGAAGCATGACCCTCACCCGTCCCCTAATCCTAACCCGTACGCTAACACTAACACGCGCCCTCACACCTACGCTCCCCCTAAAGCGTTGTCGTACCCTCCCTGGACCCTAAACCGTCCCCGTCCCCTAACACTTACCCTAGCCCGAACCCTAACCCTAACCCTTCCCCGAAGCCTGAACCTCACCCAGCCCCTAATCCTAACCCGTACCCTAACACTAACCCGCGCCCTCAAACATACGCTCCCCCTAAAGCGTTGTCGTACCCTCCCCTGGACCCTAAACCGTCCCCGTCCCATAACCCTAACCCTAGCCCGAACCCTACCTCTAACCCTTCCCCGAAGCCTGACCCTCACCCGTCCCCTAATCCTAACCCGTTCGCTAACACTAAGCCACGACCTCACTCGTACAATCCCCCTAAAGCGTTGTCGTACCCTCACCTGGACCCTAAACCGTTCCCGTCCCCTAACCCTAACCCTAGCCCGAACCCTAACCCTAACCCTTCCCCGAAGCCTGACACTCACCCGTCCCCTAATCCTAAGCCGTACGCTAACACTAACCCGCGCCGTCATACCTACGCTCCCCTAAGGCGTTGTCGTACTTTCACCTGGACCCTAAACCGTCCCCGTCCCCTAACCCTAACCCTAGCCCGAACCCTAACCCTAAACCTTCCCCGAAGCCTGACCCTCACCCGTCCCCTAATCCTAACCCATACGCTAACACTAACCCGCGCCCTCACACGTACGCTTCCCCTAAAGCGTTATCGTACCCTCACCTGGACCCTAAACCGTCGCCGACCCCTAAGCCTAAACCTAGCCCGAACCCTAACCCTAACCCTTACCCGAAGCCTGACCCTCACCCGTCCCCTAACCTAACCCGTACGCTAACACTAACCCGCGCCCTCACACGTACACTCCCCCTAAAGCGTTGTTGTACCCTCCCCTGGACCCTAAACCGTCCCCGTCCCCTAACCCTAACCCTAGCCCGAAACCTAAACCTAACCCTTCCCCGAAGCCTGACCCTCACCCGTCCCCTAATCCTAACCCGTACGCTAACACTAACACGCGCCCTCACACCTACGCTCCCCCTAAAGCGTTGTCGTACCGTCATCTGGACCCTAAACCGTCCCCGTCCCCTAACCCTAACCCTAGCCCGAACCCTAACCCTAACCCTTCCCCGAAGCCTGACCCTCACCCGTCCCCTAATCCTAACCCGTACGCTAACACTAACCTCGCACTCACACCTACGCTCCCCCTAAAGCGTTGTCGTACCCTCACCTGGACCCTAAACCGTCCCCATCCCCTAACCCTAACCCTAGCCCGAACCCTAACCCTAAACCTTCCCCGAAGCCTGAGACTCACCCGTCACCTAATCCTAACCCGTACGCTAACACTAACCCACGCCCTCACACGCACGCTCCCCCTAAAGCGTTGTCGTACCATTACCAGGACCCTAAACCGTCCCCGTCCCATAACCATAACCGTAGCCCGAACCCTAACCCTAACCCTTCTCTGAAGCCTAACCCTCACCCGTCCCCTAATCCTAACCCGTACGCTAACACTAACCCGCGCCCTCACACGTACGCTCCCCCTAAAGCGTTGTCGAACCCTCACCTGTACCCTAAACCGTCCCCGTCCCGTAACCCTAACCCTAGCCCGAACCCTAACCCTAAGCCTTCCCCGAAGCCTGACCCTCAACCGTCCCCTAACCTAACCCGTACGCTAACACTAAACCGTGCCCTCACACGTACCCTCCCCCTAAAGCGTTGTCGTACCCTCACCTGGACCCTAAACCGTCCCCTAACCCTAACCCTAACCCTAGCCCGAAACCTAACACTAACCCTTCCCCGAAGCCTGACCCTCACCTGTCCCGTAATCCTAACCCGCACGCTAACACTAACCTGCGCCCTCACATGTACGCTCCCCCTAAAGCGTTGTTGTACCCTCCCCTGGACCCTAAACCGTCCCCGTCCCCTAACCCTAACCCTAGCCCGAAACCTAAACCTAACCCTTCCCCGAAGCCTGACCCTCACCCGTCCATTAATCCTAACCCGTACGCTAACACTAACACGCGCCCTCACACCTACGCTCCCCCTAAAGCGTTGTCGTGCCGTCATCTGGACCCTAAACCGTCCCCATCCCCTAACCCTAACCCTAGCCCGAACCCTAACACTAACCCTTCCCCGAAGCCTGACCCTCACCCGTCCCCTAATCGTAACCCGTACGCTAACACTAACCCGCGCCCTCACACGTACGCTCCTCCTAAAGCGTTGTCGTACCCTCACCTGGACCCTAAACCGTCCCCGTCCCCTAACCCGAACCCTAGCCCGAACCCTAAGCCTAACCCTTCCCCGAAGCCTGACACTCACCCGTCCCCTAATCCTAACCCGTATGCTAAAACTAACCCGCGCCCTCACACCTACGCTCCCCGTAAAGCGTTGTCGTACCCTCACCTGGACCCTAAACCGTCCCCGTCCCCTAACCCTAACCCTAGCCCAAACCCTAACCCCAACCCTTCCCCGAAGCATGACCCTAACCCGTCCCCTAATCCTAACCCGTTCGCTAACACTAAGCCACGACCTCACTCGTACAATCCCCCTAAAGCGTTGTCGTACTTTCACCTGGACCCTAAACCGTCCCCGTCCCCTAACCCTAACCCTAGCCCGAACCCTAACCCTAAACCTTCCCCGAAGCCTGACCCTCACCCGTCCCCTAATCCTAACCCATACGCTAACACTAACCCGCGCCCTCACACGTACGCTTCCCCTAAAGCGTTATCGTACCCTCACCTGAACCCTAAACCGTCGCTGACCCCTAAGCCTAACCCTAGCCCGAACCCTAACCCTAACCCTTACCCGAAGCCTGACCCTCACCTGTCCCCTAATCCTAACCCTTACGCTAACACTAACCCGCGCCCTCACACCTACGCTCCCCCTAAAGCGTTGTCGTACCCTCACCTGGACCCTAAACCGTCCCCGTCCCCTAACCCTAACCCTAGCCCGAACCCTAAGCCTAAACCTTCCCCGAAGCCTGACCCTCACCCGTCCCCTAATCCTAACCCGTATGCTAAAACTAACCCGCGCCCTCACACCTACGCTCCCCGTAAAGCGTTGTCGTACCCTCACCTGGACCCTAAACCGTCCCCGTCCCCTAACCCTTACCCTAGCCCGAACCCTAACCCAGCACTTTCCCGAAGCCTGACCCTCACCCGGCCCCTAATCCTAACCCGTACCCTAACACTAACCAGCGCCCTCACACCTACGCTCCCCCGAAAGCGTTGTCGTATCCTCACCTGGACCCTAAACCGTCCCCGTCCCCTAACCCTAACCCTAGCCCGAAACCTAACCCTAACCCTTCCCCGAAGCCTGACCCTCACCCGTCCCCTAATCCTAACCCGTACGCTAACACTAACCCGCGCCCTCACACCTACGCTCCCCCTAAAGTGTTGTCGTACCCTCACCTGGACCCTAAACCGTCCCCATCCCCTAACCCTAATCCTAGCCCGAACCCTAACCCTAACCCTTCCCCGAACCTGACTCTCACCCGTCCCCTAATCCTAACCCGTACGCTAACACTAACCCGCGCCCTCACACCTAAACTCCCCCTAAATCGTTGTCTTACCCTCACCTGGACCCTAAACCGTCCCCGTCCCCTAACCCTAACCCTAGCCCGAACCCTAACCCTAACACTTCCCCGAAGCTTGACCCTCACCCGTCCCCTAATCCTAACCCGTACGCTAACACTAACCCGCGCCCTCACACCTACGCTCCCCCTAAAGCGTTGTCGTACCCTCACCTGGACCCTAAACCGTCCCCGTCCCCTAACCCTAATCCTAGCCCGAACACTAACCCTAAACCTTCCCCGAAGCCTGACCCTCACCCGTCCCCAATCCTAAACCGTTCGCTAACACTAAGCCACGCCCTCACACGTACAATCCCCCTAAAGCGTTGTCGTACCCTCCCCAGGACCCTAAACCGTTCCCGTCCCCTAACCCTAACCCTAGCCCGAACCCTAACCCTAACCCTTCCCCGAAGCCTGACCCTCACCCGTCCCCTAATCCTAACCCATACGCTAACACTAAACCGCGCCCTCACACGTACGCTTCCCCTAAAGCGTTGTCGTACCCTCCCCTGGACCCTAAACGGTCCCCGTCCCCTAACCCTAACAATAGCCCAAACCCTAACCCTAACCCTTCCCCGAAGCCTGACCCTCACCCGTCCCCTAATCCTAACCCGTACGGTAAGACTAACCTGCACCCTCACACCTACGCTCCCCCTAAAGCGTTGTCGTACCCTCCCCTGAACCCTAAACGGTCCCCGTCCCCTAACCCTAACCCTAACCCTAACCCTAACACATCCCCGAAGCCTGACCCTCACTCGTCCCCTAATCCTAACCCGTACGCTAACACTAACCCACGCCCTCACACGTACGCTCCCCCTAAAGCGTTGTCGTATCCTCACCTGGACCCTAAACCGACCCCGGCCCCTAACCCTAACCCTAGCCCGAACCCTAACCCTAACCCTTTCCCGAAGCCTGATCCTCACCCGTCCCCTAATCCTAACCCGTACGCTAACACTAACCAGCGCCCTCACACGTACGCTCCCCCGAAAGTGTTGTCGTACACTCACCTGGACCCTAAACCGTCCCCGTCCCCTAACCCTAATCCTAGCCCGAACACTAACCCTAACACTTCCCCGAAGCCTGAACCTCACCGTTCCCTAATCCTAACCCGTACGCTAACACTATCCCGCGCCCTCACACCTACGCTCCCCTAAAGCGTTGTCGTACCCTCCCCTGGACCCTAAACCGTCCCCGTCCCCTAACCCTAACCCTAGCCCGAACCCTAAACCTAACCCTTCCCCGAAGCCTGACCCTCACCCGTCCCCCAATCCTAACACCTACGATAACACTAACCCTCGCCCTCACACGTACGCTCCCCCTAAAGCGTTGTCGTACCCACACCTGGATCCTAAACCGTCCCCGTCCCCTAACCCTAACCCTAGCCCGAACCCTAACCCTAACCCTTCCCCGAAGCCTGACCATCACCCGTCCCCTAAGCCTAACCCGAACGCTAACACTAACCAGCGCCCTCACACCTACGCTCCCCCTAAAGCGTTGTCGTACACTCACCTGGACCCTAAACCGTCCCCATCCCCTAACCCTAACCCTAGCCCGAACCCTAACCCTAACCCTTCCCCGAAGCCTGAGACTCACCCGTCACCTAATCCTAACCCATACGCTAACACTAACCCGCGCCCTCACACCTACGCTCCCCCTAAAGCGTTGTCGTACCGTCACCTGGACCCTAAACCGTCCCCGTCCCATAACCATAACCCTAGCCCGAACCCTAACCCTAACCCTTCTCCGAAGCCTAACCCTCACCCGTCCCCTAATCCTAACCCGTACGCTAACACTAACCCGCGCCCTCACACGTACGCTCCCCCTAAAGCGTTGTCGAACCCTCACCTGGACCCTAAACCGTCCCCGTCCCCTAACCCTAACCCTAGCCCGAACCCTATCCCTAAGCCTTCCCCGAAGCCTGACCCTCACCCGTCCACTAACCTAAACCGTACGCTAACACTAACCCGCGCCCTCACACGTACCCTCCCCCTAAAGCGTTGTCGTACCCTCACCTGGACCCTAAACCGTCCCCGTCCCCTAACCCGAACCCTAGCCCGAACCCTAAGCCTAACCCTTCCCCGAAGCCTGACACTCACCCGTCCCCTAATCCTAACCCGTATGCTAAAACTAACCCGCGCCCTCACACCTACGCTCCCCGTAAAGCGTTGTCGTACCCTCACCTGGACCCTAAACCGTCCCCGTCCCCTAACCCTAACCCTAGCCCAAACCCTAACCCCAACCCTTCCCCGAAGCATGACCCTCACCCGTCCCCTAATCCTAACCCGTACGCTAACACTAACACGCGCCCTCACACCTACGCTCCCCTAAAGCGTTGTCGTACCCTCCCTGGACCCTAAACCGTCCCCGTCCCCTAACCCTTACCCTAGCCCGAACCCTAACCCTAACCCTTCCCCGAAGCCTGAACCTCACCCAGCCCCTAATCCTAACCCGTACCCTAACACTAACCCGCGCCCTCAAACATACGCTCCCCCTAAAGCGTTGTCGTACCCTCCCCTGGACCCTAAACCGTCCCCGTCCCATAACCCTAACCCTAGCCCGAACCCTACCCCTAACCCTTCCCCGAAGCCTGACCCTCACCCGTCCCCTAATCCTAACCCGTTCGCTAACACTAAGCCACGACCTCACTCGTACAATCCCCCTAAAGCGTTGTCGTACCCTCACCTGGACCCTAAACCGTTCCCGTCCCCTAACCCTAACCCTAGCCCGAACCCTAACCCTAACCCTTCCCCGAAGCCTGACACTCACCCGTCCCCTAATCCTAAGCCGTACGCTAACACTAACCCGCGCCGTCATACCTACGCTCCCCTAAGGCGTTGTCGTACTTTCACCTGGACCCTAAACCGTCCCCGTCCCCTAACCCTAACCCTAGCCCGAAACCTAACCCTAAACCTTCCCCGAAGCCTGACCCTCACCCGTCCCCTAATCCTAACCCATACGCTAACACTAACCCGCGCCCTCACACGTACGCTTCCCTTAAAGCGTTATCGTACCCTCACCTGAACCCTAAACCGTCGCCGACCCCTAAGCCTAACCCTAGCCCGAACCCTAACCCTAACCCTTACCCGAAGCCTGACCCTCACCCGTCCCCTAACCTAACCCGTACGCTAACACTAACCCGCGCCCTCACACGTACCCTCCCCCTAAAGCGTTGTCGTACCCTGACCTGGACCCTAAACCGTCCCCGTCCCCTAACCCTAACCCTAGCCCGAAACCTAACACTAACCCTTCCCCGAAGCCTGACCCTCACCCGTCCCGTAATCCTAACCCGCACGCTAACACTAACCTGCGCCCTCACACGTACGCTCCCCCTAAAGCGTTGTTGTACCCTCCCCTGGACCCTAAACCGTCCCCGTCCCCTAACCCTAACCCTAGCCCGAAACCTAAACCTAACCCTTCCCCGAAGCCTAACCCTCACCCGTCCCCTAATCCTAACCCGTACGCTAACACTAACACGCGCCCTCACACCTACGCTCCCCCTAAAGCGTTGTCGTACCGTCATCTGGACCCTAAACCGTTCCCGTTCCCTAACCCTAACCCTAGCCCGAACCCTAACCCTAACCCTTCCCCGAAGCCTGACCCTCACCCGTCCCCTAATCCTAAGCCGTACGCTAACACTAACCTCGCACTCACACCTACGCTCCCCCTAAAGCGTTGTCGTACCCTCACCTGGACCCTAAACCGTCCCCATCCCCTAACCCTAACCCTAGCCCGAACCCTAACCCTAACCCTTCCCCGAAGCCTGAGACTCACCCGTCACCTAATCCTAACCCGTACGCTAACACTAACCCGCGCCCTCACACCTACGCTCCCCCTAAAGCGTTGTCGTACCGTTACCAGGACCCTAAACCGTCCCCGTCCCATAACCATAACCCTAGCCCGAACCCTAACCCTAACCCTTCTCCGAAGCCTAACCCTCACCCGTCCCCTAATCCTAACCCGTACGCTAACACTAACCCGCGCCCTCACACGTACGCTCCCCCTAAAGCGTTGTCAAACCCTCACCTGTACCCTAAACCGTCCCCGTCCCGTAACCCTAACCCTAGCCCGAACCCTAACCCTAAGCCTTCCCCGAAGCCTGACCCTCACCCGTCCCCTAACCTAACCCGTACGCTAACACTAAACCGTGCCCTCACACGTACCCTCCCCCTAAAGCGTTGTCGTACCCTCACCTGGACCCTAAACCGTCCCCGTCCCCTAACCCTAACCCTAGCCCGAAACCTAACACTAACCCTTCCCCGAAGCCTGACCCTCACCCGTCCCGTAATCCTAACCCGCACGCTAACACTAACCTGCGCCCTCACATGTACGCTCCCCCTAAAGCGTTGTTGTACCCTCCCCTGGACCCTAAACCGTCCCCGTCCCCTAACCCTAACCCTAGCCCGAAACCTAAACCTAACCCTTCCCCGAAGCCTGACCCTCACCCGTCCATTAATCCTAACCCGTACGCTAACACTAACACGCGCCCTCACACCTACGCTCCCCCTAAAGCGTTGTCGTGCCGTCATCTGGACCCTAAACCGTCCCCATCCCCTAACCCTAACCCTAGCCCGAACCCTAACACTAACCCTTCCCCGAAGCCTGACCCTCACCCGTCCCCTAATCGTAACCCGTACGATAACACTAACCCGCGCCCTCACACGTACGCTCCTCCTAAAGCGTTGTCGTACCCTCACCTGGACCCTAAACCGTCCCCGTCCCCTAACCCGAACCCTAGCCCGAACCCTAAGCCTAACCCTTCCCCGAAGCCTGACACTCACCCGTCCCCTAATCCTAACCCGTATGCTAAAACTAACCCGCGCCCTCACACCTACGCTCCCCGTAAAGCGTTGTCGTACCCTCACCTGGACCCTAAACCGTCCCCGTCCCCTAACCCTAACCCTAGCCCAAACCCTAACCCCAACCCTTCCCCGAAGCATGACCCTCACCCGTCCTCTAATCCTAACCCGTACGCTAACACTAACACGCGCCCTCACACCTACGCTCCCCCTAAAGCGTTGTCGTACCCTCCCGGGACCCTAAACCGTCCCCGTCCCCTAACCCTTACCCTAGCCCGAACCCTAACCCTAACCCTTCTCCGAAGCCTGACCCTCACCCAGCCCCAATCCTAACCCGTACCCTAACACTAACCCGCGCCCTCACACCTACGCTCCCCCTAAAGCGTTGTCGTACCCTCACCTGGACCCTAAACCGTCCCCGTCCCCTAACCCTAACCCTAGCCCGAACCCTAAGCCTAACCCTTCCCTGAAGCCTGACCCTCACCCGTCCCCTAATCCTAACCCGTATGCTAAAACTAACCCGCGCCCTCACACCTACGCTCCCCGTAAAGCGTTGTCGTACCCTCACCTGGACCCTAAACCGTCCCCGTCCCCTAACCCTTACCCTAGCCCGAACCCTAACCCAGCACTTTCCCGAAGCCTGACCCTCACCCGGCCCCTAATCCTAACCCGTACCCTAACACTAACCAGCGCCCTCACACCTACGCTCCCCCGAAAGCGTTGTCGTATCCTCACCTGGACCCTAAACCGTCCCCGTCCCCTAACCCTAACCCTAGCCCGAAACCTAACCCTAACCCTTCCCCGAAGCCTGACCCTCACCCGTCCCCTAATCCTAACCCGTACGCTAACACTAACCCGCGCCCTCACACCTACGCTCCCCCTAAAGTGTTGTCGTACCCTCACCTGGACCCTAAACCGTCCCCATCCCCTAACCCTAACCCTAGCCCGAACCCTAACCCTAACCCTTCCCCGAACCTGACTCTCACCCGTCCCCTAATCCTAACCCGTACGCTAACACTAACCCGCGCCCTCACACCTAAACTCCCCCTAAATCGTTGTCTTACCCTCACCTGGACCCTAAACCGTCCCCGTCCCCTAACCCTAACCCTAGCCCGAACCCTAACCCTAACACTTCCCCGAAGCTTGACCCTCACCCGTCCCCTAATCCTAACCCGTACGCTAACACTAACCCGCGCCCTCACACCTACGCTCCCCCTAAAGCGTTGTCGTACCCTCACCTGGACCCTAAACCGTCCCCGTCCCCTAACCCTAATCCTAGCCCGAACACTAACCCTAACACTTCCCCGAAGCCTGAACCTCACCGTTCCCTAATCCTAACCCGTACGCTAACACTAACACGCGCCCTCACACCTACGCTCCCTCTAAAGCGTTGTCGTACCCTCCCCTGGACCCTAAACCGTCCCCGTCCCCTAACCCTTACCCTAGCCCGAACCCTAACCCTAACACTTCCCCGAAGCCTGACCCTCACCCGGCCCCTAATCCTAACCCGTACCCTAACACTAACCCGCGCCCTCAAACGTACGCTCCCCCTAAAGCGTTGTCGTACCCTACCCTGGACCCTAAACCGTCCCCGTCCCCTAACCCTAACCCTAGCCCGAACCCTACCCCTAACCCTTCCCCGAAGCCTGACCCTCACCCGTCCCCAATCCTAAACCGTTCGCTAACACTAAGCCACGCCCTCACACGTACAATCCCCCTAAAGCGTTGTCGTACCCTCCCCAGGACCCTAAACCGTTCCCGTCCCCTAACCCTAACCCTAGCCCGAACCCTAACCCTAACCCTTCCCCGAAGCCTGACCCTCACCCGTCCCCTAATCCTAACCCATACGCTAACACTAAACCGCGCCCTCACACGTACGCTTCCCCTAAAGCGTTGTCGTACCCTCCCCTGGACCCTAAACGGTCCCCGTCCCCTAACCCTAACAATAGCCCAAACCCTAACCCTAACCCTTCCCCGAAGCCTGACCCTCACCCGTCCCCTAATCCTAACCCGTACGGTAAGACTAACCTGCGCCCTCACACCTACGCTCCCCCTAAAACGTTGTCGTACCCTCCCCTGAACCCTAAACGGTCCCCGTCCCCTAACCGTAACCCTAACCCTAACCCTAACACATCCCCGAAGCCTGACCCTCACCCGTCCCCTAATCCTAACCCGTACGCTAACACTAACCCACGCCCTCACACGTACGCTCCCCCTAAAGCGTTGTCGTATCCTCACCTGGACCCTAAACCGACCCCGGCCCCTAACCCTAACCCTAGCCCGAACCCTAACCCTAACCCTTTCCCGAAGCCTGATCCTCACCCGTCCCCTAATCCTAACCCGTACGCTAACACTAACCAGCGCCCTCACACGTACCCTCCCCCGAAAGCATTGTCGTACACTCACCTGGACCCTAAAGCGTCCCCGTCCCCTAACCCTAATCCTAGCCCGAACACTAACCCTAACACTTCCCCGAAGCCTGAACCTCACCGTTCCCTAATCCTAACCCGTACGCTAACACTAACCCGCGCCCTCACACCTACGCTCCCCTAAAGCGTTGTCGTACCCTCCCCTGGACCCTAAACCGTCCCCGTCCCCTAACCCTAACCCTAGCCCGAACCCTAAACCTAACCCTTCCCCGAAGCCTGACCCTCACCCGTCCCCCAATCCTAACACCTACGCTAACACTAAACCGTGCCCTCACACGTACGCTCCCCCTAAAGCGTTGTCGTACCCACACCTGGATCCTAAACCGTCCCGGTCCCCTAACCCTAACCCTAGCCCGAACCCTAACCCTAACCCTTCCCCGAAGCCTGACCCTCACCCGTCCCCTAAGCCTAACCCGAACGCTAACACTAACCAGCGCCCTCACACCTACGCTCCCCCTAAAGCGTTGTCGTACACTCACCTGGACCCTAAACCGTCCCCATCCCCTAAGCCTAACCCTAGCCCGAACCCTAACCCTAACCCTTCCCCGAAGCCTGAGACTCACCCGTCACCTAATCCTAACCCGTACGCTAAAACTAACCCGCGCCCTCACACCTACGCTCCCCCTAAAGCGTTGTCGAACCCTCACCTGGACCCTAAACTGTCCCCGTCCCCTAACCCTAACCCTAGCCCGAACCCTAACCCTAAACCTTCCCCGAAGCCTGACCCTCACCCGTCCCATAATCCTAACCCATACGCTAACACTAACCCGCGCCCTCACACGTACGCTTCCCCTAAAGCGTTATCGTACCCTCACCTGAACCCTAAACCGTCGCCGACCCCTAAGCCTAACCCTAGCCCGAACCCTAACCCTAACCCTTACCCGAAGCCTGACCCTCACCCGTCCCCTAACCTAACCCGTACGCTAACACTAACCCGCGCCCTCACACGTACCCTCCCCCTAAAGCGTTGTCGTACCCTCACCTGGACCCTAAACCGTCCCCGTCCCCTAACCCTAACCCTAGCCCGAAACCTAACACTAACCCTTCCCCGAAGCCTGACCCTCACCCGTCCCGTAATCCTAACCCGCACGCTAACACTAACCTGCGCCCTGACACGTACGCTCCCCCTAAAGCGTTGTTGTACCCTCCCCTGGACCCTAAACCGTCCCCGTCCCCTAACCCTAACCCTAGCCCGAAACCTAAACCTAACCCTTCCCCGAAGCCTGACCCTCACCCGTCCCCTAATCCTAACCCGTACGCTAACACTAACACGCGCCCTCACACCTACGCTCCCCCTAAAGCGTTGTCGTACCGTCATCTGGACCCTAAACTGTCCCCGTCCCCTAACCCTAACCCTAGCCCGAACCCTAACCCTAACCCTTCCCCGAAGCCTGACCCTCACCCGTCCCCTAATCCTAACCCGTACGCTAACACTAACCTCGCACTCACACCTACGCTCCCCCTAAAGCGTTGTCGTACCCTCACCTGGACCCTAAACCATCCCCATCCCCTAACCCTAACCCTAGCCCGAACCCTAACCCTAACCCTTCCCCGAAGCCTGAGACTCACCCGTCACCTAATCCTAACCCGTACGCTAACACTAACCCGCGCCCTCACACCTACGCTCCCCCTAAAGCGTTGTCGTACCGTTACCAGGACCCTAAACCGTCCCCGTCCCATAACCATAACCCTAGCCCGAACCCTAACCCTAACCCTTCTCCGAAGCCTAACACTCACCCGTCCCCTAATCCTAAGCCGTACGCTAACACTAACCCGCGCCGTCATACCTACGCTCCCCTAAGGCGTTGTCGTACTTTCACCTGGACCCTAAACCGTCCCCGTCCCCTAACCCTAACACTAGCCCGAACCCTAACCCTAAACCTTCCCCGAAGCCTGACCCTCACCCGTCCCCTAATCCTAACCCATACGCTAACACTAACCCGCGCCCTCACACGTACGCTTCCCCTAAAGCGTTATCGTACCCTCACCTGAACCCTAAACCGTCGCCGACCCCTAAGCCTAACCCTAGCCCGAACCCTAACCCTAACCCTTCCCCGAACCTGACTCTCACCCGTCCCCTAATCCTAACCCGTACGCTAACACTAACCCGCGTCCTCACACCTAAACTCCCCCTAAATCGTTGTCTTACCCTCACCTGGACCCTAAACCGTCCCCGTCCCCTAACCCTAACCCTAGCCCGAACCCTAACCCTAACACTTCCCCGAAGCTTGACCCTCACCCGTCCCCTAATCCTAACCCGTACGCTAACACTACCCCGCGCCCTCACACCTACGCTCCCCCTAAAGCGTTGTCGTACCCTCACCTGGACCCTAAACCGTCCCCGTCCCCTAACCCTAATCCTAGCCCGAACACTAACCCTAACACTTCCCCGAAGCCTGAACCTCACCGTTCCCTAATCCTAACCCGTACGCTAACACTAACCCGTGCCCTCACACCTACGCTCCCCTAAAGCGCTGTCGTACACTCCCCTGGACCCTAAACCGTCCCCGTCCCCTAACCCTAACCCTAGCCCGAACCCTAAACCTAACCCTTCCCCGAAGCCTGACCCTCACCCGTCCCCTAATCCTAACACCTACGCTAACACTAACCCGCGCCCTCACACGTACGCTCCCCCTAAAGCGTTGTCGTACCCTCACCTGGATCCTAAACCGTCCCCGTCCCCTAACCCTAACCCTAGCCCGAACCCTAACCCTAACCCTTCCCCGAAGCCTGACCCTCACCCGTCCCCTAAGCCTAACCCGAACGCTAAACTAACCAGCGCCCTCACACCTACGCTCCCCCTAAAGCGTTGTCGTACCCTCACCTGCACCCTAAACCGTCCCCATCCCCTAACCCTAACCGTAGCCTGAACCCTAACCCTAACACTTCCCCGAAGCCTGAGACTCACCCGTCACCTAATCCTAACCCGTACGCTAACACTAACCCGCGCCCTCACACCTACGCTCCCACTAAAGCGTTGTCGTACCCTCACCTGGACCCTAAACCGTCCCCGTCCCATAACCCTAACCCTAGCCCGAACCCTAACCCTAACCCTTCTCCGAAGCCTAACCCTAACCCGTCCTTTAATCCTAACCCGTACGCTAACAGTAACCCGCGCCCTCACACCTACGCTCCCCGTAAAGCGTTGTCGTACCCTCACATGGACCCTAAACCGTCCCCCTCCCCTAACCCTAACCCTAGCCCAAACTCTAAACCTAACCCTTTCCCGAAGCCTGACCCTCACCCGTCCCCTAATCCTAACCCGTACGCTAACACTAACCCACGCCCACACACGTACGCTCCCCCTGAAGCGTTGTCGTACCCTCACCTGGACCCTAAACCGTCCCCGTCCCCTAACCCTAACCCTAGCCCGAAACCTAACCCTAACCCTTCCCCGAAGCCTGACCCTCACCCGTCCCCTAATCCTAACCCGTACGCTAACACTAACCCGCGCCCTCACACCTACGCTCCCCCTAAAGTGTTGTCGTACCCTCACCTGGACCCTAAACCGTCCCCATCCCCTAACCCTAACCCTAGCCCGAACCCTAACCCTAACCCTTCCCCGAACCTGACTCTCACCCGTCCCCTAATCCTAACCCGTACGCTAACACTAACCCGCGCCCTCACACCTAAACTCCCCCTAAATCGTTGTCTTACCCTCACCTGGACCCTAAACCGTCCCCGTCCCCTAACCCTAACCCTAGCCCGAACCCTAACCCTAACACTTCCCCGAAGCTTGACCCTCACCCGTCCCCTAATCCTAACCCGTACGCTAACACTAACCCGCGCCCTCACACCTACGCTCCCCCTAAAGCGTTGTCGTACCCTCACCTGGACCCTAAACCGTCCCCGTCCCCTAACCCTAATCCTAGCCCGAACACTAACCCTAACACTTCCCCGAAGCCTGAACCTCACCGTTCCCTAATCCTAACCCGTACGCTAACACTAACACGCGCCCTCACACCTACGCTCCCCCTAAAGCGTTGTCGTACCCTCCCCTGGACCCTAAACCGTCCCCGTCCCCTAACCCTTACCCTAGCCCGAACCCTAACCCTAACACTTCCCCGAAGCCTGACCCTCACCCGGCCCCTAATCCTAACCCGTACCCTAACACTAACCCGCGCCCTCAAACGTACGCTCCCCCTAAAGCGTTGTCGTACCCTACCCTGGACCCTAAACCGTCCCCGTCCCCTAACCCTAACCCTAGCCCGAACCCTACCCCTAACCCTTCCCCGAAGCCTGACCCTCACCCGTCCCCAATCCTAAACCGTTCGCTAACACTAAGCCACGCCCTCACACGTACAATCCCCCTAAAGCGTTGTCGTACCCTCCCCAGGACCCTAAACCGTTCCCGTCCCCTAACCCTAACCCTAGCCCGAACCCTAACCCTAACCCTTCCCCGAAGCCTGACCCTCACCCGTCCCCTAATCCTAACCCATACGCTAACACTAAACCGCGCCCTCACACGTACGCTTCCCCTAAAGCGTTGTCGTACCCTCCCCTGGACCCTAAACGGTCCCCGTCCCCTAACCCTAACAATAGCCCAAACCCTAACCCTAACCCTTCCCCGAAGCCTGACCCTCACCCGTCCCCTAATCCTAACCCGTACGGTAAGACTAACCTGCGCCCTCACACCTACGCTCCCCCTAAAACGTTGTCGTACCCTCCCCTGAACCCTAAACGGTCCCCGTCCCCTAACCGTAACCCTAACCCTAACCCTAACACATCCCCGAAGCCTGACCCTCACCCGTCCCCTAATCCTAACCCGTACGCTAACACTAACCCACGCCCTCACACGTACGCTCCCCCTAAAGCGTTGTCGTATCCTCACCTGGACCCTAAACCGACCCCGGCCCCTAACCCTAACCCTAGCCCGAACCCTAACCCTAACCCTTTCCCGAAGCCTGATCCTCACCCGTCCCCTAATCCTAACCCGTACGCTAACACTAACCAGCGCCCTCACACGTTCCCTCCCCCGAAAGCATTGTCGTACACTCACCTGGACCCTAAAGCGTCCCCGTCCCCTAACCCTAATCCTAGCCCGAACACTAACCCTAACACTTCCCCGAAGCCTGAACCTCACCGTTCCCTAATCCTAACCCGTACGCTAACACTAACCCGCGCCCTCACACCTACGCTCCCCTAAAGCGTTGTCGTACCCTCCCCTGGACCCTAAACCGTCCCCGTCCCCTAACCCTAACCCTAGCCCGAACCCTAAACCTAACCCTTCCCCGAAGCCTGACCCTCACCCGTCCCCCAATCCTAACACCTACGCTAACACTAACCCGTGCCCTCACACGTACGCTCCCCCTAAAGCGTTGTCGTACCCACACCTGGATCCTAAACCGTCCCGGTCCCCTAACCCTAACCCTAGCCCGAACCCTAACCCTAACCCTTCCCCGAAGCCTGACCCTCACCCGTCCCCTAAGCCTAACCCGAACGCTAACACTAACCAGCGCCCTCACACCTACGCTCCCCCTAAAGCGTTGTCGTACACTCACCTGGACCCTAAACCGTCCCCATCCCCTAAGCCTAACCCTAGCCCGAACCCTAACCCTAACCCTTCCCCGAAGCCTGAGACTCACCCGTCACCTAATCCTAACCCGTACGCTAAAACTAACCCGCGCCCTCACACCTACGCTCCCCCTAAAGCGTTGTCGAACCCTCACCTGGACCCTAAACTGTCCCCGTCCCCTAACCCTAACCCTAGCCCGAACCCTAACCCTAAACCTTCCCCGAAGCCTGACCCTCACCCGTCCCATAATCCTAACCCATACGCTAACACTAACCCGCGCCCTCACACGTACGCTTCCCCTAAAGCGTTATCGTACCCTCACCTGAACCCTAAACCGTCGCCGACCCCTAAGCCTAACCCTAGCCCGAACCCTAACCCTAACCCTTACCCGAAGCCTGACCCTCACCCGTCCCCTAACCTAACCCGTACGCTAACAGTAACCCGCGCCCTCACACGTACCCTCCCCCTAAAGCGTTGTCGTACCCTCACCTGGACCCTAAACCGTCCCCGTCCCCTAACCCTAACCCTAGCCCGAAACCTAACACTAACCCTTCCCCGAAGCCTGACCCTCACCCGTCCCGTAATCCTAACCCGCACGCTAACACTAACCTGCGCCCTCACACGTACGCTCCCCCTAAAGCGTTGTTGTACCCTCCCCTGGACCCTAAACCGTCCCCGTCCCCTAACCCTAACCCTAGCCCGAAACCTAAACCTAACCCTTCCCCGAAGCCTGACCCTCACCCGTCCCCTAATCCTAACCCGTACGCTAACACTAACACGCGCCCTCACACCTACGCTCCCCCTAAAGCGTTGTCGTACCGTCATCTGGACCCTAAACCGTCCCCGTCCCCTAACCCTAACCCTAGCCCGAACCCTAACCCTAACCCTTCCCCGAAGCCTGACCCTCACCCGTCCCCTAATCCTAACCCGTACGCTAACACTAACCTCGCACTCACACCTACGCTCCCCCTAAAGCGTTGTCGTACCCTCACCTGGACCCTAAACCATCCCCATCCCCTAACCCTAACCCTAGCCCGAACCCTAACCCTAACCCTTCCCCGAAGCCTGAGACTCACCCGTCACCTAATCCTAACCCGTACGCTAACACTAACCCGCGCCCTCACACCTACGCTCCCCCTAAAGCGTTGTCGTACCGTTACCAGGACCCTAAACCGTCCCCGTCCCATAACCATAACCCTAGCCCGAACCCTAACCCTAACCCTTCTCCGAAGCCTAACACTCACCCGTCCCCTAATCCTAAGCCGTACGCTAACACTAACCCGCGCCGTCATACCTACGCTCCCCTAAGGCGTTGTCGTACTTTCACCTGGACCCTAAACCGTCCCCGTCCCCTAACCCTAACACTAGCCCGAACCCTAACCCTAAACCTTCCCCGAAGCCTGACCCTCACCCGTCCCCTAATCCTAACCCATACGCTAACACTAACCCGCGCCCTCACACGTACGCTTCCCCTAAAGCGTTATCGTACCCTCACCTGAACCCTAAACCGTCGCCGACCCCTAAGCCTAACCCTAGCCCGAACCCTAACCCTAACCCTTCCCCGAACCTGACTCTCACCCGTCCCCTAATCCTAACCCGTACGCTAACACTAACCCGCGTCCTCACACCTAAACTCCCCCTAAATCGTTGTCTTACCCTCACCTGGACCCTAAACCGTCCCCGTCCCCTAACCCTAACCCTAGCCCGAACCCTAACCCTAACACTTCCCCGAAGCTTGACCCTCACCCGTCCCCTAATCCTAACCCGTACGCTAACACTACCCCGCGCCCTCACACCTACGCTCCCCCTAAAGCGTTGTCGTACCCTCACCTGGACCCTAAACCGTCCCCGTCCCCTAACCCTAATCCTAGCCCGAACACTAACCCTAACACTTCCCCGAAGCCTGAACCTCACCGTTCCCTAATCCTAACCCGTACGCTAACACTAACCCGTGCCCTCACACCTACGCTCCCCTAAAGCGCTGTCGTACACTCCCCTGGACCCTAAACCGTCCCCGTCCCCTAACCCTAACCCTAGCCCGAACCCTAAACCTAACCCTTCCCCGAAGCCTGACCCTCACCCGTCCCCTAATCCTAACACCTACGCTAACACTAACCCGCGCCCTCACACGTACGCTCCCCCTAAAGCGTTGTCGTACCCTCACCTGGATCCTAAACCGTCCCCGTCCCCTAACCCTAACCCTAGCCCGAACCTTAACCCTAACCCTTCCCCGAAGCCTGACCCTCACCCGTCCCCTAAGCCTAACCCGAACGCTAAACTAACCAGCGCCCTCACACCTACGCTCCCCCTAAAGCGTTGTCGTACCCTCACCTGCACCCTAAACCGTCCCCATCCCCTAACCCTAACCGTAGCCCGAACCCTAACCCTAACACTTCCCCGAAGCCTGAGACTCACCCGTCACCTAATCCTAACCCGTACGCTAACACTAACCCGCGCCCTCACACCTACGCTCCCACTAAAGCGTTGTCGTACCCTCACCTGGACCCTAAACCGTCCCCGTCCCATAACCCTAACCCTAGCCCGAACCCTAACCCTAACCCTTCTCCGAAGCCTAACCCTAACCCGTCCTTTAATCCTAACCCGTACGCTAACACTAACCCGCGCCCTCACACCTACGCTCCCCGTAAAGCGTTGTCGTACCCTCACATGGACCCTAAACCGTCCCCCTCCCCTAACCCTAACCCTAGCCCAAACTCTAAACCTAACCCTTTCCCGAAGCCTGACCCTCACCCGTCCCCTAATCCTAACCCGTACGCTAACACTAACCCACGCCCACACACGTACGCTCCCCCTGAAGCGTTGTCGTACCCTCACCTGGACCCTAAACCGTCCCCGTCCCCTAACCCTAACCCTAGCCCGAACCCTAAGCCTAACCCTTCCCCGAAGCCTGACCCTCACCCGTCCCCTAATCCTAACCCGTATGCTAAAACTAACCCGCGCCCTCACACCTACGCTCCCCGTAAAGCGTTGTCGTACCCTCACCTGGACCCTAAACCGTCCCCGTCCCCTAACCCTAACCCTAGCCCAAACCCTAACCCTAACAGTTTCCCGAAGCCTGACCCTCACCCGGCCCCTAATCCTAACCCATACCCTAACACTAACCCGCGCCCTCAAACGTACGCTCCCCCTAAAGCGTTGTCGTACCCTCCCCTGGACCCTAAACCGTCCCCGTCCCCTAACCCTAACCCTAGCCCGACCCCTAACCCTAACACTTCCCCGAAGCCTGACCCTCACCCGTCCCCTAATCCTAACCCGTTCGCTAACACTAAGCCACGTCCTCACACGTACAATCCCCCTAAATCGTTGTCGTACCCTCACCTGGACCCTAAACCGTCCCCGTCCCCTAACCCTAAACCTAGCCCAAACCCTAACCCTAACCCTTCCCCGAAGCCTGAGACTCACACGTCACCTAATCCTAACCCGTACGCTAACACTAACCCGCGCCCTCACACGTACCCTCCCCCTAAAGCGTTGTCGTACCCTCACCTGGACCCTAAACCGTCCCCGTCCCCTAACCCTAACCCTAGCCCGAAACCTAACCCTAACCCTTCCCCGAAGCCTGACCCTCACCCGTCCCGTAATCCTAACCCGCACGCTAACACTAACCTGCGCCCTCACATGTACGCTCCCCCTAAAGCGTTGTTGTACCCTCCCCTGGACCCTAAACCGTCCCCGTCCCCTAACCCTAACCCTAGCCCGAAACCTAAACCTAACACTTCCCCGAAGCCTGACCCTCACCCGTCCATTAATCCTAACCCGTACGCTAACACTAACACGCGCCCTCACACCTACGCTCCCCCTAAAGCGTTGTCGTACTGTCATCTGGACCCTAAACCGTCCCCATCCCCTAACCCTAACCCTAGCCCGAACCCTAATACTAACCCTTCCCCGAAGCCTGACCCTCACCCGTCCCCTAATCGTAACCCGTACGCTAACACTAACCCGCGCCCTCACACGTACGCTCCTCCTAAAGCGTTGTCGTACCCTCACCTGGACCCTAAACCGTCCCCGTCCCCTAACCCTAACCCTAGCCCGAACCCTAAGCCTAACCCTTCCCCGAAGCCTGACACTCACCCGTCCCCTAATCCTAACCCGTATGCTAAAACTAACCCGCGCCCTCACACCTACGCTCCCCCTAAAGCGTTATCGTACCCTCCCCTATACCCTAAACCGTCCCCGTCCCCTAACCCTTACCCTAGCCCGAACCCTAACCCTAACCCTTCCCCGAAGCCTGACCCTCACCCAGCCCCTAATCCTAACCCGTACCCTAACAGTAACCCGCGCCCTCAAACATACGCTCCCCCTAAAGCGTTGTCGTACCCTCCCCTGGACCCTAAACCGTCCCCGTCCCCTAACCCTAACCCTAGCCCGAACCCTAACCCTAACCCTTCCCCGAAGCCTGACCCTCACCCGTCCCCTAATCCTAACCCGTACGCTAACACTAACCCGCGCCCTCACACGTACGCTCCCCCTAAAGCGTTGTCGTACCCTCACCTGGAACCTAACCGACCCCGGCCCCTAACCCTAACCCTAGCCCGAACCCTAACCCTAACACTTCCCCGAAGCCTGAACCTCACCCGTCCCCTAATCCTAACCCGTACGTTAACACTAACCCGCGCCCTCACACGTACGCTCCCCCTGAAGCGTTGTCGAACCCTCACCTGGACCCTAAACCGTCCCCGTCCCCTAACCCTAACCCTAGCCCGAACCGTAACCCTAACCCTTCCCCGAAGCCTGACCCTCACCCGTCCCATAATCCTAACCCGTACGGTAACACTAACCCGCGCCCTCACACCTACGCTCCACCTAAGGCGTTGTCGTACCCTCCCCTGGACCCTAAACGGTCCCCGTCCCCTAACCCTAACCCGAACCCTAACCCTAACACTTCCCCGAAGCCTGACCCTCACCCGTCCCCTAATCCTAACCCGTACGCAAACAGTAACCCACACCCTCACACGTACGCTCCCCCTAAAGCGTTGTCGTACCCTCCCCTGGACCCTAAACCTTCCCCGTCCCCTAACCCTAACCCGAGCCCGAACCCTAACACTAATCCTTCCCCGAAGCCTGAACCTCACCCGTCTCCTAATCCTAACCCTTACGCTAACACTAACCCGCGCCCTCACACCTGCGCTCCCCCTAACGCGTTGACGTACCCTCCCCTGGACCCTAAATCGTCCCCGTCCCCTAACCCTAACCCTAGCCCGAACCCTAACCCTAACCCTTCCCCGAAGCCTGACCCTCACACGTCCCCTAATCCTAACCCGTATGCTAACACTAACACGCGCCCTCACACCTACGCTCCCCCTAAAGCGTTGTCGTACCCTCATCTGGACCCTAAACCGTCCCCATCCCCTAACCCTAACCGTAGCCCGAACCCTAACCCTAACCCTTCCCCGAAGCCTGACCCTCACCCGTCTCCTAATCCTAAGCCATACGCTAACACTAACACGCGCCCTCACACCTACGCTCCCCCTAAAGCGTTGTCGCACCCTCACCTAGAACCTAAACCGTCCCCGTCCCCTATCCCTTACCCTAGCCCGAACCCTAACCCTAACCCTTCCCCGAAGCCTGACCCTCACCCGTCCCCTAATCCTAACCCGTACGCTAACACTAACCCGCGCCCTCACACGTACGCTCCCCGGAAGCGTTGTCGTACCCTCCCCTGGACCCTAAACCGTCCCCGTCCCCTAACCCTAACCCTAGCCCAAACCCTAACCCTAACCCTTCCCCGAAGCCTGACCCTCACCCGTCCCCTAATCCTAACTCGTACGCTAACACTAACACGCGCCCTCACACCTACGCTCCCCCTAAAGCGTTGTCGTACCCTCACCTGGACCCTAAACCGTCCCTGTCCCCTAACCCTAACCCTAGCCCGAACCCTAACCCTAACCCTTCCCCGAAACCTGACCCTCACCCGTCCCCTATTCCTAACCCGTACGCTAACACTAACCCGCGCCTTCACACCTGCGCTCCCCCTAAAGCATTGACGTACCCTCCCCTGGACCCTAAATCGTCCCCGTCCCCTAACCTTAACCCTAGCCCGAACCCTAACCCTAACCCTTCCCCGAAGCCTGTCCCTCACCCGTCCTTTAATCCTAACCCGTACGCTAACACTAACCCGCGCCCTCACACCTACGCTCCCCGTAAAGCGTTGTCGTACCCTCACATGGACCCTAAACCGTCCCCCTCCCCTAACCCTAACCCTAGCCCAAACTCTAAACCTAACCCTTTCCCGAAGCCTGACCCTCACCCGTCCCCTAATCCTAACCCGTACGCTAACACTAACCCACGCCCACACACGTACGCTCCCCCTGAAGCGTTGTCGTACCCTCACCTGGACCCTAAACCGTCCCCGTCCCCTAACCCTAACCCTAGCCCGAACCCTAAGCCTAAACCTTCCCCGAAGCCTGACCCTCACCCGTCCCCTAATCCTAACCCGTATGCTAAAACTAACCCGCGCCCTCACACCTACGCTCCCCGTAAAGCGTTGTCGTACCCTCACCTGGACCCTAAACCGTCCCCGTCCCCTAACCCTAACCCTAGCCCAAACCCTAACCCTAACACTTTCCCGAAGCCTGACCCTCACCCGGCCCCTAATCCTAACCCATACCCTAACACTAACCCGCGCCCTCAAACGTACGCTCCCCCTAAAGCGTTGTCGTACCCTCCCCTGGACCCTAAACCGTCCCCGTCCCCTAACCCTAACCCTAGCCCGACCCCTAACCCTAACACTTCCCCGAAGCCTGACCCTCACCCGTCCCCTAATCCTAACCCGTTCGCTAACACTAAGCCACGTCCTCACACGTACAATCCCCCTAAATCGTTGTCGTACCCTCACCTGGACCCTAAACCGTCCCCGTCCCCTAACCCTAACCCTAGCCCAAACCCTAACCCTAACCCTTCCCCAAAGCCTGACCCTCACCCGTCCCCTAATCCAAACCCGTACGGTAACACTAACCCGCGCCCTCACACCTACGCTCCCCCTAAAGCGTTGTCGTACCCTCCCCTGGACCCTAAACGGTCCCCGTCCCCTAACCCTAACCCGAAGCCTAACCCTAACACTTCCCCGAAGCCTGACCCTCACCCGTCCCCTAATCCTAACCCGTACACTAACACTAACCCACGCCCTCACACGTACGCTCTCCCTAAAGCGTTGTCGTACCCTCATCTGGACCCTAAACCGTCCCCGTCCCCTAACGCTAACCCTAGCACGAACCCTAACTCTAACCCTTCCCCGAAGCCTGACCCTCACCCGTCCCCTAATCCTAACTCGTACGCTAACCCTAACCCGCCCCCTCACACGCACGCTCCCCCTAAAGCGTTGCCGTACCCTCACCTGGACCCTAAACCATCCCCGTCCCCTAACCCTAACCCTAGCCCGAACCCTAACCCTAACCCTTCCCCGAAGCCTGACCCTCAACCGTCGCCTAATCCTAACCCGTACGCTAACACTAACCCGCGCCCTCACACGCACGCTCCCCCTAAATCATTGCCGTACCCTCACCTGGACCCTGAACCATCCCCGTCCCCTAACCCTAACCCTAGCCCGAAACCTAACCCTAACCCTTCCCCGAAGCCTGACCCTCACCCGTCCCATAATCCTAACCCGCACGCTAACACTAACCTGCGCCCTCACATGTACGCTCCCCCTAAAGCGTTGTTGTACCCTCCCCTGGACCCTAAACCGTCCCCGTCCCCTAACCCTAACCCTAGCCCGAAACCTAAACCTAACCCTTCCCCGAAGCCTGACCCTCACCCGTCCATTAATCCTAACCCGTACGCTAACACTAACACGCGCCCTCACACCTACGCTCCCCCTAAAGCGTTGTCGTACCCTCCCCTGGACCCTAAACGGTCCCCGTCCCCTAACCCTAACCCGAACCCTAACCCTAACACTTCCCCGAAGCCTGACCCTCACCCGTCCCCTAATCCTAACCCGTACGCAAACAGTAACCCACACCCTCACACGTACGCTCCCCCTAAAGCGTTGTCGTACCCTCCCCTGGACCCTAAACCTTCCCCGTCCCCTAACCCTAACCCGAGCCCGAACCCTAACACTAATCCTTCCCCGAAGCCTGAACCTCACCCGTCTCCTAATCCTAACCCTTACGCTAACACTAACCCGCGCCCTCACACCTGCGTTCCCCCTAAAGCGTTGACGTACCCTCCCCTGGACCCTAAATCATCCCCGTCCCCTAACCCTAACCCTAGCCCGAACCCTAACCCTAACCCTTCCCCGAAGCCTGACCCTCACACGTCCCCTAATCCTAACCCGTATGCTAACACTAACACGCGCCCTCACACCTACGCTCCCCCTAAAGCGTTGTCGTACCCTCACCTGGACCCTAAACCGTCCCCATCCCCTAACCCTAACCCTAGCCCGAACCCTAACCCTAACCCTTCCCCGAAGCCTGACCCTCACCCGTCTCCTAATCTTAAGCCATACGCTAACACTAACACGCGCCCTCACACCTACGCTCCCCCTAAAGCGTTGTCGCACCCTCACCTAGACCCTAAACCGTCCCCGTCCCCTATCCCTTACCCTAGCCCGAACCCTAACCCTAACCCTTCCCCGAAGCCTGACCCTCACCCGTCCCCTAATCCTAACCCGTATGCTAACACTAACCCGCGCCCTCACACGTACGCTCCCCCGAAGCGTTGTCGTACCCTCCCCTGGACCCTAAACCTTCCCCGTCCCCTAACCCTAACCCTAGCCCAAACCCTAACCCTAACCCTTCCCCGAAGCCTGACCCTCACCCGTCCCCTAATCCTAACTCGTACGCTAACACTAACACGCGCCCTCACACCTACGCTCCCCCTAAAGCGTTGTCGTACCCTCACCTGGACCCTAAACCGTCCCTGTCCCCTAACCCTAACCCTAGCCCGAACCCTAACCCTAACCCTTCCCCGAAACCTGACCCTCACCCGTCCCCTATTCCTAACCCGTACGCTAACACTAACCCGCGCCTTCACACCTGCGCTCCCCCTAAAGCATTGACGTACCCTCCCCTGGACCCTAAATCGTCCCCGTCCCCTAACCTTAACCCTAACCCGAACCCTAACCCTAACCCTTCCCCGAAGCCTGTCCCTCACCCGTCCTTTAATCCTAACCCGTACACTAACACTAACCCGCGCCCTCACACCTACGCTCCCCGTAAAGCGTTGTCGTACCCTCACATGGACCCTAAACCGTCCCCCTCCCCTAACCCTAACCCTAGCCCGAACCCTAAGCCTAACCCTTCCCCGAAGCCTGACCCTCACCCGTCCCCTAATCCTAACCCGTATGCTAAAACTAACCCGCGCCCTCACACCTACGCTCCCCGTAAAGCGTTGCCGTACCCTCACCTGGACCCTAAACCGTCCCCGTCCCCTAACCCTAACCCTAGCCCAAACCCTAACCCTAACACTTTCCCGAAGCCTGACCCTCACCCGGCCCCTAATCCTAACCCATACCCTAACACTAACCCGCGCCCTCAAACGTACGCTCCCCCTAAAGCGTTGTCGTACCCTCCCCTGGACCCTAAACCGTCCCCGTCCCCTAACCCTAACCCTAGCCCGACCCCTAACCCTAACACTTCCCCGAAGCCTGACCCTCACCCGTCCCCTAATCCTAACCCGTTCGCTAACACTAAGCCACGTCCTCACACGTACAATCCCCCTAAATCGTTGTCGTACCCTCACCTGGACCCTAAACCGTCCCCGTCCCCTAACCCTAACCCTAGCCCAAACCCTAACCCTAACCCTTCCCCGAAGCCTGACCCTCACCCGTCCCCTAATCCAAACCCGTACGGTAACACTAACCCGCGCCCTCACACCTACGCTCCCCCTAAAGCGTTGTCGTACCCTCCCCTGGACCCTAAACGGTCCCCGTCCCCTAACCCTAACCCGAACCCTAACCCTAACACTTCCCCGAAGCCTGACCCTCACCCGTCCCCTAATCCTAACCCGTACACTAACACTAACCCACGCCCTCACACGTACGCTCTCCCTAAAGCGTTGTCGTACCCTCATCTGGACCCTAAACCGTCCCCGTCCCCTAACGCTAACCCTAGCCCGAACCCTAACTCTAACCCTTCCCCGAAGCCTGACCCTCACCCGTCCCCTAATCCTAACCCGTACGCTAACCCTAACCCGCGCCCTCACACGTACGCTCCCCCTAACTCGTTGTCGTACCCTCACCTGTACCCTAAACTGTCCCCGTTCCCTAACCCTAAACCTAGCCCGAACCCTAACCCTAACACTTCCCAGAAGCCTGACCCTCACCCGTCCCCTAATCCTAACCCGTACGCTAACACTAACCCGCCCCCTCACACGCACGCTCCCCCTAAAGCGTTGCCGTACCCTCACCTGGACCCTAAACCATCCCCGTCCCCTAACCCTAACCCTAGCCCGAACCCTAACCCTAACCCTTCCCCGAAGCCTGACCCTCAACCGTCGCCTAATCCTAACCCGTACGCTAACACTAACCCGCGCCCTCACACGCACGCTCCCCATAAATCATTGCCGTACCCTCACCTGGACCCTGAACCATCCCCGTCCCCTAACCCTAACCCTAGCCCGAACCCTAACCCTAACCCTTCCCCGAAGCCTGACCCTCACCCGTCCCCTAATCCTAACCCGTACGCTAACACTAACCCGCGCCCTCACACGCACGCTCCCCCTAAAGCGTTGCCGTACCCTCACCTGGACCCTGAACCTTCCCCATCCCCTAACCCTAACCCTAGCCCAAACCCTAACCCTAACCCTTCCCCGAAGCCTGACCCTCACCCGTCCCCTAATACTAACCCGTACGCTAACACTAACCCGCGCCCTCACACGCATGCTCCCCCTAAAGCGTTGCCGTACCCTCAGCTGGACCCTAAACCGTCCCCGTCCCCTAACCCTAACCCTAGCCCGAACCCTAACCCTGACCCTTCCCCGAAGCCTGACCCTCACCCGTCCCCTAATCCTAACCCGTACGCTAACACTAACCCGCGCCCTCACACGCACGCTCCCCCTAAAGCGTTGCCGTACCCTCACCTGGACCCTAAACCGTCCCCGTCCTCTAACCCTAACCCTAGCCCAAACCCTAACCCTGACCCTTCCCCGAAGCCTGACCCTCACACGTCCCCTAATCCTAACCCGTACGCTAACACTAACCCACGCCCTCACACGCACGCTCCCCCTAAAGCTTTGCCGTACCCTCACCTGGACCCTAAACCGTCCCCGTCCCCTAACCCTAACCTTAGCCCGAACCCTAACCCTAACCTTTCCCCGAAGCCTGACCCTCACCCGTCCCCTAATCCTAACCCGTACGCTAACACAAACCCGCGTCCTCACACGCACGCTCCCCCTAAAGCGTTGCCGTACCTTCACCTGGACCCTAAACCGTCCCCGTCCCCTAACCCTAACCCTAGCCCGAACCCTAACCCTAACCCTTCCCCGAAGCCTGACCCTCACCCGTCCCCTAATCCTAACCCGTACGCTAACACTAACCCGCGCCCTCACACGCACGCTCCCCCTAAAGCGTTGCCGTACCCTCACCTGGACCCTAAACCGTCCCCGTCCCCTAACCCTAACCCTAGACCAAACCCTAAGCCTGACCCTTCCCCGAAGCCTGACCCTCACCCGTCCCCTAATCCTAACCCGTACGCTAACACTAACCCGCGCCCTCACACGCACGCTCCCCCTAAAGCGTTGCTGTACCCTCACCTGGACCCTAAACCGTCCCCGTCCCCTAACCCTAACCCTAGCGCGAACCCTAACCCTGACCCTTCCCTGAAGCCTGACCCTCACCCGTCCCCTAATCCTAACCCGTACGCTAACACTAACCCGTGCCCTCACACGCACGCACCCCCTAAAGCGTTGCCGTACCCTCACATGGACCCTAAACCGTCCCCGTCTCCTAACCCTAACCCTAGCCCGAACCCTAACCCTGACCCTTCCCCGAAGCCTGACCCTCACCCGTGCCCTAATCCTAACCCGTACGCTATCACTAACCCGCACCCTCACACGCACGCTACCCCTAAAGCGTTGCCGTACCCTCACCTGGACCCTAAACCGTCCCCGTCACCTAACCCTAACCCTAGCCCGAACCCTAACCCTGACACTTCCCCGAAGCCTGACCCTCACCCGTCCCCTAATCCTAACCCGTACGCTAACACTAACCCGCGCCCTCACACGCACGCTCCCCCTAAAGCGTTGCCGTACCCTCACCTGGTCCCTAAACCGTCCCCGTCCCCTAACCCTAACCCTAGCCCGAACCCTAACCCTGACCCTTCCCCGAAGCCTGACCCTCACCCGTCCCCTAATCCTAACCCGTACGCTAACACTAACCCGCGCCCTCACACGCACGCTCCCCCTAAAGCGTTGCCATACCCTCACCTGGACCCTAAACCGTCCCCGTCCCCTAACCCTAACCGTAGCCCGAACCCTAACCCTGACCCTTCCCCGAAGCCTGACCCTCACCCGTCCCATAATCCTAACCCGTACGCTAACACTAACCCGCGTCCTCACACGCACGCTCCCCCTAAAGCGTTGCCGTACCCTCACCTGGACCCTAAACCGTCCCCGTCCCCTAACCCTAACCCTAGCCTGAACCCTAACCCTAACCTTTCCCCGAAGCCTGACCCTCACGCGTCCCCTAATCCTAACCCGTAAGCTAACACTAACCCGCGCCCTCACACGCACGCTCCCCCTAAAGCATTGCCGTACCCTCACCTGGACCCTAAACCGTCCCCGTCCCCTAACCCTAACCCTAGCCCTAACCCTAACCCTGACCCTTCCCCGAAGCCTAACCCTCACCGTCCCCTAATCCTAACCCGTACGCTAACACTAACACGCGCCCTCACACGCACGCTCCCCCTAAAGCGTTGCCGTACCCTCACCTGGACCCTAAACCGTCCCCGTCCCCTAACCCTAACCCTAGCCCGAACCCTAACCCTAACCCTTCCCCGAAGCCTGACCCTCACCCGTCCCCTAATCCTAACCCGTACGCTAACACTAACCCGCGCCCTCACACGCACGCTCCCCCTAAAGCGTTGCCGTACCCTCACCTGGACCCTAAACCGTCCCCGTCCCCTAACCCTAACCCTAGCCCGAACCCTAACCCTACCCCTTCCCCGAAGCCTGTCCCTCACCCGTCCCCTAATCCTAACACGTACGCTAACACTAACCTGCGCCCTCACACGCACGCTCCCCCTAAAGCGTTGCCGTACCCTCACCTGGACCCTAAACCGTCCCCGTCCCCTAACCCTAACCCTAGCCCGAACCCTAACCCTGACCCTTCCCTGAAGCCTGACCCTCACCCGTCCCCTAATCCTAACCCGTACGCTAACACTAACCCGCGTCCTCACACGCACGCTCCCCCTAAAGTGTTGCCGTACCCTCACCTGGACCCTAAACCGTCCCCGTCCCCTAACCCTAACCCTAGCCTGAACCCTAACCCTAACCTTTCCCCGAAGCCTGACCCTCACGCGTCCCCTAATCCTAACCCGTACGCTAACACTAACCCGCGCCCTCACACGCACGCTCCCCCTAAAGCGTTGCCGTACCCTCACCTGGACCCTAAACCGTCCCCGTCCCCTAACCCTAACCCTAGCCCGAACCCTAACCCTAACCCTTCCCCGAAGCCTGACCCTCACCCGTCCCCTAATCCTAACCCGTACGCTAACACTAACCCGCGCCCTCACACGCACGCTCCCCCTAAAGCGTTGCCGTACCGTCACCTCGACCCTAAACCGTCCCCGTCCCCTAACCCTAACCCTAGCCCGAACCCTAACCCTAACCTTTCCCCGAAGCCTGACCCTCACCCGTCCCCTAATCCTAACCCATACGCTAACACTAACCCGCACCCTCACACGCACGCTCCCCCTAAAGCGTTGCCGTACCCTCACCTGGACCCTAAACCGTCCCCGTCACCTAACCCTAACCCTAGCCCGAACCCTAACCCTGACCCTTCCCCGAAGCCTGACCCTCACCCGTGCCCTAATCCTAACCCGTACGCTAACACTAACCCGCACCCTCACACGCACGCTCCCCCTAAAGCGTTGCCGTACCCTCACCTGGACCCTAAACCGTCCCCGTCACCTAACCCTAACCCTAGCCCGAACCCTAACCCTGACCCTTCCCCGAAGCCTGACCCTCACCCGTCCCCTAATCCTAACCCGTACGCTAACACTAACCCGCGCCCTCACACGCACGCTCCCCCTAAAGCGTTGCTGTACCCTCACCTGGACCCTAAACCGTCCCCGTCCCCTAACCCTAACCCTAGCCCGAACCCTAACCCTGACCCTTCCCCGAAGCCTGACCCTCACCCGTCCCCTAATCCTAACCCGTACGCTAACACTAACCCGTGCCCTCTCACGCACGCTCCCCCTAAAGCGTTGCCGTACCCTCACCTGGACCCTAAACCGTCCCCGTCACCTAACCCTAACCCTAGCCCGAACCCTAACCCTGACCCTTCCCCGAAGCCTGACCCTCACCCGTGCCCTAATCCTAAACCGTACGCTAACACTAACCCGCAACCTCACACGCACGCTACCCCTAAAGCGATGCCGTACCCTCACCTGGACCCTAAACCGTCCCCGTCACCTAACCCTAACCCTAGCCCGAACCCTAACCCTGACTCTTCCCCGAAGCCTGACCCTCACCCGTCCCCTAATCCTAACCCGTACGCTAACACTAACCCGCGCCCTCACACGCACGCTCCCCCTAAAGCGTTGCCGTACCCTCACCTGGTCCCTAAACCGTCCCCGTCCCCTAACCCTAACCCTAGCCCGAACCCTAACCCTGACCCTTCCCCGAAGCCTGACCCTCACCCGTCCCCTAATCCTAACCCGTATGCTAACACTAACCCGCGCCCTCACACGCACGCTCCCCCTAAAGCGTTGCCGTACCCTCACCTGGACCCTAAACCGTCCCCGTCCCCTAACCCTAACCGTAGCCCGAACCCTAACCCTGACCCTTCCCCGAAGCCTGACCCTCACCCGTCCCCTAATCCTAACCCGTACGCTAACACTAACCCGCGCCCTCACACGCACGCTCCCCCTAAAGCGTTGCCGTACCCTCACCTGGTCCCTAAACCGTCCCCGTCCCCTAACCCTAACCCTAGCCCGAACCCTAACCCTGACCCTTCCCCGAAGCCTGACCCTCACCCGTCCCCTAATCCTAACCCGTACGCTAACACTAACCCGCGCCCTCACACGCACGCTCCCCCTAAAGCGTTGCCGTACCCTCACCTGGACCCTAAACCGTCCCCGTCCCCTAACCCTAACCCTAGCCCGAACCCTAACCCTGACCCTTCCCCGAAGCCTGACCCTCACCCGTCCCCTAATCCTAACCCGTACGCTAACACTAACCCGCACCCTCACACGCACGCTCCCCCTAAAGCGTTGCCGTACCCTCACCTGGACCCTAAACCGTCCCCGTCCCCTAACCCTAACCCTAGCCCGAACCCTAACCCTGACCCTTCCCTGAAGCCTGACCCTCACCCGTCCCCTAATCCTAACCCGTACGCTAACACTAACCCGTGCCCTCACACGCACGCACCCCCTAAAGCGTTGCCGTACCCTCACCTGGACCCTAAACCGTCCCCGTCTCCTAACCCTAACCCTAGCCCGAACCCTAACCCTGACCCTTCCCCGAAGCCTGACCCTCACCCGTGCCCTAATCCTAACCCGTACGCTAACACTAACCCGCACCCTCACACGCACGCTACCCCTAAAGCGTTGCCGTACCCTCACCTGGACCCTAAACCGTCCCCGTCACCTAACCCTAACCCTAGCCCGAACCCTAACCCTGACACTTCCCCGAAGCCTGACCCTCACCCGTCCCCTAATCCTAACCCGTACGCTAACACTAACCCGCGCCCTCACACGCACGCTCCCCCTAAAGCGTTGCCGTACCCTCACCTGGTCCCTAAACCGTCCCCGTCCCCTAACCCTAACCCTAGCCCGAACCCTAACCCTGACCCTTCCCCGAAGCCTGACCCTCACCCGTCCCCTAATCCTAACCCGTACGCTAACACTAACCCGCGCCCTCACACGCACGCTCCCCCTAAAGCGTTGCCATACCCTCACCTGGACCCTAAACCGTCCCCGTCCCCTAACCCTAACCGTAGCCCGAACCCTAACCCTGACCCTTCCCCGAAGCCTGACCCTCACCCGTCCCATAATCCTAACCCGTACGCTAACACTAACCCGCGTCCTCACACGCACGCTCCCCCTAAAGCGTTGCCGTACCCTCACCTGGACCCTAAACCGTCCCCGTCCCCTAACCCTAACCCTAGCCTGAACCCTAACCCTAACCTTTCCCCGAAGCCTGACCCTCACGCGTCCCCTAATCCTAACCCGTACGCTAACACTAACCCGCGCCCTCACACGCACGCTCCCCCTAAAGCATTGCCGTACCCTCACCTGGACCCTAAACCGTCCCCGTCCCCTAACCCTAACCCTAGCCCTAACCCTAACCCTGACCCTTCCCCGAAGCCTAACCCTCACCGTCCCCTAATCCTAACCCGTACGCTAACACTAACACGCGCCCTCACACGCACGCTCCCCCTAAAGCGTTGCCGTACCCTCACCTGGACCCTAAACCGTCCCCGTCCCCTAACCCTAACCCTAGCCCGAACCCTAACCCTAACCCTTCCCCGAAGCCTGACCCTCACCCGTCCCCTAATCCTAACCCGTACGCTAACACTAACCCGCGCCCTCACACGCACGCTCCCCCTAAAGCGTTGCCGTACCCTCACCTGGACCCTAAACCGTCCCCGTCCCCTAACCCTAACCCTAGCCCGAACCCTAACCCTACCCCTTCCCCGAAGCCTGTCCCTCACCCGTCCCCTAATCCTAACACGTACGCTAACACTAACCTGCGCCCTCACACGCACGCTCCCCCTAAAGCGTTGCCGTACCCTCACCTGGACCCTAAACCGTCCCCGTCCCCTAACCCTAACCCTAGCCCGAACCCTAACCCTGACCCTTCCCTGAAGCCTGACCCTCACCCGTCCCCTAATCCTAACCCGTACGCTAACACTAACCCGCGTCCTCACACGCACGCTCCCCCTAAAGTGTTGCCGTACCCTCACCTGGACCCTAAACCGTCCCCGTCCCCTAACCCTAACCCTAGCCTGAACCCTAACCCTAACCTTTCCCCGAAGCCTGACCCTCACGCGTCCCCTAATCCTAACCCGTACGCTAACACTAACCCGCGCCCTCACACGCACGCTCCCCCTAAAGCGTTGCCGTACCCTCACCTGGACCCTAAACCGTCCCCGTCCCCTAACCCTAACCCTAGCCCGAACCCTAACCCTAACCCTTCCCCGAAGCCTGACCCTCACCCGTCCCCTAATCCTAACCCGTACGCTAACACTAACCCGCGCCCTCACACGCACGCTCCCCCTAAAGCGTTGCCGTACCCTCACCTCGACCCTAAACCGTCCCCGTCCCCTAACCCTAACCCTAGCCCGAACCCTAACCCTAACCTTTCCCCGAAGCCTGACCCTCACCCGTCCCCTAATCCTAACCCATACGCTAACACTAACCCGCACCCTCACACGCACGCTCCCCCTAAAGCGTTGCCGTACCCTCACCTGGACCCTAAACCGTCCCCGTCACCTAACCCTAACCCTAGCCCGAACCCTAACCCTGACCCTTCCCCGAAGCCTGACCCTCACCCGTGCCCTAATCCTAACCCGTACGCTAACACTAACCCGCACCCTCACACGCACGCTCCCCCTAAAGCGTTGCCGTACCCTCACCTGGACCCTAAACCGTCCCCGTCACCTAACCCTAACCCTAGCCCGAACCCTAACCCTGACCCTTCCCCGAAGCCTGACCCTCACGCGTCCCCTAATCCTAACCCGTACGCTAACACTAACCCGCGCCCTCACACGCACGCTCCCCCTAAAGCGTTGCTGTACCCTCACCTGGACCCTAAACCGTCCCCGTCCCCTAACCCTAACCCTAGCCCGAACCCTAACCCTGACCCTTCCCCGAAGCCTGACCCTCACCCGTCCCCTAATCCTAACCCGTACGCTAACACTAACCCGTGCCCTCTCACGCACGCTCCCCCTAAAGCGTTGCCGTACCCTCACCTGGACCCTAAACCGTCCCCGTCACCTAACCCTAACCCTAGCCCGAACCCTAACCCTGACCCTTCCCCGAAGCCTGACCCTCACCCGTGCCCTAATCCTAACCCGTACGCTAACACTAACCCGCAACCTCACACGCACGCTACACCTAAAGCGTTGCCGTACCCTCACCTGGACCCTAAACCGTCCCCGTCACCTAACCCTAACCCTAGCCCGAACCCTAACCCTGACTCTTCCCCGAAGCCTGACCCTCACCCGTCCCCTAATCCTAACCCGTACGCTAACACTAACCCGCGCCCTCACACGCACGCTCCCCCTAAAGCGTTGCCGTACCCTCACCTGGTCCCTAAACCGTCCCCGTCCCCTAACCCTAACCCTAGCCCGAACCCTAACCCTGACCCTTCCCCGAAGCCTGACCCTCACCCGTCCCCTAATCCTAACCCGTATGCTAACACTAACCCGCGCCCTCACACGCACGCTCCCCCTAAAGCGTTGCCGTACCCTCACCTGGACCCTAAACCGTCCCCGTCCCCTAACCCTAACCGTAGCCCGAACCCTAACCCTGACCCTTCCCCGAAGCCTGACCCTCACCCGTCCCCTAATCCTAACCCGTACGCTAACACTAACCCGCGCCCTCACACGCACGCTCCCCCTAAAGCGTTGCCGTACCCTCACCTGGTCCCTAAACCGTCCCCGTCCCCTAACCCTAACCCTAGCCCGAACCCTAACCCTGACCCTTCCCCGAAGCCTGACCCTCACCCGTCCCCTAATCCTAACCCGTACGCTAACACTAACCCGCGCCCTCACACGCACGCTCCCCCTAAAGCGTTGCCGTACCCTCACCTGGACCCTAAACCGTCCCCGTCCCCTAACCCTAACCCTAGCCCGAACCCTAACCCTGACCCTTCCCCGAAGCCTGACCCTCACCCGTCCCCTAATCCTAACCCGTACGCTAACACTAACCCGCGCCCTCACACGCACGCTCCCCCTAAAGCGTTGCCGTACCCTCACCTGGACCCTAAACCGTCCCCGTCCCCTAACCCTAACCCTAGCCTGAACCCTAACCCTAACCTTTCCCCGAAGCCTGACCCTCACGCGTCCCCTAATCCTAACCCGTACGCTAACACTAACCCGCGCCCTCACACGCACGCTCCCCCTAAAGCGTTGCCGTACCCTCACCTGGACCCTAAACCGTCCCCGTCCCCTAACCCTAACCCTAGCCCGAACCCTAACCCTGACCCTTCCCCGAAGCCTAACCCTCACCCGTCCCCTAATCCTAACCCGTACGCTAACACTAACACGCGCCCTCACACGCACGCTCCCCCTAAAGCGTTGCCGTACCCTCACCTGGACCCTAAACCGTCCCCGTCCCCTAACCCTAACCCTAGCCCGAACCCTAACCCTAACCCTTCCCCGAAGCCTGACCCTCACCCGTCCCGTAATCCTAACCCGTACGCTAACACTAACCCGCGCCCTCACACGCACGCTCCCCCTAAAGCGTTGCCGTACCCTCACCTGGACCCTAAACCGTCCCCGTCCCCTAACCCTAACCCTAGCCCGAACCCTAACCCTAACCCTTCCCCGAAGCCTGACCCTCACCCTTCCCCTAATCCTAACACGTATGCTAACACTAACCTGCGCCCTCACACGCACGCTCCCCCTAAAGCATTGCCGTACCCTCACCTGGACCCTAAACCGTCCCCGTCCCCTAACCCTAACCCTAGCCCGAACCCTAACCCTGACCCTTCCCTGAAGCCTGACCCTCACCCGTCCCCTAATCCTAACCCGTACGCTAACACTAACCCGCGTCCTCACACGCACGCTCCCCCTAAAGTGTTGCCGTACCCTCACCTGGACCCTAAACCGTCCCCGTCCCCTAACCCTAACCCTAGCCCGAACCCTAACCCTAACCTTTCCCCGAAACCTGACCCTCACGCGTCCCCTAATCCTAACCCGTACGCTAACACTAACCCGCGCCCTCACACGCACGCTCCCCCTAAAGCGTTGCCGTACCCTCAGCTGGACCCTAAACCGTCCCCGTCCCCTAACCCTAACCCTAGCCCGAACCCTAACCCTAACCCTTCCCCGAAGCCTGACCCTCACCCGTCCCCTAATCCTAACCCGTACGCTAACACTAACCCGCGCCCTCACACGCACGCTCCCCCTAAAGCGTTGCCGTACCCTCACCTGGACCCTAAACCGTCCCCGTCCCCTAACCCTAACCGTAGCCCGAACCCTAACCCTGACCCTTCCCCGAAGCCTGACCCTCACCCGTCCCCTAATCCTAACCCGTACGCTAACACTAACCCGCGCCCTCACACGCACGCTCCCCCTAAAGCGTTGCCGTACCCTCACCTGGTCCCTAAACCGTCCCCGTCACCTAACCCTAACCCTAGCCCGAACCCTAACCCTGACCCTTCCCCGAAGCCTGACCCTCACCCGTCCCCTAATCCTAACCCGTACGCTAACACTAACCCGCGCCCTCACACGCACGCTCCCCCTAAAGCGTTGCCGTACCCTCACCTGGACCCTAAACCGTCCCCGTCCCCTAACCCTAACCGTAGCCCGAACCCTAACCCTGACCCTTCCCCGAAGCCTGACCCTCACCCGTCCCCTAATCCTAACCCGTACGCTAACACTAACCCGCGCCCTCACACGCACGCTCCCCCTAAAGCGTTGCCGTACCCTCACCTGGACCCTAAACCGTCCCCGTCCCCTAACCCTAACCCTAGCCTGAACCCTAACCCTAACCTTTCCCCGAAGCCTGACCCTCACGCGTCCCCTAATCCTAACCCGTACGCTAACACTAACCCGCGCCCTCACACGCACGCTCCCCCTAAAGCGTTGCCGTACCCTCACCTGGACCCTAAACCGTCCCCGTCCCCTAACCCTAACCCTAGCCCGAACCCTAACACTGACCCTTCCCCGAAGCCTAACCCTCACCCGTCCCCTAATCCTAACCCGTACGCTAACACTAACACGCGCCCTCACACGCACGCTCCCCCTAAAGCGTTGCCGTACCCTCACCTGGACCCTAAACCGTCCCCGTCCCCTAACCCTAACCCTAGCCCGAACCCTAACCCTAACCCTTCCCTGAAGCCTGACCCTCACCCGTCCCCTAATCCTAACAAGTACGCTAACACTAACCCGCGCCCTCACACGCACGCTCCCCGTAAAGCGTTGCCGTACCCTCACCTGGACCCTAAACCGTCCCCGTCCCCTAACCCTAACCCTAGCCCGAACCCTAACCCTAACCCTTCCCCGAAGCCTGACCCTCACCCGTCCCCTAATCCTAACACGTACGCTAACACTAACCTGCGCCCTCACACGCACGCTCCCCCTAAAGCATTGCCGTACCCTCACCTGGACCCTAAACCGTCCCCGTCCCCTAACCCTAACCCTAGCCCGAACCCTAACCCTGACCCTTCCCTGAAGCCTGACCCTCACCCGTCCCCTAATCCTAACCCTTACGCTAACACTAACCCGCGTCCTCACACGCACGCTCCCCCTAAAGTGTTGCCGTACCCTCACCTGGACCCTAAACCGTCCCCGTCCCCTAACCCTAACCCTAGCCTGAACCCTAACCCTAACCTTTCCCCGAAACCTGACCCTCACGCGTCCCCTAATCCTAACCCGTACGCTAACACTAACCCGCGCCCTCACACGCACGCTCCCCCTAAAGCGTTGCCGTACCCTCACCTGGACCCTAAACCGTCCCCGTCTCCTAACCCTAACCCTAGCCCGAACCCTAACCCTAACCCTTCCCCGAAGCCTGACCCTCACCCGTCCCCTAATCCTAACCCGTACGCTAACACTAACCCGCGCCCTCACACGCACGCTCCCCCTAAAGCGTTGCCGTACCCTCACCTGGACCCTAAACCGTCCCCGTCACCTAACCCTAACCCTAGCCCGAACCCTAACGCTGACCCTTCCCCGAAGCCTGACCCTCACCCATCCCCTAATCCTAACCCGTACGCTAACACTAACCCGTGCCCTCACACACACGCTCCCCCTAAAGCGTTGCCGTACCCTCACCTGGACCCTAAACCGTCCCCGTCACCTAACCCTAACCCTAGCCCGAACCCTAACCCTGACCCTTCCCCGAAGCCTGACCCTCACCCGTGCCCTAATCCTAACCCGTACGCTAACACTAACCCGCGCCCTCACACGCACGCTCCCCCTAAATCGTTGCCGTACCCTCACCTGGACCCTAAACCGTCCCCGTCCCCTAACCCTAACCGTAGCCCGAACCCTAACCCTGACCCTTCCCCGAAGCCTGACCCTCACCCGTCCCCTAATCCTAACCCGTACGCTAACACTAACCCGCGTCCTCACACGCACGCTCCCCCTAAAGCGTTGCCGTACCCTCACCTGGACCCTAAACCGTCCCCGTCCCTTAACCCTAACCCTAGCCTGAACCCTAACCCTAACCTTTCCCCGAAGCCTGACCCTCACGCGTCCCCTAATCCTAACACGTACGCTAACACTAACCCGCGCCCTCACACGCACGCTCCCCCTAAAGCGTTGCCGTACCCTCACCTGGACCCTTAACCGTCCCCGTCCCCTAACCCTAACCCTAGCCCGAACCCTAACCCTAACCCTTCCCCGAAGCCTAACCCTCACCCGTCCCATAATCCTAACCCGTACGCTAACACTAACCCGCGCCCTCACACGCACGCTCCCCCTAAAGCGTTGCCGTACCCTCACCTGGACCCTAAACCGTCCCCGTCCCCTAACCCTAACCCTAGCCCGAACCCTAACCCTAACCCTTCCCCGAAGCCTGACCCTCACCCGTCCCCTAATCCTAAACCGTACGCTAACACTAACCCGCGCCCTCACACGCACGCTCCCCCTAAAGCGTTGCCGTACCCTCACCTGGACCCTAAACCGTCCCCGTCCCCTAACCCTAACCCTAGCCCGAACCCTAACCCTAACCCTTCCCCGAAGCCTGACCCTAACTCGTCCCCTAATCCTAACACGTACGCTAACACTAGCCTGCGCCCTCACACGCACGCTCCCCCTAAAGCGTTGCCGTACCCTCACCTGGACCCTAAACCGTCCCCGTCCACTAACCCTAACCCTAGCCCGAACCCTAACCTTGACCCTTCCCTGAAGCCTGACCCTCACCCGTCCCCTAATCCTAACACGTACGCTAACACTAACCCGCGTCCTCACACGCACGCTCCCCCTAAAGTGTTGCCGTACCCTCACCTGGACCCTAAACCGTCCCCGTCCCCTAACCCTAACCCTAGCCTGAACCCTAACCCTAACCTTTCCCCGAAGCCTGACCCTCACGCGTCCCCTAATCCTAACCCGTACGCTAACACTAACCCGTGCCCTCACACGCACGCTCCCCCTAAAGCGTTGCCGTACCCTCACCTGGACCCTAAACCGTCCCCGTCCCCTAACCCTAACCCTAGCCCGAACCCTAACCCTAACCCTTCCCCGAAGCCTGACCCTCACCCGGCCCCTAATCCTAACCCGTACGCTAACACTAACCCGCGCCCTCACACGCACGCTCCCCCTAAAGCGTTGCCGTACCCTCACCTGGACCCTAAACCGTCCCCGTCCCCTAACCCTAACCCTAGCCCGAACCCTAACCCTAACCTTTCCCCGAAGTCTGACCCTCACCCGTCCCCTAATCCTAACCCGTACGCTAACACTAACCCGCGCCCTCACACGCACGCTCCCCCTAAAGCGTTGCCGTACCCTCACCTGGACCCTAAACCGTCCCCGTCACCTAACCCTAACCCTAGCCCGAACCCTAACCCTGACCCTTCCCCGAAGCCTGACCCTCACCCGTGCCCTAATCCTAACCCGTACGCTAACACTAACCCGCGTCCTCACACGCACGCTCCCCCTAAAGCGTTGCCGTACCCTCACCTGGACCCTAAACCGTCCCCGTCCCCTAACCCTAACCCTAGCCTGAACCCTAACCCTAACCCTTCCCCGAAGCCTGACCCTCACGCGTCCCCTAATCCTAACCCGTACGCTAACACTAACCCGCGCCCTCACACGCACGCTCCCCCTAAAGCGTTGCCGTACCCTCACCTGGTACCTAAACCGTCCCCGTCCCCTAACCCTAACCCTAGTCCGAACCCTAACCCTAACCCTTCCGCGAAGCCTGACCCTCACCCGTCCCCTAATCCTAACCCGTACGCTAACACTAACCCGCGCCCTCACACGCACGCTCCCCCTAAAGCGTTGCCGTACCCTCACCTGGACCCTAAACCGTCCCCGTCCCCTAACCCTAACCCTAGCCCGAACCCTAACCCTAACCCTTCCCCGAAGCCTGACCCTCACGCGTCCCCTAATCCTAACCCGTACGCTAACACTAACCCGCGCCCTCACACGCACGCTCCCCCTAAAGCGTTGCCGTACCCTCACCTGGACCCTAAACCGTCCCCGTCCCCTAACCCTAACCCTAGCCCGAACCCTAACCTTGACCCTTCCCTGAAGCCTGACCCTCACCCGTCCCCTAATCCTAACCCGTACGCTAACACTAACCCGCAACCTCACACGCACGCTACCCCTAAAGCGTTACCGTACCCTCACCTGGACCCTAAACCGTCCCCGTCACCTAACCCTAACCCTAGCCCGAACCCTAACCCTGACTCTTCCCCGAAGCCTGACCCTCACCCGTCCCCTAATCCTAACCCGTACGCTAACACTAACCCGCGCCCTCACACGCACGCTCCCCCTAAAGCGTTGCCGTACCCTCACCTGGTCCCTAAACCGTCCCCGTCCCCTAACCCTAACCCTAGCCCGAACCCTAACCCTGACCCTTCCCCGAAACCTGACCCTCACCCGTCCCCTAATCCTAACCCGTATGCTAACACTAACCCGCGCCCTCACACGCACGCTCCCCCTAAAGCGTTGCCGTACCCTCACCTGGACCCTAAACCGTCCCCGTCCCCTAACCCTAACCGTAGCCCGAACCCTAACCCTGACCCTTCCCCGAAGCCTGACCCTCACCCGTCCCCTAATCCTAACCCGTACGCTAACACTAACCCGCGCCCTCACACGCACGCTCCCCCTAAAGCGTTGCCGTACCCTCACCTGGTCCCTAAACCGTCCCCGTCCCCTAACCCTAACCCTAGCCCGAACCCTAACCCTGACCCTTCCCCGAAGCCTGACCCTCACCCGTCCCCTAATCCTAACCCGTACGCTAACACTAACCCGCGCCCTCACACGCACGCTCCCCCTAAAGCGTTGCCGTACCCTCACCTGGACCCTAAACCGTCCCCGTCCCCTAACCCTAACCCTAGCCCGAACCCTAACCCTGACCCTTCCCCGAAGCCTGACCCTCACCCGTCCCCTAATCCTAACCCGTACGCTAACACTAACCCGCGCCCTCACACGCACGCTCCCCCTAAAGCGTTGCCGTACCCTCACCTGGACCCTAAACCGTCCCTGTCCCCTAACCCTAACCCTAGCCTGAACCCTAACCCTAACCTTTCCCAGAAGCCTGACCCTCACGCGTCCCCTAATCCTAACCCGTACGCTAACACTAACCCGCGCCCTCACACGCACGCTCCCCCTAAAGCGTTGCCGTACCCTCACCTGGACCCTAAACCGTCCCCGTCCCCTAACCCTAACCCTAGCCCGAACCCTAACCCTAACCCTTCCCCGAAGCCTGACCCTAACTCGTCCCCTAATCCTAACACGTACGCTAACACTAGCCTGCGCCCTCACACGCACGCTCCCCCTAAAGCGTTGCCGTACCCTCACCTGGACCCTAAACCGTCCCCGTCCACTAACCCTAACCCTAGCCCGAACCCTAACCTTGACCCTTCCCTGAAGCCTGACCCTCACCCGTCCCCTAATCCTAACACGTACGCTAACACTAACCCGCGTCCTCACACGCACGCTCCCCCTAAAGTGTTGCCGTACCCTCACCTGGACCCTAAACCGTCCCCGTCCCCTAACCCTAACCCTAGCCTGAACCCTAACCCTAACCTTTCCCCGAAGCCTGACCCTCACGCGTCCCCTAATCCTAACCCGTACGCTAACACTAACCCGTGCCCTCACACGCACGCTCCCCCTAAAGCGTTGCCGTACCCTCACCTGGACCCTAAACCGTCCCCGTCCCCTAACCCTAACCCTAGCCCGAACCCTAACCCTAACCCTTCCCCGAAGCCTGACCCTCACCCGGCCCCTAATCCTAACCCGTACGCTAACACTAACCCGCGCCCTCACACGCACGCTCCCCCTAAAGCGTTGCCGTACCCTCACCTGGACCCTAAACCGTCCCCGTCCCCTAACCCTAACCCTAGCCCGAACCCTAACCCTAACCTTTCCCCGAAGTCTGACCCTCACCCGTCCCCTAATCCTAACCCGTACGCTAACACTAACCCGCGCCCTCACACGCACGCTCCCCCTAAAGCGTTGCCGTACCCTCACCTGGACCCTAAACCGTCCCCGTCACCTAACCCTAACCCTAGCCCGAACCCTAACCCTGACCCTTCCCCGAAGCCTGACCCTCACCCGTGCCCTAATCCTAACCCGTACGCTAACACTAACCCGCGTCCTCACACGCACGCTCCCCCTAAAGCGTTGCCGTACCCTCACCTGGACCCTAAACCGTCCCCGTCCCCTAACCCTAACCCTAGCCTGAACCCTAACCCTAACCCTTCCCCGAAGCCTGACCCTCACGCGTCCCCTAATCCTAACCCGTACGCTAACACTAACCCGCGCCCTCACACGCACGCTCCCCCTAAAGCGTTGCCGTACCCTCACCTGGTACCTAAACCGTCCCCGTCCCCTAACCCTAACCCTAGTCCGAACCCTAACCCTAACCCTTCCGCGAAGCCTGACCCTCACCCGTCCCCTAATCCTAACCCGTACGCTAACACTAACCCGCGCCCTCACACGCACGCTCCCCCTAAAGCGTTGCCGTACCCTCACCTGGACCCTAAACCGTCCCCGTCCCCTAACCCTAACCCTAGCCCGAACCCTAACCCTAACCCTTCCCCGAAGCCTGACCCTCACGCGTCCCCTAATCCTAACCCGTACGCTAACACTAACCCGCGCCCTCACACGCACGCTCCCCCTAAAGCGTTGCCGTATCCTCACCTGGACCCTAAACCGTCCCCGTCCCCTAACCCTAACCCTAGCCCGAACCCTAACCTTGACCCTTCCCTGAAGCCTGACCCTCACCCGTCCCCTAATCCTAACCCGTACGCTAACACTAACCCGCAACCTCACACGCACGCTACCCCTAAAGCGTTACCGTACCCTCACCTGGACCCTAAACCGTCCCCGTCACCTAACCCTAACCCTAGCCCGAACCCTAACCCTGACTCTTCCCCGAAGCCTGACCCTCACCCGTCCCCTAATCCTAACCCGTACGCTAACACTAACCCGCGCCCTCACACGCACGCTCCCCCTAAAGCGTTGCCGTACCCTCACCTGGTCCCTAAACCGTCCCCGTCCCCTAACCCTAACCCTAGCCCGAACCCTAACCCTGACCCTTCCCCGAAACCTGACCCTCACCCGTCCCCTAATCCTAACCCGTATGCTAACACTAACCCGCGCCCTCACACGCACGCTCCCCCTAAAGCGTTGCCGTACCCTCACCTGGACCCTAAACCGTCCCCGTCCCCTAACCCTAACCGTAGCCCGAACCCTAACCCTGACCCTTCCCCGAAGCCTGACCCTCACCCGTCCCCTAATCCTAACCCGTACGCTAACACTAACCCGCGCCCTCACACGCACGCTCCCCCTAAAGCGTTGCCGTACCCTCACCTGGTCCCTAAACCGTCCCCGTCCCCTAACCCTAACCCTAGCCCGAACCCTAACCCTGACCCTTCCCCGAAGCCTGACCCTCACCCGTCCCCTAATCCTAACCCGTACGCTAACACTAACCCGCGCCCTCACACGCACGCTCCCCCTAAAGCGTTGCCGTACCCTCACCTGGACCCTAAACCGTCCCCGTCCCCTAACCCTAACCCTAGCCCGAACCCTAACCCTGACCCTTCCCCGAAGCCTGACCCTCACCCGTCCCCTAATCCTAACCCGTACGCTAACACTAACCCGCGCCCTCACACGCACGCTCCCCCTAAAGCGTTGCCGTACCCTCACCTGGACCCTAAACCGTCCCTGTCCCCTAACCCTAACCCTAGCCTGAACCCTAACCCTAACCTTTCCCAGAAGCCTGACCCTCACGCGTCCCCTAATCCTAACCCGTACGCTAACACTAACCCGCGCCCTCACACGCACGCTCCCCCTAAAGCGTTGCCGTACCCTCACCTGGACCCTAAACCGTCCCCGTCCCCTAACCCTAACCCTAGCCCGAACCCTAACCCTGACCCTTCCCCGAAGCCTAACCCTCACCCGTCCCCTAATCCTAACCCGTACGCTAACACTAACACGCGCCCTCACACGCACGCTCCCCCTAAAGCGTTGCCGTACCCTCACCTGGACCCTAAACCGTCCCCGTCCCCTAACCCTAACCCTAGCCCGAACCCTAACCCTAACCCTTCCCCGAAGCCTGACCCTCACCCGTCCCCTAATCCTAACCCGTACGCTAACACTAACCCGCGCCCTCACACGCACGCTCCCCCTAAATCGTTGCCGTACCCTCACCTGGACCCTAAACCGTCCCCGTCCCCTAACCCTAACCCTAGCCCGAACCCTAACCCTAACCCTTCCCCGAAGCCTGACCCTCACCCGTCCCCTAATCCTAACCCGTACGCTAACACTAACCCGCGCCCTCACACGCACGCTCCCCCTAAAGCGTTGCCGTACCCTCACCTGGACCCTAAACCGTCCCCGTACCCTAACCCTAACCCTAGCCCGAACCCTAACCCTAACCCTTCCCCGAAGCCTGACCCTCACCCGTCCCCTAATCCTAACAAGTACGCTAACACTAACCCGCGCCCTAACACGCACGCTCCCCGTAAAGCGTTGCCGTACCCTCACCTGGACCCTAAACCGTCCCCGTCCCCTAACCCTAACCCTAGCCCGAACCCTAACCCTAACCCTTCCCCGAAGCCTGACCCTCACCCGTCCCCTAATCCTAACACGTACGCTAACACTAACCTGCGCCCTCACACGCACGCTCCCCCTAAAGCATTGCCGTACCCTCACCTGGACCCTAAACCGTCCCCGTCCCCTAACCCTAACCCTAGCCCGAACCCTAACCCTGACCCTTCCCTGAAGCCTGACCCTCACCCGTCCCCTAATCCTAACCCTTACGCTAACACTAACCCGCGTCCTCACACGCACGCTCCCCCTAAAGTGTTGCCGTACCCTCACCTGGACCCTAAACCGTCCCCGTCCCCTAACCCTAACCCTAGCCTGAACCCTAACCCTAACCTTTCCCCGAAACCTGACCCTCACGCGTCCCCTAATCCTAACCCGTACGCTAACACTAACCCGCGCCCTCACACGCACGCTCCCCCTAAAGCGTTGCCGTACCCTCACCTGGACCCTAAACCGTCCCCGTCCCCTAACCCTAACCCTAGCCCGAACCCTAACCCTAACCCTTCCCCGAAGCCTGACCCTCACCCGTCCCCTAATCCTAACCCGTACGCTAACACTAACCCGCGCCCTCACACGCACGCTCCCCCTAAAGCGTTGCCGTACCCTCACCTGGACCCTAAACCGTCCCCGTCACCTAACCCTAACCCTAGCCCGAACCCTAACGCTGACCCTTCCCCGAAGCCTGACCCTCACCCATCCCCTAATCCTAACCCGTACGCTAACACTAACCCGTGCCCTCACACACACGCTCCCCCTAAAGCGTTGCCGTACCCTCACCTGGACCCTAAACCGTCCCCGTCACCTAACCCTAACCCTAGCCCGAACCCTAACCCTGACCCTTCCCCGAAGCCTGACCCTCACCCGTGCCCTAATCCTAACCCGTACGCTAACACTAACCCGCGCCCTCACACGCACGCTCCCCCTAAATCGTTGCCGTACCCTCACCTGGACCCTAAACCGTCCCCGTCCCCTAACCCTAACCGTAGCCCGAACCCTAACCCTGACCCTTCCCCGAAGCCTGACCCTCACCCGTCCCCTAATACTAACCCGTACGCTAACACTAACCCGCGTCCTCACACGCACGCTCCCCCTAAAGCGTTGCCGTACCCTCACCTGGACCCTAAACCGTCCCCGTCCCCTAACCCTAACCCTAGCCTGAACCCTAACCCTAACCTTTCCCCGAAGCCTGACCCTCACGCGTCCCCTAATCCTAACACGTACGCTAACACTAACCCGCGCCCTCACACGCACGCTCCCCCTAAAGCGTTGCCGTACCCTCACCTGGACCCTAAACCGTCCCCGTCCCCTAACCCTAACCCTAGCCCGAACCCTAACCCTAACCCTTCCCCGAAGCCTAACCCTCACCCGTCCCATAATCCTAACCCGTACGCTAACACTAACCCGCGCCCTCACACGCACGCTCCCCCTAAAGCGTTGCCGTACCCTCACCTGGACCCTAAACCGTCCCCGTCCCCTAACCCTAACCCTAGCCCGAACCCTAACCCTAACCCTTCCCCGAAGCCTGACCCTCACCCGTCCCCTAATCCTAACCCGTACGCTAACACTAACCCGCGCCCTCACACGCACGCTCCCCCTAAAGCGTTGCCGTACCCTCACCTGGACCCTAAACCGTCCCCGTCCCCTAACCCTAACCCTAGCCCGAACCCTAACCCTAACCCTTCCCCGAAGCCTGACCCTAACTCGTCCCCTAATCCTAACACGTACGCTAACACTAACCCGCGTCCTCACACGCACGCTCCCCCTAAAGTGTTGCCGTACCCTCACCTGGACCCTAAACCGTCCCCGTCCCCTAACCCTAACCCTAGCCTGAACCCTAACCCTGACCTTTCCCCGAAGCCTGACCCTCACCCGTCCCCTAATCCTAACCCGTACGCTAACACTAACCCGTGCCCTCACACGCACGCTCCCCCTAAAGCGTTGCCGTACCCTCACCTGGACCCTAAACCGTCCCCGTCCCCTAACCCTAACCCTAGCCCGAACCCTAACCCTAACCCTTCCCCGAAGCCTGACCCTCACCCGGCCCCTAATCCTAACCCGTACGCTAACACTAACCCGCGCCCTCACACGCACGCTCCCCCTAAAGCGTTGCCGTACCCTCACCTGGACCCTAAACCGTCCCCGTCCCCTAACCCTAACCCTAGCCCGAACCCTAACCCTAACCTTTCCCCGAAGTCTGACCCTCACCCGTCCCCTAATCCTAACCCGTACGCTAACACTAACCCGCGCCCTCACACGCACGCTCCCCCTAAAGCGTTGCCGTACCCTCACCTGGTACCTAAACCGTCCCCGTCCCCTAACCCTAACCCTAGTCCGAACCCTAACCCTAACCCTTCCGCGAAGCCTGACCCTCACCCGTCCCCTAATCCTAACCCGTACGCTAACACTAACCCGCGCCCTCACACGCACGCTCCCCCTAAAGCGTTGCCGTACCCTCACCTGGACCCTAAACCGTCCCCGTCCCCTAACCCTAACCCTAGCCCGAACCCTAACCCTAACCCTTCCCCGAAGCCTGACCCTCACGCGTCCCCTAATCCTAACCCGTACGCTAACACTAACCCGCGCCCTCACACGCACGCTCCCCCTAAAGCGTTGCCGTACCCTCACCTGGACCCTAAACCGTCCCCGTCCCCTAACCCTAACCCTAGCCCGAACCCTAACCTTGACCCTTCCCTGAAGCCTGACCCTCACCCGTCCCCTAATCCTAACCCGTACGCTAACACTAACCCGCGTCCTCACACGCACGCTCCCCCTAAAGTGTTGCCGTACCCTCACCTGGACCCTAAACCGTCCCCGTCCCCTAACCCTAACCCTAGCCTGAACCCTAACCCTAACCTTTCCCCGAAGCCTGACCCTCACGCGTCCCCTAATCCTAACCCGTACGCTAACACTAACCCGTGCCCTCACACGCACGCTCCCCCTAAAGCGTTGCCGTACCCTCACCTGGACCCTAAACCGTCCCCGTCCCCTAACCCTAACCCTAGCCCGAACCCTAACCCTAACCCTTCCCCGAAGCCTGACCCTCACCCGTCCCCTAATCCTAACCCGTACGCTAACACTAACCCGCGCCCTCACACGCACGCTCCCCCTAAAGCGTTGCCGTACCCTCACCTGGACCCTAAACCGTCCCCGTCCCCTAACCCTAACCCTAGCCCGAACCCTAACCCTAACCTTTCCCCGAAGGCTGACCCTCACGCGTCCCCTAATCCTAACCCGTACGCTAACACTAACCCGCGCCCTCACACGCACGCTCCCCCTAAAGCGTTGCCGTACCCTCACCTGGACCCTAAACCGTCCCCGTCCCCTAACCCTAACCCTAGCCCGAACCCTAACCCTAACCCTTCCCCGAGGCCTGACCCTCACCCGTCCCCTAATCCTAACAAGTACGCTAACACTAACCCGCGCCCTAACACGCACGCTCCCCGTAAAGCGTTGCCGTACCCTCACCTGGACCCTAAACCGTCCCCGTCCCCTAACCCTAACCCTAGCCCGAACCCTAACCCTAACCCTTCCCCGAAGCCTGACCCTCACCCGTCCCCTAATCCTAACACGTACGCTAACACTAACCTGCGCCCTCACACGCACGCTCCCCCTAAAGCATTGCCGTACCCTCACCTGGACCCTAAACCGTCCCCGTCCCCTAACCCTAACCCTAGCCCGAACCCTAACCCTGACCCTTCCCTGAAGCCTGACCCTCACCCGTCCCCTAATCCTAACCCTTACGCTAACACTAACCCGCGTCCTCACACGCACGCTCCCCCTAAAGTGTTGCCGTACCCTCACCTGGACCCTAAACCGTCCCCGTCCACTAACCCTAACCCTAGCCTGAACCCTAACCCTAACCTTTCCCCGAAACCTGACCCTCACGCGTCCCCTAATCCTAACCCGTACGCTAACACTAACCCGCGCCCTCACACGCACGCTCCCCCTAAAGCGTTGCCGTACCCTCACCTGGACCCTAAACCGTCCCCGTCCCCTAACCCTAACCCTAGCCCGAACCCTAACCCTAACCCTTCCCCGAAGCCTGACCCTCACCCGTCCCCTAATCCTAACCCGTACGCTAACACTAACCCGCGCCCTCACACGCACGCTCCCCTAAAGCGTTGCCGTACCCTCACCTGGACCCTAAACCGTCCCCGTCACCTAACCCTAACCCTAGCCCGAACCCTAACGCTGACCCTTCCCCGAAGCCTGACCCTCACCCATCCCCTAATCCTAACCCGTACGCTAACACTAACCCGTGCCCTCACACACACGCTCCCCCTAAAGCGTTGCCGTACCCTCACCTGGACCCTAAACCGTCCCCGTCACCTAACCCTAACCCTAGCCCGAACCCTAACCCTGACCCTTCCCCGAAGCCTGACCCTCACCCGTGCCCTAATCCTAACCCGTACGCTAACACTAACCCGCGCCCTCACACGCACGCTCCCCCTAAATCGTTGCCGTACCCTCACCTGGACCCTAAACCGTCCCCGTCCCCTAACCCTAACCGTAGCCCGAACCCTAACCCTGACCCTTCCCCGAAGCCTGACCCTCACCCGTCCCCTAATACTAACCCGTACGCTAACACTAACCCGCGTCCTCACACGCACGCTCCCCCTAAAGCGTTGCCGTACCCTCACCTGGACCCTAAACCGTCCCCGTCCCCTAACCCTAACCCTAGCCTGAACCCTAACCCTAACCTTTCCCCGAAGCCTGACCCTCACGCGTCCCCTAATCCTAACACGTACGCTAACACTAACCCGCGCCCTCACACGCACGCTCCCCCTAAAGCGTTGCCGTACCCTCACCTGGACCCTAAACCGTCCCCGTCCCCTAACCCTAACCCTAGCCCGAACCCTAACCCTAACCCTTCCCCGAAGCCTAACCCTCACCCGTCCCATAATCCTAACCCGTACGCTAACACTAACCCGCGCCCTCACACGCACGCTCCCCCTAAAGCGTTGCCGTACCCTCACCTGGACCCTAAACCGTCCCCGTCCCCTAACCCTAACCCTAGCCCGAACCCTAACCCTAACCCTTCCCCGAAGCCTGACCCTCACCCGTCCCCTAATCCTAACCCGTACGCTAACACTAACCCGCGCCCTCACACGCACGCTCCCCCTAAAGCGTTGCCGTACCCTCACCTGGACCCTAAACCGTCCCCGTCCCCTAACCCTAACCCTAGCCCGAACATTAACCCTAACCCTTCCCCGAAGCCTGACCCTAACTCGTCCCCTAATCCTAACACGTACGCTAACACTAACCCGCGTCCTCACACGCACGCTCCCCCTAAAGTGTTGCCGTACCCTCACCTGGACCCTAAACCGTCCCCGTCCCCTAACCCTAACCCTAGCCTGAACCCTAACCCTGACCTTTCCCCGAAGCCTGACCCTCACCCGTCCCCTAATCCTAACCCGTACGCTAACACTAACCCGTGCCCTCACACGCACGCTCCCCCTAAAGCGTTGCCGTACCCTCACCTGGACCCTAAACCGTCCCCGTCCCCTAACCCTAACCCTAGCCCGAACCCTAACCCTAACCCTTCCCCGAAGCCTGACCCTCACCCGGCCCCTAATCCTAACCCGTACGCTAACACTAACCCGCGCCCTCACACGCACGCTCCCCCTAAAGCGTTGCCGTACCCTCACCTGGACCCTAAACCGTCCCCGTCCCCTAACCCTAACCCTAGCCCGAACCCTAACCCTAACCTTTCCCCGAAGTCTGACCCTCACCCGTCCCCTAATCCTAACCCGTACGCTAACACTAACCCACGCCCTCACACGCACGCTCCCCCTAAAGCGTTGCCGTACCCTCACCTGGTACCTAAACCGTCCCCGTCCCCTAACCCTAACCCTAGTCCGAACCCTAACCCTAACCCTTCCGCGAAGCCTGACCCTCACCCGTCCCCTAATCCTAACCCGTACGCTAACACTAACCCGCGCCCTCACACGCACGCTCCCCCTAAAGCGTTGCCGTACCCTCACCTGGACCCTAAACCGTCCCCGTCCCCTAACCCTAACCCTAGCCCGAACCCTAACCCTAACCCTTCCCCGAAGCCTGACCCTCACGCGTCCCCTAATCCTAACCCGTACGCTAACACTAACCCGCGCCCTCACACGCACGCTCCCCCTAAAGCGTTGCCGTACCCTCACCTGGACCCTAAACCGTCCCCGTCCCCTAACCCTAACCCTAGCCCGAACCCTAACCTTGACCCTTCCCTGAAGCCTGACCCTCACCCGTCCCCTAATCCTAACCCGTACGCTAACACTAACCCGCGTCCTCACACGCACGCTCCCCCTAAAGTGTTGCCGTACCCTCACCTGGACCCTAAACCGTCCCCGTCCCCTAACCCTAACCCTAGCCTGAACCCTAACCCTAACCTTTCCCCGAAGCCTGACCCTCACGCGTCCCCTAATCCTAACCCGTACGCTAACACTAACCCGTGCCCTCACACGCACGCTCCCCCTAAAGCGTTGCCGTACCCTCACCTGGACCCTAAACCGTCCCCGTCCCCTAACCCTAACCCTAGCCCGAACCCTAACCCTAACCCTTCCCCGAAGCCTGACCCTCACCCGTCCCCTAATCCTAACCCGTACGCTAACACTAACCCGCGCCCTCACACGCACGCTCCCCCTAAAGCGTTGCCGTACCCTCACCTGGACCCTAAACCGTCCCCGTCCCCTAACCCTAACCCTAGCCCGAACCCTAACCCTAACCTTTCCCCGAAGGCTGACCCTCACCCGTCCCCTAATCCAAACCCGTACGCTAACACTAACCCGCGCCCTCACACTCACGCTCCCCCTAAAGCGTTGCCGTACCCTCACCTGGACCCTAAACCGTCCCCGTCACCTAACCCTAACCCTAGCCCGAACCCTAACCCTGACCCTTCCCCGAAGCCTGACCCTCACCCGTGCCCTAATCCTAACCCGTACGCTAACTCTAACCCGCGTCCTCACACGCACGTTCCCCCTAAAGCGTTGCCGTCCCCTCACCTGGACCCTAAACCGTCCCCATCCCCTAACCCTAACCCTAGCCTGAACCCTAACCCTAACCCTTCCCCGAAGCCTGACCCTCACGCGTCCCCTAATCCTAACCCGTACGCTAACACTAACCCGCGCCCTCACACGCACGCTCCCCCTAAAGCGTTGCCGTACCCTCACCTGGACCCTAAACCGTCCCCGTCCCCTAACCCTAACCCTAGTCCGAACCCTAACCCTAACCCTTCCGCGAAGCCTGACCCTCACCCGTCCCCTAATCCTAACCCGTACGCTAACACTAACCCGCGCCCTCACACGCACGCTCCCCCTAAAGCGTTGCCGTACCCTCACCTGGACCCTAAACCGTCCCCGTCCCCTAACCCTAACCCTAGCCCGAACCCTAACCCTAACCCTTCCCCGAAGCCTGACCCTCACCCGTCCCCTAATCCTAACCCGTACGCTAACACTAACCCGTGCCCTCACACGCACGCTCCCCCTAAAGCGTTGCCGTACCCTCACCTGGACCCTAAACCGTCCCCGTCCCCTAACCCTAACCCTAGCCCGAACCCTAACCCTAACACTTCCCCGAAGCCTGACCCTCACCCGTCCCCTAATCCTAACCCGTACGCTAACACTAACCCGCGTCCTCACACACACGCTCCCCCTAAAGCGTTGCCGTACCCTCACCTGGATCCTAAACCGTCCCCGTCCCCTAACCCTAACCCTAGCCTGAACCCTAACCCTAACCTTTCCCCGAAGCCTGACCCTCACGCGTCCCCTAATCCTAACCCGTACGCTAACACTAACCCACGCCCTCACACGCACGCTCCCCCTAAAGCGTTGCCGTACCCTCACCTGGACCCTAAACCGTCCCCGTCCCCGTCCCCTAACCCTAGCCCGAACCCTAACCCTAACCCTTCCCCGAAGCCTAACCCTCACCCGTCCCATAATCCTAACCCGTACGCTAACACTAACCCGCGCCCTCACACGCACGCTCCCCCTAAAGCGTTGCCGTACCCTCACCTGAACCCTAAACCGTCCCCGTCCCCTAACCCTAATCCTAGCCCGAACCCTAACCCTAACCCTTCCCCGAAGCCTGACCCTCACCCGTCCCCTAATCCTAACCCGTACGCTAACACTAACCGTCGCCCTCACACGCACGCTCCCCCTAAAGCGTTGCCGTACCCTCACCTGGACCCTAAACCATCCCCGTCCCCTCAACCTAACCCTAGCCCGAACCATAACCCTAACCCTTCCCCGAAGCCTGACCCTCACCCGTCCCCTAATCCTAACCCGAACGCTAACAATAACCCGCGCCCTCACACGCACGCTCCCCCTAAAGCGTTGCCGTACCCTCACCTGGACCCTAAACCATCCCCGTCACCTAACCCTAACCCTAGCCCGAACCCTAACCCTGACCCTTCCCCGAAGCCTGACCCTCACCCGTGCCCTAATCCTAACCCGTACGCTAACACTAACCCGCACCCTCACACGCACGCTCCCCCTAAAGCGTTGCCGTACCCTCACCTGGACCCTAAACCGTCCCCGTCATCTAACCCTAACCCTAGCCCGAACCCTAACCCTGACCCTTCCCCGAAGCCTTACCCTCACCCGTCCCCTAATCCTAACCCGTACGCTAACACTAACCCGCGCCCTCACACGCACGCTCCCCCTAAAGCGTTGCCGTACCCTCACCTGGACCCTAAACCGTCCCCGTCCCCTAACCCTAACCGTAGCCCGAACCCTAACCCTGACCCTTCCCCGAAGCCTTACCCTCACCCGTCCCCTAATCCTAACCCGTACGCTAACACTAACCCGCGTCCTCACACGCACGCTCCCCCTAAAGCGTTGCCGTACCCTCACCTGGACCCTAAACCGTCCCCGTCCCCTAACCCTAACCGTAGCCCGAACCCTAACCCTAACCCTTCCCCGAAGCCTGACCCTCACCCGTCCCCTAATCCTAACCCGTATGCTAACACTAACCCGTGCCCTCACACGCACGCTCCCCCTAAAGCGTTGCCGTACCCTCACCTGGACCCTAAACCGTCCCCGTCCCCTAACCCTAACCCTAGCCCGAACCCTAACCCTAACCCTTCCCCGAAGCCTGACCCTCACCCGTCCCATAATCCTAACACGTACGCTAACACTAACCCGCGCCCTCACACGCACGCTCCCCCTAAAGCATTGCCATACCCTCACCTGGACCCTAAACCGTCCCCGTCCCCTTACCCTAACCCTAGCCCGAACCCTAACCCTAACCCTTCCCCGAAGCCTGACCCTCAAACGTCGCCTAATCCTAACCCGTACGCTAACACTAACCCGCGCCCTCACACGCACGCTCCCCCTAAAGCGTGCCGTACCCTCACCTGGACCCTAAACCGTCCCCGTCCCCTAACCCTAACCCTAGCCGGAACCCTAACTCTAATCCTTCCCCGAAGCCTGACCCTCACCCGTCCCCTAATCCTAACCCGTACGCTAACACTAACCCGTGCCCTCAGACGCACGTTCCCCTAAAGCGTTGCCGTACCCTCACCTGGACCCTAAACCGTCCCCGTCCCCTAACCCTAACCCTAGCCCAAACCCTAACCCTAACCCTTCCCCGAAGCCTGACCCTCACCCGTCCCCTAATCCTAACCCGTACGCTAACACTAACCCGCGCTCTCACACGCACGCTCCCCCTAAAGCGTTGCCGTACCCTCACCTGGACCCTAAACCGTCCCCGTCCCCTAACCCTAACCCTAGCCCGAACCCTAACCCTGACCCTTCCCCGAAGCCTGACCCTCACCCGTCCCCTAATCCTAACCCGTACGCTAACACTAACCCGCGCCCTCACACGCACGCTCCCCCTAAAGCGTTGCCGTACCCTCACCTGGACCCTAAACCGTCCCCGTCCCCTAACCCTAACCCTAGCCCGAACCCTAACCGTGACCCTTCCCCGAAGCCTGACCCTCACCCGTCCCCTAATCCTAACCCGTACGCTAACACTAACCCGCGCCCTCACACGCACGCTCCCCCTAAAGCGTTGCCGTACCCTCACCTGGACCCTAAACCGTCCCCGTCCCCTAACCCTAACCGTAGCCCGAACCCTAACCCTGACCCTTCCCCGAAGCCTTACCCTCACCCGTCCCCTAATCCTAACCCGTACGCTAACACTAACCCGCGTCCTCACAGGCACGCTCCCCCTAAAGCGTTGCCGTACCCTCACCTGGACCCTAAATCGTCCCCGTCCCCTAACCCTAACCCTAGCCTGAACCCTAACCCTAACCTTTCCCCGAAGCCTGACCCTCACGCGTCCCCTAATCCTAACCCGTACGCTAACACTAACCCGCGCCCTCACACGCACGCTCCCCCTAAAGCGTTGCCGTACCCTCACCTGGACCCTAAACCGTCCCCGTCCCCTAACCCTAACCCTAGCCCGAACCCTAACCCTAACCCTTCCCCGAAGCCTGACCCTCACCCGTCCCCTAATCCTAACCCGTACGCTAACACTAACCCGTGCCCTGACACGCACGCTCCCCCTAAAGCATTGCCGTACGCTCACCTGGACCCTAAACCGTCCCCGTCCCCTAACCCTAACCCTAGCCCGAACCCTAACCCTAACCCTTCCCCGAAGCCTGACCCTCACCCGTCCCCTAATCCTAACACGTACGCTAACACTAACACGCGCCCTCACACGCACGGTCCCTCTAAAGCGTTGCCGTACCCTCACCTGGACCCTAAACCGTCCCCGTCCCCTAACACTAACCCTAGCCCGAACCCTAACCCTGACCATTCCCCGAAGCCTGACCCTCACCCGTCCCCTAATCCTAACCCGTACGCTAACACTAACCCACGCCCTCACACGCACGCTCCCCCTAAAGTGTTGCCATACCCTCACCTGGACCCTAAACCGTCCCCGTCCCCTAACCCTAACCCTAGCCCGAACCCTAACCCTAACCTTTCCCCGAAGCCTGACCCTCACCCGTCCCATAATCCTAACCCGTACGCTAACACAAACCCGCGTCCTCACATGCACGCTCCCCCTAAAGCGTTGCCATACCCTCACCTGGACCCTAAACCGTCCCCGTCCCCTAACCCTAACCCTAGCCTGAACCCTAACCCTAACCTTTCCCCGAAGCCTGACCCTCACGCGTCCCCTAATCCTAACCCGTACGCTAACACTAACCCGCGCCCTCACATGCACGCTCCCCCTAAAGCGTTGCCGTACCCTCACCTGGACCCTAAACCGTCCCCGTCCCCTAACCCTAACCCTAGCCCGAACCCTAACCCTGACCCTTCCCCGAAGCCTAACCCTCACTCGTCCCCTAATCCTAACCCGTACGCTAACACTAACACGCGCCCTCACACGCACGCTCCCCCTAAAGCGTTGCCGTACCCTCACCTGGGCCCTAAACCGTCCCCGTCCCCTAACCCTAACCCTAGCCCGAACCCTAACCCTAACCCTTCCCCGAAGCCTGACCCTCACCCGTCCCCTAATCCTAACCCGTACGCTAACACTAACCCGCGCCCTCACACGCACGCTCCCCCAAAGCGTTGCCGTACCCTCACCTGGACCCTAAACCGTCCCCGTCCCCTAACCCTAACCCTAGCCCGAACCCTAACCCTAACCCTTCCCCGAAGCCTGACCCTCACCCGTCCCCTAATCCTAACACGTACGCTAACACTAACCTGCGCCCTCACACGCACGCTCCCCCTAAAGCATTGCCGTACCCTCACCTGGACCCTAAACCGTCCCCGTCCCCTAACCCTAACCCTAGCCCGAACCCTAACCCTGACCCTTCCCTGAAGCCTGACCCTCACCCGTCCCCTAATCCTAACCCGTACGCTAACACTAACCCAGGTCCTCACACGCACGCTCCCCCTAAAGTGTTGCCGTACCCTCACCTGGACCCTAAACCGTCCCCGTCCCCTAACCCTAACCCTAGCCTGAACCCTAACCCTAACCTTTCCCCGAAACCTGACCCTCACGCGTCCCCTAATCCTAACCCGTACGCTAACACTAACCCGCGCCCTCACACGCACGCTCCCCCTAAAGCGTTGCCGTACCCTCACCTGGACCCTAAACCGTCCCCGTCCCCTAACCCTAACCCTAGCCCGAACCCTAACCCTAACCCTTCCCCGAAGCCTGACCCTCACCCGTCCCCTAATCCTAACCCGTACGCTAACACTAACCCGCGCCCTCACACGCACGCTCCCCCTAAAGCGTTGCCGTACCCTCACCTGGACCCTAAACCGTCCCCGTCACCTAACCCTAACCCTAGCCCGAACCCTAACGCTGACCCTTCCCCGAAGCCTGACCCTCACCCGTCCCCTAATCCTAACCCGTACGCTAACACTAACCCGTGCCCTCACACACACGCTCCCCCTAAAGCGTTGCCGTACCCTCACCTGGAACCTAAACCGTCCCCGTCACCTAACCCTAACCCTAGCCCGAACCCTAACCCTGACCCTTCCCCGAAGCCTGACCCTCACCTGTGCCCTAATCCTAAACCGTACGCTATCACTAACCCGCGCCCTCACACGCACGCTCCCCCTAAAGCGTTGCCGTACCCTCACCTGGACCCTAAACCGTCCCCGTCCCCTAACCCTAACCGTAGCCCGAACCCTAACCCTGACCCTTCCCCGAAGCCTGACCCTCACCCGTCCCCTAATCCTAACCCGTACGCTAACACTAACCCGCGTCCTCACACGCACGCTCCCCCTAAAGCGTTGCCGTACCCTCACCTGGACCCTAAACCGTCCCCGTCCCTTAACCCTAACCCTAGCCTGAACCGTAACCCTAACCTTTCCCCGAAGCCTGACCCTCACGCGTCCCCTAATCCTAACACGTACGCTAACACTAACCCGCGCCCTCACACGCACGCTCCCCCTAAAGCGTTGCCGTACCCTCACCTGGACCCTAAACCGTCCCCGTCCCCTAACCCTAACCCTAGCCCGAACCCTAACCCTAACCCTTCCCCGAAGCCTAACCCTCACCCGTCCCATAATCCTAACCCGTACGCTAACACTAACCCGCGCCCTCACACGCACGCTCCCCCTAAAGCGTTGCCGTACCCTCACCTGGACCCTAAACCGTCCCCGTCCCCTAACCCTAACCCTAGCCCGAACCCTAACCCTAACCCTTCCCCGAAGCCTGACCCTCACCCGTCCCCTAATCCTAACCCGTACGCTAACACTAAACCGCGCCCTCACACGCACGCTCCCCCTAAAGCGTTGCCGTACCCTCACCTGGACTCTAAACCGTCCCCGTCCCCTAACCCTAACCCTACCCCGAACCCTAACCCTAACCCTTCCCCGAAGCCTGACCCTCACTCGTCCCCTAATCCTAACACGTACGCTAACACTAACCCGCGCCCTCACACGCACGCTCCCCCTAAAGCGTTGCCGTACCCTCACCTGGACCCTAAACCGTCCCCGTCCACTAACCCTAACCCTAGCCCGAACCCTAACCTTGACCCTTCCCTGAAGCCTGACCCTCACCCGTCCCCTAATCCTAACCCGTACGCTAACACTAACCCGCGTCCTCACACGCACGCTCCCCCTAAAGTGTTGCCGTACCCTCACCTGGACCCTAAACCGTCCCCGTCCCCTAACCCTAACCCTAGCCTGAACACTAACCCTAACCTTTCCCCGAAGCCTGACCCTCACGCGTCCCCTAATCCTAACCCGTACGCTAACACTAACCCGTGCCCTCACACGCACGCTCCCCCTAAAGCGTTGCCGTACCCTCACCTGGACCCTAAACCGTCCCCGTCCCCTAACCCTAACCCTAGCCCGAACCCTAACCCTAACCCTTCCCCGAAGCCTGACCCTCACCCGTCCCCTAATCCTAACCCGTACGCTAACACTAACCCGCGCCCTCACACGCACGCTCCCCCTAAAGCGTTGCCGTACCCTCACCTGGACCCTAAACCGTCCCCGTCCCCTAACCCTAACCCTAGCCCGAACCCTAACCCTAACCTTTCCCCGAAGGCTGACCCTCACCCGTCCCCTAATCCTAACCCGTACGCTAACACTAACCCGCGCCCTCACACGCACGCTCCCCCTAAAGCGTTGCCGTACCCTCACCTGGACCCTAAACCGTCCCCGTTCCCTAACCCTAACCCTAGCCCGAACCCTAACCGTGACCCTTCCCCGAAGCCTGACCCTCACCCGTCCCCTAATCCTAACCCGTACGCTAACACTAACCCGCGCCCTCACACGCACGCTCCCCCTAAAGCGTTGCCGTACCCTCACCTGGACCCTAAACCGTCCCCGTCCCCTAACCCTAACCGTAGCCCGAACCCTAACCCTGACCCTTCCCCGAAGCCTTACCCTCACCCGTCCCCTAATCCTAACCCGTACGCTAACACTAACCCGCGTCCTCACACGCACGCTCCCCCTAAAGCGTTGCCGTACCCTCACCTGGACCCTAAATCGTTCCCGTCCCCTAACCCTAACCCTAGCCTGAACCCTAACCCTAACCTTTCCCCGAAGCCTGACCCTCACGCGTCCCCTAATCCTAACCCGTACGCTAACACTAACCCGCGCCCTCACACGCACGCTCCCCCTAAAGCGTTGCCGTACCCTCACCTGGACCCTAAACCGTCCCCGTCCCCTAACCCTAACCCTAGCCCGAACCCTAACCCTAACCCTTCCCCGAAGCCTGACCCTCACCCGTCCCCTAATCCTAACCCGTACGCTAACACTAACCCGTGCCCTGACACGCACGCTCCCCCTAAAGCATTGCCGTACCCTCACCTGGACCCTAAACCGTCCCCGTCCCCTAACCCTAACCCTAGCCCGAACCCTAACCCTAACCCTTCCCCGAAGCCTGACCCTCACCCGTCCCATAATCCTAACACGTACGCTAACACTAACCCGCGCTCTCACACGCACGCTCCCCCTAAAGCATTGCCATACCCTCACCTGGACCCTAAACCGTCCCAGTCCCCTAACAATAACCCTAGCCCGAACCCTAACCCTAACCCTTCCCCGAAGCCTGACCCTCAACCGTCCCCTAATCCTAACCCGTACGCTAACACTAACCCGCGCCCTCACACGCACGCTCCCCCTAAAGCGTTGCCGTACCCTCACCTGGACCCTAAACCGTCCCCGTCCCCTAACCCTAACCCTAGCCCGAACCCTAACCCTGACCATTCCCCGAAGCCTGACCCTCACCCGTCCCCTAATCCTAACCCGTACGCTAACACTAACCCGCGCCCTCACACGCACGCTCCCCCTAAAGCGTTGCCGTACCCTCACCTGGACCCTAAACCGTCCCCGTCCCCTAACCCTAACCCTAGCCCGAACCCTAACCCTGACCTTTCCCCGAAGCCTGACCCTCACCCGTCCCCTAATCCTAACCCGTACGCTAACACTAACCCACGCCCTCACACGCACGCTCCCCCTAAAGCGTTGCCGTACCCTCACCTGGACCCTAAACCGTCCCCGTCACCTAACCCTAACCCTAGCCCGAACCCTAACCCTGACACTTCCCCGAAGCCTGACCCTCACCCGTGCCCTAATCCTAACCCGTACGCTAACACTAACCCGCGCCCTCACACGCACGCTCCCCCTAAAGCGTTGCCGTACCCTCACCTGGACCCTAAACCGTCCCCGTCACCTAACACTAACCCTAGCCTGAACCCTAACCCTGACCCTTCCCCGAAGCCTGACCCTCACCCGTGCCCTAATCCTAACCCGTACGCTAACTCTAACCCGCGTCCTCACACGCTCGCTCCCCCTAAAGCGTTGCCGTACCCTCACCTGGACCCTAAACCGTCCCCATCCCCTAACCCTAACCCTAGCCTGAACCCTAACCCTAACCCTTCCCCGAAGCCTGACCCTCACGCGTCCCCTAATCCTAACCCGTACGCTAACACTAACCCGCGCCCTCACACGCACGCTCCCCCTAAAGCGTTGCCGTACCCTCACCTGGACCCTAAACCGTCCCCGTCCCCTAACCCTAACCCTAGTCCGAACCCTAACCCTAACCCTTCCGCGAAGCCTGACCCTCACCCGTCCCCTAATCCTAACCCGTACGCTAACACTAACCCGCGCCCTCACACGCACGCTCCCCCTAAAGCATTGCCGTACCCTCACCTGGACCCTAAACCGTCCCCGTCCCCTAACCCTAACCCTAGCCCGAACCCTAACCCTAACCCTTCCCCGAAGCCAGACCCTCACCCGTCCCCTAATCCTAACCCGTATGCTAACACTAACCCGTGCCCTCACACGCACGCTCCCCCTAAAGCGTTGCCGTACCCTCACCTGGACCCTAAACCGTCCCCGTCCCCTAACCCTAACCCTAGCCCGAACCCTAACCCTAACCCTTCCCCGAAGCCTGACCCTCACCCGTCCCATAATCCTAACACGTACGCTAACACTAACCCGCGCCCTCACACGCACGCTCCCCCTAAAGCATTGCCATACCCTCACCTGGACCCTAAACCGTCCCCGTCCCCTTACCCTAACCCTAGCCCGAACCCTAACCCTGACCCTTCCCCGAAGCCTGACCCTCACCCGTCCCCTAATCCTAACCCGTACGCTAACACTAACCCGCGCCCTCACACGCACGCTCCCCCTAAAGCGTTGCCGTACCCTCACCTGGACCCTAAACCGTCCCCGTCCCCTAACCCTAACCCTAGCCCGAACCCAAACCCTGACCCTTCCCCGAAGCCTGACCCTCACCCGTCCCCTAATCCTAACCCGTACGCTAACACTAACCCACGCCCTCACACTCACGCTCCCCCTAAAGCGTTGCCGTACCCTCACCTGGACCCCAAACCGTCCCCGTCCCCTAACCCTAACCCTAGCTCGAACCCTAACCCTAACATTTCCCCGAAGCCTGACCCTCACCCGTCCCCTAATCCTAACCCGTACGCTAACACAAACCTGCGTCCTCACACGCACGCTCCCCCTAAAGCGTTGCCATACCCTCACCTGGACCCTAAACCGTCCCCGTCCCCTAACCCTAACCCTAGCCCGAACCCTAACCCTAACCCTTCCCCGAAGCCTGACCCTCACCCGTCCCCTAATCCTAACCCGTACGCTAACACTAACCCGCGCCCTCACACGCACGCTCCCCCTAAAGCGTTGCCGTACCCTCACCTGGACCCTAGACCGTCCCCGTCCCCTAACCCTAACCCTAGCCCGAACCCTAACCCTAACCCTTCCCCGAAGCCTGACCCTCACCCGTGCCCTAATCCTAACCCGTACGCTAACACTAACCCGCGCCCTCACACGCACGCTCCCCCTAAAGCGTTGCCGTACCCTCACCTGGACCCTAAACCGTTCCCGTCCCCTAACCCTAACCCTAGCCCGAACCCTAACCCTGACCCTTCCCCGAAGCCTGACCCTCACCCGTCCCCTAATCCTAACCCGTACGCTAACACTAACCCGTGCCCTCACACGCACGCTCCCCCTAAAGCATTGCCGTACCCTCACCTGGACCCTAAACCGTCCCCGTCCCCTAAACCTAACCCTAGCCCGAACCCTAACCCTGACCCTTCCCCGAAGCCTGACCCTCACCCGTCCCCTAATCCTAACCCGTACGCTAACACTAACCCGCGCCCTCACACGCACGCTCCCCCTAAAGCGTTGCCGTACCCTCACCTGGACCCTAAACCGTCCCCGTCCCCTAACCCTAACCCTAGCCCGAACCCTAACACTAACCCTTCCCCGAAGCCTGACCCTCACCCGTCCCCTAATCCTAACCCGTACGCTAACACTAACCCGCGCCCTCACACGCACGCTCCCCCTAAAGCATTGCCGTACCCTCACCTGGACCCTAAACCGTCCCCGTCCCCTAACCCTAACCCTAGCCCGAACCCTAACCCTAACCCTTCCCCGAAGCCTGACCCTCACCCGTCCCCTAATCCTAACACGTACGCTAACACTAACCCGCGCCCTCACACGCACGCTCCCCCTAAAGCATTGCCGTACCCTCACATGGACCCTAAACCGTCCCCGTCCCCTAACCCTAACCCTAGCCCGAACCCTAACCCTAACCCTTCCCCGAAGCCTGACCCTCAACCGTCGCCTAATCCTAACCCGTACGCTAACACTAACCCGCGCCCTCACACGCACGCTCCCCCTAAAGCGTTGCCGTACCCTCACCTGGACCCTAAACCGTCGCCGTCCCCTAACCCTAACCCTAGCCCGAACCCTAACCCTAACGCTTCCCCGAAGCCTGACCCTCACCCGTCCCCTAATCCTAACCCGTACGCTAACACTAACCCGTGCCCTCACACGCACGCTCCCCCTAAAGCGTTGCCGTACCCTCACCTGGACCCTAAACCGTCCCCGTCCCCTAACCCTAACCCTAGCCCAAACCCTAACCCTAACCCTTCCCCGAAGCCTGACCCTCACCCGTCCCCTAATCCTAACCCGTACGCTAACACTAACCCGCGCCCTCACACGCACGCTCCCCCTAAAGCGTTGCCGTACCCTCACCTGGACCCTAAACCGTCCCCGTCCCCTAACCCTAACCCTAGCCCGAACCCTAAACCTGACCCTTCCCCGAAGCCTGACCCTCACGCGTCCCCTAATCCTAACCCGTACGCTAACACTAACCCGCGCCCTCACACGCACGCTCCCCCTAAAGCGTTGCCGTACCCTCACCTGGACCCTAAACCGTCCCCGTCCCCTAACCCTAACCCTAGCCCGAACCCTAACCCTGACCCTTCCCCGAAGCCTGACCCTCACCCGTCCCCTAATCCTAAGCCGTACGCTAACACTAACCCACGCCCTCACACTCACGCTCCCCCTAAAGCGTTGCCGTACCCTCACCTGGACCCTAAACCGTCCCCGTCCCCTAACCCTAACCCTAGCCCGAACCCTAACCCTAACCCTTCCCCGAAGCCTGACCCTCACCCGTCCCATAATCCTAACACGTACGCTAACACTAACCCGCGCCCTCACACGCACACTCCCCCTAAAGCATTGCCATACCCTCACCTGGACCCTAAACCGTCCCCGTCCCCTAACAATAACCCTAGCCCGAACCCTAACCCTAACCCTTCCCCGAAGCCTGACCCTCAACCGTCGCCTAATCCTAACCCGTACGCTAACACTAACCCGCGCCCTCACACGCACGCTCCCCCTAAAGCGTTGCCGTACCCTCACCTGGACCCTAAACCGTCCCCGTCCCCTAACCCTAACCCTAGCCCAAAACCTAACCCTAACCCTTCCCCGAAGCCTGACCCTCACCCGTCCCCTAATCCTAACCCGTACGCTAACACTAACCCGCGCCCTCACACGCACGGTCCCTCTAAAGCGTTGCCGTACCCTCACCTGGACCCTAAACCGTCCCCGTCCCCTAACACTAACCCTAGCCCGAACCCTAACCCTGACCATTCCCCGAAGCCTGACCCTCACCCGTCCCCTAATCCTAACCCGTACGCTAACACTAACCCACGCCCTCACACGCACGCTCCCACTAAAGCGTTGCCATACCCTCACCTGGACCCTAAACCGTCCCCGTCCCCTAACCCTAACCCTAGCCCGAACCCTAACCCTAACCTTTCCCCGAAGCCTGACCCTCACCCGTCCCATAATCCTAACCCGTACGCTAACACAAACCCGCGTCCTCACATGCACGCTCCCCCTAAAGCGTTGCCATACCCTCACCTGGACCCTAAACCGTCCCCGTCCCCTAACCCTAACCCTAGCCTGAACCCTAACCCTAACCTTTCCCCGAAGCCTGACCCTCACGCGTCCCCTAATCCTAACCCGTACGCTAACACTAACCCGCGCCCTCACACGCACGCTCCCCCTAAAGCGTTGCCGTACCCTCACCTGGACCCTAAACCGTCCCCGTCCCCTAACCCTAACCCTAGCCCGAACCCTAACCCTGACCCTTCCCCGAAGCCTAACCCTCACCCGTCCCCTAATCCTAACCCGTACGCTAACACTAACACGCGCCCTCACACGCACGCTCCCCCTAAAGCGTTGCCGTACCCTCACCTGGACCCTAAACCGTCCCCGTCCCCTAACCCTAACCCTAGCCCGAACCCTAACCCTAACCCTTCCCCGAAGCCTGACCCTCACCCGTCCCCTAATCCTAACCCGTACGCTAACACTAACCCACGCCCTCACACGCACGCTCCCCGTAAAGCGTTGCCGTACCCTCACCTGGACCCTAAACCGTCCCCGTCCCCTAACCCTAACCCTAGCCCGAACCCTAACCCTAACCCTTCCCCGAAGCCTGACCCTCACCCGTCCCCTAATCCTAACACGTACGCTAACACTAACCTGCGCCCTCACACGCACGCTCCCCCTAAAGCATTGCCGTACCCTCACCTGGACCCTAAACCGTCCCCATCCCCTAACCCTAACCCTAGCCCGAACCCTAACCCTGACCCTTCCCTGAAGCCTGACCCTCACCCGTCCCCTAATCCTAACCCGTACGCTAACACTAACCCGCGTCCTCACACGCACGCTCCCCCTAAAGTGTTGCCGTACCCTCACCTGGACCCTAAACCGTCCCCGTCCACTAACCCTAACCCTAGCCCGAACCCTAACCTTGACCCTTCCCTGAAGCCTGACCCTCACCCGTCCCCTAATCCTAACCCGTACGCTAACACTAACCCGCGTCCTCACACGCACGCTCCCCCTAAAGTGTTGCCGTACCCTCACCTGGACCCTAAACCGTCCCCGTCCCCTAACCCTAACCCTAGCCGGAACCCTAACCCTAACCTTTCCCCGAAGCCTGACCCTCACGCGTCCCCTAATCCTAACCCGTACGCTAACACTAACCCGTGCCCTCACACGCACGCTCCCCATAAAGCGTTGCCGTACCCTCACCTGGACCCTAAACCGTCCCCGTCCCCTAACCCTAACCCTAGCCCGAACCCTAACCCTAACCCTTCCCCGAAGCCTGACCCTCACCCGTCCCCTAATCCTAACCCGTACGCTAACACTAACCCGCGCCCTCACACGCACGCTCCCCCTAAAGCGTTGCCGTACCCTCACCTGGACCCTAAACCGTCCCCGTCCCCTAACCCTAACCCTAGCCCGAACCCTAAACCTAACCTTTCCCCGAAGGCTGACCCTCACCCGTCCCCTAATCCTAACCCGTACGCTAACACTAACCCGCGCCCTCACACGCACACTCCCCCTAAAGCGTTGCCGTACCCTCACCTGGACCCTAAACCGTCCCCGTCACCTAACCCTAACCCTAGCCCGAACCCTAACCCTAACCCTTCCCCGAAGCGTGACCCTCACCCGTCCCCTAATCCTAACCCGTACGCTAACACTAACCCGCGCCCTCACACGCACGCTCCCCCTAAAGCGTTGCCGTACCCTCACCTGGACCCTAAACCGTCCCCGTCCCCTAACCCTAACCCTAGCCCGAACCCTAACCGTGACCCTTCCCCGAAGCCTGACCCTCACCCGTCCCCTAATCCTAACCCGTACGCTAACACTAACCCGCGCCCTCACACGCACGCTCCCCCTAAAGCGTTGCCGTACCCTCACCTGGACCCTAAACCGTCCCCGTCCCCTAACCCTAACCGTAGCCCGAACCCTAACCCTGACCCTTCCCCGAAGCCTTACCCTCACCCGTCCCCTAATCCTAACCCGTACGCTAACACTAACCCGCGTCCTCACACGCACGCTCCCCCTAAAGCGTTGCCGTACCCTCACCTGGACCCTAAATCGTCCTCGTCCCCTAACCCTAACCCTAGCCTGAACCCTAACCCTAACCTTTCCCCGAAGCCTGACCCTCACGCGTCCCCTAATCCTAACCCGTACGCTAACACTAACCCGCACCCTCACACGCACGCTCCCCCTAAAGCGTTGCCGTACCCTCACCTGGACCCTAAACCGTCCCCGTCCCCTAACCCTAACCCTAGCCCGAACCCTAACCCTAACCCTTCCCCGAAGCCTGACCCTCACCCGTCCCCTAATCCTAACCCGTACGCTAACACTAACCCGTGCCCTGACACGCACGCTCCCCCTAAAGCATTGCCGTACCCTCACCTGGACCCTAAACCGTCCCCGTCCCCTAACCCTAACCCTAGCCCGAACCCTAACCCTAACCCTTCCCCGAAGCCTGACCCTCACCCGTCCCATAATCCTAACACGTACGCTAACACTAACCCGCGCCCTCACACGCACGCTCCCCCTAAAGCATTGCCATACCCTCACCTGGACCCTAAACCGTCCCCGTCCCGTAACAATAACCCTAGCCCGAACCCTAACCCTAACCCTTCCCCGAAGCCTGACCCTCAACCGTCGCCTAATCCTAACCCGTACGCTAACACTAACCCGCGCCCTCACACGCACGCTCCCCCTAAAGCGTTGCCGTACCCTCACCTGGACCCTAAACCGTCCCCATCACCTAACCCTAACCCTAGCCCAAAACCTAACCCTAACCCTTCCCCGAAGCCTGACCCTCACCCGTCCCCTAATCCTAACCCGTACGCTAACACTAACCCGCGACCTCACACGCACGGTCCCCCTAAAGCGTTGCCGTACCCTCACCTGGACCCTAAACCGTCCCCGTCCCCTAACACTAACCCTAGCCCGAACCCTAACCCTGACCATTCCCTGAAGCCTGACCCTCACCCGTCCCCTAATCCTAACCCGTACGCTAACACTAACACACGCCCTCACACGCACCTCCCCCTAAAGCGTTGCCATACCCTCACCTGGACCCTAAACCGTCCCCGTCCCCTAACCCTAACCCTAGCCCGAACCCTAACCCTAACCTTTCCCCGAAGCCTGACCCTCACCCGTCCCATAATCCTAACCCGTACGCTAACACAAACCCGCGTCCTCACATGCACGCTCCCCCTAAAGCGTTGCCATACCCTCACCTGGACCCTAAGCCGTCCCCGTCCCCTAACCCTAACCCTAGCCTGAACCCTAACCCTAACCTTTCCCCGAAGCCTGACCCTCACGCGTCCCCTAATCCTAACCCGTACGCTAACACTAACCCGCGCCCTCACACGCACGCTCCCCCTAAAGCGTTGCCGTACCCTCACCTGGACCCTAAACCGTCCCCGTCCCCTAACCCTAACCCTAGCCCGAACCCTAACCCTAACCCTTCCCCGAAGCCTAACCCTCACCCGTCCCCTAATCCTAACCCGTACGCTAACACTAACCCGCGCCCTCACACGCACGCTCCCCCTAAATCGTTGCCGTACCCTCACCTGGACCCTAAACCGTCCCCGTCCCCTAACCCTAACCCTAGCCCGAACCCTAACCCTAACCCTTCCCCGAAGCCTGACCCTCACCCGTCCCCTAATCCTAACCCATACGCTAACACTAACCCGCGCCCTCACACGCACGCTCCCCCTAAAGCGTTGCCGTACCCTCACCTGGACCCTAAACCGTCCCCGTCCCCTAACCCTAACCCTAGCCCGAACCCTAACCCTAACCCTTCCCCGAAGCCTGACCCTCACCCGTCCCCTAATCCTAACCCGTACGCTAACACTAACCCGCGCCCTCACACGCACGCTCCCCCTAAAGCGTTGCTGTACCCTCACCTGGACCCTAAACCGTCCCCGTCCCCTAACCCTAACCCTAGCCCGAACCCTAACCCTAACCTTTCCCCGAAGGCTGACCCTCACCCGTCCCCTAATCCTAACCCGTACGCTAACACTAACCCGCGCCCTCACACGCACGCTCCCCCTAAAGCGTTGCCGTACCCTCACCTGGACCCTAAACCGTCCCCGTCACCTAACCCTAACCCTAGCCCGAACCCTAACCCTGACCCTTCCCCGAAGCCTGACCCTCACCCGTGCCCTAATCCTAACCCGTACGCTAACACTAACCCGCGTCCTCACACGCACGCTCCCCCTAAAGCGTTGCCGTACCCTCACCTGGACCCTAAACCGTCCCCGTCCCCTAACCCTAACCCTAGCCTGAACCCTAACCCTAACCCTTCCCCGAAGCCTGACCCTCACGCGTCTCCTAATCCTAACCCGTACGCTAACACTAACCCGCGCCCTCACACGCACGCTCCCCCTAAAGCGTTGCCGTACCCTCACCTGGACCCTAAACCGTCCCCGTCCCCTAACCCTAACCCTAGCCCGAACCCTAACCCTGACCCTTCCCCGAAGCCTAACCCTCACCCGTCCCCTAATCCTAACCCGTACGCTAACACTAACCCGCGCCCTCACACGCACGCTCCCCCTAAATCGTTGCCGTACCCTCACCTGGACCCTAAACCGTCCCCGTCCCCTAACCCTAACCCTAGCCCGAACCCTAACCCTAACCCTTCCCCGAAGCCTGACCCTCACCCGTCCCCTAATCCTAACCCGTACGCTAACACTAACCCGCGCCCTCACACGCACGCTCCCCCTAAAGCGTTGCCGTACCCTCACCTGGACCCTAAACCGTCCCCGTCCCCTAACCCTAACCCTAGCCCGAACCCTAACCCTAACCCTTCCCCGAAGCCTGACCCTCACCCGTCCCCTAATCCTAACCCGTACGCTAACACTAACCCGCGCCCTCACATGCACGCTCCCCCTAAAGCGTTGCCGTACCCTCACCTAGACCCTAAACCGTCCCCGTCCCCTAACCCTAACCCTAGCCCGAACCCTAAACCTAACCTTTCCCCGAAGGCTGACCCTCACCCGTCCCCTAATCCTAACCCGTACGCTAACACTAACCCGCGCCCTCACACGCACGCTCCCCCTAAAGCGTTGCCGTACCCTCACCTGGACCCTAAACCGTCCCCGTCACCTAACCCTAACCCTAGCCCGAACCCTAACCCTGACCCTTCCCCGAAGCCTGACCCTCACCCGTGCCCTAATCCTAACCCGTACGCTAACACTAACCCGCGTCCTCACACGCACGCTCCCCCTAAAGCGTTGCCGTACCCTCACCTGGACCCTAAACCGTCCCCGTCCCCTAACCCTAACCCTAGCCTGAACCCTAACCCTAACCCTTCCCCGAAGCCTGACTCTCACGCGTCCCCTAATCCTAACCCGTACGCTAACACTAACCCGCGCCCTCACACGCACGCTCCCCCTAAAGCGTTGCCGTACCCTCACCTGGACCCTAAACCGTCCCCGTCCCCTAACCCTAACCCTAGTCCGAACCCTAACCCTAACCCTTCCGCGAAGCCTGACCCTCACCCGTCCCCTAATCCTAACCCGTACGCTAACACTAACCCGCGCCCTCACACGCACGCTCCCCCTAAAGCGTTGCCGTACCCTCACCTGGACCCTAAACCGTCCCCGTCCCCTAACCCTAACCCTAGCCCGAACCCTAACCCTAACCCTTCCCCGAAGCCTGACCCTCACCCGTCCCCTAATCCTAACCCGTACGCTAACAGTAACCCGCGCCCTCACACGCACGCTCCCCCTAAAGCGTTGCCGTACCCTCACCTGGACCCTAAACCGTCCCCGTCCCCTAACCCTAACCCTAGCCCGAACCCTAACCGTGACCCTTCCCTGAAGCCTGACCCTCACCCGTCCCCTAATCCTAACCCGTACGCTAACACTAACCCGCGTCCTCACACGCACGCTCCCCCTAAAGTGTTGCCGTACCCTCACCTGGACCCTAAACCGTCCCCGTCCCCTAACCCTAACCCTAGCCTGAACCCTAACCCTAACCTTTCCCCGAAGCCTGACCCTCACGCGTCCCCTAATCCTAACCCGTACGCTAACACTAACCCGTGCCCTCACACGCACGCTCCCCCTAAAGCGTTGCCGTACCCTCACCTGGACCCTAAACCGTCCCCGTCCCCTAACCCTAACCCTAGCCCGAACCCTAACCCTAACCCTTCCCCGAAGCCTGACCCTCACCCGTCCCCTAATCCTAACCCGTACGCTAACACTAACCCGCGCCCTCACACGCACGCTCCCCCTAAAGCGTTGCCGTACCCTCACCTGGACCCTAAACCGTCCCCGTCCCCTAACCCTAACCCTAGCCCGAACCCTAACCCTAACCTTTCCCCGAAGGCTGACCCTCACCCGTCCCCTAATCCAAACCCGTACGCTAACACTAACCCGCGCCCTCACACGCACGCTCCCCCTAAAGCGTTGCCGTACCCTCACCTGGACCCTAAACCGTCCCCGTCACCTAACCCTAACCCTAGCCCGAACCCTAACCCTGACCCTTCCCCGAAGCCTGACCCTCACCCGTGCCCTAATCCTAACCCGTACGCTAACTCTAACCCGCGTCCTCACACGCACGCTCCCCCTAAAGCGTTGCCGTACCCTCACCTGGACCCTAAACCGTCCCCGTCCCCTAACCCTAACCCTAGCCTGAACCCTAACCCTAACCCTTCCCCGAAGCCTGACCCTCACGCGTCCCCTAATCCTAACCCGTACGCTAACACTAACCCGCGCCCTCACACGCACGCTCTCCCTAAAGCGTTGCCGTACCCTCACCTGGACCCTAAACCGTCCTCGTCCCCTAACCCTAACCCTAGTCCGAACCCTAACCCTAACCCTTCCGCGAAGCCTGACCCTCACCCGTCCCCTAATCCTAACCCGTACGCTAACACTAACCCGCGCCCTCACACGCACGCTCCCCCTAAAGCGTTGCCGTACCCTCACCTGGACCCTAAACCGTCCCCGTCCCCTAACCCTAACCCTAGCCCGAACCCTAACCCTAACCCTTCCCCGAAGCCTGACCCTCACCCGTCCCCTAATCCTAACCCGTACGCTAAAACTAACCCGCGCCCTCACACGCACGCTCCCCCTAAAGCGTTGCCGTACCCTCACCTGGACCCTAAACCGTCCCCGTCCCCTAACCCTAACCCTAGCCCGAACCCTAACCCTAACACTTCCCCGAAGCCTGACCCTCACCCGTCCCCTAATCCTAACCCGTACGCTAACACTAACCCGCGTCCTCACACGCACGCTCCCCCTAAAGCGTTGCCGTACCCTCACCTGGATCCTAAACCGTCCCCGTCCCCTAACCCTAACCCTAGCCTGAACCCTAACCCTAACCTTTCTCCGAAGCCTGACCCTCACGCGTCCCCTAATCCTAACCCGTACGCTAACACTAACCCACGCCCTCACACGCACGCTCCCCCTAAAGCGTTGCCGTACCCTCACCTGGACCCTAAACCGTCCCCATCCCCTAACCCTAACCCTAGCCCGAACCCTAACCCTAACCCTTCCCCGAAGCCTAACCCTCACCCGTCCCCTAATCCTAACCCGTACGCTAACACTAACCCGCGCCCTCACACGCACGCTCCCCCTAAAGCGTTGCCGTACCCTCACCTGAACCCTAAACCATCCCCGTCCCCTAACCCTAACCCTAGCCCGAACCCTAACCCTAACCCTTCCCCGAAGCCTGACCCTCACCCGTCCCCTAATCCTAACCCGTACGCTAACACTAACCGTCGCCCTCACACGCACGCTCCCCCTAAAGCGTTGCCGTACCCTCACCTGGACCCTAAACCGTCCCCGTCCCCTCAACCTAACCCTAGCCCGAACCATAACCCTAACCCTTCCCCGAAGCCTGACCCTCACCCGTCCCCTAATCCTAACCCGTACGCTAACAATAACCCGCGCCCTCACACGCACGCTCCCCCTAAAGCGTTGCCGTACCCTCACCTGGACCCTAAACCGTCCCCGTCACCTAACCCTAACCCTAGCCCGAACCCTAACCCTGACCCTTCCCCGAAGCCTGACCCTCACCCGTGCCCTAATCCTAACCCGTACGCTAACACTAACCCGCACCCTCACACACACGCTCCCCCTAAAGCGTTGCCGTACCCTCACCTGGACCCTAAACCGTCCCCGTCACCTAACCCTAACCGTAGCCCGAACCCTAACCCTGACCCTTCCCCGAAGCCTTACCCTCACCCGTCCCCTAATCCTAACCCGTACGCTAACACTAACCCGCGTCCTCACACGCACGCTCCCCCTAAAGCGTTGCCGTACCCTCACCTGGACCCTAAACCGTCCCCGTCCCCTAACCCTAACCCTAGCCTGAACCCTAACCCTAACCCTTCCCCGAAGCCTGACCCTCACGCATCCCCTAATCCTAACCCGTACGCTAACATTAACCCGCGCCCTCACACGCACGCTCCCCCTAAAGCGTTGCCGTACCCTCACCTGGACCCTAAACCGTCCCCGTCCCCTAACCCTAACCCTAGTCCGAACCCTAACCCTGACCCTTCCCCGAAGCCTGACCCTCACCCGTGCCCTAATCCTAACCCGTACGCTAACACTAACCCGCGCCCTCACACGCACGCTCCCCCTAAAGCGTTGCCGTACCCTCACCTGGACCCTAAACCGTCCCCGTCCCCTAACCCTAACCCTAGCCCGAACCCTAACCCTAACCCTTCCCCGAAGCCTGACCCTCACCCGTCCCCTAATCCTAACCCGTACGCTAACAGTAACCCGCGCCCTCACACGCACGCTCCCCCTAAAGCGTTGCCGTACCCTCACCTGGACCCTAAACCGTCCCCGTCCCCTAACCCTAACCCTAGCCCGAACCCTAACCTTGACCCTTCCCTGAAGCCTGACCCTCACCCGTCCCCTAATCCTAACCCGTACGCTAACACTAACCCGCGTCCTCACACGCACGCTCCCCCTAAAGTGTTGCCGTACCCTCACCTGGACCCTAAACCGTCCCCGTCCCCTAACCCTAACCCTAGCCCGAACCCTAACCCTAACCCTTCCCCGAAGCCTGACCCTCAACCGTCGCCTAATCCTAACCCGTACGCTAACACTAACCCGTGCCCTCACACGCACGCTCCCCCTAAAGCGTTGCCGTACCCTCACCTGGACCCTAAACCGTCCCCGTCCCCTAACCCTAACCCTAGCCCGAACCCTAACCCTAACCCTTCCCCGAAGCCTGACCCTCACCCGTCCCCTAATCCTAACCCGTACGCTAACACTAACCCGCGCCCTCACACGCACGTTCCCCCTAAAGCGTTGCCGTACCCTCACCTGGACCCTAAACCGTCCCCGTCCCCTAACCCTAATCCTAGCCCGAACCCTAACCCTAACCCTTCCCCGAAGCCTGACCCTCACCCGTCCCCTAATCCTAACCCGTACGCTAAAACTAACCCGCGCCCTCACACGCACGCTCCCCCTAAAGCGTTGCCGTACCCTCACCTGGACCCTAAACCGTCCCAGTCCCCTAACCCTAACCCTAGCCCGAACCCTAACCCTAACACTTCCCCGAAGCCTGACCCTCACCCGTCCCCTAATCCTAACCCGTATGCTAACACTAACCCGCGTCCTCACACGCACGCTCCCCCTAAAGCGTTGCCGTACCCTCACCTGGATCCTAAACCGTCCCCGTCCCCTAACCCTAACCCTAGCCTGAACCCTAACCCTAACCCTTCCCCGAAGCCTGACCCTCACCCGTCCCCTAATCCTAACCCGTACGCTAACACTAACCGTCGCCCTCACACGCACGCTCCCCCTAAAGCGTTGCCCCGTCCCCTAACCCTAACCCTAGCCGGAACCCTAACTCTAACCCTTCCCCGAAGCCTGACCCTCACCCGTCCCCTAATCCTAACCCGTACGCTAACACTAACCCGTGCCCTCAGACGCACGTTCCCCTAAAGCGTTGCCGTACCCTCATCTGGACCCTAAACCGTCCCCGTCCCCTAACCCTAACCCTAGCCCAAACCCTAACCCTAACCCTTCCCCGAAGCCTGACCCTCACCCATCCCCTAATCCTAACCCGTACGCTAACACTAACCCGCGCCCTCACACGCACGCTCCCCCTAAAGCGTTGCCGTACCCTCACCTGGACCCTAAACCGTCCCCGTCCCCTAACCCTAACCCTAGCCCGAACCCTAACCCTGACCCTTCCCCGAAGCCTGACCCTCACCCGTCCCCTAATCCTAACCCGTACGCTAACACTAACCCGCGCCCTCACACGCACGCTCCCCCTAAAGCGTTGCCGTACCCTCACCTGGACCCTAAACCGTCCCCGTCCCCTAACCCTAACCCTAGCCCGAACCCAAACCCTGACCCTTCCCCGAAACCTGACCCTCACCCGTCCCCTAATCCTAACCCGTACGCTAACACTAACCCACGCCCTCACACTCACGCTCCCCCTAAAGCGTTGCCGTACCCTCACCTGGACCCCAAACCGTCCCCGTCCCCTAACCCTAACCCTAGCTCGAACCCTAACCCTAACATTTCCCCAAAGCCTGACCCTCACCCGTCCCCTAATCCTAACCCGTACGCTAACACAAACCCGCGTCCTCACACGCACGCTCCCCCTAAAGCGTTGCCATACCCTCACCTGGACCCTAAACCGTCCCCGTCCCCTAACCCTAACCCTAGCCCGAACCCTAACCCTAACCCTTCCCCGAAGCCTGACCCTCACCCGTCCCCTAATCCTAACCCGTACGCTAACACTAACCCGCGCCCTCACACGCACGCTCCCCCTAAAGCGTTGCCGTACCCTCACCTGGACCCTAAACCGTCCCCGTCCCCTAACCCTAACCCTAGCCCAAAACCTAACCCTAACCCTTCCCCGAAGCCTGACCCTCACCCGTCCCCTAATCCTAACCCGTACGCTAACACTAACCCGCGCCCTCACACGCACGCTCCCCCTAAAGCGTTGCCGTACCCTCACCTGGACCCTAAACCGTCCCCGTCCCCTAACACTAACCCTAGCCCGAACCCTAACCCTGACCATTCCCCGAAGCCTAACCCTCACCCGTCCCCTAATCCTAACCCGTACGCTAACACTAACCCACGCCCTCACACGCACGCTCCCCCTAAAGCGTTGCCATACCCTCACCTGGACCCTAAACCGTCCCCGTCCCCTAACCCTAACCCTAGCCCGAACCCTAACCCTAACCTTTCCCCGAAGCCTGACCCTCACCCGTCCCCTAATCCTAACCCGTACGCTAACACAAACCCGCGTCCTCACATGCACGCTCCCCCTAAAGCGTTGCCGTACCCTCACCTGGACCCTAAACCGTCCCCGTCCCCTAACCCTAACCCTCGCCTGAACCCTAACCCTAACCCTTCCCCGAAGCCTGACCCTCACGCGTCCCCTAATCCTAACCCGTACGCTAACACTAACCCGCGCCCTCACACGCACGCTCCCCCTAAAGCGTTGCCGTACCCTCACCTGGACCCTAAACCGTCCCCGTCCCCTAACCCTAACCCTAGCCCGAACCCTAACCCTAACCCTTCCCCGAAGCCTGACCCTCACCCGTCCCCTAATCCTAACCCGTACGCTAACACTAACCTGCGCCCTCACACGCACGCTCCCCCTAAAGCGATGCCGTACCCTCACCTGGACCCTAAACCGTCCCCGTCCCCTAACCCTAACCCTAGCCCGAACCCTAACCCTGACCCTTCCCCGAAGCCTGACCCTCACCCGTCCCCTAATCCTAACCCGTACGCTAACACTAACCCGTGCCCTCACACGCACGCTCCCCCTAAAGCATTGCCGTACCCTCACCTGGACCCTAAACCGTCCCCGTCCCCTAAACCTAACCCTAGCCCGAACCCTAACCCTGACCCTTCCCCGAAGCCTGACCCTCACCCGTCCCCTAATCCTAACCCGTACTCTAACACTAACCCGCGCCTTCACACGCACGCTCCCCCTAAAGCGTTGCCGAACCCTCACCTGGACCCTAAACCGTCCCCGTCCCCTAACCCTAACCCTAGCCCGAACCCTAACCCTAACCCTTCCCCGAAGCCTGACCCTCACCCGTCCCCTAATCCTAACCCGTACGCTAACACTAACCCGCGCCCTCACACGCACGCTCCCGCTAAAGCATTGCCGTACCCTCACCTGGACCCTAAACCGTCCCCGTCCCCTAACCCTAACCCTAGCCCGAACCCTAACCCTAAACCTTCCCCGAAGCCTGACCCTCACCCGTCCCCTAATCCTAACCCGTACGCTAACACTAACCCGCGCCCTCACACGCACGCTCCCCCTAAAGCATTGCCGTACCCTCACATGGACCCTAAACCGTCCCCGTCCCCTAACCCTAACCCTAGCCCGAACCCTAACCCTAACCCTTCCCCGAAGCCTGACCCTCAACCGTCGCCTAATCCTAACCCGTACGCTAACACTAACACGCGCCCTCACACGCACGCTCCCCCTAAAGCGTTGCCGTACCCTCACCTGGACCCTAAACCGTCCCCGTCCCCTAACCCTAACCCTAGCCCGAACCCTAAACCTGACCCTTCCCCGAAGCCTGACCCTCACCCGTCCCCTAATCCTAACCCGTACGCTAACACTAACCCGCGCCCTCACACGCACGCTCCCCCTAAAGCGTTGCCGTACCCTCACCTGGACCCTAAACCGTCCCCGTCCCCTAACCCTAACCCTAGCCCGAACCCTAACCCTGACCCTTCCCCGAAGCCTGACCCTCACCCGTCCCCTAATCCTAAGCCGTACGCTAACACTAACCCACGCCCTCACACTCACGCTCCCCCTAAAGCGTTGCCGTACCCTCACCTGGACCCTAAACCGTCCCCGTCCCCTAACCCTAACCCTAGCCCGAACCCTAACCGTGACCCTTCCCCGAAGCCTGACCCTCACCCGTCCCCTAATCCTAACCCGTACGCTAACACTAAACCGCGCCCTCACACGCACGCTCCCCCTAAAGCGTTGCCGTACCCTCACCTGGACCCTAAACCGTCCCCGTCTCCTAACCCTAACCGTAGCCCGAACCCTAACCCTGACCCTTCCCCGAAGCCTTACCCTCACCCGTCCCCTAATCCTAACCCGTACGCGAACACTAACCCGCGTCCTCACACGCACGCTCCCCCTAAAGCGTTGCCGTACCCTCACCTGGACCCTAAATCGTCCCCGTCCCCTAACCCTAACCCTAGCCTGAACCCTAACCCTAACCTTTCCCCGAAGCCTGACCCTCACGCGTCCCCTAATCCTAACCCGTACGCTAACACTAACCCGCGCCCTCACACGCACGCTCCCCCTAAAGCGTTGCCGTACCCTCACCTGGACCCTAAACCGTCCCCGTCCCCTAACCCTAACCCTAGCCCGAACCCTAACCCTAACCCTTCCCCGAAGCCTGACCCTCACCCGTCCCCTAATCCTAACCCGTACGCTAACACTAACCCGTGCCCTGACACGCACGCTCCCCCTAAAGCATTGCCGTACCCTCACCTGGACCCTAAACCGTCCCCGTCCCCTAACCCTAACCCTAGCCCGAACCCTAACCCTAACCCTTCCCCGAAGCCTCACCCTCACCCGTCCCCTAATCCTAACCCGTACGCTAACACAAACCCGCGTCCTCACATGCACGCTCCCCCTAAAGCGTTGCCATACCCTCACCTGGACCCTAAACCATCCCCGTCCCCTAACCCTAACCCTAGCCGGAACCCTAACCCTAACCCTTCCCCGAAGCCTGACCCTCACGCGTCCCCTAATCCTAACCCGTACGCTAACACTAACCCGCGCCCTCACACGCACGCTCCCCCTAAAGCGTTGCCGTACCCTCACCTGGACCCTAAACCGTCCCCGTCCCCTAACCCTAACCCTAGCCCGAACCCTAACCCTAACCCTTCCCCGGAGCCTGACCCTCACCCGTGCCCTAATCCTAACCCGTACGCTAACACTAACCCGCGCCCTCACACGCACGCTCCCCCTAAAGCGTTGCCGTTCCCTCACCTGGACCCTAAACCGTCCCCGTCCCCTAACCCTAACCCTAGCCCGAACCCTAACCCTGACCCTTCCCCGAAGCCTGACCCTCACCCGTCCCCTAATCCTAACCAGTACGCTAACACTAACCCGTGCCCTCACACGCACGCTCCCCCTAAAGCATTGCCGTACCCTCACCTGGACCCTAAACCGTCCCCGTCCCCTAACCCTAACCCTAGCCCGAACCCTAACCCTGACCCTTCCCCGAAGCCTGACCCTCACCCGTCCCCTAATCCTAACCCGTACGCTAACACTAACCCACGCTCTCACACGCACGCTCCCCCTAAAGCGTTGCCGTACCCTCACCTGGACCCTAAACCGTCCCCGTCCCCTAACCCTAACCGTAGCCCGAACCCTAACCCTGACCCTTCCCCGAAGCCTGACCCTCACCCGTCCCCTAATCCTAACCCGTACGCTAACACTAACCCACGTCCTCACACGCACGCTCCCCCTAAAGCGTTGCCGTACCCTCACCTGGACCCTAAACCGTCCCCGTCCCCTAACCCTAACCCTAGCCTGAACCCTAACCCTAACCCTTCCCCGAAGCCTGACCCTCACGCGTCCCCTAATCCTAACCCGTACGCTAACACTAACCCGCGCCCTCACACGCACGCTCCCCCTAAAGCGTTGCCGTACCCTCACCTGGACCCTAAACCGTCCCCGTCCCCTAACCCTAACCCTAGCCCGAACCCTAACCCTAACCCTTCCGCGAAGCCTGACCCTCACCCGTCCCCTAATCCTAACACGTACGCTAACACTAACCCGCGCCCTCACACGCACGCTCCCCCTAAAGCGTTGCCGTACCCTCACCTGGACCCTAAACCGTCCCCGTCCCCTAACCCTAACCCTAGCCCGAACCCTAACCCTAACCCTAACCCTTCCCCGAAGCCTGACCCTCACCCGTCCCCTAATCCTAACCCGTACGCTAACACTAACCTGCGCCCTCACACACACGCTCCCCCTAAAGCGTTGCCGTACCCTCACCTGGACCCTAAACCGTCCCCGTCACCTAACCCTAACCCTAGCCCGAACCCTAACCCTAACCCTTCCCCGAAGCCTGACCCTCAACCGTCCCCTAATCCTAACCCGTACGCTAACACTAACCCGCGTCCTCACACGCACGCTCCCCCTAAAGCATTGCCGTACCCTCACCTGGACCCTAAACCGTCCCCGTCCCCTAACCCTAACCCTAGCCTGAACCCTAACCCTAACCTTTCCCCGAAGACTGACCCTCACGCGTCCCCTAATACTAACCCGTACGCTAACACTAACCCGCGCCCTCACACGCACGCTCCCCCTAAAGCGTTGCCGTACCCTCACCTGGACCCTAAACCGTCCCCGTCCCCTAACCCTAACCCTAGCCCGAACCCTAACCCTAACCCTTCCCCGAAGCCTGACCCTCAACCGTCGCCTAATCCTAACCCGTACGCTAACACTAACCCGTGCCCTCACACGCACGCTCCCCCTAAAGCGTTGCCGTACCCTCACCTGGACCCTAAACCGTCCCCGTCCCCTAACCCTAACCCTAGCCCGAACCCTAACCCTAACCCTTCCCCGAAGCCTGACCCTCACCCGTCCCCTAATCCTAACCCGTACGCTAACACTAACCCGCGCCCTCACACGCACGTTCCCCCTAAAGCGTTGCCGTACCCTCACCTGGACCCTAAACCGTCCCCGTCCCCTAACCCTAATCCTAGCCCGAACCCTAACCCTAACCCTTCCCCGAAGCCTGACCCTCACCCGTCCCCTAATCCTAACCCGTACGCTAAAACTACCCCGCGCCCTCACACGCACGCTCCCCCTAAAGCGTTGCCGTACCCTCACCTGGACCCTAAACCGTCCCAGTCCCCTAACCCTAACCCTAGCCCGAACCCTAACCCTAACACTTCCCCGAAGCCTGACCCTCACCCGTCCCCTAATCCTAACCCGTATGCTAACACTAACCCGCGTCCTCACACGCACGCTCCCCCTAAAGCGTTGCCGTACCCTCACCTGGATCCTAAACCGTCCCCGTCCCCTAACCCTAACCCTAGCCTGAACCCTAACCCTAACCCTTCCCCGAAGCCTGACCCTCACCCGTCCCCTAATCCTAACCCGTACGCTAACACTAACCGTCGCCCTCACACGCACGCTCCCCCTAAAGCGTTGCCCCGTCCCCTAACCCTAACCCTAGCCGGAACCCTAACTCTAACCCTTCCCCGAAGCCTGACCCTCACCCGTCCCCTAATCCTAACCCGTACGCTAACACTAACCCGTGCCCTCAGACGCACGTTCCCCTAAAGCGTTGCCGTACCCTCATCTGGACCCTAAACCGTCCCCGTCCCCTAACCCTAACCCTAGCCCAAACCCTAACCCTAACCCTTCCCCGAAGCCTGACCCTCACCCATCCCCTAATCCTAACCCGTACGCTAACACTAACCCGCGCCCTCACACGCACGCTCCCCCTAAAGCGTTGCCGTACCCTCACCTGGACCCTAAACCGTCCCCGTCCCCTAACCCTAACCCTAGCCCGAACCCTAACCCTGACCCTTCCCCGAAGCCTGACCCTCACCCGTCCCCTAATCCTAACCCGTACGCTAACACTAACCCGCGCCCTCACACGCACGCTCCCCCTAAAGCGTTGCCGTACCCTCACCTGGACCCTAAACCGTCCCCGTCCCCTAACCCTAACCCTAGCCCGAACCCAAACCCTGACCCTTCCCCGAAACCTGACCCTCACCCGTCCCCTAATCCTAACCCGTACGCTAACACTAACCCACGCCCTCACACTCACGCTCCCCCTAAAGCGTTGCCGTACCCTCACCTGGACCCCAAACCGTCCCCGTCCCCTAACCCTAACCCTAGCTCGAACCCTAACCCTAACATTTCCCCAAAGCCTGACCCTCACCCGTCCCCTAATCCTAACCCGTACGCTAACACAAACCCGCGTCCTCACACGCACGCTCCCCCTAAAGCGTTGCCATACCCTCACCTGGACCCTAAACCGTCCCCGTCCCCTAACCCTAACCCTAGCCCGAACCCTAACCCTAACCCTTCCCCGAAGCCTGACCCTCACCCGTCCCCTAATCCTAACCCGTACGCTAACACTAACCCGCGCCCTCACACGCACGCTCCCCCTAAAGCGTTGCCGTACCCTCACCTGGACCCTAAACCGTCCCCGTCCCCTAACCCTAACCCTAGCCCAAAACCTAACCCTAACCCTTCCCCGAAGCCTGACCCTCACCCGTCCCCTAATCCTAACCCGTACGCTAACACTAACCCGCGCCCTCACACGCACGCTCCCCCTAAAGCGTTGCCGTACCCTCACCTGGACCCTAAACCGTCCCCGTCCCCTAACACTAACCCTAGCCCGAACCCTAACCCTGACCATTCCCCGAAGCCTAACCCTCACCCGTCCCCTAATCCTAACCCGTACGCTAACACTAACCCACGCCCTCACACGCACGCTCCCCCTAAAGCGTTGCCATACCCTCACCTGGATCCTAAACCGTCCCCGTCCCCTAACCCTAACCCTAGCCCGAACCCTAACCCTAACCTTTCCCCGAAGCCTGACCCTCACCCGTCCCCTAATCCTAACCCGTACGCTAACACAAACCCGCGTCCTCACATGCACGCTCCCCCTAAAGCGTTGCCGTACCCTCACCTGGACCCTAAACCGTCCCCGTCCCCTAACCCTAACCCTCGCCTGAACCCTAACCCTAACCCTTCCCCGAAGCCTGACCCTCACGCGTCCCCTAATCCTAACCCGTACGCTAACACTAACCCGCGCCCTCACACGCACGCTCCCCCTAAAGCGTTGCCGTACCCTCACCTGGACCCTAAACCGTCCCCGTCCCCTAACCCTAACCCTAGCCCGAACCCTAACCCTAACCCTTCCCCGAAGCCTGACCCTCACCCGTCCCCTAATCCTAACCCGTACGCTAACACTAACCCGCGCCCTCACACGCACGCTCCCCCTAAAGCGATGCCGTACCCTCACCTGGACCCTAAACCGTCCCCGTCCCCTAACCCTAACCCTAGCCCGAACCCTAACCCTGACCCTTCCCCGAAGCCTGACCCTCACCCGTCCCCTAATCCTAACCCGTACGCTAACACTAACCCGTGCCCTCACACGCACGCTCCCCCTAAAGCATTGCCGTACCCTCACCTGGACCCTAAACCGTCCCCGTCCCCTAAACCTAACCCTAGCCCGAACCCTAACCCTGACCCTTCCCCGAAGCCTGACCCTCACCCGTCCCCTAATCCTAACCCGTACGCTAACACTAACCCGCGCCCTCACACGCACGCTCCCCCTAAAGCGTTGCCGTACCCTCACCTGGACCCTAAACCGTCCCCGTCCCCTAACCCTAACCCTAGCCCGAACCCTAACCCTAACCCTTCCCCGAAGCCTGACCCTCACCCGTCCCCTAATCCTAACCCGTACGCTAACACTAACCCGTGCCCTGACACGCACGCTCCCCCTAAAGCATTGCCGTACCCTCACCTGGACCCTAAACCGTCCCCGTCCCCTAACCCTAACCCTAGCCCGAACCCTAACCCTAACCCTTCCCCGAAGCCTCACCCTCACCCGTCCCCTAATCCTAACCCGTACGCTAACACAAACCCGCGTCCTCACATGCACGCTCCCCCTAAAGCGTTGCCATACCCTTACCTGGACCCTAAACCATCCCCGTCCCCTAACCCTAACCCTAGCCGGAACCCTAACCCTAACCCTTCCCCGAAGCCTGACCCTCACGCGTCCCCTAATCCTAACCCGTACGCTAACACTAACCCGCGCCCTCACACGCACGCTCCCCCTAAAGCGTTGCCGTACCCTCACCTGGACCCTAAACCGTCCCCGTCCCCTAACCCTAACCCTAGCCCGAACCCTAACCCTAACCCTTCCCCGGAGCCTGACCCTCACCCGTGCCCTAATCCTAACCCGTACGCTAACACTAACCCGCGCCCTCACACGCACGCTCCCCCTAAAGCGTTGCCGTTCCCTCACCTGGACCCTAAACCGTCCCCGTCCCCTAACCCTAACCCTAGCCCGAACCCTAACCCTGACCCTTCCCCGAAGCCTGACCCTCACCCGTCCCCTAATCCTAACCAGTACGCTAACACTAACCCGTGCCCTCACACGCACGCTCCCCCTAAAGCATTGCCGTACCCTCACCTGGACCCTAAACCGTCCCCGTCCCCTAACCCTAACCCTAGCCCGAACCCTAACCCTGACCCTTCCCCGAAGCCTGACCCTCACCCGTCCCCTAATCCTAACCCGTACGCTAACACTAACCCACGCTCTCACACGCACGCTCCCCCTAAAGCGTTGCCGTACCCTCACCTGGACCCTAAACCGTCCCCGTCCCCTAACCCTAACCGTAGCCCGAACCCTAACCCTGACCCTTCCCCGAAGCCTGACCCTCACCCGTCCCCTAATCCTAACCCGTACGCTAACACTAACCCACGTCCTCACACGCACGCTCCCCCTAAAGCGTTGCCGTACCCTCACCTGGACCCTAAACCGTCCCCGTCCCCTAACCCTAACCCTAGCCTGAACCCTAACCCTAACCCTTCCCCGAAGCCTGACCCTCACGCGTCCCCTAATCCTAACCCGTACGCTAACACTAACCCGCGCCCTCACACGCACGCTCCCCCTAAAGCGTTGCCGTACCCTCACCTGGACCCTAAACCGTCCCCGTCCCCTAACCCTAACCCTAGCCCGAACCCTAACCCTAACCCTTCCGCGAAGCCTGACCCTCACCCGTCCCCTAATCCTAACACGTACGCTAACACTAACCCGCGCCCTCACACGCACGCTCCCCCTAAAGCGTTGCCGTACCCTCACCTGGACCCTAAACCGTCCCCGTCCCCTAACCCTAACCCTAGCCCGAACCCTAACCCTAACCCTAACCCTTCCCCGAAGCCTGACCCTCACCCGTCCCCTAATCCTAACCCGTACGCTAACACTAACCTGCGCCCTCACACACACGCTCCCCCTAAAGCGTTGCCGTACCCTCACCTGGACCCTAAACCGTCCCCGTCACCTAACCCTAACCCTAGCCCGAACCCTAACCCTAACCCTTCCCCGAAGCCTGACCCTCAACCGTCCCCTAATCCTAACCCGTACGCTAACACTAACCCGCGTCCTCACACGCACGCTCCCCCTAAAGCATTGCCGTACCCTCACCTGGACCCTAAACCGTCCCCGTCCCCTAACCCTAACCCTAGCCTGAACCCTAACCCTAACCTTTCCCCGAAGACTGACCCTCACGCGTCCCCTAATACTAACCCGTACGCTAACACTAACCCGCGCCCTCACACGCACGCTCCCCCTAAAGCGTTGCCGTACCCTCACCTGGACCCTAAACCGTCCCCGTCCCCTAACCCTAACCCTAGCCCGAACCCTAACCCTAACCCTTCCCCGAAGCCTGACCCTCACCCGTCCCCTAATCCTAACCCGTACGCTAACACTAACCCGCGCCCTCACACGCACGCTCCCCCTAAAGTGTTGCCGTACCCTCACCTGGACCCTAAACCGTCCCCGTCCCCTAACCCTAACCCTAGCCCGAACCCTAACCCTAAGCCTTCCCCGAAGCCTGACCCTCACCCGTCCCCTAATCCTAACCCGTACGCTAACACTAACCCACGCCCTCACCCGCACGCTCCCCCTAAAGCGTTGCCGTACCCTCACCTGGACCCTAAACCGTCCCCGTCCCCTAACCCTAACCCTAGCCCGAACCATAACCCTAACCCTTCCCCGAAGCCTGACCCTCACCCGTCCCCTAATCCTAACCCGTACGCTAACACTAACCCGCGCCCTCACACGCACGCTCCCCCTAAAGCGTTGCCGTACCCTCACCTGGACCCTAAACCGTCCCCGTCCCCTAACCCTAACCCTAGCCCGAACCCTAACCCTAACCCTTCCGCGAAGCCTGACCCTCACCCGTCCCCTAATCCTAACACGTACGCTAACACTAACCCGCGCCCTCACACGCACGCTCCCCCTAAAGCGTTGCCGTACCCTCACCTGGACCCTAAACCGTCCCCGTCCCCTAACCCTAACCCTAGCCCGAACCCTAACCCTAACCCTAACCCTTCCCCGAAGCCTGACCCTCACCCGTCCCCTAATCCTAACCCGTACGCTAACACTAACCTGCGCCCTCACACACACGCTCCCCCTAAAGCGTTGCCGTACCCTCACCTGGACCCTAAACCGTCCCCGTCACCTAACCCTAACCCTAGCCCGAACCCTAACCCTAACCCTTCCCCGAAGCCTGACCCTCACCCGTCCCCTAATCCTAACCCGTACGCTAACACTAACCCGCGTCCTCACACGCACGCTCCCCCTAAAGCATTGCCGTACCCTCACCTGGACCCTAAACCGTCCCCGTCCCCTAACCCTAACCCTAGCCTGAACCCTAACCCTAACCTTTCCCCGAAGACTGACCCTCACGCGTCCCCTAATACTAACCCGTACGCTAACACTAACCCGCGCCCTCACACGCACGCTCCCCCTAAAGTGTTGCCGTACCCTCACCTGGACCCTAAACCGTCCCCGTCCCCTAACCCTAACCCTAGCCCGAACCCTAACCCTAAGCCTTCCCCGAAGCCTGACCCTCACCCGTCCCCTAATCCTAACCCGTACGCTAACACTAACCCACGCCCTCACCCGCACGCTCCCCCTAAAGCGTTGCCGTACCCTCACCTGGACCCTAAACCGTCCCCGTCCCCAACCCTAACCCTAGCCCGAACCATAACCCTAACCCTTCCCCGAAGCCTGACCCTCACCCGTCCCCTAATCCTAAACCGTACGCTAACAATAACCCGCGCCCTCACACGCACGCTCCCCCTAAAGCGTTGCCGTACCCTCACCTGGACCCTAAACCGTCCCCGTCACCTAACCCTAACCCTAGCCCGAACCCTAACCCTGACCCTTCCCCGAAGCCTGACCCTCACCCGTGCCCTAATCCTAACCCGTACGCTAACACTAACCCGCACCCTCACACGCACGCTCCCCCTAAAGCGTTGCCGTACCCTCACCTGGACCCTAAACCGTCCCCGTCACCTAACCCTAACCCTAGCCCGAACCCTAACCCTGACCCTTCCCCGAAGCCTGACCCTCACCCGTCCCCTAATCCTAACCCGTACGCTAACACTAACCCGCGCCCTAACACGCACGCTCCCCCTAAAGCGTTGCCGTACCCTCACCTGGACCCTAAACCGTCCCCATCACCTAACCCTAACCCTAGCCCGAACCCTAACCCTGACCCTTCGCCGAAGCCTGACCCTCACCCGTCCCCTAATCCTAACCCGTACGCTAACACTAACCCGCGCCCTCACACGCACGCTCCCCCTAAAGCGTTGCCGTACCCTTACCTGGACCCTAAACCGTCCCCGTCCCCTAACCCTAACCGTAGCCCGAACCCTAACCCTGACCCTTCCCCGAAGCCTTACCCTCACCCGTCCCCTAATCCTAACCCGTACGCTAACACTAACCCGCGTCCTCACACGCACGCTCCCCCTAAAGCGTTGCCATACCCTCACCTGGACCCTAAACCGTCCCCGTCCCCTAACCCTAACCCTAGCCCGAACCCTAACCCTAACCCTTCCCCGAAGCCTGACCCTCACCCGTCCCCTAATCCTAACCCGTACGCTAACACTAACCGTCGCCCTCACACGCACGGTCCCCCTAAAGCGTTGCCGTACCCTCACCTGGACCCTAAACCGTCCCCGTCCCCTCAACCTAACCCTAGCCCGAACCATAACCCTAACCCTTCCCCGAAGCCTGACCCTCACCCGTCCCCTAATCCTAACCCGTACGCTAACAATAACCCGCGCCCTCACACGCACGCTCCCCCTAAAGCGTTGCCGTACCCTCACCTGGACCCTAAACCGTCCCCGTCACCTAACCCTAACCCTAGCCCGAACCCTAACCCTGACCCTTCCCCGAAGCCTGACCCTCACCCGTGCCCTAATCCTAACCCGTACGCTAACACTAACCCGCACCCTCACACGCACGCTCCCCCTAAAGCGTTGCCGTACCCTCACCTGGACCCTAAACCGTCCCCGTCACCTAACCCTAACCCTAGCCTGAACCCTAACCCTGACCCTTCCCCGAAGCCTTACCCTCACCCGTCCCCTAATCCTAACCCGTACGCTAACACTAACCCGCGCCCTCACACGCACGCTCCCCCTAAAGCGTTGCCGTACCCTCACCTGGACCCTAAACCGTCCCCGTCCCCTAACCCTAACCGTAGCCCGAACCCTAACCCTGACCCTTCCCCGAAGCCTTATCCTCACCCGTCCCCTAATCCTAACCCGTACGCTAACACTAACCCGCGTCCTCACAGGCACGCTCCCCCTAATGCGTTGCCGTACCCTCACCTGGACCCTAAACCGTCCCCGTCCCCTAACCCTAACCCTGGCCCGAACCCTAACCCTAACCCTTCCCCGAAGCCTGACCCTCACCCGTCCCCTAATCCTAACCCGTATGCTAACACTAACCCGTGCCCTCACACGCACGCTCCCCCTAAAGCGTTGCCGTACCCTCACCTGGACCCTAAACCGTCCCCGTCCCCTAACCCTAACCCTAGCCCGAACCCTAACCCTAACCCTTCCCCGAAGCCTGACCCTCACCCGTCCCATAATCCTAACACGTACGCTAACACTAACCCGCGCCCTCACACGCACGCTCCCCCTAAAGCATTGCCATACCCTCACCTGGACCCTAAACCGTCCCCGTCCCCTTACCCTAACCCTAGCCCGAACCCTAACCCTAACCCTTCCCCGAAGCCTGACCCTCAACCGTCGCCTAATCCTAACCCGTACGCTAACACTAACCCGCGCCCTCACACGCACGCTCCCCCTAAAGCGTTGCCGTACCCTCACCTGGACCCTAAACCGTCCCCGTCCCCTAACCCTAACCCTAGCCGGAACCCTAACTCTAACCCTTCCCCGAAGCCTGACCCTCACCCGTGCCCTAATCCTAACCCATACGCTAACACTAACCCGTGCCCTCAGACGCACGTTCCCCTAAAGCGTTGCCGTACCCTCACCTGGACCCTAAACCGTCCCCGTCCCCTAACCCTAACCCTAGCCCAAACCCTAACCCTAACCCTTCCCCGAAGCCTGACCCTCACCCGTCCCCTAATCCTAACCCGTACGCTAACACTAACCCGCGCCCTCACACGCACGCTCCCCCTAAAGCGTTGCCGTACCCTCACCTGGACCCTAAACCGTCCCCGTCCCCTAACCCTAACCCTAGCCCGAACCCTAACCCTGACCCTTCCCCGAAGCCTGACCCTCACCCGTCCCCTAATCCTAACCCGTACGCTAACACTAACCCGCGCCCTCACACGCACGCTCCCCCTAAAGCGTTGCCGTACCCTCACCTGGACCCTAAACCGTCCCCGTCCCCTAACCCTAACCCTCGCCTGAACCCTAACCCTAACCCTTCCCCGAAGCCTGACCCTCACGCGTCACCTAATCCTAACCCGTACGCTAACACTAACCCGCGCCCTCACACGCACGCTCCCCCTAAAGCGTTGCCGTACCCTCACCTGGACCCTAAACCGTCCCCGTCCCCTAACCCTAACCCTAGCCCGAACCCTAACCCTAACCCTTCCCCGAAGCCTGACCCTCACCCGTGCCCTAATCCTAACCCGTACGCTAACACTAACCCGCGCCCTCACACGCACGCTCCCCCTAAAGCGTTGCCGTACCCTCACCTGGACCCTAAACCGTCCCCGTCCCCTAACCCTAACCCTAGCCCGAACCCTAACCCTGACCCTTCCCCGAAGCCTGACCCTCACCCGTCCCCTAATCCTAACCCGTACGCTAACACTAACCCGTGCCCTCACACGCACGCTCCCCCTAAAGCATTGCCGTACCCTCACCTGGACCCTAAACCGTCCCCGTCCCCTAAACCTAACCCTAGCCCGAACCCTAACCCTGACCCTTCCCCGAAGCCTGACCCTCACCCGTCCCCTAATCCTAACTCGTACACTAACACTAACCCGTGCCCTCACACGCACGCTCCCCCTAAAGCATTGCCGTACCCTCACCTGGACCCTAAACCGTCCCCGTCCCCTAACCCTAACCCTAGCCCGAACCCTAACCCTAACCCTTCCCCGAAGCCTGACCCTCACCCGTCCCCTAATCCTAACCCGTACGCTAACACTAACCCGCGCCCTCACACGCACGCTCCCGCTAAAGCATTGCCGTACCCTCACCTGGACCCTAAACCGTCCCCGTCCCCTAACCCTAACCCTAGCCCGAACCCTAACCCTAACACTTCCCCGAAGCCTGACCCTCACCCGTCCCCTAATCCTAACACGTACGCTAACACTAACCCGCGCCCTCACACGCACGCTCCCCCTAAAGCATTGCCGTACCCTCACATGGACCCTAAACCGTCCCCGTCCCCTAACCCTAACCCTAGCCCGAACCCTAACCCTAACCCTTCCCCGAAGCCTGACCCTCAACCGTCGCCTAATCCTAACCCGTACGCTAACTCTAACCCGCGCCCTCACACGCACGCTCCCCCTAAAGCGTTGCCATACCCTCACCTGGACCCTAAACCGTCGCCGTCCCCTAACCCTAACCCTAGCCCGAACCCTAACCCTAACGCTTCCCCGAAGCCTGACCCTCATCCGTCCCCTAATCCTAACCCGTACGCTAACACTAACCCGTGCCCTCACACGCACGCTCCCCCTAAAGCGTTGTCGTACCCTCACCTGGACCCTAAACCGTCCCCGTCCCCTAACCCTAACCCTAGCCCAAACCCTAACCCTAACCCTTCCCCGAAGCCTGACCCTCACCCGTCCCCTAATCCTAACCCGTACGCTAACACTAACCCGCGCCCTCACACGCACGCTCCCCCTAAAGCGTTGCCGTACCCTCACCTGGACCCTAAACCGTCCCCGTCCCCTAACCCTAACCCTAGCCCGAACCCTAAACCTGACCCTTCCCCGAAGCCTGACCCTCACCCGTCCCCTAATCCTAACCCGTACGCTAACACTAACCCGCGCCCTCACACGCACGCTCCCCCTAAAGCGTTGCCGTACCCTCACCTGGACCCTAAACCGTCCCCGTCCCCTAACCCTAACCCTAGCCCGAACCCTAACCCTGACCCTTCCCCGAAGCCTGACCCTCACCCGTCCCCTAATCCTAAGCCGTACGCTAACACTAACCCACGCCCTCACACTCACGCTCCCCCTAAAGCGTTGCCGTACCCTCACCTGGACCCTAAACCGTCCCCGTCCCCTAACCCTAACCCTAGCCCGAACCCTAACCGTGACCCTTCCCCGAAGCCTGACCCTCATCCGTCCCCTAATCCTAACCCGTACGCTAACACTAACCCGCGCCCTCACACGCACGCTCCCCCTAAAGCGTTGCCGTACCCTCACCTGGACCCTAAACCGTCCCCGTCCCCTAACCCTAACCGTAGCCCGAACCCTAACCCTGACCCTTCCCCGAAGCCTTACCCTCACCCGTCCCCTAATCCTAACCCGTACGCTAACACTAACCCGCACCCTCACACGCACGCTCCCCCTAAAGTGTTGCCGTACCCTCACCTGGACCCTAAATCGTCCCCGTCCCCTAACCCTAACCCTAGCCTGAACCCTAACACTAACCTTTCCCCGAAGCCTGACCCTCACGCGTCCCCTAATCCTAACCCGTACGCTAACACTAACCCGCGCCCTCACACGCACGCTCCCCCTAAAGCGTTGCCGTACCCTCACCTGGACCCTAAACCGTCCCCGTCCCCTAACCCTAACCCTAGCCCGAACCCTAACCCTAACCCTTCCCCGAAGCCTGACCCTCACCCGTCCCCTAATCCTAACCCGTACGCTAACACTAACCCGTGCCCTCACACGCACGCTCCCCCTAAAGCATTGCCGTACCCTCACCTGGACCCTAAACCGTCCCCGTCCCCTAACCCTAACCCTAGCCCGAACCCTAACACTAACCCTTCCCCGAAGCCTGACCCTCACCCGTCCCATAATCCTAACACGTACGCTAACACTAACCCGCGCCCTCACACGCACGCTCCCCCTAAAGCGTTGCCGTACCCTCACCTGGACCCTAAACCGTCCCCGTCCCCTAACCCTAACCCTAGCCCGAACCCTAACCCTGACCCTTCCCCGAAGCCTGACCCTCACCCGTCCCCTAATCCTAACCCGTACGCTAACACTAACCCGTGCCCTCACACGCACGCTCCCCCTAAAGCATTGCCGTACCCTCACCTGGACCCTAAACCGTCCCCGTCCCCTAACCCTAACCCTAGCCCGAACCCTAACCCTAACCCTTCCGCGAAGCCTGACCCTCACCCGTCCCCTAATCCTAACACGTACGCTAACACTAACCCGCGCCCTCACACGCACGCTCCCCCTAAAGCGTTGCCGTACCCTCACCTGGACCCTAAACCGTCCCCGTCCCCTAACCCTAACCCTAGCCCGAACCCTAACCCTAACCCTAACCCTTCCCCGAAGCCTGACCCTCACCCGTCCCCTAATCCTAACCCGTACGCTAACACTAACCTGCGCCCTCACACACACGCTCCCCCTAAAGCGTTGCCGTACCCTCACCTGGACCCTAAACCGTCCCCGTCACCTAACCCTAACCCTAGCCCGAACCCTAACCCTAACCCTTCCCCGAAGCCTGACCCTCACCCGTCCCCTAATCCTAACCCGTACGCTAACACTAACCCGCGTCCTCACACGCACGCTCCCCCTAAAGCATTGCCGTACCCTCACCTGGACCCTAAACCGTCCCCGTCCCCTAACCATAACCCTAGCCTGAACCCTAACCCTAACCTTTCCCCGAAGACTGACCCTCACGCGTCCCCTAATCCTAACCCGTACGCTAACACTAACCCGCGCCCTCACACGCACGCTCCCCCTAAAGCGTTGCCGTACCCTCACCTGGACCCTAAACCGTCCCCGTCCCCTAACCCTAACCCTAGCCCGAACCCTAACCCTAACCCTTCCCCGAAGCCTGACCCTCACCCGTCCCCTAATCCGAAACCGTACGCTAACACTAACCCGCGCCCTCACACGCACGCTCCCCCTAAAGTGTTGCCGTACACTCACCTGGACCCTAAACCGTCCCCGTCCCCTAACCCTAACCCTAGCCCGAACCCTAACCCTAACCCTTCCCCGAAGCCTGACCCTCACCCGTCCCCTAATCCTAACCCGTACGCTAACACTAACCCACGCCCTCACACGCACGCTCCCCCTAAAGCGTTGCCGTACCCTCACCTGGACCCTAAACCGTCCCCGTCCCCTAACCCTAACCCTAGCCCGAACCATAACCCTAACCCTTCCCCGAAGCCTGACCCTCACCCGTCCCCTAATCCTAAACCGTACGCTAACAATAACCCGCGCCCTCACACGCACGCTCCCCCTAAAGCGTTGCCGTACCCTCACCTGGACCCTAAACCGTCCCCGTCCCCTAACCCTAACCCTAGCCCGAACCCTAACCCTGACCCTTCCCCGAAGCCTGACCCTCACCCGTGCCCTAATCCTAACCCGTACGCTAACACTAACCCGCACCCTCACACGCACGCTCCCCCTAAAGCGTTGCCGTACCCTCACCTGGACCCTAAACCGTCCCCGTCACCTAACCCTAACCCTAGCCCGAACCCTAACCCTGACCCTTCCCCGAAGCCTGACCCTCACCCGTCCCCTAATCCTAACCCGTACGCTAACACTAACCCGCGCCCTCACACGCACGCTCCCCCTAAAGCGTTGCCGTACCCTCACCTGGACCCTAAACCGTCCCCATCACCTAACCCTAACCCTAGCCCGAAACCTAACCCTGACCCTTCCCCGAAGCCTGACCCTCACCCGTCCCCTAATCCTAACCCGTACGCTAACACTAACCCGCGCCCTCACACGCACGCTCCCCCTAAAGCGTTGCCGTACCCTTACCTGGACCCTAAACCGTCCCCGTCCCCTAACCCTAACCGTAGCCCGAACCCTAACCCTGACCCTTCCCCGAAGCCTTACCCTCACCCGTCCCCTAATCCTAACCCGTACGCTAACACTAACCCGCGTCCTCACACGCACGCTCCCCCTAAAGCGTTGCCATACCCTCACCTGGACCCTAAACCGTCCCCGTCCCCTAACCCTAACCCTAGCCTGAACCCTAACCATAACCTTTCCCCGAAGCCTGACCCTTACGCGTCCCCTAATCCTAACCCGTACGCTAACACTAACCCGCGCCCTCACACGCACGCTCCCCCTAAAGCGTTGCCGTACCCTCACCTGGACCCTAAACCGTCCCCGTCTCCTAACCCTAACCCTAGCCCGAACCCTAACCCTAACCCTTCCCCGAAGCCTGACCCTCACCCGTTCCCTAATCCTAACCCGTACGCTAACACTAACCCGCGCCCTCACACGCACGCTCCCCCTAAAGCGTTGCCGTACCCTCACCTGGACCCTAAACCGTCCCCGTCCCCTAACCCTAACCCTAGCCCGAACCCTAACCCTAACCCTTCCCCGAAGCCTGACCCTCACCCGTCCCCTAATCCTAACCCGTACGCTAACACTAACCCGCGCCCTCACACGCACGCTCCCCCTAAAGCATTGCCCTACCCTCACCTGGACCCTAAACCGTCCCCGTCCCCTAACCCTAACCCTAGCCCGAACCCTAACCCTAACCCTTCCCCGAAGCCTGACCCTCAACCGTCGCCTAATCCTAACCCGTACGCTAACACTAACCCGCGCCCTCACACGCACGCTCCCCCTAAAGCGTTGCCGTACCCTCACCTGGACCCTAAACCGTCCCCGTCCCCTAACCCTAACCCTAGCCCGAACCCTAACCCTAACCCTTCCCCGAAGCCTGACCCGCAACCGTCGCCTAATCCTAACCCGTACGCTAACACTAACCCGCGCCCTCACACGCACTCTCCCCCTAAAGCGTTGCCGTACCCTCACCTGGACCCTAAACCGTCCCCGTACCCTAACCCTAACCCTAGCCCGAAACCTAACCCTAACCCTTCCCCGAAGCCTTACCCTCACCCGTCCCCTAATCCTAACCCGTACGCTAACACTAACCCGCGCCCTCACACGCACGCTCCCCCTAAAGCATTACCGTACACTCACCTGGACCCTAAACCGTCCCCGTCCCCTAACCCTAACCCTAGCCCAAACCCTAACCCTAACCCTTCCCCGAAGCCTGACACTCACCCGTCCCCTAATCCTAACCCGTACGCTAACACTAACCCGCGCCCTCACACGCACGCTCCCCCTAAAGCGTTGCCGTACCCTCACCTGGACCCTAAACCGTCCCCGTCCCCTAACCCTAACCCTAGCCCGAACCCTAAACCTGACCCTTCCCCGAAGCCTGACCCTCACCCGTCGCCTAATCCTAACCCGTACGCTAACACTAACACGCGCCCTCACACGCACGCTCCCCCTAAAGCGTTGCCGTACCCTCACCTGGACCCTAAACCGTCCCCGTCCCCTAACCCTAACCCTAGCCCGAACCCTAACCCTGGCCCTTCCCCGAAGCCTGACCCTCACCCGTCCCCTAATCCTAACCCGTACGCTAACACTAACCCACGCCCTCACACTCACGCTCCCCCTAAAGCGTTGCCGTACCCTCACCTGGACCCTAAACCGTCCCCGTCCCCTAACCCTAGCCCTAGCCCGAACCCTAACCCTAACCTTTCCCCGAAGCCTGACCCTCACCCGTCCCCTAATCCTAACCCCTACGCTAACACAAACCCGCGTCCTCACATGCACGCTCCCCCTAAAGCGTTGCCGTACCCTCACCTGGACCCTAAACCGTCCCCGTCCCCTAACCCTAACCCTAGCCCGAACCCTAACCCTGACCCTTCCCCGAAGCCTGACCCTCACCCGTCCCCTAATCCTAACCCGTACGCTAACACTAACCCGTGCCCTCACACGCACGCTCCCCCTAAAGCGTTGCCGTACCCTCACCTGGACCCTAAACCGTCCCCGTCACCTAACCCTAACCCTAGCCCGAACCCTAACCCTGACCCTTCCCCGAAGCCTGACCCTCACCCGTGCCCTAATCCTAACCCGTACGCTAACACTAACCCGCACCCTCACATGCACGCTCCCTCTAAAGCGTTGCCGTACCCTCACCTGGACCCTAAACCGTCCCCGTCCCCTAACCCTAACCCTAGCCCGAACCCTAACCCTAACCCTTCCCCGAAGCCTGACCCTCACCCGTCCCCTAATCCTAACCCGTACGCTAACACTAACCCGCGCCCTCACACGCACGCTCCCCCTAAAGCGTTGCCGTACACTCACCTGGACCCTAAACCGTCCCCGTCCCCTAACCCTAACCCTAGCCCGAACCCTAACCCTAACCCTTCCCCGAAGCCTGACCCTCACCCGTCCCCTAATCCTAACCCGTACGCTAACACTAACCCGCGCCCTCACACGCACGCTCCCCCTAAAGCGTTGCCGTACCCTCACCTGGACCCTAAACCGTCCCCGTCACCTAACCCTAACCCTAGCCCGAACACTAACCCTGACCCTTCCCCGAAGCCTGACCCTCACCCGTGCCCTAATCCTAACCCGTACGCTTACACTAACCCGCGCCCTCACACGCACGCTCCCCCTAAAGCGTTTCCGTACCCTCACCTGGACCCTAAACCGTCCCCGTCCCCTAACCCTAACCCTAGCTCAAACGCTAACCCTAACCCTTCCCCGAAGCCTGACCCTCACCCGTCCCCTAATCCTAACCCGTACGCTAACACTAACCCGCGCCCTCACACGCACGCTCCCCCTAAAGCGTTGCCGTACCCTCACCTGGACCCTAAACCGTCCCCGTCCCCTAACCCTAACCCTAGCCCGAACCCTAAACCTGATCCTTCCCCGAAGCCTGACCCTCACCCGTCCCCTAATCCTAACCCGTACGCTAACACTAACCCGTGCCCTCACACGCACGCTCCCCCTAAAGCGTTGCCGTACCCTCACCTGAACCCTAAACCGTCCCCGTCACCTAACCCTAACCCTAGCCCGAACCCTAACCCTGACCCTTCCCCAAAGCCTGACCCTCACCCGTCCCCTAATCCTAACCCGTACGCTAACACTAACCCGCGCCCTCACACGCACGCTCCCCCTAAAGCGTTGCCGTACCCTCACCTGGACCCTAAACCGTCCCCGTCCCCTAACCCTAACCCTAGCCTGAACCCTAACCCTAACCCTTCCCCTAAGCCTGACCCTCACGCGTCCCCTAATCCTAACCCGTACGCTAACACTAACCCGCGCCCTCACACGCACGCTCCCCCTAAAGCGTTGCCATACCCTCACCTGGACCCTAAACCGTCCCCGTCCCCTAACCCTAACCCTAGCCCGAACCCTAACCCTTCCCCGAAGCCTGACCCTCACCCGTCCCCTAATCCTAACCCGTACGCTAACACTAACCCGCGCCCTCACACGCACGCTCCCCCTAAAGCGTTGCTGTACCCTCACCTGGACCCTAAACCGTCCCCGTCCCCTAACACTAACCCTAGCCCGAACCCTAACCCTAACCCTTCCCCGAAGCCTGACCCTCACCCGTCCCCTAATCCTAACCCGTACGCTAACACTAACCCGCGCCCTCACACGCACGCTCCCCCTAAAGCGTTGCCGTACCCTCACCTGGACCCTAAACCGTCCCCGTCCCCTAACCCTAACCCTAGCCCGAACCCTAACCCTTCCCCGAAGCCTGACCCTCACCCGTCCCCTAATCCTAACCCGTTCGCTAACACTAACCCGCGCCCTCACACGCACGCTCCCCCTAAAGCGTTGCCGTACCCTCACCTGGACCCTAAACCGTCCCCGTCCCCTAACCCTAACCCTAGCCCGAGCCCTAACCCTTCCCCGAAGCCTGACCCTCACCCGTCCCCTAATCCTAACCCGTACGCTAACACTAACCCGCGCCCTCACACGCACGCTCCCCCTAAAGCGTTGCCGTACCCTCACCTGGACCCTAAACCGTCCCCGTCCCCTAACCCTAACCCTAGCCCGAACCCTAACCCTAACACTTCCCCGAAGCCTGACCCTCACCCGTTCCCTAATACTAACCCGTACGCTAACACTAACCCGCGCCCTCACACGCACGCTCCCCCTAAAGCGTTGCCGTACCCTCACCTGGACCCTAAACCGTCCCCGTCCCCTAACCCTAACCCTAGCCCGAACCCTATCCCTGACCCTTCCCCGAAGCCTGACCCTCACCCGTCCCCTAATCCTAACCCGTACGCTAACACTAACCCGCGTCCTCACACGCACGCTCCCCCTAAAGCGTTGCCGTACCCTCACCTGGACCCTAAACCGTCCCCGTCCCCTAACCCTAACCCTAGCCTGAACCCTAACCCTAACCCTTCCCCGAAGCCTGACCCTCACGCGTCCCCTAATCCTAACCCGTACGCTAACACTAACCCGCGCCCTCACACGCACGCTCCCCCTAAAGCGTTGCCGTACCCTCACCTGGACCCTAAACCGTCCCCGTCCCCTAACCCTAACCCTAGCCCGAACCCTAACCCTTCCCCGAAGCCTGACCCTCACCCGTCCCCTAATCCTAACCCGTACGCTAACACTAACCCGCGCCCTCACACGCACGCTCCCCCTAAAGCGTTGCTGTACCCTCACCTGGACCCTAAACCGTCCCCGTCCCCTAACCCTAACCCTAGCCCGAACCCTAACCCTAACCCTTCCCCGAAGCCTGACCCTCACTCGTCCCCTCATCCTAACCCGTACGCTAACACTAACCCGCGCCCTCAGACGCACGCTCCCCCTAAAGCGTTGCCGTACCCTCACCTGGACCCTAAACCGTCCCCGTCCCCTAACCCTAACCCTAGCCCGAACCCTAACCCTTCCCCGAAGCCTGACCCTCACCCGTCCCCTAATCCTAACCCGTATGCTAACACTAACCCGCGCCCTCACACGCACGCTCCCCCTAAAGCGTTGCCGTACCCTCACCTGGACCCTAAACCGTCCCCGTCCTCTAACCCTAACCCTAGCCCGAACCCTAACCCTAACCCTTCCCCGAAGCCTGACCCTCACCCGTCCCCTAATCCTAACACGTACACTAACACTAACCCACGCCCTCACACGCACGCTCCCCCTAAATCGTTGCCGTACCCTCACCTGGACCCTAAACCGTCCCCGTCCCCTAACCCTAAACCTAGCCCGAACCCTAACGCTAACGCTTCCCCGAAGCCTCACCCTCACCCGTCTCCTAATCCTAACCCGTACGCTAACACTAACCCGCGCCCTCACACGCACGCTCCCCCTAAAGCGTTGCCGTACCCTCACCTGGACCCTAAACCGTCCCCGTCCCCTAACCCTAACCGTATCCCGAACCCTAACCCTGACCCTTCCCCGAAGCCTGACCCTCACCCGTCCCCTAATCCTAACCCGTACGCTAACACTAACCCGCGCCCTCACACGCACGCTCCCCCTAAAGCGTTGCCGTACCCTCACCTGGACCCTAAACCGTCCCCGTCACCTAACCCTAACCCTAGCCCGAACCCTAACCCTGACCCTTCCCCGAAGCCTGACCCTCACCCGTGCCCTAATCCTAACCCGTACGCTAACACTAACCCACACCCTCACATGCACGCTCCCCCTAAAGCTTTGCCGTACCCTCACCTGGACCCTAAACCGTCCCCGTCCCCTAACCCTAACCCTAGCCCGAACCCTAACCCTAACCCTTCCCCGAAGCCTGACCCTCACCCGTCCCCTAATCCTAACCCGTACGCTAACACTAACCCGCGCCCTCACACGCACGCTCCCCCTAAAGCGTTGCCGTACCCTCACCTGGACTCTAAACCGTCCCCGTCCCCTAACCCTAACCCTAGCCCGATCCCTAACCCTAACCCTTCCCCGAAGCCTGACCCTCACCCGTCCCCTAATCCTAACCCGTACGCTAACACTAACCCGCGCCCTCACACGCACGCTCCCCCTAAAGCGTTGCCGTACCCTCACCTGGACCCTAAACTGTCCCCGTCCCCTAAACCTAACCCTAGCCCGAACCCTAACCCTAACCCTTCCCCGAAGCCTGACCCTCAACCGTCGCCTAATCCTAACCCGTACGCTAACACTAACCCGCGACCTCACACGCACGCTCCCCCTAAAGCGTTGCCGTACCCTCACCTGGACCCTAAACCGTCCCCGTCCCCTAACCCTAACCCTAGCCCGAACCCTAACCCTAACCCTTCCCCGAAGCCTGACCCTCAAACGTCGCCTAATCCTAACCCGTACGCTAACACTAACCCGCGCCCTCACACGCACGCTCCCCCTAAAGCGTTGCCGTACCCTCACCTGGACCCTAAACCGTCCCCGTCCCCTAACCCTAACCCTAGCCCGAACCCTAACCCTAACCCTTCCCCGAAGCCTGACCCTCACCCGTCCCCTAATCCTAACACGTACACTAACACTAACCCACGCCCTCACACGCACGCTCCCCCTAAATCGTTGCCGTACCCTCACCTGGACCCTAAACCGTCCCCGTCCCCTAACCCTAAACCTAGCCCGAACCCTAACGCTAACGCTTCCCCGAAGCCTCACCCTCACCCGTCCCCTAATCCTAACCCGTACGCTAACACTAACCCGCGCCCTCACACGCACGCTCCCCCTAAAGCGTTGCCGTACCCTCACCTGGACCCTAAACCGTCCCCGTCCCCTAACCCTAACCGTATCCCGAACCCTAACCCTGACCCTTCCCCGAAGCCTGACCCTCACCCGTCCCCTAATCCTAACCCGTACGCTAACACTAACCCGTGCCCTCACACGCACGCTCCCCCTAAAGCGTTGCGTACCCTCACCTGGACCCTAAACCGTCCCCGTCACCTAACCCTAACCCTAGCCCGAACCCTAACCCTGACCCTTCCCCGAAGCCTGACCCTCACCCGTGCCCTAATCCTAACCCGTACGCTAACACTAACCCGCACCCTCACATGCACGCTCCCCCTAAAGCGTTGCCGTACCCTCACCTGGACCCTAAACCGTCCTCGTCCCCTAACCCTAACCCGAGCCCGAACCCTAACCCTAACCCTTCCCCGAAGCCTGACCCTCACCCGTCCCCTAATCCTAACCCGTACGCTAACACTAACCCTCGCCCTCACACGCACGCTCCCCCTAAAGCGTTGCCGTACCCTCACCTGGACCCTAAACCGTCCCCGTCCCCTAACCCTAACCCTAGCCCGAACCCTAACCCTAACCCTTCCCCGAAGCCTGACCCTCACCCGTCCCCTAATCCTAACCCGTACGCTAACACTAACCCGCGCCCTCACACGCACGCTCCCCCTAAAGCGTTGCCGTACCCTCACCTGGACCCTAAACCGTCCCCGTCACCTAACCCTAACCCTAGCCCGAACACTAACCCTGACCCTTCCCCGAAGCCTGACCCTCACCCGTGCCCTAATCCTAACCCGTACGCTAACACTAACACGCGCCCTCACACGCACGCTCCCCCTAAAGCGTTGCCGTACCCTCACCTGGACCCTAAACCGTCCCCGTCCCCTAACCCTAACCCTAGCCCAAACGATAACCCTAACCCTTCCCCGAAGCCTGACCCTCACCCGTCCCCTAATCCTAACCCGTACGCTAACACTAACCCGCGCCCTCACACGCACGCTCCCCCTAAAGCGTTGCCGTACCCTCACCTGGACCCTAAACCTTCCCCGTCCCCTAACCCTAACCCTAGCCCGAACCCTAACCCTGACCCTTCCCCGAAGCCGGACCCTCACCCGTCCCCTAATCCTAACCCGTACCCTAACACTAACCCGCGCCCTCACACGCACGCTCCCCCTAAAGCGTTGCCGTACCGTCACCTGGACCCTAAACCGTCCCCGTCCCCTAACCCTAACCCTAGCCCGAACCCTAACCCTGACACTTCCCCGAAGCCTGACCCTCACCCGTCCCCTAATCGTAACCCGTACGCTAACACTAACCCACGCCCTCACACGCACGCTCCCCCTAAAGCGTTGCCGTACCCTCACCTGGACCCTAAACCGTCCCCATCCCCTAACCCTAACCCTAGCCCGAACCCTAACCCTGACCTTTCCCCGAAGCCTGACCCTCACCCGTCCCCTAATCCTAACCCGTACGCTAACACAAACCCGCGTCCTCACACGTACGCTCCCCCTAAAGCGTTGCCGTACCCTCACCTGTACCCTAAACCGTCCCCGTCCCCTAACCCTAACCCTAGCCCGAACCCTAACCCTAACCATTCCCCGAAGCCTGACCCTCACCCGTCCCCTAATCCTAACCCGTACGCTAACACTAACCCACGCCCTCACACGCACGCTCCCCCTAAAGCGTTGCCGTACCCTCACCTGGACCCTAAACCGTCCCCGTCCCCTAACCCTAACCCTAGCCCGAACCCTAACCCTAAACCTTCCCCGAAGCCTGACCCTCACCCGTCCCCTAATCCTAACCCATACGCTAACACTAACCCGCGCCCTCACACGCACGCTCCCCCTAAAGCGTTGCCGTACCCTCACCTGGACCCTAAACCGTCCCCGTCCCCTAACCCTAACCCTAGCCCGAACCCTAACACTGACCCTTCCCCGAAGCCTGACCCTCACCCGTCCCCTAATCCTAACCCGTACGCTAACACTAACCCACGCCCTCACACGCACGCTCCCCCTAAAGCGTTGCCGTACCCTCACCTGGACCCTAAACCGTCCCCGTCCCCTAACCCTAACCCTAGCCCGAACCCTAACCCTAAACCTTCCCCGAAGCCTGACCCTCACCCGTCCCCTAATCCTAACCCATACGCTAACACTAACCCGCGCCCTCACACGCACGCTCCCCCTAAAGCGTTGCCGTACCCTCACCTGGACCCTAAACCGTCCCCGTCCCCTAACCCTAACCCTAGCCCGAACCCTAACACTGACCCTTCCCCGAAGCCTGACCCTCACCCGTCCCCTAATCCTAACCCGTACGCTAACACTAACCCGTTCCCTCACACGCACGCTCCCCCTAAAGCGTTGCCGTACCCTCACCTGGACCCTAAACCGTCCCCGTCACCTAACCCTAACCCTAGCCCGAACCCTAACCCTGACCCTTCCCCGAAGCCTGACCCTCACCCGTCCCCTAATCCTAACCCGTACGCTAACACTAACCCGCGCCCTCACACGCACGCTCCCCCTAAAGCGTTGCCGTACTCTCACCTGGTCCCTAAACCGTCCCTGTCCCCTAACTCTAACCCTAGCCCGAACCCTAACCCTGACCCTTCCCCGAAGCCTGACCCTCACCCGTCCCCTAATACTAACCCATACGCTAACACTAACCCGCGCCCTCACACGCACGCTCCCCCTAAAGCGTTGCCGTACCCTCACCTGGACCCTAAACCGTCCCCGTCCCCTAACCCTAACCGTAGCCCGAACCCTATCCCTGACCCTTCCCCGAAGCCTGACCCTCACCCGTCCCCTAATCCTAACCCGTACGCTAACACTAACCCGCGTCCTCACACGCACGCTCCCCCTAAAGCGTTGCCGTACCCTCACCTGGACCCTAAACCGTCCCCGTCCCCTAACCCTAACCCTAGCCTGAACCCTAACCCTAACCCTTCCCCGAAGCCTGACCCTCACGCGTCCCCTAATCCTAACCCGTACGCTAACACTAACCCGCGCCCTCACACGCACGCTCCCCCTAAAGCGTTGCCGTACCCTCACCTGGACCCTAAACCGTCCCCGTCCCCTAACCCTAACCCTAGCCCGAACCCTAACCCTAACCCTTCCCCGAAGCCTGACCCTCACTCGTCCCCTCATCCTAACCCGTACGCTAACACTAACCCGCGCCCTCAGACGCACGCTCCCCCTAAAGCGTTGCCGTACCCTCACCTGGACCCTAAACCGTCCCCGTCCCCTAACCCGAACCCTAGCCCGAACCCTAACCCTTCCCCGAAGCCTGACCCTCACCCGTCCCCTAATCCTAACCCGTACGCTAACACTAACCCGCGCCCTCACACGCACGCTCCCCCTAAAGCGTTGCCGTACCCTCACCTGGTCCCTAAACCGTCCCCGTCCCCTAACCCTAACCCTAGCCCGAACCCTAACCCTAACCCTTCCCCGAAGCCTGACCCTCACCCGTCCCCTAATCCTAACCCGTACGCTAACACTAACCCGCGCCCTCACACGCACGCTCCCCCTAAAGCGTTGCCGTACCCTCACCTGGACCCTAAACTGTCCCCGTCCCCTAAACCTAACCCTAGCCCGAACCCTAACCCTAACCCTTCCCCGAAGCCTGACCCTCAACCGTCGCCTAATCCTAACCCGTACGCTAACACTAACCCGCGCCCTCACACGCACGCTCCCCCTAAAGCGTTGCCGTACCCTCACCTGGACCCTAAACCGTCCCCGTCCCCTAACCCTAACCCTAGCCCGAACCCTAACCCTGACCCTTCCCCGAAGCCTGACCCTCACCCGTCCCCTAATCCTAACCCGTACGCTAACACTAACCCGCGTCCTCACACGCACGCTCCCCCTAAAGCGTTGCCATACCCTCACCTGGACCCTAAACCGTCCCCGTCCCCTAACCCTAACCCTAGCCCGAACCCTAACCCTAACCCTTCCCCGAAGCCTGACCCTCACCCGTCCCCTAATCCTAACCCGTACGCTAACACTAACCGTCGCCCTCACACGCACGGTCCCCCTAAAGCGTTGCCGTACCCTCACCTGGACCCTAAACCGTCCCCGTCCCCTCAACCTAACCCTAGCCCGAACCATAACCCTAACCCTTCCCCGAAGCCTGACCCTCACCCGTCCCCTAATCCTAACCCGTACGCTAACAATAACCCGCGCCCTCACACGCACGCTCCCCCTAAAGCGTTGCCGTACCCTCACCTGGACCCTAAACCGTCCCCGTCACCTAACCCTAACCCTAGCCCGAACCCTAACCCTGACCCTTCCCCGAAGCCTGACCCTCACCCGTGCCCTAATCCTAACCCGTACGCTAACACTAACCCGCACCCTCACACGCACGCTCCCCCTAAAGCGTTGCCGTACCCTCACCTGGACCCTAAACCGTCCCCGTCACCTAACCCTAACCCTAGCCTGAACCCTAACCCTGACCCTTCCCCGAAGCCTTACCCTCACCCGTCCCCTAATCCTAACCCGTACGCTAACACTAACCCGCGCCCTCACACGCACGCTCCCCCTAAAGCGTTGCCGTACCCTCACCTGGACCCTAAACCGTCCCCGTCCCCTAACCCTAACCGTAGCCCGAACCCTAACCCTGACCCTTCCCCGAAGCCTTATCCTCACCCGTCCCCTAATCCTAACCCGTACGCTAACACTAACCCGCGTCCTCACAGGCACGCTCCCCCTAATGCGTTGCCGTACCCTCACCTGGACCCTAAACCGTCCCCGTCCCCTAACCCTAACCCTGGCCCGAACCCTAACCCTAACCCTTCCCCGAAGCCTGACCCTCACCCGTCCCCTAATCCTAACCCGTATGCTAACACTAACCCGTGCCCTCACACGCACGCTCCCCCTAAAGCGTTGCCGTACCCTCACCTGGACCCTAAACCGTCCCCGTCCCCTAACCCTAACCCTAGCCCGAACCCTAACCCTAACCCTTCCCCGAAGCCTGACCCTCACCCGTCCCATAATCCTAACACGTACGCTAACACTAACCCGCGCCCTCACACGCACGCTCCCCCTAAAGCATTGCCATACCCTCACCTGGACCCTAAACCGTCCCCGTCCCCTTACCCTAACCCTAGCCCGAACCCTAACCCTAACCCTTCCCCGAAGCCTGACCCTCAACCGTCGCCTAATCCTAACCCGTACGCTAACACTAACCCGCGCCCTCACACGCACGCTCCCCCTAAAGCGTTGCCGTACCCTCACCTGGACCCTAAACCGTCCCCGTCCCCTAACCCTAACCCTAGCCGGAACCCTAACTCTAACCCTTCCCCGAAGCCTGACCCTCACCCGTCCCCTAATCCTAACCCATACGCTAACACTAACCCGTGCCCTCAGACGCACGTTCCCCTAAAGCGTTGCCGTACCCTCACCTGGACCCTAAACCGTCCCCGTCCCCTAACCCTAACCCTAGCCCAAACCCTAACCCTAACCCTTCCCCGAAGCCTGACCCTCACCCGTCCCCTAATCCTAACCCGTACGCTAACACTAACCCGCGCCCTCACACGCACGCTCCCCCTAAAGCGTTGCCGTACCCTCACCTGGACCCTAAACCGTCCCCGTCACCTAACCCTAACCCTAGCCCGAACCCTAACCCTGACCCTTCCCCGAAGCCTGACCCTCACCCGTCCCCTAATCCTAACCCGTACGCTAACACTAACCCACGCCCTCACACTCACGCTCCCCCTAAAGCGTTGCCGTACCCTCACCTGGACCCCAAACCGTCCCCGTCCCCTAACCCTAACCCTAGCTGGAACCCTAACCCTAACATTTCCCCGAAGCCTGACCCTCACCCGTCCCCTAATCCTAACCCGTACGCTAACACAAACCCGCGTCCTCACACGCACGCTCCCCCTAAAGCGTTGCCATACCCTCACCTGGACCCTAAACCGTCCCCGTCCCCTAACCCTAACCCTAGCCCGAACCCTAACCCTAACCCTTCCCCGAAGCCTGACCCTCACCCGTCCCCTAATCCTAACCCGTACGCTAACACTAACCCGCGCCCTCACACGCACGCTCCCCTAAAGCGTTGCCGTACCCTCACCTGGACCCTAAACCGTCCCCGTCCCCTAACCCTAACCCTAGCCCAAAACCTAACCCTAACCCTTCCCCGAAGCCTGACCCTCACCCGTACCCTAATCCTAACCCGTACGCTAACACTAACCCGCGCCCTCACACGCACGCTCCCCCTAAAGCGTTGCCGTACCCTCACCTGGACCCTAAACCGTCCCCGTCCCCTAACACTAACCCTAGCCCGAACCCTAACCCTGACCATTCCCCGAAGCCTGACCCTCACCCGTCCCCTAATCCTAACCCGTACGCTAACACTAACCCACGCCCTCACACGCACGCTCCCCCTAAAGCGTTGCCATACCCTCACCTGGACCCTAAACCGTCCCCGTCCCCTAACCCTAACCCTAGCCCGAACCCTAACCCTAACCTTTCCCCGAAGCCTGACCCTCACCCGTCCCCTAATCCTAACCCGTACGCTAACACAAACCCGCGTCCTCACATGCACGCTCCCCCTAAAGCGTTGCCGTACCCTCACCTGGACCCTAAACCGTCCCCGTCCCCTAACCCTAACCCTCGCCTGAACCCTAACCCTAACCCTTCCCCGAAGCCTGACCCTCACGCGTCACCTAATCCTAACCCGTACGCTAACACTAACCCGCGCCCTCACACGCACGCTCCCCCTAAAGCGTTGCCGTACCCTCACCTGGACCCTAAACCGTCCCCGTCCCCTAACCCTAACCCTAGCCCGAACCCTAACCCTAACCCTTCCCCGAAGCCTGACCCTCACCCGTGCCCTAATCCTAACCCGTACGCTAACACTAACCCGCGCCCTCACACGCACGCTCCCCCTAAAGCGTTGCCGTACCCTCACCTGGACCCTAAACCGTCCCCGTCCCCTAACCCTAACCCTAGCCCGAACCCTAACCCTGACCCTTCCCCGAAGCCTGACCCTCACCCGTCCCCTAATCCTAACCCGTACGCTAACACTAACCCGTGCCCTCACACGCACGCTCCCCCTAAAGCATTGCCGTACCCTCACCTGGACCCTAAACCGTCCCCGTCCCCTAAACCTAACCCTAGCCCGAACCCTAACCCTGACCCTTCCCCGAAGCCTGACCCTCACCCGTCCCCTAATCCTAACTCGTACACTAACACTAACCCGCGCCCTCACACGCACGCTCCCCCTAAAGCGTTGCCGTACCCTCACCTGGACCCTAAACCGTCCCCGTCCCCTAACCCTAACCCTAGCCCGAACCCTAACCCTAACCCTTTCCCGAAGCCTGACCCTCACCCGTCCCCTAATCCTAACCCGTACGCTAACACTAACCCGCGCCCTCACACGCACGCTCCCGCTAAAGCATTGCCGTACCCTCACCTGGACCCTAAACCGTCCCCGTCCCCTAACCCTAACCCTAGCCCGAACCCTAACCCTAACCCTTCCCCGAAGCCTGACCCTCACCCGTCCCCTAATCCTAACACGTACGCTAACACTAACCCGCGCCCTCACACGCACGCTCCCCCTAAAGCATTGCCGTACCCTCACATGGACCCTAAACCGTCCCCGTCCCCTAACCCTAACCCTAGCCCGAACCCTAACCCTAACCCTTCCCCGAAGCCTGACCCTCAACCGTCGCCTAATCCTAACCCGTACGCTAACTCTAACCCGCGCCCTCACACGCACGCTCCCCCTAAAGCGTTGCCGTACCCTCACCTGGACCCTAAACCGTCGCCGTCCCCTAACCCTAACCCTAGCCCGAACCCTAACCCTAACGCTTCCCCGAAGCCTGACCCTCACCCGTCCCCTAATCCTAACCCGTACGCTAACACTAACCCGTGCCCTCACACGCACGCTCCCCCTAAAGCGTTGTCGTACCCTCACCTGGACCCTAAACCGTCCCCGTCCCCTAACCCTAACCCTAGCCCAAACCCTAACCCTAACCCTTCCCCGAAGCCTGACCCTCACCCGTCCCCTAATCCTAACCCGTACGCTAACACTAACCCGCGCCCTCACACGCACGCTCCCCCTAAAGCGTTGCCGTACCCTCACCTGGACCCTAAACCGTCCCCGTCCCCTAACCCTAACCCTAGCCCGAACCCTAAACCTGACCCTTCCCCGAAGCCTGACCCTCACCCGTCCCCTAATCCTAACCCGTACGCTAACACTAACCCGCGCCCTCACACGCACGCTCCCCCTAAAGCGTTGCCGTACCCTCACCTGGACCCTAAACCGTCCCCGTCCCCTAACCCTAACCCTAGCCCGAACCCTAACCCTGACCCTTCCCCGAAGCCTGACCCTCACCCGTCCCCTAATCCTAAGCCGTACGCTAACACTAACCCACGCCCTCACACTCACGCTCCCCCTAAAGCGTTGCCGTACCCTCACCTGGACCCTAAACCGTCCCCGTCCCCTAACCCTAACCCTAGCCCGAACCCTAACCGTGACCCTTCCCCGAAGCCTGACCCTCATCCGTCCCCTAATCCTAACCCGTACGCTAACACTAACCCGCGCCCTCACACGCACGCTCCCCCTAAAGCGTTGCCGTACCCTCACCTGGACCCTAAACCGTCCCCGTCCCCTAACCCTAACCGTAGCCCGAACCCTAACCCTGACCCTTCCCCGAAGCCTTACCCTCACCCGTCCCCTAATCCTAACCCGTACGCTAACACTAACCCGCACCCTCACACGCACGCTCCCCCTAAAGCGTTGCCGTACCCTCACCTGGACCCTAAATCGTCCCCGTCCCCTAACCCTAACCCTAGCCTGAACCCTAACACTAACCTTTCCCCGAAGCCTGACCCTCACGCGTCCCCTAATCCTAACCCGTACGCTAACACTAACCCGCGCCCTCACACGCACGCTCCCCCTAAAGCGTTGCCGTACCCTCACCTGGACCCTAAACCGTCCCCGTCCCCTAACCCTAACCCTAGCCCGAACCCTAACCCTAACCCTTCCCCGAAGCCTGACCCTCACCCGTCCCCTAATCCTAACCCGTACGCTAACACTAACCCGTGCCCTCACACGCACGCTCCCCCTAAAGCATTGCCGTACCCTCACCTGGACCCTAAACCGTCCCCGTCCCCTAACCCTAACCCTAGCCCGAACCCTAACCCTAACCCTTCCCCGAAGCCTGACCCTCACCCGTCCCATAATCCTAACACGTACGCTAACACTAACCCGCGCCCTCACACGCACGCTCCCCCTAAAGCGTTGCCGTACCCTCACCTGGACCCTAAACCGTCCCCGTCCCCTAACCCTAACCCTAGCCCGAACCCTAACCCTGACCCTTCCCCGAAGCCTGACCCTCACCCGTCCCCTAATCCTAACCCGTACGCTAACACTAACCCGTGCCCTCACACGCACGCTCCCCCTAAAGCATTGCCGTACCCTCACCTGGACCCTAAACCGTCCCCGTCCCCTAACCCTAACCCTAGCCCGAACCCTAACCCTAACCCTTCCGCGAAGCCTGACCCTCACCCGTCCCCTAATCCTAACACGTACGCTAACACTAACCCGCGCCCTCACACGCACGCTCCCCCTAAAGCGTTGCCGTACCCTCACCTGGACCCTAAACCGTCCCCGTCCCCTAACCCTAACCCTAGCCCGAACCCTAACCCTAACCCTAACCCTTCCCCGAAGCCTGACCCTCACCCGTCCCCTAATCCTAACCCGTACGCTAACACTAACCTGCGCCCTCACACACACGTTCCCCCTAAAGCGTTGCCGTACCCTCACCTGGACCCTAAACCGTCCCCGTCACCTAACCCTAACCCTAGCCCGAACCCTAACCCTAACCCTTCCCCGAAGCCTGACCCTCACCCGTCCCCTAATCCTAACCCGTACGCTAACACTAACCCGCGTCCTCACACGCACGCTCCCCCTAAAGCATTGCCGTACCCTCACCTGGACCCTAAACCGTCCCCGTCCCCTAACCATAACCCTAGCCTGAACCCTAACCCTAACCTTTCCCCGAAGACTGACCCTCACGCGTCCCCTAATCCTAACCCGTACGCTAACACTAACCCGCGCCCTCACACGCACGCTCCCCCTAAAGCGTTGCCGTACCCTCACCTGGACCCTAAACCGTCCCCGTCCCCTAACCCTAACCCTAGCCCGAACCCTAACCCTAACCCTTCCCCGAAGCCTGACCCTCACCCGTGCCCTAATCCTAACCCGTACGCTAACACTAACCCGCGCCCTCACACGCACGCTCCCCCTAAAGCGTTGCCGTACCCTCACCTGGACCCTAAACCGTCCCCGTCCCCTAACCCTAACCCTAGCCCGAACCCTAACCCTGACCCTTCCCCGAAGCCTGACCCTCACCCGTCCCCTAATCCTAACCCGTACGCTAACACTAACCCGTGCCCTCACACGCACGCTCCCCCTAAAGCATTGCCGTACCCTCACCTGGACCCTAAACCGTCCCCGTCCCCTAAACCTAACCCTAGCCCGAACCCTAACCCTGACCCTTCCCCGAAGCCTGACCCTCACCCGTCCCCTAATCCTAACTCGTACACTAACACTAACCCGCGCCCTCACACGCACGCTCCCCCTAAAGCGTTGCCGTACCCTCACCTGGACCCTAAACCGTCCCCGTCCCCTAACCCTAACCCTAGCCCGAACCCTAACCCTAACCCTTTCCCGAAGCCTGACCCTCACCCGTCCCCTAATCCTAACCCGTACGCTAACACTAACCCGCGCCCTCACACGCACGCTCCCGCTAAAGCATTGCCGTACCCTCACCTGGACCCTAAACCGTCCCCGTCCCCTAACCCTAACCCTAGCCCGAACCCTAACCCTAACCCTTCCCCGAAGCCTGACCCTCACCCGTCCCCTAATCCTAACACGTACGCTAACACTAACCCGCGCCCTCACACGCACGCTCCCCCTAAAGCATTGCCGTACCCTCACATGGACCCTAAACCGTCCCCGTCCCCTAACCCTAACCCTAGCCCGAACCCTAACCCTAACCCTTCCCCGAAGCCTGACCCTCAACCGTCGCCTAATCCTAACCCGTACGCTAACTCTAACCCGCGCCCTCACACGCACGCTCCCCCTAAAGCGTTGCCGTACCCTCACCTGGACCCTAAACCGTCGCCGTCCCCTAACCCTAACCCTAGCCCGAACCCTAACCCTAACGCTTCCCCGAAGCCTGACCCTCACCCGTCCCCTAATCCTAACCCGTACGCTAACACTAACCCGTGCCCTCACACGCACGCTCCCCCTAAAGCGTTGTCGTACCCTCACCTGGACCCTAAACCGTCCCCGTCCCCTAACCCTAACCCTAGCCCAAACCCTAACCCTAACCCTTCCCCGAAGCCTGACCCTCACCCGTCCCCTAATCCTAACCCGTACGCTAACACTAACCCGCGCCCTCACACGCACGCTCCCCCTAAAGCGTTGCCGTACCCTCACCTGGACCCTAAACCGTCCCCGTCCCCTAACCCTAACCCTAGCCCGAACCCTAAACCTGACCCTTCCCCGAAGCCTGACCCTCACCCGTCCCCTAATCCTAACCCGTACGCTAACACTAACCCGCGCCCTCACACGCACGCTCCCCCTAAAGCGTTGCCGTACCCTCACCTGGACCCTAAACCGTCCCCGTCCCCTAACCCTAACCCTAGCCCGAACCCTAACCCTGACCCTTCCCCGAAGCCTGACCCTCACCCGTCCCCTAATCCTAAGCCGTACGCTAACACTAACCCACGCCCTCACACTCACGCTCCCCCTAAAGCGTTGCCGTACCCTCACCTGGACCCTAAACCGTCCCCGTCCCCTAACCCTAACCCTAGCCCGAACCCTAACCGTGACCCTTCCCCGAAGCCTGACCCTCATCCGTCCCCTAATCCTAACCCGTACGCTAACACTAACCCGCGCCCTCACACGCACGCTCCCCCTAAAGCGTTGCCGTACCCTCACCTGGACCCTAAACCGTCCCCGTCCCCTAACCCTAACCGTAGCCCGAACCCTAACCCTGACCCTTCCCCGAAGCCTTACCCTCACCCGTCCCCTAATCCTAACCCGTACACTAACACTAACCCGCACCCTCACACGCACGCTCCCCCTAAAGCGTTGCCGTACCCTCACCTGGACCCTAAATCGTCCCCGTCCCCTAACCCTAACCCTAGCCTGAACCCTAACACTAACCTTTCCCCGAAGCCTGACCCTCACGCGTCCCCTAATCCTAACCCGTACGCTAACACTAACCCGCGCCCTCACACGCACGCTCCCCCTAAAGCGTTGCCGTACCCTCACCTGGACCCTAAACCGTCCCCGTCCCCTAACCCTAACCCTAGCCCGAACCCTAACCCTAACCCTTCCCCGAAGCCTGACCCTCACCCGTCCCCTAATCCTAACCCGTACGCTAACACTAACCCGTGCCCTCACACGCACGCTCCCCCTAAAGCATTGCCGTACCCTCACCTGGACCCTAAACCGTCCCCGTCCCCTAACCCTAACCCTAGCCCGAACCCTAACCCTAACCCTTCCCCGAAGCCTGACCCTCACCCGTCCCATAATCCTAACACGTACGCTAACACTAACCCGCGCCCTCACACGCACGCTCCCCCTAAAGCGTTGCCGTACCCTCACCTGGACCCTAAACCGTCCCCGTCCCCTAACCCTAACCCTAGCCCGAACCCTAACCGTGACCCTTCCCCGAAGCCTGACCCTCATCCGTCCCCTAATCCTAACCCGTACGCTAACACTAACCCGCGCCCTCACACGCACGCTCCCCCTAAAGCGTTGCCGTACCCTTACCTGGACCCTAAACCGTCCCCGTCCCCTAACCCTAACCGTAGCCCGAACCCTAACCCTGACCCTTCCCCGAAGCCTTACCCTCACCCGTCCCCTAATCCTAACCCGTACGCTAACACTAACCCGCGTCCTCACACGCACGCTCCCCCTAAAGCGTTGCCATACCCTCACCTGGACCCTAAACCGTCCCCGTCCCCTAACCCTAACCCTAGCCTGAACCCTAACCATAACCTTTCCCCGAAGCCTGACCCTCACGCGTCCCCTAATCCTAACCCGTACGCTAACACTAACCCGCGCCCTCACACGCACGCTCCCCCTAAAGCGTTGCCGTACCCTCACCTGGACCCTAAACCGTCCCCGTCTCCTAACCCTAACCCTAGCCCGAACCCTAACCCTAACCCTTCCCCGAAGCCTGACCCTCACCCGTTCCCTAATCCTAACCCGTACGCTAACACTAACCCGCGCCCTCACACGCACGCTCCCCCTAAAGCGTTGCCGTACCCTCACCTGGACCCTAAACCGTCCCCGTCCCCTAACCCTAACCCTAGCCCGAACCCTAACCCTAACCCTTCCCCGAAGCCTGACCCTCACCCGTCCCCTAATCCTAACCCGTACGCTAACACTAACCCGCGCCCTCACACGCACGCTCCCCCTAAAGCATTGCCCTACCCTCACCTGGACCCTAAACCGTCCCCGTCCCCTAACCCTAACCCTAGCCCGAACCCTAACCCTAACCCTTCCCCGAAGCCTGACCCTCAACCGTCGCCTAATCCTAACCCGTACGCTAACACTAACCCGCGCCCTCACACGCACGCTCCCCCTAAAGCGTTGCCGTACCCTCACCTGGACCCTAAACCGTCCCCGTCCCCTAACCCTAACCCTAGCCCGAACCCTAACCCTAACCCTTCCCCGAAGCCTGACCCGCAACCGTCGCCTAATCCTAACCCGTACGCTAACACTAACCCGCGCCCTCACACGCACTCTCCCCCTAAAGCGTTGCCGTACCCTCACCTGGACCCTAAACCGTCCCCGTACCCTAACCCTAACCCTAGCCCGAAACCTAACCCTAACCCTTCCCCGAAGCCTTACCCTCACCCGTCCCCTAATCCTAACCCGTACGCTAACACTAACCCGCGCCCTCACACGCACGCTCCCCCTAAAGCATTACCGTACACTCACCTGGACCCTAAACCGTCCCCGTCCCCTAACCCTAACCCTAGCCCAAACCCTAACCCTAACCCTTCCCCGAAGCCTGACACTCACCCGTCCCCTAATCCTAACCCGTACGCTAACACTAACCCGCGCCCTCACACGCACGCTCCCCCTAAAGCGTTGCCGTACCCTCACCTGGACCCTAAACCGTCCCCGTCCCCTAACCCTAACCCTAGCCCGAACCCTAAACCTGACCCTTCCCCGAAGCCTGACCCTCACCCGTCGCCTAATCCTAACCCGTACGCTAACACTAACCCGCGCCCTCACACGCACGCTCCCCCTAAAGCGTTGCCGTACCCTCACCTGGACCCTAAACCGTCCCCGTCCCCTAACCCTAACCCTAGCTCGAACCCTAACCCTGGCCCTTCCCCGAAGCCTGACCCTCACCCGTCCCCTAATCCTAACCCGTACGCTAACACTAACCCACGCCCTCACACTCACGCTCCCCCTAAAGCGTTGCCGTACCCTCACCTGGACCCTAAACCGTCCCCGTCCCCTAACCCTAGCCCTAGCCCGAACCCTAACCCTAACCTTTCCCCGAAGCCTGACCCTCACCCGTCCCCTAATCCTAACCCCTACGCTAACACAAACCCGCGTCCTCACATGCACGCTCCCCCTAAAGCGTTGCCGTACCCTCACCTGGACCCTAAACCGTCCCCGTCCCCTAACCCTAACCCTAGCCCGAACCCTAACCCTGACCCTTCCCCGAAGCCTGACCCTCACCCGTCCCCTAATCCTAACCCGTACGCTAACACTAACCCGTGCCCTCACACGCACGCTCCCCCTAAAGCGTTGCCGTACCCTCACCTGGACCCTAAACCGTCCCCGTCACCTAACCCTAACCCTAGCCCGAACCCTAACCCTGACCCTTCCCCGAAGCCTGACCCTCACCCGTGCCCTAATCCTAACCCGTACGCTAACACTAACCCGCACCCTCACATGCACGCTCCCCCTAAAGCGTTGCCGTACCCTCACCTGGACCCTAAACCGTCCCCGTCCCCTAACCCTAACCCTAGCCCGAACCCTAACCCTAACCCTTCCCCGAAGCCTGACCCTCACCCGTCCCCTAATCCTAACCCGTACGCTAACACTAACCCGCGCCCTCACACGCACGCTCCCCCTAAAGCGTTGCCGTACACTCACCTGGACCCTAAACCGTCCCCGTCCCCTAACCCTAACCCTAGCCCGAACCCTAACCCTAACCCTTCCCCGAAGCCTGACCCTCACCCGTCCCCTAATCCTAACCCGTACGCTAACACTAACCCGCGCCCTCACACGCACGCTCCCCCTAAAGCGTTGCCGTACCCTCACCTGGACCCTAAACCGTCCCCGTCACCTAACCCTAACCCTAGCCCGAACACTAACCCTGACCCTTCCCCGAAGCCTGACCCTCACCCGTGCCCTAATCCTAACCCGTACGCTAACACTAACCCGCGCCCTCACACGCACGCTCCCCCTAAAGCGTTTCCGTACCCTCACCTGGACCCTAAACCGTCCCCGTCCCCTAACCCTAACCCTAGCTCAAACGCTAACCCTAACCCTTCCCCGAAGCCTGACCCTCACCCGTCCCCTAATCCTAACCCGTACGCTAACACTAACCCGCGCCCTCACACGCACGCTCCCCCTAAAGCGTTGCCGTACCCTCACCTGGACCCTAAACCGTCCCCGTCCCCTAACCCTATCCCTAGCCCGAACCCTAACCCTAAAACTTCCCCGAAGCCTGACCCTCACCCGTCCCCTAATCCTAACCCATACGCTAACACTAACCCGCGCCCTCACACGCACGCTCCCCCTAAAGCGTTGCCGTACCCTCACCTGGACCCTAAACCGTCCCCGTCCCCTAACCCTAACCCTAGCCCGAACCCTAACACTGACCCTTCCCCGAAGCCTGACCCTCACCCGTCCCCTAATCCTAACCCGTACGCTAACACTAACCCGATCCCTCACACGCACGCTCCCCCTAAAGCGTTGCCGTACCCTCACCTGGACCCTAAACCGTCCCCGTCACCTAACCCTAACCCTAGCCCGAACCCAAACCCTGACCCTTCCCCAAAGCCTGACCCTCACGCGTCCCCTAATCCTAACCCGTACGCTAACACTAACCCGCACCCTCACACGCACGCTCCCCCTACAGCGTTGCCGTACCCTCACCTGGACCCTAAACCGTCCCCGTCACCTAACCCTAACCCTAGCCCGAACCCTAACCCTGACCCTTCCCCGAAGCCTGACTCTCACCCGTCCCCTAATCCTAACCCGTACGGTAACACTAACGCGCGCCCTCACACGCATGCTCCCCCTAAAGCGTTGCCGTACCCTCACCTGGTCCCTAAACCGTCCCCGTCCCCAAACCCTAACCCTAGCCCGAACCCTAACCCTGACCCTTCCCCGAAACCTGACCCTCACCCGTCCCCTAATCCTAACCCTTACGCTAACACTAACCCGCGCCCTCACACGCACGCTCCCCCTAAAGCGTTGCCGTACCCTCACCTGGACCCTAAACCGTCCCCGTCCCCTAACCCTAACCCTAGCCCGAACCCTAACCCTGACCCTTCCCCGAAGCCTGACCCTCACCCGTCCCCTAATCCTAACCCGTACGCTAACACTAACCCACGCCCTCACACGCACGCTCCCCCTAAAGCATTGCCGTACCCTCACCTGGACCCTAAACCTTCCCCGTCCCCTAACCCTAACCCTAGCCCGAACCCTAACCCTAACCTTTCCCCGAAGCTTGACCCTCACCCGTCCCCTAATCCTAACCCGTACGCTAACACTAACCCGCGCCCTCACACGCACGCTCCCCCTAAAGCGTTGCCGTACCCTCACCTGGACCCTAAACCGTCCCCGTCCCCTAACCCTAACCCTAGCCCGAACCCTAACCCTAACCCTTCCCCGAAGCCTGACCCTCACCCGTCCCCTAATCCTAACCCGTACGCTAACACTAACCCGTGCCCTCACACGCACGCTCCCCCTAAAGCGTTGCCGTACCCTCACCTGGACCCTAAACCGTCCCCGTCCCCTAACCCTAACCCTAGCCCGAACCCTAAACCTGATCCTTCCCCGAAGCCTGACCCTCACCCGTCCCCTAATCCTAACCCGTACGCTAACACTAACCCGTGCCCTCACACGCACGCTCCCCCTAAAGCGTTGCCGTACCCTCACCTGAACCCTAAACCGTCCCCGTCACCTAACCCTAACCCTAGCCCGAACCCTAACCCTGACCCTTCCCCAAAGCCTGACCCTCACCCGTCCCCTAATCCTAACCCGTACGCTAACACTAACCCGCGCCCTCACACGCACGCTCCCCCTAAAGCGTTGCCGTACCCTCACCTGGACCCTAAACCGTCCCCGTCCCCTAACCCTAACCCTAGCCTGAACCCTAACCCTAACCCTTCCCCGAAGCCTGACCCTCACGCGTCCCCTAATCCTAACCCGTACGCTAACACTAACCCGCGCCCTCACACGCACGCTCCCCCTAAAGCGTTGCCATACCCTCACCTGGACCCTAAACCGTCCCCGTCCCCTAACCCTAACCCAAGCCCGAACCCTAACCCTTCCCCGAAGCCTGACCCTCACCCGTCCCCTAATCCTAACCCGTACGCTAACACTAACCCGCGCCCTCACACGCACGCTCCCCCTAAAGCGTTGCTGTACCCTCACCTGGACCCTAAACCGTCCCCGTCCCCTAACACTAACCCTAGCCCGAACCCTAACCCTAACCCTTCCCCGAAGCCTGACCCTCACCCGTCCCCTAATCCTAACCCGTACGCTAACACTAACCCGCGCCCTCACACGCACGCTCCCCCTAAAGCGTTGCCGTACCCTCACCTGGACCCTAAACCGTCCCCGTCCCCTAACCCTAACCCTAGCCCGAACCCTAACCCTTCCCCGAAGCCTGACCCTCACCCGTCCCCTAATCCTAACCCGTTCGCTAACACTAACCCGCGCCCTCACACGCACGCTCCCCCTAAAGCGTTGCCGTACCCTCACCTGGACCCTAAACCGTCCCCGTCCCCTAACCCTAACCCTAGCCCGAGCCCTAACCCTTCCCCGAAGCCTGACCCTCACCCGTCCCCTAATCCTAACCCGTACGCTAACACTAACCCGCGCCCTCACACGCACGCTCCCCCTAAAGCGTTGCCGTACCCTCACCTGGACCCTAAACCGTCCCCGTCCCCTAACCCTAACCCTAGCCCGAACCCTAACCCTAACACTTCCCCGAAGCCTGACCCTCACCCGTTCCCTAATACTAACCCGTACGCTAACACTAACCCGCGCCCTCACACGCACGCTCCCCCTAAAGCGTTGCCGTACCCTCACCTGGACCCTAAACCGTCCCCGTCCCCTAACCCTAACCCTAGCCCGAACCCTATCCCTGACCCTTCCCCGAAGCCTGACCCTCACCCGTCCCCTAATCCTAACCCGTACGCTAACACTAACCCGCGTCCTCACACGCACGCTCCCCCTAAAGCGTTGCCGTACCCTCACCTGGACCCTAAACCGTCCCCGTCCCCTAACCCTAACCCTAGCCTGAACCCTAACCCTAACCCTTCCCCGAAGCCTGACCCTCACGCGTCCCCTAATCCTAACCCGTACGCTAACACTAACCCGCGCCCTCACACGCACGCTCCCCCTAAAGCGTTGCCGTACCCTCACCTGGACCCTAAACCGTCCCCGTCCCCTAACCCTAACCCTAGCCCGAACCCTAACCCTTCCCCGAAGCCTGACCCTCACCCGTCCCCTAATCCTAACCCGTACGCTAACACTAACCCGCGCCCTCACACGCACGCTCCCCCTAAAGCGTTGCTGTACCCTCACCTGGACCCTAAACCGTCCCCGTCCCCTAACCCTAACCCTAGCCCGAACCCTAACCCTAACCCTTCCCCGAAGCCTGACCCTCACTCGTCCCCTCATCCTAACCCGTACGCTAACACTAACCCGCGCCCTCAGACGCACGCTCCCCCTAAAGCGTTGCCGTACCCTCACCTGGACCCTAAACCGTCCCCGTCCCCTAACCCTAACCCTAGCCCGAACCCTAACCCTTCCCCGAAGCCTGACCCTCACCCGTCCCCTAATCCTAACCCGTATGCTAACACTAACCCGCGCCCTCACACGCACGCTCCCCCTAAAGCGTTGCCGTACCCTCACCTGGACCCTAAACCGTCCCCGTCCCCTAACCCTAACCCTAGCCCGAACCCTAACCCTAACCCTTCCCCGAAGCCTGACCCTCACCCGTCCCCTAATCCTAACACGTACACTAACACTAACCCACGCCCTCACACGCACGCTCCCCCTAAATCGTTGCCGTACCCTCACCTGGACCCTAAACCGTCCCCGTCCCCTAACCCTAAACCTAGCCCGAACCCTAACGCTAACGCTTCCCCGAAGCCTCACCCTCACCCGTCTCCTAATCCTAACCCGTACGCTAACACTAACCCGCGCCCTCACACGCACGCTCCCCCTAAAGCGTTGCCGTACCCTCACCTGGACCCTAAACCGTCCCCGTCCCCTAACCCTAACCGTATCCCGAACCCTAACCCTGACCCTTCCCCGAAGCCTGACCCTCACCCGTCCCCTAATCCTAACCCGTACGCTAACACTAACCCGCGCCCTCACACGCACGCTCCCCCTAAAGCGTTGCCGTACCCTCACCTGGACCCTAAACCGTCCCCGTCACCTAACCCTAACCCTAGCCCGAACCCTAACCCTGACCCTTCCCCGAAGCCTGACCCTCACCCGTGCCCTAATCCTAACCCGTACGCTAACACTAACCCACACCCTCACATGCACGCTCCCCCTAAAGCGTTGCCGTACCCTCACCTGGACCCTAAACCGTCCCCGTCCCCTAACCCTAACCCTAGCCCGAACCCTAACCCTAACCCTTCCCCGAAGCCTGACCCTCACCCGTCCCCTAATCCTAACCCGTACGCTAACACTAACCCGCGCCCTCACACGCACGCTCCCCCTAAAGCGTTGCCGTACCCTCACCTGGACTCTAAACCGTCCCCGTCCCCTAACCCTAACCCTAGCCCGAACCCTAACCCTAACCCTTCCCCGAAGCCTGACCCTCACCCGTCCCCTAATCCTAACCCGTACGCTAACACTAACCCGCGCCCTCACACGCACGCTCCCCCTAAAGCGTTGCCGTACCCTCACCTGAACCCTAAACTGTCCCCGTCCCCTAAACCTAACCCTAGCCCGAACCCTAACCCTAACCCTTCCCCGAAGCCTGACCCTCAAACGTCGCCTAATCCTAACCCGTACGCTAACACTAACCCGCGCCCTCACACGCACGCTCCCCCTAAAGCGTTGCCGTACCCTCACCTGGACCCTAAACCGTCCCCGTCCCCTAACCCTAACCCTAGCCCGAACCCTAACCCTAACCCTTCCCCGAAGCCTGACCCTCACCCGTCCCCTAATCCTAACACGTACACTAACACTAACCCACGCCCTCACACGCACGCTCCCCCTAAATCGTTGCCGTACCCTCACCTGGACCCTAAACCGTCCCCGTCCCCTAACCCTAAACCTAGCCCGAACCCTAACGCTAACGCTTCCCCGAAGCCTCACCCTCACCCGTCCCCTAATCCTAACCCGTACGCTAACACTAACCCGCGCCCTCACACGCACGCTCCCCCTAAAGCGTTGCCGTACCCTCACCTGGACCCTAAACCGTCCCCGTCCCCTAACCCTAACCGTATCCCGAACCCTAACCCTGACCCTTCCCCGAAGCCTGACCCTCACCCGTCCCCTAATCCTAACCCGTACGCTAACACTAACCCGTGCCCTCACACGCACGCTCCCCCTAAAGCGTTGCGTACCCTCACCTGGACCCTAAACCGTCCCCGTCACCTAACCCTAACCCTAGCCCGAACCCTAACCCTGACCCTTCCCCGAAGCCTGACCCTCACCCGTGCCCTAATCCTAACCCGTACGCTAACACTAAACCGCACCCTCACATGCACGCTCCCCCTAAAGCGTTGCCGTACCCTCACCTGGACCCTAAACCGTCCTCGTCCCCTAACCCTAACCCGAGCCCGAACCCTAACCCTAACCCTTCCCCGAAGCCTGACCCTCACCCGTCCCCTAATCCTAACCCGTACGCTAACACTAACCCTCGCCCTCACACGCACGCTCCCCCTAAAGCGTTGCCGTACCCTCACCTGGACCCTAAACCATCCCCGTCCCCTAACCCTAACCCTAGCCCGAACCCTAACCCTAACCCTTCCCCGAAGCCTGACCCTCACCCGTCCCCTAATCCTAACCCGTACGCTAACACTAACACGCGCCCTCACACGCACGCTCCCCCTAAAGCGTTGCCGTACCCTCACCTGGACCCTAAACCGTCCCCGTCCCCTAACCCTAACCCTAGCCCAAACGATAACCCTAACCCTTCCCCGAAGCCTGACCCTCACCCGTCCCCTAATCCTAACCCGTACGCTAACACTAACCCGCGCCCTCACACGCACGCTCCCCCTAAAGCGTTGCCGTACCCTCACCTGGACCCTAAACCTTCCCCGTCCCCTAACCCTAACCCTAGCCCGAACCCTAACCCTGACCCTTCCCCGAAGCCGGACCCTCACCCGTCCCCTAATCCTAACCCGTACCCTAACACTAACCCGCGCCCTCACACGCACGCTCCCCCTAAAGCGTTGCCGTACCGTCACCTGGACCCTAAACCGTCCCCGTCCCCTAACCCTAACCCTAGCCCGAACCCTAACCCTGACCCTTCCCCGAAGCCTGACCCTCACCCGTCCCCTAATCGTAACCCGTACGCTAACACTAACCCACGCCCTCACACGCACGCTCCCCCTAAAGCGTTGCCGTACCCTCACCTGGACCCTAAACCGTCCCCATCCCCTAACCCTAACCCTAGCCCGAACCCTAACCCTGACCTTTCCCCGAAGCCTGACCCTCACCCGTCCCCTAATCCTAACCCGTACGCTAACACAAACCCGCGTCCTCACACGTACGCTCCCCCTAAAGCGTTGCCGTACCCTCACCTGTACCCTAAACCGTCCCCGTCCCCTAACCCTAACCCTAGCCCGAACCCTAACCCTAACCATTCCCCGAAGCCTGACCCTCACCCGTCCCCTAATCCTAACCCGTACGCTAACACTAACCCACGCCCTCACACGCACGCTCCCCCTAAAGCGTTGCCGTACCCTCACCTGGACCCTAAACCGTCCCCGTCCCCTAACCCTAACCCTAGCCCGAACCCTAACCCTAAACCTTCCCCGAAGCCTGACCCTCACCCGTCCCCTAATCCTAACCCATACGCTAACACTAACCCGCGCCCTCACACGCACGCTCCCCCTAAAGCGTTGCCGTACCCTCACCTGGACCCTAAACCGTCCCCGTCCCCTAACCCTAACCCTAGCCCGAACCCTAACACTGACCCTTCCCCGAAGCCTGACCCTCACCCGTGCCCTAATCCTAACCCGTACGCTAACACTAACCCACGCCCTCACACGCACGCTCCCCCTAAAGCGTTGCCGTACCCTCACCTGGACCCTAAACCGTCCCCGTCCCCTAACCCTAACCCTAGCCCGAACCCTAACCCTAAACCTTCCCCGAAGCCTGACCCTCACCCGTCCCCTAATCCTAACCCATACGCTAACACTAACCCGCGCCCTCACACGCACGCTCCCCCTAAAGCGTTGCCGTACCCTCACCTGGACCCTAAACCGTCCCCGTCCCCTAACCCTAACCGTAGCCCGAACCCTATCCCTGACCCTTCCCCGAAGCCTGACCCTCACCCGTCCCCTAGTCCTAACCCGTACGCTAACACTAACCCGCGTCCTCACACGCACGCTCCCCCTAAAGCGTTGCCGTACCCTCACCTGGACCCTAAACCGTCCCCGTCCCCTAACCCTAACCCTAGCCTGAACCCTAACCCTAACCCTTCCCCGAAGCCTGACCCTCACGCGTCCCCTAATCCTAACCCGTACGCTAACACTAACCCGCGCCCTCACACGCACGCTCCCCCTAAAGCGTTGCCGTACCCTCACCTGGACCCTAAACCGTCCCCGTCCCCTAACCCTAACCCTAGCCCGAACCCTAACCCTAACCCTTCCCCGAAGCCTGACCCTCACTCGTCCCCTCATCCTAACCCGTACGCTAACACTAACCCGCGCCCTCAGACGCACGCTCCCCCTAAAGCGTTGCCGTACCCTCACCTGGACCCTAAACCGTCCCCGTCCCCTAACCCGAACCCTAGCCCGAACCCTAACCCTTCCCCGAAGCCTGACCCTCACCCGTCCCCTAATCCTAACCCGTACGCTAACACTAACCCGCGCCCTCACACGCACGCTCCCCCTAAAGCGTTGCCGTACCCTCACCTGGTCCCTAAACCGTCCCCGTCCCCTAACCCTAACCCTAACCCGAACCCTAACCCTAACCCTTCCCCGAAGCCTGACCCTCACCCGTCCCCTAATCCTAACCCGTACGCTAACACTAACCCACGCCCTCACACGCACGCTCCCCCTAAAGCGTTGCCGTACCCTCACCTGGACCCTAAACTGTCCCCGTCCCCTAAACCTAACCCTAGCCCGAACCCTAACCCTAACCCTTCCCCGAAGCCTGACCCTCAACCGTCGCCTAATCCTAACCCGTACGCTAACACTAACCCGCGCCCTCACACGCACGCTCCCCCTAAAGCGTTGCCGTACCCTCACCTGGACCCTAAACCGTCCCCGTCCCCTAACCCTAACCCTAGCCCGAACCCTAACCCTAACCCTTCCCCGAAGCCTGACCCTCAAACGTCGCCTAATCCTAACCCGTACGCTAACACTAACCCGCGCCCTCACACGCACGCTCCCCCTAAAGCGTTGCCATACCCTCACCTGGACCCTAAACCGTCCCCGTCCCCTAACCCTAACCTTAGCCCGAACCCTAACCCTAACCCTTCCCCGAAGCCTGACCCTCACCCGTCCCCTAATCCTAACACGTACACTAACACTAACCCACGCCCTCACACGCACGCTCCCCCTAAATCGTTGCCGTACCCTCACCTGGACCCTAAACCGTCCCCGTCCCCTAACCCTAAACCTAGCCCGAACCCTAACGCTAACGCTTCCCCGAAGCCTCACCCTCACCCGTCCCCTAATCCTAACCCGTACGCTAACACTAACCCGCGCCCTCACACGCACGCTCCCCCTAAAGCGTTGCCGTACCCTCACCTGGACCCTAAACCGTCCCCGTCCCCTAACCCTAACCGTATCCCGAACCCTAACCCTGACCCTTCCCCGAAGCCTGACCCTCACCCGTCCCCTAATCCTAACCCGTACGCTAACACTAACCCGTGCCCTCACACGCACGCTCCCCCTAAAGCGTTGCCGTACCCTCACCTGGACCCTAAACCGTCCCCGTCACCTAACCCTAACCCTAGCCCGAACCCTAACCCTGACCCTTCCCCGAAGCCTGACCCTCACCCGGCCCCTAATCCTAACCCGTACGCTAACACTAACCCGCACCCTCACATGCACGCTCCCCCTAAAGCGTTGCCGTACCCTCACCTGGACCCTAAACCGTCCCCGTCCCCTAACACTAACCCTAGCCCGAACCCTAACCCTAACCCTTCCCCGAAGCCTGACCCTCACCCGTCCCCTAATCCTAACCCGTACGCTAACACTAACCCGCGCCCTCACACGCACGCTCCCCCTAAAGCGTTGCCGTACCCTCACCTGGACCCTAAACCGTCCCCGTCCCCTAACCCTAACCCTAGCCCGAACCCTAACCCTAACCCTTCCCCGAAGCCTGACCCTCACCCGTCCCCTAATCCTAACCCGTACGCTAACACTAACCCGCGCCCTCACACGCACGCTCCCCCTAAAGCGTTGCCGTACCCTCACCTGGACCCTAAACCGTCCCCGTCACCTAACACTAACCCTAGCCCGAACACTAACCCTGACCCTTCCCCGAAGCCTGACCCTCACCCGTGCCCTAATCCTAACCCGTACGCTAACACTAACCCGCGCCCTCACACGCACGCTCCCCCTAAAGCGTTGCCGTACCCTCACCTGGACCCTAAACCGTCCCCGTCCCCTAACCCTAACCCTAGCCCAAACGATAACCCTAACACTTCCCCGAAGCCTGACCCTCACCCGTCCCCTAATCCTAACCCGTACGCTAACACTAACCCGCGCCCTCACACGCACGCTCCCCCTAAAGCGTTGCCGTACCCTCACCTGGACCCTAAACCTTCCCCGTCCCCTAACCCTAACCCTAGCCCGAACCCTAACCCTGACCCTTCCCCGAAGCTGGACCCTCACCCGTCCCATAATCCTAACCCGTACGCTAACACTAACCCACGCCCTCACACGCACGCTCCCCCTAAAGCGTTGCCGTACCCTCACCTGGACCCTAAACCGTCCCCGTCCCCTAACCCTAACCCTAGCCCGAACCCTAACCCTAACCCTTCCCCGAAGCCTGACCCTCACCCGTCCCCTAATCCTAACCCATACGCTAACACTAACCCGCGCCCTCACACGCACGCTCCCCCTAAAGCGTTGCCGTACCCTCACCTTGACCCTAAACCGTCCCCGTCCCCTAACCCTAACCCTAGCCCGAACCCTAACACTGACCCTTCCCCGAAGCCTGACCCTCACCCGTCCCCTAATCCTAACCCGTACGCTAACACTAACCCGCGCCCTCACACGCACGCTCCCCCTAAAGCGTTGCCGTACCCTCACCTGGACCCTAAACCGTCCCCGTCACCTAACCCTAACCCTAGCCCGAACACTAACCCTGACCCTTCCCCGAAGCCTGACCCTCACCCGTGCCCTAATCCTAACCCGTACGCTAACACTAACCCGCGCCCTCACACGCACGCTCCCCCTAAAGCGTTGCCGTACCCTCACCTGGACCCTAAACCGTCCCCGTCCCCTAACCCTAACCCTAGCCCGAACCCTAACCCTAAACCTTCCCCGAAGCCTGACCCTCACCCGTCCCCTAATCCTAACCCGTACGCTAACACTAACCCGCGCCCTCACACGCACGCTCCCCCTAAAGCGTTGCCGTACCCTCACCTGGACCCTAAACCTTCCCCGTCCCCTAACCCTAACCCTAGCCCGAACACTAACCCTGACCCTTCCCCGAAGCCGGACCCTCACCCGTCCCCTAATCCTAACCCGTACCCTAACACTAACCCGCGCCCTCACACGCACGCTCCCCCTAAAGCGTTGCCGTACCGTCACCTGGACCCTAAACCGTCCCCGTCCCCTAACCCTAACCCTAGCCCGAACCCTAACCCTGACCCTTCCCCGAAGCCTGACCCTCACCCGTCCCCTAATCGTAACCCGTACGCTAACACTAACCCACGCCCTCACACGCACGCTCCCCCTAAAGCGTTGCCGTACCCTCACCTGGACCCTAAACCGTCCCCATTTCCTAACCCTAACCCTAGCCCGAACCCTAACCCTGACCTTTCCCCGAAGCCTGACCCTCACCCGTCCCCTAATCCTAACCCGTACGCTAACACAAACCCGCGTCCTCACACGTACGCTCCCCCTAAAGCGTTGCCGTACCCTCACCTGTACCCTAAACCGTCCCCGTCCCCTAACCCTAACCCTAGCCCGAACCCTAACCCTAACCATTCCCCGAAGCCTGACCCTCACCCATCCCCTAATCCTAACCCGTACGCTAACACTAACCCACGCCCTCACACGCACGCTCCCCCTAAAGCGTTGCCGTACCCTCACCTGGACCCTAAACCGTCCCCGTCCCCTAACCCTAACCCTAGCCTGAACCCTAACCCTAAACCTTCCCCGAAGCCTGACCCTCACCCGTCCCCTAATCCTAACCCATACGCTAACACTAACCCGCGCCCTCACACGCACGCTCCCCCTAAAGCGTTGCCGTACCCTCACCTGGACCCTAAACCGTCCCCGTCCCCTAACCCTAACCCTAGCCCGAACCCTAACACTGACCCTTCCCCGAAGCCTGACCCTCACCCGTCCCCTAATCCTAACCCGTACGCTAACACTAACCCGTTCCCTCACACGCACGCTCCCCCTAAAGCGTTGCCGTACCCTCACCTGGACCCTAAACCGTCCCCGTCACCTAACCCTAACCCTAGCCCGAACCCAAACCCTGACCCTTCCCCGAAGCCTGACCCTCACCCGTGCCCTAATCCTAACCCGAACGCTAACACTAACCCGCACCCTCACACGCACGCTCCCCCTACAGCGTTGCCGTACCCTCACCTGGACCCTAAACCGTCCCCGTCACCTAACCCTAACCCTAGCCCGAACCCTAACCCTGACCCTTCCCCGAAGCCTAACCCTCACCCGTCCCCTAATCCTAACCCGTACGGTAACACTAACGCGCGCCCTCACACGCATGCTCCCCCTAAAGCGTTGCCGTACCCTCACCTGGTCCCTAAACCGTCCCCGTCCCCTAACCCTAACCCTAGCCCGAACCCTAACCCTGACCCTTCCCCGAAACCTGACCCTCACCCGTCCCCTAATCCTAACCCGTACGCTAACACTAACCCGCGCCCTCACACGCACGCTCCCCCTAAAGCGTTGCCGTACCCTCACCTGGACCCTAAACCGTCCCCGTCCCCTAACCCTAACCCTAGCCCGAACCCTAACCCTGACCCTTCCCCGAAGCCTGACCCTCACCCGTCCCCTAATCCTAACCCGTACGCTAACACTAACCCACGCCCTCACACGCACGCTCCCCCTAAAGCATTGCCGTACCCTCACCTGGACCCTAAACCGTCCGCGTCCCCTAACCCTAACCCTAGCCCGAACCCTAACCCTAACCCTTCCCCGAAGCCTGACCCTCACCCGTCCCCTAATCCTAACCCGTACGCTAACATTAACCCGTGCCCTCACACGCACGCTCCCCCTAAAGCGTTGCCGTACCCTCACCTGGACCCTAAACCGTCCCCGTCCCCTAACCCTAACCCTAGCCCGAACCCTAAACCTGATCCTTCCCCGAAGCCTGACCCTCACCCGTCCCCTAATCCTAACCCGTACGCTAACACTAACCCGTGCCCTCACACGCACGCTCCCCCTAAAGCGTTGCCGTACCCTCACCTGGACCCTAAACCGTCCCCGTCACCTAACCCTAACCCTAGCCCGAACCCTAACCCTGACCCTTCCCCGAAGCCTGACCCTCACCCGTCCCCTAATCCTAACCCGTACGCTAACACTAACCCGCGCCCTCACACGCACGCTCCCCCTAAAGCGTTGCCGTACTCTCACCTGGTCCCTAAACCGTCCCTGTCCCCTAACTCTAACCCTAGCCCGAACCCTAACCCTGACCCTTCCCCGAAGCCTGACCCTCACCCGTCCCCTAATACTAACCCGTACGCTAACACTAACCCGCGCCCTCACACGCACGCTCCCCCTAAAGCGTTGCCGTACCCTCACCTGGACCCTAAACCGTTCCCGTCCCCTAACCCTAACCGTAGCCCGAACCCTATCCCTGACCCTTCCCCGAAGCCTGACCCTCACCCGTCCCCTAATCCTAACCCGTACGCTAACACTAACCCGCGTCCTCACACGCACGCTCCCCCTAAAGCGTTGCCGTACCCTCACCTGGACCCTAAACCGTCCCCGTCCCCTAATCCTAACCCTAGCCTGAACCCTAACCCTAACCCTTCCCCGAAGCCTGACCCTCACGCGTCCCCTAATCCTAACCCGTACGCTAACACTAACCCGCGCCCTCACACGCACGCTCCCCCTAAAGCGTTGCCGTACCCTCACCTGGACCCTAAACCGTCCCCGTCCCCTAACCCTAACCCTAGCCCGAACCCTAACCCTTCCCCGAAGCCTGACCCTCACCCGTCCCCTAATCCTAACCCGTACGCTAACACTAACCCGCGCCCTCACACGCACGCTCCCCCTAAAGCGTTGCTGTACCCTCACCTGGACCCTAAACCGTCCCCATCCCCTAACCCTAACCCTAGACCGAACCCTAACCCTAACCCTTCCCCGAAGCCTGACCCTCACTCGTCCCCTCATCCTAACCCGTACGCTAACACTAACCCGCGCCCTCAGACGCACGCTCCCCCTAAAGCGTTGCCGTACCCTCACCTGGACCCTAAACCGTCCCCGTCCCCTAACCCTAACCCTAGCCCGAACCCTAACCCTTCCCCGAAGCCTGACCCTCACCCGTCCCCTAATCCTAACCCGTACGCTAACACTAACCCACGCCCTCACACGCACGCTCCCCCTAAAGCGTTGCCGTACCCTCACCTGGACCCTAAACCGTCCCCGTCCCCTAACCCTAACCCTAGCCCGAACCCTAACCCTAACCCTTCCCCGAAGCCTGACCCTCACCCGTCCCCTAATCCTAACACGTACGCTAACACTAACCCGCGCCCTCACACGCACGCTCCCCCTAAAGCGTTGCCGTACCCTCACCTGGACCCTAAACCGTCCCCGTCCCCTAACCCTAACCCTAGCCCGAACCCTAACCCTAACCCTTCCCCGAAGCCTGACCCTCACCCGTCCCCTAATCCTAACCCGTACGCTAACACTAACCCGCGCCCTCACACGCACGCTCCCCCTAAAGCGTTGCCGTACCCTCACCTGGACCCTAAACCGTCCCCGTCCCCTAACCCTAACCCTATCCCGAACCCTAACCCTGACCCTTCCCCGAAGGCTGACCCTCACCCGTCCCCTAATCCTAACCCGTACGCTAACACTAACCCGTGCCCTCACACGCACGCTCCCCCTAAAGCGTTGCCGTACCCTCACGTGGACCCTAAACCGTCCCCGTCACCTAACCCTAACCCTAGCCCGAACCCTAAGCCTGACCCTTCCCCGAAGCCTGACCCTCACCCGTGCCCTAATCCTAACCCGTACGCTAACACTAACCCGCGCCCTCACTCGCACGCTCCCCCTAAAGCGTTGCCGTACCCTCACCTGGACCCTAAACCGTCCCCGTCCCCTAACCCTAACCCTAGACCAAACGCTAACCCTAACCCTTCCCCGAAGCCTGACCCTCACCCGTCCCCTAATCCTAACCCGTACGCTAACACTAACCCGCGCCCTCACACGCACGCTCCCCCTAAAGCGTTGCCGTACCCTCACCTGGACCCTAAACCTTCCCCGTCCCCTAACCCTAACCCTAGCCCGAACCCTAACCCAGACCCTTCCCCGAAGCCTGACCCTCACCCGACCCCTAATCCTAAACCGTACGCTAACACTAACCCGCGCCCTCACACGCACGCTCCCCCTAAAGCGTTGCCGTACCGTCACCTGGACCCTAAACCGTCCCCGTCCCCTAACCCTAACCCTAGCCCGAACCCTAACCCTGACCCTTCCCCGAAGCCTGACCCTCACCCGTCCCCTAATCGTAACCCGTATGCTAACACTAACCCACGCTCTCACACGCACGCTCCCCCTAAAGCGTTGCCGTACCCTCACCTGGACCCTAAACCGTCCCCATCCCCTAACCCTAACCCTAGACGAACCCTAACCCTGACCTTTCCCCGAAGCCTGACCCTCACCCGTCCCCTAATCCTAACCCGTACGCTAACACAAACCCGCGTCCTCACACGTACGCTCCCCCTAAAGCGTTGCCATACCCTCACCTGTACCCTAAACCGTCCCCGTCCCCTAACCCTAACCCTAGCCCGAACCCTAACCCTAACCCTTCCCCGAAGCCTGACCCTCACCCGTCCCCTAATCCTAACACATACGCTAACACTAACCCGCGCCCTCACACGCACGCTCCCCTTAAAGCGTTGCCGTACCCTCACCTGGACCCTAAACCGTCCCCGTCTCCTAACCCTAACCCTAGCCCGAACCCTAACCCTAAACCTTCCCCGAAGCCTGACCCTCACCCGTCCCCTAATCCTAACCCGTACGCTAACACTAACCCGCGCCCTCACACGCACGCTCCCCCTAAAGCGTTGCCGTACCCTCACCTGGACCCTAAACCGTCCCCGTCCCCTAACCCTAACCCTAGCCCGTACCCTAACCCTAAACCTTCCCCGAAGCCTGACCCTCACCCGTCCCCTAATCCTAACCCGTACGCTAACACTAACCCGCGCCCTCACACGCACCCTCCCCCTAAAGCGTTGCCGTACCCTCACCTGGACCCTAAACCGTCCCCGTCCCCTAACCCTAACCCTAGCCCGAACCCTAACCCTAACCCTTCCCCGAAGCCTGACCCTCACCCGTCCCCTAATCCTAACCCGTACGCTAACACTAACCCGCGCCCTCACACGCACGCTCCCCCTAAAGCGTTGCCGTACCCTCACCTGGACCCTAAACCGTCCCCGTCCCCTAACCCTAACCCTATCCCGAACCCTAACCCTGACCCTTCCCCGAAGCCTGACCCTCACCCGTCCCCTAATCCTAACCCGTACGCTAACACTAACCCGTGCCCTCACACGCACGCTCCCCCTAAAGCGTTGCCGTACCCTCACGTGGACCCTAAACCGTCCCCGTCACCTAACCCTAACCCTAGCCCGAACCCTAACCCTGACCCTTCCCCGAAACCTGACCCTCACCCGTGCCCTAATCCTAACCCGTACGCTAACACTAACCCGCACCCTCACACGCACGCTCCCCCTAAAGCGTTGCCGTACCCTCACCTGGACCCTAAACCGTCCCCGTCCCCTAACCCTAACCCTAGCCCGAACCCTAACCCTAACCCTTCCCCGAAGCCTGACCCTCACCCGTCCCCTAATCCTAACCCGTACGCTAACACTAACCCGCGCCCTCACACGCACGCTCCCCCTAAAGCGTTGCCGTACCCTCACCTGGACCCTAAACCGTCCCCGTCCCCTAACCCTAACCCTAGCCCGAACCCTAACCCTATCCCTTCCCCGAAGCCTGACCCTCACCCGTCCCCTAATCCTAACCCGTACGCTAACACTAACCCGCGGCCTCACACGCACGCTCCCCCTAAAGCGTTGCCGTACCCTCACCTTGACCCTAAACCGTCCCCGTCCCCTAACCCTAACCCTAGCCCGAACCCTAACCCTAACCCTTCCCCGAAGCCTGACCCTCACCCGTCCCCTAATCCTAACCCGTACGCTAACACTAACCCGCGCCCTCACACGCACGCTCCCCCTAAAGCGTTGCCGTACCCTCACCTGGACCCTAAACCGTCCCCGTCACCTAACCCTAACCCTAGCCCGAACACTAACCCTGACCCTTCCCCGAAGCCTGACCCTCACCCGTGCCCTAATCCTAACCCGTACGCTAACACTAACCCGCGCCCTCACACGCACGCTCCCCCTAAAGCGTTGCCGTACCCTCACCTGGACCCTAAACCGTCCCCGTCCCCTAACCCTAACCCTAGACCAAACGCTAACCCTAACCCTTCCCCGAAGCCTGACCCTCACCCGTCCCCTAATCCTAACCCGTACGCTAACACTAACCCGCGCCCTCACACGCACGCTCCCCCTAAAGCGTTGCCGTACCCTCACCTGGACCCTAAACCTTCCCCGTCCCCTAACCCTAACCCTAGCCCGAACCCTAACCCAGACCCTTCCCCGAAGCCTGACCCTCACCCGACCCCTAATCCTAACCCGTACGCTAACACTAACCCGCGCCCTCACACGCACGCTCCCCCTAAAGCGTTGCCGTACCGTCACCTGGACCCTAAACCGTCCCCGTCCCCTAACCCTAACCCTAGCCCGAACCCTAACCCTGACCCTTCCCCGAAGCCTGACCCTCACCCGTCCCCTAATCGTAACCCGTATGCTAACACTAACCCACGCCCTCACACGCACGCTCCCCCTAAAGCGTTGCCGTACCCTCAGCTGGACCCTAAACCGTCCCCATCCCCTAACCCTAACCCTAGACGAACCCTAACCCTGACCTTTCCCCGAAGCCTGACCCTCACCCGTCCCCTAATCCTAACCCGTACGCTAACACAAACCCGCGTCCTCACACGTACGCTCCCCCTAAAGCGTTGCCATACCCTCACCTGTACCCTAAACCGTCCCCGTCCCCTAACCCTAACCCTAGCCTGAACCCTAACCCTAACCCTTCCCCGAAGCCTGACCCTCACCCGTCCCCTAATCCTAACACATACGCTAACACTAACCCGCGCCCTCACACGCACGCTCCCCTTAAAGCGTTGCCGTACCCTCACCTGGACCCTAAACCGTCCCCGTCCCCTAACCCTAACCCTAGCCCGAACCCTAACCCTAAACCTTCCCCGAAGCCTGACCCTCACCCGTCCCCTAATCCTAACCCGTACGCTAACACTAAACCGCGCCCTCACACGCACGCTCCCCCTAAAGCGTTGCCGTACCCTCACCTGGACCCTAAACCGTCCCCGTCCCCTAACCCTAACCCTAGCCCGAACCCTAACCCTGACCCTTCCCCGAAGCCTGACCCTCACCCGTCCCCTAATCCTAACCCGTACGCTAACACTAACCCGTTCCCTCACACGCACGCTCCCCCTAAAGCGTTGCCGTACCCTCACCTGGACCCTAAACCGTCCCCGTCACCTAACCCTAACCCTAGCCCGAACCCTAACCCTGAGCCTTCCCCGAAGCCTGACCCTCACCCGTGCCCTAATCCTAACCCGTACGCTAACACTAACCCGCACCCTCACACGCACGCTCCCCCTACAGCGTTGCCGTACCCTCACCTGGACCCTAAACCGTCCCCGTCCCCTAACCCTAACCCTAACCCGAACCCTAACCCTGACCCTTCCCCGAAGCCTGACCCTCACCCGTCCCCTAATCCTAACCCGTACGGTAACACTAACGCGCGCCCTCACATGCACGCTCCCCCTAAAGCGTTGCCGTACCCTCACCTGGTCCCTAAACCGTCCCCGTCCCCTAACCCTAACCCTAGCCCGAACCCTAACCCTGACGCTTCCCCGAAACCTGACCCTCACCCGTCCCCTAATCCTAACCCGTACGCTAACAATAACCCGCGCCCTCACACGCACGCTCCCCCTAAAGCGTTGCCGTACCCTCACCTGGACCCTAAACCGTCCCCGTCCCCTAACCCTAACCGTAGCCCGAACCCTAACCCTGACACTTCCCCGAAGCCTGACCCTCACCCGTCCCCTAATCCTAACCCGTACGCTAACACTAACCCGCGCCCTCACACGCACGCTCCCCCTAAAGCGTTGCCGTACCCTCACCTGGACCCTAAACCGTCCCCGTCCCCTAACCCTAACCCTAGCCCGAACACTAACCCTTCCCCGAAGCCTGACCCTCACCCGTCCCCTAATCCTAACCCGTACGCTAACACTAACCCGCGCCCTCACACGCACGCTCCCCCTAAAGCGTTGCCGTACCCTCAACTGGACCCTAAACCGTCCCCGTCCCCTAACCCTAACCCTAGCCCGAACCCTAACCCTAACCCTTCCCCGAAGCCTGACCCTCACCCGTCCCCTAATCCTAACCCGTACGCTAACACTAACCCGCGCCCTCACACGCACGCTCCCCCTAAAACGTTGCTGTACCCTCACCTGGACCCTAAACCGTCCCCGTACCCTAACCCTAACCCTAGCCCGAACCCTAACCCTAACCCTTCCCCGAAGCCTGACCCTCACCCGTCCCCTAATCCTAACACGTACGCTAACACTAACCCACGCCCTCACACGCACGCTCCCCCTAAAGCATTGCCATACCCTCACTTGGACCCTAAACCGTCCCCGTCCCCTAACCCTAACCCTAGCCCGAACCCTAACCCTAACCCTTCCCCGAAGCCTGACCCTCAACCGTCACCTAATCCTAACCCGTACGCTAACACTAACCCGCGCCCTCACACGCACGCTCCCCCTAAAGCATTGCCATACCCTCACCTGGACCCTAAACTGTCCCCGTCCCCTAACCCTAACCCTAGCCCGAACCCTAACCCTAACCCTTCCCCGAAGCCTGACCCTCAACCGTCGCCTAATCCTAACCCGTACGCTAACACTAACCCGCGCCCTCACACGCACGCTCCCCCTAAAGCGTTGCCGTACCCTCACCTGGACCCTAAACCGTCCCCGTCCCCTAACCCTAACCCTAGCCCGAACCCTAACCCTAACCCTTCCCCGAAGCCTGACCCTCACCCGTCCCCTAATCCTAACACGTACGCTAACACTAACCCGCGCCCTCACACGCACGCTCCCCCTAAAGCGTTGCCGTACCCTCACCTGGACCCTAAACCGTCCCCGTCCCCTAACCCTAACCCTAGCCCGAACCCTAACCCTAACCCTTCCCCGAAGCCTGACCCTCACCCGTCCCCTAATCCTAACCCGTACGCTAACACTAACCCGCGCCCTCACACGCACGCTCCCCCTAAAGCGTTGCCGTACCCTCACCTGGACCCTAAACCGTCCCCGTCCCCTAACCCTAACCCTAGCCCGAACCCTAACCCTAACCCTTCCCCGAAGCATGACCCTCACCCGTCCCCTAATCCTAACCCGTACGCTAACACTAACCCGCGCCCTCACACGCACGCTCCCCCTAAAGCGTTGCCGTACCCTCACCTGGACCCTAAACCGTCCCCGTCCCCTAACCCTAACCCTAGCCCGAACCCTAACCCTAACCCTTCCCCGAAGCCTGACCCTCACCCGTCCCCTAATCCTAACCCGTACGCTAACACTAACCCACGCCCTCACACGCACGCTCCCCCTAAAGCGTTGCCGTACCCTCACCTGGACCCTAAACCGTCCCCGTCACCTAACCCTAACCCTAGCCCGAACACTAACCCTGACCCTTCCCTGAAACCTGACCCTCACCCGTGCCCTAATCCTAACCCGTACGCTAACACTAACCCGCGCCCTCACACGCACGCTCCCCCTAAAGCGTTGCCGTACCCTCACCTGGACCCTAAACCGTCCCCGTCCCCTAACCCTAACCCTACCCCAAACGCTAACCCTAACACTTCCCCGAAGCCTGACCCTCACCCGTCCCCTAATCCTAACCCGTACGCTAACACTAACCCGCGCCCTCACACGCACGCTCCCCCTAAAGCGTTGCCGTACCCTCACCTGGACCCTAAACCGTCCCCGTCCCCTAACCCTAACCCTAGCCCGAACCCTAACCCTGACCCTTCCCCGAAGCCTAACCGTCACCCGTCCCGTAATCCTAACCCGTACGCTAACACTAACCCGCGCCCTCACACGCAGGCTCCCCCTAAAGCGTTGCCGTACCCTCAGCTGGACCCTAAACCGTCCCCGTCCCCTAACCCTAACCGTAGCCCGAACCCTAACCCTGACCCTTCCCCGAAGCCTGACCCTCACCCGTCCCCTAATCCTAACCCGTACGCTACCACTAACCCGCGTCCTCACACGCACGCTCCCCCTAAATCATTGCCGTACCCTCACCTGGACCCTAAACCGTCCCCGTCCCCTAACCCTAACCCTAGCCTGAACCCTAACCCTAACCCTTCCCCGAAGCCTGACCCTCAACCGTCGCCTAATCCTAACCCGTACGCTAACACTAAACCGCGCCATCACACGCACGCTCCCCCTAAAGCGTTGCCGTACCCTCAGCTGGACCCTAAACCGTCCCCGTCCCCTAAACCTAACCCTAGCCCCAACCCTAACCCTAACCCTTCCCCGAAGCCTGACCCTCACCCGTCCCTAATCCTAACACGTACGCTAACACTAACCCGCGCCCTCACACGCACGCTCCCCCTAAAGCATTGCCGTACCCTCACCTGGACCCTAAACCGTCCCCGTCCCCTAACCCTAACCCTAGCCCGAACCCTAACCCTAACCCTTCCCCGAAGCCTGACCCTCAACCGTCGCCTAATCCTAACCCGTACGCTAACACTAACCCGCGCCCTCACACGCACGCTCCCCCTAAAGCGTTGCCGTACCCTCACCTGGACCCTAAACCGTCCCCGTCCCCTAACCCTAACCCTAGCCCGAACCCTAACCCTAACCCTTCCCCGAAGCCTGACCCTCACCCGTCCCCTAATCCTAACCCGTACGCTAACACTAACCCGCGCCCTCACACGCACGCTCCCCCTAAAGCGTTGCCGTACCCTCACCTGGACCCTAAACCGTCCCCGTCCCCTAACCCTAACCCTAGCCCGAACCCTAACCCTAACCCTTCCCCGAAGCCTGACCCTCACCCGTCCCCTAATCCTAACCCGTACGCTAACACTAACCCGCGCCCTCACACGCACGCTCCCCCTAAAGCGTTGCCGTACCCTCAACTGGACCCTAAACCGTCCCCGTCCCCTAACCCTAACCCTAGCCCGAACCCTAACCCTGACCCTTCCCCGAAGCCTGACCCTCACCCGTCCCCTAATCCTAACCCATACGCTAACACTAACCCGCGCCCTCACACGCACGCTCCCCCTAAGGCGTTGCCGTACCCTCACCTGGACCCTAAACCGTCCCCGTCCCCTAACCCTAACCCTAGCCCGAACCCTAACCCTGACCCTTCCCCGAAGCCTGACCCTCACCCGTCCCCTAATCCTAACCCGTACGCTAACACTAACCCACGCCCTCACACGCACGCTCCCCCTAAAGCGTTGCCGTACCCTCACCTGGACCCTAAACCGTCCCCGTCCCCTAACCCTAACCCTAGCCCGAACCCTAACCCTAACCTTTCCCCGAAGCCTGACCCTCACCCGTCCCCTAATCCTAACCCGTACGCTAACACAAACCCGCGTCCTCACACGCACGCTCCCCCTAAAGAGTTGCCGTACCCTCACCTGGACCCTAAACCGTCCCCGTCCCCTAACCCTAACCCTAGCCCGAACCCTAACCCTAACACTTCCCCGAAGCCTGACCCTCACCCGTCCCCTAATCCTAACCCGTACGCTAACACTAACCCGCGCCCTCACACGCACGCTCCCCCTAAAGCGTTGCCGTACCCTCACCTGGACCCTAAACCATCCCCGTCACCTAACCCTAACCCTAGCCCGAACCCTAACCCTGACCCTTCCCCGAAGCCTGACCCTCACCTGTGCCCTAATCCTAACCCGTACGCTAACACTAACCCGCGCCCTCACACGCACGCTCCCCCTAAAGCGTTGCCGTACCCTCACCTGGACCCTAAACCGTCCCCGTCCCCTAACCCTAACCCTAGCCCGAACCCTAACCCTGACCCTTCCCCGAAGCCTGACCCTCACCCGTGCCCTAATCCTAACCCGTACGCTAACACTAACCCATGCCCTCACACGCACGCTCCCCCTAAAGCGTTGCCGTACCCTCACCTGGACCCTAAACCATCCCCGTCACCTAACCCTAACCCTAGCCCGAACCCTAACCCTGACCCTTCCCCGAAGCCTGACACTCACCTGTGCCCTAATCCTAACCCGTACGCTAACACTAACCCGCACCCTCACACGCACGCTCCCCCTACAGCGTTGCCGTACCCTCACCTGGACCCTAAACCGTCCCCGTCCCCTAACCCTAACCCTAGCCCGAACCCTAACTCTAACCCTTCCCCGATGCCTGACCCTCACCCGTCCCCTAATCCTAACCCGTACGCTAACACTAACCCGCGCCCTCACACGCACGCTCCCCCTAAAGCGTTGCCGTACCCTCACCTGGACCCTAAACCGTCCCCGTCCCCTAACCCTAACCCTAGCCCGAACCCTAACCCTGACCCTTCCCCGAAGCCTGACCCTCACCCGTCCCCTAATCCTAACCCGTACGCTAACACTAACCCGCGTCCTCACACGCACGCTCCCCCTAAAGCGTTGCCGTACCGTCACCTGGACCCTAAACCGTCCCCGTCCCCTAACCCTAACCCTAGCCCGAACCCTAACCCTGACCCTTCCCCGAAGCCTGACCCTCACCCGTCACCTAATCGTAACCCGTACGCTAACACTAACCCACGCCCTCACACGCACGCTCCCCCTAAAGCGTTGCCGTACCCTCACCTGGACCCTAAACCGTCCCCGTCCCCTAACCCTAACCCTAGCCCGAACCCTAACCCTAACCCTTCCCCGAAGCCTGACCCTCACCCGTCCCCTAATCCTAACCCGTAGGCTAACACTAACCCGCGCCCTCACACGCACGCTCCCCCTAAAGCGTTGCCGTACCCTCACCTGGACCCTAAACCGTCCCCGTCCCCTAACCCTAACGCTAGCCCGAACCCTAATCCTAAACCTTCCCCAAAGCCTGACCCTCACCCGTCCCCTAATCCTAACCCGTACGCTAACACTAACCCGCCCCCTCACACGCACGCTCCACCTAAAGCGTTGCCGTACCCTCACCTGGACCCTAAACCGTCCCCGTCCCCTAACTCTAACCCTAGCCCGAACCCTAACCCTGACCCTTCCCCGAAGCCTGACCCTCACCCGTCCCCTAATCCTAACCCGTACGCTAAAACTAACCCGTTCCCTCACACGCACGCTCCCCCTAAAGCGTTGCCGTACCCTCACCTGGACCCTAAACCGTCCCCGTCCCCTAACCCTAACCCTAGCCCGAACCCTAACCCTGACCCTTCCCCGAAGCCTGACCCTCACCCGTGCCCTAATCCTAACCCGTACGCTAACACTAACCCGCACCCTCACACGCACGCTCCCCCTACAGCGTTGCCGTACCCTCACCTGGACCCTAAACCGTCCCCGTCACCTAACCCTAACCCTAGCCCGAACCCTAACCCTGACCCTTCCCCGAAGCCTGACCCTCACCCGTCCCCTAATCCTAACCCGTACGGTAACACTAACGCACGCCCTCACACGCACGATCCCCCTAAAACGTTGCCGTACCCTCACCTGGTCCCTAAACCGTCCCCGTCCCCTAACCCTAACCCTAGCCCGAACCCTAACCCTAACCTTTCCCCGAAGTCTGACCCTCACCCGTCCCCTAATCCTAACCCGTACGCTAACACTAACCCGCGCCCTCACACGCACGCTCCCCCTAAAGCGTTGCCGTACCCTCACCTGGACCCTAAACCGTCCCCGTCCCCTAACCCTAACCCTAGCCCGAACCCTAACCCTAACCCTTCCCCGAAGCCTGACCCTCACCCGTCCCCTAATCCTAACCCGTACGCTAACACTAACCCGCGCCCTCACACGCACGCTCCCCCTAAAGCGTTGCCGTACCCTCACCTGGACCCTAAACTGTCCCCGTCCCCTAACCCTAACCCTAGCCCGAACCCTAAACCTGACCCTTCCCCGAAGCCTGACCCTCACCCGTCCCCTAATCCTAACCCGTACGCTAACACTAACCCGTGCCCTCACACGCACGCTCCCCCTAAAGCGTTGCCGTACCCTCACCTGGACCTTAAACCGTCCCCGTCACCTAACCCTAACCCTAGCCCGAACCCTAACACTGACCCTTCCCCGAAGCCTGACCCTAACCCGTGCCCTAATCCTAACCCGTACGCTAACACTAACCCGCACCCTCACACGCACGCTCCCCCTAAAGCGTTGCCGTACCCTCACCTGGACCCTAAACCGTCCCCGTCACCTAACCCTAACCCTAGCCCGAACCCTAACCCTGACCCTTCCCCGAAGCCTGACCCTCACCCGTCCCCTAATCCTAACCCGTACGCTAACACTAACCCGCGCCCTCACACGCACGCTCCCCCTAAAGCGTTGCCGTACTCTCACCTGGTCCCTAAACCGTCCTTGTCCCCTAACTCTACACCTAGCCCGAACCCTAACCCTGACCCTTCCCCGAAGCCTGACCCTCACCCGTCCACTAATCCTAACCCGTACGCTAACACTAACCCGCGCCCTCACACGCACGCTCCCCCTAAAGCGTTGCCGTACCCTCACCTGGACCCTAAACCGTCCCCGTCCCCTAACCCTAACCCTAGCCCGAACCCTAACCCTTCCCCGAAGCCTGACCCTCACCCGTCCCCTAATCCTAACCCGTACGCTAACACTAACCCGCGCCCTCACACGCACGCTCCCCCTAAAGCGTTGCCTTACCCTCACCTGGACCCTAAACCGTCCCCGTCCCCTAACCCTAACCCTAGCCCGAACCCTAACCCTAACCCTTCCCCGAAGCCTGACCCTCACCCGTCCCCTAATCCTAACCCGTACGCTAACACTAACCCGCGCCCTCACACGCACGCTCCCCCTAAAACTTTGCCGTACCCTCACCTGGACCCTAAACCGTCCCCGTACCCTAACCCTAACCCTAGCCCGAACCCTAACCCTAACCCTTCCCCGAAGCCTGACCCTCACCCGTCCCCTAATCCTAACACGTACGCTAACACTAACCCACGCCCTCACACGCACGCTCCCCCTAAAGCATTGCCATACCCTCACTTGGACCCTAAACCGTCCCCGTCCCCTAACCCTAACCCTAGCCCGAACCCTAACCCTAACCCTTCCCCGAAGCCTGACCCTCAACCGTCACCTAATCCTAACCCGTACGCTAACACTAACCCGCGCCCTCACACGCACGCTCCCCCTAAAGCGTTGCCGTACCCTCACCTGGACCCTAAACCGTCCCCGTCCCCTAACCCTAACCCTAGCCCGAACCCTAACCCTGACCCTTCCCCGAAGCCTGACCCTCACCCGTGCCCTAATCCTAACCCGTACGCTAACACTAACCCATGCCCTCACACGCACGCTCCCCCTAAAGCGTTGCCGTACCCTCACCTGGACCCTAAACCATCCCCGTCACCTAACCCTAACCCTAGCCCGAACCCTAACCCTGACCCTTCCCCGAAGCCTGACACTCACCTGTGCCCTAATCCTAACCCGTACGCTAACACTAACCCGCACCCTCACACGCACGCTCCCCCTACAGCGTTGCCGTACCCTCACCTGGACCCTAAACCGTCCCCGTCCCCTAACCCTAACCCTAGCCCGAACCCTAACTCTAACCCTTCCCCGATGCCTGACCCTCACCCGTCCCCTAATCCTAACCCGTACGCTAACACTAACCCGCGCCCTCACACGCACGCTCCCCCTAAAGCGTTGCCGTACCCTCACCTGGACCCTAAACCGTCCCCGTCCCCTAACCCTAACCCTAGCCCGTCCCCTAACCCTAACCCTAGCCCGAACCCTAACCCTGACCCTTCCCCGAAGCCTGACCCTCACCCGTCACCTAATCGTAACCCGTACGCTAACACTAACCCACGCCCTCACACGCACGCTCCCCCTAAAGCGTTGCCGTACCCTCACCTGGACCCTAAACCGTCCCCGTCCCCTAACCCTAACCCTAGCCCGAACCCTAACCCTAACCCTTCCCCGAAGCCTGACCCTCACCCGTCCCCTAATCCTAACCCGTAGGCTAACACTAACCCGCGCCCTCACACGCACGCTCCCCCTAAAGCGTTGCCGTACCCTCACCTGGACCCTAAACCGTCCCCGTCCCCTAACCCTAACGCTAGCCCGAACCCTAATCCTAAACCTTCCCCAAAGCCTGACCCTCACCCGTCCCCTAATCCTAACCCGTACGCTAACACTAACCCGCCCCCTCACACGCACGCTCCACCTAAAGCGTTGCCGTACCCTCACCTGGACCCTAAACCGTCCCCGTCCCCTAACTCTAACCCTAGCCCGAACCCTAACCCTGACCCTTCCCCGAAGCCTGACCCTCACCTGTCCCCTAATCCTAACCCGTACGCTAAAACTAACCCGTTCCCTCACACGCACGCTCCCCCTAAAGCGTTGCCGTACCCTCACCTGGACCCTAAACCGTCCCCGTCCCCTAACCCTAACCCTAGCCCGAACCCTAACCCTGACCCTTCCCCGAAGCCTGACCCTCACCCGTGCCCTAATCCTAACCCGTACGCTAACACTAACCCGCGTCCTCACACGCACGCTCCCCCTACAGCGTTGCCGTACCCTCACCTGGACCCTAAACCGTCCCCGTCACCTAACCCTAACCCTAGCCCGAACCCTAACCCTGACCCTTCCCCGAAGCCTGACCCTCACCCGTCCCCTAATCCTAACCCGTACGGTAACACTAACGCACGCCCTCACACGCACGATCCCCCTAAAACGTTGCCGTACCCTCACCTGGTCCCTAAACCGTCCCCGTCCCCTAACCCTAACCCTAGCCCGAACCCTAACCCTAACCTTTCCCCGAAGCCTGACCCTCACCCGTCCCCTAATCCTAACCCGTACGCTAACACTAACCCGCGCCCTCACACGCACGCTCCCCCTAAAGCGTTGCCGTACCCTCACCTGGACCCTAAACCGTCCCCGTCCCCTAACCCTAACCCTAGCCCGAACCCTAACCCTCACCCTTCCCCGAAGCCTGACCCTCACCCGTCCCCTAATCCTAACCCGTACGCTAACACTAACCCGCGCCCTCACACGCACGCTCCCCCTAAAGCGTTGCCGTACCCTCACCTGGACCCTAAACCGTCCCCGTCCCCTAACCCTAACCCTAGCCCGAACCCTAAACCTGACCCTTCCCCGAAGCCTGACCCTCACCCGTCCCCTAATCCTAACCCGTACGCTAACACTAACCCGTGCCCTCACACGCACGCTCCCCCTAAAGCGTTGCCGTACCCTCACCTGGACCTTAAACCGTCCCCGTCACCTAACCCTAACCCTAGCCCGAACCCTAACACTGACCCTTCCCCGAAGCCTGACCCTAACCCGTGCCCTAATCCTAACCCGTACGCTAACACTAACCCGCACCCTCACACGCACGCTCCCCCTAAAGCGTTGCCGTACCCTCACCTGGACCCTAAACCGTCCCCGTCACCTAACCCTAACCCTAGCCCGAACCCTAACCCTGACCCTTCCCCGAAGCCTGACCCTCACCCGTCCCCTAATCCTAACCCGTACGCTAACACTAACCCGCGCCCTCACACGCACGCTCCCCCTAAAGCGTTGCCGTACTCTCACCTGGTCCCTAAACCGTCCTTGTCCCCTAACTCTACACCTAGCCCGAACCCTAACCCTGACCCTTCCCCGAAGCCTGACACTCACCCGTCCACTAATCCTAACACGTACGCTAACACTAACCCGCGCCCTCACACGCACGCTCCCCCTAAAGCGTTGCCGTACCCTCACCTGGACCCTAAACCGTCCCCGTCCCCTAACCCTAACCCTAGCCCGAACCCTAACCCTTCCCCGAAGCCTGACCCTCACCCGTCCCCTAATCCTAACCCGTACGCTAACACTAACCCGCGCCCTCACACGCACGCTCCCCCTAAAGCGTTGCCGTACCCTCACCTGGACCCTAAACCGTCCCCGTCCCCTAACCCTAACCCTAGCCCGAACCCTAACCCTAACCCTTCCCCGAAGCCTGACCCTCACCCGTCCCCTAATCCTAACCCGTACGCTAACACTAACCCGCGCCCTCACACGCAAGCTCCCCCTAAAACTTTGCCGTACCCTCACCTGGACCCTAAACCGTCCCCGTACCCTAACCCTAACCCTAGCCCGAACCCTAACCCTAACCCTTCCCCGAAGCCTGACCCTCACCCGTCCCCTAATCCTAACACGTACGCTAACACTAACCCACGCCCTCACACGCACGCTCCCCCTAAAGCATTGCCATACCCTCACTTGGACCCTAAACCGTCCCCGTCCCCTAACCCTAACCCTAGCCCGAACCCTAACCCTAACCCTTCCCCGAAGCCTGACCCTCAACCGTCACCTAATCCTAACCCGTACGCTAACACTAACCCACGCCCTCACACGCACGCTCCCCCTAAAGCATTGCCATACCCTCACCTGGACCCTAAACTGTCCCCGTCCCCTAACCCTAACCCTAGCCCGAACCCTAACCCTAACCCTTCCCCGAAGCCTGACCCTCAACCGTCGCCTAATCCTAACCCGTACGGTAACACTAACCCGCGCCCTCACACGCACCCTCCCCCTAAAGCGTTGCCGTACCCTCACCTGGACCCTAAACCGTCCCCGTCCCCTAACCCTAACCCTAGCCCGAACCCTAACCCTAACCCTTCCCCGAAGCCTGACCCTCACCCGTCCCCTAATCCTAACACGTACGCTAACACTAACCCGCGCCCTCACACGCACGCTCCCCCTAAAGCGTTGCCGTACCCTCACCTGGACCCTAAACCGTCCCCGTCCCCTAACCCTAACCCTAGCCCAAACCCTAACCCTAACCCTTCCCCGAAGCCTGACCCTCACCCGTCCCCTAATCCTAACCCGTACGCTAACACTAACCCGCGCCCTCACACGCACGCTCCCCCTAAAGCGTTGCCGTACCCTCAACTGGACCCTAAACCGTCCCTGTCCCCTAACCCTAACCCTAGCCCGAACCCTAACCCTGACCCTTCCCCGAAGCCTGACCCTCACCCGTCCCCTAATCCTAACCCATACGCTAACACTAACCCGCGCCCTCACACGCACGCTCCCCCTAAGGCGTTGCCGTACCCTCACCTGGACCCTAAACCGTCCAAGTCCCCTAACCCTAACCCTAGCCCGAACCCTAACCCTGACCCTTCCCCGAAGCCTGACCCTCACCCGTCCCCTAATCCTAACCCGTACGCTAACACTAACCCACGCCCTCACACGCACGCTCCCCCTAAAGCGTTGCCGTACCCTCACCTGGACCCTAAACCGTCCCCGTCCCCTAACCCTAACCCTAGCCCGAACCCTAACCCTAACCTTTCCCCGAAGCCTGACCCTCACCCGTCCCCTAATCCTAACCCGTACGCTAACACAAACCCGCGTCCTCACACGCACGCTCCCCCTAAAGCGTTGCCGTACCCTCACCTGGACCCTAAACCGTCCCCGTCCCCTAACCCTAACCCTAGCCCGAACCCTAACCCTAACACTTCCCCGAAGCCTGACCCTCACCCGTCCCCTAATCCTAACCCGTACGCTAACACTAACCCGCGCCCTCACATGCACGCTCCCCCTAAAGCGTTGCCGTACCCTCACCTGGACCCTAAACCGTCCCCGTCCCCTAACCCTAACCCTGGCCCGAACCCTAACCCTGACCCTTCCCCGAAGCCTGACCCTCACCCGTCCCCTAATCCTAACCCGTACGCTAACACTAACCCATGCCCTCACACGCACGCTCCCCCTAAAGCGTTGCCGTACCCTCACCTGGACCCTAAACCATCCCCGTCACCTAACCCTAACCCTAGCCCGAACCCTAACCCTGACCCTTCCCCGAAGCCTGACCCTCACCTGTGCCCTAATCCTAACCCGTACGCTAACACTAACCCGCACCCTCACACGCACGCTCCCCCTACAGCGTTGCCGTACCCTCACCTGGACCCTAAACCGTCCCCGTCCCCTAACCCTAACCCTAGCCCGAACCCTAACTCTAACCCTTCCCCGATGCCTGACCCTCACCCGTCCCCTAATCCTAACCCGTACGCTAACACTAACCCGCGCCCTCACACGCACGCTCCCCCTAAAGCGTTGCCGTACCCTCACCTGGACCCTAAACCGTCCCCATCCCCTAACCCTAACCCTAGCCCAAACCCTAACCCTAACCCTTCCCCGAAGCCTGACCCTCACCCGTCCCCTAATCCTAACCCGTACGCTAACACTAACCCGCGCCCTCACACGCACGCTCCCCCTAAAGCGTTGCCGTACCCTCACCTGGACCCTAAACCGTCCCCGTCCCCTAACCCTAACCCTAGCCCGAACCCTAACCCTGACCCTTCCCCGAAGCCTGACCCTCACCCGTCCCCTAATCCTAACCCGTACGCTAACACTAACCCGCGCCCTCACACGCACGCTCCCCCTAAAGCGTTGCCGTACCCTCACCTGGACCCTAAACCGTCCCCGTCCCCTAACCCTAACCCTAGCCCGAACCCTAACCCTGACCCTTCCCCGAAGCCTGACCCTCACCCGTCCCCTAATCCTAACCCGTACGCTAACACTAACCCACGCCCTCACACGCACGCTCCACCTAAAGCGTTGCCGTACCCTCACCTGGTCCCTAAACCGTCCCCGTCCCCTAACCCTAACCTTAGCCCGAACCCTAACCCTAACCTTTCCCCGAAGCCTGACCCTCACCCGTCCCCTAATCCTAACCCGTACGCTAACACAAACCCGCGTCCTCACACGCACGCTCCCCCTAAAGCGTTGCCGTACCCTCACCTGGACCCTAAACCGTCCCCGTCCCCTAAACCTAACCCTAGCCCGAACCCTAACCCTAACCCTTCCCCGAAACCTGACCCTCACCCGTCCCCTAATCCTAACCCGTACGCTAACACTAACCCGCGCTCTCACACGCATGCTACCCCTAAAGCATTGCCGTACCCTCACCTGGACCCTAAACCGTCCCCGTCCCCTAACCCTAACCCTAGCCCGAACCCTAACCCTGACCCTTCCCCGAAGCCTGACCCTCACCCGTCCCCTAATCCTAACCCGTACGCTAACACTAACCCGCGCCCTCACACGCACGCTCCCCCTAAAGCGTTGCCGTACCCTCACCTGGACCCTAAACCGTCCCCGTCCCCTAACCCTAACCCTAGCCCGAACCCTAATCCTGACCCTTCCCCGAAGCCTGACCCTCACCCGTCCCCTAATCCTAACCCGTACGCTAACACTAACCCGCGTCCTCACACGCACGCTCCCCCTAAAGCGTTGCCGTACCCTCACCTGGACACTAAACCATCCCCGTCCCCTAACCCTAACCCTAGCCCGAACCCTAATCCTGACCCTTCCCCGAAGCCTGACCCTCACCTGTCCCCTAATCCTAACCCGTACGCTAACACTAACCCGCGCCCTCACACGCACGCTCCCCCTAAAGCGTTGCCGTACCCTCACCTGGACCCTAAACCGTCCCCAGCCCCTAACCCTAAACCTAGCCCAAACCCTAACCCTAACCCTTCGCCGAAGCCTGACCCTCACCCGTCCCCTAATCCTAACCCGTACGCTAACACTAACCCGCGCTCTCACACGCACGCTACCCCTAAAGCATTGCCGTACCCTCACCTGGACCCTAAACCGTCCCCGTCCCCTAACCCTAACCCTAGCCCGAACCCTAACCCTGACCCTTCCCCGAAGCCTGACCCTCACCCGTCCCCTAATCCTAACCCGTACGCTAACACTAACCCGCGCCCTCACACGCACGCTCCCCCTAAAGCGTTGCCGTACCCTCACCTGGACCCTAAACCGTCCCCGTCCCCTAACCCTAACCCTAGCCCGAACCCTAACCCTGACCCTTCCCCGAAGCCTGACCCTCACCCGTCCCCTAATCCTAACCCGTACGCTAACACTAACCCACGCCCTCACACGCACGCTCCCCCTAAAGCGTTGCCGTACCCTCACCTGGTCCCTAAACCGTCCCCGTACCCTAACCCTAACCTTAGCCCGAACCCTAACCCTAACCTTTCCCCGAAGGCTGACCCTCACCCGTCCCCTAATCCTAACCCGTACGCTAACACAAACCCGCGTCCTCACACGCACGCTCCCCCTAAAGTGTTGCCGTACCCTCACCTGGACCCTAAACCGTCCCGGTCCCCTAAACCTAACCCTAGCCCGAACCCTAACCCTAACCCTTCCCCGAAACCTGACCCTCACCCGTCCCCTAATCCTAACCCGTACGCTAACACTAACCCGCGCCCTCACACGCACGCTCCCCCTAAAGCATTGCCGTACCCTCAGCTGGACCCTAAACCGTCCCCGTCCCCTAACCCTAACCCTAGCCCGAACCCTAACCCTGACCCTTCCCCGAAGCCTGACCCTCACCCGTCCCCTAATCCTAACCCGTACGCTAACAGTAACCCGTGCCCTCACACGCACGCTCCCCCTGAAGCGTTGCCGTACCCTCACCTGGACCCTAAACCATCCCCGTCACCTAACCCTAACCCTAGCCCGAACCCTAAACCTGACCCTTCCCCGAAGCCTGACCCTCACCGGTGCCCTAATCCTAACCCGTACGCTAACACTAACCCGCACGCTCACACGCACGCTCCCCCTACAGTGTTGCCGTACCCTTACCTGGACCCTAAACCGTCCCCGTCACCTAACCCTAACCCTAGCCCGAACCCTAACCCTGACCCTTCCCCGAAGCCTGACCCTCACCCGTCCCCTAATCCTAACCCGTACGCTAACACTAACCCACGCCCTCACACGCACGCTCCCCCTAAAGCGTTGCCGTACCCTCACCTGGTCCCTAAACCGTCCCCGTACCCTAACCCTAACCTTAGCCCGAACCCTAACCCTAACCTTTCCCCGAAGGCTGACCCTCACCCGTCCCCTAATCCTAACCCGTACGCTAACACAAACCCGCGTCCTCACACGCACGCTCCCCCTAAAGTGTTGCCGTACCCTCACCTGGACCCTAAACCGTCCCGGTCCCCTAAACCTAACCCTAGCCCGAACCCTAACCCTAACCCTTCCCCGAAACCTGACCCTCACCCGTCCCCTAATCCTAACCCGTACGCTAACACTAACCCGCGCCCTCACACGCACGCTCCCCCTAAAGCATTGCCGTACCCTCACCTGGACCCTAAACCGTCCCCGTCCCCTAACCCTAACCCTAGCCCGAACCCTAACCCTGACACTTCCCCGAAGCCTGACCCTCACCCGTCCCCTAATCCTAACCCGTACGCTAACACTAACCCGTGCCCTCACACGCACGCTCCCCCTAAAGCTTTGCCGTACCCTCACCTGGACCCTAAACCATCCCCGTCACCTAACCCTAACCCTAGCCCGAACCCTAACCCTGACCCTTCCCCGAAGCCTGACCCTCACCTGTGCCCTAATCCTAACCCGTACGCTAACACTAACCCGCACCCTCACACGCACGCTCTCCCTACAGCGTTGCCGTACCCTCACCTGGACCCTAAACCGTCCCCGTCACCTAACCCTAACCCTAGCCCGAACCCTAACCCTGACACTTCCCCGAAGCCTGACCCTCACCCGTCCCCTAATCTTAACCCGTACTCTAACACTAACCCGCGCCCTCACACGCACGCTCCCCCTAAAGCGTTGCCGTACCCTCACCTGGACCCTAAACCGTCCCCGTCCCCTAACCCTAACCCTAGCCCGAACCCTAACCCTAACCCTTCCTTGAAGCCTGACCCTCACCCGTCCCCTAATCCTAACCCGTACGCTAACACTAACCCGCGTCCTCACACGCACGCTCCCCCTAAAGCGTTGCCGTACCCTCACCTGGACCCTAAACCATCCCCGTCCCCTAACCCTAACCCTAGCCCGAAACCTAACCCTGACCCTTCCCCGAAGCCTGACCCTCACCCGTCCCCTAATCCTAACCCGTACGCTAACACTAACCCGCGCCCTCACACGCACGCTCCCCCTAAAGCATTGCCGTACACTCACCTGGACCCTAAACCGTCCCCGTCCCCTAACCCTAACCCTAGCCCGAACCCTAACCCTAACCCTTCCCCGAAGCCTGACCCTCAACCGTCGCCTAATCCTAACCCGTACGCTAACACTAACCCGCGCCCTCACACGCACGCTCCCCCTAAATCGTTGCCGTACCCTCACCTGGACCCTAAACCGTCCCCGTCCCCTAACCCTAACCCTAGCCCGAACCCTAACCCTAACCCTTCCCCGATGCCTGACCCTCACCCGTCCCCTAATCCTAACCCTTACGCTAACACTAACCGGCGCTCTCACACGCATGCTACCCCTAAAGCATTGCCGTACCCTCACCTGGACCCTAAACCGTCCCCGTCCCCTAACCCTAACCCTAGCCCGAACCCTAACCCTGACCCTTCCCCGAAGCCTGACCCTCACCCGTCCCCTAATCCTAACCCGTACGCTAACACTAACCCGCGCCCTCACACGCACGCTCCCCCTAAAGCGTTGCCGTACCCTCACCTGGACCCTAAACCGTCCCCGTCCCCTAACCCTAACCCTAGCCCGAACCCTAATCCTGACCCTTCCCCGAAGCCTGACCCTCACCCGTCCCCTAATCCTAACCCGTACGCTAACACTAACCCGCGTCCTCACACGCACGCTCCCCCTAAAGCGTTGCCGTACCCTCACCTGGACACTAAACCATCCCCGTCCCCTAACCCTAACCCTAGCCCGAACCCTAATCCTGACCCTTCCCCGAAGCCTGACCCTCACCTGTCCCCTAATCCTAACCCGTACGCTAACACTAACCCGCGCCCTCACACGCACGCTCCCCCTAAAGCGTTGCCGTACCCTCACCTGGACCCTAAACCGTCCCCAGCCCCTAACCCTAAACCTAGCCCAAACCCTAACCCTAACCCTTCGCCGAAGCCTGACCCTCACCCGTCCCCTAATCCTAACCCGTACGCTAACACTAACCCACGCTCTCACACGCACGCTACCCCTAAAGCATTGCCGTACCCTCACCTGGACCCTAAACCGTCCCCGTCCCCTAACCCTAACCCTAGCCCGAACCCTAACCCTGACCCTTCCCCGAAGCCTGACCCTCACCCGTCCCCTAATCCTAACCCGTACGCTAACACTAACCCGCGCCCTCACACGCACGCTCCCCCTAAAGCGTTGCCGTACCCTCACCTGGACCCTAAACCGTCCCCGTCCCCTAACCCTAACCCTAGCCCGAACCCTAACCCTGACCCTTCCCCGAAGCCTGACCCTCACCCGTCCCCTAATCCTAACCCGTACGCTAACACTAACCCACGCCCTCACACGCACGCTCCCCCTAAAGCGTTGCCGTACCCTCACCTGGTCCCTAAACCGTCCCCGTACCCTAACCCTAACCTTAGCCCGAACCCTAACCCTAACCTTTCCCCGAAGGCTGACCCTCACCCGTCCCCTAATCCTAACCCGTACGCTAACACAAACCCGCGTCCTCACACGCACGCTCCCCCTAAAGTGTTGCCGTACCCTCACCTGGACCCTAAACCGTCCCGGTCCCCTAAACCTAACCCTAGCCCGAACCCTAACCCTAACCCTTCCCCGAAACCTGACCCTCACCCGTCCCCTAATCCTAACCCGTACGCTAACACTAACCCGCGCCCTCACACGCACGCTCCCCCTAAAGCATTGCCGTACCCTCAGCTGGACCCTAAACCGTCCCCGTCCCCTAACCCTAACCCTAGCCCGAACCCTAACCCTGACCCTTCCCCGAAGCCTGACCCTCACCCGTCCCCTAATCCTAACCCGTACGCTAACAGTAACCCGTGCCCTCACACGCACGCTCCCCCTGAAGCGTTGCCGTACCCTCACCTGGACCCTAAACCATCCCCGTCACCTAACCCTAACCCTAGCCCGAACCCTAAACCTGACCCTTCCCCGAAGCCTGACCCTCACCGGTGCCCTAATCCTAACCCGTACGCTAACACTAACCCGCACGCTCACACGCACGCTCCCCCTACAGTGTTGCCGTACCCTTACCTGGACCCTAAACCGTCCCCGTCACCTAACCCTAACCCTAGCCCGAACCCTAACCCTGACCCTTCCCCGAAGCCTGACCCTCACCCGTCCCCTAATCCTAACCCGTACGCTAACACTAACCCACGCCCTCACACGCACGCTCCCCCTAAAGCGTTGCCGTACCCTCACCTGGTCCCTAAACCGTCCCCGTACCCTAACCCTAACCTTAGCCCGAACCCTAACCCTAACCTTTCCCCGAAGGCTGACCCTCACCCGTCCCCTAATCCTAACCCGTACGCTAACACAAACCCGCGTCCTCACACGCACGCTCCCCCTAAAGTGTTGCCGTACCCTCACCTGGACCCTAAACCGTCCCGGTCCCCTAAACCTAACCCTAGCCCGAACCCTAACCCTAACCCTTCCCCGAAACCTGACCCTCACCCGTCCCCTAATCCTAACCCGTACGCTAACACTAACCCGCGCCCTCACACGCACGCTCCCCCTAAAGCATTGCCGTACCCTCACCTGGACCCTAAACCGTCCCCGTCCCCTAACCCTAACCCTAGCCCGAACCCTAACCCTGACACTTCCCCGAAGCCTGACCCTCACCCGTCCCCTAATCCTAACCCGTACGCTAACACTAACCCGTGCCCTCACACGCACGCTCCCCCTAAAGCTTTGCCGTACCCTCACCTGGACCCTAAACCATCCCCGTCACCTAACCCTAACCCTAGCCCGAACCCTAACCCTGACCCTTCCCCGAAGCCTGACCCTCACCTGTGCCCTAATCCTAACCCGTACGCTAACACTAACCCGCACCCTCACACGCACGCTCTCCCTACAGCGTTGCCGTACCCTCACCTGGACCCTAAACCGTCCCCGTCACCTAACCCTAACCCTAGCCCGAACCCTAACCCTGACACTTCCCCGAAGCCTGACCCTCACCCGTCCCCTAATCTTAACCCGTACTCTAACACTAACCCGCGCCCTCACACGCACGCTCCCCCTAAAGCGTTGCCGTACCCTCACCTGGACCCTAAACCGTCCCCGTCCCCTAACCCTAACCCTAGCCCGAACCCTAACCCTAACCCTTCCTTGAAGCCTGACCCTCACCCGTCCCCTAATCCTAACCCGTACGCTAACACTAACCCGCGTCCTCACACGCACGCTCCCCCTAAAGCGTTGCCGTACCCTCACCTGGACCCTAAACCATCCCCGTCCCCTAACCCTAACCCTAGCCCGAAACCTAACCCTGACCCTTCCCCGAAGCCTGACCCTCACCCGTCCCCTAATCCTAACCCGTACGCTAACACTAACCCGCGCCCTCACACGCACGCTCCCCCTAAAGCATTGCCGTACACTCACCTGGACCCTAAACCGTCCCCGTCCCCTAACCCTAACCCTAGCCCGAACCCTAACCCTAACCCTTCCCCGAAGCCTGACCCTCAACCGTCGCCTAATCCTAACCCGTACGCTAACACTAACCCGCGCCCTCACACGCACGCTCCCCCTAAATCGTTGCCGTACCCTCACCTGGACCCTAAACCGTCCCCGTCCCCTAACCCTAACCCTAGCCCGAACCCTAACCCTAACCCTTCCCCGATGCCTGACCCTCACCCGTCCCCTAATCCTAACCCTTACGCTAACACTAACCCGCGCTCTCACACGCATGCTACCCCTAAAGCATTGCCGTACCCTCACCTGGACCCTAAACCGTCCCCGTCCCCTAACCCTAACCCTAGCCCGAACCCTAACCCTGACCCTTCCCCGAAGCCTGACCCTCACCCGTCCCCTAATCCTAACCCGTACGCTAACACTAACCCGCGCCCTCACACGCACGCTCCCCCTAAAGCGTTGCCGTACCCTCACCTGGACCCTAAACCGTCCCCGTCCCCTAACCCTAACCCTAGCCCGAACCCTAATCCTGACCCTTCCCCGAAGCCTGACCCTCACCCGTCCCCTAATCCTAACCCGTACGCTAACACTAACCCGCGTCCTCACACGCACGCTCCCCCTAAAGCGTTGCCGTACCCTCACCTGGACACTAAACCATCCCCGTCCCCTAACCCTAACCCTAGCCCGAACCCTAATCCTGACCCTTCCCCGAAGCCTGACCCTCACCTGTCCCCTAATCCTAACCCGTACGCTAACACTAACCCGCGCCCTCACACGCACGCTCCCCCTAAAGCGTTGCCGTACCCTCACCTGGACCCTAAACCGTCCCCAGCCCCTAACCCTAAACCTAGCCCAAACCCTAACCCTAACCCTTCGCCGAAGCCTGACCCTCACCCGTCCCCTAATCCTAACCCGTACGCTAACACTAACCCGCGCTCTCACACGCACGCTACCCCTAAAGCATTGCCGTACCCTCACCTGGACCCTAAACCGTCCCCGTCCCCTAACCCTAACCCTAGCCCGAACCCTAACCCTGACCCTTCCCCGAAGCCTGACCCTCACCCGTCCCCTAATCCTAACCCGTACGCTAACACTAACCCGCGCCCTCACACGCACGCTCCCCCTAAAGCGTTGCCGTACCCTCACCTGGACCCTAAACCGTCCCCGTCCCCTAACCCTAACCCTAGCCCGAACCCTAACCCTGACCCTTCCCCGAAGCCTGACCCTCACCCGTCCCCTAATCCTAACCCGTACGCTAACACTAACCCACGCCCTCACACGCACGCTCCCCCTAAAGCGTTGCCGTACCCTCACCTGGTCCCTAAACCGTCCCCGTACCCTAACCCTAACCTTAGCCCGAACCCTAACCCTAACCTTTCCCCGAAGGCTGACCCTCACCCGTCCCCTAATCCTAACCCGTACGCTAACACAAACCCGCGTCCTCACACGCACGCTCCCCCTAAAGTGTTGCCGTACCCTCACCTGGACCCTAAACCGTCCCGGTCCCCTAAACCTAACCCTAGCCCGAACCCTAACCCTAACCCTTCCCCGAAACCTGACCCTCACCCGTCCCCTAATCCTAACCCGTACGCTAACACTAACCCGCGCCCTCACACGCACGCTCCCCCTAAAGCATTGCCGTACCCTCAGCTGGACCCTAAACCGTCCCCGTCCCCTAACCCTAACCCTAGCCCGAACCCTAACCCTGACCCTTCCCCGAAGCCTGACCCTCACCCGTCCCCTAATCCTAACTCGTACGCTAACACTAACCCGCGCCCTCACACGCACGCTCCCCCTAAAGCGTTGCCGTACCCTCACCTGGACCCTAAACCGTCCCCGTCCCCTAACCCTAACCCTAGCCCGAACCCTAACCCTGACCCTTCCCCGAAGCCTGACCCTCACCCGTCCCCTAATCCTAACCCGTACGCTAACACTAACCCGCGCCCTCACACGCACGCTCCCCCTAAAGCGTTGCCGTACCCTCACCTGGACCCTAAACCGTCCCCGTCCCCTAACCCTAACCCTAGCCCGAACCCTAACCCTGACCCTTCCCCGAAGCCTGACCCTCACCCGTCCCCTAATCCTAACCCGTACGCTAACACTAACCCACGCCCTCACACGCACGCTCCCCCTAAAGCGTTGCCGTACCCTCACCTGGTCCCTAAACCGTCCCCGTCCCCTAACCCTAACCTTAGCCCGAACCCTAACCCTAACCTTTCCCCGAAGCCTGACCCTCACCAGTTCCCTAATCCTAACCCGTGCGCTAACACAAACCCGCGTCCTCACACGCACGCTCCCCCTAAAGCGTTGCCGTACCCTCACCTGGACCCTAAACCGTCCCCGTCCCCTAACCCTAACCCTAGCCCGAACCCTAACCCTAACCCTTCCCCGAAGCCTGACCCTCACCCGTCCCCTAATCCTAACCCGTACGCTAACACTAACCCGCGTCCTCACACGCACGCTCCCCCTAAAGCGTTGCCGTACCCTCACCTGGACCCTAAACCGTCCCCGTCCCCTAACCCTAACCCTAGCCCGAACCCTAACCCTGACCCTTCCCCGAAGCCTGACCCTCACCCGTCCCCTAATCCTAACCCGTACGCTAACACTAACCCGTGCCCTCACACGCATGCTCCCCCTAAAGCGTTGCCGTACCCTCACCTGGACCCTAAACCATCCCCGTCACCTAACCCTAACCCTAGCCCGAACCCTAACCCTGACCCTTCCCCGAAGCCTGACCCTCACCCGTGCCCTAATCCTAACCCGTACGCTAACACTAACCCGCACCCTCACACGCACGTTCCCCCTACAGCGTTGCCGTACCCTCACCTGGACCCTAAACCGTCCCCGTCACCTAACCCTAACCCTAGCCCGAACCCTAACCCTGACACTTCCCCGAAGCCTGACCCTCACCCGTCCCCTAATCCTAACCCGTACGCTAACACTAACCCGCGCCCTCACACGCACGCTCCCCCTAAAGCGTTGCCGTACCCTCACCTGGACCCTAAACCGTCCCCGTCACCTAACCCTAACCCTAGCCCGAACCCTAACCCTGACCCTTCCCCGAAGCCTGACCCTCACCCGTCCCCTAATCCTAACCCGTACGCTAACACTAACCCGCGCCCTCACACGCACGCTCCCCCTAAAGCGTTGCCGTACCCTCACCTGGACCCTAAAACGTCCCCGTCCCCTAACCCTAACCCTAGCCCGAACCCTAACCCTAACCCTTCCCCGAAGCCTGACCCTCACCCGTCCCCTAATCCTAACCCGTACGCTAACACTAACCCGCCCCCTCACACGCACGCTCCCCCTAAAGCATTGCCGTACCCTCACCTGGACCCTAAACCGTCCCCGTCCCCTAACCCTAACCCTAGCCTGAACCCTAACCCTAACCCTTCCCCGAAGCCTGACCCTCAACCGTCGCCTAATCCTAACCCGTACGCTAACACTAACCCGCGCCCTCACACGCACGCTCCCCCTAAATCGTTGCCGTACCCTCACCTGGACCCTAAACTGTCCCCGTCCCCTAACCCTAACCCTAGCCCGAACCCTAACCCTAACCCTTCCCCGAAGCCTGACTCTCACCCGTCCCCTAATCCTAACCCGTACGCTAACACTAACCCGCGCCCTCACACGCACGCTCCCCCTAAAGCGTTGCCGTACCCTCACCTGGACCCTAAACCGTCCCCATCCCCTAACCCTAACCCTAGCCCAAACCCTAACCCTAACCCTTCCCCGAAGCCTGACCCTCACCCGTCCCCTAATCCTAACCCGTACGCTAACACTAACCCGCGCTCTCACACGCATGCTACCCCTAAAGCATTGCCGTACCCTCACCTGGACCCTAAACCGTCCCCGTCCCCTAACCCTAACCCTAGCCCGAACCCTAACCCTGACCCTTCCCCGAAGCCTGACCCTCACCCGTCCCCTAATCCTAACCCGTACGCTAACACTAACCCGCGCCCTCACACGCACGCTCCCCCTAAAGCGTTGCCGTACCCTCACCTGGACCCTAAACCGTCCCCGTCCCCTAACCCTAACCCTAGCCCGAACCCTAAACCTGACCCTTCCCCGAAGCCTGACCCTCACCGGTGCCCTAATCCTAACCCGTACGCTAACACTAACCCGCACGCTCACACGCACGCTCCCCCTACAGCGTTGCCGTACCCTTACCTGGACCCTAAACCGTCCCCGTCACCTAACCCTAACCCTAGCCCGAACCCTAACCCTGACCCTTCCCCGAAGCCTGACCCTCACCCGTCCCCTAATCCTAACCCGTACGCTAACACTAACCCGCGCCCTCACACGCACGCTCCCCCTAAAGCGTTGCCGTACCCTCACCTGGACCCTAAACCGTCCCCGTGCCCTAACCCTAACCCTAGCCCGAACCCTAACCCTAACCCTTCCCCGAAGCCTGACCCTCACCCGTCCCCTAATCCTAACCCGTACGCTAACACTAACCCGCGCCCTCACACGCACGCTCCCCCTAAATCGTTGCCGTACCCTCACCTGGACCCTAAACCGTCCCCGTCCCCTAACCCTAACCCTAGCCCGAACCCTAACCCTAACCCTTCCCCGATGCCTGACCCTCACCCGTCCCCTAATCCTAACCCGTACGCTAACACTAACCCGCGCCCTCACACGCACGCTCCCCCTAAAGCGTTGCCATACCCTCACCTGGACCCTAAACCGTCCCCATCCCCTAACCCTAACCCTAGCCCAAACCCTAACCCTAACCCTTCCCCGAAGCCTGACCCTCACCCGTCCCCTAATCCTAACTCGTACGCTAACACTAACCCGCGCCCTCACACGCACGCTCCCCCTAAAGCGTTGCCGTACCCTCACCTGGACCCTAAACCGTCCCCGTCCCCTAACCCTAACCCTAGCCCGAACCCTAACCCTGACCCTTCCCCGAAGCCTGACCCTCACCCGTCCCCTAATCCTAACCCGTACGCTAACACTAACCCACGCCCTCACACGCACGCTCCCCCTAAAGCGTTGCCGTACCCTCACCTGGACCCTAAACCGTCCCCGTCCCCTAACCCTAACCCTAGCCCGAACCCTAACCCTGACCCTTCCCCGAAGCCTGACCCTCACCCGTCCCCTAATCCTAACCCGTACGCTAACACTAACCCACGCCCTCACACGCACGCTCCCCCTAAAGCGTTGCCGTACCCTCACCTGGTCCCTAAACCGTCCCCGTCCCCTAACCCTAACCTTAGCCCGAACCCTAACCCTAACCTTTCCCCGAAGCCTGACCCTCACCCGTTCCCTAATCCTAACCCGTACGCTAACACAAACCCGCGTCCTCACACGCACGCTCCCCCTAAAGCGTTGCCGTACCCTCACCTGGACCCTAAACCGTCCCCGTCCCCTAACCCTAACCCTAGCCCGAACCCTAACCCTAACCCTTCCCCGAAGCCTGACCCTCACCCGTCCCCTAATCCTAACCCGTACGCTAACACTAACCCGCGTCCTCACACGCACGCTCCCCCTAAAGCGTTGCCGTACCCTCACCTGGACCCTAAACCGTCCCCGTCCCCTAACCCTAACCCTAGCCCGAACCCTAACCCTGACCCTTCCCCGAAGCCTGACCCTCACCCGTTCCCTAATCCTAACCCGTACGCTAACACTAACCCGTGCCCTCACACGCACGCTCCCCCTAAAGCGTTGCCGTACCCTCACCTGGACCCTAAACCATCCCCGTCACCTAACCCTAACCCTAGCCCGAACCCTAACCCTGACCCTTCCCCGAAGCCTGACCCTCACCCGTGCCCTAATCCTAACCCGTACGCTAACACGAACCCGCACCCTCACACGCACGTTCCCCCTACAGCGTTGCCGTACCCTCACCTGGACCCTAAACCGTCCCCGTCACCTAACCCTAACCCTAGCCCGAACCCTAACCCTGACCCTTCCCCGAAGCCTGACCCTCACCCGTCCCCTAATCCTAACCCGTACGCTAACACTAACCCGCGCCCTCACACGCACGCTCCCCCTAAAGCGTTGCCGTACCCTCACCTGGACCCTAAACCGTCCCCGTCACCTAACCCTAACCCTAGCCCGAACCCTAACCCTGACCCTTCCCCGAAGCCTGACCCTCACCCGTCCCCTAATCCTAACCCGTACGCTAACACTAACCCGCCCCCTCACACGCACGCTCCCCCTAAAGCACTGCCGTACCCTCACCTGGACCCTAAACCGTCCCCGTCCCCTAACCCTAACCCTAGCCTGAACCCTAACCCTAACCCTTCCCCGAAGCCTGACCCTCAACCTTCGCCTAATCCTAACCCGTACGCTAACACTAACCCGCGCCCTCACACGCACGCTCCCCCTAAATCGTTGCCGTACCCTCACCTGGACCCTAAACTGTCCCCGTCCCCTAACCCTAACCCTAGCCCGAACCCTAACCCTAACCCTTCCCCGAAGCCTGACTCTCACCCGTCCCCTAATCCTAAACCGTACGCTAACACTAACCCGCGCCCTCACACGCACGCTCCCCCTAAAGCGTTGCCGTACCCTCACCTGGACCCTAAACCGTCCCCATCCCCTAACCCTAACCCTAGCCCAAACCCTAACCCTAACCCTTCCCCGAAGCCTGACCCTCACCCGTCCCCTAATCCTAACCCGTACGCTAACACTAACCCGCGCTCTCACACGCATGCTACCCCTAAAGCATTGCCGTACCCTCACCTGGACCCTAAACCGTCCCCGTCCCCTAACCCTAACCCTAGCCCGAACCCTAACCCTGACCCTTCCCCGAAGCCTGACCCTCACCCGTCCCCTAATCCTAACCCGTACGCTAACACTAACCCGCGCCCTCACACGCACGCTCCCCCTAAAGCGTTGCCGTACCCTCACCTGGACCCTAAACCGTCCCCGTCCCCTAACCCTAACCCTAGCCCGAACCCTAACCCTGACCCTTCCCCGAAGCCTGACCCTCACCCGTCCCCTAATCCTAACCCGTACGCTAACACTAACCCGCGCCCTCACACGCACGCTCCCCCTAAAGCGTTGCCGTACCCTCACCTGGTCCCTAAACCGTCCCCGTCCCCTAACCCTAACCTTAGCCCGAACCCTAACCCTAACCTTTCCCCGAAGGCTGACCCTCACCCGTCCCCTAATCCTAACCCGTACGCTAACACAAACCCGCGTCCTCACACGCACGCTCCCCCTAAAGTGTTGCCGTACCCTCACCTGGACCCTAAACCGTCCCCGTCCCCTAAACCTAACCCTAGCCCGAACCCTAACCCTAACCCTTCCCCGAAACCTGACCCTCACCCGTCCCCTAATCCTAACCCGTACGCTAACACTGACCCGCGCCCTCACACGCACGCTCCCCCTAAAGCATTGCCGTACCCTCAGCTGGACCCTAAACCGTCCCCGTCCCCTAACCTTAACCCTAGCCCGAACCCTAACCCTGACCCTTCCCCGAAGCCTGACCCTCACCCGTCCCCTAATCCTAACCCGTACGCTAACACTAACCCGCGCCCTCACACGAACGCTCCCCCTAAAGCGTTGCCGTACCCTCACCTGGATCCTAAACCGTCCCCGTCCCCTAACCCTAACCCTAGCCCGATCCCTAACCCTGACCCTTCCCCGAAGCCTGACCCTCACCCGTCCCCTAATCCTAACCCGTACGCTAACACTAACCCGTGCCCTCACACGCACGCTCCCCCTGAAGCGTTGCCGTACCCTCACCTGGACCCTAAAGCATCCCCGTCACCTAACCCTAACCCTAGCCCGAACCCTAAACCTGACCCTTCCCCGAAGCCTGACCCTCACCGGTGCCCTAATCCTAACCCGTACGCTAACACTAACCCGCACGCTCACACGCACGCTCCCCCTACAGCGTTGCCGTACCCTCACCTGGACCCTAAACCGTCCCCGTCACCTAACCCTAACCCTAGCCCGAACCCTAACCCTGACCCTTCCCCGAAGCCTGACCCTCACCCGTCCCCTAATCCTAACCCGTACGCTAACACTAACCCGCGCCCTCACACGCACGCTCCCCCTAAAGCGTTGCCGTACCCTCACCTGGACCCTAAACCGTCCCCGTGCCCTAACCCTAACCCTAGCCCGAACCCTAACCCTAACCCTTCCCCGAAGCCTGACCCTCACCCGTCCCCTAATCCTAAACCGTACGCTAACACTAACCCGCGCCCTCACACGCACGCTCCCCCTAAATCGTTGCCGTACCCTCACCTGGACCCTAAACCGTCCCCGTCCCCTAACCCTAACCCTAGCCCGAACCCTAACCCTAACCCTTCCCCGATTCCTGACCCTCACCCGTCCCCTAATCCTAACCCGTACGCTAACACTAACCCGCGCCCTCACACGCACGCTCCCCCTAAAGCGTTGCCATACCCTCACCTGGACCCTAAACCGTCCCCATCCCCTAACCCTTACCCTAGCCCAAACCCTAACCCTAACCCTTCCCCGAAGCCTGACCCTCACCCGTCCCCTAATCCTAACTCGTACGCTAACACTAACCCGCGCCCTCACACGCACGCTCCCCCTAAAGCGTTGCCGTACCCTCACCTGGACCCTAAACCGTCCCCGTCCCCTAACCTTAACCCTAGCCCGAACCCTAACCCTAACCCTTCCCCGAAGCCTGACCCTCACCCGTCCCCTAATCCTAACCCGTACGCTAACACTAACCCGCGTCCTCACACGCACGCTCCCCCTAAAGCGTTGCTGTACCCTCACCTGGACCCTAAACCGTCCCCGTCCCCTAACCCTAACCCTAGCCCGAACCCTAACCCTGACCCTTCCCCGAAGCCTGACCCTCACCCGTCCCCTAATCCTAACCCGTACGCTAACACTAACCCGTGCCCTCACACGCACGCTCCCCCTAAAGCGTTGCCGTACCCTCACCTGGACCCTAAACCATCCCCGTCACCTAACCCTAACCCTAGCCTGAACCCTAACCCTGACCCTTCCCCGAAGCCTGACCCTCACCCGTGCCCTAATCCTAACCCGTACGCTAACACTAACCCGCACCCTCACACGCACGTTCCCCCTACAGCGTTGCCGTACCCTCACCTGGACCCTAAACCGTCCCCGTCACCTAACCCTAACCCTAGCCCGAACCCTAACCCTGACCCTTCCCCGAAGCCTGACCCTCACCCGTCCCCTAATCCTAACCCGTACGCTAACACTAACCCGCGCCCTCACACGCACGCTCCCCCTAAAGCGTTGCCGTACCCTCACCTGGACCCTAAACCGTCCCCGTCACCTAACCCTAACCCTAGCCCGAACCCTAACCCTGACCCTTCCCCGAAGACTGACCCTCACCCGTCCCCTAATCCTAACCCGTACGCTAACACTAACCCGCGCCCTCACACGCACGCTCCCCCTAAAGCGTTGCCGTACCCTCACCTGGACCCTAAAACGTCCCCGTCCCCTAACCCTAACCCTAGCCCGAACCCTAACCCTAACCCTTCCCCGAAACCTGACCTTCACCAGTCCCCTAATCCTAACCCGTACGCTAACACTAACCCGCCCCCTCACACGCACGCTCCCCCTAAAGCATTGCCGTACCCTCACCTGGACCCTAAACCGTCCCCGTCCCCTAACCCTAACCCTAGCCTGAACCCTAACCCTAACCCTTCCCCGAAGCCTGACCCTCAACCTTCGCCTAATCCTAACCCGTACGCTAACACTAACCCGCGCCCTCACACGCACGCTCCCCCTAAATCGTTGCCGTACCCTCACCTGGACCCTAAACTGTCCCCGTCCCCTAACCCTAAACCTAGCCCGAACCCTAACCCTAACCCTTCCCCGAAGCCTGACCCTCACCCGTCCCCTAATCCTAACCCGTACGCTAACACTAACCCGCGCCCTCACACGCACGCTCCCCCTAAAGCGTTGCCGTACCCTCACCTGGACCCTAAACCGTCCCCGTCCCCTAACCCTAACCCTAGCCCGAACCCTAACCCTGACCCTTCCCCGAAGCCTGACCCTCACCCGTCCCCTAATCCTAACCCGTACGCTAACACTAACCCGCGCCCTCACACGCACGCTCCCCCTAAAGCGTTGCCGTACCCTCACCTGGACCCTAAACCGTCCCCGTCCCCTAACCCTAACCCTAGCCCGAACCCTAACCCTGACCCTTCCCCGAAGCCTGACCCTCACCCGTCCCCTAATCCTAACCCGTACGCTAACACTAACCCGCGCCCTCACACGCACGCTCCCCCTAAAGCGTTGCCGTACCCTCACCTGGACCCTAAACCGTCCCCGTCCCCTAACCCTAACCCTAGCCCGAACCCTAACCCTGACCCTTCCCCGAAGCCTGACCCTCACCCGTCCCCTAATCCTAACCCGTACGCTAACACTAACCCGCGCCCTCACACGCACGCTCCCCCTAAAGCGTTGCCGTACCCTCACCTGGACCCTAAACCGTCCCCGTCCCCTAACCCTAACCCTAGCCCGAACCCTAACCCTGACCCTTCCCCGAAGCCTGACCCTCACCCGTGCCCTAATCCTAACCGTACGCTAACACTAACCCGCACCCTCACACGCACGCTCCCCCTAAAGCGTTGCCGTACCCTCACCTGGACCCTAAACCGTCCCCGTCCCCTAACCCTAACCCTAGCCCGAACCCTAACCCTGACACTTCCCCGAAGCCTGACCCTCACCCGTCCCCTAATCCTAACCCGTACGCTAACACTAACCCGCGTCCTCACACGCACGCTCCCCCTAAAGCGTTGCCGTACCCTCACCTGGACCCTAAACCGTCCCCGTCACCTAACCCTAACCCTAGCCCGAACCCTAACCCTGACCCTTCCCCGAAGCCTGACCCTCAACCGTGCCCTAATCCTAACCCGTACGCTAACACTAACCCGCACCCTCACACGCACGCTACCCCTAAAGCGTTGCCGTACCCTCACCTGGACCCTAAACCTTCCCCGTCTCCTAACCCTAACCCTAGCCCGAACCCTAACCCTGACCCTTCCCCGAAGCCTGACCCTCACCCGTCCCCTAATCCTAACCCGTACGCTAACACTAACCCGCGCCCTCACACGCACGCTCCCCCTAAAGCGTTGCCGTACCCTCACCTGGTCCCTAAACCGTCCCCGTCCCCTAACCCTAACCCTAGCCCGAACCCTAACCCTGACCCTTCCCCGAAGCCTGACCCTCACCCGTCCCCTAATCCTAACCCGTACGCTAACACTAACCCACGCCCTCACACGCACGCTCCCCCTAAAGCGTTGCCGTACCCTCACCTGGACCCTAAACCGTCCCCGTCCCCTAACCCTAACCCTAGCCCGAACCCTAACCCTAACCCTTCCCCGAAGCCTGACCCTCACCCGTCCCCTAATCCTAACCCGTACGCTAACACTAACACGCGCCCTCACACGGACGCTCCCCCTAAAGCGTTGCCATACCCTCACCTGGACCCTAAACCGTCCCCGTCCCCTAACCCTAACCCTAGCCCGAACCCTAACCCTGACCCTTCCCCGAAGCCTGACCCTCACCCGTCCCCTAATCCTAACCCGTACGCTAACACTAACCCGCGCCCTCACACGCACGCTCCCCCTAAAGCGTTGCCGTACCCTCACCTGGACCCTAAACCGTCCCTGTCCCCTAACCCTAACCCTAGCCCGAACCCTAACCCTAACCCTTCCCCGAAGCCTGACCCTCACCCGTCCCCTAATCCTAACACGTACGCTAACACTAACCCGCGCCCTCACACGCACGCTCCCCGTAAAGCGTTGCCGTACACTCACCTGGACCCTAAACCGTCCCCGTCCCCTAACCCTAACCCTAGCCCGAACCCTAACCCTGACCCTTCCCTGAAGCCTGACCCTCACCCGTCCCCTAATACTAACCCGTACGCTAACACTAACCCGCGTCCTCACACGCACGCTCCCCCTAAAGCGTTGCCGTACCCTCACCTGGACCCTAAACCGTCCCCGTCCCCTAACCCTAACCCTAGCGTGAACCCTAACCCTAAACTTTCCCCGAAGCCTGACCCTCACGCGTCCCCTAATCCTAACCCGTATTCTAACACTAACCCGCGCCCTCACAAAAACGCTCCCCCTAAAGCGTTGCCGTACCCTCACCTGGACCCTAAACCGTCCCCGTCCCCTAACCCTAACCCTAGCCCGAACCCTAACCCTAACCCTTCCCCGAAGCCTGACCCTCACCCGTCCCCTAATCCTAACCCGTACGCTAACACTAACCCGCGCCCTCACACGCACGCTCCCCCTAAAACGTTGCCGTACCCTCACCTGGAACCTAAACCGTCCCCGTCCCCTAACCCTAACCCTAGCCCGAACCCTAACCCTAACCCTTCCCCGAAGCCTCACCCTCACCCGTCCCCTAATCCTAACCCGTACGCTAACACTAACCCGCGCCCTCACACGCACGCTCCCCCTAAATCGTTGCCATACCCTCACCTGGACCCTAAACCGTCCCCGTCCCCTAAACCTAACCCTAGCCCGAACCCTAACCCTAACCTTTCCCCGAAGCCTGACCCTCACCCGTCCCCTAATCCTAACCCGTACGCTAACACTAACCCGCGCCCTCACACGCACGCTCCCCCTAAAGCGTTGCCATACCCTCACCTGGACCCTAAACCGTCCCCGTCACCTAACCCTAACCCTAGCCCGAACCCTAACCCTGACCCTTCCCCGAAGCCTGACCCTCACCCGTGCCCTAATCCTAACCCGTACGCTAACACTAACCCGCACCCTCACACGCACGCACCCCCTAAAGCGTTGCCGTACCCTCACCTGGTCCCTAAACCGTCCCCGTCCCGTAACCCTAACCTTAGCCCGAACCCTAACCCTAACCTTTCCCCGAAGCCTGACCCTCACCCGTCCCCTAATCCTAACCCGTACGCTAACACAAACCCGCGTCCTCACACGCACGCTCCCCCTAAAGTGTTGCCGTACCCTCACCTGGACCCTAAACCGTCCCCGTCCCCTAACCCTAACCCTAGCCCGATCCCTAACCCTGACCCTTCCCCGAAGCCTGACCCTCACCCGTCCCCTAATCCTAACCCGTACGCTAACACTAACCCGTGCCCTCACACGCACGCTCCCCCTGAAGCGTTGCCGTACCCTCACCTGGACCCTAAACCATCCCCGTCACCTAACCCTAACCCTAGCCCGAACCCTAAACCTGACCCTTCCCCGAAGCCTGACCCTCACCCGTGCCCTAATCCTAACCCGTACGCTAACACTAACCCGCACCCTCACACGCACGCTCCCCCTACAGCGTTGCCGTACCCTTACCTGGACCCTAAACCGTCCCCGTCACCTAACCCTAACCCTAGCCCGAACCCTAACCCTGACCCTTCCCCGAAGCCTGACCCTCACCCGTCCCCTAATCCTAACCCGTACGCTAACACTAACCCGCGCCCTCACACGCACGCTCCCCCTAAAGCGTTGCCGTACCCTCACCTGGACCCTAAACCATCCCCGTCACCTAACCCTAACCCTACCCCGAACCCTAACCCTAACCCTTCCCCGAAGCCTGACCCTCAACCGTCGCCTAATCCTAACCCGTACGTTAACACTAACCCGCGCCCTCACACGCACGCTCCCCCTAAAGCGTTGCCGTACCCTCACCTGGACCCTGAACCGTCCCCATCCCCTAACCCTAACCCTAGCCCGAACCCTAACCCTAAACCTTCCCTGAAGCCCGACCCTCACCCGTCCCCTAATCCTAACCCGTACGCTAACACTAACCCGCGCCCTCACACGCACGCTCCCCCTAAAGCGTTGCCGTACCCTCACCTGGACCCTGAACCGTCCCCATCCCCTAACCCTAACCCTAGCCCAAACCCTAACCCTAACCCTTCCCCGAAGCCTGACCCTCACCCGTCCCCTAATCCTAACCCGTACGCTAACACTAACCTGCGCCCTCACACGCACGCTCCCCCTAAAGCGTTGCCGTACCCTCACCTGGACCCTAAACCGTCCCCGTCCCCAACCCTAACCCTAGCCCGAACCCTAACCCTGACCCTTCCCCGAAGCCTGACCCTCACCCGTCCCCTAATCCTAACCCGTACGCTAACACTAACCCGCGCCCTCACACGCACGCTCCCCCTAAAGCGTTGCCGTACCCTCACCTGGACCCTAAACCGTCCCCGTCCCCTAACCCTAACCCTAGCCCGAACCCTAACCCTGACCCTTCCCCGAAGCCTGACCCTCACCCGTCCCCTAATCCTAACCCGTACGCTAACACTAACCCGCGCCCTCACACGCACGCTCCCCCTAAAGCGTTGCCGTACCCTCACCTGGACCCTAAACCGTCCCCGTCCCCTAACCCTAACCCTAGCCCGAAACCTAACCCTGACCCTTCCCCGAAGCCTGACCCTCACCCGTCCCCTAATCCTAACCCGTACGCTAACACTAACCCGCGCCCTCACACGCACGCTCCCCCTAAAGCGTTGCCGTACCCTCACCTGGACCCTAAACCGTCCCCGTCCCCTAACCCTAACCCTAGCCCGAACCCTAACCCTGACCCTTCCCCGAAGGCTGACCCTCAACCGTCCCCTAATCCTAACCCGTACGCTAACACTAACACGCGCCCTCACACACACGCTACCCCTAAAGCGTTGCCATACCCTCACCTGGACCCTAAACCGTCCCCGTCCCCAGCCCGAACCCTAGCCCGAACCCTAACCCTAACCCTTCCCCGAAGCCTGACCCTCACCTGTCCCCTAATCCTAACCCGTACGCTAACACTAACCCACGCCCTCACACGCACGCTCCCCCTAAAGCGTTGCCGTACCCTCACCTGGACCCTAAACCGTCCCCGTCCCCTAACCCTAACCCTAGCCCGAACCCTAACCCTAACCCTTCCCCGAAGCCTGACCCTCACCCGTCCCCTAATCCTAACACGTACGCTAACACTAACCCGCGCCCTCACACGCACGCTCCCCCTAAAGCGTTGCCGTACACTCACCTGGACCCTAAACCGTCCCCGTCCCCTAACCCTAACCCTAGCCCGAACCCTAACCCTGACCCTTCCCCGAAGCCTGACCCTCACCCGTCCCCTAATCCTAACCCGTACGCTAACACTAACCCGCGCCCTCACACGCACGCTCCCCCTAAAGCGTTGCCGTACCCTCACCTGGACCCTAAACCGTCCCCGTCCCCTAACCCTAACCCTAGCCCGAACCCTAAACCTGACCCTTCCCCGAAGCCTGACCCTCACCCGTCCCCTAATCCTAACCCGTACGCTAACACTAACCCGCGCCCTCACACGCACGCTCCCCCTAAAGCGTTGCCGTACCCTCACCTGGACCCTAAACCGTCCCCGTCCCCTAACCCTAACCCTAGCCCGAACCCTAACCCTGACCCTTCCCCGAAGCCTGACCCTCACCCGTCCCCTAATCCTAACCCGTACGCTAACACTAACCCGCGCCCTCACACGCACGCTCCCCCTAAAGCGTTGCCGTACCCTCACCTGGACCCTAAACCGTCCCCGTCCCCTAACCCTAACCCTAGCCCGAACCCTAACCCTGACCCTTCCCCGAAGGCTGACCCTCACCCGTCCCCTAATCCTAACCCGTACGCTAACACTAACCCGCGCCCTCACACGCACGCTCCCCCTAAAGCGTTGCCATACCCTCACCTGGACCCTAAACCGTCCCCGTCCCCTAACCCTAACCCTAGCCCGAACCCTAACCCTGACCCTTCCCCGAAGCCTGACCCTCACCCGTCCCCTAATCCTAACCCGTACGCTAACACTAACCCGCGCCCTCACACGCACGCTCCCCCTAAAGCGTTGCCGTACCCTCACCTGGACCCTAAACCGTCCCCGTCCCCTAACCCTAACCCTAACCCGAACCCTAACCCTAACCCTTCCCCGAAGCCTGACCCTCACCCGTCCCCTAATCCTAACACGTACGCTAACACTAACCCGCGCCCTCACACGCACGCTCCCCCTAAAGCGTTGCCGTACCCTCACCTGGACCCTAAACCGTCCCCGTCCCCTAACCCTAACCCTAGCCCGAACCCTAACCCTAACCCTTCCCCGAAGCCTGACCCTCACCCGTCCCCTAATCCTAACCCGTACGCTAACACTAACCCGCGCCCTCACACGCACGCTCCCCCTAAAGCGTTGCCGTACCCTCACCTGGAACCTAAACCGTCCCCGTCCCCTAACCCTAACCCTAGCCCGAACCCTAACCCTAACCCTTCCCCGAAGCCTGACCCTCACCCGTCCCCTAATCCTAACCCGTACGCTAACACTAACCCGCGCCCTCACACGCACGCTCCCCCTAAAGCGTTGCCGTACCCTCACCTGGACCCTAAACCGTCCCCGTCCCCTAACCCTAACCCTAGCCCGAACCCTAACCCTAACCGTTCCCCGAAGCCTGACCCTCACCCATGCCCTAATCCTAACCCGTACGCTAACACTAACCCGCGCCCTCACACGCACGCTCCCCCTAAAACGTTGCCGTACCCTCACCTGGACCCTAAACCGTCCCCGTCACCTAACCCTAACCCTAGCCCGAACCCTAACCCTGACCCTTCCCCGAAGCCTGACCCTCACCCGTCCCCTAATCCTAACCCGTACGCTAACACTAACCCGCGCCCTCACACGCACGCTCCCCCTAAAGCGTTGCCGTACCCTCACCTGGACTCTAAACCGTCCCCGTCCCCTAACCCTAACCCTAGCCCGAACCCTAACCCTAACCTTTCCCCGAAGCCTGACCCTCACGCGTCCCCTAATCCTAACCCGTACGCTAACACTAACCCGCGCCCTCACACGCACGCTCCCCCTAAAGCGTTGCCGTACCCTCACCTGGACCCTAAACCATCCCCGTCCCCTAACCCTAACCCTAGCCCGAACCCTAACCCTAACCCTTCCCCGAAGCCTGACCCTCACCCGTCCCCTAATCCTAACCCGTACGCTAACACTAACCCGCGCCCTCACACGCACGCTCCCCCTAAAGCGTTGCCGTACCCTCACCTGGAACCTAAACCGTCCCCGTCCCCTAACCCTAACCCTAGCCCGAACCCTAACCCTAACCCTTCCCCGAAGCCTGACCCTCACCCGTGCCCTAATCCTAACCCGTACGCTAACACTAACCCGCACCCTCACACGCACGCTACCCCTAAAGCGTTGCCGTACCCTCACCTGGACCCTAAACCGTCCCCGTCTCCTAACCCTAACCCTAGCCCGAACCCTAACCCTGACCCTTCCCCGAAGCCTGACCCTCACCCCTCCCCTAATCCTAACCCGTACGCTAACACTATCCCGCGCCCTCACACGCACGCTCCCCCTAAAGCGTTGCCGTACCCTCACCTGGTCCCTAAACCGTCCCCGTCCCCTAACCCTAACCCTAGCCCGAACCCTAACCCTGACCCTTCCCCGAAGCCTGACCCTCACCCGTCCCCTAATCCTAACCCGTACGCTAACACTAACCCGCGCCCTCACACGCACGCTCCCCCTAAAGCGTTGCCGTACCCTCACCTGGACCCTAAACTGTCCCCGTCCCCTAACCCTAACCCTAGCCCGAACCCTAACCCTAACACTTCCCCGAAGCCTGACCCTCACCCGTCCCCTAATCCTAACACGTACGCTAACACTAACCCGCGCCCTCACACGCACGCTCCCCCTAAAGCGTTGCCGTACCCTCACCTGGACCCTAAACCGTCCCCGTCCCCTAACCCTAACCCTAGCCCGAACCCTAACCCTAACTTTTCCCCGAAGCCTGACCCTCACACGTCCCCTAATCCTAACCCGTACGCTAACACTAACCCGCGCCCTCACACGCACGCTCCCCCTAAAGCGTTGCCGTACCCTCACCTGGACCCTAAACCGTCCCCGTCCCCTAACCCTAACCCTAGCCCGAACCCTAACCCTAACCGTTCCCCGAAGCCTGACCCTCACCCGTCCCCTAATCCTAACCCGTACGCTAACACTAACCCGCGCCCTCACACGCACGCTCCCCCTAAAGCGTTGCCGTACCCTCACCTGGACCCTAAACCGTCCCCGTCCCCTAACCCTAACCCTAGCCCGAACCCTAACCCTGACCCTTCCCCGAAGCCTGACCCTCACCCGTGCCCTAATCCTAACCCGTACGCTAACACTAACCCGCACCCTCACACGCACGCTCCCCCTAAAGCGTTGCCGTACCCTCACCTGGACCCTAAACCGTCCCCGTCACCTAACCCTAACCCTAGCCCGAACCCTAAACCTGACCCTTCCCCGAAGCCTGACCCTCACCCGTCCCCTAATCCTAACCCGTACGATAACACTAACCCGCGCCCTCACACGCACGCTCCCCCTAAAGCGTTGCCGTACCCTCACCTGGACCCTAAACCGTCCCCGTCCCATACCCTAACCCTAGCCCGTACCCTAACCCTGACCCTTCCCGGAAGCCTGACCCTCACCCGTCCCCTAATCCTAACCCGTACGCTAACACTAACCCGTGCCTTCACACGCACGCTCCCCCTAAATCGTTGCCGTACCCTCACCTGGACCCTAAACCGTCCCCGTCCCCTAACCCTAACCCTAGCCCGAACCCTAACCCTGACCCTTCCCCGAAGCCTGACCCTCACCGGTGCCCTAATCCTAACCCGTACGCTAACACTAAACCGCACCCTCACACGCACGCTCCCCCTACAGCGTTGCCGTACCCTCACCGGGACCCTAAACCGTCCCCGTCACCTAACCCTAACCCTAGCCCGAACCCTAACCCTGACCCTTCCCCGAAGCCTGACCCTCACCCGTCCCCTAATCCTAACCCGTACGCTAACACTAACCCGCGCCCTCACAGGCACGCTCCCCCTAAAGCGTTGCCGTACCCTCACCTGGACCCTAAACCGTCCCCGTCCCCTAACCCTAACCCTAGCCCGAACCCTAACCCTGACCCTTCCCCGAAGCCTGATCCTCACCCGTCCCCTAATCCAAACCCGTACGCTAACACTAACCCGCACCCTCACACGCACGCTCCCCCTAAAGCGTTGCCGTACCCTCACCTGGACCCTAAACCGTCCCCGTCCCCTAACCCTAACCCTAGCCCGAACCCTAACCCTGACCCTTCCCCGAAGCCTGACCCTCACCCGTCCCCTAATCCTAACCCGTACGCTAACACTAACCCGCGCCCTCACACACACGCTCCCCCTAAAGCGTTGCCGTACCCTCACCTGGACCCTAAACCGTCCCCTAACCCTAACCCTAACCCTAGCCCGAACCCTAACCCTGACCCTTCCCCGAAGCCTGACCCTCACCCGTCCCCTAATCCTAACCCGTACGCTAACACTAACCCGCGCCCTCACACGCACGCTCCCCCTAAAGCGTTGCCGTACCCTCACCTGGACCCTAAACCGTCCCCGTCCCCTAACCCTAACCCTAGCCCGAACCCTAACCCTGACCCTTCCCCGAAGCCTGACCCTCACCCGTCCCCTAATCCTAACCCGTACGCTAACACTAACCCGCGCCCTCACACGCACGCTCCCCCTAAAGCGTTGCCGTACCCTCACCTGGACCCTAAACCGTCCCCGTCCCCTAACCCTAACCCTAGCCCGAACCCTAACCCTGACCCTTCCCCGAAGGCTGACCCTCACCCGTCCCCTAATCCTAACCCGTACGCTAACACTAACACGCGCCCTCACACGCACGCTCCCCCTAAAGCGTTGCCATACCCTCACCTGGACCCTAAACCGTCCCCGTCCCCTAACCCTAACCCTAGCCCGAACCCTAACCCTGACCCTTCCCTGAAGCCTGACCCTCACCCGTCCCCTAATCCTAACCCGTACGCTAACACTAACCCGCGCCCTTACACGCACGCTCCCCCTAAAGCGTTGCCGTACCCTCACCTGGACCCTAAACCGTCCCCGTCCCCTAACCCTAACCCTAGCCCGAACCCTAACCCTAACCGTTCCCCGAAGCCTGAGCTCACCCGTCCCCTAATCCTAACCCGTACGCTAACACTAACCCGCGCCCTCACACGCCCGCTCCCCCTAAAGCGTTGCCGTACCCTCACCTGGACCCTAAACCGTCCCCGTCACCTAACCCTAACCCTAGCCCGAACCCTAACCCTGACCCTTCCCCGAAGCCTGACCCTCACCCGTGCCCTAATCCTAACCCGTACGCTAACACTAACCCGCACCCTCACACGCACGCTCCCCCTAAAGCGTTGCCGTACCCTCACCTGGACCCTAAACCGTCCCCGTCACCTAACCCTAACCCTAGCCCGAACCCTAACCCTGACCCTTCCCCGAAGCCTGACCCTCACCCGTCCCCTAATCCTAACCCGTACGCTAACACTAACCCGCGCCCTCACACACACGCTCCCCCTAAAGCGTTGCCGTACCCTCACCTGGACCCTAAACCGTCCCCTAACCCTAACCCTAACCCTAGCCCGAACCCTAACCCTGACCCTTCCCCGAAGCCTGACCCTCACCCGTCCCCTAATCCTAACCCGTACGCTAACACTAACCCGCGCCCTCACACGCACGCTCCCCCTAAAGCGTTGCCGTACCCTCACCTGGACCCTAAACCGTCCCCGTCCCCTAACCCTAACCCTAGCCCGAACCCTAACCCTGACCCTTCCCAGAAGCCTGACCCTCACCCGTCCCCTAATCCTAACCCGTACGCTAACACTAACCCGCGCCCTCACACGCACGCTCCCCCTAAAGCGTTGCCGTACCCTCACCTGGACCCTAAACCGTCCCCGTCCCCTAACCCTAACCCTAGCCCGAACCCTAACCCTGACCCTTCCCCGAAGGCTGACCCTCACCCGTCCCCTAATCCTAACCCGTACGCTAACACTAACACGCGCCCTCACACGCACGCTCCCCCTAAAGCGTTGCCATACCCTCACCTGGACCCTAAACCGTCCCCGTCCCCTAAACCTAACCCTAGCCCGAACCCTAACCCTGACCCTTCCCTGAAGCCTGACCCTCACCCGTCCCCTAATCCTAACCCGTACGCTAACACTAACCCGCGCCCTTACACGCACGCTCCCCCTAAAGCGTTGCCGTACCCTCACCTGGACCCTAAACCGTCCCCGTCCCCTAACCCTAACCCTAGCCCGAACCCTAACCCTAACCGTTCCCCGAAGCCTGACCCTCACCCGTCCCCTAATCCTAACCCGTACGCTAACACTAACCCGCGCCCTCACACGCCCGCTCCCCCTAAAGCGTTGCCGTACCCTCACCTGGACCCTAAACCGTCCCCGTCACCTAACCCTAACCCTAGCCCGAACCCTAACCCTGACCCTTCCCCGAAGCCTGACCCTCACCCGTGCCCTAATCCTAACCCGTACGCTAACACTAACCCGCACCCTCACACGCACGCTCCCCCTAAAGCGTTGCCGTACCCTCACCTGGACCCTAAACCGTCCCCGTCACCTAACCCTAACCCTAGCCCGAACCCTAACCCTGACCCTTCCCCGAAGCCTGACCCTCACCCGTCCCCTAATCCTAACCCGTACGCTAACACTAACCCGCGCCCTCACACGCACGCTCCCCCTAAAGTGTTGCCGTACCCTCACCTGGACCCTAAACCGTCCCCGTCCCCTAACCCTAACCCTAGCCCGAACCCTAACCCTAACCCTTCCCCGAAGCCTGACCCTCACCCGTCCCCTAATCCTAACCCGTACGCTAACACTAACCCGCGCCCTCACACACATGCTCCCCCTAAAGCGTTGCCGTACCCTCACCTGGACCCTAAACCGTCCCCGTCCCATACCCTAACCCTAGCCCGTACCCTAACCCTGACCCTTCCCGGAAGCCTGACCCTCACCCGTCCCCTAATCCTAACCCGTACGCTAACACTAACCCGTGCCTTCACACGCACGCTCCCCCTAAAGCGTTGCCGTACCCTCACCTGGACCCTAAACCGTCCCCGTCACCTAACCCTAACCCTAGCCCGAACCCTAACCCTGACCCTTCCCCGAAGGCTGACCCTCACCGGTGCCCTAATCCTAACACGTACGCTAACACTAAACCGCACCCTCACACGCACGCTCCCCCTACAGCGTTGCCGTACCCTCACCGGGACCCTAAACCGTCCCCGTCACCTAACCCTAACCCTAGCCCGAACCCTAACCCTGACCCTTCCCCGAAGCCTGACCCTCACCCGTCCCCTAATCCTAACCCGTACGCTAACACTAATCCGCGCCCTCACACGCACGCTCCCCCTAAAGCGTTGCCGTACCCTCACCTGGTCCCTAAACCGTCCCCGTCCCCTAACCCTAACCCTAGCCCGAACCCTAACCCTGACCCTTCCCCGAAGCCTGATCCTCACCTGTCCCCTAATCCTAACCCGTACGCTAACACTAACCCGCACCCTCACACGCACGCTCCCCCTAAAGCGTTGCCGTACCCTCACCTGGACCCTAAACCGTCCCCGTCCCCTAACCCTAACCCTAGCCCGAACCCTAACCCTGACCCTTCCCCGAAGCCTGACCCTCACCCGTCCCCTAATCCTAACCCGTACGCTAACACTAACCCGCGCCCTCACACGCACGCTCCCCCTAAAGCGTTGCCGTACCCTCACCTGGACCCTAAACCGTCCCCGTCCCCTAACCCTAACCCTAGCCCGAACCCTAACCCTGACCCTTCCCCGAAGCCTGACCCTCACCCGTCCCCTAATCCTAACCCGTACGCTAACACTAACCCGCGCCCTCACACGCACGCTCCCCCTAAATCGTTGCCGTACCCTAACCTGGACCCTAAACCGTCCCCGTCTCCTAACCCTAACCCTAGCCCGAACCCTAACCCTAACCCTTCCCCGAAGCCTGACCCTCACCCGTCCCCTAATCCTAACCCGTACGCTAACACTAACCCGCATCCTCACACGCACGCTCCCCCTAAAGCGTTGCCGTACCCTCACCTGGACCCTAAACCGTCCCCGTCCCCTAACCCTAACCCTAGCCCGAACCCTAACCCTAACCCTTCCCCGAAGCCTGACCCTCACCCGTCCCCTAATCCTAACCCGTACTCTAACACTAACCCGCGCCCTCACACGCACACTCCCCCTAAAGCGTTGCCGTACCCTCGCCTGGACCCTAAACCGTCCCCGTCCCCTAACCCTAACCCTAGCCCGAACCCTAACCCTAACCCTTCCCCGAAGCCTGACCCTCACCCGTCCCCTAATCCTAACCCGTATGCTAACACTAACCCGCGCCCTCACACGCACGCTCCCCCTAAAGCGTTGCCGTACCCTCACCTGGACCCTAAACCGTCCCCGTCCCCTAACCCTAACCCTAGCCCGAACCCTAACCCTAACCCTTCCCCGAAGCCTGACCCTCACCCGTCCCCTAATCCTAACCCGTACGCTAACACTAACCCGCGCCCTCCCACGCACGCTCCCCCTAAAGCATTGCCGTACCCTCACCTGGACCCTAAACCGTCCCCGTCCCCTAACCCTAACCCTAGCCCGAACCCTAACCCTGACCCTTCCCCGAAGCCTGACCCTCACCCGTCCTCTAATCCTAACCCGTACGCTAACACTAACCCGTGCTCTCACACGCACGCTCCCCCTAAAGCGTTGCCGTACCCTCACCTGGACCCTAAACCGTCCCCGTCCCCTAACCCTAACCCTAGCCCGAACCCTAACCCTGACCCTTCCCCGAAGCCTGACCCTCACCCGTCCCCTAATCCTAACCCGTACGCTAACACTAACCCACGCCCTCACACGCACGCTCCCCCTAAAGCGTTGCCGTACCCTCACCTGGACCCTAAACCGTCCCCGTCCCCTAACCCTAACCGTAGCCTGAACCCTAACCCTGACCCGTCCCCGAAGCCTGACCCTCACCCGTCCCCTAATCCTAACCCGTACGCTAACACTAACCCGCGTCCTCACACGCACGCTCCCCCTAAAGCGTTGCCGTACCCTCACCTGGACCCTAAACCGTCCCCGTCCCCTAACCCTAATCCTAGCCTGAACCCTAACCCTAACCCTTCCCCGAAGCCTGACCCTCACGCGTCCCCTAATCCTAACCCGTACGCTAACACTAACCCGCGCCCTCACACGCACGCTCCCCCTAAAGCGTTGCCGTACCCTCACCTGGACCCTAATCCGTCCCCGTCCCCTAGCCCTAACCCTAGCCCGAACCCTAACCCTAACCCTTCCGCGAAGCCTGACCCTCACCCGTCCCCTAATCCTAACCCGTACTCTAACACTAACCCGCGCCCTCACATGCACGCTCCCCCTAAAGCGTTGCCGTACCCTCACCTGGACCCTAAACCGTCCCCGTCCCCTAACCCTAACCCTAGCCCGAACCCTAACCCTGACCCTTCCCCGAAGCCTGACCCTCACCCGTCCCCTAATCCTAACCCGTACGCTAACACTAACCCGCGCCCTCACACGCACGCTCCCCCTAAAGCGTTGCCGTACCCTCACCTGGACCCTAAACCGTCCCCGTCACCTAACCCTAACCCTAGCCCGAACCCTAACCCTAACCCTTCCCCGAAGCCTGACCCTCACCCGTCCCCTAATCCTAACCCGTACGCTAACACTAACCCTCGCCCTCACACGCACGCTCCCCCTAAAGCGTTGCCGTACCCTCACCTGGACCCTAAACCGTCCCCGTCCCCTAACACTAACCCTAGCCCGAACCCTAACCCTGACCCTTCACCGAAGCCTGACCCTCACCCGTCCCCTAATCCTAACCCGTACGCTAACGCTAACCCGCGCCCTCACACGCACGCTCCCCCTAAAGCGTTGCCGAACCCTCACCTGGACCCTAAACCGTCCCCGTCCCCTAACCCTAACCCTAGCCCGAACCCTAACCCTAACCCATCCCCGAAGCCTGACCCTCACCCTTCCCCTAATCCTAACCCGTACGCTAACACTAACCCGCGCCCTCACACGCACGCTCCCCCTAAAGCGTTGCCGTACCCTCACCTGGACCCTAAACCGTCCCCGTCCCCTAACCCTAACCCTAGCCCGAACCCTAACCCTAACCCTTCCCCGAAGCCTGACCCTCACCCGTCCCCTAATCCTAACCCGTACACTAACACTAACCCGCGCCCTCACACGCACACTCCCCCTAAAGCGTTGCCGTACCCTCGCCTGGACCCTAAACCGTCCCCGTCCCCTAACCCTAACCCTAGCCCGAACCCTAACCCTGACCCTTCCCCGAAGCCTGACCCTCACCCGTCCCCTAATCCTAACCCGTACGCTAACACTAACCCGTGCTCTCACACGCACGCTCCCCCTAAAGCGTTGCCGTACCCTCACCTGGACCCTAAACCGTCCCCGTCACCTAACCCTAACCCTAGCCCGAACCCTAACCCTGACCCTTCCCCGAAGCCTGACCCTCACCCGTCCCCTAATCCTAACCCGTACGCTAACACTAACCCGCATCCTCACACGCACGCTCCCCCTAAAGCGTTGCCGTACCCTCACCTGGACACTAAACCATCCCCGTCCCCTAACCCTAACCCTAGCCCGAACCCTAACCCTGACCCTTCCCCGAAGCCTGATCCTCACCCGTCCCCTAATCCTAACCCGTACGCTAACACTAACCCGCACCCTCACACGCACGCTCCCCCTAAAGCGTTGCCGTACCCTCACCTGGACCCTAAACCGTCCCCGTCCCCTAACCCTAACCCTAGCCCGAACCCTAACCCTGACCCTTCCCCGAAGCCTGACCCTCACCCGTCCCCTAATCCTAACCCGTACGCTAACACTAACCCGCGCCCTCATACGCACGCTCCCCCTAAAGCGTTGCCGTACCCTCACCTGGACCCTAAACCGTCCCCGTCCCCTAACCCTAACCCTAGCCCGAACCCTAACCCTGACCCTTCCCCGAAGCCTGACCCTCACCCGTCCCCTAATCCTAAACCGTACGCTAACACTAACCCGCGCCCTCACACGCACGCTCCCCCTAAAGCGTTGCCGTACCCTCACCTGGACCCTAAACCGTCCCCGTCTCCTAACCCTAACCCTAGCCCGAACCCTAACCCTAACCCTTCCCCGAAGCCTGACCCTCACCCGTCCCCTAATCCTAACCCGTACGCTAACACTAACCCGCATCCTCACACGCACGCTCCCCCTAAAGCGTTGCCGTACCCTCACCTGGACACTAAACCATCCCCGTCCCCTAACCCTAACCCTAGCCCGAACCCTAACCCTGACCCTTCCCCGAAGCCTGACCCTCACCCGTCCCCTAATCCTAACCCGTACGCTAACGCTAACCCGCGCCCTCACACGCACCCTCCCCCTAAAGCGTTGCCGTACCCTCACCTGGACCCTAAACCGTCCCCGTCCCCTAACCCTAACCCTAGCCCGAACCCTAACCCTAACCCTTCCCCGAAGCCTGACCCTCACCCGTCCCCTAATCCTAACCCGTACGCTAACACTAACCCGCGCCCTCACACGCACGCTCCCCCTAAAGCGTTGCCGTACCCTCACCTGGACCCTAAACCGTCCCCGTCCCCTAACCCTAACCCTAGCCCGAACCCTAACCCTAACCCTTCCCCGAAGCCTGACCCTCACCCGTCCCCTAATCCTAACCCGTACACTAACACTAACCCGCGCCCTCACACGCACACTCCCCCTAAAGCGTTGCCGTACCCTCGCCTGGACCCTAAACCGTCCCCGTCCCCTAACCCTAACCCTAGCCCGAACCCTAACCCTAACCCTTCCCCGAAGCCTGACCCTCACCCGTCCCCTAATCCTAACCCGTACGCTAACACTAACCCGCGCCCTCACACGCACGCTCCCCCTTAAGCGTTGCCGTACCCTCACCTGGACCCTAAACCGTCCCCGTCCCCTAACCCTAACCCTAGCCCGAACCCTAACCCTAACCCTTCCCCGAAGCCTGACCCTCACCCGTCCCCTAATCCTAACCCATACACTAACACTAACCCGCACCCTCACACGCACACTCCCCCTAAAGCGTTGCCGTACCCTCGCCTGGACCCTAAACCGTCCCCGTCCCCTAACCCTAACCCTAGCCCGAACCCTAACCCTAACCCTTCCCCGAAGCCTGACCCTCACCCGTCCCCTAATCCTAACCCGTACGCTAACACTAACCCGCGCCCTCACACGCACGCTCCCCCTAAAGCGTTGCCGTACCCTCACCTGGACCCTAAACCGTCCCCGTCCCCTAACCCTAACCCTAGCCCGAACCCTAACCCTGACCCTTCCCCGAAGCCTGACCCTCACCCGTCCCCTAATCCTAACCCGTACGCTAACACTAACCCGTGCTCTCACACGCACGCTCCCCATAAAGCGTTGCCGTACCCTCACCTGGACCCTAAACCGTCCCCGTCACCTAACCCTAACCCTAGCCCGAACCCTAACCCTGACCCTTCCCCGAAGCCTGACCCTCACCCGTCCCCTAATCCTAACCCGTACGCTAACACTAACCCGCATCCTCACACGCACGCTCCCCCTAAAGCGTTGCCGTACCCTCACCTGGACACTAAACCATCCCCGTCCCCTAACCCTAACCCTAGCCCGAACCCTAACCCTGACCCTTCCCCGAAGCCTGATCCTCACCCGTCCCCTAATCCTAACCCGTACGCTAACACTAACCCGCACCCTCACACGCACGCTCCCCCTAAAGCGTTGCCGTACCCTCACCTGGACCCTAAACCGTCCCCGTCCCCTAACCCTAACCCTAGCCCGAACCCTAACCCTGACCCTTCCCCGAAGCCTGACCCTCACCCGTCCCCTAATCCTAACCCTTACGCTAACACTAACCCGCGCCCTCACACGCACGCTCCCCCTAAAGCGTTGCCGTACCCTCACCTGGACCCTAAACCGTCCCCGTCCCCTAACCCTAACCCTAGCCCAAACCCTAACCCTGACCCTTCCCCGAAGCCTGACCCTCACCCGTCCCCTAATCCTAACCCGTACGCTAACACTAACCCGCGCCCTCACACGCACGCTCCCCCTAAAGCGTTGCTGTACCCTCACCTGGACCCTAAACCGTCCCCGTCTCCTAACCCTAACCCTAGCCCGAACCCTAACCCTAACCCTTCCCCGAAGCCTGACCCTCACCCGTCCCCTAATCCTAACCCGTACGCTAACACTAACCCGCATCCTCACACGCACGCTCCCCCTAAAGCGTTGCCGTACCCTCACCTGGACACTAAACCATCCCCGTCCCCTAACCCTAACCCTAGCCCGAACCCTAACCCTGACCCTTCCCCGAAGCCTGACCCTCACCCGTCCCCTAATCCTAACCCGTACGCTAACGCTAACCCGCGCCCTCACACGCACGCTCCCCCTAAAGCGTTGCCGTACCCTCACCTGGACCCTAAACCGTCCCCGTCCCCTAACCCTAACCCTAGCCCGAACCCTAACCCTAACCCATCCCCGAAGCCTGACCCTCACCCTTCCCCTAATCCTAACCCGTACGCTAACACTAACCCGCGCCCTCACACGCACGCTCCCCCTAAAGCGTTGCCGTACCCTCACCTGCACCCTAAACCGTCCCCGTCCCCTAACCCTAACCCTAGCCCGAACCCTAACCCTAACCCTTCCCCGAAGCCTGACCCTCACCCGTCCCCTAATCCTAACCCGTACACTAACACTAACCCGCGCCCTCACACGCACACTCCCCCTAAAGCGTTGCCGTACCCTCGCCTGGACCCTAAACCGTCCCCGTCCCCTAACCCTAACCCTAGCCCGAACCCTAACCCTAACCCTTCCCCGAAGCCTGACCCTCACCCGTCCCCTAATCCTAACCCGTACGCTAACACTAACCCGCGCCCTCACACGCACGCTCCCCCTAAAGCGTTGCCGTACCCTCACCTGGACCCTAAACCGTCCCCGTCCCCTAACCCTAACCCTAGCCCGAACCCTAACCCTAACCCTTCCCCGAAGCCTGACCCTCACCCGTCCCCTAATCCTAACCCGTACGCTAACACTAACCCGCGCCCTCCCACGCACGCTCCCCCTAAAGCATTGCCGTACCCTCACCTGGACCCTAAACCGTCCCCGTCCCCTAACCCTAACCCTAGCCCGAACCCTAACCCTGACCCTTCCCCGAAGCCTGACTCTCACCCGTCCCCTAATCCTAACCCGTACGCTAACACTAACCCGTGCTCTCACATGCACGCTCCACCTAAAGCGTTGCCGTACCCTCACCTGGACCCTAAACCGTCCCCGTCACCTAACCCTAACCCTAGCCCGAACCCTAACCCTGACCCTTCCCCGAAGCCTGACCCTCACCCGTCCCCTAATCGTAACCCGTACGCTAACACTAACCCACGCCCTCACACGCACGCTCCCCCTAAAGCGTTGCCGTACCCTCACCTGGACCCTAAACCGTCCCCGTCCCCTAACCCTAACCGTAGCCTGAACCCTAACCCTGACCCTTCCCCGAAGCCTGACCCTCACGCGTCCCCTAATCCTAACCCGTACTCTAACACTAACCCGCGCCCTCACACGCACGCTCCCCCTAAAGCGTTGCCGTACCCTCACCTGGACCCTAATCCGTCCCCGTCCACTAACCCTAACCCTAGCCCGAACCCTAACCCTAACCCTTTCGCGAAGCCTGACCCTCACCCGTCCCCTAATCCTAACCCGTACGCTAACACTAACCCGCGCCCTCACATGCACGCTCCCCCTAAAGCGTTGCCGTACCCTCACCTGGACCCTAAACCGTCCCCGTCCCCTAACCCTAACCCTAGCCCGAACCCTAACCCTGACCCTTCCCCGAAGCCTGACCCTCACCCGTCCCCTAATCCTAACCCGTACGCTAACACTAACCCGCGCCCTCACACGCACGCTCCCCCTAAAGCGTTGCCGTACCCTCACCTGGACCCTAAACCGTCCCCGTCACCTAACCGTAACCCTAGCCCGAACCCTAACCCTAACCCTTCCCCGAAGCCTGACCCTCACCCGTCCCCTAATCCTAACCCGTACGCTAACACTAACCCTCGCCCTCACACGCACGGTCCCCCTAAAGCGTTGCCGTACCCTCACCTGGACCCTAAACCGTCCCCGTCCCCTGACCCTAACCCTAGCCCGAACCCTAACCCTAACCTTTCCCCGAAGCCTGACCCTCACCCGTCCCCTAATCCTAACCCGTACGCTAACACAAACCCGCGTCCTCACATGCACGCTCCCCCTAAAGCGTTGCCGTACCCTCACCTGGACCCTAAACCGTCCCCGTCCCCTAACCCTAACCCTAGCCCGAACCCTAACCCTAACCCTTCCCCGAAGCCTCACCCTCACCCGTCCCCTAATCCTAACCCGTACGCTAACACTAACCCATGCCCTCACACGCACGCTCCCCCTAAAGCGTTGCCGTACCCTCACCTGGACCCTAAACCGTCCCCGTCCCCTAACCCTAACCCTAGCCCGAACCCTAACCCTGACCCTTCCCCGAAGCCTGACCCTCACCCGTCCCCTAATCCTAACCCGTACGCTAACACTAACCCGCGCCCTCACACGCACGCTCCCCCTAAAGTGTTGCCGTACCCTCACCTGGACCCTAAACCGTCCCCGTCCCCTAACCCTAACCCTAGCCCGAACCCTAACCCTAACCCTTCCCCGAAGACTGACCCTCACCCGTCCCCTAATCCTAACCCGTACGCTAACACTAACCCACGCCCTCACACGCATGCTCCCCCTAAAGCGTTGCCGTACCCTCACCTGGACCCTAAACCGTCCCCGTCCCATACCCTAACCCTAGCCCGAATCCTAACCCTGACCCTTCCCGGAAGCCTGACCCTCACCCGTCCCCTAATCCTAACCCGTACGCTAACACTAACCCGTGCCTTCACACGCACGCTCCCCCTAAAGCGTTGCCGTACCCTCACCTGGACCCTAAATCGTCCCCGTCACCTAACCCTAACCCTAGCCCGAACCCTAACCCTGACCCTTCCCCGAAGCCTGACACTCACCGGTGCCCTAATCCTAACCCGTACGCTAACACTAAACCGCACCCTCACACGCACGCTCCCCCTACAGCGTTGCCGTACCCTCACCTGGACCCTAAACCGTCCCCGTCCCCTAACCCTAACCCTAGCCCGAACCCTAACCCTGACCCTTCCCCGAAGCCTGATCCTCACCCGTCCCCTAATCCTAACCCGTACGCTAACACTAACCCGCACCCTCACACGCACGCTCCCCCTAAAGCGTTGCCGTACCCTCACCTGGACCCTAAACCGTCCCCGTCCCCTAACCCTAACCCTAGCCCGAACCCTAACCCTGACCCTTCCCCGAAGCCTGACCCTCACCCGTCCCCTAATCCTAACCCGTACGCTAACACTAACCCGCGCCCTCACACGCACGCTCCCCCTAAAGCGTTGCCGTACCCTCACCTGGACCCTAAACCGTCCCCGTCCCCTAACCCTAACCCTAGCCCGAACCCTAACCCTGACCCTTCCCCGAAGCCTGACCCTCACCCGTCCCCTAATCCTAACCCGTACGCTAACACTAACCCGCGCCCTCACACGCACGCTCCCCCTAAAGCGTTGCCGTACCCTCACCTGGACCCTAAACCGTCCCCGTCTCCTAACCCTAACCCTAGCCCGAACCCTAACCCTAACCCTTCCCCGAAGCCTGACCCTCACCCGTCCCCTAATCCTAACCCGTACGCTAACACTAACCCGTGCTCTCACACGCACGCTCCCCCTAAAGCGTTGCCGTACCCTCACCTGGACCCTAAACCGTCCCCGTCACCTAACCCTAACCCTAACCCGAACCCTAACCCTGACCCTTCCCCGAAGCCTGACTCTCACCCGTCCCCTAATCCTAACCCGTACGCTAACACTAACCCACGCCCTCACACGCTCACTCCCCCTAAAGCGTTGCCGTACCCTCACCTGGACCCTAAACCGTCCCCGTCCCCTAACCCTAACCGAAGCCCGAACCCTAACCCTGACCCTTCCCCGAAGCCTGACCCTCACCCGTCCCCTAATCCTAACCCGTACGCTAACACTAACCCGCGTCCTCACACGCACGCTCCCCCTAAAGCGTTGCCGTACCCTCACCTGGACCCTAAACCGTCCCCGTCCCCTAACCCTAACCCTAGCCTGAACCCTAACCCTAACCCTTCCCCGAAGCCTGACCCTCACGCGTCCCTTAATCCTAACCCGTACGCTAACACTAACCCGCGCCCTCACACGCACGCTCCCCCTAAAGCGTTGCCGTACCCTCACCTGCACCCTAAACCGTCCCCGTCCCCTAACCCTAACCCTAGCCCGAACCCTAACCCTAACCCTTCCGCGAAGCCTGACCCTCACCCGTGCCCTAATCCTAACCCGTACGCTAACACTAACCCGCGCCCTCACATGCACGCTCCCCCTAAAGCGTTGCCGTACCCTCACCTGGACCCTAAACCGTCCCCGTCCCCTAACCCTAACCCTAGCCCGAACCCTAACCCTAACCCTTCCCCGAAGCCTGACCCTCACCCGTCCCCTAATCCTAACCCGTACGCTAACACTAACCCGCGCCCTCACACGCACGCTCCCCCTAAAGCGTTGCCGTACCCTCACCTGGACCCTAAACCGTCCCCGTCACCTAACCCTAACCCTAGCCCGAACCCTAACCCTAACCCTTCCCCGAAGCCTGACCCTCACCCGTCCCCTAATCCTAACCCGTACGCTAACACAAACCCGCGTCCTCACATGCACGCTCCCCCTAAAGCGTTGCCGTACCCTCACCTGGACCCTAATCCGTCCCCGTCCCCTAACCCTAACCCTAGCCCGAACCCTAACCCTAACCCTTCCCCGAAGCCTCACCCTCACCCGTCCCCTAATCCTAACCCGTACGCTAACACTAACCCGCGCCCTCACACGCACGCTCCCCCTAAAGCGTTGCCGTACCCTCACCTGGACCCTAAACCGTCCCCTAACCCTAACCCTAACCCTAGCCCGAAACCTAACCCTAACCCTAACCCGAAGCCTGACCCTCACTCGTGCCCTAATCCTAACCCGTATGCTAACACTAACCCGCGCCCTCACACGCACGCTCCCCCTAAAGCGTTGCCGTACCCTCACCTGGACCCTAAACCGTCCCCGTCCCCTAACCCTAACCCTAGCCCGAACCCTAACCCTGACCCTTCCCCGAAGCCTGACCCTCACCCGTCCCCTAATCTTAAACCGTACGCTAACACTAACCAGTGCCCTCACACGCACGCTCCCCCTAAAGCGTTGCCGTACCCTCACCTGGACCCTAAACCGTCCCCGTCCCCTAACCCTAACCCTAGCCCAAACCCTAACCCTGACCCTTCCCCGAAGCCTAACCCTCACCCGTCCACTAATCCTAACCCGTACGCTAACACTAACCCACGCCCTCACACGCACGCTCCCCCTAAAGCGTTGCCGTACCCTCACCTGGACCCTAAACCGTCCCCGTCACCTAACCCTAACCCTAGCCTGAACCCTAACCCTGACCCTTCCCCGAAGCCTGACCCTCACCGTCCCCTAATCCTAACCCGTACGCTAACACTAACCCACGCCCTCACACGCACGCTCCCCCTAAAGCGTTGCCGTACCCTCACCTGGTCCCTAAACCGTCCCCGTCCCCTAACCCTAACCCTAGCCCGAACCCTAACCCTGACCCTTCCCCGAAGCCTGACCCAAACCCGTCCCCTAATCCTAACCCGTACGCTAACACAAACCCGCGTCCTAACACGCACGCTCCCCCTAAAGCGTTGCCGTACCCTCACCTGGACCCTAAACCGTCCCCGTCCCCTAACCCTAACCCTAGCCCGAACCCTAACCCTAACACTTCCCCGAAGCCTGACCCTCACCCGTCCCCTAATCCTAACCCGTACGCTAACACTAACCCGCGCCCTCACACGCACGCTCCCCCTAAAGCGTTGCCGTACCCTCACCTGGACCCGAAACCGTCCCCGTCCCCTAACCCTAACCCTAGCCCGAACCCTAACCCTAACCCTTCCCCGAAGCCTGACCCTCACCCGTCCCCTAATCCTAACACGTACACTAACACTAACCCGCGCCCTCACACGCACGCTCCACCTAAAGCATTGCCATACCCTCACCTGGACCCTAAACTGTCCCCGTCCCCTAACCCTAACCCTAGCCCGAACCCTAACCCTAACCCTTCCCCGAAGCCTGACCCTCAACCGTCGCCTAATCCTAACCCGTACGCTAACACTAACCCGCGCCCTCACACGCACGCTCTCCCTAAAGCGTTGCCGTACCCTCACCTGGACCCTAAACCGTCCCCGTCCCCTAACCCTAACCCTAGCCCGAACCCTAACCCTGACCCTTCCCCGAAGCCTGACCCTCACCCGTCCCCTAATCATAAACCGTACGCTAACACTAACCCGTGCCCTCACACGCACGCTCCCCCTAAAGCGTTGCCGTACCCTCACCTGGACCCTAAACCGTCCCCGTCCCCTAACCCTAACCCTAGCCCGAACCCTATCCCTAACCCTTCCCCGAAGCCTGACCCTCACCCGTCCCGTAATCCTAACCCGTACGCTAACACTAACCCATGTCCTCACACGCACGCTGCCCCTAAAGCGTTGCCGTACCCTCACCTGGACCCTAAACCGTCCCCGTCCCCTAACCCTAACCCTAGCCTGTACCCTAACCCTAACCTTTCCCCGAAGCCTGACCCTCACGCGTCCCCTAATCCTAACCCGTACGCTAACACTAACCCGCGCCCTCACACGCACGCTCCCCCTAAAGCGTTGCCGTACCCTCACCTGGACCCTAAACCGTCCCCATCTCCTAACCCTAACCCTAGCTCGAACCCTAACCCTAACCCTTCCCCGAAGCCTGACCCTCACCCGTCCCCTAATCCTAACCCGTACGCTAACACTAACCCGCGCCCTCACACGCACGCTCCCCCTAAAGCGTTGCCGTACCCTCACCTGGACCCTAAACCGTCCCCGTCCCCTAACCCTAACCCTAGCCCGAACCCTAACCCTAACCCTTCCCCGAAGCCTGACCCTCACCCGTCCCCTAATCCTAACCCGTACGCTAACACTAACCCACGCCCTCACACGCACACTCCCCCTAAAGCGTTGCCGTACCCTCACCTGCACCCTAAACCGTCCCCGTCCCCTAACCCTAACCCTAGCCCGAACCCTAACCCTAACCCTTCCCCGAAGCCTGACCCTCACCCGTCCCCTAATCCTAACACGTACGATAACACTAACCCGCACCCTCACACGCACGCTCCCCCTAAAGCATTGCCATACCCTCACCTGGACCCTAAACCGTCCCCGTCCCCTAACCCTAACCCTCGCCCGAACCCTAACCCTAACCCTTCCCCGAAGCCTGACCCTCAACCGTCGCCAAATCCTAACCCGTACGCTAACACTAACCCGCGCCCTCACACGCACGCTCCCCCTAAAGCGTTGCCGTACCCTCACCTGGACCCTAAACCGTCCCCGTCCCCTAACCCTAACCGTAGCCTGAACCCTAACCCTGACCCTTCCCCGAAGCCTGACCCTCACGCGTCCCCTAATCCTAACCCGTACGCTAACACTAACCCGCGCCCTCACACGCACGCTCCCCCTAAAGCGTTGCCGTACCCTCACCTGGACCCTAATCCGTCCCCGTCCACTAACCCTAACCCTAGCCCGAACCCTAACCCTAACGCTTTCGCGAAGCCTGACCCTCACCCGTCCCCTAATCCTAACCCGTACGCTAACACTAACCCGCGCCCTCACATGCACGCTCCCCCTAAAGCGTTGCCGTACCCTCACCTGGACCCTAAACCGTCCCCGTCCCCTAACCCTAACCCTAGCCCGAACCCTAACCCTGACCCTTCCCCGAAGCCTGACCCTCACCCGTCCCCTAATCCTAACCCGTACGCTAACACTAACCCACGCCCTCACACGCACGCTCCCCCTAAAGCGTTGCCGTACCCTCACCTGGACCCTAAACCGTCCCCGTCACCTAACCCTAACCCTAGCCCGAACCCTAACCCTAACCCTTCCCCGAAGCCTGACCCTCACCCGTCCCCTAATCCTAACCCGTACGCTAACACTAACCCTCGCCCTCACACGCACGCTCCCCCTAAAGCGTTGCCGTACCCTCACCTGGACCCTAAACCGTCCCCGTCCCCTAACACTAATCCTAGCCCGAACCCTAACCCTGACCCTTCCCCGAAGCCTGACCCTCACCCGTCCCCTAATCCTAACCCGTACGCTAACACTAACCCACGACCTCACACGCACGGTCCCCCTAAAGCGTTGCCGTACCCTCACCTGGACCCTAAACCGTCCCCGTCCCCTAACCCTAACCCTAGCCCGAACCCTAAACCTAACCTTTCCCCGAAGCCTGACCCTCACCCGTCCCCTAATCCTAACCCGTACGCTAACACAAACCCGCGTCCTCACATGCACGCTCCCCCTAAAGCATTGCCGTACCCTCACCTGGACCCTAAACCGTCCCCGTCCCCTAACCCTAACCCTAGCCCGAACCCTAACCCTAACCCTTCCCCGAAGCCTCACCCTCACCCGTCCCCTAATCCTAACCCGTACGCTAACACTAACCCGCGCCCTCACACGCACGCTCCCCCTAAAGCGTTGCCGTACCCTCACCTGGACCCTAATCCGTCCCCGTCCACTAACCCTAACCCTAGCCCGAACCCTAACCCTAACCCTTTCGCGAAGCCTGACCCTCACCCGTCCCCTAATCCTAACCCGTACGCTAACACTAACCCGCGCCCTCACATGCACGCTCCCCCTAAAGCGTTGCCGTACCCTCACCTGGACCCTAAACCGTCCCCGTCCCCTAACCCTAACCCTAGCCCGAACCCTAACCCTAACCCTTCCCCGAAGCCTCACCCTCACCCGTCCCCTAATCCTAACCCGTACGCTAACACTAACCCGCGCCCTCACACGCACGCTCCCCCTAAAGCGTTGCCGTACCCTCACCTGGACCCTAAACCGTCCCCGTCCCCTAACCCTAACCCTAGCCCGAACCCTAACCCTAACCCTTCCCCGAAGCCTGACCCTCACCCGTGCCCTAATCCTAACCCGTACGCTAACACTAACCCGCGCCCTCACACGCACGCTCCCCCTAAAGCGTTGCCGTACCCTCACCTGGACCCTAAACCGTCCCCGTCACCTAACCCTAACCCTAGCCCGAACCCTAACCCTGACCCTTCCCCGAAGCCTGACCCTCACCCGTCCCCTAATACTAACCCGTACGCTAACACTAACCCGCGCCCTCACACGCACGCTCCCCCTAAAGTGTTGCCGTACCCTCACCTGGACCCTAAACCGTCCCCGTCCCCTAACCCTAACCTTAGCCCGAACCCTAACCCTAACCCTTCCCCGAAGCCTGACCCTCACGCGTCCCCTAATCCTAACCCGTACGCTAACACTAACCCGCGCCCTCACACGCATGCTCCCCCTAAAGCGTTGCCGTACCCTCACCTGGACCCTAAACCGTCCCCGTCCCATACCCTAACCCTAGCCCGAATCCTAACCCTGACCCTTCCCGGAAGCCTGACCCTCACCCGTCCCCTAATCCTAACCCGTACGCTAACACTAACCCGTGCCTTCACACGCACGCTCCCCCTAAAGCGTTGCCGTACCCTCACCTGGACCCTAAACCGTCCCCGTCACCTAACCCTAACCCTAGCCCGAACCCTAACCCTGACCCTTCCCCGAAGCCTGACCCTCACCGGTGCCCTAATCCTAACCCGTACGCTAACACTAAACCGCACCCTCACACGCACGCTCCCCCTACAGCGTTGCCGTACCCTCACCGGGACCCTAAACCGTCCCCGTCACCTAACCCTAACCCTAGCCCGAACCCTAACCCTGACCCTTCCCCAAAGCCTGACCCTCACCCGTCCCCTAATCCTAACCCGTACGCTAACACTAACCCGCGCCCTCACACGCACGCTCCCCCTAAAGCGTTGCCGTACCCTCACCTGGACCCTAAACCGTCCCCGTCCCCTAACCCTAACCCTAGCCCGAACCCTAACCCTGACCCTTCCCCGAAGCCTGATCCTCACCCGTCCCCTAATCCTAACCCGTACGCTAACACTAACCCGCACCCTCACACGCACGCTCCCCCTAAAGCGTTGCCGTACCCTCACCTGGACCCTAAACCGTCCCCGTCCCCTAACCCTAACCCTAGCCCGAACCCTAACCCTGACCCTTCCCCGAAGCCTGACCCTCACCCGTCCCCTAATCCTAACCCGTACGCTAACACTAACCCGCGCCCTCACACGCACGCTCCCCCTAAAGCGTTGCCGTACCCTCACCTGGACCCTAAACCGTCCCCGTCCCCTAACCCTAACCCTAGCCCGAACCCTAACCCTGACCCTTCCCCGAAGCCTGACCCTCACCCGTCCCCTAATCCTAACCCGTACGCTAACACTAACCCGCGCCCTCACACGCACGCTCCCCCTAAAGCGTTGCCGTACCCTCACCTGGACCCTAAACCGTCCCCGTCTCCTAACCCTAACCCTAGCCCGAACCCTAACCCTAACCCTTCCCCGAAGCCTGACCCTCACCCGTCCCCTAATCCTAACCCGTACGCTAACACTAACCCGCATCCTCACACGCACACTCCCCCTAAAGCGTTGCCGTACCCTCACCTGGACACTAAACCATCCCCGTCCCCTAACCCTAACCCTAGCCCGAACCCTAACCCTGACACTTCCCCGAAGCCTGACCCTCACCCGTCCCCTAATCCTAACCCGTACGCTAACACTAACCCGTGCTCTCACACGCACGCTCCCCCTAAAGCGTTGCCGTACCCTCACCTGGACCCTAAACCGTCCCCGTCACCTAACCCTAACCCTAACCCGAACCCTAACCCTGACCCTTCCCCGAAGCCTGACCCTCACCCGTCCCCTAATCCTAACCCGTACGCTAACACTAACCCACGCCCTCACACGCTCACTCCCCCTAAAGCGTTGCCGTACCCTCACCTGGACCCTAAACCGTCCCCGTCCCCTAACCCTAACCGAAGCCCGAACCCTAACCCTGACCCTTCCCCGAAGCCTGACCCTCACCCGTCCCCTAATCCTAACCCGTACGCTAACACTAACCCGCGTCCTCACACGCACGCTCCCCCTAAAGCGTTGCCGTACCCTCACCTGGACCCTAAACCGTCCCCGTCCCCTAACCCTAACCCTAGCCTGAACCCTAACCCTAACCCTTCCCCGAAGCCTGACCCTCACGCGTCCCTTAATCCTAACCCGTACGCTAACACTAACCCGCGCCCTCACACGCACGCTCCCCCTAAAGCGTTGCCGTACCCTCACCTGCACCCTAAACCGTCCCCGTCCCCTAACCCTAACCCTAGCCCGAACCCTAACCCTAACCCTTCCCCGAAGCCTGACCCTCACCCGTCCCCTAATCCTAACCCGTACGCTAACACTAACCCGCGCCCTCACACGCACGCTCCCCCTAAAGCGTTGCCGTACCCTCACCTGCACCCTAAACCGTCCCCGTCACCTAACCCTAACCCTAGCCCGAACCCTAACCCTAACCCTTCCCCGAAGCCTGACCCTCACCCGTCCCCTAATCCTAACCCGTACGCTAACACAAACCCGCGTCCTCACATGCACGCTCCCCCTAAAGCGTTGCCGTACCCTCACCTGGACCCTAATCCGTCCCCGTCCCCTAACCCTAACCCTAGCCCGAACCCTAACCCTAACCCTTCCCCGAAGCCTCACACTCACCCGTCCCCTAATCCTAACCCGTACGCTAACACTAACCCGCGCCCTCACACGCACGCTCCCCCTAAAGCGTTGCCGTACCCTCACCTGGACCCTAAACCGTCCCCGTCCCCTAACCCTAACCCTAGCCCGAACCCTAACCCTAACCCTTCCCCGAAGCCTGACCCTCACTCGTGCCCTAATCCTAACCCGTACGCTAACACTAACCCGCGCCCTCACACGCACGCTCCCCCTAAAGCGTTGCCGTACCCTCACCTGGACCCTAAACCGTCCCCGTCCCCTAACCCTAACCCTAGCCCGAACCCTAACCCTGACCCTTCCCCGAAGCCTGACCCTCACCCGTCCCCTAATCCTAAACCGTACGCTAACACTAACCAGTGCCCTCACACGCACGCTCCCCCTAAAGCGTTGCCGTACCCTCACCTGGACCCTAAACCGTCCCCGTCCCCTAACCCTAACCCTAGCCCAAACCCTAACCCTGACCCTTCCCCGAAGCCTGACCCTCACCCGTCCACTAATCCTAACCCGTACGCTAACACTAACCCACGCCCTCACACGCACGCTCCCCCTAAAGCGTTGCCGTACCCTCACCTGGACCCTAAACCGTCCCCGTCACCTAACCCTAACCCTAGCCCGAACCCTAACCCTGACCCTTCCCCGAAGCCTGACCCTCACCCGTCCCCTAATCCTAACCCGTACGCTAACACTAACCCACGCCCTCACACGCACGCTCCCCCTAAAGCGTTGCCGTACCCTCACCTGGACCCTAAACCGTCCCCGTCCCCTAACCCTAACCCTAGCCCGAACCCTAACCCTGACCCTTCCCCGAAGCCTGACCCTCACCCGTCCCCTAATCCTAACCCGTACGCTAACACTAACCCGCGCCCTCACACGCACGCTCCCCCTAAAGCGTTGCCGTACCCTCACCTGGACCCTAAACCGTCCCCGTCCCCTAACACTAACCCTAGCCCGAACCCTAACCCTGACCCTTCCCCGAAGCCTGACCCTCACCCGTCCCCTAATCCTAACCCGTACGCTAACACTAACCCACGCCCTCACACGCACGCTCCCCCTAAAGCGTTGCCGTACCCTCACCTGGACCCTAAACCGTCCCCGTCCCCTAACCCTAACCCTAGCCCGAACCCTAACCCTAACCCTTCCCCGAAGCCTGACCCTCACCCGTCCCCTAATCCTAATCCGTACGCTAACACAAACCCGCGTCCTCACATGCACGCTCCCCCTAAAGCGTTGCCGTACCCTCACCTGGACCCTAAACCGTCCCCGTCCCCTAACCCTAACCCTAGCCCGAACCCTAACCCTAACCCTTCCCCGAAGCCTCACCCTCACCCGTCCCCTAATCCTAACCCGTACGCTAACACTAACCCGCGCCCTCACACGCACGCTCCCCCTAAAGCGTTGCCGTACCCTCACCTGGACCCTAAACCGTCCCCGTCCCCTAACCCTAACCCTAGCCCGAACCCTAACCCTAACACTTCCCCGAAGCCTGACCCTCACCCGTGCCCTAATCCTAACCCGTACGCTAACACTAACCCGCGCCCTCACACGCACGCTCCCCCTAAAGCGTTGCCGTACCCTCACCTGGACCCTAAACCGTCCCCTTCCCCTAACCCTAACCCTAGCCCGAACCCTAACCCTGACCCTTCCCCGAAGCCTGACCCTCACCCGTCCCCTAATCATAAACCGTACGCTAACACTAACCCGTGCCCTCACACGCACGCTCCCCCTAAAGCGTTGCCGTACCCTCACCTGGACCCTAAACCGTCCCCGTCCCCTAACCCTAACCCTAGCCCGAACCCTAACCCTGACCCTTCCCCGAAGCCTGACCCTCACCGTCCCCTAATCCTAACCCGTACGCTAACAATAACCCGCGCCCTCACACGCACGCTCCCCCTAAAGCGTTGCAGTACCCTCACCTGGTCCCTAAACCGTCCCCGTCCCCTAACCCTAACCCTAGCCCGAACCCTAACCCTGACCCTTCCCCGAAGCCTGACCCAAACCCGTCCCCTAATCCTAACCCGTACGCTAACACTAACCCGCGCCCTCACACGCACGCTCCCCCTAAAGCGTTGCCGTACCCTCACCTGGACCCTAAACCGTCCCCGTCACCTAACCCTAACCCTAGCCCGAACCCTAAACCTAACCCTTCCCAGAAGCCTGACCCTCACCCGTCCCCTAATCCTAACCCGTACGCTAACACTAACCCGCGCCCTCACACGCACGCTCCCCCTAAAGCGTTGCCGTACCCTCACCTGGACCCGAAACCGTCCCCGTCCCCTAACCCTAACCCTAGCCCGAACCCTAACCCTAACCCTTCCCCGAAGCCTGACCCTCACCCGTCCCCTAATCCTAACACGTACGCTAACACTAACCCGCGCCCTCACACGCACGCTCCCCCTAAAGCATTGCCATACCCTCACCTGGACCCTAAACTGTCCCCGTCCCCTAACCCTAACCCTAGCCCGAACCCTAACCCTAACCCTTCCCCGAAGCCTGACCCTCAACCGTCGCCTAATCCTAACCCATACGCTAACAATAACCCACGCCCTCACACACACGCTCCCCCTAAAGCGTTGCCGTACCCTCACCTGGACCCTAAACCGTCCCCGTCCCCTAACCCTAACCCTAGCCCGAACCCTAACCCTAACCCTTCCCCGAAGCCTGACCCTCACCCGTCCCCTAATCCTAACACGTACGCTAACACTAACCCGCGCCCTCACATGCACGCTCCCCCTAAAGCGTTGCCGTACCCTCACCTGGACCCTAAACCGTCCCCGTCCCCTAACCCTAACCCTAGCCCGAACCCTAACCCTAACCCTTCTCCGAAGCCTGACCCTCACCCGTCCCCTAATCCTAACCCGTACGCTAACACTAAACCGCGCCCTCACACGCACGCTCCCCCTAAAGCGTTGCCGTACCCTCACCTGGACCCTAAACCGTCCCCGTCCCCTAACCCTAACCCTATCCCGAACCCTAACCCTGACCCTTCCCCGAAGCCTGACCCTCAGCCGTCCCCAATCCTAACCCGTACGCTAACACTAACCCGTGCCCTCACACGCACGCTCCCCCTAAAGCGTTGCCGTACCCTCACCTGGACCCTAAACCGTCCCCGTCCCCTAACCCTAACCCTAGCCCGAACCCTAACCCTAACCCTTCCCCGAAGCCTGACCCTCACCCGTCCCCTAATCCTAACCCGTACGCTAACACTAACCCGCGCCCTCACACGCACGCTCCCCCTAAAGCGTTGCCATGCCCTCACCTGGACCCTAAACCGTCCCCGTCCCCTAACCCTAACCCTAGCCCGAACCCTAACCCTAACCCTTCCCCGAAGCCTGACCCTCACCCGTCCCCTAATCCTAACCCGTACGCTAACACTAACCCGCGCCCTCACACGCACGCTCCCCCTAAAGCGTTGCCGTACCCTCACCTGGACCCTAAACCGTCCCCGTCCCCTAACCCTAACCCTAGCCCGAACCCTAACCCTGACCCTTCCCCGAAGCCTGACCCTCACCCGTCCCCTAATCCTAACCCGTACGCTAACACTAACCCGTGCCCTCACACGCACGCTCCCCCTAAAGCGTTGCCGTACCCTCACCTGGACCCTAAACCGTCCCCGTCCCCTAACCCTAACCCTAGCCCGAACCCTAACCCTGACCCTTCCCCGAAGCCTGACCCTCACCCGTCCCCTAATCCTAACCCGTACGCTAACACTAACCCGCGCCCTCACACGCACGCTCACCCTAAAGCGTGGCCGTACCCTCACCTGGACCCTAAACCGTCCCCGTCCCCTAACCCTAACCCTAGCCCGAACCCTAACCCTAACCCTTCCCCGAAGCCTGACACTCACCCGTCCCCTAATCCTAACCCGTACGCTAACACTAACCCGCGCCCTCACACGCACGCTCCCCCTAAAACGTTGCCATACCCTCACCTGGACCCTAAACCGTCCCCGTCCCCTAACCCTAACCCTAGCCCGAACCCTAACCCTAACCCTTCCCCGAAGCCTGACCCTCACCCGTGCCCTAATCCTAACCCGTACGATAACACTAACCCGCGCCCTCACACGCACGCTCCCCCTAAAGCGTTGCCGTACCCTCACCTGGACCCTAAACCGTCCCCGTCCCCTAACCCTAACCCTAGCCCGAACCCTAACCCTGACCCTTCCCCGAAGCCTGACCCTCACCCGTCCCCTAATCCTAACCCGTACGCTAACACTAACCCACGTCCTCACACGCACGCTCCCCCTAAAGCGTTGCCGTACCATCACCTGGACCCTAAACCGTCCCCGTCCCCTAACCCTAACCCTAGCCTGAACCCTAACCGTAACCTTTCCCCGAAGCCTGACCCTCACGCGTCCCCTAATCCTAACCCGGACGCTAACACTAACCCGCGCCCTCACACGCACGCTCCCCTCTAAAGCGTTGCCGTACCCTCACCTGGTCCCTAAACCGTCCCCGTCCCCTAACCCTAACCCTAGCCCGAACCCTAACTCTGACCCTTCCCCGAAGCCTGACCCTCACCCGTCCCCTAATCCTAACACGTACGCTAACACTAACCCGCGCCCTCACACGCACGCTCCCCCTAAAGCGTTGCCGTACACTCACCTGGACCCTAAACCGTCCCCGTCCCCTAACCCTAACCCTAGCCCGAACCCTAACCCTAACCCTTCCCCGAAGCCTGACCCTCACCCGTCCCCTAATCCTAACACGTACGCTAACACTAACCCGCGCCCTCACACGCACGCTCCCCCTAAAGCGTTGCCGTACCCTCACCTGGACCCTAAACCGTCCCCGTCCCCTAACCCTAACCCTATCCCGAACCCTAACCCTGACCCTTCCCCGAAGCCTGACCCTCACCCGTTCCCTAATCCTAACCCGTACGCTAACACTAACCCGTGCCCTCACACGCACGCTCCCCCTAAAGCGTTGCCGTACCCTCACCTGGACCCTAAACCGTCCCCGTCACCTAACCCTAACCCTAGCCCGAACCCTAACCCTGACACTTCCCCGAAGCCTGACCCTCACCCGTGCCCTAATCCTAACCCGTACGCTAACACTAACCCGCACCCTCACACGCACGCTCCCCCTAAAGCGTTGCCGTACCCTCACCTCGACCCTAAACCGTCCCCGTCACCTAACCCTAACCCTAGCCCGAACCCTAACCCTAACCCTTCCCCGAAGCCTGACCCTCACCCGTCCCCTAATCCTAACCCGTACGCTAACACCAACCCGCGCCCTCACACGCACGCTCCCCCTAAAGCGTTGCCGTACCCTCACCTGGTCCCTAAACCGTCCCCGTCCCCTAACCCTAACCCTAGCCCGAACCCTAACCCTGACCCTTCCCCGAAGCCTGACCCTCACCCGTCCCCTAATCCTAAACCGTACGCTAACACTAACCCGCGCCCTCACCCGCACGCTCCCCCTAAAGCGTTGCCGTACCCTCACCTGGACCCTAAACCGTCCCCGTCCCCTAACCCTAACCATAGCCCGAACCCTAACCCTGACCCTTCCCCGAAGCCTGACCCTCACCGTCCCCTAATCCTAACCCGTACGCTAACACTAACCCGCGTCCTCGCACGCGCGCTCCACCTAAAGCGTTGCCGTACCCTCACCTGGACCCTAAACCGTCCCCGTCCCCTAACCCTAACCCTAGCCTGAACCCTAACCGTAACCTTTCCCCGAAGCCTGACCCTCACGCGTCCCCTAATCCTAACCCGGACGCTAACACTAACCCACGCCCTCACACGCACACTCCCCCTAAAGCGTTGCCGTACCCTCACCTGGACCCTAAACCGTCCCCGTCCCCTAACCCTAACCCTAGCCCGAACCCTAACCCTGACCCTTCCCCGAAGACTGACCCTCACCCGTCCCCTAATCCTAACCCGTACGCTAACACTAACCTGCGCCCTCACATGCACGCTCCCCCTAAAGCGTTGCCGTACCCTCACCTGGACCCTAAACCGTCCCCGTCCCCTAACCCTAACCGTAGCCCGAACCCTAACCCTGACCCTTCCCCGAATCCTGACCCTCACCCGTCCCCTAATCCTAACCCGTACGCTAACACTAACCCGCGCCCTCACACGCACGCTCCCTCTAAAGCGTTGCCGTACCCTCACCTGGACCCTAAACCGTCCCCGTCCCCTAACCCTAACCCTAGCCCGAACCCTAACCCTGACCCTTCCCCGAAGCCTGACCCTCACCCGTCCCCTAATCCTAACCCGTACGCTAACACTAACCCGCACCCTCACACGCACGCTCCTCCTAAAGCGTTGCCGTACCCTCACCTGGACCCTAAACCGTCCCCGTCCCCTAACCCTAACCCTAGCCCGAACCCTAACCCTAACCTTTCCCCGAAGCCTGACCCTCACCCGTCCCCTAATCCTAACCCGTACGCTAACACCTACCCGTGCCCTCACACGCACGCTCCCCCTAAAGCGTTGCCGTACCCTCACCTGGACCCTAAACCGTCCCCGTCACCTAACCCTAACCCTAGCCCAAACCCTAACCCTGACCCTTCCCCGAAGCGGGACCCTCACCCGTGCCCTAATCCTAACCCGTACGCTAACCCTAACCCGCAACCTCACACGCACGCTCCCCCTACAGCGTTGCCGTACACTCACCTGGACCCTAAACCGTCCCCGTCACCTAACCCTAACCCTAGCCCGAACCCTAACCCTGACCCTTCCCCGAAGCCTGACCCTCACCCGTCCCCTAATCCTAACCCGTACGCTAACACTAACCCGCGCCCTCACACGCACGCTCCCGCTAAAGCGTTGCCGTACCCTCACCTGGTCCCTAAACCGTCCCCGTCCCCTAACCCTAACCCTAGCCCGAACCCTAACCCTGACCCTTCCCCGAAGCCTGACCCTCACCCGTCCCCTAATCCTAACCCGTACGCTAACACTAACCTGCGCCCTCACACGCACGCTCCCCCTAAAGCGTTGCCGTACCCTCACCTGGACCCTAAACCATCCCCGTACCCTAACCCTAACCGTAGCCCGAACCCTAACCCTGACCCTTCCCCGAAGCCTGACCCTCACCCGTCCCCTAATCCTAACCCGTACGCTAACACTAACCCGCGCCCTCACACGCACGCTCCCCCTAAAGCGTTGCCGTACCCTCACCTGGACCCTAAACCGTCCCCGTCCCCTAACCCTAACCCTATCCCGAACCCTAACCCTGACCCTTCCCCGAAGCCTGACGCTCACCCGTCCCCTAATCCTAACCCGTACGCTAACACTAACCCGCGCCCTCACACGCACGCTCCCCCTAAAGCGTTGCCGTACCCTCACCTGGACCCTAAACCGTCCCCGTCCCCTAACCCTAACCCTAGCCCGAACCCTAACCCTAACCCTTCCCCAAAGCCTGACCCTCAACCGTCCCCTAATCCTAACCCGTACGCTAACACTAACCCGCGCCCTCACACGCACGCTCCCCCTAAAGCGTTGCCGTACCCTCACCTGGACCCTAAACCGTCCCCGTCCCCTAACCCTAACCCTAGCCCGAACCCTAACCCTAACCCTTCCCCGAAGCCTGACCCTCACCCGTCCCCTAATCCGAACCCATACGCTAACACTAACCCGCGCCCTCACACGCACACTCCCCCTAAAGCATTGCCGTACCCTCACCTGGACCCTAAACCGTCCCCGTCCCCTAACCCTAACCCTAGCCCGAACCCTAACCCTAACCCTTCCCCGAAGCCTGACCCTCAACCGTCGCCTAATCCTAACCCGTACGCTAACACTAACCCGCGCCCTCACACGCACGCTCCCCCTAAAGCGTTGCCGTACCCTCACCTGGACCCTAAACCGTCCCCGTCCCATAACCCTAACCCTAGCCCGAACCCTAACCCTAACCCTTCCCCGAAGCCTGACCCTCACCCGTCCCCTAATCCTAACCCGTACGCTAACACTAACCCGCGCCCTCACACGCACGCTCCCCCTAAAGCATTGCCGTACCCTCACCTGGACCCTAAACCGTCCCCGGCCCCTAACCCTAACCCTAGCCCAAACCCTAACCCTGACCCTTCCCCGAAGCCTGACCCTCACCCGTCCCCTAATCCTAACCCGTACGCTAACACTAAGCCGCGCCCTCACACGCACGCTCCCCCTAAAGCGTTGCCGTACCCTCACCTGGACCCTAAACCGTCCCCGTCCCCTAACCCTAACCCTAGACCGAACCCTAACCCTGACCCTTCCCCGAAGCCTGACCCTCACCCGTCCCCTAATCCTAACCCGTACGCTAACACTAAACCGCGCCCTCACACGCACGCTCCCCCTAAAGCGTTGCCGTACCCTCACCTGGACCCTAAACCGTCCCCGTCCCCTAACCCTAACCCTAGCCCGAACCCTAACCCTGACCCTTCCCCGAAGCCTGACCCTCACCCGTCCCCTAATCCTAACCCGTACGCTAACACTAACCCGCGCCCTCACACGCACGCTCCCCCTAAAGCGTTGCCGTACCCTCACCTGGACCCTAAACCGTCCCCGTCCCCTAACACTAACCCTAGCCCGAACACTAACCCTAACCCTTCCCCGAAGCCTGACCCTCACCCGTCCCCTAATCCTAACACGTACGCTAACACTAACCCGCGCCCTCACACGCACGCTCCCCCTAAAGCGTTGCCGTACCCTCACCTGGACCCTAAACCGTCCCTGTCACCTAACCCTAACCCTAGCCCGAACCCTAACCCTGACCCTTCCCCGAAGCCTGACCCTCACCCGTCCCCTAATCCTAACCCGTACGCTAACACTAACCCGCGCCCTCACACGCACGCTCCCCCTAAAGCGTTGCCGTACCCTCACCTGGACCCTAAACCGTCCCCGTCCCCTAACCCTAACCGTAGCCCGAACCCTAACCCTGACCCTTCCCCGAAGCCTGACCCTCACCCGTCCCGTAATCCTAACCCGTACGCTAACACTAACCCGCGTCCTCACACGCACGCTGCCCCTAAAGCGTTGCCGTACCCTCACCTGGACCCTAAACCGTCCCCGGCCCCTAACCCTAACCCTAGCCTGTACCCTAACCCTAACCTTTCCCTGAAGCCTGACCCTCACGCGTCCCCTAATCCTAACCCGTACGCTAACACTAACCCGCGCCCTCACACGCACGCTCCCCCTAAAGCGTTGCCGTACCCTCACCTGGACCCTAAACCGTCCCCGTCTCCTAACCCTAACCCTAGCTCGAACCCTAACCCTAACCCTTCCCCGAAGCCTGACCCTCACCCGTCCCCTAATCCTAACCCATACGCTAACACTAACCCGCGCCCTCACACGCACGCTCCCCCTAAAGCGTTGCCGTACCCTCACCTGGACCCTAAACCGTCCCCGTCCCCTAACCCTAACCCTAGCCCGAACCCTAACCCTAACCCTTCCCCGAAGCCTGACCCTCACCCGTCCCCTAATCCTAACCCGTACGCTAACACTAACCCACGCCCTCACACGCACACTCCCCCTAAAGCGTTGCCGTACCCTCACCTGGACCCTAAACCGTCCCCGTCCCCTAACCCTAACCCTAGCCCGAACCCTAACCCTAACCCTTCCCCGAAGCCTGACCCTCACCCGTCCCCTAATCCTAACACGTACGATAACACTAACCCGCGCCCTCACACGCACGCTCCCCCTAAAGCATTGCCATACCCTCACCTGGACCCTAAACCGTCCCCGTCCCCTAACCCTAACCCTAGCCCGAACCCTAACCCTAACCCTTCCCCGAAGCCTGACCCTCAACCGTCGCCAAATCCTAACCCGTACGCTAACACTAACCCGCGCCCTCACACGCACGCTCCCCCTAAAGCGTTGCCGTACCCTCACCTGGACCCTAAACCGTCCCCGTCCCCTAACCCTAACCCTAGCCCGAACCATAACCCTAACCCTTCCCCGAAGCCTGACCCTCACCCGTCCCCTAATCCTAACCCGTACGCTAACACTAACCCGCGCCCTCACACGCACGCTCCCCCTAAAGCGTTGCCGTACCCTCACCTGGACCCTAAACCGTCCCCGTCCCCTAACCCTAACCCTAGCCCAAACCCTAACCCTAACCCTTCCCCGAAGCCTGACCCTCACCCGTCCCCTAATCCTAACCCGTACGCTAACACTAACCCACGCCCTCACACGCACGCTCCCCCTAAAGCGTTGCCATACCCTAACCTGGACCCTAAACCGTCCCTGTCCCCTAACCCTAACCCTAGCCCGAACCCTAACCCTGACCCTTCCCCGAAGCCTGACCCTCACCCGTCCCCTAATCCTAACACGTACGCTAACACTAACCCGATCCCTCACACGCACGCTCCCCCTAAAGCGTTGCCGTACCCTTACCTGGACCCTAAACCGTCCCCGTCCCCTAACCCTAACCCTAGCCCGAACCCTATCCCTAACCCTTCCCCGAAGCCTGACCCTCACCCATCCCGTAATCCTAACCCGTACGCTAACACTAACCCATGTCCTCACACGCACGCTGCCCCTAAAGCGTTGCCGTACCCTCACCTGGACCCTAAACCGTCCCCGTCCCCTAACCCTAACCCTAGCCTGTACCCTAACCCTAACCTTTCCCCGAAGCCTGACCCTCACGCGTCCCCTAATCCTAACCCGTACGCTAACACTAACCCGCGCCCTCACACGCACGCTCCCCCTAAAGCGTTGCCGTACCCTCACCTGGACCCTAAACCGTCCCCGTCTCCTAACCCTAACCCTAGCTCGAACCCTAACCCTAACCCTTCCCCGAAGCCTGACCCTCACCCGTCCCCTAATCCTAACCCGTACGCTAACACTAACCCGCGCCCTCACACGCACGCTCCCCCTAAAGCGTTGCCGTACCCTCACCTGGACCCTAAACCGTCCCCGTCCCCTAACCCTAACCCTAGCCCGAACCCTAACCCTAACCCTTCCCCGAAGCCTGACCCTCACCCGTCCCCTAATCCTAACCCGTACGCTAACACTAACCCGCGCCCTCACACGCACACTCCCCCTAAAGCGTTGCCGTACCCTCACCTGGACCCTAAACCGTCCCCGTCCCCTAACCCTAACCCTAGCCCGAACCCTAACCCTAACCCTTCCCCGAAGCCTGACCCTCACCCGTCCCCTAATCCTAACACGTACGATAACACTAACCCGCGCCCTCACACGCACGCTCCCCCTAAAGCATTGCCATACCCTCACCTGGACCCTAAACCGTCCCCGTCCCCTAACCCTAACCCTAGCCCGAACCCTAACCCTAACCCTTCCCCGAAGTCTGACCCTCAACCGGCGCCAAATCCTAACCCGTACGCTAACACTAACCCGCGCCCTCACACGCACGCTCCCCCTAAAGCGTTGCCGTACCCTCACCTGGACCCTAAACCGTCCCCGTCCCCTAACCCTAACCCTAGCCCGAACCATAACCCTAACCCTTCCCCGAAGCCTGACCCTCACCCGTCCCCTAATCCTAACCCGTACGCTAACACTAACCCGCGCCCTCACACGCACGCTCCCCCTAAAGCGTTGCCGTACCCTCACCTGGACCCTAAACCGTCCCCGTCCCCTAACCCTAACCCTAGCCCAAACCCTATCCCTAACCCTTCCCCGAAGCCTGACCCTCACCCGTCCCCTAATCCTAACCCGTACGCTAACACTAACCCACGCCCTCACACGCACGCTCCCCCTAAAGCGTTGCCGTACCCTAACCTGGACCCTAAACCGTCCCCGTCCCCTAACCCTAACCCTAGCCCGAACCCTAACCCTGACTCTTCCCCGAAGCCTGACCCTCACCCGTCCCCTAATCCTAACCCGTACGCTAACACTAACCCGATCCCTCACACGCACGCTCCCCCTAAAGCGTTGCCGTACCCTTACCTGGACCCTAAACGGTCCCCGTCCCCTAACCCTAACCCTAGCCCGAACCCTATCCCTAACCCTTCCCCGAAGCCTGACCCTCACCCGTCCCCTAATCCTAACCCGTACGCTAACACTAACCCGCGCCCTCACACGCACGCTCCCCCTAAAGCGTTGCCGTACCCTCACCTGGACCCTAAACCGTCCCCGTCCCCTAACCCTAACCCTAGCCCAAACCCTAAACCTAACCCTTCCCCGAAGCCTGACCCTCACCCGTCCCCTAATCCTAACCCGTACGCTAACACTAACCCACGCCCTCACACGCACGCTCCCCCTAAAGCGTTGCCGTACCCTCACCTGGACCCTAAACCGTCCCCGTCCCCTAACACTAACCCTAGCCCGAACCCTAACCCTGACCCTTCCCCGAAGCCTGACCCTCACCCGTCCCCTAATCCTAACCCGTACGCTAACACTAACCCGATCCCTCACACGCACGCTCCCCCTAAAGCGTTGCCGTATCCTCACCTGGACCCTAAACCGTCCCCGTCCCCTAACCCTAACCCTAGCCCGAACCCTAACCCTAACCTTTCCCCGAAGCCTGACCCTCACCCGTCCCCTAATCCTAACATGTACGCTAACACAAACCCGCGTCCTCACACGCACGCTCCCCCTAAAGCGTTGCCGTACCCTCACCTGGACCCTAAACCGTCCCCGTCCCCGTCCCCTAACCCTAGCCTGTACCCTAACCCTAACCTTTCCCCGAAGCCTGACCCTCACCCGTCCCCTAATCCTAACCCGTACGCTAACACTAACCCGCGCCCTCACACGCACGCTCCCCCTAAAGCGTTGCCGTACCCTCACCTGGACCCTAAACCGTCCCCGTCTCCTAACCCTAACCCTAGCCCGAACCCTAACCCTAACCCTTCCCCGAAGCCTGACCCTCACCCGTCCCCTAATCCTAACCCGTACGCTAACACTAAGCCGCGCCCTCACACGCACGCTCCCCCTAAAGCGTTGCCGTACCCTCACCTGGACCCTAAACCGTCCCCGTCCCCTAACCCTAACCCTAGCCCGAACCCTAACCCTAACCCTTCCCCGAAGCCTGACCCTCACCCGTCCCCTAATCCTAACCCGTACGCTAACACTAACCCGCGCCCTCACACGCACGCTCCCCCTAAAGCGTTGCCGTACCCTCACCTGGACCCTAAACCGTCCCCGTCCCCTAACCCTAACCCTAGCCAGAACCCTAACCCTAACCCTTCCCCGAAGCCTGACCCTCACCCGTCCCCTAATCCTAACCCGTACGCTAACACTAACCCGCGCCCTCACACGCACGCTCCCCCTAAAGCGTTGCCGTACCCTCACCTGGACCCTAAACCGTCCCCGTCCCCTAACCCTAACCCTAGCCCGAACCCTAACCCTAACACTTCCCCGAAGCCTGACCCTCACCCGTCCCCTAATCCTAACCCGTACGCTAACACTAACCCGCGCCCTCACACGCACGCTCCCCCTAAAGCGTTGCCGTACCCTCACCTGGACCCTAAACCGTCCCCGTCCCCTAACCCTAACCCTAGCCCGAACCCTAACCCTAACCCTTCCCCGAAGCCTGACCCTCACCCGTCCCCTAATCCTAACCCGTACGCTAACACTAACCCGCGCCCTCACACGCACGCTCCCCCTAAAGCGTTGCCGTACCCTCACCTGGACCCTAAACCGTCCCCGTCCCCTAACCCTAACCCTAGCCTGAACCCTAACCCTAACCCTTCCCCGAAGCCTGACCCTCACCCGTCCCCTAATCCTAACCCGTACGCTAACACTAACCCGCGCCCTCACACGCAGGCTCCCCCTAAAGCGTTGCCGTACCCTCACCTGGACCCTAAACCGTCCCCGTCCCCTAACCCTAACCCTAGCCCGAACCCTAACCCTAACACTTCCCCGAAGCCTGACCCTCACCCGTCCCCTAATCCTAACCCGTACGCTAACACTAACCCGCGCCCTCACACGCACGCTCCCCCTAAAGCGTTGCCGTACCCTCACCTGGACCCTAAACCGTCCCCGTCCCCTAACCCTAATCCTAGCCCGAACCCTAACCCTAAACCTTCCCCGAAGCCTGACCCTCACCCGTCCCCTAATCCTAACCCGTACGCTAACACTAACCCGCGCCCTCACACGCACGCTCCCCCTAAAGCGTTGCTGTACCCTCACCTGGACCCTAAACCGTCCCCGTCCCCTAACCCTAACCCTAGCCCGAACCCTAACCCTAACCCTTCCCCGAAGCCTGACCCTCACCCGTCCCCTAATCCTAACCCGTACGCTAACACTAACCCGCGCCCTCACACGCACGCTCCCCCTAAAGCGTTGCCGTACCCTCACCTGGACCCTAAACCGTCCCCGTCCCCTAACCCTAACCCTAGCCCAAACCCTAACCCTAACCCTTCCCCGAAGCCTGACCCTCACCCGTCCCCGAATACTAACCCGTACGCTAACACTAATCCACGCCCTCACACGCACGCTCCCCCTAAAGCGTTGCCGAACCCTCACCTGGACCCTAAACCGTACCCGTCCCCTAACCCTAACCCTAGCCCGAAACCTAACCCTGACCCTTCCCCGAAGCCTGACCCTCACCCGTCCCCTAATCCTAACCCGTACGCTAACACTAACCCACGCCCTCACACGCACGCTCCCCCTAAAGCGTTGCCGTACCCTCACCTGGACCCTAAACCGTCCCCGTCCCCTAACACTAACCCTAGCCCGAACCCTAACCCTGACCCTTCCCCGAAGCCTGACCCTCACCCGTCCCCTAATCCTAACCCGTACGCTAACACTAACCCGATCCCTCACACGCACGCTCCCCCTAAAGCGTTGCCGTATCCTCACCTGGACCCTAAACCGTCCCCGTCCCCTAATCCTAACCCTAGCCCGAACCCTAACCCTAACCTTTCCCCGAAGCCTGACCCTCACCCGTCCCCTAATCCTAACATGTACGCTAACACAAACCCGCGTCCTCACACGCACGCTCCCCCTAAAGCGTTGCCGTACCCTCACCTGGACCCTAAACCGTCCCCGTCCCCTAACCCTAACCGTAGCCCGAACCTTAACCCTGACACTTCCCCGAAGCCTGACCCTCACCCGTCCCCTAATCCTAACCCGTACGCTAACACTAACCCGCGTCCTTACACGCACGCTGCCCCTAAAGCGGTGCCGTACCCTCACCTGGACCCTAAACCGTCCCCGTCCCCTAACCCTAACCCTAGCCCGAACCCTAACCCTAACCTTTCCCCGAAGCCTGACCCTCACGCGTCCCCTAATGCTAACCCGTACGCTAACACTAACCCGCGCCCTCACACGCATGCTCCCCCTAAAGCGTTGCCGTACCCTCACCTGGACCCTAAACCGTCCCCGTCCCCTAACCCTAACCCTAGCCCGAACCCTAACCCTAACCCTTCCCCGAAGCCTGACCCTCACCCGTCCCCTAATCCTAACCCGTACGCTAACACTAAACTGCGCCCTCACACGCACGCTCCCCCTAAAGCGTTGCCGTACCCTCACCTGGACCCTAAACCGTCCCCGTCCCCTAACCCTAACCCTAGCCCGAACCCTAACCCTAACCCTTCCCCGAAGCCTGACCTTCACCCGTCCCCTAATCCTAACCCGTACGCTAACACTAACCCGCGCCCTCACACGCACGCTCCCCCTAAAGCGTTGCCGTACCCTCACCTGGACCCTAAACCGTCCCCGTCCCCTAACCCTAACCCTAGCCCGAACCCTAACCCTAACCCTTCCCCGAAGCCTGACCCTCACCCGTCCCCTAATCCTAACACGTACGCTAACACTAACCCGCGCCCTCACACGCACGCTCCCCCTAAAGCGTTGCCGTACCCTCACCTGGACCCTAAACCGTCCCCGTCCCCTAACCCTAACCCTAGCCCGAACCCTAACCCTGACCCTTCCCCGAAGCCTGACCCTCACCCGTCCCCTAATCCTAACCTGTACGCTAACACTAAACCGCGTCCTCACACGCACGCTCCCCCTAAAGCGTTGCCGTACCCTCACCTGGACCCTAAACCGTCCCCGTCCCCGTCCCCTAACCCTAGCCTGTATCCTAACCCTAACCCTTCCCGGAAGCCTGACCCTCACCCGTCCCCTAATCCTAACCCGTACGCTAACACTAACCCACGCCCTCACACGCACGCTCCCCCTAAAGCGTTGCCGTACCCTCACCTGGACCCTAAACCGTCCCCGTCCCCTAACCCTAACCCTAGCCCGAACCCTAACCCTAACCTTTCCCCGAAGCCTGACCCTCACCCGTCCCCTAATCCTAACATGTACGCTAACACAAACCCGCGTCCTCACACGCACGCTCCCCCTAAAGCGTTGCCGTACCCTCACCTGGACCCTAAACCGTCCCCGTCCCCTAACCCTAACCGTAGCCCGAACCTTAACCCTGACACTTCCCCGAAGCCTGACCCTCACCCGTCCCCTAATCCTAACCCGTACGCTAACACTAACCCGCGTCCTTACACGCACGCTGCCCCTAAAGCGGTGCCGTACCCTCACCTGGACCCTAAACCGTCCCCGTCCCCTAACCCTAACCCTAGCCCGAACCCTAACCCTAACCTTTCCCCGAAGCCTGACCCTCACGCGTCCCCTAATGCTAACCCGTACGCTAACACTAACCCGCGCCCTCACACGCATGCTCCCCCTAAAGCGTTGCCGTACCCTCACCTGGACCCTAAACCGTCCCCGTCCCCTAACCCTAACCCTAGCCCGAACCCTAACCCTAACCCTTCCCCGAAGCCTGACCCTCACCCGTCCCCTAATCCTAACCCGTACGCTAACACTAAACTGCGCCCTCACACGCACGCTCCCCCTAAAGCGTTGCCGTACCCTCACCTGGACCCTAAACCGTCCCCGTCCCCTAACCCTAACCCTAGCCCGAACCCTAACCCTAACCCTTCCCCGAAGCCTGACCTTCACCCGTCCCCTAATCCTAACCCGTACGCTAACACTAACCCGCGCCCTCACACGCACGCTCCCCCTAAAGCGTTGCCGTACCCTCACCTGGACCCTAAACCGTCCCCGTCCCCTAACCCTAACCCTAGCCCGAACCCTAACCCTAACCCTTCCCCGAAGCCTGACCCTCACCCGTCCCCTAATCCTAACACGTACGCTAACACTAACCCGCGCCCTCACACGCACGCTCCCCCTAAAGCGTTGCCGTACCCTCACCTGGACCCTAAACCGTCCCCGTCCCCTAACCCTAACCCTAGCCCGAACCCTAACCCTGACCCTTCCCCGAAGCCTGACCCTCACCCGTCCCCTAATCCTAACCTGTACGCTAACACTAAACCGCGTCCTCACACGCACGCTCCCCCTAAAGCGTTGCCGTACCCTCACCTGGACCCTAAACCGTCCCCGTCCCCGTCCCCTAACCCTAGCCTGTACCCTAACCCTAACCCTTCCCGGAAGCCTGACCCTCACCCGTCCCCTAATCCTAACCCGTACGCTAACACTAACCCACGCCCTCACACGCACGCTCCCCCTAAAGCGTTGCCGTACCCTCACCTGGACCCTAAACCGTCCCCGTCCCCTAACCCTAACCCTAGCCCGAACCCTAACCCTGACCCTTCCCCGAAGCCTGACCCTCACCCGTCCCCTAATCCTAACCCGTACGCTAACACTAACCCGATCCCTCACACGCACGCTCCCCCTAAAGCGTTGCCGTATCCTCACCTGGACCCTAAACCGTCCCCGTCCCCTAACCCTAACCCTAGCCCGAACCCTAACCCTAACCTTTCCCCGAAGCCTGACCCTCACCCGTCCCCTAATCCTAACCTGTACGCTAACACAAACCCGCGTCCTCACACGCACGCTCCCCCTAAAGCGTTGCCGTACCCTCACCTGGACCCTAAACCGTCCCCGTCCCCTAACCCTAACCGTAGCCCGAACCTTAACCCTGACAATTCCCCGAAGCCTGACCCTCACCCGTCCCCTAATCCTAACCCGAACGCTAACACTAACCCGCGTCCTCACACGCACGCTGCCCCTAAAGCGGTGCCGTACCCTCACCTGGACCCTAAACCGTCCCCGTCCCCTAACCCTAACCCTAGCCTGAACCCTAACCCTAACCTTTCCCCGAAGCCTGACCCTCACGCGTCCCCTAATGCTAACCCGTACGCTAACACTAACCCGCGCCCTCACACGCACGCTCCCCCTAAAGCGTTGCCGTACCCTCACCTGGACCCTAAACCGTCCCCGTCCCCGTCCCCTAACCCTAGCCTGTACCCTAACCCTAACCTTTCCCCGAAGCCTGACCCTCACGCGTCCCCTAATCCTAACCCGTACGCTAACACTAACCCGCGCCCTCACACGCACGCTCCCCCTAAAGCGTTGCCGTACCCTCACCTGGACCCTAAACCGTCCCCGTCTCCTAACCCTAACCCTAGCCCGAACCCTAACCCTAACCCTTCCCCGAAGCCTGACCCTCACCCGTCCCCTAATCCTAACCCGTACGCTAACACTAAGCCGCGCCCTCACACGCACGCTCCCCCTAAAGCGTTGCCGTACCCTCACCTGGACCCTAAACCGTCCCCGTCCCCTAACCCTAACCCTAGCCCGAACCCTAACCCTTACCCTTCCCCGAAGCCTGACCCTCACCCGTCCCCTAATCCTAACCCGTACGCTAACACTAACCCGCGCCCTCACACGCACGCTCCCCCTAAAGCGTTGCCGTACCCTCACCTGGACCCTAAACCGTCCCCGTCCCCTAACCCTAACCCTAGCCAGAACCCTAACCCTAACCCTTCCCCGAAGCCTGACCCTCACCCGTCCCCTAATCCTAACCCGTACGCTAACACTAACCCGCGCCCTCACACGCAGGCTCCCCCTAAAGCGTTGCCGTACCCTCACCTGGACCCTAAACCGTCCCCGTCCCCTAACCCTAACCCTAGCCCGAACCCTAACCCTAACACTTCCCCGAAGCCTGACCCTCACCCGTCCCCTAATCCTAACCCGTACGCTAACACTAACCCGCGCCCTCACACGCACGCTCCCCCTAAAGCGTTGCCGTACCCTCACCTGGACCCTAAACCGTCCCCGTCCCCTAACCCTAATCCTAGCCCGAACCCTAACCCTAAACCTTCCCCGAAGCCTGACCCTCACCCGTCCCCTAATCCTAACCCGTACGCTAACACTAACCCGCGCCCTCACACGCACGCTCCCCCTAAAGCGTTGCTGTACCCTCACCTGGACCCTAAACCGTCCCCGTCCCCTAACCCTAACCCTAGCCCGAACCCTAACCCTAACCCTTCCCCGAAGCCTGACCCTCACCCGTCCCCTAATCCTAACCCGTACGCTAACACTAACCCGCGCCCTCACACGCACGCTCCCCCTAAAGCGTTGCCGTACCCTCACCTGGACCCTAAACCGTCCCCGTCCCCTAACCCTAACCCTAGCCCAAACCCTAACCCTAACCCTTCCCCGAAGCCTGACCCTCACCCGTCCCCTAATACTAACCCGTACGCTAACACTAATCCACGCCCTCACACGCACGCTCCCCCTAAAGCGTTGCCGAACCCTCACCTGGACCCTAAACCGTACCCGTCCCCTAACCCTAACCCTAGCCCAAAACCTAACCCTGACCCTTCCCCGAAGCCTGACCCTCACCCGTCCCCTAATCCTAAACCGTACGCTAACACTAACCCGATCCCTCACACGCACGCTCCCCCTAAAGCGTTGCCGTACCCTCACCTGGACCCTAAACCGTCCCCGTCACCTAACCCTAACCCTAGCCCGAACCCTAACCCTGACCCTTCCCCGAAGCCTGACCCACACCCGTCCCCTAATCCTAACCCATACGCTAACACTAACCCGCGCCCTCACACGCACGCTCCCCCTAAAGCGTTGCCGTACCCTCACCTGGTCCCTAAACCGTCCCCGTCCCCTAACCCTAACCGTAGCCGGAACCCTAACCCTGACCCTTCCCCGAAGCCTGACCCTCACCCGTCCCCTAATCCTGACCCGTACGCTAACACTAATCCGCACCCTCACACGCACGCTCCCCCTAAAGCGTTGCCGTACCCTCACCTGGACCCTAAACCGTCCCCATCCCCTAACCCTAACCCTAGCCTGAACCCTAACCCTGACCCTTCCCCGAAGCCTGACCCTCACCCGTCCCCTAATCCTAACCCGTACGCTAACACTAACCCGCGCCCTCACACGCACGCTCCCCCTAAAGCATTGCCGTACCCTCACCTGGACCCTAAACCGTCCCTGTCCCCTAACCCTAACCCTAGCCCGAACCCTAACCCTGACCCTTCCCCGAAGCCTGACCCTCACCCGTCCCCTAATCCTAACCCGTACGCTAACACTAACCCGCGCCCTCACACGCACGCTCCCCCTAAAGCGTTGCCGTACCCTCACCTGGACCCTAAACCCTCCCCGTCCCCTAACCCGAACCCTAGCCCGAACCCTAACCCTGACCCTTCCCCGAAGCCTGACCCTCACCCATCCCATAATCCTAACCCGTACGCTAACACTAACGCGCGCCCTCACACGCACGCTCCCCCTAAAGCGTTGCCGTACCCTCACCTGGACCCTAAACCGTCCCCGTCCCCTAACCCTAACCCTAGCCCGAACCCTAACCCTAACCCTTCCCCGAAGCCTGACCCTCACCCGTCCCCTAATCCTAACCCGTACGCTAACACTAACCCGCGCCCTCACACGCACGCTCCCCCTAAAGCGTTGCCGTACCCTCACCTCGACCCTAAACCGTCCCCGTCCCCTAACCCTAACCCTAGCCCGAACCCTAACCCTAACCCTTCCCCGAAGCCTGACCCTCACCCGTCCCCTAATCCTAACACGTACGCTAACACTAACCCGCGCCCTCACACGCACGCTCCCCCTAAAGCGTTGCCGTACCCTCACCTGGACCCTAAACCGTCCCCGTCCCCTAACCCTAACCCTAGCCCGAACACTAACCCTGACCCTTCCCCGAAGCCTGACCCTCACCCGTCCCCTAATCCTAACCCGTACGCTAACACTAACCCGCGCCCTCACACGCACGCTCCCCCTAAAGCGTTGCCGTACCCTCACCTGGACCCTAAACCGTCCCCGTCCCCTAACCCTAACCCTAGCCCGAACCCTAACCCTAACCCTTCCCCGAAGCCTGACCTTCACCCGTCCCCTAATCCTAACCCGTACGCTAACACTAACCCGCGCCCTCACACGCACGCTCCCCCTAAAGCGTTGCCGTAACCTCACCTGGACCCTAAACCGTCCCCGTCCCCTAACACTAACCCTAGCCAGAACCCTAACCCTAACCCTTCCCCGAAGCCTGACTCTCACCCGTCCCCTAATCCTAACCCGTACGCTAACACTAACCCGCGCCCTCACACGCACGCTCCCCCTAAAGCGTTGCCGTACCCTCACCTGGACCCTAAACCGTCCCCGTCCCCTAACCCTAACCCTAGCCCGAACCCTAACCCTAACCCTTCCCCGAAGCCTGACCCTCACCCGTCCCCTAATCCTAACCCGTACGCTAACACTAACCCGCGCCCTCACACGCAGGCTCCCCCTAAAGCGTTGCCGTACCCTCACCTGGACCCTAAACCGTCCCCGTCCCCTAACCCTAACCCTAGCCCGAACCCTAACCCTAACACTTCCCCAAAGCCTGACCCTCACCCGTCCCCTAATCCTAACCCGTACGCTAACACTAACCCGCGCCCTCACACGCACGCTCCCCCTAAAGCGTTGCCGCACCCTCACCTGGACCCTAAACCGTCCCCGTCCCCTAACCCTAATCCTAGCCCGAACCCTAACCCTAAACCTTCCCCGAAGCCTGACCCTCACCCGTCCCCTAATCCTAACCCGTACGCTAACACTAACCCGCGCCCTCACACGCACGCTCCCCCTAAAGCGTTGCCGTACCCTCACCTGGACCCTAAACCGTCCCCGTCCCCTAACCCTAACCCTAGCCCGAACCCTAACCCTAACCCTTCCCCGAAGCCTGACCCTCACCCGTCCCCTAATCCTAACCCGTACGCTAACACTAATCCACGCCCTCACAGGCACGCTCCCCCTAAAGCGTTGCCGAACCCTCACCTGGACCCTAAACCGTACCCGTCCCCTAACCCTAACCCTAGCCCGAAACCTAACCCTGACCCTTCCCCGAAGCCTGACCCTCACCCGTCCCCTAATCCTAACCCGTACGCTAACACTAACCCGATCCCTCACACGCCCGCTCCCCCTAAAGCGTTGCCGTACCCTCACCTGGACCCTAAACCGTCCCTGTCCCCTAACCCTAACCCTAGCCCGAACCCTAATCCTGACCCTTCCCCGAAGCCTGACCCTCACCCGTCCCCTAATCCTAACCCGTACGCTAACACTAACCCGCGCCCTCACACGCACGCTCCCCCTAAAGCGTTGCCGTACCCTCAGCTGGACCCTAAACCGTCACCGTCCCCTAACCCGAACCCTAGCCCGAACCCTAACCCTGACCCTTCCCCGAAGCCTGACCCTCACCCGTCCCCTAATCCTAACCCGTACGCTAACACTAACGCGCGCCCTCACACGCACGCTCCCCCTAAAGCGTTGCCGTACCCTCACCTGGACCCTAAACCGTCCCCGTCCCCTAACCCTAACCCTAGCCCGAACCCTAACCCTAACACTTCCCCGAAGCCTGACCCTCACCCGTCCCCTAATCCTAACCCGTACGCTAACACTAACCCGCGCCCTCACACGCACGCTCCCCCTAAAGCGTTGCCGTACCCTCACCTGGACCCTAAACCGTCCCCGTCCCCTAACCCTAACCCTAGCCCGAACCCTAACCCTAACCCTTCCCCGAAGCCTGACCCTCACCCGTGACCTAATCCTAACCCGTACGCTAACATTAACCCGCGCCCTCACACGCACGCTCCCCCTAAAGCGTTGCCGTACCCTCACTTCGACCCTAAACCGTCCCCGTCCCCTAACCCTAACCCTAGCCCGAACCCTAACCCTGACCCTTCCCCGAAGCCTGACCCTCACCCGTCCCCTAATCCTAACCCGTACGCTAACACTAACCCGTGCCCTCACACGCATGCTCCCCCTAAAGCGTTGCCGTACCCTCACCTGGACCCTAAACCGTCCCCGTCACCTAACCCTAACCCTAGCCCGAACCCTAACCCTGACCCTTCCCCGAAGCCTGACCCTCACCCGTGCCCTAATCCTAACGCGTACGCTAACACTAACCCGCACCCTCACACGCACGCTCCCCCTACAGCGTTGCCGTACACTCACCTGGACCCTAAACCGTCCCCGTCACCTAACCCTAACCCTAGCCCGAACCCTAACCCTGACCCTTCCCCGAAGCCTGACCCTCACCCGTCCCCTAATCCTAACCCGTATGCTAACACTAACCCGCGCCCTCACACGCACGCTCCCCCTAAAGCGTTGCCGTACCCTCACCTGGACCCTAAACCGTCCCCGTCCCCTAACCCTAACCCTAGCCCGAACCCTAACCCTGACCCTTCCCCGAAGCCTGACCCTCACCCGTCCCCTAATCCTAACCCGTACGCTAACACTAATCCGCACCCTCACACGCACGCTCCCCCTAAAGCGTTGCCGTACCCTCACCTGGACCCTAAACCGTCCCCATCCCCTAACCCTAACCCTAGCCTGAACCCTAACCCTGACCCTTCCCCGAAGCCTGACCCTCACCCGTCCCCTAATCCTAACCCGTACACTAACACTAACCCGCGCCCTCACACGCACGCTCCCCCTAAAGCATTGCCGTACCCTCACCTGGACCCTAAAACGTCCCTGTCCCCTAACCCTAACCCTAGCCCGAACCCTAACCCTGACCCTTCCCCGAAGCCTGACCCTCACCCGTCCCATAATCCTAACCCGTACGCTAACACTAACGCGCGGCCTCACACGAACGCTCCCCCTAAAGCGTTGCCGTACCCTCACCTGGACCCTAAACCGTCCCCGTCCCCTAACCCGAACCCTAGCCCGAACCCTAACCCTGACCCTTCCCCGAAGCCTGACCCTCACCGGTGCCCTAATCCTAACCCGTACGCTAACACTAACCCGCGCCCTCACACGCACGCTCCCCCTAAAGCGTTGCCGTACCCTCACCTGGACCCTAAACCGTCCCCGTCCCCTAACCCTAACCCTAGCCCGAACCCTAACCCTAACCCTTCCCCGAAGCCTGACCCTCACCCGTCCCCTAATCCTAACCCGTACGCTAACACTAATCCACGCCCTCACAGGCACGCTCCCCCTAAAGCGTTGCCGAACCCTCACCTGGACCCTAAACCGTACCCGTCCCCTAACCCTAACCCTAGCCCGAAACCTAACCCTGACCCTTCCCCGAAGCCTGACCCTCACCCGTCCCCTAATCCTAACCCGTACGCTAACACTAACCCGATCCCTCACACGCCCGCTCCCCCTAAAGCGTTGCCGTACCCTCACCTGGACCCTAAACCGTCCCTGTCCCCTAACCCTAACCCTAGCCTGAACCCTAATCCTGACCCTTCCCCGAAGCCTGACCCTCACCCGTCCCCTAATCCTAACCCGTACGCTAACACTAACCCGCGCCCTCACACGCACGCTCCCCCTAAAGCGTTGCCGTACCCTCACCTGGACCCTAAACCGTCCCCGTCCCCTAACCCGAACCCTAGCCCGAACCCTAACCCTGACCCTTCCCCGAAGCCTGACCCTCACCCGTCCCCTAATCCTAACCCGTACGCTAACACTAATGCGCGCCCTCACACGCACGCTCCCCCTAAAGCGTTGCCGTACCCTCACCTGGACCCTAAACCGTCCCCGTCCCCTAACCCTAACCCTAGCCCGAACCCTAACCCTAACCCTTCCCCGAAGCCTGACCCTCACCCGTCCCCTAATCCTAACCCGTACGCTAACACTAACCCGCGCCCTCACACGCACGCTCCCCCTAAAGCGTTGCCGTACCCTCACCTGGACCCTAAACCGTCCCCGTCCCCTAACCCTAACCCTAGCCCGAACCCTAACCCTAACCCTTCCCCGAAGCCTGACCTTCAACCGTCGCCTAATCCTAACCCGTACGCTAACACTAACCCGCGCCCTCACACGCACGCTCCCCCTAAAGCATTGCCGTACCCTCACCTGGACCCTAAACCGTCCCCGTCCCCTAACCCTAACCCTAGCCCGAACCCTAACCCTAACCCTTCCCCGAAGCCTGACCCTCACCCGTGCCCTAATCCTAACCCGTACGCTAACATTAACCCGCGCCCTCACACGCACGCTCCCCCTAAAGCGTTGCCGTACCCTCACCTCGACCCTAAACCGTCCCCGTCCCCTAACCCTAACCCTAGCCCGAACCCTAACCCTGACCCTTCCCCGAAGCCTGACCCTCACCCGTCCCCTAATCCTAACCCGTACGCTAACACTAACCCGTGCCCTCACACGCACGCTCCCCCTAAAGCGTTGCTGTACCCTCACCTGGACCCTAAACCGTCCCCGTCACCTAACCCTAACCCTAGCCCGAACCCTAACCCTGACCCTTCCCCGAAGCCTGACCCTCACCCGTGCCCTAATCCTAACGCGTACGCTAACACTAACCCGCACCCTCACACGCACGCTCCCCCTACAGCGTTGCCGTACACTCACCTGGACCCTAAACCGTCCCCGTCACCTAACCCTAACCCTAGCCCGAACCCTAACCCTGACCCTTCCCCGAAGCCTGACCCTCACCCGTCCCCTAATCCTAACCCGTATGCTAACACTAACCCGCGCCCTCACACGCACGCTCCCCCTAAAGCGTTGCCGTACCCTCACCTGGACCCTAAACCGTCCCCGTTCCCTAACCCTAACCGTAGCCGGAACCCTAACCCTGACCCTTCCCCGAAGCCTGACCCTCACCCGTCCCCTAATCCTAACACGTACGCTAACACTAATCCGCACCCTCACACGCACGCTCCCCCTAAAGCGTTGCCGTACCCTCACCTGGACCCTAAACCGTCCCCATCCCCTAACCCTAACCCTAGCCTGAACCCTAACCCTGACCCTTCCCCGAAGCCTGACCCTCACCCGTCCCCTAATCCTAACCCGTACACTAACACTAACCCGCGCCCTCACACGCACGCTCCCCCTAAAGCATTGCCGTACCCTCACCTGGACCCTAAAACGTCCCTGTCCCCTAACCCTAACCCTAGCCCGAACCCTAACCCTGACCCTTCCCCGAAGCCTGACCCTCACCCGTCCCATAATCCTAACCCGTACGCTAACACTAACGCGCGGCCTCACACGAACGCTCCCCCTAAAGCGTTGCCGTACCCTCACCTGGACCCTAAACCGTCCCCGTCCCCTAACCCGAACCCTAGCCCGAACCCTAACCCTGACCCTTCCCCGAAGCCTGACCCTCACCCGTCCCCTAATCCTAACCCGTACGCTAACACTAACGCGCGCCCTCACACGCACGCTCCCCCTAAAGCGTTGCCGTACCCTCACCTGGACCCTAAACCGTCCCCGTCCCCTAACCCTAACCCTAGCCCGAACCCTAACCCTAACCCTTCCCCGAAGCCTGACCCTCACCCGTCCCCTAATCCTAACCCGTACGCTAACACTAACCCATGCCCTCACATGCACGCTCCCCCTAAAGCGTTGCCGTACCCTCACCTGGAACCTAAACCGTCCCCGTCACCTAACCCTAACCCTAGCCCGAACCCTAACCCTGACCCTTCCCCGAAGCCTGACCCTCACCCGTGCCCTAATCCTAACCCGTACGCTAACACTAACCCGCACCCTCACACGCAAGCTCCCCCTAAAGCGTTGCCGTACCCTCACCTGGACCATAAACCGTCCCCGTCCCCTAACCCTAACCCTAGCCCGAACCCTAACCCTAACCCTTCCCCGATGCCTGACCCTCACCCGTCCCCTAATCCTAACCCGTACGCTAACACTAACCCACGCCCTCACACGCACGCTCCCCCTAAAGCGTTGCCATACCCTCACCTGGACCCTAAACCATCCCCGTCCCGTAACCCTAACCGTAGCCCAAACCCTAACCCTTACCCTTCCCCGAAGCCTGACCCTCACCCGTCCCATAATCCTAAACCGTACGCTAAAACTAACCCGCGCCCTCACACGCACGCTCCCCCTAAAGCGTTGCCGTACCCTCACCTGGACCCTAAACCGTCCCCGTCCCCTAACCCTAACGCTAGCCCGAACCCTAACCCTGACCCTTCACCGAAGCCTGACCCTCACCCGTCCCCTAATCCTAACCCGTACGCTAACACTAACCCACGCCCTCACACGCACGCTCCCCCTAAAGTGTTGCCGTACCCTCACCTGGACCCTAAACCGTCCCCGTCCCCTAACCCTAACCCTAGCCCGAACCCTAACCCTGACCCTTCCCTGAAGCCTGACCCTCACCCGTCCCCTAATCCTAACCCGTACGCTAACACTAACCCACGCCCTCACACGCACGCTCCCCCTAAAGCGTTGCCGTACCCTCACCTGGACCCTAAACCGTCCCCGTCACCTAACCCTAACCCTAGCCCGAACCCTAACCCTGACCCTTCCCCGAAGCCTGACCCTCACCCGTGCCCTAATCCTAACCCGTACGCTAACACTAACCCGCACCCTCACACGCACGCTCCCCCTACAGCGTTGCCGTACACTCACCTGGACCCTAAACCGTCCCCGTCACCTAACCCTAACCCTAGCCCGAACCCTAACCCTGACCCTTCCCCGAAGCCTGACCCTCACCCGTCCCCTAATCCTAACCCATACGCTAACACTAACCCGCGCCCTCACACGCACGCTCCCCCTAAAGCGTTGCCGTACCCTCACCTGGTCCCTAAACCGTCCCCGTCCCCTAACCCTAACCCTAGCCCGAACCCTAACCCTGACCCTTCCCCGAAGCCTGACCCTCACCCGTCCCCTAATCCTAACCCGTATGCTAACACTAACCCGCGCCCTCACACGCACGCTCCCCCTAAAGCGTTGCCGTACCCTCACCTGGACCCTAAACCGTCCCCGTCCCCTAACCCTAACCGTAGCCGGAACCCTAACCCTGACCCTTCCCCGAAGCCTGACCCTCACCTGTCCCCTAATCCTAACCCGTACGCTAACACTAATCCGCACCCTCACACGCACGCTCCCCCTAAAGCGTTGCCGTACCCTCACCTGGACCCTAAACCGTCCCCATCCCCTAACCCTAACCCTAGCCTGAACCCTAACCCTGACCCTTCCCCGAAGCATGACCCTCACCCGTCCCCTAATCCTAACCCGTACGCTAACACGAACCCGCGCCCTCACACGCACGCTCCCCCTAAAGCATTGCCGTACCCTCACCTGGACCCTAAAACGTCCCTGTCCCCTAACCCTAACCCTAGCCGGAACCCTAACCCTGACCCTTCCCCGAAGCCTGACCCTCACCCGTCCCCTAATCCTAACCCGTACGCTAACACTAACCCGCGCCCTCACACGCACGCTCCCCCTAAAGCGTTGCCGTACCCTCACCTGGACCCTAAACCGTCCCCGTCCCCTAACCCGAACCCTAGCCCGAACCCTAACCCTGACCCTTCCCCGAAGCCTGACCCTCACCCGTCCCCTAATCCTAACCCGTACGCTAACACTAACCCACGCCCTCACACGCACGCTCCCCCTAAAGTGTTGCCGTACCCTCACCTGGACCCTAAACCGTCCCCGTCCCCTAACCCTAACCCTAGCCCGAACCCTAACCCTGACCCTTCCCTGAAGCCTGACCCTCACCCGTCCCCTAATCCTAACCCGTACGCTAACACTAACCCACGCCCTCACACGCACGCTCCCCCTAAAGCGTTGCCGTACCCTCACCTGGACCCTAAACCGTCCCCGTCCCCTAACCCTAACGCTAGCCCGAACCCTAACCCTAACCTTTCCCCGAAGCCTGACCCTCACCCGTCCCCTAATCCTAAACCGTACGCTAACACAAACCCGCGTCCTCACACACATGCTCCCCTTAAAGCGTTGCCGTAACTTCACCTGGACCTTAAACCGTCCCCGGCCCCTAACCCTAACCCTAGCCCGAACCCTAACCCTAACCCTTCCCCGAAGCCTGACCCTCACCCGTCCCCTAATCCTAACCCGTACGCTAACACTAACCCGCGCCCTCACACGCACGCTCCCCCTAAAGCGTTGCCGTACCCTCACCTGGACCCTAAACCGTCCCCGTCTCCTAACCCTAACCCTAGCCCTAACCCTAACCCTAACCCTTACCCGAAGCCTGACCCTCACCCGTCCCCTAATCCTAACCCGTACGCTAACACTAACCCGGGCCCTCACACGCACGCTCCCCCTAAAGCGTTCCCGTACGCTCACCTGGACCCTAAACCGTCCCCGTCCCCTAAACCTAAACCTAGCCCGAACCCTAACCCTGACCCTTCCCCGAAGCCTGACCCTCACCCGTCCCCTAATCCTAACCCATACACTAACACTAACCCGTGCCCTCACACGCACGCTCCCCCTAAAGCGTTGCCGTACCCTCACCTGGACCCTAAACCGTCCCCGTCCCCTAACCCTAACCCTAGCCCGAACCATAACCCTAACCCTTCCCCGAAGTCTGACCCTCACCCGTCCCCTAATCCTAACCCGTACGCTAACACTAACCCGCGCCCTCACACGCACGCTCCCCCTAAAGCGTTGCCGTACCCTCACCTGGACCCTAAACCGTCCCCGTCACCTAACCCTAACCCTAGCCCGAACCCTAACACTAACCCTTCCCCGAAGCCTGACCCTCACCCGTCCCCTAATCCTAACCCGTACGCTAACACTAACCCGCGCCCTCCCACGCACGCTCCCCCTAAAGCGTTGCCGTACCCTCACCTGGACCCTAAACCGTCCCCGTCCCCTAACCCTAACCCTAGCCCGAACCCTAACCCTGACCCTTCCCCGAAGCCTGACCCTCACCCGTCCCCTAATCCTAACCCATACGCTAACACTAACCCACGCCCTCACACGCACGCTCCCCTTAAAGCGTTGCCGTACCCTCACCTGGACCCTAAACCGTCCCCGTCCCCTAACCCTAACCCTAGCCCGAACCCTAACCCTAACCTTTCCCCGAAGCCTGACCCTCACCCGTCCCCTAATCCTAACCCGTACGCTAACACAAACCCTCGTCCTCACACGCACGCTCCCCCTAAAGCGTTGCCGTACCCTCACCTGGACCCTAAACCGTCCCCGTCCCCTAACCCTAACCGTAGCCCGAACCCTAACCCTAACCCTTCCCCGAAGCCTGACCCTCACCCGTTCCCTAATCCTAACCCGTACGCTAACACTAACCCGCGCCCTCACACGCACGCTCCCCCTAAAGCGTTGCCGTACCCTCACCTGGACCCTAAACCGTCCCCGTCACCTAACCCTAACCCTAGCCCGAACCCTAACCCTGACCCTTCCCCGAAGCCTGACCCTCACCCGTCCCCTAATCCTAACCCATACGCTAACACTAACCCGCGCCCTCACACGCACGCTCCCCCTAAAGCGTTGCCGTACCCTCACCTGGTCCCTAAACCGTCCCCGTCCCCTAACCCCAACCCTAGCCCGAACCCTAACCCTGACCCTTCCCCGAAGCCTGACCCTCACCCGTCCCCTAATCCTAACCCGTATGCTAACACTAACCCGCGCCCTCACACGCACGCTCCCCCTAAAGCGTTGCCGTACCCTCACCTGGACCCTAAACCGTCCCCGTCCCCTAACCCTAACCGTAGCCGGAACCCTAACCCTGACCCTTCCCCGAAGCCTGACCCTCACCCGTCCCCTAATCCTAACACGTACGCTAACACTAATCCGCACCCTCACACGCACGCTCCCCCTAAAGCGTTGCCGTACCCTCACCTGGACCCTAAACCGTCCCCATCCCCTAACCCTAACCCTAGCCTGAACCCTAACCCTGACCCTTCCCCGAAGCCTGACCCTCACCCGTCCCCTAATCCTAACCCGTACACTAACACTAACCCGCGCCCTCACACGCACGCTCCCCCTAAAGCATTGCCGTACCCTCACCTGGACCCTAAAACGTCCCTGTCCCCTAACCCTAACCCTAGCCCGAACCCTAACCCTGACCCTTCCCCGAAGCCTGACCCTCACCCGTCCCATAATCCTAACCCGTACGCTAACACTAACGCGCGGCCTCACACGAACGCTCCCCCTAAAGCGTTGCCGTACCCTCACCTGGACCCTAAACCGTCCCCGTCCCCTAACCCGAACCCTAGCCCGAACCCTAACCCTGACCCTTCCCCGAAGCCTGACCCTCACCCGTCCCCTAATCCTAACCCGTACGCTAACACTAACGCGCGCCCTCACACGCACGCTCCCCCTAAAGCGTTGCCGTACCCTCACCTGGACCCTAAACCGTCCCCGTCCCCTAACCCTAACCCTAGCCCGAACCCTAACCCTAACACTTCCCCGAAGCCTGACCCTCACCCGTCCCCTAATCCTAACCCGTACGCTAACACTAACCCATGCCCTCACACGCACGCTCCCCCTAAAGCGTTGCCGTACCCTCACCTGGAACCTAAACCGTCGCCGTCACCTAACCCTAACCCTAGCCCGAACCCTAACCCTGACCCTTCCCCGAAGCCTGACCCTCACCCGTGCCCTAATCCTAACCCGTATGCTAACACTAACCCGCACCCTCACACGCACGCTCCCCCTAAAGCGTTGCCGTACCCTCACCTGGACCCTAAACCGTCCCCGTCCCCTAACCCTAACCCTAGCCCGAACCCTAACCCTAACCCTTCCCCGATGCCTGACCCTCACCCGTCCCCTAATCCTAACCCGTACGCTAACACTAACCCACGCCCTCACACGCACGCTCCCCCTAAAGCGTTGCCATACCCTCACCTGGACCCTAAACCATCCCCGTCCCGTAACCCTAACCCTAGCCCAAACCCTAACCCTTACCCTTCCCCGAAGCCTGACCCTCACCCGTCCCCTAATGCTAACCCGTACGCTAACACTAACGCGCGGCCTCACACGCACGCTCCCCCTAAAGCGTTGCCGTACCCTCACCTGGACCCTAAACCGTCCCCGTCCCCTAACCCGAACCCTAGCCCGAACCCTAACCCTGACCCTTCCCCGAAGCCTGACCCTCACCCGTCCCCTAATCCTAACCCGTACGCTAACACTAACGCGCGCCCTCACACGCACGCTCCCTCTAAAGCGTTGCCGTACCCTCACCTGGACCCTAAACCGTCCCCGTCCCCTAACCCTAACCCTAGCCCGAACCCTAACCCTGACCCTTCCCCGAAGCCTGACCCTCACCCGTCCCCTAATCCTAACCCGTACGCTAACAGTAACCCGCGCCCTCACACGCACGCTCCCCCTAAAGCTTTGCCGTACCCTCACCTGGACCCTAAACCGTCCCCGTCCCCTAACCCTAACCCTAGCCCGAACCCTAACCCTGACCCTTCCCCGAAGCCTGACCCTCACCCGTCCCCTAATCCTAACCCGTACGCTAACACTAACCCGCGCCCTCACACGCACGCTCCCCCTAAAGCGTTGCCGTACCCTCACCTGGACCCTAAACCGTCCCAGTCCCCTAACCCTAACCCTAGCCCGAACCCTAACCCTAACCCTTCCCCGATGCCTGACCCTCACCCGTCCCCTAATCCTAACCTGTACGCTAACACTAACCCACGCCCTCACACGCACGCTCCCCCTAAAGCGTTGCCATACCCTCACCTGGACCCTAAACCATCCCCGTCCCGTAACCCTAACCGTAGCCCAAACCCTAACCCTTACCCTTCCCCGAAGCCTGACCCTCACCCGTCCCATAATCCTAAACCGTACGCTAAAACTAACCCGCGCCCTCACACGCACGCTCCCCCTAAAGCGTTGCCGTACCCTCACCTGGACCCTAAACCGTCCCCGTCCCCTAACCCTAACGCTAGCCCGAACCCTAACCCTGACCCTTCCCCGAAGCCTGACCCTCACCCGTCCCCTAATCCTAACCCGTACGCTAACACTAACCCACGCCCTCACACGCACGCTCCCCCTAAAGTGTTGCCGTACCCTCACCTGGACCCTAAACCGTCCCCGTCCCCTAACCCTAACCCTAGCCCGAACCCTAACCCTGACCCTTCCCTGAAGCCTGACCCTCACCCGTCCCCTAATCCTAACCCGTACGCTAACACTAACCCACGCCCTCACACGCACGCTCCCCCTAAAGCGTTGCCGTACCCTCACCTGGACCCTAAACCGTCCCCGTCACCTAACCCTAACCCTAGCCCGAACCCTAACCCTGACCCTTCCCCGAAGCCTGACCCTCACCCGTGCCCTAATCCTAACCCGTACGCTAACACTAACCCGCACCCTCACACGCACGCTCCCCCTACAGCGTTGCCGTACACTCACCTGGACCCTAAACCGTCCCCGTCACCTAACCCTAACCCTAGCCCGAACCCTAACCCTGACCCTTCCCCGAAGCCTGACCCTCACCCGTCCCCTAATCCTAACCCATACGCTAACACTAACCCGCGCCCTCACACGCACGCTCCCCCTAAAGCGTTGCCGTACCCTCACCTGGTCCCTAAACCGTCCCCGTCCCCTAACCCTAACCCTAGCCCGAACCCTAACCCTGACCCTTCCCCGAAGCCTGACCCTCACCCGTCCCCTAATCCTAACCCGTATGCTAACACTAACCCGCGCCCTCACACGCACGCTCCCCCTAAAGCGTTGCCGTACCCTCACCTGGACCCTAAACCGTCCCCGTCCCCTAACCCTAACCGTAGCCGGAACCCTAACCCTGACCCTTCCCCGAAGCCTGACCCTCACCTGTCCCCTAATCCTAACCCGTACGCTAACACTAATCCGCACCCTCACACGCACGCTCCCCCTAAAGCGTTGCCGTACCCTCACCTGGACCCTAAACCGTCCCCATCCCCTAACCCTAACCCTAGCCTGAACCCTAACCCTGACCCTTCCCCGAAGCATGACCCTCACCCGTCCCCTAATCCTAACCCGTACGCTAACACTAACCCGCGCCCTCACACGCACGCTCCCCCTAAAGCATTGCCGTACCCTCACCTGGACCCTAAAACGTCCCTGTCCCCTAACCCTAACCCTAGCCCGAACCCTAACCCTGACCCTTCCCCGAAGCCTGACCCTCACCCGTCCCCTAATCCTAACCCGTACGCTAACACTAACCCGCGCCCTCACACGCACGCTCCCCCTAAAGCGTTGCCGTACCCTCACCTGGACCCTAAACCGTCCCCGTCCCCTAACCCGAACCCTAGCCCGAACCCTAACCCTGACCCTTCCCCGAAGCCTGACCCTCACCCGTCCCCTAATCCTAACCCGTACGCTAACACTAACGCGCGCCCTCACACGCACGCTCCCCCTAAAGCGTTGCCGTACCCTCACCTGGACCCTAAACCGTCCCCGTCCCCTAACCCTAACCCTAGCCCGAACCCTAACCCTAACCCTTCCCCGAAGCCTGACCCTCACCCGTCCCCTAATCCTAACCCGTACGCTAACACTAACCCGCGCCCTCACACGCACGCTCCCCCTAAAGCGTTGCCGTACCCTCACCTGGAACCTAAACCGTCCCCGTCCCCTAACCCTAACCCTAGCCCGAACCCTAACCCTAACCCTTCCCCGATGCCTGACAATCACCCGTCCCCTAATCCTAACCCGTACGCTAACACTAACCCACGCCCTCACACGCACGCTCCCCCTAAAGCGTTGCCATACCCTCACCTGGACCCTAAACCATCCCCGTCCCCTAACCCTAACCCTAGCCCAAACCCTAACCCTTACCCTTCCCCGAAGCCTGACCCTCACCCGTCCCATAATCCTAACCCGTACGCTAAAACTAACCCGCGCCCTCACACGCACGCTCCCCCTAAAGCGTTGCCGTACCCTCACCTGGACCCTAAACCGTCCCCGTCCCCTAACCCTAACGCTAGCCCGAACCCTAACCCTGACCCTTCCCCGAAGCCTGACCCTCACCCGTCCCCTAATCCTAACCCGTACGCTAACACTAACCCACGCCCTCACACGCACGCTCCCCCTAAAGTGTTGCCGTACCCTCACCTGGACCCTAAACCGTCCCCGTCCCCTAACCCTAACCCTAGCCCGAACCCTAACCCTGACCCTTCCCTGAAGCCTGACCCTCACCCGTCCCCTAATCCTAACCCGTACGCTAACACTAACCCACGCCCTCACACGCACGCTCCCCCTAAAGCGTTGCCGTACCCTCACCTGGACCCTAAACCGTCCCCGTCCCCTAACCCTAACGCTAGCCCGAACCCTAACCCTAACCTTTCCCCGAAGCCTGACCCTCACCCGTCCCCTAATCCTAAACCGTACGCTAACACAAACCCGCGTCCTCACACACATGCTCCCCTTAAAGCGTTGCCGTAACTTCACCTGGACCTTAAACCGTCCCCGTCCCCTAACCCTAACCCTAGCCCGAACCCTAACCCTAACCCTTCCCCGAAGCCTGACCCTCACCCGTCCCCTAATCCTAACCCGTACGCTAACACTAACCCGCGCCCTCACACGCACGCTCCCCCTAAAGCGTTGCCGTACCCTCACCTGGACCCTAAACCGTCCCCGTCTCCTAACCCTAACCCTAGCCCTAACCCTAACCCTAACCCTTACCCGAAGCCTGACCCTCACCCGTCCCCTAATCCTAACCCGTACGCTAACACTAACCCGGGCCCTCACACGCACGCTCCCCCTAAAGCGTTCCCGTACGCTCACCTGGACCCTAAACCGTCCCCGTCCCCTAAACCTAAACCTAGCCCGAACCCTAACCCTGACCCTTCCCCGAAGCCTGACCCTCACCCGTCCCCTAATCCTAACCCATACACTAACACTAACCCGTGCCCTCACACGCACGCTCCCCCTAAAGCGTTGCCGTACCCTCACCTGGACCCTAAACCGTCCCCGTCCCCTAACCCTAACCCTAGCCCGAACCATAACCCTAACCCTTCCCCGAAGTCTGACCCTCACCCGTCCCCTAATCCTAACCCGTACGCTAACACTAACCCGCGCCCTCACACGCACGCTCCCCCTAAAGCGTTGCCGTACCCTCACCTGGACCCTAAACCGTCCCCGTCACCTAACCCTAACCCTAGCCCGAACCCTAACACTAACCCTTCCCCAAAGCCTGACCCTCACCCGTCCCCTAATCCTAACCCGTACGCTAACACTAACCCGCGCCCTCCCACGCACGCTCCCCCTAAAGCGTTGCCGTACCCTCACCTGGACCCTAAACCGTCCCCGTCCCCTAACCCTAACCCTAGCCCGAACCCTAACCCTGACCCTTCCCCGAAGCCTGACCCTCACCCGTCCCCTAATCCTAACCCATACGCTAACACTAACCCACGCCCTCACACGCACGCTCCCCTTAAAGCGTTGCCGTACCCTCACCTGGACCCTAAACCGTCCCCGTCCCCTAACCCTAACCCTAGCCCGAACCCTAACCCTAACCTTTCCCCGAAGCCTGACCCTCACCCGTCCCCTAATCCTAACCCGTACGCTAACACAAACCCTCGTCCTCACACGCACGCTCCCCCTAAAGCGTTGCCGTACCCTCACCTGGACCCTAAACCGTCCCCGTCCCCTAACCCTAACCGTAGCCCGAACCCTAACCCTAACCCTTCCCCGAAGCCTGACCCTCACCCGTTCCCTAATCCTAACCCGTACGCTAACACTAACCCGCGCCCTCACACGCACGCTCCCCCTAAAGCGTTGCCGTACCCTCACCTGGACCCTAAACCGTCCCCGTCCCCTAACCCTAACCCTAGCCCGAACCCTAACCCTAACCCTTCCCCGAAGCCTGACCCTCACCCGTCCCCTAATCCTAACCCGTACGCTAACACTAACCTGCGCCCTCACGCGCACGCTCCCCCTAAAGCGTTGCCGTACCGTCACCTGGACCCTAAACCGTCCCCGTCCCCTAACCCTAACCCTAGCCCGAACCCTAACCCTGACCCTTCCCCGAAGCCTGACCCTCACCCGTCCCCTAATCCTAACCCGTACGCTAACACTAACCCGCGCCCTCACACGCACGCTCCCCCTAAAGCGTTGCCGTACCCTCACCTGGACCCTAAACCGTCCCCGTCCCCTAACCCTAACCCTAGCCCGAACCCTAACCCTGACCCTTCCCCGAAGCCTGACCCTCACCTGTCCCCTAATCCTAACACGTACGCTAACACTAACCCGCGCCCTCACACGCACGCTCCCCCTAAAGCGTTGCCGTACCCTCACCTGGACCCTAAACCGTCCCCGTCCCCTAACCCTAACCGTAGCCCGAACCCTAACCCTGACCCTTCCCCGAAGCCTGACCCTCACCCGTCCCCTAATCCTAACCCGTACGCTAACACTAACCCGCGCCCTCACACGCACGCTCCCCCTAAAGCGTTGCCGTACCCTCCCCTGGACCCTAAACCGTCCCCGTCCCCTAACCCTAACCCTAGCCCGAACCCTAACCCTGACCCTTCCCCGAAGCCTGACCCTCACCCGTCCCCTAATGCTAACCCGTACGCTAACACTAACCCACGCCCTCACACGCACGCTCCCCTTAAAGCGTTGCCGTACCCTCACCTGGACCCTAAACCGTCCCCGTCCCCTAACCCTAACCCTAGCCCGAACCCTAACCCTAACCTTTCCCCGAAGCCTGACCCTCACCCGTCCCCTAATCCTAACCCGTACGCTAACACAAACCCGCGTCCTCACACGCACGCTCCCCCTAAAGCGTTGCCGTACCCTCACCTGGACCCTAAACCGTCCCCGTCCCCTAACCCTAACCCTAGCCCGAACCCTAACCCTAACCCTTCCCCGAAGCCTGACCCTCACCCGTCCCCTAATCCTAACCCGTACGCTAACACTAACCCGCGCCCTCACACGCACGCTCCCCCTAAAGCGTTGCCGTACCCTCACCTGGACCCTAAACCGTCCCCGTCCCCTAACCCTAACCCTAGCCCGAACCCTAACCCTAACCCTTCCCCGAAGCCTGACCCTCACCCGTCCCCTAATCCTAACCCGTACGCTAACACTAACCTGCGCCCTCACACGCACGCTCCCCCTAAAGCGTTGCCGTACCCGCACCTGGACCCTAAACCGTCCCCGTCCCCTAACCCTAACCCTAGCCCGAACCCTACCCCTGACCCTTCCCCGAAGCCTGACACTCACCCGTCCCCTAATCCTAACCCGTACGCTAACACTAACCCGTGCCCTCACACGCACGCTCCCCCTAAAGCGTTGCCGTACCCTCACCTGGACCCTAAACCGTCCCCGTCCCCTAACCCTAACCCTAGCCCGAACCCTAACCCTGACCCTTCCCCGAAGCGTGACCCTCACCCGTCCCCTAATCCTAACCCGTACGCTAAAACTAACCCGCGCCCTCACACGCACGCTCCCCCTAAAGCGTTGCCGTACCCTCACCTGGACCCTAAACCGTCCCCGTCCCCTAACCCTAACCGTAGCCCGAACCCTAACCCTGACCCTTCCCGGAAGCCTGACCCTCACCCGTCCCCTAATCCTAACCCGTACGCTAACACTAACCCACGCCCTCACACGCACGCTCCCCCTAAAGCGTTGCCATACCCTCACCTGGACCCTAAACCGTCCCCGTCCCCTAACCCTAACTCTAGCCCAAACCCTAACCCTAACCCTTCCCCGAAGCCTGACCCTCACCCGTACCCTAATCCTAACCCGTACGCTAACACTAACCCGCGCCCTCACACGCACGCTCCCCCTAAAGCGTTGCCGTACCCTCACCTGGAACCTAAACCGTCCCCGTCCCCTAACCCTAACCCTAGCCCGAACCCTAACCCTGACCCTTCCCCGAAGCCTGACCCTCACCCGTCCCCTAATCCTAACCCGTACGCTAACACTAACCCACGCCCTCACACGCACGCTCCCCCTAAAGCGTTGCCGTACCCTCACCTGGACCCTAAACCGTCCCCGTCCCCTAACCCTAACCCTAGCCCGAACCCTAACCCTGACCCTTCCCCGAAGCCTGACCCTCACCCGTCCCCTAATCCTAACCCGTATGCTAACACTAACCCACGCCCTCACACGCACGCTCCCCCTAAAGCGTTGCCGTACCCTCACCTGGACCCTAAACCGTCCCCGTCCCCTAACCCTAACCCTAGCCCGAACCCTAACCCTAACCTTTCCCCGAAGCCTGACACTCACCCGTCCCCTAATCCTAAACCGTACGCTAACACAAACCCGCGTCCTCACACACATGCTCCCCTTAAAGCGTTGCCGTACCTTCACCTGGACCCTAAACCGTCCCCGTCTCCTAACCCTAACCCTAGCCCGAACCCTAACCCTAACCCTTCCCCGAAGCCTGACCCTCACCCGTCCCCTAATCCTAACCCGTACGCTAACACTAACCCGGGCCCTCAGACGCACGCTCCCCCTAAAGCGTTGCCGTACCCTCACCTGGACCCTAAACCGTCCCCGTCCCCTAACCCTAAACCTAGCCCGAACCCTAACCCTGACCCTTCCCCGAAGCCTGACCCTCACCCGTCCCCTAATCCTAACCCGTACGCTAACACTAACCCGTGCCCTCACACGCACGCTCCCCCTAAAGCGTTGCCGTACCCTCACCTGGACCCTAAACCGTCCCCGTCACCTAACCCTAACCCTAGCCGGAACCCTAATCCTAACCCTTCCCCGAAGCCTGACCCTCACCCGTACCCTAATCCTAACCCGTACGCTAACACTAACCCGCGCCCTCACACGCACGCTCCCCCTAAAGCGTTGCCGTACCCTCACCTGGACCCTAAACCGTCCCCGTCCCCTAACCCTAACCCTAGCCCGAACCCTAACCCTGACCCTTCCCCGAAGCCTGACCCTCACCCGTCCCCTAATCCTAACCCGTACGCTAACACTAACACGCGCCCTCACACGCACGCTCCCCCTAAAGCGTTGCCGTACCCTCACCTGGACCCTAAACCGTCCCCGTCCCCTAACCCTAACCCTAGCCCGAACCCTAACCCTGACCCTTCCCTGAAGCCTGACCCTCACCCGTCCCCAAATCCTAACCCGTACGCTAACACTAACCCACGCCCTCACACGCACGCTCCCCCTAAAGCATTGCCGTACCCTCACCTGGACCCTAAACCGTCCCCGTCCCCTAACCCTAACCCTAGCCCGAACCCTAACCCTAACCTTTCCCCGAAGCCTGACCCTCACCCGTCCCCTAATCCTAAACCGTACGCTAGCACAAACCCGCGTCCTCACACACATGCTCCCCTTAAAGCGTTGCCATAACTTCACCTGGACCCTAAACCGTCCCCGTCCCCTAACCCTAACCCTAGCCCGAACACTAACCCTAACCCTTCCCCGAAGCCTGACCCTCACCCGTCCCCTAATCCTAACCCGTACGCTAACACTAACCCGCGCCCTCACACGCACACTCCCCCTAAAGCGTTGCCGTACCCTCACCTGGACCCTAAACCGTCCCCGTACCCTAACCCTAACCCTAGCCCGAACCCTAACCCTAACCCTTCCCCGAAGCCTGACCCTCACCCGTCCCCTAATCCTAACCCGTACGCTAACACTAACCCGGGCCCTCAGACGCACGCTCCCCCTAAAGCGTTGCCGTACCCTCACCTGGACCCTAAACCGTCCCCGTCCCCTAACCCTAAACCTAGCCCGAACCCTAACCCTGACCCTTCCCCGAAGCCTGACCCTCACCCGTCCCCTAATCCTAACCCGTACGCTAACACTAACCCGTGCCCTCACACGCACGCTCCCCCTAAAGCGTTGCCGTACCCTCACCTGGACCCTAAACCGTCCCCGTCACCTAACCCTAACCCTAGCCGGAACCCTAACCCTGACCCTCCCCGAAGCCTGACCCTCACCCGTGCCCTAATCCTAACCCGTACGCTAACACTAACCCGCACCCTCACACGCACGCTCCCCCTACAGCGTTGCCGTACCCTCACCTGGACCCTAAACCGTCCCCGTCACCTAACCCTAACCCTAGCCCTAACCCTAACCCTGACCCTTCCCCGAAGCCTGACCCTCACCCGTCCCCTAATCCTAACCCGTACGCTAACACTAACCCGCGCCCTCACATGCACGCTCCCCCTAAAGCGTTGCCGTACCCTCACCTGGACCCTAAACCGTCCCCGTCCCCTAACCCTAACCCTAGCCCGAACCCTAACCCTAACCCTTCCCCGAAGCCTGACCCTCACCCGTCCCCTAATCCTAACCCGTACGCTAACACTAACCCGGGCCCTCAGACGCACGCTCCCCCTAAAGCGTTGCCGTACCCTCACCTGGACCCTAAACCGTCCCCGTCCCCTAACCCTAAACCTAGCCCGAACCCTAACCCTGACCCTTCCCCGAAGCCTGACCCTCACCCGTCCCCTAATCCTAACACGTACGCTAACACTAACCCGTGCCCTCACACGCACGCTCCCCCTAAAGCGTTGCCGTACCCTCACCTGGACCCTAAACCGTCCCCGTCACCTAACCCTAACCCTAGCCGGAACCCTAATCCTAACCCTTCCCCGAAGCCTGACCCTCACCCGTACCCTAATCCTAACCCGTACGCTAACACTAACCCGCGCCCTCACACGCACGCTCCCCCTAAAGCGTTGCCGTACCCTCACCTGGACCCTAAACCGTCCCCGTCCCCTAACCCTAACCCTAGCCCGAACCCTAACCCTGACCCTTCCCCGAAGCCTGACCCTCACCCGTCCCCAAATCCTAACCCGTACGCTAACACTAACCCGCGCCCTCATACGCACGCTCCCCCTAAAGCGTTGCCGTACCCTCACCTGGACCCTAAACCGTCCCCGTCCCCTAACCCTAACCCTAGCCCGAACCCTAACCCTGACCCTTCCCTGAAGCCTGACCCTCACCCGTCCCCAAATCCTAACCCGTACGCTAACACTAACCCACGCCCTCACACGCACGCTCCCCCTAAAGCGTTGCCGTACCCTCACCTGGACCCTAAACCGTCCCCGTCCCCTAACCCTAACCCTAGCCCGAACCCTAACCCTAACCTTTCCCCGAAGCCTGACCCTCACCCGTCCCCTAATCCTAAACCGTACGCTAGCACAAACCCGCGTCCTCACACACATGCTCCCCTTAAAGCGTTGCCGTAACTTCACCTGGACCCTAAACCGTCCCCGTCCCCTAACCCTAACCCTAGCCCGAACACTAACCCTAACCCTTCCCCGAAGCCTGACCCTCACCCGTCCCCTAATCCTAACCCGTACGCTAACACTAACCCGCGCCCTCACACGCACGCTCCCCCTAAAGCGTTGCCGTACCCTCACCTGGACCCTAAACCGTCCCCGTACCCTAACCCTAACCCTAGCCCGAACCCTAACCCTAACCCTTCCCCGAAGCCTGACCCTCACCCGTCCCCTAATCCTAACCCGTACGCTAACACTAACCCGGGCCCTCAGACGCACGCTCCCCCTAAAGCGTTGCCGTACCCTCACCTGGACCCTAAACCGTCCCCGTCCCCTAACCCTAAACCTAGCCCGAACCCTAACCCTGACCCTTCCCCGAAGCCTGACCCTCACCCGTCCCCTAATCCTAACCCGTACGCTAACACTAACCCGTGCCCTCACACGCACGCTCCCCCTAAAGCGTTGCCGTACCCTCACCTGGACCCTAAACCGTCCCCGTCACCTAACCCTAACCCTAGCCGGAACCCTAACCCTGACCCTCCCCGAAGCCTGACCCTCACCCGTGCCCTAATCCTAACCCGTACGCTAACACTAACCCGCACCCTCACACGCACGCTCCCCCTACAGCGTTGCCGTACCCTCACCTGGACCCTAAACCGTCCCCGTCACCTAACCCTTACCCTAGCCCTAACCCTAACCCTGACCCTTCCCCGAAGCCTGACCATCACCCGTCCCCTAATCCTAACCCGTACGCTAACACTAACCCGCGCCCTCACATGCACGCTCCCCCTAAAGCGTTGCCGTACCCTCACCTGGACCCTAAACCGTCCCCGTCCCCTAACCCTAACCCTAGCCCGAACCCTAACCCTAACACTTCCCCGAAGCCTGACCCTCACCCGTCCCCTAATCCTAACCCGTACGCTAACACTAACCCACGCCCTCACACGCACGCTCCCCCTAAAGCGTTGCCATACCCTCACCTGGAGCCTAAACCATCCCCGTCCCCTAACCCTAACCCTAGCCCATACCCTAACCCTAACCCTTCCCCGAAGCCTGACCCTCACCCGTCCCATAATCCTAACCCGTACGCTAACACTAAACCGTGCCCTCACACGCACGCTCCCCCTAAAGCGTTGCCGTACCCTCACCTGGACCCTAAACCGTCCCCGTCCCCTAACCCTAACCCTAGCCCGAACCCTAACCCTGACCCTTCCCCGAAGCCTGACCCTCACCCGTCCCCTAATCCTAACCCGTACGCTAACACTAACCCGCGCCCTCACACGCATGCTCCCCCTAAAGCGTTGCCGTACCCTCACCTGGACCCTAAACCGTCCCCGTCTCCTAACCCTAACCCTAGCCCGAACCCTAACCCTAACCCTTCCCCGAAGCCTGACCCTCACCCGTCCCCTAATCCTAACCCGTACGCTAACACTAACCCGGGCCCTCACACGCACGCTCCCCCTAAAGCGTTGCCGTACCCTCACCTGGACCCTAAACCATCCCCGTCCCCTAACCCTAAACCTAGCCCGAACCCTAACCCTGACCCTTCCCCGAAGCCTGACCCTCACCCGTCCCCTATTCCTAACCCGTACGCTAACACTAACCCGTGCCCTCACACGCACGCTCCCCCTAAAGCGTTGCCGTACCCTCACCTGGACCCTAAACCGTCCCCGTCACCTAACCCTAACCCTAGCCGGAACCCTAACCCTGACCCTTCCCCGAAGCCTGACCCTCACCCGTGCCCTAATCCTAACCCGTACGCTAACACTAACCCGCACCCTCACACGCACGCTCCCCCTACAGCGTTGCCGTACCCTCACCTGGACCCTAAACCGTCCCCGTCACCTAACCCTAACCCTAGCCCGAACCCTAACACTGACCCTTCCCCGAAGCCTGACCCTCACCCGTCCCCTAATCCTAACCCGTACGCTAACACTAACCCGCGCCCTCACACGCACGCTCCCCCTAAAGCGCTGCCGTACCCTCACCTGGACCCTAAACCGTCCCCGTCCCCTAACCCTAACCCTTCCCCGAAGCCTGACCCTCACCCGTCCCCTAATCCTAACCCGTACGCTAACACTAACCCACGCCCTCACACGCATGCTCCCCCTAAAGCGTTGCCATACCCTCACCTGGACCCTAAACCATCCCCGTCCCCTAACCCTAACCCTAGCCCAAACCCTAACCCTAACCCTTCCCCGAAGCCTGACCCTCACCCGTCCCCTAATCCTAACCCGTACGCTAACACTAACCCGCGCCCTCACACGCACGCTCCCCCTAAAGCGTTGCCGTACCCTCACCTGGACCCTAAACCGTCCCCGTCCCCTAACCCTAACCCTAGCCCGAACCCTAACCCTGACCCTTCCCTGAAGCCTGACCCTCACCCGTCCCCTAATCCTAACCCGTACGCTAACACTAACCCACGCCCTCACACGCACGCTCCCCCTAAAGCGTTGCCGTACCCTCACCTGGACCCTAAACCGTCCCCGTCCCCTAACCCTAAACCTAGCCCGAACCCTAACCCTGACACTTCCCCGAAGCGTGACCCTCACCCGTCCCCTAATCCTAACCCGTACGCTAACACTAACCCGCGCCCTCACACGCACGCTCCCCCTAAAGCGTTGCCGTACCCTCACCTGGACCCTAAACCGTCCCCGTCCCCTAACCCTAACCCTAGCCCGAACCCTAACCCTAACCCTTCCCCGAAGCCTGACCCTCACCCGTCCCCTAATCCTAACCCGTACGCTAACACTAACCCGCGCCCTCACACGCACGCTCCCCCTAAAGTGTTGCCGTACCCTCACCTGGACCCTAAACCGTCCCCGTCCCCTAACCCTAACCCTAGCCCGAACCCTAACCCTAACCCTTCCCCGAAGCCTGACACTCACCCGTCCCATAATCTTAACCCGTACGCTAACACTAACCCGCGCCCTCACACGCACGCTCCCCCTAAAGCATTGCCGTACCCTCACCTGGACCCTAAAGCGTCCCCGTCCCCTAACCCTAACCCTAGCCCGAACCCTAAACCTAACACTTCCCCGAAGCCTGACCCTCAACCGTCGCCTAATCCTAACCCGTACGCTAACACTAACCCGCGCCCTCACACGCACGCTCCCCCTAAAGCGTTGCCGTACCCTCACCTGGACCCTAAACCGTCCCCGTCCCCTAACCCTAACCCTAGCCCGAACCCTAACCCTAACCCTTCCCCGAAGCCTGACCCTCACCCGTCCCCTAATCCTAACCCGTACGCTAACACTAACCCGCGCCCTCACACGCACGCTCCCCCTAAAGCGTTGCCGTACCCTCACCTGGACCCTAAACCGTCCCCGTCCCCTAACCCTAACCCTAGCCCGAACCCTAACCCTGACCCTTCCCCGAAGCCTGACCCTCACCCGTCCCCTAATCCTAACCCGTACGCTAACACTAACCCACGCCCTCACACGCACGCTCCCCCTAAAGCGTTGCCGTACCCTCACCTGGACCCTAAACCGTCCCCGTCACCTAACCCTAACCCTAGCCGGAACCCTAACCCTGACCCTCCCCGAAGCCTGACCCTCACCCGTGCCCTAATCCTAACCCGTACGCTAACACTAACCCGCACCCTCACACGCACGCTCCCCCTACAGCGTTGCCGTACCCTCACCTGGACCCTAAACCGTCCCCGTCACCTAACCCTAACCCTAGCCCGAACCCTAACCCTGACCCTTCCCCGAAGCCTGACCCTCACCCGTCCCCTAATCCTAACCCGTACGCTAACACTAACCCGCGCCCTCACATGCACGCTCCCCCTAAAGCGTTGCCGTACCCTCACCTGGACCCTAAACCGTCCCCGTCCCCTAACCCTAACCCTAGCCCGAACCCTAACCCTAACCCTTCCCCGAAGCCTGACCCTCACCCGTCCCCTAATCCTAACCCGTACGCTAACACTAACCCACGCCCTCACACGCACGCTCCCCCTAAAGCGTTGCCATACCCTCACCTGGACCCTAAACCATCCCCGTCCCCTAACCCTAACCCTAGCCCAAACCCTAACCCTAACCCTTCCCCGAAGCCTGACCCTCACCCGTCCCATAATCCTAACCCGTACGCTAACACTAACCCGCGCCCTCACACGCACGCTCCCCCTAAAGCGTTGCCGTACCCTCACCTGGACCCTAAACCGTCCCCGTCCCCTAACCCTAACCCTAGCCCGAACCCTAACCCTGACCCTTCCCCGAAGCCTGACCCTCACCCGTCCCCTAATCCTAACCCGTACGCTAACACTAACCCGCGCCCTCACACGCACGCTCCCCCTAAAGCGTTGCCGTACCCTCACCTGGACCCTAAACCGTCCCCGTCTCCTAACCCTAACCCTAGCCCGAACCCTAACCCTAACCCTTCCCCGAAGCCTGACCCTCACCCGTCCCCTAATCCTAACCCGTACGCTAACACTAACCCGCGCCCACACACGCACGCTCCCCCTAAAGCGTTGCCGTACCCTCACCTGGACCCTAAACCGTCCCCGTCCCCTAACCCTAACCCTAGCCCGAACCCTAACCCTAACCTTTCCCCGAAGCCTGACCCTCACCCGTCCCCTAATCCTAACCCGTACGCTAACACAAACCCGCGTCCTCACACGCACGCTCCCCCTAAAGCGTTGCCGTACCCTCACCTGGACCCTAAACCGTCCCCGTCCCCTAACCCTAACCCTAGCCCGAACCCTAACCCTGACCCTTCCTGAAGCCTGACCCACACCCGTCCCCTAATCCTAACCCGTATGCTAACACTAACCCGCGCCCTCACAGGCACGCTCCCCCTAAAGCGTTGCCGTACCCTCACCTGGACCCTAAACCGTCCCCGTCCCCTAACCCTAACCCTAGCCCGAACCCTAACCCTAACCCTTCCCCGAAGCCTGACCCTCACCCGTCCCCTAATCCTAACCCGTACGCTAACACTAACCCGCGCCCTCACACGCACGCTCCCCCTAAAGCGTTGTCGTACCCTCATCTGGACCCTAAACCGTCCCCGTCCCCTAAACCTAACCCTAGCCCGAACCCTAACCCTGACCCTTCCCCGAAGCCTGACCCTCACCCGTGCCCTAATCCTAACCCGTACGCTAACACTAACCCGCACCCTCACACGCACGCTCCCCCTACAGCGTTGCCGTACACTCACCTGGACCCTAAACCGTCCCCGTCACCTAACCCTAACCCTAGCCCGAACCCTAACCCTGACCCTTCCCCGAAGCCTGACCCTCACCCGTCCCCTAATCCTAACCCGTACGCTAACACTAACCCGCGCCCTCACACGCATGCTCCCCCTAAAGCGCTGCCGTACCCTCACCTGGACCCTAAACCGTCCCCGTCCCCTAACCCTAACCCTTCCCCGAAGCCTGACCCTCACCCGTCCCCTAATCCTAACCCGTACGCTAACACTAACCCACGCCCTCACACGCATGCTCCCCCTAAAGCGTTGCCATACCCTCACCTGGACCCTAAACCATCCCCGTCCCCTAACCCTAACCCTAGCCCAAACCCTAACCCTAACCCTTCCCCGAAGCCTGACCCTCACCCGTCCCCTAATCCTAACCCGTACGCTAACACTAACCCGCGCCCTCACACGCACGCTCCCCCTAAAGCGTTGCCGTACCCTCACCTGGACCCTAAACCGTCCCCGTCCCCTAACCCTAACCCTAGCCCGAACCCTAACCCTGACCCTTCCCCGAAGCCTGACCCTCACCCGTCCCCTAATCCTAACCCGTACGCTAACACTAACCCACGCCCTCACACGCACGCTCCCCCTAAAGCGTTGCCGTACCCTCACCTGGACCCTAAACCGTCCCCGTCCCCTAACCCTAAACCTAGCCCGAACCCTAACCCTGACCCTTCCCCGAAGCCTGACACTCACCCGTCCCCTAATCCTAACCCGTACGCTAACACTAACCCGCGCCCTCACACGCACGATCCCCCTAAAGCGTTGCCGTACCCTCACCTGGACCCTAAACCGTCCCCGTCCCCTAACCCTAACCCTAGCCCGAACCCTAACCCTAACCCTTCCCCGAAGCCTGACCCTCACCCGTCCCCTAATCCTAACCCGTACGCTAACACTAACCCGCGCCCTCACACGCACGCTCCCCCTAAAGCGTTGCCGTACCCTCACCTGGACCCTAAACCGTCCCCGTCCCCTAACCCTAACCCTAGCCCGAACCCTAACCCTAACCCTTCCCCGAAGCCTGACACTCACCCGTCCCCTAATCCTAACCCGTACGCTAACACTAACCCGCGCCCTCACACGCACGCTCCCCCTAAAGCACTGCCGTACCCTCACCTGGACCCTAAACCGTCCCCGTCCCCTAACCCTAACCCTAGCCCGAACCCTAACCCTAACCCTTCCCCGAAGCCTGACCCTCACCCGTCCCCTAATCCTAACCCGTACGCTAACACTAACCCACGCCCTCACACGCACGCTCCCCCTAAAGCGTTGCCATACCCTCACCTGGACCCTAAACCATCCCCGTCCCCTAACCCTAACCCTAGCCCAAACCCTAACCCTAACCCTTCCCCGAAGCCTGACCCTCACCCGTCCCATAATCCTAACCCGTACGCTAACACTAACCCGCGCCCTCACACGCACGCTCCCCCTAAAGCGTTGCCGTACCCTCACCTGGACCCTAAACCGTCCCCGTCCCCTAACCCTAACCCTAGCCCGAACCCTAACCCTGACCCTTCCCCGAAGCCTGACCCTCACCCGTCCCCTAATCCTAACCCGTACGCTAACACTAACCCGTGCCCTCACACGCACGCTCCCCCTAAAGCGTTGCCGTACCCTCACCTGGACCCTAAACCGTCCCCGTCACCTAACCCTAACCCTAGCCGGAACCCTAACCCTGACCCTTCCCCGAAGCCTGACCCTCACCCGTGCCCTAATCCTAACCCGTACGCTAACACTAACCCGCACCCTCACACGCACGCTCCCCCTACAGCGTTGCCGTACCCTCACCTGGACCCTAAACCGTCCCCGTCACCTAACCCTAACCCTAGCCCGAACCCTAACACTGACCCTTCCCCGAAGCCTGACCCTCACCCGTCCCCTAATCCTAACCCGTACGCTAACACTAACCCGCGCCCTCACACGCACGCTCCCCCTAAAGCGCTGCCGTACCCTCACCTGGACCCTAAACCGTCCCCGTCCCCTAACCCTAACCCTTCCCCGAAGCCTGACCCTCACCCGTCCCCTAATCCTAACCCGTACGCTAACACTAACCCACGCCCTCACACGCATGCTCCCCCTAAAGCGTTGCCATACCCTCACCTGGACCCTAAACCATCCCCGTCCCCTAACCCTAACCCTAGCCCAAACCCTAACCCTAACCCTTCCCCGAAGCCTGACCCTCACCCGTCCCCTAATCCTAACCCGTACGCTAACACTAACCCGCGCCCTCACACGCACGCTCCCCCTAAAGCGTTGCCGTACCCTCACCTGGACCCTAAACCGTCCCCGTCCCCTAACCCTAACCCTAGCCCGAACCCTAACCCTGACCCTTCCCCGAAGCCTGACCCTCACCCGTCCCCTAATCCTAACCCGTACGCTAACACTAACCCACGCCCTCACACGCACGCTCCCCCTAAAGCGTTGCCGTACCCTCACCTGGACCCTAAACCGTCCCCGTCCCCTAACCCTAAACCTAGCCCGAACCCTAACCCTGACCCTTCCCCGAAGCGTGACCCTCACCCGTCCCCTAATCCTAACCCGTACGCTAACACTAACCCGCGCCCTCACACGCACGCTCCCCCTAAAGCGTTGCCGTACCCTCACCTGGACCCTAAACCGTCCCCGTCCCCTAACCCTAACCCTAGCCCGAACCCTAACCCTAACCCTTCCCCGAAGCCTGACCCTCACCCGTCCCCTAATCCTAACCCGTACGCTAACACTAACCCGCGCCCTCACACGCACGCTCCCCCTAAAGTGTTGCCGTACCCTCACCTGGACCCTAAACCGTCCCCGTCCCCTAACCCTAACCCTAGCCCGAACCCTAACCCTAACACTTCCCCGAAGCCTGACACTCACCCGTCCCCTAATCTTAACCCGTACGCTAACACTAACCCGCGCCCTCACACGCACGCTCCCCCTAAAGCATTGCCGTACCCTCACCTGGACCCTAAAGCGTCCCCGTCCCCTAACCCTAACCCTAGCCCGAACCCTAAACCTAACACTTCCCCGAAGCCTGACCCTCAACCGTCGCCTAATCCTAACCCGTACGCTAACACTAACCCGCGCCCTCACACGCACGCTCCCCCTAAAGCGTTGCCGTACCCTCACCTGGACCCTAAACCGTCCCCGTCCCCTAACCCTAACCCTAGCCCGAACCCTAACCCTAACCCTTCCCCGAAGCCTGACCCTCACCCGTCCCCTAATCCTAACCCGTACGCTAACACTAACCCGCGCCCTCACACGCACGCTCCCCCTAAAGCGTTGCCGTACCCTCACCTGGACCCTAAACCGTCCCCGTCCCCTAACCCTAACCCTAGCCCGAACCCTAACCCTGACCCTTCCCCGAAGCCTGACCCTCACCCGTCCCCTAATCCTAACCCGTACGCTAACACTAACCCGCGCCCTCACACGCACGCTCCCCCTAAAGCGTTGCCGTACCCTCACCTGGACCCTAAACCGTCCCCGTCACCTAACCCTAACCCTAGCCGGAACCCTAACCCTGACCCTCCCCGAAGCCTGACCCTCACCCGTGCCCTAATCCTAACCCGTACGCTAACACTAACCCGCACCCTCACACGCACGCTCCCCCTACAGCGTTGCCGTACCCTCACCTGGACCCTAAACCGTCCCCGTCACCTAACCCTAACCCTAGCCCGAACCCTAACCCTGACCCTTCCCCGAAGCCTGACCCTCACCCGTCCCCTAATCCTAACCCGTACGCTAACACTAACCCGCGCCCTCACATGCACGCTCCCCCTAAAGCGTTGCCGTACCCTCACCTGGACCCTAAACCGTCCCCGTCCCCTAACCCTAACCCTAGCCCGAACCCTAACCCTAACCCTTCCCCGAAGCCTGACCCTCACCCGTCCCCTAATCCTAACCCGTACGCTAACACTAACCCACGCCCTCACACGCACGCTCCCCCTAAAGCGTTGCCATACCCTCACCTGGACCCTAAACCATCCCCGTCCCCTAACCCTAACCCTAGCCCAAACCCTAACCCTAACCCTTCCCCGAAGCCTGACCCTCACCCGTCCCATAATCCTAACCCGTACGCTAACACTAACCCGCGCCCTCACACGCACGCTCCCCCTAAAGCGTTGCCGTACCCTCACCTGGACCCTAAACCGTCCCCGTCCCCTAACCCTAACCCTAGCCCGAACCCTAACCCTGACCCTTCCCCGAAGCCTGACCCTCACCCGTCCCCTAATCCTAACCCGTACGCTAACACTAACCCGCGCCCTCACACGCACGCTCCCCCTAAAGCGTTGCCGTACCCTCACCTGGACCCTAAACCGTCCCCGTCTCCTAACCCTAACCCTAGCCCGAACCCTAACCCTAACCCTTCCCCGAAGCCTGACCCTCACCCGTCCCCTAATCCTAACCCGTACGCTAACACTAACCCGCGCCCTCACACGCACGCTCCCCCTAAAGCGTTGCCGTACCCTCACCTGGACCCTAAACCGTCCCCGTCCCCTAACCCTAACCCTAGCCCGAACCCTAACCCTAACCTTTCCCCGAAGCCTGACCCTCACCGGTCCCCTAATCCTAACCCGTACGCTAACACAAACCCGCGTCCTCACACGCACGCTCCCCCTAAAGCGTTGCCGTACCCTCACCTGGACCCTAAACCGTCCCCGTCCCCTAACCCTAACCCTAGCCCGAACCCTAACCCTGACCCTTCCTGAAGCCTGACCCACACCCGTCCCCTAATCCTAACCCGTATGCTAACACTAACCCGCGCCCTCACAGGCACGCTCCCCCTAAAGCGTTGCCGTACCCTCACCTGGACCCTAAACCGTCCCCGTCCCCTAACCCTAACCCTAGCCCGAACCCTAACCCTAACCCTTCCCCGAAGCCTGACCCTCACCCGTCCCCTAATCCTAACCCGTACGCTAACACTAACCCGCGCCCTCACACGCACGCTCCCCCTAAAGCGTTGTCGTACCCTCATCTGGACCCTAAACCGTCCCCGTCCCCTAAACCTAACCCTAGCCCGAACCCTAACCCTGACCCTTCCCCGAAGCCTGACCCTCACCCGTGCCCTAATCCTAACCCGTACGCTAACACTAACCCGCACCCTCACACGCACGCTCCCCCTACAGCGTTGCCGTACACTCACCTGGACCCTAAACCGTCCCCGTCACCTAACCCTAACCCTAGCCCGAACCCTAACCCTGACCCTTCCCCGAAGCCTGACCCTCACCCGTCCCCTAATCCTAACCCGTACGCTAACACTAACCCGCGCCCTCACACGCACGCTCCCCCTAAAGTGCTGCCGTACCCTCACCTGGACCCTAAACCGTCCCCGTCCCCTAACCCTAACCCTTCCCCGAAGCCTGACCCTCACCCGTCCCCTAATCCTAACCCGTACGCTAACACTAACCCACGCCCTCACACGCATGCTCCCCCTAAAGCGTTGCCATACCCTCACCTGGACCCTAAACCATCCCCGTCCCCTAACCCTAACCCTAGCCCAAACCCTAACCCTAACCCTTCCCCGAAGCCTGACCCTCACCCGTCCCCTAATCCTAACCCGTACGCTAACACTAACCCGCGCCCTCACACGCACGCTCCCCCTAAAGCGTTGCCGTACCCTCACCTGGACCCTAAACCGTCCCCGTCCCCTAACCCTAACCCTAGCCCGAACCCTAACCCTGACCCTTCCCCGAAGCCTGACCCTCACCCGTCCCCTAATCCTAACCCGTACGCTAACACTAACCCACGCCCTCACACGCACGCTCCCCCTAAAGCGTTGCCGTACCCTCACCTGGACCCTAAACCGTCCCCGTCCCCTAACCCTAAACCTAGCCCGAACCCTAACCCTGACCTTTCCCCGAAGCCTGACACTCACCCGTCCCCTAATCCTAACCCGTACGCTAACACTAACCCGCGCCCTCACACGCACGATCCCCCTAAAGCGTTGCCGTACCCTCACCTGGACCCTAAACCGTCCCCGTCCCCTAACCCTAACCCTAGCCCGAACCCTAACCCTAACCCTTCCCCGAAGCCTGACCCTCACCCGTCCCCTAATCCTAACCCGTACGCTAACACTAACCCGCGCCCTCACACGCACGCTCCCCCTAAAGCGTTGCCGTACCCTCACCTGGACCCTAAACCGTCCCCGTCCCCTAACCCTAACCCTAGCCCGAACCCTAACCCTAACCCTTCCCCGAAGCCTGACACTCACCCGTCCCCTAATCCTAACCCGTACGCTAACACTAACCCGCGCCCTCACACGCACGCTCCCCCTAAAGCATTGCCGTACCCTCACCTGGACCCTAAACCGTCCCCGTCCCCTAACCCTAACCCTAGCCCGAACCCTAACCCTAACACTTCCCCGAAGCCTGACCCTCAACCGTCGCCTAATCCTAACCCGTACGCTAACACTAACCCGCGCCCTCACACGCACGCTCCCCCTAAAGCGTTGCCGTACCCTCACCTGGACCCTAAACCGTCCCCGTCCCCTAACCCTAACCCTAGCCTGAACCCTAACCCTAACCCTTCCCCGAAGCCTGACCCTCACCCGTCCTCTAATCCTAACCCGTACGCTAACACTAACCCGCGCCCTCACACGGACGCTCCCCCTAAAGCGTTGCCGTACCCTCACCTGGACCCTAAACCGTCCCCGTCCCCTAACCCTAACCCTAGCCCGAACCCTAACCCTGACCCTTCCCCGAAGCCTGACCCTCACCCGTCCCCTAATCCTAACCCGTACGCTAACACTAACCCGCGCCCTCACACGCACGCTCCCCCTAAAGCGTTGCCGTACCCTCACCTGGACCCTAAACCGTCCCCGTCACCTAACCCTAACCCTAGCCGGAACCCTAACCCTGACCCTCCCCGAAGCCTGACCCTCACCCGTGCCCTAATCCTAACCCGTACGCTAACACTAACCCGCACCCTCACACGCACGCTCCCCCTACAGCGTTGCCGTACCCTCACCTGGACCCTAAACCGTCCCCGTCACCTAACCCTAACCCTAGCCCGAACCCTAACCCTGACCCTTCCCCGAAGCCTGACCCTCACCCGTCCCCTAATCCTAACCCGTACGCTAACACTAACCCGCGCCCTCACATGCACGCTCCCCCTAAAGCGTTGCCGTACCCTCACCTGGACCCTAAACCCTCCCCGTCCCCTAACCCTAACCCTAGCCCGAACCCTAACCCTAACCCTTCCCCGAAGCCTGACCCTCACCCGTCCCCTAATCCTAACCCGTACGCTAACACTAACCCACGCCCTCACACGCACGCTCCCCCTAAAGCGTTGCCATACCCTCACCTGGACCCTAAACCATCCCCGTCCCCTAACCCTAACCCTAGCCCAAACCCTAACCCTAACCCTTCCCCGAAGCCTGACCCTCACCCGTCCCATAATCCTAACCCGTACGCTAACACTAACCCGCGCCCTCACACGCACGCTCCCCCTAAAGCGTTGCCGTACCCTCACCTGGACCCTAAACCGTCCCCGTCCCCTAACCCTAACCCTAGCCCGAACCCTAACCCTGACCCTTCCCCGAAGCCTGACCCTCACCCGTCCCCTAATCCTAACCCGTACGCTAACACTAACCCGCGCCCTCACACGCACGCTCCCCCTAAAGCGTTGCCGTACCCTCACCTGGACCCTAAACCGTCCCCGTCTCCTAACCCTAACCCTAGCCCGAACCCTAACCCTAACCCTTCCCCGAAGCCTGACCCTCACCCGTCCCCTAATCCTAACCCGTACGCTAACACTAACCCGCGCCCTCACACGCACGCTCCCCCTAAAGTGTTGCCGTACCCTCACCTGGACCCTAAACCGTCCCCGTCCCCTAACCCTAACCCTAGCCCGAACCCTAAACCTAACACTTCCCCGAAGCCTGACCCTCAACCGTCGCCTAATCCTAACCCGTACGCTAACACTAACCCGCGCCCTCACACGCACGCTCCCCCTAAAGCGTTGCCGTACCCTCACCTGGACCCTAAACCGTCCCCGTCCCCTAACCCTAACCCTAGCCTGAACCCTAACCCTAACCCTTCCCCGAAGCCTGACCCTCACCCGTCCCCTAATCCTAACCCGTACGCTAACACTAACCCGCGCCCTCACACGCACGCTCCCCCTAAAGCGTTGCCGTACCCTCACCTGGACCCTAAACCGTCCCCGTCCCCTAACCCTAACCCTAGCCCGAACCCTAACCCTGACCCTTCCCCGAAGCCTGACCCTCACCCGTCCCCTAATCCTAACCCGTACGCTAACACTAACCCGCGCCCTCACACGCACGCTCCCCCTAAAGCGTTGCCGTACCCTCACCTGGACCCTAAACCGTCCCCGTCACCTAACCCTAACCCTAGCCGGAACCCTAACCCTGACCCTCCCCGAAGCCTGACCCTCACCCGTGCCCTAATCCTAACCCGTACGCTAACACTAACCCGCACCCTCACACGCACGCTCCCCCTACAGCGTTGCCGTACCCTCACCTGGACCCTAAACCGTCCCCGTCACCTAACCCTAACCCTAGCCCGAACCCTAACCCTGACCCTTCCCCGAAGCCTGACCCTCACCCGTCCCCTAATCCTAACCCGTACGCTAACACTAACCCGCGCCCTCACATGCACGCTCCCCCTAAAGCGTTGCCGTACCCTCACCTGGACCCTAAACCGTCCCCGTCCCCTAACCCTAACCCTAGCCCGAAACCTAACCCTAACCCTTCCCCGAAGCCTGACCCTCACCCGTCCCCTAATCCTAACCCGTACGCTAACACTAACCCACGCCCTCACACGCACGCTCCCCCTAAAGCGTTGCCATACCCTCACCTGGACCCAAAACCATCCCCGTCCCCTAACCCTAACCCTAGCCCAAACCCTAACCCTAACCCTTCCCCGAAGCCTGACCCTCACCCGTCCCATAATCCTAACCCGTACGCTAACACTAACCCGCGCCCTCACACGCACGCTCCCCCTAAAGCGTTGCCGTACCCTCACCTGGACCCTAAACCGTCCCCGTCCCCTAACCCTAACCCTAGCCCGAACCCTAACCCTGACCCTTCCCCGAAGCCTGACCCTCACCCGTCCCCTAATCCTAACCCGTACGCTAACACTAACCCGCGCCCTCACACGCACGCTCCCCCTAAAGCGTTGCCGTACCCTCACCTGGACCCTAAACCGTCCCCGTCTCCTAACCCTAACCCTAGCCCGAACCCTAACCCTAACCCTTCCCCGAAGCCTGACCCTCACCCGTCCCCTAATCCTAACCCGTACGCTAACACTAACCCGCGCCCTCACACGCACGCTCCCCCTAAAACGTTGCCGTACCCTCACCTGGACCCTAAACCGTCCCCGTCCCCTAACCCTAACCCTAGCCCGAACCCTAACCCTAACCTTTCCCCGAAGCCTGACCCTCACCCGTCCCCTAATCCTAACCCGTACGCTAACACAAACCCGCGTCCTCACACGCACGCTCCCCCTAAAGCGTTGCCGTACCCTCACCTGGACCCTAAACCGTCCCCGTCCCCTAACCCTAACCCTAGCCCGAACCCTAACCCTGACCCTTCCCCGAAGCCTGACCCTCACCCGTCCCCTAATCCTAACCCGTACGCTAACACTAACCCACGCCCTCACACGCACGCTCCCCTTAAAGCGTTGCCGTACCCTCACCTGGACCCTAAACCGTCCCCGTCCCCTAACCCTAACCCTAGCCCGAACCCTAACCCTAACCTTTCCCCGAAGCCTGACCCTCACCCGTCCCCTAATCCTAACCCGTACGCTAACACAAACCCGCGTCCTCACACGCACGCTCCCCCTAAAGCGTTGCCGTACCCTCACCTGGACCCTAAACCGTCCCCGTCCCCTAACCCTAACCCTAGCCCGAACCCTAACCCTAACCCTTCCCCGAAGCCTGACCCTCACCCGTCCCCTAATCCTAACCCGTACGCTAACACTAACCCGCGCCCTCACACGCACGGTCCCCCTAAAGCGTTGCCGTACCCTCACCTGGACCCTAAACCGTCCCCGTCCCCTAACCCTAACCCTAGCCCGAACCCTAACCCTAACCCTTCCCCGAAGCCTGACCCTCACCCGTCCCCTAATCCTAACCCGTACGCTAACACTAACCTGCGCCCTCACACGCACTCTCCCCCTAAAGCGTAGCCGTACCCTCACCTGGACCCTAAACCGTCCCCGTCCCCTAACCCTAACCCTAGCCCGAACCCTAACCCTGACCCTTCCCCGAAGCCTGACCCTCACCCGTCCCCTAATCCTAAGCCGTACGCTAACACTAACCCGCGCCCTCACACGCACGCTCCCCCTAAAGTGTTGCCGTACCCTCACCTGGACCCTAAACCGTCCCCGTCCCCTAACCCTAACCCTAGCCCGAACCCTAACCCTTACCCGAAGCCTGACCATCACCCGTCCCCTAATCCTAACCCGTACGCTAACACTAACCCATGCCCTCACACGCACGCTCCCCCTAAAGCGTTGCCGTGCCCTCACCTGGACCCTAAATCGTCCCCGTCACCTAACCCTAACCCTAGCCCGAACCCTAACCCTAACCCTTCCCCGAAGCCTGACCCTCACCCGTCCCCTAATCCTAACCCGTACGCTAACACTAACCCGCGCCCTCACACGCACGCTCCCCCTAAAGCGTTGCCATACCCTCACCTGGACCCTAAACCGTCCCCGTCCCCTAACCCTAACACTAGCCCAAACCCTAACCCTAACCCTTCCCCGAAGCCTGACCCTCACCCGTCCCCTAATCCTAACCCGTACGCTAACACTAACCCGCGCCCTCACACGCACGCTCCCCCTAAAGCGTTGCCGTACCCTCACCTGGACCCTAAACCGTCCCCGTCCCCTAACCCTAACCCTAGCCCGAACACTAACCCTGACCCTTCCCCGAAGCCTGACCCTCACCCGTCCCCTAATCCTAACCCGTACGCTAAAACTAACCCACGCCCTCACACGCACGCCCCCCCTAAAGCGTTGCCGTACCCTCACCTGGACCCTAAACCGTCCCCGTCCCCTAACCCTAACCCTAGCCCGAACCCTAACCCTGACCCTTCCCCGAAGCCTGACCCTCACCCGTCCCCTAATCCTAATCCGTACGCTAACACTAACCCGTGCCCTCACACGCACGCTCCCCCTAAATCGTTGCCGTACCCTCACCTGGACCCTAAACCGTCCCCATCACCTAACCCTAACCCTAGCCCGAACCCTAACCCCGACCCTTCCCCGAAGCCTGACCCTCACCCGTGCCCTAATCCTAACCCGTACGCTAACACTAACCCGCGCCCTCACATGCACGCTCCCCCTAAAGCGTTGCCGTACCCTCACCTGGACCCTAAACCGTCCCCGTCCCCTAACCCTAACCCTAGCCCGAACCCTAACCCTAACCCTTCCCCGAAGCCTGGCACTCACCCGTCCCCTAATCCTAACCCGTACGCTAACACTAACCCACGCCCTCACACGCACGCTCCCCCTATAGCATTGCCGTACCCTCACCTGGACCCTAAACCGTCCCCGTCCCCTAACCCTAACCCTAGCCCGAACCCTAACCCTGACCCTTCCCTGAAGCCTGACCCTCACCCGTCCCCTAATCCTAACCCGTACGCTAACACTAACCCACGCCCTCACACGCACGCTCCCCCTGAAGCGTTGCCGTACCCTCACCTGGACCCTAAACCGTCCCCGTCCCCTAACCCTAACCCTAGCCCGAACCCTAACCCTAACCTTTCCCCGAAGCCTGACCCTCACCCGTCCCCTAATCCTAAACCGTACGCTAACAAAAACCCGCGTCCTCACACACACGCTCCCCTTAAAGCGTTGCCGTACCTTCACCTGGACCCTAAACCGTCCCCGTCCCCTAACCCTAACCCTAGCCCGAACCCTAACCCTAACCCTTCCCCGAAGCCTGACCCTCACCCGTCCCCTAATCCTAACCCGTACGCTAACACTAACCCGCGCCCTCACACGCACGCTCCCCCTAAAGCGTTGCCGTACCCTCACCTGGACCCTAAACCGTCCCCGTCCCCTAACCCTAACCCTAGCCTGAACCCTAACCCTAACCCTTCCCCGAAGCCTGACCCTCACCCGTCCCCTAATCCTAACCCGTACGCTAACACTAACCCGGGCCCTCACACGCACGCTCCCCCTAAAGCATTGCCGTACCCTCACCTGGACCCTAAACCGTCCCCGTCCCCTAACCCTAACCCTAGCCCGAACCCTAACCCTGACCCTTCCCCGAAGCCTGACCCTCACCCGTCCCCTAATCCTAACCCGTACGCTAACACTAACCCGTGCCCTCACACGCACGCTCCCCCTAAAGCGTTGCCGTACCCTCACCTGGACCCTAAACCGTCCCCGTCCCCTAACCCTAACCCTAGCCGGAACCCTAACCCTGACTCTTCCCCGAAGCCTGACCCTCACCCGTCCCCTAATCCTAACCCGTACGCTAACACTAACCCGCGCCCTCACACGCACGCTCCCCCTAAAGCGTTGCCGTACCCTCACCTGGACCATAAACCGTCCCCGTCCCCTAACCCTAACCGTAGCCCGAACCCTAACCCTGACCCTTCCCCGAAGCCTGACCCTCACCCGTCCCCTAATCCTAACCCGTACGCTAACACTAAGCCGCGCCCTCACACGCACGCTCCCCCTAAAGCGTTGCCGTACCCTCACCTGGACCCTAAACCGTCCCCGTCCCCTAACCCTAACCCTAGCCCGAACCCTAACCCTGACCCTTCCCCGAAGCCTGACCCTCACCCGTCCCCTAATCCTAACCCGTACGCTAACACTAACCCGCGCCCTCACACGCACGCTCCCCCTAAAGCGTTGCCGTACCCTCACCTGGACCCTAAACCGTCCCCGTCCCCTAACCCTAACCCTAGCCCGAACCCTAACCCTGACTCTTCCCCGAAGCCTGACCCTCACCCGTCCCCTAATCCTAACCCGTACGCTAACACTAACCCGCGTCCTCACACGCACGCTCCCCCTAAAGCGTTGCCGTACCCTCACCTGGACCCTAAACCGTCCCCGTCCCCTTACCCTAACCGTAGCCCGAACCCTAACCCTGACCCTTCCCCGAAGCCTGACCCTCACCCGTCCCCTAATCCTAACCCGTACGCTAACACTAACCCGCGCCCTCACACGCACGCTCCCCCTAAAGCGTTGCCGTACCCTCACCTGGACCCTAAACCGTCCCCGTCCCCTAACCCTAACCCTAGCCCGAACCCTAACCCTAACCTTTCCCCGAAGCCTGACCCTCACCCGTCCCCTAATCCTAAACCGTACGCTAACAAAAACCCGCGTCCTCACACACATGCTCCCCTTAAAGCGTTGCCGTACCTTCACCTGGACCCTAAACCGTCCCCGTCCCCTAACCCTAACCCTAGCCCGAACCCTAACCCTGACCCTTCCCCGAAGCCTGACCCTCACCCGTCCCCTAATCCTAACCCGTACGCTAACACTAACCCGTGCCCTCACACGCACGCTCCCCCTAAAGCGTTGCCGTACCCTCACCTGGACCCTAAACCGTCCCCGTCCCCTAACCCTAACCCTAGCACGAACCCTAACCCTGACACTTCCCCGAAGCCTGACCCTCACCCGTCCCCTAATCCTAACCCGTACGCTAACACTAACCCGCGCCCTCACACGCACGCTCCCCCTAAAGCGTTGCCGTACCCTCACCTGGACCCTAAACCGTCCCCGTCCCCTAACCCTAACCCTAGCCCGAACCCTAACCCTAACCCTTCCCCGAAGCCTGACCCTCACCCGTCCCCTAATCCTAACCCGTACGCTAACACTAACCCACGCCCTCACACGCACGCTCCCCCTAAAGCGTTGCCATACCCTCACCTGGACCCTAAACCATCCCCGTCCCCTAACCCTAACCCTAGCCCAAACCATAACCCTTACCCTTCCCCGAAGCCTGACCCTCACCCGTCCCATAATCCTAACCCGTACGCTAACACTAACCCGCGCCCTCACACGCACGCTCCCCCTAAAGCGTTGCCGTACCCTCACCTGGACCCTAAATCGTCCCCGTCCCCTAACCCTAACGCTAGCCCGAACCCTAACCCTGACCCTTCCCCGAAGCCTGACCCTCACCCGTCCCCTAATCCTAACCCGTACGCTAACACTAACCCACGCCCTCACACGCACGCTCCCCCTAAAGCGTTGCCGTACCCTCACCTGGACCCTAAACCGTCCCCGTCCCCTAACCCTAACCCTAGCCCGAATCCTAACCCTGACCCTTCCCCGAAGCCTGACCCTCACCCGTCCCCTAATCCTAACCCGTACGCTAACACTAACCCACGCCCTCACACGCACTCTCCCCCTAAAGCGTTGCCGTACCCTCACCTGGACCCTAAACCGTCCCCGTCCCCTAACCCTAACGCTAGCCCGAACCCTAACCCTAACCTTTCCCCGAAGCCTGACCCTCACCCATCCCCTAATCCTAACCCGTACGCTAACACTAACCCACGCCCTCACACGCACGCTCCCCCTAAAGCGTTGCCGTACCCTCACCTGGACCCTAAACCGTCCCCGTCCCCTAACCCTAACCCTAGCCCGAATCCTAACCCTGACCCTTCCCCGAAGCCTGACCCTCACCCGTCCCCTAATCCTAACCCGTACGCTAACACTAACCCACGCCCTCACACGCACTCTCCCCCTAAAGCGTTGCCGTACCCTCACCTGGACCCTAAACCGTCCCCGTCCCCTAACCCTAACGGTAGCCCGAACCCTAACCCTAACCTTTCCCCGAAGCCTGACCCTCACCCGTGCCCTAATCCTAACTCGTACGCTAACACTAACCCGCACCCTCACACGCACGCTCCCCCTACAGAGTTGCCGTACCCTCACCTGGACCCTAAACCGTCCCCGTCACCTAACCCTAAACCTAGCCCGAACCCTAACCCTGACCCTTCCCCGAAGCCTGACCCTCACCCGTCCCCTAATCCTAACCCGTACGCTAACACTAACCCGCGCCCTCACACGCACGCTCCCCCTAAAACGTTGCCGTACCCTCACCTGGACCCTAAACCGTCCCCGTCCCCTAACCCTAACCCTAGCCCGAACCCTAACCCTGACCCTTCCCCGAAGCCTGACTCTCACCCGTCCCCTAATCCTAACCAGTACGCTAACACTAACCCACGCCCTCACACGCACGCTCCCCTTAAAGCGTTGCCGTACCCTCACCTGGACCCTAAACCGTCCCCATTCCCTAACCCTAACCCTAGCCCGAACCCTAACCCTAACCTTTCCCCGAAGCCTGACCCTCACCCGTCCCCTAATCCTAACCCGTACGCTAACACAAACCCGCGTCCTCACACGCACGCTCCCCCTAAAGCGTTGCCGTACCCTCACCTGGACCCTAAACCGTCCCCGTCCCCTAACCCTAACCCTAGCCCGAACCCTAACCCTAACCCTTCCCCGAAGCCTGACCCTCACCCGTCCCCTAATCCTAACCCATACGCTAACACTAACCCGCGCCCTCACACGCACGCTCCCCCTAAAGCGTTGCCGTACCCTCACCTGGACCCTAAACCGTTCCCGTCCCCTAACCCTAACCCTAGCCCGAACCCTAACCCTTACCCTTCCCCGAAGCCTGACCCTCACCCGTCCCATAATCCTAACCCGTACGCTAACACTAACCAGCGCACTCACACGCACGCTCCCCCTAAAGCGTTGCCGTACCCTCACCTGGACCCTAAATCGTCCCCGTCCCCTAACCCTAACGCTAGCCCGAACCCTAACCCTAACCTTTCCCCGAAGCCTGACACTCACCTGTCCCCTAATCCTAAACCGTACGCTAACACAAACCCGCGTCCTCACACACATGCTCCCCTTAAAACGTTGCCGCACCTTCACCTGGACCCTAAACCGTCCCCGTCCCCTAACCCTAACCCTAGCCCGAACCCTAACCCTAACCCTTCCCCGAAGCCTGACCCTCACCCGTCCCCTAATCCTAACCCGTACGCTAACACTAACCCGCGCCCTCACACGCACGCTCCCCCTAAAGTGTTGCCGTACCCTCACCTGGACCCTAAACCGTCCCCGTCCCCTAACCCTAAACCTAGCCCGAACCCTAACCCTGACCCTTCCCCGAAGCCTGACCCTCACCCGTCCCCTAATCCTAACCCGTACGCTAACACTAACCCGTGCCCTCACACGCACGCTCCCCCTAAAGCGTTGCCGTACCCTCACCTGGACCCTAAACCGTCCCCGTCACCTAACCCTAACCCTAGCCGGAACCGTAACCCTGACCCTTCCCCGAAGCCTGACCCTCACCCGTGCCCTAATCCTAACCCGTACGCTAACACTAACCCGCACCCTCACACGCACGCTCCCCCTACAGCGTTGCCGTACCCTCACCTGGACCCTAAACCGTCCCCGTCCCCTAACCCTAACCCTAGCCCGAACCCTAACCCTGACCCTTCCCCGAAGACAGACCCTCACCCGTCCCCTAATCCTAACCCGTACGCTAACACTAACCCGCGCCCTCACACGCATGCTCCCCCTAAAGCGTTGCCGTACCCTCACCTGGACCATAAACCGTCCCCGTCCCCTAACCCTAACCGTAGCCCGAACCCTAACCCTGACCCTTCCCCGAAGCCTGACCCTCACCCGTCCCCTAATCCTAACCCGTACGCTAACACTAACCCGCGCCCTCACACGCACGCTCCCCCTAAAGCGTTGCCGTACCCTCACCTGGACCCTAAACCGTCCCCGTCCCCTAACCCTAACCCTAGCCCGAACCCTAACCCTGACCCTTCCCCGAAGCCTGACCCTCACCCGTCCCCTAATCCTAACCCGTACGCTAACACTAACCCTCGCCCTCACACGCACGCTCCCCCTAAAGCGTTGCCGTACCCTCACCTGGACCCTAAACCGTCCCCGTCCCCTAACCCTAACCCTAGCCCGAACCCTAACCCTGACTCTTCCCCGAAGCCTGACCCTCACCCGTCCCCTAATCCTAACCCGTACGCTAACACTAATCCGCACCCTCACACGCACGCTCCCCCTAAAGCGTTGCCGTTCCCTCACCTGGACCCTAAACCGTCCCCGTCCCCTAACCCTAACCCTAGCCTGAACCCTATCCCTGACCCTTCCCCGAAGCCTGACCCTCACCCGTCCCCTAATCCTAACCCGTACGCTAACACTAACCCGCGCCCTCACACGCACGCTCCCCCTAAAGCGTTGCCGTACCCTCACCTGGACCCTAAACCGTCCCCGTCCCCTAACCCTAACCCTAGCCCGAACCCTAACCCTGACCCTTCCCCGAAGCCTGACCCTCACCCGTCCCCTAATCCTAACCCGTACGTTAACACTAACCCGCGCCCTCACACGCACACTCCCCCTAAAGCGTTGCCGTACCGTCACCTGGACCCTAAACCGTCCCCGTCCCCTAACCCGAACCCTAGCCCGAACCCTAACCCTGACCCTTCCCCGAAGCCTGACCCTCACCCGTCCCCTAATCCTAATCCGGACGCTAACACTAACCCGCGCCCTCACACGCACGCTCCCCCTAAAGCGTTGCCGTACCCTCACCTGGACCCTAAACCGTCCCCGTCCCCTAACCCTAACCCTAGCCCGAACCCTAAAGCTAACCCTTCCCTGAAGCCTGACCCTCACCCGTCCCCTAATCCTAACCCGTACGCTAACACTAACCCGCACCCTCACACGCACGCTCTCCCTAAAGCGTTGCCGTACCCTCACCTGGACCCTAAACCGTCCCCGTCCCCTAACCCTAAACCTAGCCCGAACCCTAACCCTGACCCTTCCCCGAAGCCTGACCCTCACCCGTCCCCTAATCCTAACCCGTACGCTAACACTAACCCGCGCCCTCACACGCACGCTCCCCCTAAAGCGTTGCCGTACCCTCACCTGGACCCTAAACCGTCCCCGTCCCCTAACCCTAACCCTAGCCCGAACCCTAACTCTGACCCTTCCCCGAAGCCTGACCCTCACCCGTCCCCTAATCCTAACCCGTACGCTAACACTAACCCACGCCCTCACACGCACGCTCCCCCTAAAGCGTTGCCGTACCCTCACCTGGACCCTAAACCGTCCCCGTCCCCTAACCCTAACCCTAGCCCGAACCCTAACCCTGACCCTTCCCTGAAGCCTGACCCTCACCCGTCCCCTAATCCTAACCCGTACGCTAACACTAACCCACGCCCTCACACGCACGCTCCCCCTAAAGCGTTGCCGTACCCTCACCTGGACCCTAAACCGTCCCCGTCCCCTAACCCTAACCCTAGCCCGAACCCTAACCCTAACCTTTACCCGAAGCCTGACCCTCACTCGTCCCCTAATCCTAAACCGTACGCTAACACAAACCCGCGTCCTCACACACATGCTCCCCTTAAAGCGTTGCCGAACGTTCACCTGGACCCTAAACCGTCCCCGTCCCCTAACCCTAACCCTAGCTCGAACCCTAACCCTAACCCTTCCCCGAAGCCTGAACCTCACCCGTTCCCTAATCCTAACCCGTACGCTAACACTAACCCGCGCCCTCACACGCACGCTCCCCCTAAAGCGTTGCCGTACCCTCACCTGGACCCTAAACCGTCCCCGTCCCCTAACCCTAACCCTAGCCCGAACCCTAACCCTAACCCTTCCCCGAAGCCTGACCCTCACCCGTCCCCTAATCCTAACCCGTACGCTAACACTAACCCGGGCCCTCACACGCACGCTCCCCCTAAAGCGTTGCCGTACCCTCACCTGGACCCTAAACCGTCCCCGTCCCCTAACCCTAACCCTAGCCCGAACCCTAACCCTGACCCTTCCCCGAAGCCTGACCCTCACCCGTCCCCTAATCCTAACCCGTACGCTAACACTAACCCACGCCCTCACACGCACGCTCCCCCTAAAGCGTTGACGTACCCTCACCTGGACCCTAAACGGTCCCCGTCCCCTCACCCTAACCCTAGCCCGAACCCTAACCCTGACCCTTCCCTGAAGCCTGACCCTCACCCGTCCCCTAATCCTAACCCGTACGCTAACACTAACCCACGCCCTCACACGCACACTCCCCCTAAAGCGTTGCCGTACCGTCACCTGGACCCTAAACCGTCCCCGTCCCCTAACCCGAACCCTAGCCCGAACCCTAACCCTGACCCTTCCCCGAAGCCTGACCCTCACCCGTCCCCTAATCCTAATCCGGACGCTAACACTAACCCGCGCCCTCACACGCACGCTCCCCCTAAAGCGTTGCCGTACCCTCACCTGGACCCTAAACCGTCCCCGTCCCCTAACCCTAACCCTAGCCCGAACCCTAAAGCTAACCCTTCCCCGAAGCCTGACCCTCACCCGTCCCCTAATCCTAACCCGTACGCTAACACTAACCCGCACCCTCACACGCACGCTCTCCCTAAAGCGTTGCCGTACCCTCACCTGGACCCTAAACCGTCCCCGTCCCCTAACCCTAAACCTAGCCCGAACCCTAACCCTGACCCTTCCCCGAAGCCTGACCCTCACCCGTCCCCTAATCCTAACCCGTACGCTAACACTAACCCGCGCCCTCACACGCACGCTCCCCCTAAAGCGTTGCCGTACCCTCACCTGGACGCTAAACCGTCCCCGTCCCCTAACCCTAACCCTAGCCCGAACCCTAACTCTGACCCTTCCCCGAAGCCTGACCCTCACCCGTCCCCTAATCCTAACCCGTACGCTAACACTAACCCACGCCCTCACACGCACGCTCCCCCTAAAGCGTTGCCGTACCCTCACCTGGACCCTAAACCGTCCCCGTCCCCTAACCCTAACCCTAGCCCGAACCCTAACCCTGACCCTTCCCTGAAGCCTGACCCTCACCCGTCCCCTAATCCTAACCCGTACGCTAACACTAACCCACGCCCTCACACGCACGCTCCCCCTAAAGCGTTGCCGTACCCTCACCTGGACCCTAAACCGTCCCCGTCCCCTAACCCTAACCCTAGCCCGAACCCTAACCCTAACCTTTACCCGAAGCCTGACCCTCACTCGTCCCCTAATCCTAAACCGTACGCTAACACAAACCCGCGTCCTCACACACATGCTCCCCTTAAAGCGTTGCCGAACGTTCACCTGGACCCTAAACCGTCCCCGTCCCCTAACCCTAACCCTAGCTCGAACCCTAACCCTAACCCTTCCCCGAAGCCTGAACCTCACCCGTTCCCTAATCCTAACCCGTACGCTAACACTAACCCGCGCCCTCACACGCACGCTCCCCCTAAAGCGTTGCCGTACCCTCACCTGGACCCTAAACCGTCCCCGTCCCCTAACCCTAACCCTAGCCCGAACCCTAACCCTGACCCTTCCCCGAAGCCTGACCCTCACCCGTCCCCTAATCCTAACCCGTACGCTAACACTAACCCACGCCCTCACACGCACGCTCCCCTTAAAGCGTTGCCGTACCCTCACCTGGACCCTAAACCGTCCCCGTCCCCTAACCCTAACCCTAGCCCGAACCCTAACCCTAACCTTTCCCCGAAGCCTGACCCTCACCCGTCCCCTAATCCTAACCCGTACGCTAACACTAACCCACGCCCTCACACGCACGCTCCCCCTAAAGCGTTGCCGTACCCTCACCTGGACCCTAAACCGTCCCCGTCACCTAACCCTAACCCTAGCCCGAACTGTAACCCTGACCCTTCCCCGAAGCCTGACCCTCACCCGTCCCCTAATCCTAACCCGTACGCTAACACTAACCCACGCCCTCACACTCTCGCTCCCCCTAAAGCGTTGCCGTACCCTCACCTGGACCCTAAACCGTCCCCGTCCCCTAACCCTAACCCTAGCCCGAACCCTAACCCTGACCCTTTCCCGAAGCCTGACCCTCACCCGTCCCCTAATCCTAACCCGTACGCTAACACTAACCCACGCCCTCACACGCACGCTCCCCCTAAAGCGTTGCCGTACCCTCACCTGGACCCTAAACCGTCCCCGTCCCCTAACCCTAAACCTAGCCAGAACCCTAACCCTGACCCTCCCCGAAGCCTGACCCTCACCCGTCCCCTAATCCTAACCCGTACGCTAACACTAACCCGTGCCCTCACACGCACGCTCCCCCTAAAGCGTTGCCGTACCCTCACCTGGACGCTAAACCGTCCCCGTCACCTAACCCTAACCCTAGCCGGAACCCTAAACCTGACCCTTCCCCGAAGCCTGACCCTCACCCGTGCCCTAATCCTAACCCGTACGCTAACACTAACCCCCACCCTCACACGCACGCTCCCCCTACAGCGTTGCCGTACCCTCACCTCGACCCTAAACCGTCCCCGTCACCTAACCCTAACCCTAGCCCAAACCCTAACCCTGACCCTTCCCCGAAGCCTGACCCTCACCCGTCCCCTAATCCTAAACCATACGCTAAAACTAACCCGCGCCCTCACACGCACGCTCCCCCTAAAGCGTTGCCGTACCCTCACCTGGTCCCTAAACCGTCCCCGTCCCCTAACCCTAACCCTAGCCCGAACCCTAACCCTGACCCTTCCCCGAAGCCTGACCCTCACCCGTCCCCTAATCCTAACCCGTACGCTAACACTAACCCGCGCCCTCACACGCACGCTCCCCCTAAAGCGTTGCCGTACCCTCACCTGGACCCTAAACCTTCCCCGTCCCCTAACCCTAACCGTAGCCCGAACCCTAACCCTGACCCTTCCCCGAAGCCTGACCCTCACCCGTCCCCTAATCCTAACCCGTACGCTAACACTAAGCCGCGCCCTCACACGCACGCTCCCCCTAAAGCGTTGCCGTACCCTCACCTGGACCCTAAACCGTCCCCGTTCCCTAACCCTAACCCTAGCCCGAACCCTAACCCAGAACCTTCCCCGAAGCCTGACCCTCACCCGTCCCCTAATCCTAACCCGTACGCTAACACTAACCCGCGCCCTCAAACGCACGCTCCCCCTAAAGCGTTGCCGTACCCTCACCTGGACCCTAAACCGTCCCCGTCCCCTAACCCTAACCCTAGCCCGAACCCTAACCCTGACTCTTCCCCGAAGCCTGACCCTCACCCGTCCTCTAATCCTAACCCGTACGCTAACACTAATCCGCACCCTCACACACACGCTCCCCCTAAAGCGTTGCCGTACCCTCACCTGGACCCTAAACCGTCCCCGTCCCCTAACCCTAACCCTAGCCTGAACCCTAACCCTGACCCTTCCACGAAGCCTGACCCTCACCCGTCCCCTAATCCTAACCCGTACGCTAACACTAATCCGCGCCCTCACACGCACGCTCCCCCTAAAGCGTTGCCGTACCCTCACCTGGACCCTAAACCGTCCCCGTCCCCTAACCCTAACCCTAGCCCGAACCCTAACCCTAAACCTTCCCCGAAGCCTGACCCTCACCCGTCCCCTAATCCTAACCCGGACGCTAACACTAACCCGCGCCCTCACACGCACACTCCCCCTAAAGCGTTGCCGTACCCTCACCTGGACCCTAAACCGTCCCCGTCCCCTAACCCTAACCCTAGCCCGAACCCTAACCCTAACCCTTCCCCGAAGCCTGACCCTCACCCGTCCCCTAATCCTAACCCGTACGCTAACACTAACCCGCGCCCTCACACGCACGCTCCCCATAAAGCGTTGCCGTACCCTCACCTGGACCCTAAACCGTCCCCGTCCCCTAACCCTAACCCTAGCCCGAACCCTAACCCTGACCCTTCCCCGAAGCCTGACCCTCACCCGTCCCCTAATCCTAACCCGTACGTTAACACTAACCCACGCCCTCACACGCACGCTCCCCTTAAAGCGTTGCCGTACCCTCACCTGGACCCTAAACCGTCCCCGTCCCCTAACCCTAACCCTAGCCCGAACCCTAACCCTAACCCTTCCCCGAGGCCTGACCCTCACCCGTCCCCTAATCCTAACCCGTACGCTAACACAAACCCGCGTCCTCACACGCACGCTCCCCCTAAAGCGTTGCCGTACCCTCGCCTGGACCCTAAACCGTCCCCGTCCCCTAACCCTAACCCTAGCCCGAACCCTAACCCTGACCCTTCCTGAAGCCTGACCCTCACCCGTCCCCTAATCCTAACCCGTACGCTAACACTAACCCGCGCCCTCACACGCACGCTCCCCCTAAAGCGTTGCCGTACCCTCACCTGGACCCTAAACCGTCCCCGTCCCCTAACCCTAACCCTAGCCCGAACCCTAACCCTAACCCTTCCCCGAAGCCTGACCCTCACCCGTCCCCTAATCCTAACCCGTACGCTAACACTAACCCGGGCCCTCACACGCACGCTCCCCCTAAAGCGTTGCCGTACCCTCACCTGGACCCTAAACCGTCCCCGTCCCCTAACCCTAACCCTAGCCCGAACCCTAACCCTGACCCTTCCCCGAAGCCTGACCCTCACCCGTCCCCTAATCCTAACCCGTACGCTAACACTAACCCACGCCCTCACACGCACGCTCCCCCTAAAGCGTTGACGTACCCTCACCTGGACCCTAAACCGTCCCCGTCCCCTCACCCTAACCCTAGCCCGAACCCTAACCCTGACCCTTCCCTGAAGCCTGACCCTCACCCGTCCCCTAATCCTAACCCGTACGCTAACACTAACCCACGCCCTCACACGCACGCTCCCCCTAAAGCGTTGCCGTACCCTCACCTGGACCCTAAACCGTCCCCGTCCCCTAACCCTAAACCTAGCCTGAACCCTAACCCTGACCCTTCCCCGAAGCCTGACCCTCACCCGTCCCCTAATCCTAACCCGTACGCTAACACTAACCCGTGCCCTCACACGCACGCTCCCCCTAAAGCGTTGCCGTACCCTCACCTGGACACTAAACCGTCCCCGTCACCTAACCCTAACCCTAGCCCGAACCCTAACCCTGACCCTTCCACGAAGCCTGACCCTCACACGTCCCCTAATCCTAACCCGTACGCTAACACTAATCCACGCCCTCACACGCACGCTCCCCCTAAAGCGTTGCCGTACCCTCACCTGGACCCTAAACCGTCCCCGTCCCCTAACCCTAACCCTAGCCCGAACCCTAACCCTGACCCTTCCCCGAAGCCTGACCCTCACCCGTCCCATAATCCTAACCCGTACGCTAACACTAACCCGCGCCCTCACACGCACGCTCCCCCTAAAGCGTTGCCGTACCCTCACCTGGACCCTAAACCGTCCCCGTCCCCTAACCCTAACCCTAGCCCGAACCATAACCCTAACCCTTCCCCGAAGCCTGACCCTCACCCGTCCCCTAATCCTAACCCGTACGCTAACACTAACCCGCGCCCTCACACGCACGCTCCCCCTAAAGCGTTGCCGTACCCTCACCTGGACCCTAAACCGTCCCCGTCCCCTAACCCTAACCCTAGCCCGAAACCTAACCCTAACCCTTCCCCGAAGCCTGACCCTCACCCGTCCCCTAATCCTAACCCGTACGCTAACACTAACCCGCACCCTCACACGCACGCTCCCCCTAAAGCGTTGCCGTACCCTCACCTGGACCCTAAACCGTCCCCGTCCCCTAACCCTAACCCTAGCCCGAACCCTAACCCTAACCCTTCCCCGAAGCCTGACACTCACCCGTCCCCTAATCCTAACCCGTACGCTAACACTAACCCGCGCCCTCACACGCACGCTCCCCCTAAAGCATTGCCGTACCCTCACCTGGACCCTAAACCGTCCCCGTCCCCTAACCCTAACCCTAGCCCGAACCCTAACCCTAACCCTTCCCCGAAGCCTGACCCTCAACCGTCGCCTAATCCTAACCCGTACGCTAACACTAACCCGCGCCCTCACACGCACGCTCCCCCTAAAGCGTTGCCGTACCCTCACCTGGACCCTAAACCGTCCCCGTCCCCTAACCCTAACCCTAGCCCGAACCCTAAACCTGACCCTTCCCCGAAGCCTGACCCTCACCCGTCCCCTAATCCTAACCCGTACGCTAACACTAACCCGCGCCCTCACACGCACGCTCCCCCTAAAGCGTTGCCGTACCCTCACCTGGACCCTAAACCGTCCCCGTCCCCTAACCCTAACCCTATCCCAAACCCTAACCCTAACCCTTCCCCGAAGCCTGACCCTCACCCGTCCCCTAATCCTAACCCGTACGCTAACACTAACCCGCGCCCTCACACGCACGCTCCCCCTAAAGCGTTGCCGTACCCTCACCTGGACCCTAAACCGTCCCCGTCCCCTAACCCTAACCCTAGCCCGAACCCTAACCCTGACCCTTCCCCGAAGCCTGACCCTCACCCGTCCCCTAATCCTAACCCGTACGCTAACACTAACCCACGCCCTCACACGCACGCTCCCCTTAAAGCGTTGCCGTACCCTCACCTGGACCCTAAACCGTCCCCGTCCCCTAACCCTAACCCTAGCCCGAACCCTAACCCTAACCTTTCCCCGAAGCCTGACCCTCACCCGTCCCCTAATCCTAACCCGTACGCTAACACTAACCCACGCCCTCACACGCACGCTCCCCCTAAAGCGTTGCCGTACCCTCACCTGGACCCTAAACCGTCCCCGTCACCTAACCCTAACCCTAGCCCGAACTGTAACCCTGACCCTTCCCCGAAGCCTGACCCTCACCCGTCCCCTAATCCTAACCCGTACGCTAACACTAACCCACGCCCTCACACTCTCGCTCCCCCTAAAGCGTTGCCGTACCCTCACCTGGACCCTAAACCGTCCCCGTCCCCTAACCCTAACCCTAGCCCGAACCCTAACCCTGACCCTTTCCCGAAGCCTGACCCTCACCCGTCCCCTAATCCTAACCCGTACGCTAACACTAACCCACGCCCTCACACGCACGCTCCCCCTAAAGCGTTGCCGTACCCTCACCTGGACCCTAAACCGTCCCCGTCCCCTAACCCTAAACCTAGCCAGAACCCTAACCCTGACCCTCCCCGAAGCCTGACCCTCACCCGTCCCCTAATCCTAACCCGTACGCTAACACTAACCCGTGCCCTCACACGCACGCTCCCCCTAAAGCGTTGCCGTACCCTCACCTGGACGCTAAACCGTCCCCGTCACCTAACCCTAACCCTAGCCGGAACCCTAAACCTGACCCTTCCCCGAAGCCTGACCCTCACCCGTGCCCTAATCCTAACCCGTACGCTAACACTAACCCCCACCCTCACACGCACGCTCCCCCTACAGCGTTGCCGTACCCTCACCTCGACCCTAAACCGTCCCCGTCACCAAACCCTAACCCTAGCCCAAACCCTAACCCTGACCCTTCCCGAAGCCTGACCCTCACCCGTCCCCTAATCCTAAACCATACGCTAAAACTAACCCGCGCCCTCACACGCACGCTCCCCCTAAAGCGTTGCCGTACCCTCATCTGGTCCCTAAACCGTCCCCGTCCCCTAACCCTAACCCTAGCCCGAACCCTAACCCTGACACTTCCCCGAAGCCTGACCCTCACCCGTCCCCTAATCCTAACCCGTACGCTAACACTAACCCGCGCCCTCACACGCACGCTCCCCCTAAAGCGTTGCCGTACCCTCACCTGGACCCTAAACCTTCCCCGTCCCCTAACCCTAACCGTAGCCCGAACCCTAACCCTGACCCTTCCCCGAAGCCTGACCCTCACCCGTCCCCTAATCCTAACCCGTACGCTAACACTAAGCCGCGCCCTCACACGCACGCTCCCCCTAAAGCGTTGCCGTACCCTCACCTGGACCCTAAACCGTCCCCGTTCCCTAACCCTAACCCTAGCCCGAACCCTAACCCAGAACCTTCCCCGAAGCCTGACCCTCACCCGTCCCCTAATCCTAACCCGTACGCTAACACTAACCCGCGCCCTCAAACGCACGCTCCCCCTAAAGCGTTGCCGTACCCTCACCTGGACCCTAAACCGTCCCCGTCCCCTAACCCTAACCCTAGCCCGAACCCTAACCCTGACTCTTCCCCGAAGCCTGACCCTCACCCGTCCTCTAATCCTAACCCGTACGCTAACACTAATCCGCACCCTCACACACACGCTCCCCCTAAAGCGTTGCCGTACCCTCACCTGGACCCTAAACCGTCCCCGTCCCCTAACCCTAACCCTAGCCTGAACCCTAACCCTGACCCTTCCACGAAGCCTGACCCTCACCCGTCCCCTAATCCTAACCCGTACGCTAACACTAATCCGCGCCCTCACACGCACGCTCCCCCTAAAGCGTTGCCGTACCCTCACCTGGACCCTAAACCGTCCCCGTCCCCTAACCCTAACCCTAGCCCGAACCCTAACCCTAAACCTTCCCCGAAGCCTGACCCTCACCCGTCCCCTAATCCTAACCCGGACGCTAACACTAACCCGCGCCCTCACACGCACACTCCCCCTAAAGCGTTGCCGTACCCTCACCTGGACCCTAAACCGTCCCCGTCCCCTAACCCTAACCCTAGCCCGAACCCTAACCCTAACACTTCCCCGAAGCCTGACCCTCACCCGTCCCCTAATCCTAACCCGTACGCTAACACTAACCCGCGCCCTCACACGCACGCTCCCCATAAAGCGTTGCCGTACCCTCACCTGGACCCTAAACCGTCCCCGTCCCCTAACCCTAACCCTAGCCCGAACCCTAACCCTGACCCTTCCCCGAAGCCTGACCCTCACCCGTCCCCTAATCCTAACCCGTACGTTAACACTAACCCACGCCCTCACACGCACGCTCCCCTTAAAGCGTTGCCGTACCCTCACCTGGACCCTAAACCGTCCCCGTCCCCTAACCCTAACCCTAGCCCGAACCCTAACCCTAACCCTTCCCCGAGGCCTGACCCTCACCCGTCCCCTAATCCTAACCCGTACGCTAACACAAACCCGCGTCCTCACACGCACGCTCCCCCTAAAGCGTTGCCGTACCCTCGCCTGGACCCTAAACCGTCCCCGTCCCCTAACCCTAACCCTAGCCCGAACCCTAACCCTGACCCTTCCTGAAGCCTGACCCTCACCCGTCCCCTAATCCTAACCCGTACGCTAACACTAACCCGCGCCCTCACACGCACGCTCCCCCTAAAGCGTTGCCGTACCCTCACCTGGACCCTAAACCGTCCCCGTCCCCTAACCCTAACCCTAGCCCGAACCCTAACCCTAACCCTTCCCCGAAGCCTGACCCTCACCCGTCCCCTAATCCTAACCCGTACGCTAACACTAACCCGCGCCCTCACACGCACGCTCCCCCTAAAGCGTTGCCGTACCCTCACCTGGACCCTAAACCGTCCCCGTCACCTAACCCTAACCCTAGCCCGAACCCTAACCCTAACCCTTCCCCGAAGCCTGACACTCACCCGTCCCCTAATCCTAACCCGTACGCTAACACTAACCCGCGCCCTCACACGCACGCTCCCCCTAAAGCATTGCCGTACCCTCACCTGGACCCTAAACCGTCCCCGTCCCCTAACCCTAACCCTAGCCCGAACCCTAACCCTAACCCTTCCCCGAAGCCTGACCCTCAACCGTCGCCTAATCCTAACCCGTACGCTAACACTAACCCACGCCCTCACACGCACGCTCCCCCTAAAGCGTTGCCGTACCCTCACCTGGACCCTAAACCCTCCCCGTCCCCTAACCCTAACCCTAGCCCGAACCCTAACCCTAACCCTTCCCCAAAGCCTGACCCTCACCCGTCCCCTAATCCTAACCCGTACGCTAACACTAACCCGCGCCCTCACACGCACGCTCCCCCTAAAGCGTTGCCGTACCCTCACCTGGACCCTAAACCGTCCCCGTCCCCTAACCCTAACCCTAGCCCGAACCCTAACCCTAACCCTTCCCCGAAGCCTGACCCTCACCCGTCCCCTAATCCTAACCCGTACGCTAACACTAACCCGCGCCCTCACACGCACGCTCCCCCTAAAGCGTTGCCGTACCCTCACCTGGACCCTAAACCGTCCCCGTCCCCTAACCCTAACCCTAGCCCGAACCCTAACCCTAACCCTTCCCCGAAGCCTGACCCTCACCCGTCCCCTAATCCTAACCCGTACGCTAACACTAACCCGCGCCCTCACATGCACGCTCCCCCTAAAGCGTTGCCGTACCCTCACCTAGACCCTAAACCGTCCCCGTCCCCTAACCCTAACCCTAGCCCGAACCCTAAACCTAACCTTTCCCCGAAGGCTGACCCTCACCCGTCCCCTAATCCTAACCCGTACGCTAACACTAACCCGCGCCCTCACACGCACGCTCCCCCTAAAGCGTTGCCGTACCCTCACCTGGACCCTAAACCGTCCCCGTCACCTAACCCTAACCCTAGCCCGAACCCTAACCCTGACCCTTCCCCGAAGCCTGACCCTCACCCGTGCCCTAATCCTAACCCGTACGCTAACACTAACCCGCGTCCTCACACGCACGCTCCCCCTAAAGCGTTGCCGTACCCTCACCTGGACCCTAAACCGTCCCCGTCCCCTAACCCTAACCCTAGCCTGAACCCTAACCCTAACCCTTCCCCGAAGCCTGACTCTCACGCGTCCCCTAATCCTAACCCGTACGCTAACACTAACCCGCGCCCTCACACGCACGCTCCCCCTAAAGCGTTGCCGTACCCTCACCTGGACCCTAAACCGTCCCCGTCCCCTAACCCTAACCCTAGTCCGAACCCTAACCCTAACCCTTCCGCGAAGCCTGACCCTCACCCGTCCCCTAATCCTAACCCGTACGCTAACACTAACCCGCGCCCTCACACGCACGCTCCCCCTAAAGCGTTGCCGTACCCTCACCTGGACCCTAAACCGTCCCCGTCCCCTAACCCTAACCCTAGCCCGAACCCTAACCCTAACCCTTCCCCGAAGCCTGACCCTCACCCGTCCCCTAATCCTAACCCGTACGCTAACAGTAACCCGCGCCCTCACACGCACGCTCCCCCTAAAGCGTTGCCTTACCCTCACCTGGACCCTAAACCGTCCCCGTCCCCTAACCCTAACCCTAGCCCGAACCCTAACCTTGACCCTTCCCTGAAGCCTGACCCTCACCCGTCCCCTAATCCTAACCCGTACGCTAACACTAACCCGCGTCCTCACACGCACGCTCCCCCTAAAGTGTTGCCGTACCCTCACCTGGACCCTAAACCGTCCCCGTCCCCTAACCCTAACCCTAGCCTGAACCCTAACCCTAACCTTTCCCCGAAGCCTGACCCTCACGCGTCCCCTAATCCTAACCCGTACGCTAACACTAACCCGTGCCCTCACACGCACGCTCCCCCTAAAGCGTTGCCGTACCCTCACCTGGACCCTAAACCGTCCCCGTCCCCTAACCCTAACCCTAGCCCGAACCCTAACCCTAACCCTTCCCCGAAGCCTGACCCTCACCCGTCCCCTAATCCTAACCCGTACGCTAACACTAACCCGCGCCCTCACACGCACGCTCCCCCTAAAGCGTTGCCGTACCCTCACCTGGACCCTAAACCGTCCCCGTCCCCTAACCCTAACCCTAGCCCGAACCCTAACCCTAACCTTTCCCCGAAGGCTGACCCTCACCCGTCCCCAAATCCAAACCCGTACGCTAACACTAACCCGCGCCCTCACACGCACGCTCCCCCTAAAGCGTTGCCGTACCCTCACCTGGACCCTAAACCGTCCCCGTCACCTAACCCTAACCCTAGCCCGAACCCTAACCCTGACCCTTCCCCGAAGCCTGACCCTCACCCGTGCCCTAATCCTAACCCGTACGCTAACTCTAACCCGCGTCCTCACACGCACGCTCCCCCTAAAGCGTTGCCGTACCCTCACCTGGACCCTAAACCGTCCCCGTCCCCTAACCCTAACCCTAGCCTGAACCCTAACCCTAACCCTTCCCCGAAGCCTGACCCTCACGCGTCCCCTAATCCTAACCCGTACGCTAACACTAACCCGCGCCCTCACACGCACGCTCTCCCTAAAGCGTTGTCGTACCCTCACCTGGACCCTAAACCGTCCTCGTCCCCTAACCCTAACCCTAGTCCGAACCCTAACCCTAACCCTTCCGCGAAGCCTGACCCTCACCCGTCCCCTAATCCTAACCCGTACGCTAACACTAACCCGCGCCCTCACACGCACGCTCCCCCTAAAGCGTTGCCGTACCCTCACCTGGACCCTAAACCGTCCCCGTCCCCTAACCCTAACCCTAGCCCGAACCCTAACCCTAACCCTTCCCCGAAGCCTGACCCTCACCCGTCCCCTAATCCTAACCCGTACGCTAAAACTAACCCGCGCCCTCACACGCACGCTCCCCCTAAAGCGTTGCCGTACCCTCACCTGGACCCTAAACCGTCCCAGTCCCCTAACCCTAACCCTAGCCCGAACCCTAACCCTAACACTTCCCCGAAGCCTGACCCTCACCCGTCCCCTAATCCTAACCCGTACGCTAACACTAACCCGCGTCCTCACACGCACGCTCCCCCTAAAGCGTTGCCGTACCCTCACCTGGATCCTAAACCGTCCCCGTCCCCTAACCCTAACCCTAGCCTGAACCCTAACCCTAACCTTTCTCCGAAGCCTGACCCTCACGCGTCCCCTAATCCTAACCCGTACGCTAACACTAACCCACGCCCTCACACGCACGCTCCCCCTAAAGCGTTGCCGTACCCTCACCTGGACCCTAAACCGTCCCCATCCCCTAACCCTAACCCTAGCCCGAACCCTAACCCTAACCCTTCCCCGAAGCCTAACCCTCACCCGTCCCCTAATCCTAACCCGTACGCTAACACTAACCCGCGCCCTCACACGCACGCTCCCCCTAAAGCGTTGCCGTACCCTCACCTGAACCCTAAACCGTCCCCGTCCCCTAACCCTAACCCTAGCCCGAACCCTAACCCTAACCCTTCCCCGAAGCCTGACCCTCACCCGTCCCCTAATCCTAACCCGTACGCTAACACTAACCGTCGCCCTCACACGCACGCTCCCCCTAAAGCGTTGCCGTACCCTCACCTGGACCCTAAACCGTCCCCGTCCCCTCAACCTAACCCTAGCCCGAACCATAACCCTAACCCTTCCCCGAAGCCTGACCCTCACCCGTCCCCTAATCCTAACCCGTACGCTAACAATAACCCGCGCCCTCACACGCACGCTCCCCCTAAAGCGTTGCCGTACCCTCACCTGGACCCTAAACCGTCCCCGTCACCTAACCCTAACCCTAGCCCGAACCCTAACCCTGACCCTTCCCCGAAGCCTGACCCTCACCCGTGCCCTAATCCTAACCCGTACGCTAACACTAACCCGCACCCTCACACGCACGCTCCCCCTAAAGCGTTGCCGTACCCTCACCTGGACCCTAAACCGTCCCCGTCACCTAACCCTAACCCTAGCCCGAACCCTAACCCTGACCCTTCCCCGAAGCCTTACCCTCACCCGTCCCCTAATCCTAACCCGTACGCTAACACTAACCCGCGCCCTCACACGCACGCTCCCCCTAAAGCGTTGCCGTACCCTCACCTGGACCCTAAACCGTCCCCGTCCCCTAACCCTAACCGTAGCCCGAACCCTAACCCTGACCCTTCCCCGAAGCCTTACCCTCACCCGTCCCCTAATCCTAACCCGTACGCTAACACTAACCCGCGTCCTCACACGCACGCTCCCCCTAAAGCGTTGCCGTACCCTCACCTGGACCCTAAACCGTCCCCGTCCCCTAACCCTAACCGTAGCCCGAACCCTAACCCTGACCCTTCCCCGAAGCCTGACCCTCACCCGTGCCCTAATCCTAACCCGTACGCTAACACTAACCCGCGTCCTCACACGCACGCTCCCCCTAAAGCGTTGCCGTACCCTCACCTGGACCCTAAACCGTCCCCGTCCCCTAACCCTAACCCTAGCCTGAACCCTAACCCTAACCCTTCCCCGAAGCCTGACCCTCACGCGTCCCCTAATCCTAACCCGTACGCTAACATTAACCCGCGCCCTCACACGCACGCTCCCCCTAAAGCGTTGCCGTACCCTCACCTGGACCCTAAACCGTCCCCGTCCCCTAACCCTAACCCTAGTCCGAACCCTAACCCTAACCCTTCCGCGAAGCCTGACCCTCACCCGTCCCCTAATCCTAACCCGTACGCTAACACTAACCCGCGCCCTCACACGCACGCTCCCCCTAAAGCGTTGCCGTACCCTCACCTGGACCCTAAACCGTCCCCGTCCCCTAACCCTAACCCTAGCCCGAACCCTAACCCTAACCCTTCCCCGAAGCCTGACCCTCACCCGTCCCCTAATCCTAACCCGTACGCTAACACTAACCCGCGCCCTCACACGCACGTTCCCCCTAAAGCGTTGCCGTACCCTCACCTGGACCCTAAACCGTCCCCGTCCCCTAACCCTAACCCTAGCCCGAACCCTAACCCTAACCTTTCCCCGAAGGCTGACCCTCACCCGTCCCCTAATCCTAACCCGTACGCTAACACTAACCCGCGCCCTCACACGCACGCTCCCCCTAAAGCGTTGCCGTACCCTCACCTGGACCCTAAACCGTCCCCGTCCCCTAACCCTAACCGTAGCCCGAACCCTAACCCTGACCCTTCCCCGAAGCCTGACCCTCACCCGTGCCCTAATCCTAACCCGTACGCTAACACTAACCCGCGTCCTCACACGCACGCTCCCCCTAAAGCGTTGCCGTACCCTCACCTGGACCCTAAACCGTCCCCGTCCCCTAACCCTAACCCTAGCCTGAACCCTAACCCTAACCCTTCCCCGAAGCCTGACCCTCACGCGTCCCCTAATCCTAACCCGTACGCTAACATTAACCCGCGCCCTCACACGCACGCTCCCCCTAAAGCGTTGCCGTACCCTCACCTGGACCCTAAACCGTCCCCGTCCCCTAACCCTAACCCTAGTCCGAACCCTAACCCTAACCCTTCCGCGAAGCCTGACCCTCACCCGTCCCCTAATCCTAACCCGTACGCTAACACTAACCCGCGCCCTCACACGCACGCTCCCCCTAAAGCGTTGCCGTACCCTCACCTGGACCCTAAACCGTCCCCGTCCCCTAACCCTAACCCTAGCCCGAACCCTAACCTTGACCCTTCCCTGAAGCCTGACCCTCACCCGTCCCCTAATCCTAACCCGTACGCTAACACTAACCCGCGTCCTCACACGCACGCTCCCCCTAAAGTGTTGCCGTACCCTCACCTGGACCCTAAACCGTCCCCGTCCCCTAACCCTAACCCTAGCCTGAACCCTAACCCTAACCTTTCCCCGAAGCCTGACCCTCACGCGTCCCCTAATCCTAACCCGTACGCTAACACTAACCCGTGCCCTCACACGCACGCTCCCCCTAAAGCGTTGCCGTACCCTCACCTGGACCCTAAACCGTCCCCGTCCCCTAACCCTAACCCTAGCCCGAACCCTAACCCTAACGCTTCCCCGAAGCCTGACCCTCACCCGTCCCCTAATCCTAACCCGTACGCTAACACTAACCCGCGCCCTCACACGCACGTTCCCCCTAAAGCGTTGCCGTACCCTCACCTGGACCCTAAACCGTCCCCGTCCCCTAACCCTAACCCTAGCCCGAACCCTAACCCTAACCTTTCCCCGAAGGCTGACCCTCACCCGTCCCCTAATCCAAACCCGTACGCTAACACTAACCCGCGCCCTCACACGCACGCTCCCCATAAAGCGTTGCCGTACCCTCACCTGGACCCTAAACCGTCCCCGTCACCTAACCCTAACCCTAGCCCGAACCCTAACCCTGACCCTTCCCCGAAGCCTGACCCTCACCCGTGCCCTAATCCTAACCCGTACGCTAACTCTAACCCGCGTCCTCACACGCACGATCCCCCTAAAGCGTTGCCGTACCCTCACCTGGACCCTAAACCGTCCCCGTCCCCTAACCCTAACCCTAGCCTGAACCCTAACCCTAACCCTTCCCCGAAGCCTGACCCTCACGCGTCCCCTAATCCTAACCCGTACGCTAACACTAACCCGCGCCCTCACACGCACGCTCTCCCTAAAGCGTTGCCGTACCCTCACCTGGACCCTAAACCGTCCCCGTCCCCTAACCCTAACCCTAGTCCGAACCCTAACCCTAACCCTTCCGCGAAGCCTGACCCTCACCCGTCCCCTAATCCTAACCCGTACGCTAACACTAACCCGCGCCCTCACACGCACGCTCCCCCTAAAGCGTTGCCGTACCCTCACCTGGACCCTAAACCGTCCCCGTCCCCTAACCCTAACCCTAGCCCGAACCCTAACCCTAACCCTTCCCCGAAGCCTGACCCTCACCCGTCCCCTAATCCTAACCCGTACGCTAAAACTAACCCGCGCCCTCACACGCACGCTCCCCCTAAAGCGTTGCCGTACCCTCACCTGGACCCTAAACCGTCCCAGTCCCCTAACCCTAACCCTAGCCCGAACCCTAACCCTAACACTTCCCCGAAGCCTGACCCTCACCCGTCCCCTAATCCTAACCCGTATGCTAACACTAACCCGCGTCCTCACACGCACGCTCCCCCTAAAGCGTTGCCGTACCCTCACCTGGATCCTAAACCGTCCCCGTCCCCTAACCCTAACCCTAGCCTGAACCCTAACCCTAACCTTTCTCCGAAGCCTGACCCTCATGCGTCCCCTAATCCTAACCCGTACGCTAACACTAACCCACGCCCTCACACGCACGCTCCCCCTAAAGCGTTGCCGTACCCTCACCTGGACCCTAAACCGTCCCCATCCCCTAACCCTAACCCTAGCCCGAACCCTAACCCTAACCCTTCCCCGAAGCCTAACCCTCACCCGTCCCCTAATCCTAACCCGTACGCTAACACTAACCCGCGCCCTCACACGCACGCTCCCCCTAAAGCGTTGCCGTACCCTCACCTGAACCCTAAACCGTCCCCGTCCCCTAACCCTAACCCTAGCACGAACCCTAACCCTAACCCTTCCCCGAAGCCTGACCCTCACCCGTCCCCTAATCCTAACCCGTACGCTAACACTAACCGTCGCCCTCACACGCACGCTCCCCCTAAAGCGTTGCCCCGTCCCCTAACCCTAACCCTAGCCGGAACCCTAACTCTAACCCTTCCCCGAAGCCTGACCCTCACCCGTCCCCTAATCCTAACCCGTACGCTAACACTAACCCGTGCCCTCAGACGCACGTTCCCCTAAAGCGTTGCCGTACCCTCATCTGGACCCTAAACCGTCCCCGTCCCCTAACCCTAACCCTAGCCCAAACCCTAACCCTAACCCTTCCCCGAAGCCTGACCCTCACCCATCCCCTAATCCTAACCCGTACGCTAACACTAACCCGCGCCCTCACACGCACGCTCCCCCTAAAGCGTTGCCGTACCCTCACCTGGACCCTAAACCGTCCCCGTCCCCTAACCCTAACCCTAGCTCGAACCCTAACCCTAACATTTCCCCGAAGCCTGACCCTCACCCGTCCCCTAATCCTAACCCGTACGCTAACACAAACCCGCGTCCTCACACGCACGCTCCCCCTAAAGCGTTGCCATACCCTCACCTGGACCCTAAACCGTCCCCGTCCCCTAACCCTAACCCTAGCCCGAACCCTAACCCTAACCCTTCCCCGAAGCCTGACCCTCACCCGTCCCCTAATCCTAACCCGTACGCTAACACTAACCCGCGCCCTCACACGCACGCTCCCCCTAAAGCGTTGCCGTACCCTCACCTGGACCCTAAACCGTCCCCGTCCCCTAACCCTAACCCTAGCCCAAAACCTAACCCTAACCCTTCCCCGAAGCCTGACCCTCACCCGTCCCCTAATCCTAACCCGTACGCTAACACTAACCCGCGCCCTCACACGCACGCTCCCCCTAAAGCGTTGCCGTACCCTCACCTGGACCCTAAACCGTCCCCGTCCCCTAACACTAACCCTAGCCCGAACCCTAACCCTGACCATTCCCCGAAGCCTAACCCTCACCCGTCCCCTAATCCTAACCCGTACGCTAACACTAACCCACGCCCTCACACGCACGCTCCCCCTAAAGCGTTGCCATACCCTCACCTGGACCCTAAACCGTCCCCGTCCCCTAACCCTAACCCTAGCCCGAACCCTAACCCTAACCTTTCCCCGAAGCCTGACCCTCACCCGTCCCCTAATCCTAACCCGTACGCTAACACAAACCCGCGTCCTCACATGCACGCTCCCCCTAAAGCGTTGCCGTACCCTCACCTGGACCCTAAACCGTCCCCGTCCCCTAACCCTAACCCTCGCCTGAACCCTAACCCTAACCCTTCCCCGAAGCCTGACCCTCACGCGTCCCCTAATCCTAACCCGTACGCTAACACTAACCCGCGCCCTCACACGCACGCTCCCCCTAAAGCGTTGCCGTACCCTCACCTGGACCCTAAACCGTCCCCGTCCCCTAACCCTAACCCTAGCCCGAACCCTAACCCTAACCCTTCCCCGAAGCCTGACACTCACCCGTCCCCTAATCCTAACCCGTACGCTAACACTAACCCGCGCCCTCACACGCACGCTCCCCCTAAAGCGATGCCGTACCCTCACCTGGACCCTAAACCGTCCCCGTCCCCTAAACCTAACCCTAGCCCGAACCATAACCCTAACCCTTCCCCGAAGCCTGACCCTCACCCGTCCCCTAATCCTAACCCGTACGCTAACAATAACCCGCGCCCTCACACGCACGCTCCCCCTAAAGCGTTGCCGTACCCTCACCTGGACCCTAAACCGTCCCCGTCACCTAACCCTAACCCTAGCCCGAACCCTAACCCTGACCCTTCCCCGAAGCCTGACCCTCACCCGTGCCCTAATCCTAACCCGTACGCTAACACTAACCCGCACCCTCACACGCACGCTCCCCCTAAAGCGTTGCCGTACCCTCACCTGGACCCTAAACCGTCCCCGTCACCTAACCCTAACCCTAGCCCGAACCCTAACCCTGACCCTTCCCCGAAGCCTTACCCTCACCCGTCCCCTAATCCTAACCCGTACGCTAACACTAACCCGCGCCCTCACACGCACGCTCCCCCTAAAGCGTTGCCGTACCCTCACCTGGACCCTAAACCGTCCCCGTCCCCTAACCCTAACCGTAGCCCGAACCCTAACCCTGACCCTTCCCCGAAGCCTTACCCTCACCCGTCCCCTAATCCTAACCCGTACGCTAACACTAACCCGCGTCCTCACACGCACGCTCCCCCTAAAGCGTTGCCGTACCCTCACCTGGACCCTAAACCGTCCCCGTCCCCTAACCCTAACCGTAGCCCGAACCCTAACCCTGACCCTTCCCCGAAGCCTGACCCTCACCCGTGCCCTAATCCTAACCCGTACGCTAACACTAACCCGCGTCCTCACACGCACGCTCCCCCTAAAGCGTTGCCGTACCCTCACCTGGACCCTAAACCGTCCCCGTCCCCTAACCCTAACCCTAGCCTGAACCCTAACCCTAACCCTTCCCCGAAGCCTGACCCTCACGCGTCCCCTAATCCTAACCCGTACGCTAACATTAACCCGCGCCCTCACACGCACGCTCCCCCTAAAGCGTTGCCGTACCCTCACCTGGACCCTAAACCGTCCCCGTCCCCTAACCCTAACCCTAGTCCGAACCCTAACCCTAACCCTTCCGCGAAGCCTGACCCTCACCCGTCCCCTAATCCTAACCCGTACGCTAACACTAACCCGCGCCCTCACACGCACGCTCCCCCTAAAGCGTTGCCGTACCCTCACCTGGACCCTAAACCGTCCCCGTCCCCTAACCCTAACCCTAGCCCGAACCCTAACCCTAACCCTTCCCCGAAGCCTGACCCTCACCCGTCCCCTAATCCTAACCCGTACGCTAACACTAACCCGCGCCCTCACACGCACGTTCCCCCTAAAGCGTTGCCGTACCCTCACCTGGACCCTAAACCGTCCCCGTCCCCTAACCCTAACCCTAGCCCGAACCCTAACCCTAACCTTTCCCCGAAGGCTGACCCTCACCCGTCCCCTAATCCAAACCCGTACGCTAACACTAACCCGCGCCCTCACACGCACGCTCCCCCTAAAGCGTTGCCGTACCCTCACCTGGACCCTAAACCGTCCCCGTCCCCTAACCCTAACCGTAGCCCGAACCCTAACCCTGACCCTTCCCCGAAGCCTGACCCTCACCCGTGCCCTAATCCTAACCCGTACGCTAACACTAACCCGCGTCCTCACACGCACGCTCCCCCTAAAGCGTTGCCGTACCCTCACCTGGACCCTAAACCGTCCCCGTCCCCTAACCCTAACCCTAGCCTGAACCCTAACCCTAACCCTTCCCCGAAGCCTGACCCTCACGCGTCCCCTAATCCTAACCCGTACGCTAACATTAACCCGCGCCCTCACACGCACGCTCCCCCTAAAGCGTTGCCGTACCCTCACCTGGACCCTAAACCGTCCCCGTCCCCTAACCCTAACCCTAGTCCGAACCCTAACCCTAACCCTTCCGCGAAGCCTGACCCTCACCCGTCCCCTAATCCTAACCCGTACGCTAACACTAACCCGCGCCCTCACACGCACGCTCCCCCTAAAGCGTTGCCGTACCCTCACCTGGACCCTAAACCGTCCCCGTCCCCTAACCCTAACCCTAGCCCGAACCCTAACCTTGACCCTTCCCTGAAGCCTGACCCTCACCCGTCCCCTAATCCTAACCCGTACGCTAACACTAACCCGCGTCCTCACACGCACGCTCCCCCTAAAGTGTTGCCGTACCCTCACCTGGACCCTAAACCGTCCCCGTCCCCTAACCCTAACCCTAGCCTGAACCCTAACCCTAACCTTTCCCCGAAGCCTGACCCTCACGCGTCCCCTAATCCTAACCCGTACGCTAACACTAACCCGTGCCCTCACACGCACGCTCCCCCTAAAGCGTTGCCGTACCCTCACCTGGACCCTAAACCGTCCCCGTCCCCTAACCCTAACCCTAGCCCGAACCCTAACCCTAACGCTTCCCCGAAGCCTGACCCTCACCCGTCCCCTAATCCTAACCCGTACGCTAACACTAACCCGCGCCCTCACACGCACGTTCCCCCTAAAGCGTTGCCGTACCCTCACCTGGACCCTAAACCGTCCCCGTCCCCTAACCCTAACCCTAGCCCGAACCCTAACCCTAACCTTTCCCCGAAGGCTGACACTCACCCGTCCCCTAATCCAAACCCGTACGCTAACACTAACCCGCGCCCTCACACGCACGCTCCCCCTAAAGCGTTGCCGTACCCTCACCTGGACCCTAAACCGTCCCCGTCACCTAACCCTAACCCTAGCCCGAACCCTAACCCTGACCCTTCCCCGAAGCCTGACCCTCACCCGTGCCCTAATCCTAACCCGTACGCTAACTCTAACCCGCGTCCTCACACGCACGATCCCCCTAAAGCGTTGCCGTACCCTCACCTGGACCCTAAACCGTCCCCGTCCCCTAACCCTAACCCTAGCCTGAACCCTAACCCTAACCCTTCCCCGAAGCCTGACCCTCACGCGTCCCCTAATCCTAACCCGTACGCTAACACTAACCCGCGCCCTCACACGCACGCTCTCCCTAAAGCGTTGCCGTACCCTCACCTGGACCCTAAACCGTCCCCGTCCCCTAACCCTAACCCTAGTCCGAACCCTAACCCTAACCCTTCCGCGAAGCCTGACCCTCACCCGTCCCCTAATCCTAACCCGTACGCTAACACTAACCCGCGCCCTCACACGCACGCTCCCCCTAAAGCGTTGCCGTACCCTCACCTGGACCCTAAACCGTCCCCGTCCCCTAACCCTAACCCTAGCCCGAACCCTAACCCTAACCCTTCCCCGAAGCCTGACCCTCACCCGTCCCCTAATCCTAACCCGTACGCTAAAACTAACCCGCGCCCTCACACGCACGCTCCCCCTAAAGCGTTGCCGTACCCTCACCTGGACCCTAAACCGTCCCAGTCCCCTAACCCTAACCCTAGCCCGAACCCTAACCCTAACACTTCCCCGAAGCCTGACCCTCACCCGTCCCCTAATCCTAACCCGTACGCTAACACTAACCCACGCCCTCACACGCACGCTCCCCCTAAAGCGTTGCCGTACCCTCACCTGGACCCTAAACCGTCCCCATCCCCTAACCCTAACCCTAGCCCGAACCCTAACCCTAACCCTTCCCCGAAGCCTAACCCTCACCCGTCCCCTAATCCTAACCCGTACGCTAACACTAACCCGCGCCCTCACACGCACGCTCCCCCTAAAGCGTTGCCGTACCCTCACCTGAACCCTAAACCGTCCCCGTCCCCTAACCCTAACCCTAGCACGAACCCTAACCCTAACCCTTCCCCGAAGCCTGACCCTCACCCGTCCCCTAATCCTAACCCGTACGCTAACACTAACCGTCGCCCTCACACGCACGCTCCCCCTAAAGCGTTGCCCCGTCCCCTAACCCTAACCCTAGCCGGAACCCTAACTCTAACCCTTCCCCGAAGCCTGACCCTCACCCGTCCCCTAATCCTAACCCGTACGCTAACACTAACCCGTGCCCTCAGACGCACGTTCCCCTAAAGCGTTGCCGTACCCTCATCTGGACCCTAAACCGTCCCCGTCCCCTAACCCTAACCCTAGCCCAAACCCTAACCCTAACCCTTCCCCGAAGCCTGACCCTCACCCATCCCCTAATCCTAACCCGTACGCTAACACTAACCCGCGCCCTCACACGCACGCTCCCCCTAAAGCGTTGCCGTACCCTCACCTGGACCCTAAACCGTCCCCGTCCCCTAACCCTAACCCTAGCCCGAACCCTAACCCTGACCCTTCCCCGAAGCCTGACCCTCACCCGTCCCCTAATCCTAACCCGTACGCTAACACTAACCCGCGCCCTCACACGCACGCTCCCCCTAAAGCGTTGCCGTACCCTCACCTGGACCCTAAACCGTCCCCGTCCCCTAACCCTAACCCTAGCCCGAACCCAAACCCTGACCCTTCCCCGAAACCTGACCCTCACCCGTCCCCTAATCCTAACCCGTACGCTAACACTAACCCACGCCCTCACACTCACGCTCCCCCTAAAGCGTTGCCGTACCCTCACCTGGACCCCAAACCGTCCCCGTCCCCTAACCCTAACCCTAGCTCGAACCCTAACCCTAACATTTCCCCGAAGCCTGACCCTCACCCGTCCCCTAATCCTAACCCGTACGCTAACACAAACCCGCGTCCTCACACGCACGCTCCCCCTAAAGCGTTGCCATACCCTCACCTGGACCCTAAACCGTCCCCGTCCCCTAACCCTAACCCTAGCCCGAACCCTAACCCTAACCCTTCCCCGAAGCCTGACCCTCACCCGTCCCCTAATCCTAACCCGTACGCTAACACTAACCCGCGCCCTCACACGCACGCTCCCCCTAAAGCGTTGCCGTACCCTCACCTGGACCCTAAACCGTCCCCGTCCCCTAACCCTAACCCTAGCCCAAAACCTAACCCTAACCCTTCCCCGAAGCCTGACCCTCACCCGTCCCCTAATCCTAACCCGTACGCTAACACTAACCCGCGCCCTCACACGCACGCTCCCCCTAAAGCGTTGCCGTACCCTCACCTGGACCCTAAACCGTCCCCGTCCCCTAACACTAACCCTAGCCCGAACCCTAACCCTGACCATTCCCCGAAGCCTAACCCTCACCCGTCCCCTAATCCTAACCCGTACGCTAACACTAACCCACGCCCTCACACGCACGCTCCCCCTAAAGCGTTGCCATACCCTCACCTGGACCCTAAACCGTCCCCGTCCCCTAACCCTAACCCTAGCCCGAACCCTAACCCTAACCTTTCCCCGAAGCCTGACCCTCACCCGTCCCCTAATCCTAACCCGTACGCTAACACAAACCCGCGTCCTCACATGCACGCTCCCCCTAAAGCGTTGCCGTACCCTCACCTGGACCCTAAACCGTCCCCGTCCCCTAACCCTAACCCTCGCCTGAACCCTAACCCTAACCCTTCCCCGAAGCCTGACCCTCACGCGTCCCCTAATCCTAACCCGTACGCTAACACTAACCCGCGCCCTCACACGCACGCTCCCCCTAAAGCGTTGCCGTACCCTCACCTGGACCCTAAACCGTCCCCGTCCCCTAACCCTAACCCTAGCCCGAACCCTAACCCTAACCCTTCCCCGAAGCCTGACACTCACCCGTCCCCTAATCCTAACCCGTACGCTAACACTAACCCGCGCCCTCACACGCACGCTCCCCCTAAAGCGATGCCGTACCCTCACCTGGACCCTAAACCGTCCCCGTCCCCTAACCCTAACCCTAGCCCGAACCCTAACCCTGACCCTTCCCCGAAGCCTGACCCTCACCCGTCCCCTAATCCTAACCCGTACGCTAACACTAACCCGTGCCCTCACACGCACGCTCCCCCTAAAGCATTGCCGTACCCTCACCTGGACCCTAAACCGTCCCCGTCCCCTAAACCTAACCCTAGCCCGAACCCTAACCCTGACCCTTCCCCGAAGCCTGACCCTCACCCGTCCCCTAATCCTAACCCGTACTCTAACACTAACCCGCGCCTTCACACGCACGCTCCCCCTAAAGCGTTGCCGAACCCTCACCTGGACCCTAAACCGTCCCCGTCCCCTAACCCTAACCCTAGCCCGAACCCTAACCCTAACCCTTCCCCGAAGCCTGACCCTCACCCGTCCCCTAATCCTAACCCGTACGCTAACACTAACCCGCGCCCTCACACGCACGCTCCCGCTAAAGCATTGCCGTACCCTCACCTGGACCCTAAACCGTCCCCGTCCCCTAACCCTAACCCTAGCCCGAACCCTAACCCTAAACCTTCCCCGAAGCCTGACCCTCACTCGTCCCCTAATCCTAACCCGTACGCTAACACTAACCCGCGCCCTCACACGCACGCTCCCCCTAAAGCATTGCCGTACCCTCACATGGACCCTAAACCGTCCCCGTCCCCTAACCCTAACCCTAGCCCGAACCCTAACCCTAACCCTTCCCCGAAGCCTGACCCTCAACCGTCGCCTAATCCTAACCCGTACGCTAACACTAACACGCGCCCTCACACGCACGCTCCCCCTAAAGCGTTGCCGTACCCTCACCTGGACCCTAAACCGTCCCCGTCCCCTAACCCTAACCCTAGCCCGAACCCTAAACCTGACCCTTCCCCGAAGCCTGACCCTCACCCGTCCCCTAATCCTAACCCGTACGCTAACACTAACCCGCGCCCTCACACGCACGCTCCCCCTAAAGCGTTGCCGTACCCTCACCTGGACCCTAAACCGTCCCCGTCCCCTAACCCTAACCCTAGCCCGAACCCTAACCCTGACCCTTCCCCGAAGCCTGACCCTCACCCGTCCCCTAATCCTAAGCCGTACGCTAACACTAACCCACGCCCTCACACTCACGCTCCCCCTAAAGCGTTGCCGTACCCTCACCTGGACCCTAAACCGTCCCCGTCCCCTAACCCTAACCCTAGCCCGAACCCTAACCGTGACCCTTCCCCGAAGCCTTACCCTCACCCGTCCCCTAATCCTAACCCGTACGCGAACACTAACCCGCGTCCTCACACGCACGCTCCCCCTAAAGCGTTGCCGTACCCTCACCTGGACCCTAAATCGTCCCCGTCCCCTAACCCTAACCCTAGCCTGAACCCTAACCCTAACCTTTCCCCGAAGCCTGACCCTCACGCGTCCCCTAATCCTAACCCGTACGCTAACACTAACCCGCGCCCTCACACGCACGCTCCCCCTAAAGCGTTGCCGTACCCTCACCTGGACCCTAAACCGTCCCCGTCCCCTAACCCTAACCCTAGCCCGAACCCTAACCCTAACCCTTCCCCGAAGCCTGACCCTCACCCGTCTCCTAATCCTAACCCGTACGCTAACACTAACCCGTGCCCTGACACGCACGCTCCCCCTAAAGCATTGCCGTACCCTCACCTGGACCCTAAACCGTCCCCGTCCCCTAACCCTAACCCTAGCCCGAACCCTAACCCTAACCCTTCCCCGAAGCCTCACCCTCACCCGTCCCCTAATCCTAACCCGTACGCTAACACAAACCCGCGTCCTCACATGCACGCTCCCCCTAAAGAGTTGCCATACCCTCACCTGGACCCTAAACCGTCCCCGTCCCCTAACCCTAACCCTAGCCGGAACCCTAACCCTAACCCTTCCCCGAAGCCTGACCCTCACGCGTCCCCTAATCCTAACCCGTACGCTAACACTAACCCGCGCCCTCACACGCACGCTCCCCCTAAAGCGTTGCCGTACCCTCACCTGGACCCTAAACCGTCCCCGTCCCCTAACCCTAACCCTAGCCCGAACCCTAACCCTAACCCTTCCCCGGAGCCTGACCCTCACCCGTGCCCTAATCCTAACCCGTACGCTAACACTAACCCGCGCCCTCACACGCACGCTCCCCCTAAAGCGTTGCCGTACCCTCACCTGGACCCTAAACCGTCCCCGTCCCCTAACCCTAACCCTAGCCCGAACCCTAACCCTGACCCTTCCCCGAAGCCTGACCCTCACCCGTCCCCTAATCCTAACCCGTACGCTAACACTAACCCACGCTCTCACACGCACGCTCCCCCTAAAGCGTTGCCGTACCCTCACCTGGACCCTAAACCGTCCCCGTCCCCTAACCCTAACCGTAGCCCGAACCCTAACCCTGACCCTTCCCCGAAGCCTGACCCTCACCCGTCCCCTAATCCTAACACGTACGCTAACACTAACCCGCGCCCTCACACGCACGCTCCCCCTAAAGCGTTGCCGTACCCTCACCTGGACCCTAAACCGTCCCCGTCCCCTAACCCTAACCCTAGCCCGAACCCTAACCCTAACCCTAACCCTTCCCCGAAGCCTGACCCTCACCCGTCCCCTAATCCTAACCCGTACGCTAACACTAACCTGCGCCCTCACACACACGCTCCCCCTAAAGCGTTGCCGTACCCTCACCTGGACCCTAAACCGTCCCCGTCACCTAACCCTAACCCTAGCCCGAACCCTAACCCTAAGCCTTCCCCGAAGCCTGACCCTCACCCGTCCCCTAATCCTAACCCGTACGCTAACACTAACCCACGCCCTCACCCGCACGCTCCCCCTAAAGCGTTGCCGTACCCTCACCTGGACCCTAAACCGTCCCCGTCCCCTAACCCTAACCCTAGCCCGAACCATAACCCTAACCCTTCCCCGAAGCCTGACCCTCACCCGTCCCCTAATCCTAACCCGTACGCTAACACTAACCCGCGCCCTCACACGCACGCTCCCCCTAAAGCGTTGCCGTACCCTCACCTGGACCCTAAACCGTCCCCGTCCCCTAACCCTAACCCTAGCCCGAACCCTAACCCTAACCCTTCCGCGAAGCCTGACCCTCACCCGTCCCCTAATCCTAACACGTACGCTAACACTAACCCGCGCCCTCACACGCACGCTCCCCCTAAAGCGTTGCCGTACCCTCACCTGGACCCTAAACCGTCCCCGTCCCCTAACCCTAACCCTAGCCCGAACCCTAACCCTAACCCTAACCCTTCCCCGAAGCCTGACCCTCACCCGTCCCCTAATCCTAACCCGTACGCTAACACTAACCTGCGCCCTCACACACACGCTCCCCCTAAAGCGTTGCCGTACCCTCACCTGGACCCTAAACCGTCCCCGTCACCTAACCCTAACCCTAGCCCGAACCCTAACCCTAACCCTTCCCCGAAGCCTGACCCTCACCCGTCCCCTAATCCTAACCCGTACGCTAACACTAACCCGCGTCCTCACACGCACGCTCCCCCTAAAGCATTGCCGTACCCTCACCTGGACCCTAAACCGTCCCCGTCCCCTAACCCTAACCCTAGCCTGAACCCTAACCCTAACCTTTCCCCGAAGACTGACCCTCACGCGTCCCCTAATACTAACCCGTACGCTAACACTAACCCGCGCCCTCACACGCACGCTCCCCCTAAAGCGTTGCCGTACCCTCACCTGGACCCTAAACCGTCCCCGTCCCCTAACCCTAACCCTAGCCCGAACCCTAACCCTAACCCTTCCCCGAAGCCTGACCCTCACCCGTCCCCTAATCCTAACCCGTACGCTAACACTAACCCGCGCCCTCACACGCACGCTCCCCCTAAAGTGTTGCCGTACCCTCACCTGGACCCTAAACCGTCCCCGTCCCCTAACCCTAACCCTAGCCCGAACCCTAACCCTAAGCCTTCCCCGAAGCCTGACCCTCACCCGTCCCCTAATCCTAACCCGTACGCTAACACTAACCCACGCCCTCACCCGCACGCTCCCCCTAAAGCGTTGCCGTACCCTCACCTGGACCCTAAACCGTCCCCGTCCCCTAACCCTAACCCTAGCCCGAACCATAACCCTAACCCTTCCCCGAAGCCTGACCCTCACCCGTCCCCTAATCCTAAACCGTACGCTAACAATAACCCGCGCCCTCACACGCACGCTCCCCCTAAAGCGTTGCCGTACCCTCACCTGGACCCTAAACCGTCCCCGTCACCTAACCCTAACCCTAGCCCGAACCCTAACCCTGACCCTTCCCCGAAGCCTGACCCTCACCCGTGCCCTAATCCTAACCCGTACGCTAACACTAACCCGCACCCTCACACGCACGCTCCCCCTAAAGCGTTGCCGTACCCTCACCTGGACCCTAAACCGTCCCCGTCACCTAACCCTAACCCTAGCCCGAACCCTAACCCTGACCCTTCCCCGAAGCCTGACCCTCACCCGTCCCCTAATCCTAACCCGTACGCTAACACTAACCCGCGCCCTAACACGCACGCTCCCCCTAAAGCGTTGCCGTACCCTCACCTGGACCCTAAACCGTCCCCATCACCTAACCCTAACCCTAGCCCGAACCCTAACCCTGACCCTTCGCCGAAGCCTGACCCTCACCCGTCCCCTAATCCTAACCCGTACGCTAACACTAACCCGCGCCCTCACACGCACGCTCCCCCTAAAGCGTTGCCGTACCCTCACCTGGACCCTAAACCGTCCCCGTCCCCTAACCCTAACCGTAGCCCGAACCCTAACCCTGACCCTTCCCCGAAGCCTTATCCTCACCCGTCCCCTAATCCTAACCCGTACGCTAACACTAACCCGCGTCCTCACACGCACGCTCCCCCTAATGCGTTGCCGTACCCTCACCTGGACCCTAAACCGTCCCCGTCCCCTAACCCTAACCCTGGCCCGAACCCTAACCCTAACCCTTCCCCGAAGCCTGACCCTCACCCGTCCCCTAATCCTAACCCGTATGCTAACACTAACCCGTGCCCTCACACGCACGCTCCCCCTAAAGCGTTGCCGTACCCTCACCTGGACCCTAAACCGTCCCCGTCCCCTAACCCTAACCCTAGCCCGAACCCTAACCCTAACCCTTCCCCGAAGCCTGACCCTCACCCGTCCCATAATCCTAACACGTACGCTAACACTAACCCGCGCCCTCACACGCACGCTCCCCCTAAAGCATTGCCATACCCTCACCTGGACCCTAAACCGTCCCCGTCCCCTTACCCTAACCCTAGCCCGAACCCTAACCCTAACCCTTCCCCGAAGCCTGACCCTCAACCGTCGCCTAATCCTAACCCGTACGCTAACACTAACCCGCGCCCTCACACGCACGCTCCCCCTAAAGCGTTGCCGTACCCTCACCTGGACCCTAAACCGTCCCCGTCCCCTAACCCTAACCCTAGCCGGAACCCTAACTCTAACCCTTCCCCGAAGCCTGACCCTCACCCGTCCCCTAATCCTAACCCATACGCTAACACTAACCCGTGCCCTCAGACGCACGTTCCCCTAAAGCGTTGCCGTACCCTCACCTGGACCCTAAACCGTCCCCGTCCCCTAACCCTAACCCTAGCCCAAACCCTAACCCTAACCCTTCCCCGAAGCCTGACCCTCACCCGTCCCCTAATCCTAACCCGTACGCTAACACTAACCCGCGCCCTCACACGCACGCTCCCCCTAAAGCGTTGCCGTACCCTCACCTGGACCCTAAACCGTCCCCGTCCCCTAACCCTAACCCTAGCCCGAACCCTAACCCTGACCCTTCCCCGAAGCCTGACCCTCACCCGTCCCCTAATCCTAACCCGTACGCTAACACTAACCCGCGCCCTCACACGCACGCTCCCCCTAAAGCGTTGCCGTACCCTCACCTGGACCCTAAACCGTCCCCGTCCCCTAACCCTAACCCTAGCCCGAACCCAAACCCTGACCCTTCCCCGAAGCCTGACCCTCACCCGTCCCCTAATCCTAACCCGTACGCTAACACTAACCCACGCCCTCACACTCACGCTCCCCCTAAAGCGTTGCCGTACCCTCACCTGGACCCCAAACCGTCCCCGTCCCCTAACCCTAACCCTAGCTCGAACCCTAACCCTAACATTTCCCCGAAGCCTGACCCTCACCCGTCCCCTAATCCTAACCCGTACGCTAACACAAACCCGCGTCCTCACACGCACGCTCCCCCTAAAGCGTTGCCATACCCTCACCTGGACCCTAAACCGTCCCCGTCCCCTAACCCTAACCCTAGCCCGAACCCTAACCCTAACCCTTCCCCGAAGCCTGACCCTCACCCGTCCCCTAATCCTAACCCGTACGCTAACACTAACCCGCGCCCTCACACGCACGCTCCCCTAAAGCGTTGCCGTACCCTCACCTGGACCCTAAACCGTCCCCGTCCCCTAACACTAACCCTAGCCCGAACCCTAACCCTGACCATTCCCCGAAGCCTGACCCTCACCCGTCCCCTAATCCTAACCCGTACGCTAACACTAACCCACCCCCTCACACGCACGCTCCCCCTAAAGCGTTGCCATACCCTCACCTGGACCCTAAACCGTCCCCGTCCCCTAACCTTAACCCTAGCCCGAACCCTAACCCTAACCTTTCCACGAAGCCTGACCCTCACCCGTCCCCTAATCCTAACCCGTACGCTAACACAAACCCGCGTCCTCACATGCACGCTCCCCCTAAAGCGTTGCCGTACCCTCACCTGGACCCTAAACCGTCCCCGTCCCCTAACCCTAACCCTCGCCTGAACCCTAACCCTAACCCTTCCCCGAAGCCTGACCCTCACGCGTCACCTAATCCTAACCCGTACGCTAACACTAACCCGCGCCCTCACACGCACGCTCCCCCTAAAGCGTTGCCGTACCCTCACCTGGACCCTAAACCGTCCCCGTCCCCTAACCCTAACCCTAGCCCGAACCCTAACCCTAACCCTTCCCCGAAGCCTGACCCTCACCCGTGCCCTAATCCTAACCCGTACGCTAACACTAACCCGCGCCCTCACACGCACGCTCCCCCTAAAGCGTTGCCGTACCCTCACCTGGACCCTAAACCGTCCCCGTCCCCTAACCCTAACCCTAGCCCGAACCCTAACCCTGACCCTTCCCCGAAGCCTGACCCTCACCCGTCCCCTAATCCTAACCCGTACGCTAACACTAACCCGTGCCCTCACACGCACGCTCCCCCTAAAGCATTGCCGTACCCTCACCTGGACCCTAAACCGTCCCCGTCCCCTAAACCTAACCCTAGCCCGAACCCTAACCCTGACCCTTCCCCGAAGCCTGACCCTCACCCGTCCCCTAATCCTAACTCGTACACTAACACTAACCCGCGCCCTCACACGCACGCTCCCCCTAAAGCGTTGCCGTACCCTCACCTGGACCCTAAACCGTCCCCGTCCCCTAACCCTAACCCTAGCCCGAACCCTAACCCTAACCCTTCCCCGAAGCCTGACCCTCACCCGTCCCCTAATCCTAACCCGTACGCTAACACTAACCCGCGCCCTCACACGCACGCTCCCGCTAAAGCATTGCCGTACCCTCACCTGGACCCTAAACCGTCCCCGTCCCCTAACCCTAACCCTAGCCCGAACCCTAACCCTAACCCTTCCCCGAAGCCTGACCCTCACCCGTCCCCTAATCCTAACACGTACGCTAACACTAACCCGCGCCCTCACACGCACGCTCCCCCTAAAGCATTGCCGTACCCTCACATGGACCCTAAACCGTCCCCGTCCCCTAACCCTAACCCTAGCCCGAACCCTAACCCTAACCCTTCCCCGAAGCCTGACCCTCAACCGTCGCCTAATCCTAACCCGTACGCTAACTCTAACCCGCGCCCTCACACGCACGCTCCCCCTAAAGCGTTGCCGTACCCTCACCTGGACCCTAAACCGTCGCCGTCCCCTAACCCTAACCCTAGCCCGAACCCTAACCCTAACGCTTCCCCGAAGCCTGACCCTCACCCGTCCCCTAATCCTAACCCGTACGCTAACACTAACCCGTGCCCTCACACGCACGCTCCCCCTAAAGCGTTGTCGTACCCTCACCTGGACCCTAAACCGTCCCCGTCCCCTAACCCTAACCCTAGCCCAAACCCTAACCCTAACCCTTCCCCGAAGCCTGACCCTCACCCGTCCCCTAATCCTAACCCGTACGCTAACACTAACCCGCGCCCTCACACGCACGCTCCCCCTAAAGCGTTGCCGTACCCTCACCTGGACCCTAAACCGTCCCCGTCCCCTAACCCTAACCCTAGCCCGAACCCTAAACCTGACCCTTCCCCGAAGCCTGACCCTCACCCGTCCCCTAATCCTAACCCGTACGCTAACACTAACCCGCGCCCTCACACGCACGCTCCCCCTAAAGCGTTGCCGTACCCTCACCTGAACCCTAAACCGTCCCCGTCCCCTAACCCTAACCCTAGCCCGAACCCTAACCCTGACCCTTCCCCGAAGCCTGACCCTCACCCGTCCCCTAATCCTAAGCCGTACGCTAACACTAACCCACGCCCTCACACTCACGCTCCCCCTAAAGCGTTGCCGTACCCTCACCTGGACCCTAAACCGTCCCCGTCCCCTAACCCTAACCCTAGCCCGAACCCTAACCGTGACCCTTCCCCGAAGCCTGACCCTCATCCGTCCCCTAATCCTAACCCGTACGCTAACACTAACCCGCGCCCTCACACGCACGCTCCCCCTAAAGCGTTGCCGTACCCTCACCTGGACCCTAAACCGTCCCCGTCCCCTAACCCTAACCGTAGCCCGAACCCTAACCCTGACCCTTCCCCGAAGCCTTACCCTCACCCGTCCCCTAATCCTAACCCGTACGCTAACACTAACCCGCGTCCTCACACGCACGCTCCCCCTAAAGCGTTGCCGTACCCTCACCTGGACCCTAAATCGTCCCCGTCCCCTAACCCTAACCCTAGCCTGAACCCTAACACTAACCTTTCCCCGAAGCCTGACCCTCACGCGTCCCCTAATCCTAACCCGTACGCTAACACTAACCCGCGCCCTCACACGCACGCTCCCCCTAAAGCGTTGCCGTACCCTCACCTGGACCCTAAACCGTCCCCGTCCCCTAACCCTAACCCTAGCCCGAACCCTAACCCTAACCCTTCCCCGAAGCCTGACCCTCACCCGTCCCCTAATCCTAACCCGTACGCTAACACTAACCCGTGCCCTCACACGCACGCTCCCCCTAAAGCATTGCCGTACCCTCACCTGGACCCTAAACCGTCCCCGTCCCCTAACCCTAACCCTAGCCCGAACCCTAACCCTAACCCTTCCCCGAAGCCTGACCCTCACCCGTCCCATAATCCTAACACGTACGCTAACACTAACCCGCGCCCTCACACGCACGCTCCCCCTAAAGCGTTGCCGTACCCTCACCTGGACCCTAAACCGTCCCCGTCCCCTAACCCTAACCCTAGCCCGAACCCTAACCCTGACCCTTCCCCGAAGCCTGACCCTCACCCGTCCCCTAATCCTAACCCGTACGCTAACACTAACCCGTGCCCTCACACGCACGCTCCCCCTAAAGCATTGCCGTACCCTCACCTGGACCCTAAACCGTCCCCGTCCCCTAACCCTAACCCTAGCCCGAACCCTAACCCTAACCCTAACCCTTCCCCGAAGCCTGACCCTCACCCGTCCCCTAATCCTAACCCGTACGCTAACACTAACCTGCGCCCTCACACACACGCTCCCCCTAAAGCGTTGCCGTACCCTCACCTGGACCCTAAACCGTCCCCGTCACCTAACCCTAACCCTAGCCCGAACCCTAACCCTAACCCTTCCCCGAAGCCTGACCCTCACCCGTCCCCTAATCCTAACCCGTACGCTAACACTAACCCGCGTCCTCACACGCACGCTCCCCCTAAAGCATTGCCGTACCCTCACCTGGACCCTAAACCGTCCCCGTCCCCTAACCATAACCCTAGCCTGAACCCTAACCCTAACCTTTCCCCGAAGACTGACCCTCACGCGTCCCCTAATCCTAACCCGTACGCTAACACTAACCCGCGCCCTCACATGCACGCTCCCCCTAAAGCGTTGCCGTACCCTCACCTGGACCCTAAACCGTCCCCGTCCCCTAACCCTAACCCTAGCCCGAACCCTAACCCTAACCCTTCCCCGAAGCCTGACCCTCACCCGTCCCCTAATCCGAAACCATACGCTAACACTAACCCGCGCCCTCACACGCACGCTCCCCCTAAAGTGTTGCCGTACCCTCACCTGGACCCTAAACCGTCCCCGTCCCCTAACCCTAACCCTAGCCCGAACCCTAACCCTAACCCTTCCCCGAAGCCTGACCCTCACCCGTCCCCTAATCCTAACCCGTACGCTAACACTAACCCACGCCCTCACACGCACGCTCCCCCTAAAGCGTTGCCGTACCCTCACCTGGACCCTAAACCGTCCCCGTCCCCTAACCCTAACCCTAGCCCGAACCATAACCCTAACCCTTCCCCGAAGCCTGACCCTCACCCGTCCCCTAATCCTAAACCGTACGCTAACAATAACCCGCGCCCTCACACGCACGCTCCCCCTAAAGCGTTGCCGTACCCTCACCTGGACCCTAAACCGTCCCCGTCCCCTAACCCTAACCCTAGCCCGAACCCTAACCCTGACCCTTCCCCGAAGCCTGACCCTCACCCGTGCCCTAATCCTAACCCGTACGCTAACACTAACCCGCACCCTCACACGCACGCTCCCCCTAAAGCGTTGCCGTACCCTCACCTGGACCCTAAACCGTCCCCGTCACCTAACCCTAACCCTAGCCCGAACCCTAACCCTGACCCTTCCCCGAAGCCTGACCCTCACCCGTCCCCTAATCCTAACCCGTACGCTAACACTAACCCGCGCCCTAACACGCACGCTCCCCCTAAAGCGTTGCCGTACCCTCACCTGGACCCTAAACCGTCCCCATCACCTAACCCTAACCCTAGCCCGAAACCTAACCCTGACCCTTCCCCGAAGCCTGACCCTCACCCGTCCCCTAATCCTAACCCGTACGCTAACACTAACCCGCGCCCTCACACGCACGCTCCCCCTAAAGCGTTGCCGTACCCTTACCTGGACCCTAAACCGTCCCCGTCCCCTAACCCTAACCGTAGCCCGAACCCTAACCCTGACCCTTCCCCGAAGCCTTACCCTCACCCGTCCCCTAATCCTAACCCGTAAGCTAACACTAACCCGCGTCCTCACACGCACGCTCCCCCTAAAGCGTTGCCATACCCTCACCTGGACCCTAAACCGTCCCCGTCCCCTAACCCTAACCCTAGCCTGAACCCTAACCATAACCTTTCCCCGAAGCCTGACCCTCACGCGTCCCCTAATCCTAACCCGTACGCTAACACTAACCCGCGCCCTCACACGCACGCTCCCCCTAAAGCGTTGCCGTACCCTCACCTGGACCCTAAACCGTCCCCGTCTCCTAACCCTAACCCTAGCCCGAACCCTAACCCTAACCCTTCCCCGAAGCCTGACCCTCACCCGTTCCCTAATCCTAACCCGTACGCTAACACTAACCCGCGCCCTCACACGCACGCTCCCCCTAAAGCGTTGCCGTACCCTCACCTGGACCCTAAACCGTCCCCGTCCCCTAACCCTAACCCTAGCCCGAACCCTAACCCTAACCCTTCCCCGAAGCCTGACCCTCACCCGTCCCCTAATCCTAACCCGTACGCTAACACTAACCCGCGCCCTCACACGCACGCTCCCCCTAAAGCATTGCCCTACCCTCACCTGGACCCTAAACCGTCCCCGTCCCCTAACCCTAACCCTATTCCGAACCCTAACCCTAACCCTTCCCCGAAGCCTGACCCTCAACCGTCGCCTAATCCTAACCCGTACGCTAACACTAACCCGCGCCCTCACACGCACGCTCCCCCTAAAGCGTTGCCGTACCCTCACCTGGACCCTAAACCGTCCCCGTCCCCTAACCCTAACCCTAGCCCGAACCCTAACCCTAACCCTTCCCCGAAGCCTGACCCGCAACCGTCGCCTAATCCTAACCCGTACGCTAACACTAACCCGCGCCCTCACACGCACTCTCCCCCTAAAGCGTTGCCGTACCCTCACCTGGACCCTAAACCGTCCCCGTACCCTAACCCTAACCCTAGCCCGAAACCTAACCCTAACCCTTCCCCGAAGCCTTACCCTCACCCGTCCCCTAATCCTAACCCGTACGCTAACACTAACCCGCGCCCTCACACGCACGCTCCCCCTAAAGCATTACCGTACACTCACCTGGACCCTAAACCGTCCCCGTCCCCTAACCCTAACCCTAGCCCAAACCCTAACCCTAACCCTTCCCCGAAGCCTGACACTCACCCGTCCCCTAATCCTAACCCGTACGCTAACACTAACCCGCGCCCTCACACGCACGCTCCCCCTAAAGCGTTGCCGTACCCTCACCTGGACCCTAAACCGTCCCCGTCCCCTAACCCTAACCCTAGCCCGAACCCTAAACCTGACCCTTCCCCGAAGCCTGACCCTCACCCGTCGCCTAATCCTAACCCGTACGCTAACACTAACCCGCGCCCTCACACGCACGCTCCCCCTAAAGCGTTGCCGTACCCTCACCTGGACCCTAAACCGTCCCCGTCCCGTAACCCTAACCCTAGCCCGAACCCTAACCCTGGCCCTTCCCCGAAGCCTGACCCTCACCCGTCCCCTAATCCTAACCCGTACGCTAACACTAACCCACGCCCTCACACTCACGCTCCCCCTAAAGCGTTGCCGTACCCTCACCTGGACCCTAAACCGTCCCCGTCCCCTAACCCTAGCCCTAGCCCGAACCCTAACCCTAACCTTTCCCCGAAGCCTGACCCTCACCCGTCCCCTAATCCTAACCCCTACGCTAACACAAACCCGCGTCCTCACATGCACGCTCCCCCTAAAGCGTTGCCGTACCCTCACCTGGACCCTACACCGTCCCCGTCCCCTAACCCTAACCCTAGCCCGAACCCTAACCCTGACCCTTCCCCGAAGCCTGACCCTCACCCGTCCCCTAATCCTAACCCGTACGCTAACACTAACCCGTGCCCTCACACGCACGCTCCCCCTAAAGCGTTGCCGTACCCTCACCTGGACCCTAAACCGTCCCCGTCACCTAACCCTAACCCTAGCCCGAACCCTAACCCTGACCCTTCCCCGAAGCCTGACCCTCACCCGTGCCCTAATCCTAACCCGTACGCTAACACTAACCCGCACCCTCACATGCACGCTCCCCCTAAAGCGTTGCCGTACCCTCACCTGGACCCTAAACCGTCCCCGTCCCCTAACCCTAACCCTAGCCCGAACCCTAACCCTAACCCTTCCCCGAAGCCTGACCCTCACCCGTCCCCTAATCCTAACCCGTACGCTAACACTAACCCGCGCCCTCACACGCACGCTCCCCCTAAAGCGTTGCCGTACACTCACCTGGACCCTAAACCGTCCCCGTCCCCTAACCCTAACCCTAGCCCGAACCCTAACCCTAACCCTTCCCCGAAGCCTGACCCTCACCCGTCCCCTAATCCTAACCCGTACGCTAACACTAACCCGCGCCCTCACACGCACGCTCCCCCTAAAGCGTTGCCGTACCCTCACCTGGACCCTAAACCGTCCCCGTCACCTAACCCTAACCCTAGCCCGAACACTAACCCTGACCCTTCCCCGAAGCCTGACCCTCACCCGTGCCCTAATCCTAACCCGTACGCTAACACTAACCCGCGCCCTCACACGCACGCTCCCCCTAAAGCGTTTCCGTACCCTCACCTGGACCCTAAACCGTCCCCGTCCCCTAACCCTAACCCTAGCTCAAACGCTAACCCTAACCCTTCCCCGAAGCCTGACCCTCACCCGTCCCCTAATCCTAACCCGTACGCTAACACTAACCCGCGCCCTCACACGCACGCTCCCCCTAAAGCGTTGCCGTACCCTCACCTGGACCCTAAACCGTCCCCGTCCCCTAACCCTATCCCTAGCCCGAACCCTAACCCTAAAACTTCCCCGAAGCCTGACCCTCACCCGTCCCCTAATCCTAACCCATACGCTAACACTAACCCGCGCCCTCACACGCACGCTCCCCCTAAAGCGTTGCCGTACCCTCACCTGGACCCTAAACCGTCCCCGTCCCCTAACCCTAACCCTAGCCCGAACCCTAACACTGACCCTTCCCCGAAGCCTGACCCTCACCCGTCCCCTAATCCTAACCCGTACGCTAACACTAACCCGATCCCTCACACGCACGCTCCCCCTAAAGCGTTGCCGTACCCTCACCTGGACCCTAAACCGTCCCCGTCACCTAACCCTAACCCTAGCCCGAACCCAAACCCTGACCCTTCCCCAAAGCCTGACCCTCACGCGTCCCCTAATCCTAACCCGTACGCTAACACTAACCCGCACCCTCACACGCACGCTCCCCCTACAGCGTTGCCGTACCCTCACCTGGACCCTAAACCGTCCCCGTCACCTAACCCTAACCCTAGCCCGAACCCTAACCCTGACCCTTCCCCGAAGCCTGACCCTCACCCGTCCCCTAATCCTAACCCGTACGGTAACACTAACGCGCGCCCTCACACGCATGCTCCCCCTAAAGCGTTGCCGTACCCTCACCTGGTCCCTAAACCGTCCCCGTCCCCAAACCCTAACCCTAGCCCGAACCCTAACCCTGACCCTTCCCCGAAACCTGACCCTCACCCGTCCCCTAATCCTAACCCTTACGCTAACACTAACCCGCGCCCTCACACGCACGCTCCCCCTAAAGCGTTGCCGTACCCTCACCTGGACCCTAAACCGTCCCCGTCCCCTAACCCTAACCCTAGCCCGAACCCTAACCCTGACCCTTCCCCGAAGCCTGACCCTCACCCGTCCCCTAATCCTAACCCGTACGCTAACACTAACCCACGCCCTCACACGCACGCTCCCCCTAAAGCATTGCCGTACCCTCACCTGGACCCTAAACCTTCCCCGTCCCCTAACCCTAACCCTAGCCCGAACCCTAACCCTAACCTTTCCCCGAAGCTTGACCCTCACCCGTCCCCTAATCCTAACCCGTACGCTAACACTAACCCGCGCCCTCACACGCACGCTCCCCCTAAAGCGTTGCCGTACCCTCACCTGGACCCTAAACCGTCCCCGTCCCCTAACCCTAACCCTAGCCCGAACCCTAACCCTAACCCTTCCCCGAAGCCTGACCCTCACCCGTCCCCTAATCCTAACCCGTACGCTAACACTAACCCGTGCCCTCACACGCACGCTCCCCCTAAAGCGTTGCCGTACCCTCACCTGGACCCTAAACCGTCCCCGTCCCCTAACCCTAACCCTAGCCCGAACCCTAAACCTGATCCTTCCCCGAAGCCTGACCCTCACCCGTCCCCTAATCCTAACCCGTACGCTAACACTAACCCGTGCCCTCACACGCACGCTCCCCCTAAAGCGTTGCCGTACCCTCACCTGAACCCTAAACCGTCCCCGTCACCTAACCCTAACCCTAGCCCGAACCCTAACCCTGACCCTTCCCCAAAGCCTGACCCTCACCCGTCCCCTAATCCTAACCCGTACGCTAACACTAACCCGCGCCCTCACACGCACGCTCCCCCTAAAGCGTTGCCGTACTCTCACCTGGTCCCTAAACCGTCCCTGTCCCCTAACTCTAACCCTAGCCCGAACCCTAACCCTGACCCTTCCCCGAAGCCTGACCCTCACCCGTCCCCTAATCCTAACCCGTACGCTAACACTAACCCGCGCCCTCACACGCACGCTCCCCCTAAAGCGTTGCCGTACCCTCACCTGGACCCTAAACCGTCCCCGTCCCCTAACCCTAATCGTAGCCCGAACCCTATCCCTGACCCTTCCCCGAAGCCTGACCCTCACCCGTCCCCTAATCCTAACCCGTACGCTAACACTAACGCGCGTCCTCACACGCACGCTCCCCCTAAAGCGTTGCCGTACCCTCACCTGGACCCTAAACCGTCCCCGTCCCCTAACCCTAACCCTAGCCTGAACCCTAACCCTAACCCTTCCCCGAAGCCTGACCCTCACGCGTCCCCTAATCCTAACCCGTACGCTAACACTAACCCGCGCCCTCACACGCACGCTCCCCCTAAAGCGTTGCCATACCCTCACCTGGACCCTAAACCGTCCCCGTCCCCTAACCCTAACCCTAGCCCGAACCCTAACCCTTCCCCGAAGCCTGACCCTCACCCGTCCCCTAATCCTAACCCGTACGCTAACACTAACCCGCGCCCTCACACGCACGCTCCCCCTAAAGCGTTGCTGTACCCTCACCTGGACCCTAAACCGTCCCCGTCCCCTAACACTAACCCTAGCCCGAACCCTAACCCTAACCCTTCCCCGAAGCCTGACCCTCACCCGTCCCCTAATCCTAACCCGTACGCTAACACTAACCCGCGCCCTCACACGCACGCTCCCCCTAAAGCGTTGCCGTACCCTCACCTGGACCCTAAACCGTCCCCGTCCCCTAACCCTAACCCTAGCCCGAACCCTAACCCTTCCCCGAAGCCTGACCCTCACCCGTCCCCTAATCCTAACCCGTTCGCTAACACTAACCCGCGCCCTCACACGCACGCTCCCCCTAAAGCGTTGCCGTACCCTCACCTGGACCCTAAACCGTCCCCGTCCCCTAACCCTAACCCTAGCCCGAGCCCTAACCCTTCCCCGAAGCCTGACCCTCACCCGTCCCCTAATCCTAACCCGTACGCTAACACTAACCCGCGCCCTCACACGCACGCTCCCCCTAAAGCGTTGCCGTACCCTCACCTGGACCCTAAACCGTCCCCGTCCCCTAACCCTAACCCTAGCCCGAACCCTAACCCTAACACTTCCCCGAAGCCTGACCCTCACCCGTTCCCTAATACTAACCCGTACGCTAACACTAACCCGCGCCCTCACACGCACGCTCCCCCTAAAGCGTTGCCGTACCCTCACCTGGACCCTAAACCGTCCCCGTCCCCTAACCCTAACCCTAGCCCGAACCCTATCCCTGACCCTTCCCCGAAGCCTGACCCTCACCCGTCCCCTAATCCTAACCCGTACGCTAACACTAACCCGCGTCCTCACACGCACGCTCCCCCTAAAGCGTTGCCGTACCCTCACCTGGACCCTAAACCGTCCCCGTCCCCTAACCCTAACCCTAGCCTGAACCCTAACCCTAACCCTTCCCCGAAGCCTGACCCTCACGCGTCCCCTAATCCTAACCCGTACGCTAACACTAACCCGCGCCCTCACACGCACGCTCCCCCTAAAGCGTTGCCGTACCCTCACCTGGACCCTAAACCGTCCCCGTCCCCTAACCCTAACCCTAGCCCGAACCCTAACCCTTCCCCGAAGCCTGACCCTCACCCGTCCCCTAATCCTAACCCGTACGCTAACACTAACCCGCGCCCTCACACGCACGCTCCCCCTAAAGCGTTGCTGTACCCTCACCTGGACCCTAAACCGTCCCCGTCCCCTAACCCTAACCCTAGCCCGAACCCTAACCCTAACCCTTCCCCGAAGCCTGACCCTCACTCGTCCCCTCATCCTAACCCGTACGCTAACACTAACCCGCGCCCTCAGACGCACGCTCCCCCTAAAGCGTTGCCGTACCCTCACCTGGACCCTAAACCGTCCCCGTCCCCTAACCCTAACCCTAGCCCGAACCCTAACCCTTCCCCGAAGCCTGACCCTCACCCGTCCCCTAATCCTAACCCGTACGCTAACACTAACCCGCGCCCTCACACGCACGCTCCCCCTAAAGCGTTGCCGTACCCTCACCTGGACCCTAAACCGTCCCCGTCCCCTAACTCTAACCCTAGCCCGAACCCTAACCCTAACCCTTCCCCGAAGCCTGACCCTCACCCGTCCCCTAATCCTAACACGTACACTAACACTAACCCACGCCCTCACACGCACGCTCCCCCTAAATCGTTGCCGTACCCTCACCTGGACCCTAAACCGTCCCCGTCCCCTAACCCTAAACCTAGCCCGAACCCTAACGCTAACGCTTCCCCGAAGCCTCACCCTCACCCGTCCCCTAATCCTAACCCGTACGCTAACACTAACCCGCGCCCTCACACGCACGCTCCCCCTAAAGCGTTGCCGTACCCTCACCTGGACCCTAAACCGTCCCCGTCCCCTAACCCTAACCGTATCCCGAACCCTAACCCTGACCCTTCCCCGAAGCCTGACCCTCACCCGTCCCCTAATCCTAACCCGTACGCTAACACTAACCCGTGCCCTCACACGCACGCTCCCCCTAAAGCGTTGCCGTACCCTCACCTGGACCCTAAACCGTCCCCGTCCCCTAACCCTAACCCTATCCCGAACCCTAACCCTGACCCTTCCCCGAAGCCTGACCCTCACCCGTGCCCTAATCCTAACCCGTACGCTAACACTAACCCACACCCTCACATGCACGCTCCCTCTAAAGCGTTGCCGTACCCTCACCTGGACCCTAAACCGTCCCCGTCCCCTAACCCTAACCCTAGCCCGAACCCTAACCCTAACCCTTCCCCGAAGCCTGACCCTCACCCGTCCCCTAATCCTAACCCGTACGCTAACACTAACCCGCGCCCTCACACGCACGCTCCCCCTAAAGCGTTGCCGTACCCTCACCTGGACCCTAAACCGTCCCCGTCCCCTAACCCTAACCCTAGCCCGAACCCTAACCCTAACCCTTCCCCGAAGCCTGACCCTCACCCGTCCCCTAATCCTAACCCGTACGCTAACACTAACCCGCGCCCTCACACGCACGCTCCCCCTAAAGCGTTGCCGTACCCTCACCTGGACCCTAAACTGTCCCCGTCCCCTAAACCTAACCCTAGCCCGAACCCTAACCCTAACCCTTCCCCGAAGCCTGACCCTCAACCGTCGCCTAATCCTAACCCGTACGCTAACACTAACCCGCGCCCTCACACGCACGCTCCCCCTAAAGCGTTGCCGTACCCTCACCTGGACCCTAAACCGTCCCCGTCCCCTAACCCTAACCCTAGCCCGAACCCTAACCCTGACCCTTCCCCGAAGCCTGACCCTCACCCGTCCCCTAATCCTAACCCGTACGCTAACACTAACCCACGCCCTCACACGCACGCTCCCCCTAAAGCATTGCCGTACCCTCACCTGGACCCTAAACCTTCCCCGTCCCCTAACCCTAACCCTAGCCCGAACCCTAACCCTAACCTTTCCCCGAAGCTTGACCCTCACCCGTCCCCTAATCCTAACCCGTACGCTAACACTAACCCGCGCCCTCACACGCACGCTCCCCCTAAAGCGTTGCCGTACCCTCACCTGGACCCTAAACCGTCCCCGTCCCCTAACCCTAACCCTAGCCCGAACCCTAACCCTAACCCTTCCCCGAAGCCTGACCCTCACCCGTCCCCTAATCCTAACCCGTACGCTAACACTAACCCGTGCCCTCACACGCACGCTCCCCCTAAAGCGTTGCCGTACCCTCACCTGGACCCTAAACCGTCCCCGTCCCCTAACCCTAACCCTAGCCCGAACCCTAAACCTGATCCTTCCCCGAAGCCTGACCCTCACCCGTCCCCTAATCCTAACCCGTACGCTAACACTAACCCGTGCCCTCACACGCACGCTCCCCCTAAAGCGTTGCCGTACCCTCACCTGAACCCTAAACCGTCCCCGTCACCTAACCCTAACCCTAGCCCGAACCCTAACCCTGACCCTTCCCCAAAGCCTGACCCTCACCCGTCCCCTAATCCTAACCCGTACGCTAACACTAACCCGCGCCCTCACACGCACGCTCCCCCTAAAGCGTTGCCGTACCCTCACCTGGACCCTAAACCGTCCCCGTCCCCTAACCCTAATCGTAGCCCGAACCCTATCCCTGACCCTTCCCCGAAGCCTGACCCTCACCCGTCCCCTAATCCTAACCCGTACGCTAACACTAACGCGCGTCCTCACACGCACGCTCCCCCTAAAGAGTTGCCGTACCCTCACCTGGACCCTAAACCGTCCCCGTCCCCTAACCCTAACCCTAGCCTGAACCCTAACCCTAACCCTTCCCCGAAGCCTGACCCTCACGCGTCCCCTAATCCTAACCCGTACGCTAACACTAACCCGCGCCCTCACACGCACGCTCCCCCTAAAGCGTTGCCATACCCTCACCTGGACCCTAAACCGTCCCCGTCCCCTAACCCTAACCCTAGCCCGAACCCTAACCCTTCCCCGAAGCCTGACCCTCACCCGTCCCCTAATCCTAACCCGTACGCTAACACTAACCTGCGCCCTCACACGCACGCTCCCCCTAAAGCGTTGCTGTACCCTCACCTGGACCCTAAACCGTCCCCGTCCCGTAACACTAACCCTAGCCCGAACCCTAACCCTAACCCTTCCCCGAAGCCTGACCCTCACCCGTCCCCTAATCCTAACCCGTACGCTAACACTAACCCGCGCCCTCACACGCACGCTCCCCCTAAAGCGTTGCCGTACCCTCACCTGGACCCTAAACCGTCCCCGTCCCCTAACCCTAACCCTAGCCCGAACCCTAACCCTTCCCCGAAGCCTGACCCTCACCCGTCCCCTAATCCTAACCCGTTCGCTAACACTAACCCGCGCCCTCACACGCACGCTCCCCCTAAAGCGTTGCCGTACCCTCACCTGGACCCTAAACCGTCCCCGTCCCCTAACCCTAACCCTAGCCCGAGCCCTAACCCTTCCCCGAAGCCTGACCCTCACCCGTCCCCTAATCCTAACCCGTACGCTAACACTAACCCGCGCCCTCACACGCACGCTCCCCCTAAAGCGTTGCCGTACCCTCACCTGGACCCTAAACCGTCCCCGTCCCCTAACCCTAACCCTAGCCCGAACCCTAACCCTAACACTTCCCCGAAGCCTGACCCTCACCCGTTCCCTAATACTAACCCGTACGCTAACACTAACCCGCGCCCTCACACGCACGCTCCCCCTAAAGCGTTGCCGTACCCTCACCTGGACCCTAAACCGTCCCCGTCCCCTAACCCTAACCCTAGCCCGAACCCTATCCCTGACCCTTCCCCGAAGCCTGACCCTCACCCGTCCCCTAATCCTAACCCGTACGCTAACACTAACCCGCGTCCTCACACGCACGCTCCCCCTAAAGCGTTGCCGTACCCTCACCTGGACCCTAAACCGTCCCCGTCCCCTAACCCTAACCCTAGCCTGAACCCTAACCCTAACCCTTCCCCGAAGCCTGACCCTCACGCGTCCCCTAATCCTAACCCGTACGCTAACACTAACCCGCGCCCTCACACGCACGCTCCCCCTAAAGCGTTGCCGTACCCTCACCTGGACCCTAAACCGTCCCCGTCCCCTAACCCTAACCCTAGCCCGAACCCTAACCCTTCCCCGAAGCCTGACCCTCACCCGTCCCCTAATCCTAACCCGTACGCTAACACTAACCCGCGCCCTCACACGCACGCTCCCCCTAAAGCGTTGCTGTACCCTCACCTGGACCCTAAACCGTCCCCGTCCCCTAACCCTAACCCTAGCCCGAACCCTAACCCTAACCCTTCCCCGAAGCCTGACCCTCACTCGTCCCCTCATCCTAACCCGTACGCTAACACTAACCCGCGCCCTCAGATGCACGCTCCCCCTAAAGCGTTGCCGTACCCTCACCTGGACCCTAAACCGTCCCCGTCCCCTAACCCTAACCCTAGCCCGAACCCTAACCCTTCCCCGAAGCCTGACCCTCACCCGTCCCCTAATCCTAACCCGTACGCTAACACTAACCCGCGCCCTCACACGCACGCTCCCCCTAAAGCGTTGCCGTACCCTCACCTGGACCCTAAACCGTCCCCGTCCCCTAACCCTAACCCTAGCCCGAACCCTAACCCTAACCCTTCCCCGAAGCCTGACCCTCACCCGTCCCCTAATCCTAACACGTACACTAACACTAACCCACGCCCTCACACGCACGCTCCCCCTAAATCGTTGCCGTACCCTCACCTGGACCCTAAACCGTCCCCGTCCCCTAACCCTAAACCTAGCCCGAACCCTAACGCTAACGCTTCCCCGAAGCCTCACCCTCACCCGTCCCCTAATCCTAACCCGTACGCTAACACTAACCCGCGCCCTCACACGCACGCTCCCCCTAAAGCGTTGCCGTACCCTCACCTGGACCCTAAACCGTCCCCGTCCCCTAACCCTAACCGTATCCCGAACCCTAACCCTGAACCTTCCCCGAAGCCTGACCCTCACCCGTCCCCTAATCCTAACCCGTACGCTAACACTAACCCGTGCCCTCACACGCACGCTCCCCCTAAAGCGTTGCCGTACCCTCACCTGGACCCTAAACCGTCCCCGTCACCTAACCCTAACCCTAGCCCGAACCCTAACCCTGACCCTTCCCCGAAGCCTGACCCTCACCCGTGCCCTAATCCTAACCCGTACGCTAACACTAACCCACACCCTCACATGCACGCTCCCCCTAAAGCGTTGCCGTACCCTCACCTGGACCCTAAACCGTCCCCGTCCCCTAACCCTAACCCTAGCCCGAACCCTAACCCTAACCCTTCCCCGAAGCCTGACCCTCACCCGTCCCCTAATCCTAACCCGTACGCTAACACTAACCCGCGCCCTCACACGCACGCTCCCCCTAAAGCGTTGCCGTACCCTCACCTGGACCCTAAACCGTCCCCGTCCCCTAACCCTAACCCTAGCCCGAACCCTAACCCTAACCCTTCCCCGAAGCCTGACCCTCACCCGTCCCCTAATCCTAACCCGTACGCTAACACTAACCCGTGCCCTCACACGCACGCTCCCCCTAAAGCGTTGCCGTACCCTCACCTGGACCCTAAACTGTCCCCGTCCCCTAAACCTAACCCTAGCCCGAACCCTAACCCTAACCCTTCCCCGAAGCCTGACCCTCAACCGTCGCCTAATCCTAACCCGTACGCTAACACTAACCCGCGCCCTCACACGCACGCTCCCCCTAAAGCGTTGCCGTACCCTCACCTGGACCCTAAACCGTCCCCGTCCCCTAACCCTAACCCTAGCCCGAACCCTAACCCTAACCCTTCCCCGAAGCCTGACCCTCAAACGTCGCCTAATCCTAACCCGTACGCTAACACTAACCCGCGCCCTCACACGCACGCTCCCCCTAAAGCGTTGCCGTACCCTCACCTGGACCCTAAACCGTCCCCGTCCCCTAACCCTAACCCTAGCCCGAACCCTAACCCTAACCCTTCCCCGAAGCCTGACCCTCACCCGTCCCCTAATCCTAACACGTACACTAACACTAACCCACGCCCTCACACGCACGCTCCCCCTAAATCGTTGCCGTACCCTCACCTGGACCCTAAACCGTCCCCGTCCCCTAACCCTAAACCTAGCCCGAACCCTAACGCTAACGCTTCCCCGAAGCCTCACCCTCACCCGTCCCCTAATCCTAACCCGTACGCTAACACTAACCCGCGCCCTCACACGCACGCTCCCCCTAAAGCGTTGCCGTACCCTCACCTGGACCCTAAACCGTCCCCGTCCCCTAACCCTAACCGTATCCCGAACCCTAACCCTGACCCTTCCCCGAAGCCTGACCCTCACCCGTCCCCTAATCCTAACCCGTACGCTAACACTAACCCGTGCCCTCACACGCACGCTCCCCCTAAAGCGTTGCGTACCCTCACCTGGACCCTAAACCGTCCCCGTCACCTAACCCTAACCCTAGCCCGAACCCTAACCCTGACCCTTCCCCGAAGCCTGACCCTCACCCGTGCCCTAATCCTAACCCGTACGCTAACACTAACCCGCACCCTCACATGCACGCTCCCCCTAAAGCGTTGCCGTACCCTCACCTGGACCCTAAACCGTCCTCGTCCCCTAACCCTAACCCGAGCCCGAACCCTAACCCTAACCCTTCCCCGAAGCCTGACCCTCACCCGTCCCCTAATCCTAACCCGTACGCTAACACTAACCCTCGCCCTCACACGCACGCTCCCCCTAAAGCGTTGCCGTACCCTCACCTGGACCCTAAACCGTCCCCGTCCCCTAACCCTAACCCTAGCCCGAACCCTAACCCTAACCCTTCCCCGAAGCCTGACCCTCACCCGTCCCCTAATCCTAACCCGTACGCTAACACTAACCCGCGCCCTCACACGCACGCTCCCCCTAAAGCGTTGCCGTACCCTCACCTGGACCCTAAACCGTCCCCGTCACCTAACCCTAACCCTAGCCCGAACACTAACCCTGACCCTTCCCCAAAGCCTGACCCTCACCCGTGCCCTAATCCTAACCCGTACGCTAACACTAACACGCGCCCTCACACGCACGCTCCCCCTAAAGCGTTGCCGTACCCTCACCTGGACCCTAAACCGTCCCCGTCCCCTAACCCTAACCCTAGCCCAAACGATAACCCTAACCCTTCCCCGAAGCCTGACCCTCACCCGTCCCCTAATCCTAACCCGTACGCTAACACTAACCCGCGCCCTCACACGCACGCTCCCCCTAAAGCGTTGCCGTACCCTCACCTGGACCCTAAACCTTCCCCGTCCCCTAACCCTAACCCTAGCCCGAACCCTAACCCTGACCCTTCCCCGAAGCCGGACCCTCACCCGTCCCCTAATCCTAACCCGTACCCTAACACTAACCCGCGCCCTCACACGCACGCTCCCCCTAAAGCGTTGCCGTACCGTCACCTGGACCCTAAACCGTCCCCGTCCCCTAACCCTAACCCTAGCCCGAACCCTAACCCTGACCCTTCCCCGAAGCCTGACCCTCACCCGTCCCCTAATCGTAACCCGTACGCTAACACTAACCCGCGCCCTCACACGCACGCTCCCCCTAAAGCGTTGCCGTACCCTCACCTGGACCCTAAACCGTCCCCATCCCCTAACCCTAACCCTAGCCCGAACCCTAACCCTGACCTTTCCCCGAAGCCTGACCCTCACCCGTCCCCTAATCCTAACCCGTACGCTAACACAAACCCGCGTCCTCACACGTACGCTCCCCCTAAAGCGTTGCCGTACCCTCACCTGTACCCTAAACCGTCCCCGTCCCCTAACCCTAACCCTAGCCCGAACCCTAACCCTAACCATTCCCCGAAGCCTGACCCTCACCCGTCCCCTAATCCTAACCCGTACGCTAACACTAACCCACGCCCTCACACGCACGCTCCCCCTAAAGCGTTGCCGTACCCTCACCTGGACCCTAAACCGTCCCCGTCCCCTAACCCTAACCCTAGCCCGAACCCTAACCCTAAACCTTCCCCGAAGCCTGACCCTCACCCGTCCCCTAATCCTAACCCATACGCTAACACTAACCCGCGCCCTCACACGCACGCTCCCCCTAAAGCGTTGCCGTACCCTCACCTGGACCCTAAACCGTCCCCGTCCCCTAACCCTAACCCTAGCCCGAACCCTAACACTGACCCTTCCCCGAAGCCTGACCCTCACCCGTCCCCTAATCCTAACCCGTACGCTAACACTAACCCACGCCCTCACACGCACGCTCCCCCTAAAGCGTTGCCGTACCCTCACCTGGACCCTAAACCGTCCCCGTCCCCTAACCCTAACCCTAGCCCGAACCCTAACCCTAAACCTTCCCCGAAGCCTGACCCTCACCCGTCCCCTAATCCTAACCCATACGCTAACACTAACCCGCGCCCTCACACGCACGCTCCCCCTAAAGCGTTGCCGTACCCTCACCTGGACCCTAAACCGTCCCCGTCCCCTAACCCTAACCCTAGCCCGAACCCTAACACTGACCCTTCCCCGAAGCCTGACCCTCACCCGTCCCCTAATCCTAACCCGTACGCTAACACTAACCCGTTCCCTCACACGCACGCTCCCCCTAAAGCGTTGCCGTACCCTCACCTGGACCCTAAACCGTCCCCGTCACCTAACCCTAACCCTAGCCCGAACCCTAACCCTGACCCTTCCCCGAAGCCTGACCCTCACCCGTCCCCTAATCCTAACCCGTACGCTAACACTAACCCGCGCCCTCACACGCACGCTCCCCCTAAAGCGTTGCCGTACTCTCACCTGGTCCCTAAACCGTCCCTGTCCCCTAACTCTAACCCTAGCCCGAACCCTAACCCTGACCCTTCCCCGAAGCCTGACCCTCACCCGTCCCCTAATACTAACCCATACGCTAACACTAACCCGCGCCCTCACACGCACGCTCCCCCTAAAGCGTTGCCGTACCCTCACCTGGACCCTAAACCGTCCCCGTCCCCTAACCCTAACCGTAGCCCGAACCCTATCCCTGACCCTTCCCCGAAGCCTGACCCTCACCCGTCCCCTAATCCTAACCCGTACGCTAACACTAACCCGCGTCCTCACACGCACGCTCCCCCTAAAGCGTTGCCGTACCCTCACCTGGACCCTAAACCGTCCCCGTCCCCTAACCCTAACCCTAGCCTGAACCCTAACCCTAACCCTTCCCCGAAGCCTGACCCTCACGCGTCCCCTAATCCTAACCCGTACGCTAACACTAACCCGCGCCCTCACACGCACGCTCCCCCTAAAGCGTTGCCGTACCCTCACCTGGACCCTAAACCGTCCCCGTCCCCTAACCCTAACCCTAGCCCGAACCCTAACCCTAACCCTTCCCCGAAGCCTGACCCTCACTCGTCCCCGCATCCTAACCCGTACGCTAACACTAACCCGCGCCCTCAGACGCACGCTCCCCCTAAAGCGTTGCCGTACCCTCACCTGGACCCTAAACCGTCCCCGTCCCCTAACCCGAACCCTAGCCCGAACCCTAACCCTTCCCCGAAGCCTGACCCTCACCCGTCCCCTAATCCTAACCCGTACGCTAACACTAACCCGCGCCCTCACACGCACGCTCCCCCTAAAGCGTTGCCGTACCCTCACCTGGTCCCTAAACCGTCCCCGTCCCCTAACCCTAACCCTAGCCCGAACCCTAACCCTAACCCTTCCCCGAAGCCTGACCCTCACCCGTCCCCTAATCCTAACCCGTACGCTAACACTAACCCGCGCCCTCACACGCACGCTCCCCCTAAAGCGTTGCCGTACCCTCACCTGGACCCTAAACTGTCCCCGTCCCCTAAACCTAACCCTAGCCCGAACCCTAACCCTAACCCTTCCCCGAAGCCTGACCCTCAACCGTCGCCTAATCCTAACCCGTACGCTAACACTAACCCGCGCCCTCACACGCACGCTCCCCCTAAAGCGTTGCCGTACCCTCACCTGGACCCTAAACCGTCCCCGTCCCCTAACCCTAACCCTAGCCCGAACCCTAACCCTAACCCTTCCCCGAAGCCTGACCCTCAAACGTCGCCTAATCCTAACCCGTACGCTAACACTAACCCGCGCCCTCACACGCACGCTCCCCCTAAAGCGTTGCCATACCCTCACCTGGACCCTAAACCGTCCCCGTCCCCTAACCCTAACCTTAGCCCGAACCCTAACCCTAACCCTTCCCCGAAGCCTGACCCTCACCCGTCCCCTAATCCTAACACGTACACTAACACTAACCCACGCCCTCACACGCACGCTCCCCCTAAATCGTTGCCGTACCCTCACCTGGACCCTAAACCGTCCCCGTCCCCTAACCCTAAACATAGCCCGAACCCTAACGCTAACGCTTCCCCGAAGCCTCACCCTCACCCGTCCCCTAATCCTAACCCGTACGCTAACACTAACCCGCGCCCTCACACGCACGCTCCCCCTAAAGCGTTGCCGTACCCTCACCTGGACCCTAAACCGTCCCCGTCCCCTAACCCTAACCGTATCCCGAACCCTAACCCTGACCCTTCCCCGAAGCCTGACCCTCACCCGTCCCCTAATCCTAACCCGTACGCTAACACTAACCCGTGCCCTCACACGCACGCTCCCCCTAAAGCGTTGCCGTACCCTCACCTGGACCCTAAACCGTCCCCGTCACCTAACCCTAACCCTAGCCCGAACCCTAACCCTGACCCTTCCCCGAAGCCTGACCCTCACCCGTGCCCTAATCCTAACCCGTACGCTAACACTAACCCGCACCCTCACATGCACGCTCCCCCTAAAGCGTTGCCGTACCCTCACCTGGACCCTAAACCGTCCCCGTCCCCTAACACTAACCCTAGCCCGAACCCTAACCCTAACCCTTCCCCGAAGCCTGACCCTCACCCGTCCCCTAATCCTAACCCGTACGCTAACACTAACCCGCGCCCTCACACGCACGCTCCCCCTAAAGCGTTGCCGTACCCTCACCTGGACCCTAAACCGTCCCCGTCCCCTAACCCTAACACTAGCCCGAACCCTAACCCTAACCCTTCCCCGAAGCCTGACCCTCACCCGTCCCCTAATCCTAACCCGTACGCTAACACTAACCCGCGCCCTCACACGCACGCTCCCCCTAAAGCGTTGCCGTACCCTCACCTGGACCCTAAACCGTCCCCGTCACCTAACCCTAACCCTAGCCCGAACACTAACCCTGACCCTTCCCCGAAGCCTGACCCTCACCCGTGCCCTAATCCTAACCCGTACGCTAACACTAACCCGCGCCCTCACACGCACGCTCCCCCTAAAGCGTTGCCGTACCCTCACCTGGACCCTAAACCGTCCCCGTCCCCTAACCCTAACCCTAGCCCAAACGATAACCCTAACCCTTCCCCGAAGCCTGACCCTCACCCGTCCCCTAATCCTAACCCGTACGCTAACACTAACCCGCGCCCTCACACGCACGCTCCCCCTAAAGCGTTGCCATACCCTCACCTGGACCCTAAACCTTCCCCGTCCCCTAACCCTAACCCTAGCCCGAACCCTAACCCTGACCCTTCCCCGAAGCTGGACCCTCACCCGTCCCCTAATCCTAACCCGTACGCTAACACTAACCCACGCCCTCACACGCACGCTCCCCCTAAAGCGTTGCCGTACCCTCACCTGGACCCTAAACCGTCCCCGTCCCCTAACCCTAACCCTAGCCCGAACCCTAACCCTAACCCTTCCCCGAAGCCTGACCCTCACCCGTCCCCTAATCCTAACCCATACGCTAACACTAACCCGCGCCCTCACACGCACGCTCCCCCTAAAGCGTTGCCGTACCCTCACCTTGACCCTAAACCGTCCCCGTCCCCTAACCCTAACCCTAGCCCGAACCCTAACACTGACCCTTCCCCGAAGCCTGACCCTCACCCGTCCCCTAATCCTAACCCGTACGCTAACACTAACCCGCGCCCTCACACGCACGCTCCCCCTAAAGCGTTGCCGTACCCTCACCTGGACCCTAAACCGTCCCCGTCACCTAACCCTAACCCTAGCCCGAACACTAACCCTGACCCTTCCCCGAAGCCTGACCCTCACCCGTGCCCTAATCCTAACCCGTACGCTAACACTAACCCGCGCCCTCACACGCACGCTCCCCCTAAAGCGTTGCCGTACCCTCACCTGGACCCTAAACCGTCCCCGTCCCCTAACCCTAACCCTAGCCCGAACCCTAACCCTAAACCTTCCCCGAAGCCTGACCCTCACCCGTCCCCTAATCCTAACCCGTACGCTAACACTAACCCGCGCCCTCACACGCACGCTCCCCCTAAAGCGTTGCCGTACCCTCACCTGGACCCTAAACCGTCCCCATCCCCTAACCCTAACCCTAGCCCGAACCCTAACCCTGACCTTTCCCCGAAGCCTGACCCTCACCCGTCCCCTAATCCTAACCCGTACGCTAACACAAACCCGCGTCCTCACACGTACGCTCCCCCTAAAGCGTTGCCGTACCCTCACCTGTACCCTAAACCGTCCCCGTCCCCTAACCCTAACCCTAGCCCGAACCCTAACCCTAACCATTCCCCGAAGCCTGACCCTCACCCATCCCCTAATCCTAACCCGTACGCTAACACTAACCCACGCCCTCACACGCACGCTCCCCCTAAAGCGTTGCCGTACCCTCACCTGGACCCTAAACCGTCCCCGTCCCCTAACCCTAACCCTAGCCTGAACCCTAACCCTAAACCTTCCCCGAAGCCTGACCCTCACCCGTCCCCTAATCCTAACCCATACGCTAACACTAACCCGCGCCCTCACACGCACGCTCCCCCTAAAGCGTTGCCGTACCCTCACCTGGACCCTAAACCGTCCCCGTCCCCTAACCCTAACCCTAGCCCGAACCCTAACACTGACCCTTCCCCGAAGCCTGACCCTCACCCGTCCCCTAATCCTAACCCGTACGCTAACACTAACCCGTTCCCTCACACGCACGCTCCCCCTAAAGCGTTGCCGTACCCTCACCTGGACCCTAAACCGTCCCCGTCACCTAACCCTAACCCTAGCCCGAACCCAAACCCTGACCCTTCCCCGAAGCCTGACCCTCACCCGTGCCCTAATCCTAACCCGTACGCTAACACTAACCCGCACCCTCACACGCACGCTCCCCCTACAGCGTTGCCGTACCCTCACCTGGACCCTAAACCGTCCCCGTCACCTAACCCTAACCCTAGCCCGAACCCTAACCCTGACCCTTCCCCGAAGCCTAACCCTCACCCGTCCCCTAATCCTAACCCGTACGGTAACACTAACGCGCGCCCTCACACGCATGCTCCCCCTAAAGCGTTGCCGTACCCTCACCTGGTCCCTAAACCGTCCCCGTCCCCTAACCCTAACCCTAGCCCGAACCCTAACCCTGACCCTTCCCCGAAACCTGACCCTCACCCGTCCCCTAATCCTAACCCGTACGCTAACACTAACCCGCGCCCTCACACGCACGCTCCCCCTAAAGCGTTGCCGTACCCTCACCTGGACCCTAAACCGTCCCCGTCCCCTAACCCTAACCCTAGCCCGAACCCTAACCCTGACCCTTCCCCGAAGCCTGACCCTCACCCGTCCCCTAATCCTAACCCGTACGCTAACACTAACCCACGCCCTCACACGCACGCTCCCCCTAAAGCATTGCCGTACCCTCACCTGGACCCTAAACCGTCCCCGTCCCCTAACCCTAACCCTAGCCCGAACCCTAACCCTAACCCTTCCCCGAAGCCTGACCCTCACCCGTCCCCTAATCCTAACCCGTACGCTAACACTAACCCGTGCCCTCACACGCACGCTCCCCCTAAAGCGTTGCCGTACCCTCACCTGGACCCTAAACCGTCCCCGTCCCCTAACCCTAACCCTAGCCCGAACCCTAAACCTGATCCTTCCCCGAAGCCTGACCCTCACCCGTCCCCTAATCCTAACCCGTACGCTAACACTAACCCGTGCCCTCACACGCACGCTCCCCCTAAAGCGTTGCCGTACCCTCACCTGGACCCTAAACCGTCCCCGTCACCTAACCCTAACCCTAGCCCGAACCCTAACCCTGACCCTTCCCCGAAGCCTGACCCTCACCCGTCCCCTAATCCTAACCCGTACGCTAACACTAACCCGCGCCCTCACACGCACGCTCCCCCTAAAGCGTTGCCGTACTCTCACCTGGTCCCTAAACCGTCCCTGTCCCCTAACTCTAACCCTAGCCCGAACCCTAACCCTGACCCTTCCCCGAAGCCTGACCCTCACCCGTCCCCTAATACTAACCCGTACGCTAACACTAACCCGCGCCCTCACACGCACGCTCCCCCTAAAGCGTTGCCGTACCCTCACCTGGACCCTAAACCGTTCCCGTCCCCTAACCCTAACCGTAGCCCGAACCCTATCCCTGACCCTTCCCCGAAGCCTGACCCTCACCCGTCCCCTAATCCTAACCCGTACGCTAACACTAACCCGCGTCCTCACACGCACGCTCCCCCTAAAGCGTTGCCGTACCCTCACCTGGACCCTAAACCGTCCCCGTCCCCTAATCCTAACCCTAGCCTGAACCCTAACCCTAACCCTTCCCCGAAGCCTGACCCTCACGCGTCCCCTAATCCTAACACGTACGCTAACACTAACCCGCGCCCTCACACGCACGCTCCCCCTAAAGCGTTGCCGTACCCTCACCTGGACCCTAAACCGTCCCCGTCCCCTAACCCTAACCCTAGCCCGAACCCTAACCCTTCCCCGAAGCCTGACCCTCACCCGTCCCCTAATCCTAACCCGTACGCTAACACTAACCCGCGCCCTCACACGCACGCTCCCCCTAAAGCGTTGCTGTACCCTCACCTGGACCCTAAACCGTCCCCATCCCCTAACCCTAACCCTAGCCCGAACCCTAACCCTAACCCTTCCCCGAAGCCTGACCCTCACTCGTCCCCTCATCCTAACCCGTACGCTAACACTAACCCGCGCCCTCAGACGCACGCTCCCCCTAAAGCGTTGCCGTACCCTCACCTGGACCCTAAACCGTCCCCGTCCCCTAACCCTAACCCTAGCCCGAACCCTAACCCTTCCCCGAAGCCTGACCCTCACCCGTCCCCTAATCCTAACCCGTACGCTAACACTAACCCACGCCCTCACACGCACGCTCCCCCTAAAGCGTTGCCGTACCCTCACCTGGACCCTAAACCGTCCCCGTCCCCTAACCCTAACCCTAGCCCGAACCCTAACCCTAACCCTTCCCCGAAGCCTGACCCTCACCCGTCCCCTAATCCTAACACGTACGCTAACACTAACCCGCGCCCTCACACGCACGCTCCCCCTAAAGCGTTGCCGTACCCTCACCTGGACCCTAAACCGTCCCCGTCCCCTAACCCTAACCCTAGCCCGAACCCTAACCCTAACCCTTCCCCGAAGCCTGACCCTCACCCGTCCCCTAATCCTAACCCGTACGCTAACACTAACCCGCGCCCTCACACGCACGCTCCCCCTAAAGCGTTGCCGTACCCTCACCTGGACCCTAAACCGTCCCCGTCCCCTAACCCTAACCCTATCCCGAACCCTAACCCTGACCCTTCCCCGAAGCCTGACCCTCACCCGTCCCCTAATCCTAACCCGTACGCTAACACTAACCCGTGCCCTCACACGCACGCTCCCCCTAAAGCGTTGCCGTACCCTCACGTGGACCCTAAACCGTCCCCGTCACCTAACCCTAACCCTAGCCCGAACCCTAAGCCTGACCCTTCCCCGAAGCCTGACCCTCACCCGTGCCCTAATCCTAACCCGTACGCTAACACTAACCCGCATCCTCACACGCACGCTCCCCCTAAAGCGTTGCCGTACCCTCACCTGGACCCTAAACCGTCCCCGTCCCCTAACCCTAACCCTAGCCCGAACCCTAACCCTAACCCTTCCCCGAAGCCTGACCCTCACCCGTCCCCTAATCCTAACCCGTACGCTAACACTAACCCGCGCCCTCACACGCACGCTCCCCCTAAAGCGTTGCCGTACCCTCACCTGGACCCTAAACCGTCCCCGTCCCCTAACCCTAACCCTAGCCCGAAACCTAACCCTATCCCTTCCCCGAAGCCTGACCCTCACCCGTCCCCTAATCCTAACCCGTACGCTAACACTAACCCGCGGCCTCACACGCACGCTCCCCCTAAAGCATTGCCGTACCCTCACCTGGACCCTAAACCGTCCCCGTCCCCTAACCCTAACCCTAGCCCGAACCCTAACCCTAACCCTTCCCCGAAGCCTGACCCTCACCCGTCCCCTAATCCTAACCCGTACGCTAACACTAACCCGCGCCCTCACACGCACGCTCCCCCTAAAGCGTTGCCGTACCCTCACCTGGACCCTAAACCGTCCCCGTCACCTAACCCTAACCCTAGCCCGAACACTAACCCTGACCCTTCCCCGAAGCCTGACCCTCACCCGTGCCCTAATCCTAACCCGTACGCTAACACTAACCCGCGCCCTCACACGCACGCTCCCCCTAAAGCGTTGCCGTACCCTCACCTGGACCCTAAACCGTCCCCGTCCCCTAACCCTAACCCTAGACCAAACGCTAACCCTAACCCTTCCCCGAAGCCTGACCCTCACCCGTCCCCTAATCCTAACCCGTACGCTAACACTAACCCGCGCCCTCACACGCACGCTCCCCCTAAAGCGTTGCCGTACCCTCACCTGGACCCTAAACCTTCCCCGTCCCCTAACCCTAACCCTAGCCCGAACCCTAACCCAGACCCTTCCCCGAAGCCTGACCCTCACCCGACCCCTAATCCTAAACCGTACGCTAACACTAACCCGCGCCCTCACACGCACGCTCCCCCTAAAGCGTTGCCGTACCGTCACCTGGACCCTAAACCGTCCCCGTCCCCTAACCCTAACCCTAGCCCGAACCCTAACCCTGACCCTTCCCCGAAGCCTGACCCTCACCCGTCCCCTAATCGTAACCCGTATGCTAACACTAACCCACGCTCTCACACGCACGCTCCCCCTAAAGCGTTGCCGTACCCTCACCTGGACCCTAAACCGTCCCCATCCCCTAACCCTAACCCTAGACGAACCCTAACCCTGACCTTTCCCCGAAGCCTGACCCTCACCCGTCCCCTAATCCTAACCCGTACGCTAACACAAACCCGCGTCCTCACACGTACGCTCCCCCTAAAGCGTTGCCATACCCTCACCTGTACCCTAAACCGTCCCCGTCCCCTAACCCTAACCCTAGCCCGAACCCTAACCCTAACCCTTCCCCGAAGCCTGACCCTCACCCGTCCCCTAATCCTAACACATACGCTAACACTAACCCGCGCCCTCACACGCACGCTCCCCTTAAAGCGTTGCCGTACCCTCACCTGGACCCTAAACCGTCCCCGTCTCCTAACCCTAACCCTAGCCCGAACCCTAACCCTAAACCTTCCCCGAAGCCTGACCCTCACCCGTCCCCTAATCCTAACCCGTACGCTAACACTAACCCGCGCCCTCACACGCACGCTCCCCCTAAAGCGTTGCCGTACCCTCACCTGGACCCTAAACCGTCCCCGTCCCCTAACCCTAACCCTAGCCCGTACCCTAACCCTAAACCTTCCCCGAAGCCTGACCCTCACCCGTCCCCTAATCCTAACCCGTACGCTAACACTAACCCGCGCCCTCACACGCACGCTCCCCCTAAAGCGTTGCCGTACCCTCACCTGGACCCTAAACCCTCCCCGTCCCCTAACCCTAACCCTAGCCCGAACCCTAACCCTAACCCTTCCCCAAAGCCTGACCCTCACCCGTCCCCTAATCCTAACCCGTACGCTAACACTAACCCGCGCCCTCACACGCACGCTCCCCCTAAAGCGTTGCCGTACCCTCACCTGGACCCTAAACCGTCCCCGTCCCCTAACCCTAACCCTATCCCGAACCCTAACCCTGACCCTTCCCCGAAGCCTGACCCTCACCCGTCCCCTAATCCTAACCCGTACGCTAACACTAACCCGTGCCCTCACACGCACGCTCCCCCTAAAGCGTTGCCGTACCCTCACGTGGACCCTAAACCGTCCCCGTCACCTAACCCTAACCCTAGCCCGAACCCTAACCCTGACCCTTCCCCGAAACCTGACCCTCACCCGTGCCCTAATCCTAACCCGTACGCTAACACTAACCTGCACCCTCACACGCACGCTCCCCCTAAAGCGTTGCCGTACCCTCACCTGGACCCTAAACCGTCCCCGTCCCCTAACCCTAACCCTAGCCCGAACCCTAACCCTAACCCTTCCCCGAAGCCTGACCCTCACCCGTCCCCTAATCCTAACCCGTACGCTAACACTAACCCGCGCCCTCACACGCACGCTCCCCCTAAAGCGTTGCCGTACCCTCACCTGGACCCTAAACCGTCCCCGTCCCCTAACCCTAACCCTAGCCCGAACCCTAACCCTATCCCTTCCCCGAAGCCTGACCCTCACCCGTCCCCTAATCCTAACCCGTACGCTAACACTAACCCGCGGCCTCACACGCACGCTCCCCCTAAAGCGTTGCCGTACCCTCACCTTGACCCTAAACCGTCCCCGTCCCCTAACCCTAACCCTAGCCCGAACCCTAACCCTAACCCTTCCCCGAAGCCTGACCCTCACCCGTCCCCTAATCCTAACCCGTACGCTAACACTAACCCGCGCCCTCACACGCACGCTCCCCCTAAAGCGTTGCCGTACCCTCACCTGGACCCTAAACCGTCCCCGTCTCCTAACCCTAACCCTAGCCCGAACACTAACCCTGACCCTTCCCCGAAGCCTGACCCTCACCCGTGCCCTAATCCTAACCCGTACGCTAACACTAACCCGCGCCCTCACACGCACGCTCCCCCTAAAGCGTTGCCGTACCCTCACCTGGACCCTAAACCGTCCCCGTCCCCTAACCCTAACCCTAGCCCGAACCCTAAACCTAAACCTTCCCCGAAGCCTGACCCTCACCCGTCCCCTAATCCTAACCCGTACGCTAACACTAAACCGCGCCCTCACACGCACGCTCCCCCTAAAGCGTTGCCGTACCCTCACCTGGACCCTAAACCGTCCCCGTCCCCTAACCCTAACCCTAGCCCGAACCCTAACCCTGACCCTTCCCCGAAGCCTGACCCTCACCCGTCCCCTAATCCTAACCCGTACGCTAACACTAACCCGTTCCCTCACACGCACGCTCCCCCTAAAGCGTTGCCGTACCCTCACCTGGACCCTAAACCGTCCCCGTCACCTAACCCTAACCCTAGCCCGAACCCTAACCCTGAGCCTTCCCCGAAGCCTGACCCTCACCCGTGCCCTAATCCTAACCCGTACGCTAACACTAACCCGCACCCTCACACGCACGCTCCCCCTACAGCGTTGCCGTACCCTCACCTGGACCCTAAACCGTCCCCGTCCCCTAACCCTAACCCTAGCCCGAACCCTAACCCTGACCCTTCCCCGAAGCCTGACCCTCACCCGTCCCCTAATCCTAACCCGTACGGTAACACTAACGCGCGCCCTCACATGCACGCTCCCCCTAAAGCGTTGCCGTACCCTCACCTGGTCCCTAAACCGTCCCCATCCCCTAACCCTAACCCTAGCCCGAACCCTAACCCTGACGCTTCCCCGAAACCTGACCCTCACCCGTCCCCTAATCCTAACCCGTACGCTAACAGTAACCCGCGCCCTCACACGCACGCTCCCCCTAAAGCGTTGCCGTACCCTCACCTGGACCCTAAACCGTCCCCGTCCCCTAACCCTAACCGTAGCCCGAACCCTAACCCTGACACTTCCCCGAAGCCTGACCCTCACCCGTCCCCTAATCCTAACCCGTACGCTAACACTAACCCGCGCCCTCACACGCACGCTCCCCCTAAAGCGTTGCCGTACCCTCACCTGGACCCTAAACCGTCCCCGTCCCCTAACCCTAACCCTAGCCCGAACACTAACCCTTCCCCGAAGCCTGACCCTCACCCGTCCCCTAATCCTAACCCGTACGCTAACACTAACCCGCGCCCTCACACGCACGCTCCCCCTAAAGCGTTGCCGTACCCTCAACTGGACCCTAAACCGTCCCCGTCCCCTAACCCTAACCCTAGCCCGAACCCTAACCCTAACCCTTCCCCGAAGCCTGACCCTCACCCGTCCCCTAATCCTAACCCGTACGCTAACACTAACCCGCGCCCTCACACGCACGCTCCCCCTAAAACGTTGCTGTACCCTCACCTGGACCCTAAACCGTCCCCGTACCCTAACCCTAACCCTAGCCCGAACCCTAACCCTAACCCTTCCCCGAAGCCTGACCCTCACCCGTCCCCTAATCCTAACACGTACGCTAACACTAACCCACGCCCTCACACGCACGCTCCCCCTAAAGCATTGCCATACCCTCACTTGGACCCTAAACCGTCCCCGTCCCCTAACCCTAACCCTAGCCCGAACCCTAACCCTAACCCTTCCCCGAAGCCTGACCCTCAACCGTCACCTAATCCTAACCCGTACGCTAACACTAACCCGCGCCCTCACACGCACGCTCCCCCTAAAGCATTGCCATACCCTCACCTGGACCCTAAACTGTCCCCGTCCCCTAACCCTAACCCTAGCCCGAACCCTAACCCTAACCCTTCCCCGAAGCCTGACCCTCAACCGTCGCCTAATCCTAACCCGTACGCTAACACTAACCCGCGCCCTCACACGCACGCTCCCCCTAAAGCGTTGCCGTACCCTCACCTGGACCCTAAACCGTCCCCGTCCCCTAACCCTAACCCTAGCCCGAACCCTAACCCTAACCCTTCCCCGAAGCCTGACACTCACCCGTCCCCTAATCCTAACACGTACGCTAACACTAACCCGCTCCCTCACACGCACGCTCCCCCTAAAGCGTTGCCGTACCCTCACCTGGACCCTAAACCGTCCCCGTCCCCTAACCCTAACCCTAGCCCGAACCCTAACCCTAACCCTTCCCCGAAGCCTGACCCTCACCCGTCCCCTAATCCTAACCCGTACGCTAACACTAACCCGCGCCCTCACACGCACGCTCCCCCTAAAGCGTTGCCGTACCCTCACCTGGACCCTAAACCGTCCCCGTCCCCTAACCCTAACCCTAGCCCGAACCCTAACCCTAACCCTTCCCCGAAGCATGACCCTCACCCGTCCCCTAATCCTAACCCGTACGCTAACACTAACCCGCGCCCTCACACGCACGCTCCCCCTAAAGCGTTGCCGTACCCTCACCTGGACCCTAAACCGTCCCCGTCCCCTAACCCTAACCCTAGCCCGAACCCTAACCCTAACCCTTCCCCGAAGCCTGACCCTCACCCGTCCCCTAATCCTAACCCGTACGCTAACACTAACCCACGCCCTCACACGCACGCTCCCCCTAAAGCGTTGCCGTACCCTCACCTGGACCCTAAACCGTCCCCGTCACCTAACCCTAACCCTAGCCCGAACACTAACCCTGACCCTTCCCTGAAACCTGACCCTCACGCGTGCCCTAATCCTAACCCGTACGCTAACACTAACCCGCGCCCTCACACGCACGCTCCCCCTAAAGCGTTGCCGTACCCTCACCTGGACCCTAAACCGTCCCCGTCCCCTAACCCTAACCCTACCCCAAACGCTAACCCTAACACTTCCCCGAAGCCTGACCCTCACCCGTCCCCTAATCCTAACCCGTACGCTAACACTAACCCACGCCCTCACACGCACGCTCCCCCTAAAGCGTTGCCGTACCCTCACCTGGACCCTAAACCGTCCCCGTCCCCTAACCCTAACCCTAGCCCGAACCCTAACCCTGACCCTTCCCCGAAGCCTAACCGTCACCCGTCCCGTAATCCTAACCCGTACGCTAACACTAACCCGCGCCCTCACACGCAGGCTCCCCCTAAAGCGTTGCCGTACCCTCAGCTGGACCCTAAACCGTCCCCGTCCCCTAACCCTAACCGTAGCCCGAACCCTAACCCTGACCCTTCCCCGAAGCCTGACCCTCACCCGTCCCCTAATCCTAACCCGTACGCTACCACTAACCCGCGTCCTCACACGCACGCTCCCCCTAAATCATTGCCGTACCCTCACCTGGACCCTAAACCGTCCCCGTCCCCTAACCCTAACCCTAGCCTGAACCCTAACCCTAACCCTTCCCCGAAGCCTGACCCTCAACCGTCGCCTAATCCTAACCCGTACGCTAACACTAAACCGCGCCATCACACGCACGCTCCCCCTAAAGCGTTGCCGTACCCTCAGCTGGACCCTAAACCGTCCCCGTCCCCTAAACCTAACCCTAGCCCGAACCCTAACCCTAACCCTTCCCCGAAGCCTGACCCTCACCCGTCCCTAATCCTAACACGTACGCTAACACTAACCCGCGCCCTCACACGCACGCTCCCCCTAAAGCATTGCCGTACCCTCACCTGGACCCTAAACCGTCCCCGTCCCCTAACCCTAACCCTAGCCCGAACCCTAACCCTAACCCTTCCCCGAAGCCTGACCCTCAACCGTCGCCTAATCCTAACCCGTACGCTAACACTAACCCGCGCCCTCACACGCACGCTCCCCCTAAAGCGTTGCCGTACCCTCACCTGGACCCTAAACCGTCCCCGTCCCCTAACCCTAACCCTAGCCCGAACCCTAACCCTAACCCTTCCCCGAAGCCTGACCCTCACCCGTCCCCTAATCCTAACCCGTACGCTAACACTAACCCGCGCCCTCACACGCACGCTCCCCCTAAAGCGTTGCCGTACCCTCACCTGGACCCTAAACCGTCCCCGTCCCCTAACCCTAACCCTAGCCCGAACCCTAACCCTAACCCTTCCCCGAAGCCTGACCCTCACCCGTCCCCTAATCCTAACCCGTACGCTAACACTAACCCGCGCCCTCACACGCACGCTCCCCCTAAAGCGTTGCCGTACCCTCAACTGGACCCTAAACCGTCCCCGTCCCCTAACCCTAACCCTAGCCCGAACCCTAACCCTGACCCTTCCCCGAAGCCTGACCCTCACCCGTCCCCTAATCCTAACCCATACGCTAACACTAACCCGTGCCCTCACACGCACGCTCCCCCTAAGGCGTTGCCGTACCCTCACCTGGACCCTAAACCGTCCCCGTCCCCTAACCCTAACCCTAGCCCGAACCCTAACCCTGACCCTTCCCCGAAGCCTGACCCTCACCCGTCCCCTAATCCTAACCCGTACGCTAACACTAACCCACGCCCTCACACGCACGCTCCCCCTAAAGCGTTGCCGTACCCTCACCTGGACCCTAAACCGTCCCCGTCCCCTAACCCTAACCCTAGCCCGAACCCTAACCCTAACCTTTCCCCGAAGCCTGACCCTCACCCGTCCCCTAATCCTAACCCGTACGCTAACACAAACCCGCGTCCTCACACGCACGCTCCCCCTAAAGCGTTGCCGTACCCTCACCTGGACCCTAAACCGTCCCCGTCCCCTAACCCTAACCCTAGCCCGAACCCTAACCCTAACACTTCCCCGAAGCCTGACCCTCACCCGTCCCCTAATCCTAACCCGTACGCTAACACTAACCCGCGCCCTCACACGCACGCTCCCCCTAAAGCGTTGCCGTACCCTCACCTGGACCCTAAACCATCCCCGTCACCTAACCCTAACCCTAGCCCGAACCCTAACCCTGACCCTTCCCCGAAGCCTGACCCTCACCTGTGCCCTAATCCTAACCCGTACGCTAACACTAACCCGCGCCCTCACACGCACGCTCCCCCTAAAGCGTTGCCGTACCCTCACCTGGACCCTAAACCGTCCCCGTCCCCTAACCCTAACCCTAGCCCGAACCCTAACCCTGACCCTTCCCCGAAGCCTGACCCTCACCCGTGCCCTAATCCTAACCCGTACGCTAACACTAACCCATGCCCTCACACGCACGCTCCCCCTAAAGCGTTGCCGTACCCTCACCTGGACCCTAAACCATCCCCGTCACCTAACCCTAACCCTAGCCCGAACCCTAACCCTGACCCTTCCCCGAAGCCTGACACTCACCTGTGCCCTAATCCTAACCCGTACGCTAACACTAACCCGCACCCTCACACGCACGCTCCCCCTACAGCGTTGCCGTACCCTCACCTGGACCCTAAACCGTCCCCGTCCCCTAACCCTAACCCTAGCCCGAACCCTAACTCTAACCCTTCCCCGATGCCTGACCCTCACCCGTCCCCTAATCCTAACCCGTACGCTAACACTAACCCGCGCCCTCACACGCACGCTCCCCCTAAAGCGTTGCCGTACCCTCACCTGGACCCTAAACCGTCCCCGTCCCCTAACCCTAACCCTAGCCCGAACCCTAACACTGACCCTTCCCCGAAGCCTGACCCTCACCCGTCCCCTAATCCTAACCCGTACGCTAACACTAACCCGCGTCCTCACACGCACGCTCCCCCTAAAGCGTTGCCGTACCGTCACCTGGACCCTAAACCGTCCCCGTCCCCTAACCCTAACCCTAGCCCGAACCCTAACCCTGACCCTTCCCCGAAGCCTGACCCTCACCCGTCACCTAATCGTAACCCGTACGCTAACACTAACCCACGCCCTCACACGCACGCTCCCCCTAAAGCGTTGCCGTACCCTCACCTGGACCCTAAACCGTCCCCGTCCCCTAACCCTAACCCTAGCCCGAACCCTAACCCTAACCCTTCCCCGAAGCCTGACCCTCACCCGTCCCCTAATCCTAACCCGTAGGCTAACACTAACCCGCGCCCTCACACGCACGCTCCCCCTAAAGCGTTGCCGTACCCTCACCTGGACCCTAAACCGTCCCCGTCCCCTAACCCTAACGCTAGCCCGAACCCTAATCCTAAACCTTCCCCAAAGCCTGACCCTCACCCGTCCCCTAATCCTAACCCGTACGCTAACACTAACCCGCCCCCTCACACGCACGCTCCACCTAAAGCGTTGCCGTACCCTCACCTGGACCCTAAACCGTCCCCGTCCCCTAACTCTAACCCTAGCCCGAACCCTAACCCTGACCCTTCCCCGAAGCCTGACCCTCACCCGTCCCCTAATCCTAACCCGTACGCTAAAACTAACCCGTTCCCTCACACGCACGCTCCCCCTAAAGCGTTGCCGTACCCTCACCTGGACCCTAAACCGTCCCCGTCCCCTAACCCTAACCCTAGCCCGAACCCTAACCCTGACCCTTCCCCGAAGCCTGACCCTCACCCGTGCCCTAATCCTAACCCGTACGCTAACACTAACCCGCACCCTCACACGCACGCTCCCCCTACAGCGTTGCCGTACCCTCACCTGGACCCTAAACCGTCCCCGTCACCTAACCCTAACCCTAGCCCGAACCCTAACCCTGACCCTTCCCCGAAGCCTGACCCTCACCCGTCCCCTAATCCTAACCCGTACGGTAACACTAACGCACGCCCTCACACGCACGATCCCCCTAAAACGTTGCCGTACCCTCACCTGGTCCCTAAACCGTCCCCGTCCCCTAACCCTAACCCTAGCCCGAACCCTAACCCTAACCTTTCCCCGAAGCCTGACCCTCACCCGTCCCCTAATCCTAACCCGTACGCTAACACTAACCCGCGCCCTCACACGCACGCTCCCCCTAAAGCGTTGCCGTACCCTCACCTGGACCCTAAACCGTCCCCGTCCCCTAACCCTAACCCTAGCCCGAACCCTAACCCTAACCCTTCCCCGAAGCCTGACCCTCACCCGTCCCCTAATCCTAACCCGTACGCTAACACTAACCCGCGCCCTCACACGCACGCTCCCCCTAAAGCGTTGCCGTACCCTCACCTGGACCCTAAACCGTCCCCGTCCCCTAACCCTAACCCTAGCCCGAACCCTAAACCTGACCCTTCCCCGAAGCATGACCCTCACCCGTCCCCTAATCCTAACCCGTACGCTAACACTAACCCGTGCCCTCACACGCACGCTCCCCCTAAAGCGTTGCCGTACCCTCACCTGGACCTTAAACCGTCCCCGTCACCTAACCCTAACCCTAGCCCGAACCCTAACACTGACCCTTCCCCGAAGCCTGACCCTAACCCGTGCCCTAATCCTAACCCGTACGCTAACACTAACCCGCACCCTCACACGCACGCTCCCCCTAAAGCGTTGCCGTACCCTCACCTGGACCCTAAACCGTCCCCGTCACCTAACCCTAACCCTAGCCCGAACCCTAACCCTGACCCTTCCCCGAAGCCTGACCCTCACCCGTCCCCTAATCCTAACCCGTACGCTAACACTAACCCGCGCCCTCACACGCACGCTCCCCCTAAAGCGTTGCCGTACTCTCACCTGGTCCCTAAACCGTCCTTGTCCCCTAACTCTACACCTAGCCCGAACCCTAACCCTGACCCTTCCCCGAAGCCTGACCCTCACCCGTCCACTAATCCTAACCCGTACGCTAACACTAACCCGCGCCCTCACACGCACGCTCCCCCTAAAGCGTTGCCGTACCCTCACCTGGACCCTAAACCGTCCCCGTCCCCTAACCCTAACCCTAGCCCGAACCCTAACCCTTCCCCGAAGCCTGACCCTCACCCGTCCCCTAATCCTAACCCGTACGCTAACACTAACCCGCGCCCTCACACGCACGCTCCCCCTAAAGCGTTGCCGTACCCTCACCTGGACCCTAAACCGTCCCCGTCCCCTAACCCTAACCCTAGCCCGAACCCTAACCCTAACCCTTCCCCGAAGCCTGACCCTCACCCGTCCCCTAATCCTAACCCGTACGCTAACACTAACCCGCGCCCTCACACGCACGCTCCCCCTAAAACTTTGCCGTACCCTCACCTGGACCCTAAACCGTCCCCGTACCCTAACCCTAACCCTAGCCCGAACCCTAACCCTAACCCTTCCCCGAAGCCTGACCCTCACCCGTCCCCTAATCCTAACACGTACGCTAACACTAACCCACGCCCTCACACGCACGCTCCCCCTAAAGCATTGCCATACCCTCACTTGGACCCTAAACCGTCCCCGTCCCCTAACCCTAACCCTAGCCCGAACCCTAACCCTAACCCTTCCCCGAAGCCTGACCCTCAACCGTCACCTAATCCTAACCCGTACGCTAACACTAACCCGCGCCCTCACACGCACGCTCCCCCTAAAGCGTTGCCGTACACTCACCTGGACCCTAAACCGTCCCCGTCCCCTAACCCTAACCCTAGCCCGAACCCTAACCCTGACCCTTCCCCGAAGCCTGACCCTCACCCGTGCCCTAATCCTAACCCGTACGCTAACACTAACCCATGCCCTCACACGCACGCTCCCCCTAAAGCGTTGCCGTACCCTCACCTGGACCCTAAACCATCCCCGTCACCTAACCCTAACCCTAGCCCGAACCCTAACCCTGACCCTTCCCCGAAGCCTGACACTCACCTGTGCCCTAATCCTAACCCGTACGCTAACACTAACCCGCACCCTCACACGCACGCTCCCCCTACAGCGTTGCCGTACCCTCACCTGGACCCTAAACCGTCCCCGTCCCCTAACCCTAACCCTAGCCCGAACCCTAACTCTAACCCTTCCCCGATGCCTGACCCTCACCCGTCCCCTAATCCTAACCCGTACGCTAACACTAACCCGCGCCCTCACACGCACGCTCCCCCTAAAGCGTTGCCGTACCCTCACCTGGACCCTAAACCGTCCCCGTCCCCTAACCCTAACCCTAGCCCGAACCCTAACCCTGACCCTTCCCCGAAGCCTGACCCTCACCCGTCCCCTAATCCTAACCCGTACGCTAACACTAACCCGCGTCCTCACACGCACGCTCCCCCTAAAGCGTTGCCGTACCGTCACCTGGACCCTAAACCGTCCCCGTCCCCTAACCCTAACCCTAGCCCGAACCCTAACCCTGACCCTTCCCCGAAGCCTGACCCTCACCCGTCACCTAATCGTAACCCGTACGCTAACACTAACCCACGCCCTCACACGCACGCTCCCCCTAAAGCGTTGCCGTACCCTCACCTGGACCCTAAACCGTCCCCGTCCCCTAACCCTAACCCTAGCCCGAACCCTAACCCTAACCCTTCCCCGAAGCCTGACCCTCACCCGTCCCCTAATCCTAACCCGTAGGCTAACACTAACCCGCGCCCTCACACGCACGCTCCCCCTAAAGCGTTGCCGTACCCTCACCTGGACCCTAAACCGTCCCCGTCCCCTAACCCTAACGCTAGCCCGAACCCTAATCCTAAACCTTCCCCAAAGCCTGACCCTCACCCGTCCCCTAATCCTAACCCGTACGCTAACACTAACCCGCCCCCTCACACGCACGCTCCACCTAAAGCGTTGCCGTACCCTCACCTGGACCCTAAACCGTCCCCGTCCCCTAACTCTAACCCTAGCCCGAACCCTAACCCTGACCCTTCCCCGAAGCCTGACCCTCACCCGTCCCCTAATCCTAACCCGTACGCTAAAACTAACCCGTTCCCTCACACGCACGCTCCCCCTAAAGCGTTGCCGTACCCTCACCTGGACCCTAAACCGTCCCCGTCCCCTAACCCTAACCCTAGCCCGAACCCTAACCCTGACCCTTCCCCGAAGCCTGACCCTCACCCGTGCCCTAATCCTAACCCGTACGCTAACACTAACCCGCACCCTCACACGCACGCTCCCCCTACAGCGTTGCCGTACCCTCACCTGGACCCTAAACCGTCCCCGTCACCTAACCCTAACCCTAGCCCGAACCCTAACCCTGACCCTTCCCCGAAGCCTGACCCTCACCCGTCCCCTAATCCTAACCCGTACGGTAACACTAACGCACGCCCTCACACGCACGATCCCCCTAAAACGTTGCCGTACCCTCACCTGGTCCCTAAACCGTCCCCGTCCCCTAACCCTAACCCTAGCCCGAACCCTAACCCTAACCTTTCCCCGAAGCCTGACCCTCACCCGTCCCCTAATCCTAACCCGTACGCTAACACTAACCCGCGCCCTCACACGCACGCTCCCCCTAAAGCGTTGCCGTACCCTCACCTGGACCCTAAACCGTCCCCGTCCCCTAACCCTAACCCTAGCCCGAACCCTAACCCTAACCCTTCCCCGAAGCCTGACCCTCACCCGTCCCCTAATCCTAACCCGTACGCTAACACTAACCCGCGCCCTCACACGCACGCTCCCCCTAAAGCGTTGCCGTACCCTCACCTGGACCCTAAACCGTCCCCGTCCCCTAACCCTAACCCTAGCCCGAACCCTAAACCTGACCCTTCCCCGAAGCCTGACCCTCACCCGTCCCCTAATCCTAACCCGTACGCTAACACTAACCCGTGCCCTCACACGCACGCTCCCCCTAAAGCGTTGCCGTACCCTCACCTGGACCTTAAACCGTCCCCGTCACCTAACCCTAACCCTAGCCCGAACCCTAACACTGACCCTTCCCCGAAGCCTGACCCTAACCCGTGCCCTAATCCTAACCCGTACGCTAACACTAACCCGCACCCTCACACGCACGCTCCCCCTAAAGCGTTGCCGTACCCTCACCTGGACCCTAAACCGTCCCCGTCACCTAACCCTAACCCTAGCCCGAACCCTAACCCTGACCCTTCCCCGAAGCCTGACCCTCACCCGTCCCCTAATCCTAACCCGTACGCTAACACTAACCCGCGCCCTCACACGCACGCTCCCCCTAAAGCGTTGCCGTACTCTCACCTGGTCCCTAAACCGTCCTTGTCCCCTAACTCTACACCTAGCCCGAACCCTAACCCTGACCCTTCCCCGAAGCCTGACCCTCACCCGTCCACTAATCCTAACCCGTACGCTAACACTAACCCGCGCCCTCACACGCACGCTCCCCCTAAAGCGTTGCCGTACCCTCACCTGGACCCTAAACCGTCCCCGTCCCCTAACCCTAACCCTAGCCCGAACCCTAACCCTTCCCCGAAGCCTGACCCTCACCCGTCCCCTAATCCTAACCCGTACGCTAACACTAACCCGCGCCCTCACACGCACGCTCCCCCTAAAGCGTTGCCGTACCCTCACCTGGACCCTAAACCGTCCCCGTCCCCTAACCCTAACCCTAGCCCGAACCCTAACCCTAACCCTTCCCCGAAGCCTGACCCTCACCCGTCCCCTAATCCTAACCCGTACGCTAACACTAACCCGCGCCCTCACACGCACGCTCCCCCTAAAACTTTGCCGTACCCTCACCTGGACCCTAAACCGTCCCCGTACCCTAACCCTAACCCTAGCCCGAACCCTAACCCTAACCCTTCCCCGAAGCCTGACCCTCACCCGTCCCCTAATCCTAACACGTACGCTAACACTAACCCACGCCCTCACACGCACGCTCCCCCTAAAGCATTGCCATACCCTCACTTGGACCCTAAACCGTCCCCGTCCCCTAACCCTAACCCTAGCCCGAACCCTAACCCTAACCCTTCCCCGAAGCCTGACCCTCAACCGTCACCTAATCCTAACCCGTACGCTAACACTAACCCGCGCCCTCACACGCACGCTCCCCCTAAAGCGTTGCCGTACCCTCACCTGGACCCTAAACCGTCCCCGTCCCCTAACCCTAACCCTAGCCCGAACCCTAACCCTGACCCTTCCCCGAAGCCTGACCCTCACCCGTGCCCTAATCCTAACCCGTACGCTAACACTAACCCATGCCCTCACACGCACGCTCCCCCTAAAGCGTTGCCGTACCCTCACCTGGACCCTAAACCATCCCCGTCACCTAACCCTAACCCTAGCCCGAACCCTAACCCTGACCCTTCCCCGAAGCCTGACACTCACCTGTGCCCTAATCCTAACCCGTACGCTAACACTAACCCGCACCCTCACACGCACGCTCCCCCTACAGCGTTGCCGTACCCTCACCTGGACCCTAAACCGTCCCCGTCCCCTAACCCTAACCCTAGCCCGAACCCTAACTCTAACCCTTCCCCGATGCCTGACCCTCACCCGTCCCCTAATCCTAACCCGTACGCTAACACTAACCCGCGCCCTCACACGCACGCTCCCCCTAAAGCGTTGCCGTACCCTCACCTGGACCCTAAACCGTCCCCGTCCCCTAACCCTAACCCTAGCCCGAACCCTAACCCTGACCCTTCCCCGAAGCCTGACCCTCACCCGTCCCCTAATCCTAACCCGTACGCTAACACTAACCCGCGTCCTCACACGCACGCTCCCCCTAAAGCGTTGCCGTACCGTCACCTGGACCCTAAACCGTCCCCGTCCCCTAACCCTAACCCTAGCCCGAACCCTAACCCTGACCCTTCCCCGAAGCCTGACCCTCACCCGTCACCTAATCGTAACCCGTACGCTAACACTAACCCACGCCCTCACACGCACGCTCCCCCTAAAGCGTTGCCGTACCCTCACCTGGACCCTAAACCGTCCCCGTCCCCTAACCCTAACCCTAGCCCGAACCCTAACCCTAACCCTTCCCCGAAGCCTGACCCTCACCCGTCCCCTAATCCTAACCCGTAGGCTAACACTAACCCGCGCCCTCACACGCACGCTCCCCCTAAAGCGTTGCCGTACCCTCACCTGGACCCTAAACCGTCCCCGTCCCCTAACCCTAACGCTAGCCCGAACCCTAATCCTAAACCTTCCCCAAAGCCTGACCCTCACCCGTCCCCTAATCCTAACCCGTACGCTAACACTAACCCGCCCCCTCACACGCACGCTCCACCTAAAGCGTTGCCGTACCCTCACCTGGACCCTAAACCGTCCCCGTCCCCTAACTCTAACCCTAGCCCGAACCCTAACCCTGACCCTTCCCCGAAGCCTGACCCTCACCCGTCCCCTAATCCTAACCCGTACGCTAAAACTAACCCGTTCCCTCACACGCACGCTCCCCCTAAAGCGTTGCCGTACCCTCACCTGGACCCTAAACCGTCCCCGTCCCCTAACCCTAACCCTAGCCCGAACCCTAACCCTGACCCTTCCCCGAAGCCTGACCCTCACCCGTGCCCTAATCCTAACCCGTACGCTAACACTAACCCGCACCCTCACACGCACGCTCCCCCTACAGCGTTGCCGTACCCTCAACTGGACCCTAAACCGTCCCCGTCACCTAACCCTAACCCTAGCCCGAACCCTAACCCTGACCCTTCCCCGAAGCCTGACCCTCACCCGTCCCCTAATCCTAACCCGTACGGTAACACTAACGCACGCCCTCACACGCACGATCCCCCTAAAACGTTGCCGTACCCTCACCTGGTCCCTAAACCGTCCCCGTCCCCTAACCCTAACCCTAGCCCGAACCCTAACCCTAACCTTTCCCCGAAGCCTGACCCTCACCCGTCCCCTAATCCTAACCCGTACGCTAACACTAACCCGCGCCCTCACACGCACGCTCCCCCTAAAGCGTTGCCGTACCCTCACCTGGACCCTAAACCGTCCCCGTCCCCTAACCCTAACCCTAGCCCGAACCCTAACCCTAACCCTTCCCCGAAGCCTGACCCTCACCCGTCCCCTAATCCTAACCCGTACGCTAACACTAACCCGCGCCCTCACACGCACGCTCCCCCTAAAGCGTTGCCGTACCCTCACCTGGACCCTAAACCGTCCCCGTCCCCTAACCCTAACCCTAGCCCGAACCCTAAACCTGACCCTTCCCCGAAGCCTGACCCTCACCCGTCCCCTAATCCTAACCCGTACGCTAACACTAACCCGTGCCCTCACACGCACGCTCCCCCTAAAGCGTTGCCGTACCCTCACCTGGACCTTAAACCGTCCCCGTCACCTAACCCTAACCCTAGCCCGAACCCTAACACTGACCCTTCCCCGAAGCCTGACCCTAACCCGTGCCCTAATCCTAACCCGTACGCTAACACTAACCCGCACCCTCACACGCACGCTCCCCCTAAAGCGTTGCCGTACCCTCACCTGGACCCTAAACCGTCCCCGTCACCTAACCCTAACCCTAGCCCGAACCCTAACCCTGACCCTTCCCCGAAGCCTGACCCTCACCCGTCCCCTAATCCTAACCCGTACGCTAACACTAACCCGCGCCCTCACACGCACGCTCCCCCTAAAGCGTTGCCGTACTCTCACCTGGTCCCTAAACCGTCCTTGTCCCCTAACTCTACACCTAGCCCGAACCCTAACCCTGACCCTTCCCCGAAGCCTGACCCTCACCCGTCCACTAATCCTAACCCGTACGCTAACACTAACCCGCGCCCTCACACGCACGCTCCCCCTAAAGCGTTGCCGTACCCTCACCTGGACCCTAAACCGTCCCCGTCCCCTAACCCTAACCCTAGCCCGAACCCTAACCCTTCCCCGAAGCCTGACCCTCACCCGTCCCCTAATCCTAACCCGTACGCTAACACTAACCCGCGCCCTCACACGCACGCTCCCCCTAAAGCGTTGCCGTACCCTCACCTGGACCCTAAACCGTCCCCGTCCCCTAACCCTAACCCTAGCCCGAACCCTAACCCTAACCCTTCCCCGAAGCCTGACCCTCACCCGTCCCCTAATCCTAACCCGTACGCTAACACTAACCCGCGCCCTCACACGCACGCTCCCCCTAAAACTTTGCCGTACCCTCACCTGGACCCTAAACCGTCCCCGTACCCTAACCCTAACCCTAGCCCGAACCCTAACCCTAACCCTTCCCCGAAGCCTGACCCTCACCCGTCCCCTAATCCTAACACGTACGCTAACACTAACCCACGCCCTCACACGCACGCTCCCCCTAAAGCATTGCCATACCCTCACTTGGACCCTAAACCGTCCCCGTCCCCTAACCCTAACCCTAGCCCGAACCCTAACCCTAACCCTTCCCCGAAGCCTGACCCTCAACCGTCACCTAATCCTAACCCGTACGCTAACACTAACCCACGCCCTCACACGCACGCTCCCCCTAAAGCATTGCCATACCCTCACCTGGACCCTAAACTGTCCCCGTCCCCTAACCCTAACCCTAGCCCGAACCCTAACCCTAACCCTTCCCCGAAGCCTGACCCTCAACCGTCGCCTAATCCTAACCCGTACGCTAACACTAACCCGCGCCCTCACACGCACCCTCCCCCTAAAGCGTTGCCGTACCCTCACCTGGACCCTAAACCGTCCCCGTCCCCTAACCCTAACCCTAGCCCGAACCCTAACTCTAACCCTTCCCCGAAGCCTGACCCTCACCCGTCCCCTAATCCTAACCCGTACGCTAACACTAACCCGCGCCCTCACACGCACGCTCCCCCTAAAGCGTTGCCGTACCCTCACCTGGACCCTAAACCGTCCCCATCCCCTAACCCTAACCCTAGCCCAAACCCTAACCCTAACCCTTCCCCGAAGCCTGACCCTCACCCGTCCCCTAATCCTAACCCGTACGCTAACACTAACCCGCGCCCTCACACGCACGCTCCCCCTAAAGCGTTGCCGTACCCTCACCTGGACCCTAAACCGTCCCCGTTCCCTAACCCTAACCCTAGCCCGAACCCTAACCCTGACCCTTCCCCGAAGCCTGACCCTCACCCGTCCCCTAATCCTAACCCGTACGCTAACACTAACCCGCGCCCTCACACGCACGCTCCCCCTAAAGCGTTGCCGTACCCTCACCTGGACCCTAAACCGTCCCCGTCCCCTCACCCTAACCCTAGCCCGAACCCTAACCCTGACCCTTCCCCGAAGCCTGACCCTCACCCGTCCCCTAATCCTAACCCGTACGCTAACACTAACCCACGCCCTCACACGCACGCTCCCCCTAAAGCGTTGCCGTACCCTCACCTGGTCCCTAAACCGTCCCCGTCCCCTAACCCTAACCTTAGCCCGAACCCTAACCCTAACCTTTCCCCGAAGCCTGACCCTCACCCGTCCCCTAATCCTAACCCGTACGCTAACACAAACCCGCGTCCTCACACGCACGCTCCCCCTAAAGCGTTGCCGTACCCTCACCTGGACCCTAAACCGTCCCCGTCCCCTAAACCTAACCCTAGCCCGAACCCTAACCCTAACCCTTCCCCGAAACCTGACCCTCACCCGTCCCCTAATCCTAACCCGTACGCTAACACTAACCCGCGCTCTCACACGCATGCTACCCCTAAAGCATTGCCGTACCCTCACCTGGACCCTAAACCGTCCCCGTCCCCTAACCCTAACCCTAGCCCGAACCCTAACCCTGACCCTTCCCCGAAGCCTGACCCTCACCCGTCCCCTAATCCTAACCCGTACGCTAACACTAACCCGCGCCCTCACACGCACGCTCCCCCTAAAGCGTTGCCGTACCCTCACCTGGACCCTAAACCGTCCCCGTCCCCTAACCCTAACCCTAGCCCGAACCCTAATCCTGACCCTTCCCCGAAGCCTGACCCTCACCCGTCCCCTAATCCTAACCCGTACGCTAACACTAACCCGCGTCCTCACACGCATGCTCCCCCTAAAGCGTTGCCGTACCCTCACCTGGACACTAAACCATCCCCGTCCCCTAACCCTAACCCTAGCCCGAACCCTAATCCTGACCCTTCCCCGAAGCCTGACCCTCACCTGTCCCCTAATCCTAACCCGTACGCTAACACTAACCCGCGCCCTCACACGCACGCTCCCCCTAAAGCGTTGCCGTACCCTCACCTGGACCCTAAACCGTCCCCAGCCCCTAACCCTAAACCTAGCCCAAACCCTAACCCTAACCCTTCCCCGAAGCCTGACCCTCACCCGTCCCCTAATCCTAACCCGTACGCTAACACTAACCCGCGCTCTCACACGCACGCTACCCCTAAAGCATTGCCGTACCCTCACCTGGACCCTAAACCGTCCCCGTCCCCTAACCCTAACCCTAGCCCGAACCCTAACCCTGACCCTTCCCCGAAGCCTGACCCTCACCCGTCCCCTAATCCTAACCCGTACGCTAACACTAACCCGCGCCCTCACACGCACGCTCCCCCTAAAGCGTTGCCGTACCCTCACCTGGACCCTAAACCGTCCCCGTCCCCTAACCCTAACCCTAGCCCGAACCCTAACCCTGACCCTTCCCCGAAGCCTGACCCTCACCCGTCCCCTAATCCTAACCCGTACGCTAACAGTAACCCGTGCCCTCACACGCACGCTCCCCCTGAAGCGTTGCCGTACCCTCACCTGGACCCTAAACCATCCCCGTCACCTAACCCTAACCCTAGCCCGAACCCTAAACCTGACCCTTCCCCGAAGCCTGACCCTCACCGGTGCCCTAATCCTAACCCGTACGCTAACACTAACCCGCACGCTCACACGCACGCTCCCCCTACAGTGTTGCCGTACCCTTACCTGGACCCTAAACCGTCCCCGTCACCTAACCCTAACCCTAGCCCGAACCCTAACCCTAACCCTTCCCCGAAGCCTGACCCTCACCCGTCCCCTAATCCTAACCCGTATGCTAACACTAACCCGCGCCCTCACACGCACGCTCCCCCTAAAGCATTGCCGTACCCTCACCTGGACCCTAAACCGTCCCCGTCCCCTAACCCTAACCCTAGCCCGAACCCTAAACCTAACCCTTCCCCGAAGCCTGACCCTCACCCGTCCCCTAATCCTAACCCGTACGCTAACACTAACCCGCGCCCTCACACGCACGCTACCCCTAAAGCGTTGCCGTACCCTCACCTGGACCCTAAACCGTCCCCGTCCCCTAACCCTAACCCTAGCCCGAACCCTAACCCTGACCCTTCCCCGAAGCCTGACCCTCACCCGTCCCCTAATCCTAACCCGTACGCTAACACTAACCCGCGCCCTCACACGCACGCTCCCCCTAAAGCGTTGCCGTACCCTCACCTGGACCCTAAACCGTCCCCGTCCCCTAACCCTAACCCTAGCCCGAACCCTAACCCTGACACTTCCCCGAAGCCTGACCCTCACCCGTCCCCTAATCCTAACCCGTACGCTAACACTAACCCGTGCCCTCACACGCACGCTCCCCCTAAAGCTTTGCCGTACCCTCACCTGGACCCTAAACCATCCCCGTCACCTAACCCTAACCCTAGCCCGAACCCTAACCCTGACCCTTCCCCGAAGCCTGACCCTCACCTGTGCCCTAATCCTAACCCGTACGCTAACACTAACCCGCACCCTCACACGCACGCTCTCCCTACAGCGTTGCCGTACCCTCACCTGGACCCTAAACCGTCCCCGTCACCTAACCCTAACCCTAGCCCGAACCCTAACCCTGACACTTCCCCGAAGCCTGACCCTCACCCGTCCCCTAATCTTAACCCGTACGCTAACACTAACCCGCGCCCTCACACGCACGCTCCCCCTAAAGCGTTGCCGTACCCTCACCTGGACCCTAAACCGTCCCCGTCCCCTAACCCTAACCCTAGCCCGAACCCTAACCCTAACCCTTCCCTGAAGCCTGACCCTCACCCGTCCCCTAATCCTAACCCGTACGCTAACACTAACCCGCGTCCTCACACGCACGCTCCCCCTAAAGCGTTGCCGTACCCTCACCTGGACCCTAAACCATCCCCGTCCCCTAACCCTAACCCTAGCCCGAAACCTAACCCTGACCCTTCCCCGAAGCCTGACCCTCACCCGTCCCCTAATCCTAACCCGTACGCTAACACTAACCCGCGCCCTCACACGCACGCTCCCCCTAAAGCATTGCCGTACACTCACCTGGACCCTAAACCGTCCCCGTCCCCTAACCCTAACCCTAGCCCGAACCCTAACCCTAACCCTTCCCCGAAGCCTGACCCTCAACCGTCGCCTAATCCTAACCCGTACGCTAACACTAACCCGCGCCCTCACACGCACGCTCCCCCTAAATCGTTGCCGTACCCTCACCTGGACCCTAAACCGTCCCCGTCCCCTAACCCTAACCCTAGCCCGAACCCTAACCCTAACCCTTCCCCGATGCCTGACCCTCACCCGTCCCCTAATCCTAACCCTTACGCTAACACTAACCCGCGCCCTCACACGCACGCTCCCCCTAAAGCGTTGCCATACCCTCACCTGGACCCTAAACCGTCCCCATCCCCTAACCCTAACCCTAGCCCAAACCCTAACCCTAACCCTTCCCCGAAGCCTGACCCTCACCCGTCCCCTAATCCTAACTCGTAAGCTAACACTAACCCGCGCCCTCACACGCACGCTCCCCCTAAAGCGTTGCCGTACCCTCACCTGGACCCTAAACCGTCCCCGTCCCCTAACCCTAACCCTAGCCCGAACCCTAACCCTGACCCTTCCCCGAAGCCTGACCCTCACCCGTCCCCTAATCCTAACCCGTACGCTAACACTAACCCGCGCCCTCACACGCACGCTCCCCCTAAAGCGTTGCCGTACCCTCACCTGGACCCTAAACCGTCCCCGTCCCCTAACCCTAACCCTAGCCCGAACCCTAACCCTGACCCTTCCCCGAAGCCTGACCCTCACCCGTCCCCTAATCCTAACCCGTACGCTAACACTAACCCACGCCCTCACACGCACGCTCCCCCTAAAGCGTTGCCGTACCCTCACCTGGTCCCTAAACCGTCCCCGTCCCCTAACCCTAACCTTAGCCCGAACCCTAACCCTAACCTTTCCCCGAAGCCTGACCCTCACCAGTTCCCTAATCCTAACCCGTGCGCTAACACAAACCCGCGTTCTCACACGCACGCTCCCCCTAAAGCGTTGCCGTACCCTCACCTGGACCCTAAACCGTCCCCGTCCCCTAACCCTAACCCTAGCCCGAACCCTAACCCTAACCCTTCCCCGAAGCCTGACCCTCACCCGTCCCCTAATCCTAACCCGTACGCTAACACTAACCCGCGTCCTCACACGCACGCTCCCCCTAAAGCGTTGCCGTACCCTCACCTGGACCCTAAACCGTCCCCGTCCCCTAACCCTAACCCTAGCCCGAACCCTAACCCTGACCCTTCCCCGAAGCCTGACCCTCACCCGTCCCCTAATCCTAACCCGTACGCTAACACTAACCCGTGCCCTCACACGCATGCTCCCCCTAAAGCGTTGCCGTACCCTCACCTGGACCCTAAACCATCCCCGTCACCTAACCCTAACCCTAGCCCGAACCCTAACCCTGACCCTTCCCCGAAGCCTGACCCTCACCCGTGCCCTAATCCTAACCCGTACGCTAACACTAACCCGCACCCTCACACGCACGTTCCCCCTACAGCGTTGCCGTACCCTCACCTGGACCCTAAACCGTCCCCGTCACCTAACCCTAACCCTAGCCCGAACCCTAACCCTGACCCTTCCCCGAAGCCTGACCCTCACCCGTCCCCTAATCCTAACCCGTACGCTAACACTAACCCGCGCCCTCACACGCACGCTCCCCCTAAAGCGTTGCCGTACCCTCACCTGGACCCTAAACCGTCCCCGTCACCTAACCCTAACCCTAGCCCGAACCCTAACCCTGACCCTTCCCCGAAGCCTGACCCTCACCCGTCCCCTAATCCTAACCCGTACGCTAACACTAACCCGCGCCCTCACACGCACGCTCCCCCTAAAGCGTTGCCGTACCCTCACCTGGACCCTAAAACGTCCCCGTCCCCTAACCCTAACCCTAGCCCGAACCCTAACCCTAACCCTTCCCCGAAGCCTGACCCTCACCCGTCCCCTAATCCTAACCCGTACGCTAACACTAACCCGCCCCCTCACACGCACGCTCCCCCTAAAGCATTGCCGTACCCTCACCTGGACCCTAAACCGTCCCCGTCCCCTAACCCTAACCCTAGCCCGAACCCTAACCCTAACCCTTCCCCGAAGCCTGACTCTCACCCGTCCCCTAATCCTAACCCGTACGCTAACACTAACCCGCGCCCTCACACGCACGCTCCCCCTAAAGCGTTGCCGTACCCTCACCTGGACCCTAAACCGTCCCCATCCCCTAACCCTAACCCTAGCCCAAACCCTAACCCTAACCCTTCCCCGAAGCCTGACCCTCACCCGTCCCCTAATCCTAACCCGTACGCTAACACTAACCCGCGCTCTCACACGCATGCTACCCCTAAAGCATTGCCGTACCCTCACCTGGACCCTAAACCGTCCCCGTCCCCTAACCCTAACCCTAGCCCGAACCCTAACACTGACCCTTCCCCGAAGCCTGACCCTCACCCGTCCCCTAATCCTAACCCGTACGCTAACACTAACCCGCGCCCTCACACGCACGCTCCCCCTAAAGCGTTGCCGTACCCTCACCTGGACCCTAAACCGTCCCCGTCCCCTAACCCTAACCCTAGCCCGAACCCTAAACCTGACCCTTCCCCGAAGCCTGACCCTCACCGGTGCCCTAATCCTAACCCGTACGCTAACACTAACCCGCACGCTCACACGCACGCTCCCCCTACAGCGTTGCCGTACCCTTACCTGGACCCTAAACCGTCCCCGTCACCTAACCCTAACCCTAGCCCGAACCCTAACCCTGACCCTTCCCCGAAGCCTGACCCTCACCCGTCCCCTAATCCTAACCCGTACGCTAACACTAACCCGCGCCCTCACACGCACGCTCCCCCTAAAGCGTTGCCGTACCCTCACCTGGACCCTAAACCGTCCCCGTGCCCTAACCCTAACCCTAGCCCGAACCCTAACCCTAACCCTTCCCCGAAGCCTGACCCTCACCCGTCCCCTAATCCTAACCCGTACGCTAACACTAACCCGCGCCCTCACACGCACGCTCCCCCTAAATCGTTGCCGTACCCTCACCTGGACCCTAAACCGTCCCCGTCCCCTAACCCTAACCCTAGCCCGAACCCTAACCCTAACCCTTCCCCGATGCCTGACCCTCACCCGTCCCCTAATCCTAACCCGTACGCTAACACTAACCCGCGCCCTCACACGCACGCTCCCCCTAAAGCGTTGCCATACCCTCACCTGGACCCTAAACCGTCCCCATCCCCTAACCCTAACCCTAGCCCAAACCCTAACCCTAACCCTTCCCCGAAGCCTGACCCTCACCCGTCCCCTAATCCTAACTCGTACGCTAACACTAACCCGCGCCCTCACACGCACGCTCCCCCTAAAGCGTTGCCGTACCCTCACCTGGACCCTAAACCGTCCCCGTCCCCTAACCCTAACCCTAGCCCGAACCCTAACCCTGACACTTCCCCGAAGCCTGACCCTCACCCGTCCCCTAATCCTAACCCGTACGCTAACACTAACCCACGCCCTCACACGCACGCTCCCCCTAAAGCGTTGCCGTACCCTCACCTGGACCCTAAACCGTCCCCGTCCCCTAACCCTAACCCTAGCCCGAACCCTAACCCTGACCCTTCCCCGAAGCCTGACCCTCACCCGTCCCCTAATCCTAACCCGTACGCTAACACTAACCCACGCCCTCACACGCACGCTCCCCCTAAAGCGTTGCCGTACCCTCACCTGGTCCCTAAACCGTCCCCGTCCCCTAACCCTAACCTTAGCCCGAACCCTAACCCTAACCTTTCCCCGAAGCCTGACCCTCACCCGTTCCCTAATCCTAACCCGTACGCTAACACAAACCCGCGTCCTCACACGCACGCTCCCCCTAAAGCGTTGCCGTACCCTCACCTGGACCCTAAACCGTCCCCGTCCCCTAACCCTAACCCTAGCCCGAACCCTAACCCTAACCCTTCCCCGAAGCCTGACCCTCACCCGTCCCCTAATCCTAACCCGTACGCTAACACTAACCCGCGTCCTCACACGCACGCTCCCCCTAAAGCGTTGCCGTACCCTCACCTGGACCCTAAACCGTCCCCGTCCCCTAACCCTAACCCTAGCCCGAACCCTAACCCTGACCCTTCCCCGAAGCCTGACCCTCACCCGTCCCCTAATCCTAACCCGTACGCTAACACTAACCCGTGCCCTCACACGCACGCTCCCCCTAAAGCGTTGCCGTACCCTCACCTGGACCCTAAACCATCCCCGTCACCTAACCCTAACCCTAGCCCGAACCCTAACCCTGACCCTTCCCCGAAGCCTGACCCTCACCCGTGCCCTAATCCTAACCCGTACGCTAACACGAACCCGCACCCTCACACGCACGTTCCCCCTACAGCGTTGCCGTACCCTCACCTGGACCCTAAACCGTCCCCGTCCCCTAACCCTAACCCTAGCCCGAACCCTAACCCTGACCCTTCCCCGAAGCCTGACCCTCACCCGTCCCCTAATACTAACCCGTACGCTAACACTAACCCGCGCCCTCACACGCACGCTCCCCCTAAAGCGTTGCCGTACCCTCACCTGGACCCTAAACCGTTCCCGTCCCCTAACCCTAACCCTAGCCCGAACCCTAACCCTAACCCTTCCCCGAAGCATGACCCTCACCCGTCCCCTAATCCTAACCCGTACGCTAACACTAACCCGCGCCCTCACACGCACGCTCCCCCTAAAGCGTTGCCGTACCCTCACCTGGACCCTAAACCGTCCCCGTCCCCTAACCCTAACCCTAGCCCGAACCCTAACCCTAACCCTTCCCCGAAGCCTGACCCTCACCCGTCCCCTAATCCTAACCCGTACGCTAACACTAACCCACGCCCTCACACGCACGCTCCCCCTAAAGCGTTGCCGTACCCTCACCTGGACCCTAAACCGTCCCCGTCACCTAACTCTAACCCTAGCCCGAACACTAACCCTGACCCTTCCCTGAAACCTGACCCTCACCCGTGCCCTAATCCTAACCCGTACGCTAACACTAACCCGCGCCCTCACACGCACGCTCCCCCTAAAGCGTTGCCGTACCCTCACCTGGACACTAAACCGTCCCCGTCCCCTAACCCTAACCCTAGCCCAAACGCTAACCCTAACACTTCCCCGAAGCCTGACCCTCACCCGTCCCCTAATCCTAACCCGTACGCTAACACTAACCCGCGCCCTCACACGCACGCTCCCCCTAAAGCGTTGCCGTACCCTCACCTGGACCCTAAACCGTCCCCGTCCCCTAACCCTAACCCTAGCCCGAACCCTAACCCTGACCCTTCCCCGAAGCCTAACCGTCACCCGTCCCCTAATCCTAACCCGTACGCTAACACTAACCCGCGCCCTCACACGCAGGCTCCCCCTAAAGCGTTGCCGTACCCTCAGCTGGACCCTAAACCGTCCCCGTCCCCTAACCCTAACCGTAGCCCGAACCCTAACCCTGACCCTTCCCCGAAGCCTGACCCTCACCCGTCCCCTAATCCTAACCCGTATGCTACCACTAACCCGCGTCCTCACACGCACGCTCCCCCTAAAGCATTGCCGTACCCTCACCTGGACCCTAAACCGTCCCCGTCCCCTAACCCTAACCCTAGCCTGAACCCTAACCCTAACCCTTCCCCGAAGCCTGACCCTCAACCGTCGCCTAATCCTAACCCGTACGCTAACACTAAACCGCGCCCTCACACGCACGCTCCCCCTAAAGCGTTGCCGTACACTCAGCTGGACCCTAAACCGTCCCCGTCCCCTAACCCTAACCCTAGCCCGAACCCTAACCCTAACCCTTCCCCGAAGCCTGACCCTCACCCGTCCCCTAATCCTAACCCGTACGCTAACACTAACCCACGCCCTCACACGCACGCTCCCCCTAAAGCGTTGTCGTACCCTCACCTGGACCCTAAACCGTCCCCGTCCCCTAACCCTAACCCTAGCCCGAACCCTAACCCTAACCCTTCCCCGAAGCCTGACCCTCACCCGTCCCCTAATCCTAACACGTACGCTAACACTAACCCGCGCCCTCACACGCACGCTCCCCCTAAAGCGTTGCCGTACCCTCACCTGGACCCTAAACCGTCCCCGTCCCCTAACCCTAACCCTAGCCCGAACCCTAACCCTAACCCTTCCCCGAAGCCTGACCCTCACCCGTCCCTAATCCTAACACGTACGCTAACACTAACCCGCGCCCTCACACGCACGCTCCCCCTAAAGCATTGCCGTACCCTCACCTGGACCCTAAACCGTCCCCGTCCCCTAACCCTAACCCTAGCCCGAACCCTAACCCTAACCCTTCCCCGAAGCCTGACCCTCAACCGTCGCCTAATCCTAACCCGTACGCTAACACTAACCCGCGCCCTCACCCGCACGCTCCCCCTAAAGCGTTGCCGTAACCTCACCTGGACCCTAAACCGTCCCCGTCCCCTAACCCTAACCCTAGCCCGAACCCTAACCCTAACCCTTCCCCGAAGCCTGACCCTCACCCGTCCCCTAATCCTAACCCGTACGCTAACACTAACCCGCGCCCTCACCCGCACGCTCCCCCTAAAGCGTTGCCGTACCCTCACCTGGACCCTAAACCGTCCCCGTCCCCTAACCCTAACCCTAGCCCAAACCCTAACCCTAACCCTTCCCCGAAGCCTGACCCTCACCCGTCCCCTAATCCTAACCCGTACGCTAACACTAACCCGCGCCCTCACACGCACGCTCCCCCTAAAGCGTTGCCGTACCCTCACCTGGACCCTAAACCGTCCCCGTCCCCTAACCCTAACCCTAGCCCGAACCCTAACCCTGACCCTTCCCCGAAGCCTGACCCTCACCCGTCCCCTAATCCTAACCCATACGCTAACACTAACCCGCGCCCTCACACGCACGCTCCCCCTAAGGCGTTGCCGTACCCTCACCTGGACCCTAAACCGTCCCCGTCCCCTAACCCTAACCCTAGCCCGAACCCTAACCCTGACCCTTCCCCGAAGCCTGACCCTCACCCGTCCCCTAATCCTAACCCGTACGCTAACACTAACCCACGCCCTCACACGCACGCTCCCCCTAAAGCGTTGCCGTACCCTCACCTGGACCCTAAACCATCCCCGTCCCCTAACCCTAACCCTAGCCCGAACCCTAACCCTAACCTTTCCCCGAAGCCTGACCCTCACCCGTCCCCTAATCCTAACCCGTACGCTAACACAAACCCGCGTCCTCACACGCACGCTCCCCCTAAAGCGTTGCCGTACCCTCACCTGGACCCTAAACCGTCCCCGTCCCCTAACCCTAACCCTAGCCCGAACCCTAACCCTAACACTTCCCCGAAGCCTGACCCTCACCCGTCCCCTAATCCTAACCCGTACGCTAACACTAACCCGCGCCCTCACATGCACGCTCCCCCTAAAGCGTTGCCGTACCCTCACCTGGACCCTAAACCGTCCCCGTCCCCTAACCCTAACCCTAGCCCGAACCCTAACCCTGACCCTTCCCCGAAGCCTGACCCTCACCCGTCCCCTAATCCTAACCCGTACGCTAACACTAACCCATGCCCTCACACGCACGCTCCCCCTAAAGCGTTGCCGTACCCTCACCTGGACCCTAAACCATCCCCGTCACCTAACCCTAACCCTAGCCCGAACCCTAACCCTGACCCTTCCCCGAAGCCTGACCCTCACCTGTGCCCTAATCCTAACCCGTACGCTAACACTAACCCGCACCCTCACACGCACGCTCCCCCTACAGCGTTGCCGTACCCTCACCTGGACCCTAAACCGTCCCCGTCCCCTAACCCTAACCCTAGCCCGAACCCTAACTCTAACCCTTCCCCGATGCCTGACCCTCACCCGTCCCCTAATCCTAACCCGTACGCTAACACTAACCCGCGCCCTCACACGCACGCTCCCCCTAAAGCGTTGCCGTACCCTCACCTGGACCCTAAACCGTCCCCATCCCCTAACCCTAACCCTAGCCCAAACCCTAACCCTAACCCTTCCCCGAAGCCTGACCCTCACCCGTCCCCTAATCCTAACCCGTACGCTAACACTAACCCGCGCCCTCACACGCACGCTCCCCCTAAAGCGTTGCCGTACCCTCACCTGGACCCTAAACCGTCCCCGTCCCCTAACCCTAACCCTAGCCCGAACCCTAACCCTGACCCTTCCCCGAAGCCTGACCCTCACCCGTCCCCTAATCCTAACCCGTACGCTAACACTAACCCGCGCCCTCACACGCACGCTCCCCCTAAAGCGTTGCCGTACCCTCACCTGGACCCTAAACCGTCCCCGTCCCCTAACCCTAACCCTAGCCCGAATCCTAACCCTGACCCTTCCCCGAAGCCTGACCCTCACCCGTCCCCTAATCCTAACCCGTACGCTAACACTAACCCGCGCCCTCACACGCACGCTCCCCCTTAAGCGTTGCCGTACCCTCACCTGGACACTAAACCGTCCCCGTCCCCTAACCCTAACCCTAGCCCGAACCCTAACCCTGACCCTTCCCCGAAGCCTGACCCTCACCCGTCCCCTAATCCTAACCCGTACGCTAACACTAACCCGTGCCCTCACACGCACGCTCCCCCTAAAGCGTTGCCGTACCCTCACCTGGACCCTAAACCATCCCTTCACCTAACCCTAACCCTAGCCGGAACCCTAACCCTGACCCTTCCCCGAAGCCTGACCCTCACCCGTGCCCTAATCCTAACCCGTACGCTAACACTAACCCGCACCCTCACACGCACGTTCCCCCTACAGCGTTGCCGTACCCTCACCTGGACCCTAAACCGTCCCCGTCACCTAACCCTAACCCTAGCCCGAACCCTAACCCTGACACTTCCCCGAAGCCTGACCCTCACCCGTCCCCTAATCCTAACCCGTACGCTAACACTAACCCGCGCCCTCACACGCACGCTCCCCCTAAAGCGTTGCCGTACCCTCACCTGGACCCTAAACCGTCCCCGTCCCTTAACCCTAACCCTAGCCCGAACCCTAACCCTGACCCTTCCCCGAAGCCTGACCCTCACCCGTCCCCTAATCCTAACCCGTACGCTAACACTAACCCGCGTCCTCACACGCACGCTCCCCCTAAAGCGTTGCCGTACCCTCACCTGGACACTAAACCATCCCCGTCCCCTAACCCTAACCCTAGCCCGAACCCTAATCCTGACCCTTCCCCGAAGCCTGACCCTCACCTGTCCCCTAATCCTAACCCGTACGCTAACACTAACCCGCGCCCTCACACGCACGCTCCCCCTAAAGCGTTGCCGTACCCTCACCTGGACCCTAAACCGTCCCCATCCCCTAACCCTAACCCTAGCCCAAACCCTAACCCTAACCCTTCCCCGAAGCCTGACCCTCACCCGTCCCCTAATTCTAACCCGTACGCTAACACTAACCCGCGCTCTCACACGCATGCTACCCCTAAAGCATTGCCGTACCCTCACCTGGACCCTAAACCGTCCCCGTCCCCTAACCCTAACCCTAGCCCGAACCCTAACCCTGACCCTTCCCCGAAGCCTGACCCTCACCCGTCCCCTAATCCTAACCCGTACGCTAACACTAACCCGCGCCCTCACACGCACGCTCCCCCTAAAGCGTTGCCGTACCCTCACCTGGACCCTAAACCGTCCCCGTCCCCTAACCCTAACCCTAGCCCGAACCCTAATCCTGACCCTTCCCCGAAGCCTGACCCTCACCCGTCCCCTAATCCTAACCCGTACGCTAACACTAACCCGCGCCCTCACACGCACGCTCTCCCTAAAGCGTTGCCGTACCCTCACCTGGACACTAAACCATCCCCGTCCCCTAACCCTAACCCTAGCCCGAACCCTAATCCTGACCCTTCCCCGAAGCCTGACCCTCACCTGTCCCCTAATCCTAACCCGTACGCTAACACTAACCCGCGCCCTCACACGCACGCTCCCCCTAAAGCGTTGCCGTACCCTCACCTGGACCCTAAACCGTCCCCATCCCCTAACCCTAAACCTAGCCCAAACCCTAACCCTAACCCTTCCCCGAAGCCTGACCCTCACCCGTCCCCTAATCCTAACCCGTACGCTAACACTAACCCGCGCTCTCACACGCACGCTACCCCTAAAGCATTGCCGTACCCTCACCTGGACCCTAAACCGTCCCCGTCCCCTAACCCTAACCCTAGCCCGAACCCTAACCCTGACCCTTCCCCGAAGCCTGACCCTCACCCGTCCCCTAATCCTAACCCGTACGCTAACACTAACCCGCGCCCTCACACGCACGCTCCCCCTAAAGCGTTGCCGTACCCTCACCTGGACCCTAAACCGTCCCCGTCCCCTAACCCTAACCCTAGCCCGAACCCTAACCCTGACCCTTCCCCGAAGCCTGACCCTCACCCGTCCCCTAATCCTAACCCGTACGCTAACACTAACCCACGCCCTCACACGCACGCTCCCCCTAAAGCGTTGCCGTACCCTCACCTTGTCCCTAAACCGTCCCCGTCCCCTAACCCTAACCTTAGCCCGAACCCTAACCCTAACCTTTCCCCGAAGGCTGACCCTCACCCGTCCCCTAATCCTAACCCGTACGCTAACACAAACCCGCGTCCTCACACGCACGCTCCCCCTAAACTGTTGCCGTACCCTCACCTGGACCCTAAACCGTCCCGGTCCCCTAAACCTAACCCTAGCCCGAACCCTAACCCTAACCCTTCCCCGAAACCTGACCCTCACCCGTCCCCTAATCCTAACCCGTACGCTAACACTAACCCGCGCCCTCACACGCACGCTCCCCCTAAAGCATTGCCGTACCCTCAGCTGGACCCTAAACCGTCCCCGTCCCCTAACCCTAACCCTAGCCCGAACCCTAACCCTGACCCTTCCCCGAAGCCTGACCCTCACCCGTCCCCTAATCCTAACCCGTACGCTAACAGTAACCCGTGCCCTCACACGCACGCTCCCCCTGAAGCGTTGCCGTACCCTCACCTGGACCCTAAACCATCCCCGTCACCTAACCCTAACCCTAGCCCGAACCCTAAACCTGACCCTTCCCCGAAGCCTGACCCTCACCGGTGCCCTAATCCTAACCCGTACGCTAACACTAACCCGCACGCTCAGACGCACGCTCCCCCTACAGCGTTGCCGTACCCTTACCTGGACCCTAAACCGTCCCCGTCACCTAACCCTAACCCTAGCCCGAACCCTAACCCTAACCCTTCCCCGAAGCCTGACCCTCACCCGTCCCCTAATCCTAACCCGTACGCTAACACTAACCCGCGCCCTCACACGCACGCTCCCCCTAAAGCGTTGCCGTACCCTCACCTGGACCCTAAACCGTCCCCGTCCCCTAACCCTAACCCTAGCCCGAACCCTAACCCTGACCCTTCCCCGAAGCCTGACCCTCACCCGTCCCCTAATCCTAACCCGTACGCTAACACTAACCCGCGCCCTCACACGCACGCTCCCCCTAAAGCGTTGCCGTACCCTCACCTGGACCCTAAACCGTCCCCGTCCCCTAACCCTAACCCTAGCCCGAACCCTAACCCTGACACTTCCCCGAAGCCTGACCCTCACCCGTCCCCTAATCCTAACCCGTACGCTAACACTAACCCGTGCCCTCACACGCACGCTCCCCCTAAAGCTTTGCCGTACCCTCACCTGGACCCTAAACCATCCCCGTCACCTAACCCTAACCCTAGCCCGAACCCTAACCCTAACCCTTCCCCGAAACCTGACCCTCACCCGTCCCCTAATCCTAACCCGTACGCTAACACTAACCCGCGCCCTCACACGCACGCTCCCCCTAAAGCATTGCCGTACCCTCAGGTGGACCCTAAACCGTCCCCGTCCCCTAACCCTAACCCTAGCCCGAACCCTAACCCTGACCCTTCCCCGAAGCCTGACCCTCACCCGTCCCCTAATCCTAACCCGTACGCTAACAGTAACCCGTGCCCTCACACGCACGCTCCCCCTGAAGCGTTGCCGTACCCTCACCTGGACCCTAAACCATCCCCGTCACCTAACCCTAACCCTAGCCCGAACCCTAACCCTGACCCTTCCCCGAAGCCTGACCCTCACCTGTGCCCTAATCCTAACCCGTACTCTAACACTAACCCGCACCCTCACATGCACGCTCTCCCTACAGCGTTGCCGTACCCTCACCTGGACCCTAAACCGTCCCCGTCACCTAACCCTAACCCTAGCCCGAACCCTAACCCTGACACTTCCCCGAAGCCTGACCCTCACCCGTCCCCTAATCTTAACCCGTACGCTAACACTAACCCGCGCCCTCACACGCACGCTCCCCCTAAAGCGTTGCCGTACCCTCACCTGGACCCTAAACCGTCCCCGTCCCCTAACCCTAACCCTAGCCCGAACCCTAACCCTAACCCTTCCCTGAAGCCTGACCCTCACCCGTCCCCTAATCCTAACCCGAACGCTAACACTAACCCGCGTCCTCACACGCACGCTCCCCCTAAAGCGTTGCCGTACCCTCACCTGGACCCTAAACCATCCCCGTCCCCTAACCCTAACCCTAGCCCGAAACCTAACCCTGACCCTTCCCCGAAGCCTGACCCTCACCCGTCCCCTAATCCTAACCCGTACGCTAACACTAACCCGCGCCCTCACACGCACGCTCCCCCTAAAGCATTGCCGTACACTCACCTGGACCCTAAACCGTCCCCGTCCCCTAACCCTAACCCTAGCCCGAACCCTAACCCTAACCCTTCCCCGAAGCCTGACCCTCAACCGTCGCCTAATCCTAACCCGTACGCTAACACTAACCCGCGCCCTCACACGCACGCTCCCCCTAAATCGTTGCCGTACCCTCACCTGGACCCTAAACCGTCCCCGTCCCCTAACCCTAACCCTAGCCCGAACCCTAACCCTAACCCTTCCCCGATGCCTGACCCTCACCCGTCCCCTAATCCTAACCCGTACGCTAACACTAACCCGCGCCCTCACACGCACGCTCCCCCTAAAGCGTTGCCATACCCTCACCTGGACCCTAAACCGTCCCCATCCCCTAACCCTAACCCTAGCCCAAACCCTAACCCTAACCCTTCCCCGAAGCCTGACCCTCACCCGTCCCCTAATCCTAACTCGTACGCTAACACTAACCCGCGCCCTCACACGCACGCTCCCCCTAAAGCGTTGCCGTACCCTCACCTGGACCCTAAACCGTCCCCGTCCCCTAACCCTAACCCTAGCCCGAACCCTAACCCTGACCCTTCCCCGAAGCCTGACCCTCACCCGTCCCCTAATCCTAACCCGTACGCTAACACTAACCCGCGCCCTCACACGCACGCTCCCCCTAAAGCGTTGCCGTACCCTCACCTGGACCCTAAACCGTCCCCGTCCCCTAACCCTAACCCTAGCCCGAACCCTAACCCTAACCCTTCCCCGAAGCCTGACCCTCACCCGTCCCCTAATCCTAACCCGTACGCTAACACTAACCCACGCCCTCACACGCACGCTCCCCCTAAAGCGTTGCCGTACCCTCACCTGGTCCCTAAACCGTCCCCGTCCCCTAACCCTAACCTTAGCCCGAACCCTAACCCTAACCTTTCCCCGAAGCCTGACCCTCACCAGTTCCCTAATCCTAACCCGTGCGCTAACACAAACCCGCGTCCTCACACGCACGCTCCCCCTAAAGCGTTGCCGTACCCTCACCTGGACCCTAAACCGTCCCCGTCCCCTAACCCTAACCCTAGCCCGAACCCTAACCCTAACCCTTCCCCGAAGCCTGACCCTCACCCGTCCCCTAATCCTAACCCGTACGCTAACACTAACCCGCGTCCTCACACGCACGCTCCCCCTAAAGCGTTGCCGTACCCTCACCTGGACCCTAAACCGTCCCCGTCCCCTAACCCTAACCCTAGCCCGAACCCTAACCCTGACCCTTCCCCGAAGCCTGACCCTCACCCGTCCCCTAATCCTAACCCGTACGCTAACACTAACCCGTGCCCTCACACGCATGCTCCCCCTAAAGCGTTGCCGTACCCTCACCTGGACCCTAAACCATCCCCGTCACCTAACCCTAACCCTAGCCCGAACCCTAACCCTGACCCTTCCCCGAAGCCTGACCCTCACCCGTGCCCTAATCCTAACCCGTACGCTAACACTAACCCGCACCCTCACACGCACGTTCCCCCTACAGCGTTGCCGTACCCTCACCTGGACCCTAAACCGTCCCCGTCACCTAACCCTAACCCTAGCCCGAACCCTAACCCTGACCCTTCCCCGAAGCCTGACCCTCACCCGTCCCCTAATCCTAACCCGTACGCTAACACTAACCCGCGCCCTCACACGCACGCTCCCCCTAAAGCGTTGCCGTACCCTCACCTGGACCCTAAACCGTCCCCGTCACCTAACCCTAACCCTAGCCCGAACCCTAACCCTGACCCTTCCCCGAAGCCTGACCCTCACCCGTCCCCTAATCCTAACCCGTACGCTAACACTAACCCGCGCCCTCACACGCACGCTCCCCCTAAAGCGTTGCCGTACCCTCACCTGGACCCTAAAACGTCCCCGTCCCCTAACCCTAACCCTAGCCCGAACCCTAACCCTAACCCTTCCCCGAAGCCTGACCCTCACCCGTCCCCTAATCCTAACCCGTACGCTAACACTAACCCGCCCCCTCACACGCACGCTCCCCCTAAAGCATTGCCGTACCCTCACCTGGACCCTAAACCGTCCCCGTCCCCTAACCCTAACCCTAGCCTGAACCCTAACCCTAACCCTTCCCCGAAGCCTGACCCTCAACCTTCGCCTAATCCTAACCCGTACGCTAACACTAACCCGCGCCCTCACACGCACGCTCCCCCTAAATCGTTGCCGTACCCTCACCTGGACCCTAAACTGTCCCCGTCCCCTAACCCTAACCCTAGCCCGAACCCTAACCCTAACCCTTCCCCGAAGCCTGACTCTCACCCGTCCCCTAATCCTAACCCGTACGCTAACACTAACCCGCGCCCTCACACGCACGCTCCCCCTAAAGCGTTGCCGTACCCTCACCTGGACCCTAAACCGTCCCCATCCCCTAACCCTAACCCTAGCCCAAACCCTAACCCTAACCCCTCCCCGAAGCCTGACCCTCACCCGTCCCCTAATCCTAACCCGTACGCTAACACTAACCCGCGCTCTCACACGCATGCTACCCCTAAAGCATTGCCGTACCCTCACCTGGACCCTAAACCGTCCCCGTCCCCTAACCCTAACCCTAGCCCGAACCCTAACCCTGACCCTTCCCCGAAGCCTGACCCTCACCCGTCCCCTAATCCTAACCCGTACGCTAACACTAACCCGCGCCCTCACACGCACGCTCCCCCTAAAGCGTTGCCGTACCCTCACCTGGACCCTAAACCGTCCCCGTCCCCTAACCCTAACCCTAGCCCGAACCCTAAACCTGACCCTTCCCCGAAGCCTGACCCTCACCGGTGCCCTAATCCTAACCCGTACGCTAACACTAACCCGCACGCTCACATGCACGCTCCCCCTACAGCGTTGCCGTACCCTTACCTGGACCCTAAACCGTCCCCGTCACCTAACCCTAACCCTAGCCCGAACCCTAACCCTGACCCTTCCCCGAAGCCTGACCCTCACCCGTCCCCTAATCCTAACCCGTACGCTAACACTAACCCGCGCCCTCACACGCACGCTCCCCCTAAAGCGTTGCCGTACCCTAACCTGGACCCTAAACCGTCCCCGTGCCCTAACCCTAACCCTAGCCCGATCCCTAACCCTAACCCTTCCCCGAAGCCTGACCCTCACCCGTCCCCTAATCCTAACCCGTACGCTAACACTAACCCGCGCCCTCACACGCACGCTCCCCCTAAATCGTTGCCGTACCCTCACCTGGACCCTAAACCGTCCCCGTCCCCTAACCCTAACCCTAGCCCGAACCCTAACCCTAACCCTTCCCCGATGCCTGACCCTCACCCGTCCCCTAATCCTAACCCGTACGCTAACACTAACCCGCGCCCTCACACGCACGCTCCCCCTAAAGCGTTGCCATACCCTCACCTGGACCCTAAACCGTCCCCATCCCCTAACCCTAACCCTAGCCCAAACCCTAACCCTAACCCTTCCCCGAAGCCTGACCCTCACCCATCCCCTAATCCTAACTCGTACGCTAACACTAACCCGCGCCCTCACACGCACGCTCCCCCTAAAGCGTTGCCGTACCCTCACCTGGACCCTAAACCGTCCCCGTCCCCTAACCCTAACCCTAGCCCGAACCCTAACCCTGACCCTTCCCCGAAGCCTGACCCTCACCCGTCCCCTAATCCTAACCCGTACGCTAACACTAACCCACGCCCTCACACGCACGCTCCCCCTAAAGCGTTGCCGTACCCTCACCTGGACCCTAAACCGTCCCCGTCCCCTAACCCTAACCCTAGCCCGAACCCTAACCCTGACCCTTCCCCGAAGCCTGACCCTCACCCGTCCCCTAATCCTAACCCGTACGCTAACACTAACCCACGCCCTCACACGCACGCTCCCCCTAAAGCGTTGCCGTACCCTCACCTGGTCCCTAAACCGTCCCCGTCCCCTAACCCTAACCTTAGCCCGAACCCTAACCCTAACCTTTCCCCGAAGCCTGACCCTCACCCGTTCCCTAATCCTAACCCGTACGCTAACACAAACCCGCGTCCTCACACGCACGCTCCCCCTAAAGCGTTGCCGTACCCTCACCTGGACCCTAAACCGTCCCCGTCCCCTAACCCTAACCCTAGCCCGAACCCTAACCCTAACCCTTCCCCGAAGCCTGACCCTCACCCGTCCCCTAATCCTAACCCGTACGCTAACACTAACCCGCGTCCTCACACGCACGCTCCCCCTAAAGCGTTGCCGTACCCTCACCTGGACCCTAAACCGTCCCCGTCCCCTAACCCTAACCCTAGCCCGAACCCTAACCCTGACCCTTCCCCGAAGCCTGACCCTCACCCGTCCCCTAATCCTAACCCGTACGCTAACACTAACCCGTGCCCTCACACGCACGCTCCCCCTAAAGCGTTGCCGTACCCTCACCTGGACCCTAAACCATCCCCGTCACCTAACCCTAACCCTAGCCCGAACCCTAACCCTGACCCTTCCCCGAAGCCTGACCCTCACCCGTGCCCTAATCCTAACCCGTACGCTAACACGAACCCGCACCCTCACACGCACGTTCCCCCTACAGCGTTGCCGTACCCTCACCTGGACCCTAAACCGTCCCCGTCACCTAACCCTAACCCTAGCCCGAACCCTAACCCTGACCCTTCCCCGAAGCCTGACCCTCACCCGTCCCCTAATCCTAACCCGTACGCTAACACTAACCCGCGCCCTCACACGCACGCTCCCCCTAAAGCGTTGCCGTACCCTCACCTGGACCCTAAACCGTCCCCGTCACCTAACCCTAACCCTAGCCCGAACCCTAACCCTGACCCTTCCCCGAAGCCTGACCCTCACCCGTCCCCTAATCCTAACCCGTACGCTAACACTAACCCGCCCCCTCACACGCACGCTCCCCCTAAAGCACTGCCGTACCCTCACCTGGACCCTAAACCGTCCCCGTCCCCTAACCCTAACCCTAGCCTGAACCCTAACCCTAACCCTTCCCCGAAGCCTGACCCTCAACCTTCGCCTAATCCTAACCCGTACGCTAACACTAACCCGCGCCCTCACACGCACGCTCCCCCTAAATCGTTGCCGTACCCTCACCTGGACCCTAAACTGTCCCCGTCCCCTAACCCTAACCCTAGCCCGAACCCTAACCCTAACCCTTCCCCGAAGCCTGACTCTCACCCGTCCCCTAATCCTAAACCGTACGCTAACACTAACCCGCGCCCTCACACGCACGCTCCCCCTAAAGCGTTGCCGTACCCTCACCTGGACCCTAAACCGTCCCCATCCCCTAACCCTAACCCTAGCCAAAACCCTAACCCTAACCCTTCCCCGAAGCCTGACCCTCACCCGTCCCCTAATCCTAACCCGTACGCTAACACTAACCCGCGCTCTCACACGCATGCTACCCCTAAAGCATTGCCGTACCCTCACCTGGACCCTAAACCGTCCCCGTCCCCTAACCCTAACCCTAGCCCGAACCCTAACCCTGACCCTTCCCCGAAGCCTGACCCTCACCCGTCCCCTAATCCTAACCCGTACGCTAACACTAACCCGCGCCCTCACACGCACGCTCCCCCTAAAGCGTTGCCGTACCCTCACCTGGACCCTAAACCGTCCCCGTCCCCTAACCCTAACCCTAGCCCGAACCCTAACCCTGACCCTTCCCCGAAGCCTGACCCTCACCCGTCCCCTAATCCTAACCCGTACGCTAACACTAACCCGCGCCCTCACACGCACGCTCCCCCTAAAGCGTTGCCATACCCTCACCTGGTCCCTAAACCGTCCCCGTCCCCTAACCCTAACCTTAGCCCGAACCCTAACCCTAACCTTTCCCCGAAGGCTGACCCTCACCCGTCCCCTAATCCTAACCCGTACGCTAACACAAACCCGCGTCCTCACACGCACGCTCCCCCTAAAGTGTTGCCGTACCCTCACCTGGACCCTAAACCGTCCCCGTCCCCTAAACCTAACCCTAGCCCGAACCCTAACCCTAACCCTTCCCCGAAACCTGACCCTCACCCGTCCCCTAATCCTAACCCGTACGCTAACACTGACCCGCGCCCTCACACGCACGCTCCCCCTAAAGCATTGCCGTACCCTCAGCTGGACCCTAAATCGTCCCCGTCCCCTAACCCTAACCCTAGCCCGAACCCTAACCCTGACCCTTCCCCGAAGCCTGACCCTCACCCGTCCCCTAATCCTAACCCGTACGCTAACACTAACCCGCGCCCTCACACGAACGCTCCCCCTAAAGCGTTGCCGTACCCTCACCTGGATCCTAAACCGTCCCCGTCCCCTAACCCTAACCCTAGCCCGATCCCTAACCCTGACCCTTCCCCGAAGCCTGACCCTCACCCGTCCCCTAATCCTAACCCGTACGCTAACACTAACCCGTGCCCTCACACGCACGCTCCCCCTGAAGCGTTGCCGTACCCTCACCTGGACCCTAAAGCATCCCCGTCACCTAACCCTAACCCTAGCCCGAACCCTAAACCTGACCCTTCCCCGAAGCCTGACCCTCACCGGTGCCCTAATCCTAACCCGTACGCTAACACTAACCCGCACGCTCACACGCACGCTCCCCCTACAGCGTTGCCGTACCCTCACCTGGACCCTAAACCGTCCCCGTCACCTAACCCTAACCCTAGCCCGAACCCTAACCCTGACCCTTCCCCGAAGCCTGACCCTCACCCGTCCCCTAATCCTAACCCGTACGCTAACACTAACCCGCGCCCTCACACGCACGCTCCCCCTAAAGCATTGCCGTACCCTCACCTGGACCCTAAACCGTCCCCGTGCCCTAACCCTAACCCTAGCCCGAACCCTAACCCTAACCCTTCCCCGAAGCCTGACCCTCACCCGTCCCCTAATCCTAAACCGTACGCTAACACTAACCCGCGCCCTCACACGCACGCTCCCCCTAAATCGTTGCCGTACCCTCACCTGGACCCTAAACCGTCCCCGTCCCCTAACCCTAACCCTAGCCCGAACCCTAACCCTAACCCTTCCCCGATTCCTGACCCTCACCCGTCCCCTAATCCTAACCCGTACGCTAACACTAACCCGCGCCCTCACACGCACGCTCCCCCTAAAGCGTTGCCATACCCTCACCTGGACCCTAAACCGTCCCCATCCCCTAACCCTTACCCTAGCCCAAACCCTAACCCTAACCCTTCCCCGAAGCCTGACCCTCACCCGTCCCCTAATCCTAACTCGTACGCTAACACTAACCCACGCCCTCACACGCACGCTCCCCCTAAAGCGTTGCCGTACCCTCACCTGGACCCTAAACCGTCCCCGTCCCCTAACCCTAACCCTAGCCCGAACCCTAACCCTAACCCTTCCCCGAAGCCTGACCCTCACCCGTCCCCTAATCCTAACCCGTACGCTAACACTAACCCGCGTCCTCACACGCACGCTCCCCCTAAAGCGTTGCCGTACCCTCACCTGGACCCTAAACCGTCCCCGTCCCCTAACCCTAACCCTAGCCCGAACCCTAACCCTGACCCTTCCCCGAAGCCTGACCCTCACCCGTCCCCTAATCCTAACCCGTACGCTAACACTAACCCGTGCCCTCACACGCACGCTCCCCCTAAAGCGTTGCCGTACCCTCACCTGGACCCTAAACCATCCCCGTCACCTAACCCTAACCCTAGCCTGAACCCTAACCCTGACCCTTCCCCGAAGCCTGACCCTCACCCGTGCCCTAATCCTAACCCGTACGCTAACACTAACCCGCACCCTCACACGCACGTTCCCCCTACAGCGTTGCCGTACCCTCACCTGGACCCTAAACCGTCCCCGTCACCTAACCCTAACCCTAGCCCGAACCCTAACCCTGACCCTTCCCCGAAGCCTGACCCTCACCCGTCCCCTAATCCTAACCCGTACGCTAACACTAACCCGCCCCCTCACACGCACGCTCGCCCTAAAGCATTGCCGTACCCTCACCTGGACCCTAAACCGTCCCCGTCCCCTAACCCTAACCCTAGCCTGAACCCTAACCCTAACCCTTCCCCGAAGCCTGACCCTCAACCTTCGCCTAATCCTAACCCGTACGCTAACACTAACCCGCGCCCTCACACGCACGCTCCCCCTAAATCGTTGCCGTACCCTCACCTGGACCCTAAACTGTCCCCGTCCCCTAACCCTAAACCTAGCCCGAACCCTAACCCTAACCCTTCCCCGAAGCCTGACCCTCACCCGTCCCCTAATCCTAACCCGTACGCTAACACTAACCCGCGCCCTCACACGCACGCTCCCCCTAAAGCGTTGCCGTACCCTCACCTGGACCCTAAACCGTCCCCGTCCCCTAACCCTAACCCTAGCCCGAACCCTAACCCTGACCATTCCCCGAAGCCTGACCCTCACCCGTCCCCTAATCCTAACCCGTACGCTAACACTAACCCGCGCCCTCACACGCACGCTCCCCCTAAAGCGTTGCCGTACCCTCACCTGGACCCTAAACCGTCCCCGTCCCCTAACCCTAACCCTAGCCCGAACCCTAACCCTGACCCTTCCCCGAAGCCTGACCCGCACCCGTCCCCTAATCCTAACCCGTACGCTAACACTAACCCGCGCCCTCACACGCACGCTCCCCCTAAAGCGTTGCCGTACCCTCACCTGGACCCTAAACCGTCCCCGTCCCCTAACCCTAACCCTAGCCCGAACCCTAACCCTGACCCTTCCCCGAAGCCTGACCCTCACCCGTCCCCTAATCCTAACCCGTACGCTAACACTAACCCGCGCCCTCACACGCACGCTCCCCCTAAAGCGTTGCCGTACCCTCACCTGGACCCTAAACCGTCCCCGTCCCCTAACCCTAACCCTAGCCCGAACCCTAACCCTGACCCTTCCCCGAAGCCTGACCCTCACCCGTCCCCTAATCCTAACCCGTACGCTAACACTAACCCGCGCCCTCACACGCACGCTCCCCCTAAAGCGTTGCCGTACCCTCACCTGGACCCTAAACCGTCCCCGTCCCCTAACCCTAACCCTAGCCCGAACCCTAACCCTGACCCTTCCCCGAAGCCTGACCCTCACCCGTCCCCTAATCCTAACCCGTACGCTAACACTAACCCGCGCCCTCACACGCACGCTCCCCCTAAAGCGTTGCCGTACCCTCACCTGGTCCCTAAACCGTCCCCGTCCCCTAACCCTAACCCTAGCCCGAACCCTAACCCTGACCCTTCCCCGAAGCCTGACCCTCACCCGTCCCCTAATCCTAACCCGTACGCTAACACTAACCCACGCCCTCACACGCACGCTCCCCCTAAAGCGTTGCCGTACCCTCACCTGGACCCTAAACCGTCCCCGTCCCCTAACCCTAACCCTAGCCCGAACCCTAACCCTAACCCTTCCCCGAAGCCTGACCCTCACCCGTCCCCTAATCCTAACCCGTACGCTAACACTAACACGCGCCCTCACACGGACGCTCCCCCTAAAGCGTTGCCATACCCTCACCTGGACCCTAAACCGTCCCCGTCCCCTAACCCTAACCCTAGCCCGAACCCTAACCCTGACCCTTCCCCGAAGCCTGACCCTCACCCGTCCCCTAATCCTAACCCGTACGCTAACACTAACCCGCGCCCTCACACGCACGCTCCCCCTAAAGCGTTGCCGTACCCTCACCTGGACCCTAAACCGTCCCTGTCCCCTAACCCTAACCCTAGCCCGAACCCTAACCCTAACCCTTCCCCGAAGCCTGACCCTCACCCGTCCCCTAATCCTAACACGTACGCTAACACTAACCCGCGCCCTCACACGCACGCTCCCCGTAAAGCGTTGCCGTACACTCACCTGGACCCTAAACCGTCCCCGTCCCCTAACCCTAACCCTAGACCGAACCCTAACCCTGACCCTTCCCTGAAGCCTGACCCTCACCCGTCCCCTAATCCTAACCCGTACGCTAACACTAACCCGCGTCCTCACACGCACGCTCCCCCTAAAGCGTTGCCGTACCCTCACCTGGACCCTAAACCGTCCCCGTCCCCTAACCCTAACCCTAGCGTGAACCCTAACCCTAAACTTTCCCCGAAGCCTGACCCTCACGCGTCCCCTAATCCTAACCCGTATTCTAACACTAACCCGCGCCCTCACAAAAACGCTCCCCCTAAAGCGTTGCCGTACCCTCACCTGGACCCTAAACCGTCCCCGTCCCCTAACCCTAACCCTAGCCCGAACCCTAACCCTAACCCTTCCCCGAAGCCTGACCCTCACCCGTCCCCTAATCCTAACCCGTACGCTAACACTAACCCGCGCCCTCACACGCACGCTCCCCCTAAAACGTTGCCGTACCCTCACCTGGAACCTAAACCGTCCCCGTCCCCTAACCCTAACCCTAGCCCGAACCCTAACCCTAACCCTTCCCCGAAGCCTCACCCTCACCCGTCCCCTAATCCTAACCCGTACGCTAACACTAACCCGCGCCCTCACACGCACGCTCCCCCTAAATCGTTGCCATACCCTCACCTGGACCCTAAACCGTCCCCGTCCCCTAAACCTAACCCTAGCCCGAACCCTAACCCTAACCTTTCCCCGAAGCCTGACCCTCACCCGTCCCCTAATCCTAACCCGTACGCTAACACTAACCCGCGCCCTCACACGCACGCTCCCCCTAAAGCGTTGCCATACCCTCACCTGGACCCTAAACCGTCCCTGTCACCTAACCCTAACCCTAGCCCGAACCCTAACCCTGACCCTTCCCCGAAGCCTGACCCTCACCCGTGCCCTAATCCTAACCCGTACGCTAACACTAACCCGCACCCTCACACGCACGCTCCCCCTAAAGCGTTGCCGTACCCTCACCTGGTCCCTAAACCGTCCCCGTCCCGTAACCCTAACCTTAGCCCGAACCCTAACCCTAACCTTTCCCCGAAGCCTGACCCTCACCCGTCCCCTAATCCTAACCCGTACGCTAACACAAACCCGCGTCCTCACACGCACGCTCCCCCTAAAGTGTTGCCGTACCCTCACCTGGACCCTAAACCGTCCCCGTCCCCTAACCCTAACCCTAGCCCGATCCCTAACCCTGACCCTTCCCCGAAGCCTGACCCTCACCCGTCCCCTAATCCTAACCCGTACGCTAACACTAACCCGTGCCCTCACACGCACGCTCCCCCTGAAGCGTTGCCGTACCCTCACCTGGACCCTAAACCATCCCCGTCACCTAACCCTAACCCTAGCCCGAACCCTAAACCTGACCCTTCCCCGAAGCCTGACCCTCACCCGTGCCCTAATCCTAACCCGTACGCTAACACTAACCCGCACCCTCACACGCACGCTCCCCCTACAGCGTTGCCGTACCCTTACCTGGACCCTAAACCGTCCCCGTCACCTAACCCTAACCCTAGCCCGAACCCTAACCCTGACCCTTCCCCGAAGCCTGACCCTCACCCGTCCCCTAATCCTAACCCGTACGCTAACACTAACCCGCGCCCTCACACGCACGCTCCCCCTAAAGCGTTGCCGTACCCTCACCTGGACCCTAAACCATCCCCGTCACCTAACCCTAACCCTACCCCGAACCCTAACCCTAACCCTTCCCCGAAGCCTGACCCTCAACCGTCGCCTAATCCTAACCCGTACGTTAACACTAACCCGCGCCCTCACACGCACGCTCCCCCTAAAGCGTTGCCGTACCCTCACCTGGACCCTGAACCGTCCCCATCCCCTAACCCTAACCCTAGCCCGAACCCTAACCCTAAACCTTCCCTGAAGCCCGACCCTCACCCGTCCCCTAATCCTAACCCGTACGCTAACACTAACCCGCGCCCTCACACGCACGCTCCCCCTAAAGCGTTGCCGTACCCTCACCTGGACCCTGAACCGTCCCCATCCCCTAACCCTAACCCTAGCCCAAACCCTAACCCTAACCCTTCCCCGAAGCCTGACCCTCACCCGTCCCCTAATCCTAACCCGTACGCTAACACTAACCTGCGCCCTCACACGCACGCTCCCCCTAAAGCGTTGCCGTACCCTCACCTGGACCCTAAACCGTCCCCGTCCCCAACCCTAACCCTAGCCCGAACCCTAACCCTGACCCTTCCCCGAAGCCTGACCCTCACCCGTCCCCTAATCCTAACCCGTACGCTAACACTAACCCGCGCCCTCACACGCACGCTCCCCCTAAAGCGTTGCCGTACCCTCACCTGGACCCTAAACCGTCCCCGTCCCCTAACCCTAACCCTAGCCCGAACCCTAACCCTGACCCTTCCCCGAAGCCTGACCCTCACCCATCCCCTAATCCTAACCCGTACGCTAACACTAACCCGCGCCCTCACACGCACGCTCCCCCTAAAGCGTTGCCGTACCCTCACCTGGACCCTAAACCGTCCCCGTCCCCTAACCCTAACCCTAGCCCGAAACCTAACCCTGACCCTTCCCCGAAGCCTGACCCTCACCCGTCCCCTAATCCTAACCCGTACGCTAACACTAACCCGCGCCCTCACACGCACGCTCCCCCTAAAGCGTTGCCGTACCCTCACCTGGACCCTAAACCGTCCCCGTCCCCTAACCCTAACCCTAGCCCGAACCCTAACCCTGACCCTTCCCCGAAGGCTGACCCTCAACCGTCCCCTAATCCTAACCCGTACGCTAACACTAACACGCGCCCTCACACACACGCTACCCCTAAAGCGTTGCCATACCCTCACCTGGACCCTAAACAGTCCCCGTCCCCAGCCCGAACCCTAGCCCGAACCCTAACCCTAACCCTTCCCCAAAGCCTGACCCTCACCTGTCCCCTAATCCTAACCCGTACGCTAACACTAACCCACGCCCTCACACGCACGCTCCCCCTAAAGCGTTGCCGTACCCTCACCTGGACCCTAAACCGTCCCCGTCCCCTAACCCTAACCCTAGCCCGAACCCTAACCCTAACCCTTCCCCGAAGCCTGACCCTCACCCGTCCCCTAATCCTAACACGTACGCTAACACTAACCCGCGCCCTCACACGCACGCTCCCCCTAAAGCGTTGCCGTACACTCACCTGGACCCTAAACCGTCCCCGTCCCCTAACCCTAACCCTAGCCCGAACCCTAACCCTGACCCTTCCCCGAAGCCTGACCCTCACCCGTCCCCTAATCCTAACCCGTACGCTAACACTAACCCGCGCCCTCACACGCACGCTCCCCCTAAAGCGTTGCCGTACCCTCACCTGGACCCTAAACCGTCCCCGTCCCCTAACCCTAACCCTAGCCCGAACCCTAAACCTGACCCTTCCCCGAAGCCTGACCCTCACCCGTCCCCTAATCCTAACCCGTACGCTAACACTAACCCGCGCCCTCACACGCACGCTCCCCCTAAAGCGTTGCCGTACCCTCACCTGGACCCTAAACCGTCCCCGTCCCCTAACCCTAACCCTAGCCCGAACCCTAACCCTGACCCTTCCCCGAAGCCTGACCCTCACCCGTCCCCTAATCCTAACCCGTACGCTAACACTAACCCGCGCCCTCACACGCACGCTCCCCCTAAAGCGTTGCCGTACCCTCACCTGGACCCTAAACCGTCCCCGTCCCCTAACCCTAACCCTAGCCCGAACCCTAACCCTGACCCTTCCCCGAAGGCTGACCCTCACCCGTCCCCTAATCCTAACCCGTACGCTAACACTAACCCGCGCCCTCACACGCACGCTCCCCCTAAAGCGTTGCCATACCCTCACCTGGACCCTAAACCGTCCCCGTCCCCTAACCCTAACCCTAGCCCGAACCCTAACCCTAACCCTTCCCCGAAGCCTGACCCTCACCCGTCCCCTAATCCTAACCCATACGCTAACACTAACCCACGCCCTCACACGCACGCTCCCCCTAAAGCGTTGCCGTACCCTCACCTGGACCCTAAACCGTCCCCGTCCCCTAACCCTAACCCTAACCCGAACCCTAACCCTAACCCTTCCCCGAAGCCTGACCCTCACCCGTCCCCTAATCCTAACACGTACGCTAACACTAACCCGCGCCCTCACACGCACGCTCCCCCTAAAGCGTTGCCGTACCCTCACCTGGACCCTAAACCGTCCCCGTCCCCTAACCCTAACCCTAGCCCGAACCCTAACCCTAACCCTTCCCCGAAGCCTGACCCTCACCCGTCCCCTAATCCTAACCCGTACGCTAACACTAACCCGCGCCCTCACACGCACGCTCCCCCTAAAGCGTTGCCGTACCCTCACCTGGAACCTAAACCGTCCCCGTCCCCTAACCCTAACCCTAGCCCGAACCCTAACCCTAACCCTTCCCCGAAGCCTGACCCTCACCCGTCCCCTAATCCTAACCCGTACGCTAACACTAACCCGCGCCCTCACACGCACGCTCCCCCTAAAGCGTTGCCGTACCCTCACCTGGACCCTAAACCGTCCCCGTCCCCTAACCCTAACCCTAGCCCGAACCCTAACCCTAACCGTTCCCCGAAGCCTGACCCTCACCCGTGCCCTAATCCTAACCCGTACGCTAACACTAACCCGCGCCCTCACACGCACGCTCCCCCTAAAACGTTGCCGTACCCTCACCTGGACCCTAAACCGTCCCCGTCACCTAACCCTAACCCTAGCCCGAACCCTAACCCTGACCCTTCCCCGAAGCCTGACCCTCACCGGTCCCCTAATCCTAACCCGTACGCTAACACTAACCCGCGCCCTCACACGCACGCTCCCCCTAAAGCGTTGCCGTACCCTCACCTGGACTCTAAACCGTCCCCGTCCCCTAACCCTAACCCTAGCCCGAACCCTAACCCTAACCTTTCCCCGAAGCCTGACCCTCACGCGTCCCCTAATCCTAACCCGTACGCTAACACTAACCCGCGCCCTCACACGCACGCTCCCCCTAAAGCGTTGCCGTACCCTCACCTGGACCCTAAACCATCCCCGTCCCCTAACCCTAACCCTAGCCCGAACCCTAACCCTAACCCTTCCCCGAAGCCTGACCCTCACCCGTCCCCTAATCCTAACCCGTACGCTAACACTAACCCGCGCCCTCACACGCACGCTCCCCCTAAAGCTTTGCCGTACCCTCACCTGGAACCTAAACCGTCCCCGTCCCCTAACCCTAACCCTAGCCCGAACCCTAACCCTAACCCTTCCCCGAAGCCTGACCCTCACCCGTCCCCTAATCCTAACCCGTACGCTAACACTAACCCGCACCCTCACACGCACGCTACCCCTAAAGCGTTGCCGTACCCTCACCTGGACCCTAAACCGTCCCCGTCTCCTAACCCTAACCCTAGCCCGAACCCTAACCCTGACCCTTCCCCGAAGCCTGACCCTCACCCCTCCCCTAATCCTAACCCGTACGCTAACACTATCCCGCGCCCTCACACGCACGCTCCCCCTAAAGCGTTGCCGTACCCTCACCTGGTCCCTAAACCGTCCCCGTCCCCTAACCCTAACCCTAGCCCGAACCCTAACCCTGACCCTTCCCCGAAGCCTGACCCTCACCCGTCCCCTAATCCTAACCCGTACGCTAACACTAACCCGCGCCCTCACACGCACGCTCCCCCTAAAGCGTTGCCGTACCCTCACCTGGACCCTAAACTGTCCCCGTCCCCTAACCCTAACCCTAGCCCGAACCCTAACCCTAACACTTCCCCGAAGCCTGACCCTCACCCGTCCCCTAATCCTAACACGTACGCTAACACTAACCCGCGCCCTCACACGCACGCTCCCCCTAAAGCGTTGCCGTACCCTCACCTGGACCCTAAACCGTCCCCGTCCCCTAACCCTAACCCTAGCCCGAACCCTAACCCTAACTTTTCCCCGAAGCCTGACCCTCACACGTCCCCTAATCCTAACCCGTACGCTAACACTAACCCGCGCCCTCACACGCACGCTCCCCCTAAAGCGTTGCCGTACCCTCACCTGGACCCTAAACCGTCCCCGTCCCCTAACCCTAACCCTAGCCCGAACCCTAACCCTAACCGTTCCCCGAAGCCTGACCCTCACCCGTCCCCTAATCCTAACCCGTACGCTAACACTAACCCGCGCCCTCACACGCACGCTCCCCCTAAAGCGTTGCCGTACCCTCACCTGGACCCTAAACCGTCCCCGTCCCCTAACCCTAACCCTAGCCCGAACCCTAACCCTGACCCTTCCCCGAAGCCTGACCCTCACCCGTGCCCTAATCCTAACCCGTACGCTAACACTAACCCGCACCCTCACACGCACGCTCCCCCTAAAGCGTTGCCGTACCCTCACCTGGACCCTAAACCGTCCCCGTCACCTAACCCTAACCCTAGCCCGAACCCTAAACCTGACCCTTCCCCGAAGCCTGACCCTCACCCGTCCCCTAATCCTAACCCGTACGATAACACTAACCCGCGCCCTCACACGCACGCTCCCCCTAAAGCGTTGCCGTACCCTCACCTGGACCCTAAACCGTCCCCGTCCCATACCCTAACCCTAGCCCGTACCCTAACCCTGACCCTTCCCGGAAGCCTGACCCTCACCCATCCCCTAATCCTAACCCGTACGCTAACACTAACCCGTGCCTTCACACGCACGCTCCCCCTAAATCGTTGCCGTACCCTCACCTGGACCCTAAACCGTCCCCGTCCCCTAACCCTAACCCTAGCCCGAACCCTAACCCTGACCCTTCCCCGAAGCCTGACCCTCACCGGTGCCCTAATCCTAACCCGTACGCTAACACTAAACCGCACCCTCACACGCACGCTCCCCCTACAGCGTTGCCGTACCCTCACCGGGACCCTAAACCGTCCCCGTCACCTAACCCTAACCCTAGCCCGAACCCTAACCCTGACCCTTCCCCGAAGCCTGACCCTCACCCGTCCCCTAATCCTAACCCGTACGCTAACACTAACCCGCGCCCTCACACGCACGCTCCCCCTAAAGCGTTGCCGTACCCTCACCTGGACCCTAAACCGTCCCCGTCCCCTAACCCTAACCCTAGCCCGAACCCTAACCCTGACCCTTCCCCGAAGCCTGATCCTCACCCGTCCCCTAATCCAAACCCGTACGCTAACACTAACCCGCACCCTCACACGCACGCTCCCCCTAAAGCGTTGCCGTACCCTCACCTGGACCCTAAACCTTCCCCGTCCCCTAACACTAACCCTAGCCCGAACCCTAACCCTGACCCTTCCCCGAAGCCTGACCCTCACCCGTCCCCTAATCCTAACCCGTACGCTAACACTAACCCGCGCCCTCACACACACGCTCCCCCTAAAGCGTTGCCGTACCCTCACCTGGACCCTAAACCGTCCCCTAACCCTAACCCTAACCCTAGCCCGAACCCTAACCCTGACCCTTCCCCGAAGCCTGACCCTCACCCGTCCCCTAATCCTAACCCGTACGCTAACACTAACCCGCGCCCTCACACGCACGCTCCCCCTAAAGCGTTGCCGTACCCTCACCTGGACCCTAAACCGTCCCCGTCCCCTAACCCTAACCCTAGCCCGAACCCTAACCCTGACCCTTCCCCGAAGCCTGACCCTCACCCGTCCCCTAATCCTAACCCGTACGCTAACACTAACCCGCGCCCTCACACGCACGCTCCCCCTAAAGCGTTGCCGTACCCTCACCTGGACCCTAAACCGTCCCCGTCCCCTAACCCTAACCCTAGCCCGAACCCTAACCCTGACCCTTCCCCGAAGGCTGACCCTCACCCGTCCCCTAATCCTAACCCGTACGCTAACACTAACACGCGCCCTCACACGCACGCTCCCCCTAAAGCGTTGCCATACCCTCACCTGGACCCTAAACCGTCCCCGTCCCCTAACCCTAACCCTAGCCCGAACCCTAACCCTGACCCTTCCCTGAAGCCTGACCCTCACCCGTCCCCTAATCCTAACCCGTACGCTAACACTAACCCGCGCCCTTACACGCACGCTCCCCCTAAAGCGTTGCCGTACCCTCACCTGGACCCTAAACCGTCCCCGTCCCCTAACCCTAACCCTAGCCCGAACCCTAACCCTAACCGTTCCCCGAAGCCTGAGCTCACCCGTCCCCTAATCCTAACCCGTACGCTAACACTAACCCGCGCCCTCACACGCCCGCTCCCCCTAAAGCGTTGCCGTACCCTCACCTGGACCCTAAACCGTCCCCGTCACCTAACCCTAACCCTAGCCCGAACCCTAACCCTGACCCTTCCCCGAAGCCTGACCCTCACCCGTGCCCTAATCCTAACCCGTACGCTAACACTAACCCGCACCCTCACACGCACGCTCCCCCTAAAGCGTTGCCGTACCCTCACCTGGACCCTAAACCGTCCCCGTCACCTAACCCTAACCCTAGCCCGAACCCTAACCCTGACCCTTCCCCGAAGCCTGACCCTCACCCGTCCCCTAATCCTAACCCGTACGCTAACACTAACCCGCGCCCTCACACACACGCTCCCCCTAAAGCGTTGCCGTACCCTCACCTGGACCCTAAACCGTCCCCTAACCCTAACCCTAACCCTAGCCCGAACCCTAACCCTGACCCTTCCCCGAAGCCTGACCCTCACCCGTCCCCTAATCCTAACCCGTACGCTAACACTAACCCGCGCCCTCACACGCACGCTCCCCCTAAAGCGTTGCCGTACCCTCACCTGGACCCTAAACCGTCCCCGTCCCCTAACCCTAACCCTAGCCCGAACCCTAACCCTGACCCTTCCCAGAAGCCTGACCCTCACCCGTCCCCTAATCCTAACCCGTACGCTAACACTAACCCGCGCCCTCACACGCACGCTCCCCCTAAAGCGTTGCCGTACCCTCACCTGGACCCTAAACCGTCCCCGTCCCCTAACCCTAACCCTAGCCCAAACCCTAACCCTGACCCTTCCCCGAAGGCTGACCCTCACCCGTCCCCTAATCCTAACCCGTACGCTAACACTAACACGCGCCCTCACACGCACGCTCCCCCTAAAGCGTTGCCATACCCTCACCTGGACCCTAAACCGTCCCCGTCCCCTAACCCTAACCCTAGCCCGAACCCTAACCCTGACACTTCCCTGAAGCCTGACCCTCACCCGTCCCCTAATCCTAACCCGTACGCTAACACTAACCCGCGCCCTTACACGCACGCTCCCCCTAAAGCGTTGCCGTACCCTCACCTGGACCCTAAACCGTCCCCGTCCCCTAACCCTAACCCTAGCCCGAACCCTAACCCTAACCGTTCCCCGAAGCCTGACCCTCACCCGTCCCCTAATCCTAACCCGTACGCTAACACTAACCCGCGCCCTCACACGCCCGCTCCCCCTAAAGCGTTGCCGTACCCTCACCTGGACCCTAAACCGTCCCCGTCACCTAACCCTAACCCTAGCCCGAACCCTAACCCTGACCCTTCCCCGAAGCCTGACCCTCACCCGTGCCCTAATCCTAACCCGTACGCTAACACTAACCCGCACCCTCACACGCACGCTCCCCCTAAAGCGTTGCCGTACCCTCACCTGGACCCTAAACCGTCCCCGTCACCTAACCCTAACCCTAGCCCGAACCCTAACCCTGACCCTTCCCCGAAGCCTGACCCTCACCCGTCCCCTAATCCTAACCCGTACGCTAACACTAACCCGCGCCCTCACACGCACGCTCCCCCTAAAGTGTTGCCGTACCCTCACCTGGACCCTAAACCGTCCCCGTCCCCTAACCCTAACCCTAGCCCGAACCCTAACCCTAACCCTTCCCCGAAGCCTGACCCTCACCCGTCCCCTAATCCTAACCCGTACGCTAACACTAACCCGCGCCCTCACACACATGCTCCCCCTAAAGCGTTGCCGTACCCTCACCTGGACCCTAAACCGTCCCCGTCCCATACCCTAACCCTAGCCCGTACCCTAACCCTGACCCTTCCCGGAAGCCTGACCCTCACCCGTCCCCTAATCCTAACCCGTACGCTAACACTAACCCGTGCCTTCACACGCACGCTCCCCCTAAAGCGTTGCCGTACCCTCACCTGGACCCTAAACCGTCCCCGTCACCTAACCCTAACCCTAGCCCGAACCCTAACCCTGACCCTTCCCCGAAGGCTGACCCTCACCGGTGCCCTAATCCTAACACGTACGCTAACACTAAACCGCACCCTCACACGCACGCTCCCCCTACAGCGTTGCCGTACCCTCACCGGGACCCTAAACCGTCCCCGTCACCTAACCCTAACCCTAGCCCGAACCCTAACCCTGACCCTTCCCCGAAGCCTGACCCTCACCCGTCCCCTAATCCTAACCCGTACGTTAACACTAATCCGCGCCCTCACACGCACGCTCCCCCTAAAGCGTTGCCGTACCCTCACCTGGACCCTAAACCGTCCCCGTCCCCTAACCCTAACCCTAGCCCGAACCCTAACCCTGACCCTTCCCCGAAGCCTGATCCTCACCTGTCCCCTAATCCTAACCCGTACGCTAACACTAACCCGCACCCTCACACGCACGCTCCCCCTAAAGCGTTGCCGTACCCTCACCTGGACCCTAAACCGTCCCCGTCCCCTAACCCTAACCCTAGCCCGAACCCTAACCCTGACCCTTCCCCGAAGCCTGACCCTCACCCGTCCCCTAATCCTAACCCGTACGCTAACACTAACCCGCGCCCTCACACGCACGCTCCCCCTAAAGCGTTGCCGTACCCTCACCTGTACCCTAAACCGTCCCCGTCCCCTAACCCTAACCCTAGCCCGAACCCTAACCCTGACCCTTCCCCGAAGCCTGACCCTCACCCGTCCCCTAATCCTAACCCGTACGCTAACACTAACCCGCGCCCTCACACGCACGCTCCCCCTAAATCGTTGCCGTACCCTAACCTGGACCCTAAACCGTCCCCGTCTCCTAACCCTAACCCTAGCCCGAACCCTAACCCTAACCCTTCCCCGAAGCCTGACCCTCACCCGTCCCCTAATCCTAACCCGTACGCTAACACTAACCCGCATCCTCACACGCACGCTCCCCCTAAAGCGTTGCCGTACCCTCACCTGGACCCTAAACCGTCCCCGTCCCCTAACCCTAACCCTAGCCCGAACCCTAACCCTAACCCTTCCCCGAAGCCTGACCCTCACCCGTCCCCTAATCCTAACCCGTACTCTAACACTAACCCGCGCCCTCACACGCACACTCCCCCTAAAGCGTTGCCGTACCCTCGCCTGGACCCTAAACCGTCCCCGTCCCCTAACCCTAACCCTAGCCCGAACCCTAACCCTAACCCTTCCCCGAAGCCTGACCCTCACCCGTCCCCTAATCCTAACCCGTATGCTAACACTAACCCGCGCCCTCACACGCACGCTCCCCCTAAAGCGTTGCCGTACCCTCACCTGGACCCTAAACCGTCCCCGTCCCCTAACCCTAACCCTAGCCCGAACCCTAACCCTAACCCTTCCCCGAAGCCTGACCCTCACCCGTCCCCTAATCCTAACCCGTACGCTAACACTAACCCGCGCCCTCCCACGCACGCTCCCCCTAAAGCATTGCCGTACCCTCACCTGGACCCTAAACCGTCCCCGTCCCCTAACCCTAACCCTAGCCCGAACCCTAACCCTGACCCTTCCCCGAAGCCTGACCCTCACCCGTCCCCTAATCCTAACCCGTACGCTAACACTAACCCGTGCTCTCACACGCACGCTCCCCCTAAAGCGTTGCCGTACCCTCACCTGGACCCTAAACCGTCCCCGTCCCCTAACCCTAACCCTAGCCCGAACCCTAACCCTGACCCTTCCCCGAAGCCTGACACTCACCCGTCCCCTAATCCTAACCCGTACGCTAACACTAACCCACGCCCTCACACGCACGCTCCCCCTAAAGCGTTGCCGTACCCTCACCTGGACCCTAAACCGTCCCCGTCCCCTAACCCTAACCGTAGCCTGAACCCTAACCCTGACCCTTCCCCGAAGCCTGACCCTCAACCGTCCCCTAATCCTAACCCGTACGCTAACACTAACCCGCGTCCTCACACGCACGCTCCCCCTAAAGCGTTGCCGTACCCTCACCTGGACCCTAAACCGTCCCCGTCCCCTAACCCTAATCCTAGCCTGAACCCTAACCCTAACCCTTCCCCGAAGCCTGACCCTCACGCGTCCCCTAATCCTAACCCGTACGCTAACACTAACCCGCGCCCTCACACGCACGCTCCCCCTAAAGCGTTGCCGTACCCTCACCTGGACCCTAATCCGTCCCCGTCCCCTAGCCCTAACCCTAGCACGAACCCTAACCCTAACCCTTCCGCGAAGCCTGACCCTCACCCGTCCCCTAATCCTAACCCATACGCTAACACTAACCCGCGCCCTCACATGCACGCTCCCCCTAAAGCGTTGCCGTACCCTCACCTGGACCCTAAACCGTCCCCGTCCCCTAACCCTAACCCTAGCCCGAACCCTAACCCTGACCCTTCCCCGAAGCCTGACCCTCACCCGTCCCCTAATCCTAACCCGTACGCTAACACTAACCCGCGCCCTCACACGCACGCTCCCCCTAAAGCGTTGCCGTACCCTCACCTGGACCCTAAACCGTCCCCGTCACCTAACCCTAACCCTAGCCCGAACCCTAACCCTAACCCTTCCCCGAAGCCTGACCCTCACCCGTCCCCTAATCCTAACCCGTACGCTAACACTAACCCTCGCCCTCACACGCACGCTCCCCCTAAAGCGTTGCCGTACCCTCACCTGGACCCTAAACCGTCCCCGTCCCCTAACACTAACCCTAGCCCGAACCCTAACCCTGACCCTTCACCGAAGCCTGACCCTCACCCGTCCCCTAATCCTAACCCGTACGCTAACGCTAACCCGCGCCCTCACACGCACGCTCCCCCTAAAGCGTTGCCGAACCCTCACCTGGACCCTAAACCGTCCCCGTCCCCTAACCCTAACCCTAGCCCGAACCCTAACCCTAACCCATCCCCGAAGCCTGACCCTCACCCTTCCCCTAATCCTAACCCGTACGCTAACACTAACCCGCGCCCTCACACGCACGCTCCCCCTAAAGCGTTGCCGTACCCTCACCTGGACCCTAAACCGTCCCCGTCCCCTAACCCTAACCCTAGCCCGAACCCTAACCCTAACCCTTCCCCGAAGCCTGACCCTCACCCGTCCCCTAATCCTAACCCGTACACTAACACTAACCCGCACCCTCACACGCACACTCCTCCTAAAGCGTTGCCGTACCCTCGCCTGGACCCTAAACCGTCCCCGTCCCCTAACCCTAACCCTAGCCCGAACCCTAACCCTGACCCTTCCCCGAAGCCTGACCCTCACCCGTCCCCTAATCCTAACCCGTACGCTAACACTAACCCGTGCTCTCACACGCACGCTCCCCCTAAAGCGTTGCCGTACCCTCACCTGGACCCTAAACCGTCCCCGTCACCTAACCCTAACCCTAGCCCGAACCCTAACCCTGACCCTTCCCCGAAGCCTGACCCTCACCCGTCCCCTAATCCTAACCCGTACGCTAACACTAACCCGCATCCTCACACGCACGCTCCCCCTAAAGCGCTGCCGTACCCTCACCTGGACACTAAACCATCCCCGTCCCCTAACCCTAACCCTAGCCCGAACCCTAACCCTGACCCTTCCCCGAAGCCTGATCCTCACCCGTCCCCTAATCCTAACCCGTACGCTAACACTAACCCGCACCCTCACACGCACGCTCCCCCTAAAGCGTTGCCGTACCCTCACCTGGACCCTAAACCGTCCCCGTCCCCTAACCCTAACCCTAGCCCGAACCCTAACCCTGACCCTTCCCCGAAGCCTGACCCTCACCCGTCCCCTAATCCTAACCCGTACGCTAACACTAACCCGCGCCCTCATACGCACGCTCCCCCTAAAGCGTTGCCGTACCCTCACCTGGACCCTAAACCGTCCCCGTCCCCTAACCCTAACCCTAGCCCGAACCCTAACCCTGACCCTTCCCCGAAGCCTGACCCTCACCCGTCCCCTAATCCTAACCCGTACGCTAACACTAACCCGCGCCCTCACACGCACGCTCCCCCTAAAGCGTTGCCGTACCCTCACCTGGACCCTAAACCGTCCCCGTCTCCTAACCCTAACCCTAGCCCGAACCCTAACCCTAACCCTTCCCCGAAGCCTGACCCTCACCCGTCCCCTAATCCTAACCCGTACGCTAACACTAACCCGCATCCTCACACGCACGCTCCCCCTAAAGCGTTGCCGTACCCTCACCTGGACCCTAAACCGTCCCCGTCCCCTAACCCTAACCCTAGCCCGAACCCTAACCCTAACCCTTCCCCGAAGCCTGACCCTCACCCGTCCCCTAATCCTAACCCGTACACTAACACTAACCCGCGCCCTCACACGCACACTCCCCCTAAAGCGTTGCCGTACCCTCGCCTGGACCCTAAACCGTCCCCGTCCCCTAACCCTAACCCTAGCCCGAACCCTAACCCTAACCCTTCCCCGAAGCCTGACCCTCACCCGTCCCCTAATCCTAACCCGTACGCTAACACTAACCCGCGCCCTCACACGCACGCTCCCCCTAAAGCGTTGCCGTACCCTCACCTGGACCCTAAACCGTCCCCGTCCCCTAACCCTAACCCTAGCCCGAACCCTAACCCTAACCCTTCCCCGAAGCCTGACCCTCACCCGTCCCCTAATCCTAACCCGTACACTAACACTAACCCGCACCCTCACACGCACACTCCCCCTAAAGCGTTGCCGTACCCTCGCCTGGACCCTAAACCGTCCCCGTCCCCTAACCCTAACCCTAGCCCGAACCCTAACCCTAACCCTTCCCCGAAGCCTGACCCTCACCCGTCCCCTAATCCTAACCCGTACGCTAACACTAACCCGCGCCCTCACACGCACGCTCCCCCTAAAGCGTTGCCGTACCCTCACCTGGACCCTAAACCGTCCCCGTCCCCTAACCCTAACCCTAGCCCGAACCCTAACCCTGACCCTTCCCCGAAGCCTGACCCTCACCCGTCCCCTAATCCTAACCCGTACGCTAACACTAACCCGTGCTCTCACACGCACGCTCCCCATAAAGCGTTGCCGTACCCTCACCTGGACCCTAAACCGTCCCCGTCACCTAACCCTAACCCTAGCCCGAACCCTAACCCTGACCCTTCCCCGAAGCCTGACCCTCACCCGTCCCCTAATCCTAACCCGTACGCTAACACTAACCCGCATCCTCACACGCACGCTCCCCTTAAAGCGTTGCCGTACCCTCACCTGGACACTAAACCATCCCCGTCCCCTAACCCTAACCCTAGCCCGAACCCTAACCCTGACCCTTCCCCGAAGCCTGATCCTCACCCGTCCCCTAATCCTAACCCGTACGCTAACACTAACCCGCACCCTCACACGCACGCTCCCCCTAAAGCGTTGCCGTACCCTCACCTGGACCCTAAACCGTCCCCGTCCCCTAACCCTAACCCTAGCCCGAACCCTAACCCTGACCCTTCCCCGAAGCCTGACCCTCACCCGTCCCCTAATCCTAACCCGTACGCTAACACTAACCCGCGCCCTCACACGCACGCTCCCCCTAAAGCGTTGCCGTACCCTCACCTGGACCCTAAACCGTCCCCGTCCCCTAACCCTAACCCTAGCCCAAACCCTAACCCTGACCCTTCCCCGAAGCCTGACCCTCACCCGTCCCCTAATCCTAACCCGTACGCTAACACTAACCCGCGCCCTCACACGCACGCTCCCCCCAAAGCGTTGCCGTACCCTCACCTGGACCCTAAACCGTCCCCGTCTCCTAACCCTAACCCTAGCCCGAACCCTAACCCTAACCCTTCCCCGAAGCCTGACCCTCACCCGTCCCCTAATCCTAACCCGTACGCTAACACTAACCCGCATCCTCACACGCACGCTCCCCCTAAAGCGTTGCCGTACCCTCACCTGGACACTAAACCATCCCCGTCCCCTAACCCTAACCCTAGCCCGAACCCTAACCCTGACCCTTCCCCGAAGCCTGACCCTCACCCGTCCCCTAATCCTAACCCGTACGCTAACGCTAACCCGCGCCCTCACACGCACGCTCCCCCTAAAGCGTTGCCGTACCCTCACCTGGACCCTAAACCGTCCCCGTCCCCTAACCCTAACCCTAGCCCGAACCCTAACCCTAACCCATCCCCGAAGCCTGACCCTCACCCTTCCCCTAATCCTAACCCGTACGCTAACACTAACCCGCGCCCTCACACGCACGCTCCCCCTAAAGCGTTGCCGTACCCTCACCTGCACCCTAAACCGTCCCCGTCCCCTAACCCTAACCCTAGCCCGAACCCTAACCCTAACCCTTCCCCGAAGCCTGACCCTCACCCGTCCCCTAATCCTAACCCGTACACTAACACTAACCCGCGCCCTCACACGCACACTCCCCCTAAAGCGTTGCCGTACCCTCGCCTGGACCCTAAACCGTCCCCGTCCCCTAACCCTAACCCTAGCCCGAACCCTAACCCTAACCCTTCCCCGAAGCCTGACCCTCACCCGTCCCCTAATCCTAACCCGTACGCTAACGCTAACCCGCGCCCTCACACGCACGCTCCCCCTAAAGCGTTGCCGTACCCTCACCTGGACCCTAAACCGTCCCCGTCCCCTAACCCTAACCCTAGCCCGAACCCTAACCCTAACCCTTCCCCGAAGCCTGACCCTCACCCGTCCCCTAATCCTAACCCGTACGCTAACACTAACCCGCGCCCTCACACGCACGCTCCCCCTAAAGCATTGCCGTACCCTCACCTGGACCCTAAACCGTCCCCGTCCCCTAACCCTAACCCTAGCCCGAACCCTAACCCTGACCCTTCCCCGAAGCCTGATCCTCACCCGTCCCCTAATCCTAACCCGTACGCTAACACTAACCCGCGCCCTCACACGCACGCTCCCCCTAAAGCGTTGCCGTACCCTCACCTGGACCCTAAACCGTCCCCGTCCCCTAACCCTAACCCTAGCCCGAACCCTAACCCTGACCCTTCCCCGAAGCCTGACCCTCACCCGTCCCCTAATCCTAACCCGTACGCTAACACTAACCCGCGCCCTCACACGCACGCTCCCCCTAAAGCGTTGCCGTACCCTCACCTGGACCCTAAACCGTCCCCGTCCCCTAACCCTAACCCTAGCCCGAACCCTAACCCTGACCCTTCCCCGAAGCCTGACCCTCACCCGTCCCCTAATCCTAACCCGTACGCTAACACTAACCCGCGCCCTCACACGCACGCTCCCCCTAAAGCGTTGCCGTACCCTCACCTGGACCCTAAACCGTCCCCGTCTCCTAACCCTAACCCTAGCCCGAACCCTAACCCTAACCCTTCCCCGAAGCCTGACCCTCACCCGTCCCCTAATCCTAACCCGTACGCTAACACTAACCCGTGCTCTCACACGCACGCTCCCCCTAAAGCGTTGCCGTACCCTCACCTGGACCCTAAACCGTCCCCGTCCCCTAACCCTAACCCTAGCCCGAACCCTAACCCTAACCCTAACCCGAAGCCTGACCCTCACTCGTGCCCTAATCCTAACCCGTATGCTAACACTAACCCGCGCCCTCACACGCACGCTCCCCCTAAAGCGTTGCCGTACCCTCACCTGGACCCTAAACCGTCCCCGTCCCCTAACCCTAACCCTAGCCCGAACCCTAACCCTGACCCTTCCCCGAAGCCTGACCCTCACCCGTCCCCTAATCTTAAACCGTACGCTAACACTAACCAGTGCCCTCACACGCACGCTCCCCCTAAAGCGTTGCCGTACCCTCACCTGGACCCTAAACCGTCCCCGTCCCCTAACCCTAACCCTAGCCCAAACCCTAACCCTGACCCTTCCCCGAAGCCTAACCCTCACCCGTCCACTAATCCTAACCCGTACGCTAACACTAACCCACGCCCTCACACGCACGCTCCCCCTAAAGCGTTGCCGTACCCTCACCTGGACCCTAAACCGTCCCCGTCACCTAACCCTAACCCTAGCCTGAACCCTAACCCTGACCCTTCCCCGAAGCCTGACCCTCACCGTCCCCTAATCCTAACCCGTACGCTAACACTAACCCACGCCCTCACACGCACGCTCCCCCTAAAGCGTTGCCGTACCCTCACCTGGTCCCTAAACCGTCCCCGTCCCCTAACCCTAACCCTAGCCCGAACCCTAACCCTGACCCTTCCCCGAAGCCTGACCCAAACCCGTCCCCTAATCCTAACCCGTACGCTAACACAAACCCGCGTCCTAACACGCACGCTCCCCCTAAAGCGTTGCCGTACCCTCACCTGGACCCTAAACCGTCCCCGTCCCCTAACCCTAACCCTAGCCCGAACCCTAACCCTAACACTTCCCCGAAGCCTGACCCTCACCCGTCCCCTAATCCTAACCCGTACGCTAACACTAACCCGCGCCCTCACACGCACGCTCCCCCTAAAGCGTTGCCGTACCCTCACCTGGACCCGAAACCGTCCCCGTCCCCTAACCCTAACCCTAGCCCGAACCCTAACCCTAACCCTTCCCCGAAGCCTGACCCTCACCCGTCCCCTAATCCTAACACGTACGCTAACACTAACCCGCGCCCTCACACGCACGCTCCACCTAAAGCATTGCCATACCCTCACCTGGACCCTAAACTGTCCCCGTCCCCTAACCCTAACCCTAGCCCGAACCCTAACCCTAACCCTTCCCCGAAGCCTGACCCTCAACCGTCGCCTAATCCTAACCCGTACGCTAACACTAACCCGCGCCCTCACACGCACGCTCTCCCTAAAGCGTTGCCGTACCCTCACCTGGACCCTAAACCGTCCCCGTCCCCTAACCCTAACCCTAGCCCGAACCCTAACCCTGACCCTTCCCCGAAGCCTGACCCTCACCCGTCCCCTAATCATAAACCGTACGCTAACACTAACCCGTGCCCTCACACGCACGCTCCCCCTAAAGCGTTGCCGTACCCTCACCTGGACCCTAAACCGTCCCCGTCCCCTAACCCTAACCCTAGCCCGAACCCTATCCCTAACCCTTCCCCGAAGCCTGACCCTCACCCGTCCCGTAATCCTAACCCGTACGCTAACACTAACCCATGTCCTCACACGCACGCTGCCCCTAAAGCGTTGCCGTACCCTCACCTGGACCCTAAACCGTCCCCGTCCCCTAACCCTAACCCTAGCCTGTACCCTAACCCTAACCTTTCCCCGAAGCCTGACCCTCACGCGTCCCCTAATCCTAACCCGTACGCTAACACTAACCCGCGCCCTCACACGCACGCTCCCCCTAAAGCGTTGCCGTACCCTCACCTGGACCCTAAACCGTCCCCATCTCCTAACCCTAACCCTAGCTCGAACCCTAACCCTAACCCTTCCCCGAAGCCTGACCCTCACCCGTCCCCTAATCCTAACCCGTACGCTAACACTAACCCGCGCCCTCACACGCACGCTCCCCCTAAAGCGTTGCCGTACCCTCACCTGGACCCTAAACCGTCCCCGTCCCCTAACCCTAACCCTAGCCCGAACCCTAACCCTAACCCTTCCCCGAAGCCTGACCCTCACCCGTCCCCTAATCCTAACCCGTACGCTAACACTAACCCACGCCCTCACACGCACACTCCCCCTAAAGCGTTGCCGTACCCTCACCTGGACCCTAAACCGTCCCCGTCCCCTAACCCTAACCCTAGCCCGAACCCTAACCCTAACCCTTCCCCGAAGCCTGACCCTCACCCGTCCCCTAATCCTAACACGTACGATAACACTAACCCGCACCCTCACACGCACGCTCCCCCTAAAGCATTGCCATACCCTCACCTGGACCCTAAACCGTCCCCGTCCCCTAACCCTAACCCTAGCCCGAACCCTAACCCTAACCCTTCCCCGAAGCCTGACCCTCAACCGTCGCCAAATCCTAACCCGTACGCTAACACTAACCCGCGCCCTCACACGCACGCTCCCCCTAAAGCGTTGCCGTACCCTCACCTGGACCCTAAACCGTCCCCGTCCCCTAACCCTAACCGTAGCCTGAACCCTAACCCTGACCCTTCCCCGAAGCCTGACCCTCACGCGTCCCCTAATCCTAACCCGTACGCTAACACTAACCCGCGCCCTCACACGCACGCTCCCCCTAAAGCGTTGCCGTACCCTCACCTGGACCCTAATCCGTCCCCGTCCACTAACCCTAACCCTAGCCCGAACCCTAACCCTAACCCTTTCGCGAAGCCTGACCCTCACCCGTCCCCTAATCCTAACCCGTACGCTAACACTAACCCGCGCCCTCACATGCACGCTCCCCCTAAAGCGTTGCCGTACCCTCACCTGGACCCTAAACCGTCCCCGTCCCCTAACCCTAACCCTAGCCCGAACCCTAACCCTGACCCTTCCCCGAAGCCTGACCCTCACCCGTCCCCTAATCCTAACCCGTACGCTAACACTAACCCACGCCCTCACACGCACGCTCCCCCTAAAGCGTTGCCGTACCCTCACCTGGACCCTAAACCGTCCCCGTCACCTAACCCTAACCCTAGCCCGAACCCTAACCCTAACCTTTCCCCGAAGCCTGACCCTCACCCGTCCCCTAATCCTAACCCGTACGCTAACACAAACCCGCGTCCTCACATGCACGCTCCCCCTAAAGCATTGCCGTACCCTCACCTGGACCCTAAACCGTCCCCGTCCCCTAACCCTAACCCTAGCCCGAACCCTAACCCTAACCCTTCCCCGAAGCCTCACCCTCACCCGTCCCCTAATCCTAACCCGTACGCTAACACTAACCCGCGCCCTCACACGCACGCTCCCCCTAAAGCGTTGCCGTACCCTCACCTGGACCCTAATCCGTCCCCGTCCACTAACCCTAACCCTAGCCCGAACCCTAACCCTAACCCTTTCGCGAAGCCTGACCCTCACCCGTCCCCTAATCCTAACCCGTACGCTAACACTAACCCGCGCCCTCACATGCACGCTCCCCCTAAAGCGTTGCCGTACCCTCACCTGGACCCTAAACCGTCCCCGTCCCCTAACCCTAACCCTAGCCCGAACCCTAACCCTGACCCTTCCCCGAAGCCTGACCCTCACCCGTCCCCTAATCCTAACCCGTACGCTAACACTAACCCGCGCCCTCACACGCACGCTCCCCCTAAAGTGTTGCCGTACCCTCACCTGGACCCTAAACCGTCCCCGTCACCTAACCCTAACCCTAGCCCGAACCCTAACCCTAACCCTTCCCCGAAGCCTGACCCTCACCCGTCCCCTAATCCTAACCCGTACGCTAACACTAACCCTCGCCCTCACACGCACGCTCCCCCTAAAGCGTTGCCGTACCCTCACCTGGACCCTAAACCGTCCCCGTCCCCTAACACTAACCCTAGCCCGAACCCTAACCCTGACCCTTCCCCGAAGCCTGACCCTCACCCGTCCCCTAATCCTAACCCGTACGCTAACACTAACCCACGACCTCACACGCACGGTCCCCCTAAAGCGTTGCCGTACCCTCACCTGGACCCTAAACCGTCCCCGTCCCCTAACCCTAACCCTAGCCCGAACCCTAACCCTAACCTTTCCCCGAAGCCTGACCCTCACCCGTCCCCTAATCCTAACCCGTACGCTAACACAAACCCGCGTCCTCACATGCACGCTCCCCCTAAAGCATTGCCGTACCCTCACCTGGACCCTAAACCGTCCCCGTCCCCTAACCCTAACCCTAGCCCGAACCCTAACCCTAACCCTTCCCCGAAGCCTCACCCTCACCCGTCCCCTAATCCTAACCCGTACGCTAACACTAACCCGCGCCCTCACACGCACGCTCCCCCTAAAGCGTTGCCGTACCCTCACCTGGACCCTAAACCGTCCCCGTCCCCTAACCCTAACCCTAGCCCGAACCCTAACCCTAACCCTTCCCCGAAGCCTGACCCTCACCCGTGCCCTAATCCTAACCCGTACGCTAACACTAACCCGCGCCCTCACACGCACGCTCCCCCTAAAGCGTTGCCGTACCCTCACCTGGACCCTAAACCGTCCCCGTCACCTAACCCTAACCCTAGCCCGAACCCTAACCCTGACCCTTCCCCGAAGCCTGACCCTCACCCGTCCCCTAATCCTAACCCGTACGCTAACACTAACCCGCGCCCTCACACGCACGCTCCCCCTAAAGTGTTGCCGTACCCTCACCTGGACCCTAAACCGTCCCCGTCCCCTAACCCTAACCCTAGCCCGAACCCTAACCCTAACCCTTCCCCGAAGCCTGACCCTCACCCGTCCCCTAATCCTAACCCGTACGCTAACACTAACCCGCGCCCTCACACGCACGCTCCCCCTAAAGCGTTGCCGTACCCTCACCTGGACCCTAAACCGTCCCCGTCTCCTAACCCTAACCCTAGCCCGAACCCTAACCCTAACCCTTCCCCGAAGCCTGACCCTCACCCGTCCCCTAATCCTAACCCGTACGCTAACACTAACCCGCATCCTCACACGCACACTCCCCCTAAAGCGTTGCCGTACCCTCACCTGGACACTAAACCATCCCCGTCCCCTAACCCTAACCCTAGCCCGAACCCTAACCCTGACACTTCCCCGAAGCCTGACCCTCACCCGTCCCCTAATCCTAACCCGTACGCTAACACTAACCCGTGCTCTCACACGCACGCTCCCCCTAAAGCGTTGCCGTACCCTCACCTGGACGCTAAACCGTCCCCGTCACCTAACCCTAACCCTAACCCGAACCCTAACCCTGACCCTTCCCCGAAGCCTGATCCTCACCCGTCCCCTAATCCTAACCCGTACGCTAACACTAACCCACGGCCTCACACGCTCACTCCCCCTAAAGCGTTGCCGTACCCTCACCTGGACCCTAAACCGTCCCCGTCCCCTAACCCTAACCGAAGCCCGAACCCTAACCCTGACCCTTCCCCGAAGCCTGACCCTCACCCGTCCCCTAATCCTAACCCGTACGCTAACACTAACCCGCGTCCTCACACGCACGCTCCCCCTAAAGCGTTGCCGTACCCTCACCTGGACCCTAAACCGTCCCCGTCCCCTAACCCTAACCCTAGCCTGAACCCTAACCCTAACCCTTCCCCGAAGCCTGACCCTCACGCGTCCCTTAATCCTAACCCGTACGCTAACACTAACCCGCGCCCTCACACGCACGCTCCCCCTAAAGCGTTGCCGTACCCTCACCTGCACCCTAAACCGTCCCCGTCCCCTAACCCTAACCCTAGCCCGAACCCTAACCCTAACCCTTCCCCGAAGCCTGACCCTCACCCGTCCCCTAATCCTAACCCGTACGCTAACACTAACCCGCGCCCTCACACGCACGCTCCCCCTAAAGCGTTGCCGTACCCTCACCTGCACCCTAAACCGTCCCCGTCACCTAACCCTAACCCTAGCCCGAACCCTAACCCTAACCCTTCCCCGAAGCCTGACCCTCACCCGTCCCCTAATCCTAACCCGTACGCTAACACAAACCCGCGTCCTCACATGCACGCTCCCCCTAAAGCGTTGCCGTACCCTCACCTGGACCCTAATCCGTCCCCGTCCCCTAACCCTAACCCTAGCCCGAACCCTAACCCTAACCCTTCCCCGAAGCCTCACACTCACCCGTCCCCTAATCCTAACCCGTACGCTAACACTAACCCGCGCCCTCACACGCACGCTCCCCCTAAAGCGTTGCCGTACCCTCACCTGGACCCTAAACCGTCCCCGTCCCCTAACCCTAACCCTAGCCCGAACCCTAACCCTAACCCTTCCCCGAAGCCTGACCCTCACTCGTGCCCTAATCCTAACCCGTACGCTAACACTAACCCGCGCCCTCACACGCACGCTCCCCCTAAAGCGTTGCCGTACCCTCACCTGGACCCTAAACCGTCCCCGTCCCCTAACCCTAACCCTAGCCCGAACCCTAACCCTGACCCTTCCCCGAAGCCTGACCCTCACCCGTCCCCTAATCCTAAACCGTACGCTAACACTAACCAGTGCCCTCACACGCACGCTCCCCCTAAAGCGTTGCCGTACCCTCACCTGGACCCTAAACCGTCCCCGTCCCCTAACCCTAACCATAGCCCAAACCCTAACCCTGACCCTTCCCCGAAGCCTGACCCTCACCCGTCCACTAATCCTAACCCGTACGCTAACACTAACCCACGCCCTCACACGCACGCTCCCCCTAAAGCGTTGCCGTACCCTCACCTGGACCCTAAACCGTCCCCGTCACCTAACCCTAACCCTAGCCCGAACCCTAACCCTGACCCTTCCCCGAAGCCTGACCCTCACCCGTCCCCTAATCCTAACCCGTACGCTAACACTAACCCACGCCCTCACACGCACGCTCCCCCTAAAGCGTTGCCGTACCCTCACCTGGACCCTAAACCGTCCCCGTCCCCTAACCCTAACCCTAGCCCGAACCCTAACCCTGACCCTTCCCCGAAGCCTGACCCTCACCCGTCCCCTAATCCTAACCCGTATGCTAACACTAACCCGCGCCCTCACACGCACGCTCCCCCTAAAGCGTTGCCGTACCCTCACCTGGACCCTAAACCGTCCCCGTCCCCTAACACTAACCCTAGCCCGAACCCTAACCCTGACCCTTCCCCGAAGCCTGACCCTCACCCGTCCCCTAATCCTAACCCGTACGCTAACACTAACCCACGCCCTCACACGCACGCTCCCCCTAAAGCGTTGCCGTACCCTCACCTGGACCCTAAACCGTCCCCGTCCCCTAACCCTAACCCTAGCCCGAACCCTAACCCTAACCCTTCCCCGAAGCCTGACCCTCACCCGTCCCCTAATCCTAACCCGTACGCTAACACAAACCCGCGTCCTCACATGCACGCTCCCCCTAAAGCGTTGCCGTACCCTCACCTGGACCCTAAACCGTCCCCGTCCCCTAACCCTAACCCTAGCCCGAACCCTAACCCTAACCCTTCCCCGAAGCCTCACCCTCACCCGTCCCCTAATCCTAACCCGTACGCTAACACTAACCCGCGCCCTCACACGCACGCTCCCCCTAAAGCGTTGCCGTACCCTCACCTGGACCCTAAACCGTCCCCGTCACCTAACCCTAACCCTAGCCCGAACCCTAACCCTGACCCTTCCCCGAAGCCTGACCCTCACCCGTCCCCTAATCCTAACCCGTACGCTAACACTAACCCACGCCCTCACACGCACGCTCCCCCTAAAGCGTTGCCGTACCCTCACCTGGACCCTAAACCGTCCCCGTCCCCTAACCCTAACCCTAGCCCGAACCCTAACCCTGACCCTTCCCCGAAGCCTGACCCTCACCCGTCCCCTAATCCTAACCCGTACGCTAACACTAACCCGCGCCCTCACACGCACGCTCCCCCTAAAGCGTTGCCGTACCCTCACCTGGACCCTAAACCGTCCCCATCCCCTAACACTAACCCTAGCCCGAACCCTAACCCTGACCCTTCCCCGAAGCCTGACCCTCACCCGTCCCCTAATCCTAACCCGTACACTAACACTAACCCACGCCCTCACACGCACGCTCCCCCTAAAGCGTTGCCGTACCCTCACCTGGACCCTAAACCGTCCCCGTCCCCTAACCCTAACCCTAGCCCGAACCCTAACCCTAACCCTTCCCCGAAGCCTGACCCTCACCCGTCCCCTAATCCTAACCCGTACGCTAACACAAACCCGCGTCCTCACATGCACGCTCCCCCTAAAGCGTTGCCGTACCCTCACCTGGACCCTAAACCGTCCCCGTCCCCTAACCCTAACCCTAGCCCGAACCCTAACCCTAACACTTCCCCGAAGCCTGACCCTCACCCGTGCCCTAATCCTAACCCGTACGCTAACACTAACCCGTGCCCTCACACGCACGCTCCCCCTAAAGCGTTGCCGTACCCTCACCTGGACCCTAAACCGTCCCCGTCCCCTAACCCTAACCCTAGCCCGAACCCTAACCCTGACCCTTCCCCGAAGCCTGACCCTCACCCGTCCCCTAATCATAAACCGTACGCTAACACTAACCCGTGCCCTCACACGCACGCTCCCCCTAAAGCGTTGCCGTACCCTCACCTGGACCCTAAACCGTCCCCGTCCCCTAACCCTAACCCTAGCCCGAACCCTAACCCTGACCCTTCCCCGAAGCCTGACCCTCACCGTCCCCTAATCCTAACCCGTACGCTAACAATAACCCGCGCCCTCACACGCACGCTCCCCCTAAAGCGTTGCAGTACCCTCACCTGGTCCCTAAACCGTCCCCGTCCCCTAACCCTAACCCTAGCCCGAACCCTAACCCTGACCCTTCCCCGAAGCCTGACCCAAACCCGTCCCCTAATCCTAACCCGTACGCTAACACTAACCCGCGCCCTCACACGCACGCTCCCCCTAAAGCGTTGCCGTACCCTCACCTGGACCCTAAACCGTCCCCGTCACCTAACCCTAACCCTAGCCCGAACCCTAAACCTAACCCTTCCCAGAAGCCTGACCCTCACCCGTCCCCTAATCCTAACCCGTACGCTAACACTAACCCGCGCCGTCACACGCACGCTCCCCCTAAAGCGTTGCCGTACCCTCACCTGGACCCGAAACCGTCCCCGTCCCCTAACCCTAACCCTAGCCCGAACCCTAACCCTAACCCTTCCCCGAAGCCTGACCCTCACCCGTCCCCTAATCCTAACACGTACGCTAACACTAACCCGCGCCCTCACACGCACGCTCCCCCTAAAGCATTGCCATACCCTCACCTGGACCCTAAACTGTCCCCGTCCCCTAACCCTAACCCTAGCCCGAACCCTAACCCTAACCCTTCCCCGAAGCCTGACCCTCAACCGTCGCCTAATCCTAACCCATACGCTAACAATAACCCACGCCCTCACACACACGCTCCCCCTAAAGCGTTGCCGTACCCTCACCTGGACCCTAAACCGTCCCCGTCCCCTAACCCTAACCCTAGCCCGAACCCTAACCCTAACCCTTCCCCGAAGCCTGACCCTCACCCGTCCCCTAATCCTAACCCGTACGCTAACACTAAACCGCGCCCTCACACGCACGCTCCCCCTAAAGCGTTGCCGTACCCTCACCTGGACCCTAAACCGTCCCCGTCCCCTAACCCTAACCCTATCCCGAACCCTAACCCTGACCCTTCCCCGAAGCCTGACCCTCACCCGTCCCCTAATCCTAACCCGTACGCTAACACTAACCCGCGCCCTCACACGCACGCTCCCCCTAAAGCGTTGCCGTACCCTCACCTGGACCCTAAACCGTCCCCGTCCCCTAACCCTAACCCTAGCCCGAACCCTAACCCTGACCCTTCCCCGAAGCCTGACCCTCACCCGTCCCCTAATCCTAACCCGTACGCTAACACTAACCCGTGCCCTCACACGCACGCTCCCCCTAAAGCGTTGCCGTACCCTCACCTGGACCCTAAACCGTCCCCGTCCCCTAACCCTAACCCTATCCCGAACCCTAACCCTGACCCTTCCCCGAAGCCTGACCCTCACCCGTCCCCTAATCCTAACCCGTACGCTAACACTAACCCGCGCCCTCACACGCACGCTCCCCCTAAAGCGTGGCCGTACCCTCACCTGGACCCTAAACCGTCCCCGTCCCCTAACCCTAACCCTAGCCCGAACCCTAACCCTAACCCTTCCCCGAAGCCTGACACTCACCCGTCCCCTAATCCTAACCCGTACGCTAACACTAACCCGCGCCCTCACACGCACGCTCCCCCTAAAACGTTGCCATACCCTCACCTGGACCCTAAACCGTCCCCGTCCCCTAACCCTAACCCTAGCCCGAACCCTAACCCTAACCCTTCCCCGAAGCCTGACCCTCACCCGTGCCCTAATCCTAACCCGTACGATAACACTAACCCGCGCCCTCACACGCACGCTCCCCCTAAAGCATTGCCGTACCCTCACCTGGACCCTAAACCGTCCCCGTCCCCTAACCCTAACCCTAGCCCGAACCCTAACCCTGACCCTTCCCCGAAGCCTGACCCTCACCCGTCCCCTAATCCTAACCCGTACGCTAACACTAACCCACGTCCTCACACGCACGCTCCCCCTAAAGTGTTGCCGTACCATCACCTGGACCCTAAACCGTCCCCGTCCCCTAACCCTAACCCTAGCCTGAACCCTAACCGTAACCTTTCCCCGAAGCCTGACCCTCACGCGTCCCCTAATCCTAACCCGGACGCTAACACTAACCCGCGCCCTCACACGCACGCTCCCCTCTAAAGCGTTGCCGTACCCTCACCTGGTCCCTAAACCGTCCCCGTCCCCTAACCCTAACCCTAGCCCGAACCCTAACTCTGACCCTTCCCCGAAGCCTGACCCTCACCCGTCCCCTAATCCTAACACGTACGCTAACACTAACCCGCGCCCTCACACGCACGCTCCCCCTAAAGCGTTGCCGTACACTCACCTGGACCCTAAACCGTCCCCGTCCCCTAACCCTAACCCTAGCCCGAACCCTAACCCTAACCCTTCCCCGAAGCCTGACCCTCACCCGTCCCCTAATCCTAACACGTACGCTAACACTAACCCGCGCCCTCACACGCACGCTCCCCCTAAAGCGTTGCCGTACCCTCACCTGGACCCTAAACCGTCCCCGTCCCCTAACCCTAACCCTATCCCGAACCCTAACCCTGACCCTTCCCCGAAGCCTGACCCTCACCCGTTCCCTAATCCTAACCCGTACGCTAACACTAACCCGTGCCCTCACACGCACGCTCCCCCTAAAGCGTTGCCGTACCCTCACCTGGACCCTAAACCGTCCCCGTCACCTAACCCTAACCCTAGCCCGAACCCTAACCCTGACACTTCCCCGAAGCCTGACCCTCACCCGTGCCCTAATCCTAACCCGTACGCTAACACTAACCCGCACCCTCACACGCACGCTCCCCCTAAAGCGTTGCCGTACCCTCACCTCGACCCTAAACCGTCCCCGTCACCTAACCCTAACCCTAGCCCGAACCCTAACCCTAACCCTTCCCCGAAGCCTGACCCTCACCCGTCCCCTAATCCTAACCCGTACGCTAACACCAACCCGCGCCCTCACACGCACGCTCCCCCTAAAGCGTTGCCGTACCCTCACCTGGTCCCTAAACCGTCCCCGTCCCCTAACCCTAACCCTAGCCCGAACCCTAACCCTGACCCTTCCCCGAAGCCTGACCCTCACCCGTCCCCTAATCCTAAACCGTACGCTAACACTAACCCGCGCCCTCACCCGCACGCTCCCCCTAAAGCGTTGCCGTACCCTCACCTGGACCCTAAACCGTCCCCGTCCCCTAACCCTAACCATAGCCCGAACCCTAACCCTGACCCTTCCCCGAAGCCTGACCCTCACCGTCCCCTAATCCTAACCCGTACGCTAACACTAACCCGCGTCCTCGCACGCGCGCTCCACCTAAAGCGTTGCCGTACCCTCACCTGGACCCTAAACCGTCCCCGTCCCCTAACCCTAACCCTAGCCTGAACCCTAACCGTAACCTTTCCCCGAAGCCTGACCCTCACGCGTCCCCTAATCCTAACCCGGACGCTAACACTAACCCACGCCCTCACACGCACACTCCCCCTAAAGCGTTGCCGTACCCTCACCTGGACCCTAAACCGTCCCCGTCCCCTAACCCTAACCCTAGCCCGAACCCTAACCCTGACCCTTCCCCGAAGACTGACCCTCACCCGTCCCCTAATCCTAACCCGTACGCTAACACTAACCTGCGCCCTCACATGCACGCTCCCCCTAAAGCGTTGCCGTACCCTCACCTGGACCCTAAACCGTCCCCGTCCCCTAACCCTAACCGTAGCCCGAACCCTAACCCTGACCCTTCCCCGAATCCTGACCCTCACCCGTCCCCTAATCCTAACCCGTACGCTAACACTAACCCGCGCCCTCACACGCACGCTCCCTCTAAAGCGTTGCCGTACCCTCACCTGGACCCTAAACCGTCCCCGTCCCCTAACCCTAACCCTAGCCCGAACCCTAACCCTGACCCTTCCCCGAAGCCTGACCCTCACCCGTCCCCTAATCCTAACCCGTACGCTAACACTAACCCGCACCCTCACACGCACGCTCCTCCTAAAGCGTTGCCGTACCCTCACCTGGACCCTAAACCGTCCCCGTCCCCTAACCCTAACCCTAGCCCGAACCCTAACCCTAACCCTTCTCCGTAGCCTGACCCTCACCCGTCCCCTAATCCTAACCCGTACCCTAACACTAACCCGCGCCCTCACACGCACGCTCCCCCTAAAGCGTTGCCGTACCCTCACCTGGTCCCTAAACCGTCCCCGTCCCCTAACCCTAACCCTAGCCCGAACCCTAACCCTAACAATTCCCCGAAGCCTGACCCTCACCCGTCCCCTAAGCCTAACCCGAACGCTAACACTAACCCGCGCCCTCACACGCACGCTCCCCCTAAATCGTTGCCGTACCCTCACCTGGACCCTAAACCGTCCCCGTCCCCTAACCCTAACCCTAGCCCGAACCCTAACCCTAAACCTTCCCCGAAGCCTGACCCTCACCCGTCCCCTAATCCTAACACGTACGCTAACACTAACCCGCGCCCTCACACGCACGCTCCCCCTAAAGCGTTGCCGTACCCTCACCTGGACCCTAAACCGTCCCCGTCCCCTAACCCTAACCCTAGCCCGAACCCTAACCCTGACCCTTCCCCGAAGCCTGACCCTCACCCGTCCCCTAATCCTAACCCGTACGCTAACACTAACCCGCGCCCTCACACGCACGTTCCCCCTAAAGCATTGCCGTACCCTCACCTGGACCCTAAACCGTCCCCGTCCCCTAACCCTAACCCTAGCCCGAACCCTAACCCTGACCCTTCCCCGAAGCCTGACCCTCACTCGTCCCCTAATCCTAACCCGTACGCTAACACTAACCCGTGCCCTCACACGCACGCTCCCCCTAAAGCATTGCCGTACCCTCACCTGGACCCTAAACCGTCCCCGTCCCCTAACCCTAACCCTAGCCCGAACCCTAACCCTTCCCCGAAGCCTGACCCTCACCCGTCCCCTAATCCTAACCCGTACGCTAACACTAACCCGCGCCCTCACACGCACGCTCCCCCTAAAGCGTTGCCGTACCCTCACCTGGACCCTAAACCGTCCCCGTCCCCTAACCCTAACCCTAGCCTGAACCCTAACCCTAAACCTTCCCCGAAGCCTGACCCTCACCCGTCCCCTAATCCTAACACGTACGCTAACACTAACCCGCGCCCTCACACGCACGCTCCCCCTAAAGCGTTGCCGTACCCTCACCTGGACCCTAAACCGTCCCCGTCCCCTAACCCTAACCCTAGCCCGAACCCTAACCCTGACCCTTCCCCGAAGCCTGACCCTCACCCGTCCCCTAATCCTAACCCGTACGCTAACACTAACCCGCGCCCTCACACGCACGCTCCCCCTAAAGCCTTGCCGTACCCTCACCTGGACCCTAAACCGTCCCCGTCGCCTAACCCTAACCGTAGCCCGAACCCTAACCCTGACCCTTCCCCGAAGCCTGACCCTCACCCGTCCCCTAATCCTAACCCGTACGCTAACACTAACCCACGCCCTCACACGCACCCTCCCCCTAAAGCGTTGCCGTACCCTCACCTGGACCCTAAACCGTCCCCGTCCCCTAACCCTAACCCTAGCCCGAACCCTAACCCTAACCTTTCCCCGAAGCCTGACCCTCACCCGTCCCCTAATCCTAACCCGTACGCTAACACGTACCCGTGCCCTCACACGCACGCTCCCCCTAAAGCGTTGCCGTACCCTCACCTGGACCCTAAACCGTCCCCGTCACCTAACCCTAACCCTAGCCCAAACCCTAACCCTGACCCTTCCCCGAAGCGGGACCCTCACCCGTGCCCTAATCCTAACCCGTACGCTAACCCTAACCCGCAACCTCACACGCACGCTCCCCCTACAGCGTTGCCGTACACTCACCTGGACCCTAAACCGTCCCCGTCACCTAACCCTAACCCTAGCCCGAACCCTAACCCTGACCCTTCCCCGAAGCCTGACCCTCACCCGTCCCCTAATCCTAACCCGTACGCTAACACTAACCCGCGCCCTCACACGCACGCTCCCGCTAAAGCGTTGCCGTACCCTCACCTGGTCCCTAAACCGTCCCCGTCCCCTAACCCTAACCCTAGCCCGAACCCTAACCCTGACCCTTCCCCGAAGCCTGACCCTCACCCGTCCCCTAATCCTAACCCGTACGCTAACACTAACCTGCGCCCTCACACGCACGCTCCCCCTAAAGCGTTGCCGTACCCTCACCTGGACCCTAAACCATCCCCGTACCCTAACCCTAACCGTAGCCCGAACCCTAACCCTGACCCTTCCCCGAAGCCTGACCCTCACCCGTCCCCTAATCCTAACCCGTACGCTAACACTAACCCGCGCCCTCACACGCACGCTCCCCCTAAAGCGTTGCCGTACCCTCACCTGGACCCTAAACCGTCCCCGTCCCCTAACCCTAACCCTATCCCGAACCCTAACCCTGACCCTTCCCCGAAGCCTGACGCTCACCCGTCCCCTAATCCTAACCCGTACGCTAACACTAACCTGCGCCCTCACACGCACGCTCCCCCTAAAGCGTTGCCGTACCCTCACCTGGACCCTAAACCGTCCCCGTCCCCTAACCCTAACCCTAGCCCGAACCCTAACCCTAACCCTTCCCCAAAGCCTGACCCTCAACCGTCCCCTAATCCTAACCCGTATGCTAACACTAACCCGCGCCCTCACACGCACGCTCCCCCTAAAGCGTTGCCGTACCCTCACCTGGACCCTAAACCGTCCCCGTCCCCTAACCCTAACCCTAGCCCGAACCCTAACCCTAACCCTTCCCCGAAGCCTGACCCTCACCCGTCCCCTAATCCGAACCCATACGCTAACACTAACCCGCGCCCTCACACGCACACTCCCCCTAAAGCATTGCCGTACCCTCACCTGGACCCTAAACCGTCCCCGTCCCCTAACCCTAACCCTAGCCCGAACCCTAACCCTAACCCTTCCCCGAAGCCTGACCCTCAACCGTCGCCTAATCCTAACCCGTACGCTAACACTAACCCGCGCCCTCACACGCACGCTCCCCCTAAAGCGTTGCCGTACCCTCACCTGGACCCTAAACCGTCCCCGTCCCATAACCCTAACCCTAGCCCGAACCCTAACCCTAACCCTTCCCCGAAGCCTGACCCTCACCCGTCCCCTAATCCTAACCCGTACGCTAACACTAACCCGCGCCCTCACACGCACGCTCCCCCTAAAGCATTGCCGTACCCTCACCTGGACCCTAAACCGTCCCCGGCCCCTAACCCTAACCCTAGCCCAAACCCTAACCCTGACCCTTCCCCGAAGCCTGACCCTCACCCGTCCCCTAATCCTAACCCGTACGCTAACACTAAGCCGCGCCCTCACACGCACGCTCCCCCTAAAGCGTTGCCGTACCCTCACCTGGACCCTAAACCGTCCCCGTCCCCTAACCCTAACCCTAGACCGAACCCTAACCCTGACCCTTCCCCGAAGCCTGACCCTCACCCGTCCCCTAATCCTAACCCGTACGCTAACACTAAACCGCGCCCTCACACGCACGCTCCCCCTAAAGCGTTGCCGTACCCTCACCTGGACCCTAAACCGTCCCCGTCCCCTAACCCTAACCCTAGCCCGAACCCTAACCCTGACCCTTCCCCGAAGCCTGACCCTCAACCGTCCCCTAATCCTAACCCGTACGCTAACACTAACCCGCGCCCTCACACGCACGCTCCCCCTAAAGCGTTGCCGTACCCTCACCTGGACCCTAAACCGTCCCCGTCCCCTAACACTAACCCTAGCCCGAACACTAACCCTAACCCTTCCCCGAAGCCTGACCCTCACCCGTCCCCTAATCCTAACACGTACGCTAACACTAACCCGCGCCCTCACACGCACGCTCCCCCTAAAGCGTTGCCGTACCCTCACCTGGACCCTAAACCGTCCCTGTCACCTAACCCTAACCCTAGCCCGAACCCTAACCCTGACCCTTCCCCGAAGCCTGACCCTCACCCGTCCCCTAATCCTAACCCGTACGCTAACACTAACCCGCGCCCTCACACGCACGCTCCCCCTAAAGCGTTGCCGTACCCTCACCTGGACCCTAAACCGTCCCCGTCCCCTAACCCTAACCGTAGCCCGAACCCTAACCCTGACCCTTCCCCGAAGCCTGACCCTCACCCGTCCCGTAATCCTAACCCGTACGCTAACACTAACCCGCGTCCTCACACGCACGCTGCCCCTAAAGCGTTGCCGTACCCTCACCTGGACCCTAAACCGTCCCCGGCCCCTAACCCTAACCCTAGCCTGTACCCTAACCCTAACCTTTCCCTGAAGCCTGACCCTCACGCGTCCCCTAATCCTAACCCGTACGCTAACACTAACCCGCGCCCTCACACGCACGCTCCCCCTAAAGCGTTGCCGTACCCTCACCTGGACCCTAAACCGTCCCCGTCTCCTAACCCTAACCCTAGCTCGAACCCTAACCCTAACCCTTCCCCGAAGCCTGACCCTCACCCGTCCCCTAATCCTAACCCGTACGCTAACACTAACCCGCGCCCTCACACGCACGCTCCCCCTAAAGCGTTGCCGTACCCTCACCTGGACCCTAAACCGTCCCCGTCCCCTAACCCTAACCCTAGCCCGAACCCTAACCCTAACCCTTCCCCGAAGCCTGACCCTCACCCGTCCCCTAATCCTAACCCGTACGCTAACACTAACCCACGCCCTCACACGCACACTCCCCCTAAAGCGTTGCCGTACCCTCACCTGGACCCTAAACCGTCCCCGTCCCCTAACCCTAACCCTAGCCCGAACCCTAACCCTAACCCTTCCCCGAAGCCTGACCCTCACCCGTCCCCTAATCCTAACACGTACGATAACACTAACCCGCGCCCTCACACGCACGCTCCCCCTAAAGCATTGCCATACCCTCACCTGGACCCTAAACCGTCCCCGTCCCCTAACCCTAACCCTAGCCCGAACCCTAACCCTAACCCTTCCCCGAAGCCTGACCCTCAACCGTCGCCAAATCCTAACCCGTACGCTAACACTAACCCGCGCCCTCACACGCACGCTCCCCCTAAAGCGTTGCCGTACCCTCACCTGGACCCTAAACCGTCCCCGTCCCCTAACCCTAACCCTAGCCCGAACCATAACCCTAACCCTTCCCCGAAGCCTGACCCTCACCCGTCCCCTAATCCTAACCCGTACGCTAACACTAACCCGCGCCCTCACACGCACGCTCCCCCTAAAGCGTTGCCGTACCCTCACCTGGACCCTAAACCGTCCCCGTCCCCTAACCCTAACCCTAGCCCAAACCCTAACCCTAACCCTTCCCCGAAGCCTGACCCTCACCCGTCCCCTAATCCTAACCCGTACGCTAACACTAACCCACGCCCTCACACGCACGCTCCCCCTAAAGCGTTGCCATACCCTAACCTGGACCCTAAACCGTCCCTGTCCCCTAACCCTAACCCTAGCCCGAACCCTAACCCTGACCCTTCCCCGAAGCCTGACCCTCACCCGTCCCCTAATCCTAACACGTACGCTAACACTAACCCGATCCCTCACACGCACGCTCCCCCTAAAGCGTTGCCGTACCCTTACCTGGACCCTAAACCGTCCCCGTCCCCTAACCCTAACCCTAGCCCGAACCCTATCCCTAACCCTTCCCCGAAGCCTGACCCTCACCCATCCCGTAATCCTAACCCGTACGCTAACACTAACCCATGTCCTCACACGCACGCTGCCCCTAAAGCGTTGCCGTACCCTCACCTGGACCCTAAACCGTCCCCGTCCCCTAACCCTAACCCTAGCCTGTACCCTAACCCTAACCTTTCCCCGAAGCCTGACCCTCACGCGTCCCCTAATCCTAACCCGTACGCTAACACTAACCCGCGCCCTCACACGCACGCTCCCCCTAAAGCGTTGCCGTACCCTCACCTGGACCCTAAACCGTCCCCGTCTCCTAACCCTAACCCTAGCTCGAACCCTAACCCTAACCCTTCCCCGAAGCCTGACCCTCACCCGTCCCCTAATCCTAACCCGTACGCTAACACTAACCCGCGCCCTCACACGCACGTTCCCCCTAAAGCGTTGCCGTACCCTCACCTGGACCCTAAACCGTCCCCGTCCCCTAACCCTAACCCTAGCCCGAACCCTAACCCTAACCCTTCCCCGAAGCCTGACCCTCACCCGTCCCCTAATCCTAACCCGTACGCTAACACTAACCCGCGCCCTCACACGCACACTCCCCCTAAAGCGTTGCCGTACCCTCACCTGGACCCTAAACCGTCCCCGTCCCCTAACCCTAACCCTAGCCCGAACCCTAACCCTAACCCTTCCCCGAAGCCTGACCCTCACCCGTCCCCTAATCCTAACACGTACGATAACACTAACCCGCGCCCTCACACGCACGCTCCCCCTAAAGCATTGCCATACCCTCACCTGGACCCTAAACCGTCCCCGTCCCCTAACCCTAACCCTAGCCCGAACCCTAACCCTAACCCTTCCCCGAAGTCTGACCCTCAACCGGCGCCAAATCCTAACCCGTACGCTAACACTAACCCGCGCCCTCACACGCACGCTCCCCCTAAAGCGTTGCCGTACCCTCACCTGGACCCTAAACCGTCCCCATCCCCTAACCCTAACCCTAGCCCGAACCATAACCCTAACCCTTCCCCGAAGCCTGACCCTCACCCGTCCCCTAATCCTAACCCGTACGCTAACACTAACCCGCGCCCTCACACGCACGCTCCCCCTAAAGCGTTGCCGTACCCTCACCTGGACCCTAAACCGTCCCCGTCCCCTAACCCTAACCCTAGCCCAAACCCTAACCCTAACCCTTCCCCGAAGCCTGACCCTCACCCGTCCCCTAATCCTAACCCGTACGCTAACACTAACCCACGCCCTCACACGCACGCTCCCCCTAAAGCGTTGCCGTACCCTAACCTGGACCCTAAACCGTCCCCGTCCCCTAACCCTAACCCTAGCCCGAACCCTAACCCTGACTCTTCCCCGAAGCCTGACCCTCACCCGTCCCCTAATCCTAACCCGTACGCTAACACTAACCCGATCCCTCACACGCACGCTCCCCCTAAAGCGTTGCCGTACCCTTACCTGGACCCTAAACGGTCCCCGTCCCCTAACACTAACCCTAGCCCGAACCCTATCCCTAACCCTTCCCCGAAGCCTGACCCTCACCCGTCCCCTAATCCTAACCCGTACGCTAACACTAACCCGCGCCCTCACACGCACGCTCCCCCTAAAGCGTTGCCGTACCCTCACCTGGACCCTAAACCGTCCCCGTCCCCTAACCCTAACCCTAGCCCAAACCCTAAACCTAACCCTTCCCCGAAGCCTGACCCTCACCCGTCCCCTAATCCTAACCCGTACGCTAACACTAACCCACGCCCTCACACGCACGCTCCCCCTAAAGCGTTGCCGTACCCTCACCTGGACCCTAAACCGTCCCCGTCCCCTAACACTAACCCTAGCCCGAACCCTAACCCTGACCCTTCCCCGAAGCCTGACCCTCACCCGTCCCCTAATCCTAACCCGTACGCTAACACTAACCCGATCCCTCACACGCACGCTCCCCCTAAAGCGTTGCCGTATCCTCACCTGGACCCTAAACCGTCCCCGTCCCCTAACCCTAACCCTAGCCCGAACCCTAACCCTAACCTTTCCCCGAAGCCTGACCCTCACCCGTCCCCTAATCCTAACATGTACGCTAACACAAACCCGCGTCCTCACACGCACGCTCCCCCTAAAGCGTTGCCGTACCCTCACCTGGACCCTAAACCGTCCCCGGCCCCTAACCCTAACCGTAGCCCGAACCTTAACCCTGACACTTCCCCGAAGCCTGACCCTCACCCGTCCCCTAATCCTAACCCGTACGCTAACACTAACCCGCGTCCTTACACGCACGCTGCCCCTAAAGCGGTGCCGTACCCTCACCTGGACCCTAAACCGTCCCCGTCCCCTAACCCTAACCCTAGCCTGAACCCTAACCCTAACCTTTCCCCGAAGCCTGACCCTCACGCGTCCCCTAATGCTAACCCGTACGCTAACACTAACCCGCGCCCTCACACGCACGCTCCCCCTAAAGCGTTGCCGTACCCTCACCTGGACCCTAAACCGTCCCCGTCCCCTAACCCTAACCCTAGCCCGAACCCTAACCCTAACCCTTCCCCGAAGCCTGACCCTCACCCGTCCCCTAATCCTAACCCGTACGCTAACACTAACCTGCGCCCTCACACGCACGCTCCCCCTAAAGCGTTGCCGTACCCTCACCTGGACCCTAAACCGTCCCCGTCCCCTAACCCTAACCCTAGCCCGAACCCTAACCCTAACCCTTCCCCGAAGCCTGACCTTCACCCGTCCCCTAATCCTAACCCGTACGCTAACACTAACCCGCGCCCTCACACGCACGCTCCCCCTAAAGCGTTGCCGTACCCTCACCTGGACCCTAAACCGTCCCCGTCCCCTAACCCTAACCCTAGCCCGAACCCTAACCCTAACCCTTCCCCGAAGCCTGACCCTCACCCGTCCCCTAATCCTAACACGTACGCTAACACTAACCCGCGCCCTCACACGCACGCTCCCCCTAAAGCGTTGCCGTACCCTCACCTGGACCCTAAACCGTCCCCGTCCCCTAACCCTAACCCTAGCCCGAACCCTAACCCTGACCCTTCCCCGAAGCCTGACCCTCACCCGTCCCCTAATCCTAACCTGTACGCTAACACTAACCCGCGTCCTCACACGCACGCTCCCCCTAAAGCGTTGCCGTACCCTCACCTGGACCCTAAACCGTCCCCGTCCCCGTCCCCTAACCCTAGCCTGTACCCTAACCCTAACCCTTCCCGGAAGCCTGACCCTCACCCGTCCCCTAATCCTAACCCGTACGCTAACACTAACCCACGCCCTCACACGCACGCTCCCCCTAAAGCGTTGCCGTACCCTCACCTGGACCCTAAACCGTCCCCGTCCCCTAACCCTAACCCTAGCCCGAACCCTAACCCTGACCCTTCCCCGAAGCCTGACCCTCACCCGTCCCCTAATCCTAACCCGTACGCTAACACTAACCCGATCCCTCACACGCACGCTCCCCCTAAAGCCTTGCCGTATCCTCACCTGGACCCTAAACCGTCCCCGTCCCCTAACCCTAACCCTAGCCCGAACCCTAACCCTAACCTTTCCCCGAAGCCTGACCCTCACCCGTCCCCTAATCCTAACCTGTACGCTAACACAAACCCGCGTCCTCACACGCACGCTCCCCCTAAAGCGTTGCCGTACCCTCACCTGGACCCTAAACCGTCCCCGTCCCCTAACCCTAACCGTAGCCCGAACCTTAACCCTGACAATTCCCCGAAGCCTGACCCTCACCCGTCCCCTAATCCTAACCCGAACGCTAACACTAACCCGCGTCCTCACACGCACGCTGCCCCTAAAGCGGTGCCGTACCCTCACCTGGACCCTAAACCGTCCCCGTCCCCTAACCCTAACCCTAGCCTGAACCCTAACCCTAACCTTTCCCCGAAGCCTGACCCTCACGCGTCCCCTAATGCTAACCCGTACGCTAACACTAACCCGCGCCCTCACACGCACGCTCCCCCTAAAGCGTTGCCGTACCCTCACCTGGACCCTAAACCGTCCCCGTCCCCGTCCCCTAACCCTAGCCTGTACCCTAACCCTAACCTTTCCCCGAAGCCTGACCCTCACGCGTCCCCTAATCCTAACCCGTACGCTAACACTAACCCGCGCCCTCACACGCACGCTCCCCCTAAAGCGTTGCCGTACCCTCACCTGGACCCTAAACCGTCCCCGTCTCCTAACCCTAACCCTAGCCCGAACCCTAACCCTAACCCTTCCCCGAAGCCTGACCCTCACCCGTCCCCTAATCCTAACCCGTACGCTAACACTAAGCCGCGCCCTCACACGCACGCTCCCCCTAAAGCGTTGCCGTACCCTCACCTGGACCCTAAACCGTCCCCGTCCCCTAACCCTAACCCTAGCCCGAACCCTAACCCTAACCCTTCCCCGAAGCCTGACCCTCACCCGTCCCCTAATCCTAACCCGTACGCTAACACTAACCCGCGCCCTCACACGCACGCTCCCCCTAAAGCGTTGCCGTACCCTCACCTGGACCCTAAACCGTCCCCGTCCCCTAACCCTAACCCTAGCCAGAACCCTAACCCTAACCCTTCCCCGAAGCCTGACCCTCACCCGTCCCCTAATCCTAACCCGTATGCTAACACTAACCCGCGCCCTCACACGCACGCTCCCCCTAAAGCGTTGCCGTACCCTCACCTGGACCCTAAACCGTCCCCGTCCCCTAACCCTAACCCTAGCCCGAACCCTAACCCTAACACTTCCCCGAAGCCTGACCCTCACCCGTCCCCTAATCCTAACCCGTACGCTAACACTAACCCGCGCCCTCACACGCACGCTCCCCCTAAAGCGTTGCCGTACCCTCACCTGGACCCTAAACCGTCCCCGTCCCCTAACCCTAACCCTAGCCCGAACCCTAACCCTAACCCTTCCCCGAAGCCTGACCCTCACCCGTCCCCTAATCCTAACCCGTACGCTAACACTAACCCGCGCCCTCACACGCACGCTCCCCCTAAAGCGTTGCCGTACCCTCACCTGGACCCTAAACCGTCCCCGTCCCCTAACCCTAACCCTAGCCAGAACCCTAACCCTAACCCTTCCCCGAAGCCTGACCCTCACCCGTCCCCTAATCCTAACCCGTACGCTAACACTAACCCGTGCCCTCACACGCAGGCTCCCCCTAAAGCGTTGCCGTACCCTCACCTGGACCCTAAACCGTCCCCGTCCCCTAACCCTAACCCTAGCCCGAACCCTAACCCTAACACTTCCCCGAAGCCTGACCCTCACCCGTCCCCTAATCCTAACCCGTACGCTAACACTAACCCGCGCCCTCACACGCACGCTCCCCCTAAAGCGTTGCCGTACCCTCACCTGGACCCTAAACCGTCCCCGTCCCCTAACCCTAATCCTAGCCCGAACCCTAACCCTAAACCTTCCCCGAAGCCTGACCCTCACCCGTCCCCTAATCCTAACCCGTACGCTAACACTAACCCGCGCCCTCACACGCACGCTCCCCCTAAAGCGTTGCTGTACCCTCACCTGGACCCTAAACCGTCCCCGTCCCCTAACCCTAACCCTAGCCCGAACCCTAACCCTAACCCTTCCCCGAAGCCTGACCCTCACCCGTCCCCTAATCCTAACCCGTACGCTAACACTAACCCGCGCCCTCACACGCACGCTCCCCCTAAAGCGTTGCCGTACCCTCACCTGGACCCTAAACCGTCCCCGTCCCCTAACCCTAACCCTAGCCCAAACCCTAACCCTAACCCTTCCCCGAAGCCTGACCCTCACCCGTCCCCTAATACTAACCCGTACGCTAACACTAATCCACGCCCTCACACGCACGCTCCCCCTAAAGCGTTGCCGAACCCTCACCTGGACCCTAAACCGTACCCGTCCCCTAACCCTAACCCTAGCCCGAAACCTAACCCTGACCCTTCCCCGAAGCCTGACCCTCACCCGTCCCCTAATCCTAACCCGTACGCTAACACTAACCCGATCCCTCACACGCACGCTCCCCCTAAAGCGTTGCCGTACCCTCACCTGGACCCTAAACCGTCCCCGTCACCTAACCCTAACCCTAGCCCGAACCCTAACCCTGACCCTTCCCCGAAGCCTGACCCACACCCGTCCCCTAATCCTAACCCATACGCTAACACTAACCCGCGCCCTCACACGCACGCTCCCCCTAAAGCGTTGCCGTACCCTCACCTGGTCCCTAAACCGTCCCCGTCCCCTAACCCTAACCGTAGCCGGAACCCTAACCCTGACCCTTCCCCGAAGCCTGACCCTCACCCGTCCCCTAATCCTGACCCGTACGCTAACACTAATCCGCACCCTCACACGCACGCTCCCCCTAAAGCGTTGCCGTACCCTCACCTGGACCCTAAACCGTCCCCATCCCCTAACCCTAACCCTAGCCTGAACCCTAACCCTGACCCTTCCCCGAAGCCTGACCCTCACCCGTCCCCTAATCCTAACCCGTACGCTAACACTAACCCGCGCCCTCACACGCACGCTCCCCCTAAAGCATTGCCGTACCCTCACCTGGACCCTAAACCGTCCCTGTCCCCTAACCCTAACCCTAGCCCGAACCCTAACCCTGACCCTTCCCCGAAGCCTGACCCTCACCCGTCCCCTAATCCTAACCCGTACGCTAACACTAACCCGCGCCCTCACACGCACGCTCCCCCTAAAGCGTTGCCGTACCCTCACCTGGACCCTAAACCCTCCCCGTCCCCTAACCCGAACCCTAGCCCGAACCCTAACCCTGACCCTTCCCCGAAGCCTGACCCTCACCCATCCCCTAATCCTAACCCGTACGCTAACACTAACGCGCGCCCTCACACGCACGCTCCCCCTAAAGCGTTGCCGTACCCTCACCTGGACCCTAAACCGTCCCCGTCCCCTAACCCTAACCCTAGCCCGAACCCTAACCCTAACCCTTCCCCGAAGCCTGACCCTCACCCGTCCCCTAATCCTAACCCGTACGCTAACACTAACCCGCGCCCTCACACGCACGCTCCCCCTAAAGCGTTGCCGTACCCTCACCTGGACCCTAAACCGTCACCGTCCCCTAACCCGAACCCTAGCCCGAACCCTAACCCTGACCCTTCCCCGAAGCCTGACCCTCACCCGTCCCCTAATCCTAACCCGTACGCTAACACTAACGCGCGCCCTCACACGCACGCTCCCCCTAAAGCGTTGCCGTACCCTCACCTGGACCCTAAACCGTCCCCGTCCCCTAACCCTAACCCTAGCCCGAACCCTAACCCTAACCCTTCCCCGAAGCCTGACCCTCACCCGTCCCCTAATCCTAACCCGTACGCTAACACTAACCCGCACCCTCACACGCACGCTCCCCCTAAAGCGTTGCCGTACCCTCACCTGGACCCTAAACCGTCCCCGTCCCCTAACCCTAACCCTAGCCCGAACCCTAACCCTAACCCTTCCCCGAAGCCTGACCCTCACCCGTGACCTAATCCTAACCCGTACGCTAACATTAACCCGCGCCCTCACACGCACGCTCCCCCTAAAGCGTTGCCGTACCCTCACCTCGACCCTAAACCGTCCCCGTCCCCTAACCCTAACCCTAGCCCGAACCCTAACCCTGACCCTTCCCCGAAGCCTGACCCTCACCCGTCCCCTAATCCTAACCCGTACGCTAACACTAACCCGTGCCCTCACACGCATGCTCCCCCTAAAGCGTTGCCGTACCCTCACCTGGACCCTAAACCGTCCCCGTCACCTAACCCTAACCCTAGCCCGAACCCTAACCCTGACCCTTCCCCGAAGCCTGACCCTCACCCGTGCCCTAATCCTAACGCGTACGCTAACACTAACCCGCACCCTCACACGCACGCTCCCCCTACAGCGTTGCCGTACACTCACCTGGACCCTAAACCGTCCCCGTCACCTAACCCTAACCCTAGCCCGAACCCTAACCCTGACCCTTCCCCGAAGCCTGACCCTCACCCGTCCCCTAATCCTAACCCGTATGCTAACACTAACCCGCGCCCTCACACGCACGCTCCCCCTAAAGCGTTGCCGTACCCTCACCTGGACCCTAAACCGTCCCCGTCCCCTAACCCTAACCCTAGCCCGAACCCTAACCCTGACCCTTCCCCGAAGCCTGACCCTCACCCGTCCCCTAATCCTAACCCGTACGCTAACACTAATCTGCACCCTCACACGCACGCTCCCCCTAAAGCGTTGCCGTACTCTCACCTGGACCCTAAACCGTCCCCATCCCCTAACCCTAACCCTAGCCTGAACCCTAACCCTGACCCTTCCCCGAAGCCTGACCCTCACCCGTCCCCTAATCCTAACCCGTACACTAACACTAACCCGCGCCCTCACACGCACGCTCCCCCTAAAGCATTGCCGTACCCTCACCTGGACCCTAAAACGTCCCTGTCCCCTAACCCTAACCCTAGCCCGAACCCTAACCCTGACCCTTCCCCGAAGCCTGACCCTCACCCGTCCCATAATCCTAACCCGTACGCTAACACTAACGCGCGGCCTCACACGAACGCTCCCCCTAAAGCGTTGCCGTACCCTCACCTGGACCCTAAACCGTCCCCGTCCCCTAACCCGAACCCTAGCCCGAACCCTAACCCTGACCCTTCCCCGAAGCCTGACCCTCACCGGTGCCCTAATCCTAACCCGTACGCTAACACTAACCCGCGCCCTCACACGCACGCTCCCCCTAAAGCGTTGCCGTACCCTCACCTGGACCCTAAACCGTCCCCGTCCCCTAACCCTAACCCTAGCCCGAACCCTAACCCTAACCCTTCCCCGAAGCCTGACCCTCACCCGTCCCCTAATCCTAACCCGTACGCTAACACTAATCCACGCCCTCACAGGCACGCTCCCCCTAAAGCGTTGCCGAACCCTCACCTGGACCCTATACCGTACCCGTCCCCTAACCCTAACCCTAGCCCGAAACCTAACCCTGACCCTTCCCCGAAGCCTGACCCTCACCCGTCCCCTAATCCTAACCCGTACGCTAACACTAACCCGATCCCTCACACGCCCGCTCCCCCTAAAGCGTTGCCGTACCCTCACCTGGACCCTAAACCGTCCCTGTCCCCTAACCCTAACCCTAGCCTGAACCCTAATCCTGACCCTTCCCCGAAGCCTGACCCTCACCCGTCCCCTAATCCTAACCCGTACGCTAACACTAACCCGCGCCCTCACACGCACGCTCCCCCTAAAGCGTTGCCGTACCCTCACCTGGACCCTAAACCGTCCCCGTCCCCTAACCCGAACCCTAGCCCGAACCCTAACCCTGACCCTTCCCCGAAGCCTGACCCTCACCCGTCCCCTAATCCTAACCCGTACGCTAACACTAATGCGCGCCCTCACACGCACGCTCCCCCTAAAGCGTTGCCGTACCCTCACCTGGACCCTAAACCGTCCCCGTCCCCTAACCCTAACCCTAGCCCGAACCCTAACCCTAACCCTTCCCCGAAGCCTGACCCTCACCCGTCCCCTAATCCTAACCCGTACGCTAACACTAACCCGCGCCCTCACACGCACGCTCCCCCTAAAGCGTTGCCGTACCCTCACCTGGACCCTAAACCGTCCCCGTCCCCTAACCCTAACCCTAGCCCGAACCCTAACCCTAACCCTTCCCCGAAGCCTGACCTTCAACCGTCGCCTAATCCTAACCCGTACGCTAACACTAACCCGCGCCCTCACACGCACGCTCCCCCTAAAGCATTGCCATACCCTCACCTGGACCCTAAACCGTCCCCGTCCCCTAACCCTAACCCTAGCCCGAACCCTAACCCTAACCCTTCCCCGAAGCCTGACCCTCACCCGTGCCCTAATCCTAACCCGTACGCTAACATTAACCCGCGCCCTCACACGCACGCTCCCCCTAAAGCGTTGCCGTACCCTCACCTCGACCCTAAACCGTCCCCGTCCCCTAACCCTAACCCTAGCCCGAACCCTAACCCTGACCCTTCCCCGAAGCCTGACCCTCACCCGTCCCCTAATCCTAACCCGTACGCTAACACTAACCCGTGCCCTCACACGCACGCTCCCCCTAAAGCGTTGCTGTACCCTCACCTGGACCCTAAACCGTCCCCGTCACCTAACCCTAACCCTAGCCCGAACCCTAACCCTGACCCTTCCCCGAAGCCTGACCCTCACCCGTGCCCTAATCCTAACGCGTACGCTAACACTAACCTGCACCCTCACACGCACGCTCCCCCTACAGCGTTGCCGTACACTCACCTGGACCCTAAACCGTCCCCGTCACCTAACCCTAACCCTAGCCCGAACCCTAACCCTGACCCTTCCCCGAAGCCTGACCCTCACCCGTCCCCTAATCCTAACCCATACGCTAACACTAACCCGCGCCCTCACACGCACGCTCCCCCTAAAGCGTTGCCGTACCCTCACCTGGTCCCTAAACCGTCCCCGTCCCCTAACCCTAACCCTAGCCCGAACCCTAACCCTGACCCTTCCCCGAAGCCTGACCCTCACCCGTCCCCTAATCCTAACCCGTATGCTAACACTAACCCGCGCCCTCACACGCACGCTCCCCCTAAAGCGTTGCCGTACCCTCACCTGGACCCTAAACCGTCCCCGTCCCCTAACCCTAACCGTAGCCGGAACCCTAACCCTGACCCTTCCCCGAAGCCTGACCCTCACCCGTCCCCTAATCCTAACACGTACGCTAACACTAATCCGCACCCTCACACGCACGCTCCCCCTAAAGCGTTGCCGTACCCTCACCTGGACCCTAAACCGTCCCCATCCCCTAACCCTAACCCTAGCCTGAACCCTAACCCTGACACTTCCCCGAAGCCTGACCCTCACCCGTCCCCTAATCCTAACCCGTACACTAACACTAACCCGCGCCCTCACACGCACGCTCCCCCTAAAGCATTGCCGTACCCTCACCTGGACCCTAAAACGTCCCTGTCCCCTAACCCTAACCCTAGCCCGAACCCTAACCCTGACCCTTCCCCGAAGCCTGACCCTCACCCGTCCCATAATCCTAACCCGTACGCTAACACTAACGCGCGGCCTCACACGAACGCTCCCCCTAAAGCGTTGCCGTACCCTCACCTGGACCCTAAACCGTCCCCGTCCCCTAACCCGAACCCTAGCCCGAACCCTAACCCTGACCCTTCCCCGAAGCCTGACCCTCACCCGTCCCCTAATCCTAACCCGTACGCTAACACTAACGCGCGCCCTCACACGCACGCTCCCCCTAAAGCGTTGCCGTACCCTCACCTGGACCCTAAACCGTCCCCGTCCCCTAACCCTAACCCTAGCCCGAACCCTAACCCTAACCCTTCCCCGAAGCCTGACCCTCACCCGTCCCCTAATCCTAACCCGTACGCTAACACTAACCCATGCCCTCACACGCACGCTCCCCCTAAAGCGTTGCCGTACCCTCACCTGGAACCTAAACCGTCCCCGTCACCTAACCCTAACCCTAGCCCGAACCCTAACCCTGACCCTTCCCCGAAGCCTGACCCTCACCCGTGCCCTAATCCTAACCCGTACGCTAACACTAACCCGCACCCTCACACGCACGCTCCCCCTAAAGCGTTGCCGTACCCTCACCTGGACCCTAAACCGTCCCCGTCCCCTAACCCTAACCCTAGCCCGAACCCTAACCCTAACCCTTCCCCGATGCCTGACCCTCACCCGTCCCCTAATCCTAACCCGTACGCTAACACTAACCCACGCCCTCACACGCACGCTCCCCCTAAAGCGTTGCCATACCCTCACCTGGACCCTAAACCATCCCCGTCCCGTAACCCTAACCGTAGCCCAAACCCTAACCCTTACCCTTCCCCGAAGCCTGACCCTCACCCGTCCCATAATCCTAAACCGTACGCTAAAACTAACCCGCGCCCTCACACGCACGCTCCCCCTAAAGCGTTGCCGTACCCTCACCTGGACCCTAAACCGTCCCCGTCCCCTAACCCTAACGCTAGCCCGAACCCTAACCCTGACCCTTCCCCGAAGCCTGACCCTCACCCGTCCCCTAATCCTAACCCGTACGCTAACACTAACCCACGCCCTCACACGCACGCTCCCCCTAAAGTGTTGCCGTACCCTCACCTGGACCCTAAACCGTCCCCGTCCCCTAACCCTAACCCTAGCCCGAACCCTAACCCTGACCCTTCCCTGAAGCCTGACCCTCACCCGTCCCCTAATCCTAACCCGTACGCTAACACTAACCCACGCCCTCACACGCACGCTCCCCCTAAAGCGTTGCCGTACCCTCACCTGGACCCTAAACCGTCCCCGTCACCTAACCCTAACCCTAGCCCGAACCCTAACCCTGACCCTTCCCCGAAGCCTGACCCTCACCCGTGCCCTAATCCTAACCCGTACGCTAACACTAACCCGCACCCTCACACGCACGCTCCCCCTACAGCGTTGCCGTACACTCACCTGGACCCTAAACCGTCCCCGTCACCTAACCCTAACCCTAGCCCGAACCCTAACCCTGACCCTTCCCCGAAGCCTGACCCTCACCCGTCCCCTAATCCTAACCCATACGCTAACACTAACCCGCGCCCTCACACGCACGCTCCCCCTAAAGCGTTGCCGTACCCTCACCTGGTCCCTAAACCGTCCCCGTCCCCTAACCCTAACCCTAGCCCGAACCCTAACCCTGACCCTTCCCCGAAGCCTGACCCTCACCCGTCCCCTAATCCTAACCCGTATGCTAACACTAACCCGCGCCCTCACACGCACGCTCCCCCTAAAGCGTTGCCGTACCCTCACCTGGACCCTAAACCGTCCCCGTCCCCTAACCCTAACCGTAGCCGGAACCCTAACCCTGACCCTTCCCCGAAGCCTGACCCTCACCTGTCCCCTAATCCTAACCCGTACGCTAACACTAATCCGCACCCTCACACGCACGCTCCCCCTAAAGCGTTGCCGTACCCTCACCTGGACCCTAAACCGTCCCCATCCCCTAACCCTAACCCTAGCCTGAACCCTAACCCTGACCCTTCCCCGAAGCATGACCCTCACCCGTCCCCTAATCCTAACCCGTACGCTAACACGAACCCGCGCCCTCACACGCACGCTCCCCCTAAAGCATTGCCGTACCCTCACCTGGACCCTAAAACGTCCCTGTCCCCTAACCCTAACCCTAGCCGGAACCCTAACCCTGACCCTTCCCCGAAGCCTGACCCTCACCCGTCCCCTAATCCTAACCCGTACGCTAACACTAACCCGCGCCCTCACACGCACGCTCCCCCTAAAGCGTTGCCGTACCCTCACCTGGACCCTAAACCGTCCCCGTCCCCTAACCCGAACCCTAGCCCGAACCCTAACCCTGACCCTTCCCCGAAGCCTGACCCTCACCCTTCCCCTAATCCTAACCCGTACGCTAACACTAACCCACGCCCTCACACGCACGCTCCCCCTAAAGTGTTGCCGTACCCTCACCTGGACCCTAAACCGTCCCCGTCCCCTAACCCTAACCCTAGCCCGAACCCTAACCCTGACCCTTCCCTGAAGCCTGACCCTCACCCGTCCCCTAATCCTAACCCGTACGCTAACACTAACCCACGCCCTCACACGCACGCTCCCCCTAAAGCGTTGCCGTACCCTCACCTGGACCCTAAACCGTCCCCGTCCCCTAACCCTAACGCTAGCCCGAACCCTAACCCTAACCTTTCCCCGAAGCCTGACCCTCACCCGTCCCCTAATCCTAAACCGTACGCTAACACAAACCCGCGTCCTCACACACATGCTCCCCTTAAAGCGTTGCCGTAACTTCACCTGGACCTTAAACCGTCCCCGGCCCCTAACCCTAACCCTAGCCCGAACCCTAACCCTAACCCTTCCCCGAAGCCTGACCCTCACCCGTCCCCTAATCCTAACCCGTACGCTAACACTAACCCGCGCCCTCACACGCACGCTCCCCCTAAAGCGTTGCCGTACCCTCACCTGGACCCTAAACCGTCCCCGTCTCCTAACCCTAACCCTAGCCCTAACCCTAACCCTAACCCTTACCCGAAGCCTGACCCTCACCCGTCCCCTAATCCTAACCCGTACGCTAACACTAACCCGGGCCCTCACACGCACGCTCCCCCTAAAGCGTTCCCGTACGCTCACCTGGACCCTAAACCGTCCCCGTCCCCTAAACCTAAACCTAGCCCGAACCCTAACCCTGACCCTTCCCCGAAGCCTGACCCTCACCCGTCCCCTAATCCTAACCCATACACTAAAACTAACCCGTGCCCTCACACGCACGCTCCCCCTAAAGCGTTGCCGTACCCTCACCTGGACCCTAAACCGTCCCCGTCCCCTAACCCTAACCCTAGCCCGAACCATAACCCTAACCCTTCCCCGAAGTCTGACCCTCACCCGTCCCCTAATCCTAACCCGTACGCTAACACTAACCCGCGCCCTCACACGCACGCTCCCCCTAAAGCGTTGCCGTACCCTCACCTGGACCCTAAACCGTCCCCGTCACCTAACCCTAACCCTAGCCCGAACCCTAACACTAACCCTTCCCCGAAGCCTGACCCTCACCCGTCCCCTAATCCTAACCCGTACGCTAACACTAACCCGCGCCCTCCCACGCACGCTCCCCCTAAAGCGTTGCCGTACCCTCACCTGGACCCTAAACCGTCCCCGTCCCCTAACCCTAACCCTAGCCCGAACCCTAACCCTGACCCTTCCCCGAAGCCTGACCCTCACCCGTCCCCTAATCCTAACCCATACGCTAACACTAACCCACGCCCTCACACGCACGCTCCCCTTAAAGCGTTGCCGTACCCTCACCTGGACCCTAAACCGTCCCCGTCCCCTAACCCTAACCCTAGCCCGAACCCTAACCCTAACCTTTCCCCGAAGCCTGACCCTCACCCGTCCCCTAATCCTAACCCGTACGCTAACACAAACCCTCGTCCTCACACGCACGCTCCCCCTAAAGCGTTGCCGTACCCTCACCTGGACCCTAAACCGTCCCCGTCCCCTAACCCTAACCGTAGCCCGAACCCTAACCCTAACCCTTCCCCGAAGCCTGACCCTCACCCGTTCCCTAATCCTAACCCGTACGCTAACACTAACCCGCGCCCTCACACGCACGCTCCCCCTAAAGCGTTGCCGTAACCTCACCTGGACCCTAAACCGTCCCCGTCACCTAACCCTAACCCTAGCCCGAACCCTAACCCTGACCCTTCCCCGAAGCCTGACCCTCACCCGTCCCCTAATCCTAACCCATACGCTAACACTAACCCGCGCCCTCACACGCACGCTCCCCCTAAAGCGTTGCCGTACCCTCACCTGGTCCCTAAACCGTCCCCGTCCCCTAACCCCAACCCTAGCCCGAACCCTAACCCTGACCCTTCCCCGAAGCCTGACCCTCACCCGTCCCCTAATCCTAACCCGTATGCTAACACTAACCCGCGCCCTCACACGCACGCTCCCCCTAAAGCGTTGCCGTACCCTCACCTGGACCCTAAACCGTCCCCGTCCCCTAACCCTAACCGTAGCCGGAACCCTAACCCTGACCCTTCCCCGAAGCCTGACCCTCACCCGTCCCCTAATCCTAACACGTACGCTAACACTAATCCGCACCCTCACACGCACGCTCCCCCTAAAGCGTTGCCGTACCCTCACCTGGACCCTAAACCGTCCCCATCCCCTAACCCTAACCCTAGCCTGAACCCTAACCCTGACCCTTCCCCGAAGCCTGACCCTCACCCGTCCCCTAATCCTAACCCGTACACTAACACTAACCCGCGCCCTCACACGCACGCTCCCCCTAAAGCATTGCCGTACCCTCACCTGGACCCTAAAACGTCCCTGTCCCCTAACCCTAACCCTAGCCCGAACCCTAACCCTGACCCTTCCCCGAAGCCTGACCCTCACCCGTCCCATAATCCTAACCCGTACGCTAACACTAACGCGCGGCCTCACACGAACGCTCCCCCTAAAGCGTTGCCGTACCCTCACCTGGACCCTAAACCGTCCCCGTCCCCTAACCCGAACCCTAGCCCGAACCCTAACCCTGACCCTTCCCCGAAGCCTGACCCTCACCCGTCCCCTAATCCTAACCCGTACGCTAACACTAACGCGCGCCCTCACACGCACGCTCCCCCTAAAGCGTTGCCGTACCCTCACCTGGACCCTAAACCGTTCCCGTCCCCTAACCCTAACCCTAGCCCGAACCCTAACCCTAACCCTTCCCCGAAGCCTGACCCTCACCCGTCCCCTAATCCTAACCCGTACGCTAACACTAACCCGCGCCCTCACACGCACGCTCCCCCTAAAGCGTTGCCGTACCCTCACCTGGACCCTAAACCGTCCCCGTCCCCTAACCCTAACCCTAGCCCGAACCCTAACCCTAACCCTTCCCCGATGCCTGACAATCACCCGTCCCCTAATCCTAACCCGTACGCTAACACTAACCCACGCCCTCACACGCACGCTCCCCCTAAAGCGTTGCCATACCCTCACCTGGACCCTAAACCATCCCCGTCCCCTAACCCTAACCCTAGCCCAAACCCTAACCCTTACCCTTCCCCGAAGCCTGACCCTCACCCGTCCCATAATCCTAACCCGTACGCTAAAACTAACCCGCGCCCTCACACGCACGCTCCCCCTAAAGCATTGCCGTACCCTCACCTGGACCCTAAACCGTCCCCGTCCCCTAACCCTAACGCTAGCCCGAACCCTAACCCTGACCCTTCCCCGAAGCCTGACCCTCACCCGTCCCCTAATCCTAACCCGTACGCTAACACTAACCCACGCCCTCACACGCACGCTCCCCCTAAAGTGTTGCCGTACCCTCACCTGGACCCTAAACCGTCCCCGTCCCCTAACCCTAACCCTAGCCCGAACCCTAACCCTGACCCTTCCCTGAAGCCTGACCCTCACCCGTCCCCTAATCCTAACCCGTACGCTAACACTAACCCACGCCCTCACACGCACGCTCCCCCTAAAGCGTTGCCGTACCCTCACCTGGACCCTAAACCGTCCCCGTCCCCTAACCCTAACGCTAGCCCGAACCCTAACCCTAACCTTTCCCCGAAGCCTGACCCTCACCCGTCCCCTAATCCTAAACCGTACGCTAACACAAACCCGCGTCCTCACACACATGCTCCCCTTAAAGCGTTGCCGTAACTTCACCTGGACCTTAAACCGTCCCCGTCCCCTAACCCTAACCCTAGCCCGAACCCTAACCCTAACCCTTCCCCGAAGCCTGACCCTCACCCGTCCCCTAATCCTAACCCGTACGCTAACACTAACCCGCGCCCTCACACGCACGCTCCCCCTAAAGCGTTGCCGTACCCTCACCTGGACCCTAAACCGTCCCCGTCTCCTAACCCTAACCCTAGCCCTAACCCTAACCCTAACCCTTACCCGAAGCCTGACCCTCACCCGTCCCCTAATCCTAACCCGTACGCTAACACTAACCCGGGCCCTCACACGCACGCTCCCCCTAAAGCGTTCCCGTACGCTCACCTGGACCCTAAACCGTCCCCGTCCCCTAAACCTAAACCTAGCCCGAACCCTAACCCTGACCCTTCCCCGAAGCCTGACCCTCACCCGTCCCCTAATCCTAACCCATACACTAACACTAACCCGTGCCCTCACACGCACGCTCCCCCTAAAGCGTTGCCGTACCCTCACCTGGACCCTAAACCGTCCCCGTCCCCTAACCCTAACCCTAGCCCGAACCATAACCCTAACCCTTCCCCGAAGTCTGACCCTCACCCGTCCCCTAATCCTAACCCGTACGCTAACACTAACCCGCGCCCTCACACGCACGCTCCCCCTAAAGCGTTGCCGTACCCTCACCTGGACCCTAAACCGTCCCCGTCACCTAACCCTAACCCTAGCCCGAACCCTAACACTAACCCTTCCCCGAAGCCTGACCCTCACCCGTCCCCTAATCCTAACCCGTACGCTAACACTAACCCGCGCCCTCCCACGCACGCTCCCCCTAAAGCGTTGCCGTACCCTCACCTGGACCCTAAACCGTCCCCGTCCCCTAACCCTAACCCTAGCCCGAACCCTAACCCTGACCCTTCCCCGAAGCCTGACCCTCACCCGTCCCCTAATCCTAACCCATACGCTAACACTAACCCACGCCCTCACACGCACGCTCCCCTTAAAGCGTTGCCGTACCCTCACCTGGACCCTAAACCGTCCCCGTCCCCTAACCCTAACCCTAGCCCGAACCCTAACCCTAACCTTTCCCCGAAGCCTGACCCTCACCCGTCCCCTAATCCTAACCCGTACGCTAACACAAACCCTCGTCCTCACACGCACGCTCCCCCTAAAGCGTTGCCGTACCCTCACCTGGACCCTAAACCGTCCCCGTCCCCTAACCCTAACCGTAGCCCGAACCCTAACCCTAACCCTTCCCCGAAGCCTGACCCTCACCCGTTCCCTAATCCTAACCCGTACGCTAACACTAACCCGCGCCCTCACACGCACGCTCCCCCTAAAGCGTTGCCGTACCCTCACCTGGACCCTAAACCGTCCCCGTCCCCTAACCCTAACCCTAGCCCGAACCCTAACCCTAACCCTTCCCCGAAGCCTGACCCTCACCCGTCCCCTAATCCTAACCCGTACGCTAACACTAACCTGCGCCCTCACGCGCACGCTCCCCCTAAAGCGTTGCCGTACCGTCACCTGGACCCTAAACCGTCCCCGTCCCCTAACCCTAACCCTAGCCCGAACCCTAACCCTGACCCTTCCCCGAAGCCTGACCCTCACCCGTCCCCTAATCCTAACCCGTACGCTAACACTAACCCGCGCCCTCACACGCACGCTCCCCCTAAAGCGTTGCCGTACCCTCACCTGGACCCTAAACCGTCCCCGTCCCCTAACCCTAACCCTAGCCCGAACCCTAACCCTGACCCTTCCCCGAAGCCTGACCCTCACCTGTCCCCTAATCCTAACACGTACGCTAACACTAACCCGCGCCCTCACACGCACGCTCCCCCTAAAGCGTTGCCGTACCCTCACCTGGACCCTAAACCGTCCCCGTCCCCTAACCCTAACCGTAGCCCGAACCCTAACCCTGACCCTTCCCCGAAGCCTGACCCTCACCCGTCCCCTAATCCTAACCCGTACGCTAACACTAACCCACGCCCTCACACGCACGCTCCCCCTAAAGCGTTGCCGTACCCTCCCCTGGACCCTAAACCGTCCCCGTCCCCTAACCCTAACCCTAGCACGAACCCTAACCCTGACCCTTCCCCGAAGCCTGACCCTCACCCGTCCCCTAATGCTAACCCGTACGCTAACACTAACCCACGCCCTCACACGCACGCTCCCCTTAAAGCGTTGCCGTACCCTCACCTGGACCCTAAACCGTCCCCGTCCCCTAACCCTAACCCTAGCCCGAACCCTAACCCTAACCTTTCCCCGAAGCCTGACCCTCACCCGTCCCCTAATCCTAACCCGTACGCTAACACAAACCCGCGTCCTCACACGCACGCTCCCCCTAAAGCGTTGCCGTACCCTCACCTGGACCCTAAACCGTCCCCGTCCCCTAACCCTAACCCTAGCCCGAACCCTAACCATAACCCTTCCCCGAAGCCTGACCCTCACCCGTCCCCTAATCCTAACCCGTACGCTAACACTAACCCGCGCCCTCACACGCACGCTCCCCCTAAAGCGTTGCCGTACCCTCACCTGGACCCTAAACCGTCCCCGTCCCCTAACCCTAACCCTAGCCCGAACCCTAACCCTAACCCTTCCCCGAAGCCTGACCCTCACCCGTCCCCTAATCCTAACCCGTACGCTAACACTAACCTGCGCCCTCACACGCACGCTCCCCCTAAAGCGTTGCCGTACCCTCACCTGGACCCTAAACCGTCCCCGTCCCCTAACCCTAACCCTAGCCCGAACCCTACCCCTGACCCTTCCCCGAAGCCTGACACTCACCCGTCCCCTAATCCTAACCCGTACGCTAACACTAACCCGTGCCCTCACACGCACGCTCCCCCTAAAGCGTTGCCGTACCCTCACCTGGACCCTAAACCGTCCCCGTCCCCTAACCCTAACCCTAGCCCGAACCCTAACCCTGACCCTTCCCCGAAGCGTGACCCTCACCCGTCCCCTAATCCTAACCCGTACGCTAAAACTAACCCGCGCCCTCACACGCACGCTCCCCCTAAAGCGTTGCCGTACCCTCACCTGGACCCTAAACCGTCCCCGTCCCCTAACCCTAACCGTAGCCCGAACCCTAACCCTGACCCTTCCCGGAAGCCTGACCCTCACCCGTCCCCTAATCCTAACCCGTACGCTAACACTAACCCACGCCCTCACACGCACGCTCCCCCTAAAGCGTTGCCATACCCTCACCTGGACCCTAAACCGTCCCCGTCCCCTAACCCTAACCCTAGCCCAAACCCTAACCCTAACCCTTCCCCGAAGCCTGACCCTCACCCGTACCCTAATCCTAACCCGTACGCTAACACTAACCCGCGCCCTCACACGCACGCTCCCCCTAAAGCGTTGCCGTACCCTCACCTGGAACCTAAACCGTCCCCGTCCCCTAACCCTAACCCTAGCCCGAACCCTAACCCTGACCCTTCCCCGAAGCCTGACCCTCACCCGTCCCCTAATCCTAACCCGTACGCTAACACTAACCCACGCCCTCACACGCACGCTCCCCCTAAAGCGTTGCCGTACCCTCACCTGGACCCTAAACCGTCCCCGTCCCCTAACCCTAACCCTAGCCCGAACCCTAACCCTGACCCTTCCCCGAAGCCTGACCCTCACCCGTCCCCTAATCCTAACCCGTATGCTAACACTAACCCACGCACTCACACGCACGCTCCCCCTAAAGCGTTGCCGTACCCTCACCTGGACCCTAAACCGTCCCCGTCCCCTAACCCTAACCCTAGCCCGAACCCTAACCCTAACCTTTCCCCGAAGCCTGACACTCACCCGTCCCCTAATCCTAAACCGTACGCTAACACAAACCCGCGTCCTCACACACATGCTCCCCTTAAAGCGTTGCCGTACCTTCACCTGGACCCTAAACCGTCCCCGTCTCCTAACCCTAACCCTAGCCCGAACCCTAACCCTAACCCTTCCCCGAAGCCTGACCCTCACCCGTCCCCTAATCCTAACCCGTACGCTAACACTAACCCGGGCCCTCAGACGCACGCTCCCCCTAAAGCGTTGCCGTACCCTCACCTGGACCCTAAACCGTCCCCGTCCCCTAACCCTAAACCTAGCCCGAACCCTAACCCTGACCCTTCCCCGAAGCCTGACCCTCACCCGTCCCCTAATCCTAACCCGTACGCTAACACTAACCCGTGCCCTCACACGCACGCTCCCCCTAAAGCGTTGCCGTACCCTCACCTGGACCCTAAACCGTCCCCGTCACCTAACCCTAACCCTAGCCGGAACCCTAATCCTAACCCTTCCCCGAAGCCTGACCCTCACCCGTACCCTAATCCTAACCCGTACGCTAACACTAACCCGCGCCCTCACACGCACGCTCCCCCTAAAGCGTTGCCGTCCCCTCACCTGGACCCTAAACCGTCCCCGTCCACTAACCCTAACCCTAGCCCGAACCCTAACCCTGACCCTTCCCCGAAGCCTGACCCTCACCCGTCCCCTAATCCTAACCCGTACGCTAACACTAACACGCGCCCTCACACGCACGCTCCCCCTAAAGCGTTGCCGTACCCTCACCTGGACCCTAAACCGTCCCCGTCCCCTAACCCTAACCCTAGCCCGAACCCTAACCCTGACCCTTCCCTGAAGCCTGACCCTCACCCGTCCCCAAATCCTAACCCGTACGCTAACACTAACCCACGCCCTCACACGCACGCTCCCCCTAAAGCATTGCCGTACCCTCACCTGGACCCTAAACCGTCCCCGTCCCCTAACCCTAACCCTAGCCCGAACCCTAACCCTAACCTTTCCCCGAAGCCTGACCCTCACCCGTCCCCTAATCCTAAACCGTACGCTAGCACAAACCCGCGTCCTCACACACATGCTCCCCTTAAAGCGTTGCCATAACTTCACCTGGACCCTAAACCGTCCCCGTCCCCTAACCCTAACCCTAGCCCGAACACTAACCCTAACCCTTCCCCGAAGCCTGACCCTCACCCGTCCCCTAATCCTAACCCGTACGCTAACACTAACCCGCGCCCTCACACGCACGCTCCCCCTAAAGCGTTGCCGTACCCTCACCTGGACCCTAAACCGTCCCCGTACCCTAACCCTAACCCTAGCCCGAACCCTAACCCTAACCCTTCCCCGAAGCCTGACCCTCACCCGTCCCCTAATCCTAACCCGTACGCTAACACTAACCCGGGCCCTCAGACGCACGCTCCCCCTAAAGCGTTGCCGTACCCTCACCTGGACCCTAAACCGTCCCCGTCCCCTAACCCTAAACCTAGCCCGAACCCTAACCCTGACCCTTCCCCGAAGCCTGACCCTCACCCGTCCCCTAATCCTAACCCGTACGCTAACACTAACCCGTGCCCTCACACGCACGCTCCCCCTAAAGCGTTGCCGTACCCTCACCTGGACCCTAAACCGTCCCCGTCACCTAACCCTAACCCTAGCCGGAACCCTAACCCTGACCCTCCCCGAAGCCTGACCCTCACCCGTGCCCTAATCCTAACCCGTACGCTAACACTAACCCGCACCCTCACACGCACGCTCCCCCTACAGCGTTGCCGTACCCTCACCTGGACCCTAAACCGTCCCCGTCACCTAACCCTAACCCTAGCCCTAACCCTAACCCTGACCCTTCCCCGAAGCCTGACCCTCACCCGTCCCCTAATCCTAACCCGTACGCTAACACTAACCCGCGCCCTCACATGCACGCTCCCCCTAAAGCGTTGCCGTACCCTCACCTGGACCCTAAACCGTCCCCGTCCCCTAACCCTAAACCTAGCCCGAACCCTAACCCTAACCCTTCCCCGAAGCCTGACCCTCACCCGTCCCCTAATCCTAACCCGTACGCTAACACTAACCCGGGCCCTCAGACGCACGCTCCCCCTAAAGCGTTGCCGTACCCTCACCTGGACCCTAAACCGTCCCCGTCCCCTAACCCTAAACCTAGACCGAACCCTAACCCTGACCCTTCCCCGAAGCCTGACCCTCACCCGTCCCCTAATCCTAACACGTACGCTAACACTAACCCGTGCCCTCACACGCACGCTCCCCCTAAAGCGTTGCCGTACCCTCACCTGGACCCTAAACCGTCCCCGTCACCTAACCCTAACCCTAGCCGGAACCCTAATCCTAACCCTTCCCCGAAGCCTGACCCTCACCCGTACCCTAATCCTAACCCGTACGCTAACACTAACCCGCGCCCTCACACGCACGCTCCCCCTAAAGCGTTGCCGTACCCTCACCTGGACCCTAAACCGTCCCCGTCCCCTAACCCTAACCCTAGCCCGAACCCTAACCCTGACCCTTCCCCGAAGCCTGACCCTCACCCGTCCCCAAATCCTAACCCGTACGCTAACACTAACCCGCGCCCTCATACGCACGCTCCCCCTAAAGCGTTGCCGTACCCTCACCTGGACCCTAAACCGTCCCCGTCCCCTAACCCTAACCCTAGCCCGAACCCTAACCCTGACCCTTCCCTGAAGCCTGACCCTCACCCGTCCCCAAATCCTAACCCGTACGCTAACACTAACCCACGCCCTCACACGCACGCTCCCCCTAAAGCGTTGCCGTACCCTCACCTGGACCCTAAACCGTCCCCGTCCCCTAACCCTAACCCTAGCCCGAACCCTAACCCTAACCTTTCCCCGAAGCCTGACCCTCACCCGTCCCCTAATCCTAAACCGTACGCTAGCACAAACCCGCGTCCTCACACACATGCTCCCCTTAAAGCGTTGCCGTAACTTCACCTGGACCCTAAACCGTCCCCGTCCCCTAACCCTAACCCTAGCCCGAACACTAACCCTAACCCTTCCCCGAAGCCTGACCCTCACCCGTCCCCTAATCCTAACCCGTACGCTAACACTAACCCGCGCCCTCACACGCACGCTCCCCCTAAAGCGTTGCCGTACCCTCACCTGGACCCTAAACCGTCCCCGTACCCTAACCCTAACCCTAGCCCGAACCCTAACCCTAACCCTTCCCCGAAGCCTGACCCTCACCCGTCCCCTAATCCTAACCCGTACGCTAACACTAACCCGGGCCCTCAGACGCACGCTCCCCCTAAAGCGTTGCCGTACCCTCACCTGGACCCTAAACCGTCCCCGTCCCCTAACCCTAAACCTAGCCCGAACCCTAACCCTGACCCTTCCCCGAAGCCTGACCCTCACCCGTCCCCTAATCCTAACCCGTACGCTAACACTAACCCGTGCCCTCACACGCACGCTCCCCCTAAAGCGTTGCCGTACCCTCACCTGGACCCTAAACCGTCCCCGTCACCTAACCCTAACCCTAGCCGGAACCCTAACGCTGACCCTCCCCGAAGCCTGACCCTCACCCGTGCCCTAATCCTAACCCGTACGCTAACACTAACCCGCACCCTCACACGCACGCTCCCCCTACAGCGTTGCCGTACCCTCACCTGGACCCTAAACCGTCCCCGTCACCTAACCCTAACCCTAGCCCTAACCCTAACCCTGACCCTTCCCCGAAGCCTGACCCTCACCCGTCCCCTAATCCTAACCCGTACGCTAACACTAACCCGCGCCCTCACATGCACGCTCCCCCTAAAGCGTTGCCGTACCCTCACCTGGACCCTAAACCGTCCCCGTCCCCTAACCCTAACCCTAGCCTGAACCCTAACCCTAACCCTTCCCCGAAGCCTGACCCTCACCCGTCCCCTAATCCTAACCCGTACGCTAACACTAACCCACGCCCTCACACGCACGCTCCCCCTAAAGCGTTGCCATACCCTCACCTGGAGCCTAAACCATCCCCGTCCCCTAACCCTAACCCTAGCCCATACCCTAACCCTAACCCTTCCCCGAAGCCTGACCCTCACCCGTCCCATAATCCTAACCCGTACGCTAACACTAACCCGGGCCCTCACACGCACGCTCCCCCTAAAGCGTTGCCGTACCCTCACCTGGACCCTAAACCATCCCCGTCCCCTAACCCTAAACCTAGCCCGAACCCTAACCCTGACCCTTCCCCGAAGCCTGACCCTCACCCGTCCCCTATTCCTAACCCGTACGCTAACACTAACCCGTGCCCTCACACGCACGCTCCCCCTAAAGCGTTGCCGTACCCTCACCTGGACCCTAAACCGTCCCCGTCACCTAACCCTAACCCTAGCCGGAACCCTAACCCTGACCCTTCCCCGAAGCCTGACCCTCACCCGTGCCCTAATCCTAACCCGTACGCTAACACTAACCCGCACCCTCACACGCACGCTCCCCCTACAGCGTTGCCGTACCCTCACCTGGACCCTAAACCGTCCCCGTCACCTAACCCTAACCCTAGCCCGAACCCTAACACTGACCCTTCCCCGAAGCCTGACCCTCACCCGTCCCCTAATCCTAACCCGTACGCTAACACTAACCCGCGCCCTCACACGCACGCTCCCCCTAAAGCGCTGCCGTACCCTCACCTGGACCCTAAACCGTCCCCGTCCCCTAACCCTAACCCTTCCCCGAAGCCTGACCCTCACCCGTCCCCTAATCCTAACCCGTACGCTAACACTAACCCACGCCCTCACACGCATGCTCCCCCTAAAGCGTTGCCATACCCTCACCTGGACCCTAAACCATCCCCGTCCCCTAACCCTAACCCTAGCCCAAACCCTAACCCTAACCCTTCCCCGAAGCCTGACCCTCACCCGTCCCCTAATCCTAACCCGTACGCTAACACTAACCCGCGCCCTCACACGCACGCTCCCCCTAAAGCGTTGCCGTACCCTCACCTGGACCCTAAACCGTCCCCGTCCCCTAACCCTAACCCTAGCCCGAACCCTAACCCTGACCCTTCCCTGAAGCCTGACCCTCACCCGTCCCCTAATCCTAACCCGTACGCTAACACTAACCCACGCCCTCACACGCACGCTCCCCCTAAAGCGTTGCCGTACCCTCACCTGGACCCTAAACCGTCCCCGTCCCCTAACCCTAAACCTAGCCCGAACCCTAACCCTGACCCTTCCCCGAAGCGTGACCCTCACCCGTCCCCTAATCCTAACCCGTACGCTAACACTAACCCGCGCCCTCACACGCACGCTCCCCCTAAAGCGTTGCCGTACCCTCACCTGGACCCTAAACCGTCCCCGTCCCCTAACCCTAACCCTAGCCCGAACCCTAACCCTAACCCTTCCCCGAAGCCTGACCCTCACCCGTCCCCTAATCCTAACCCGTACGCTAACACTAACCCGCGCCCTCACACGCACGCTCCCCCTAAAGTGTTGCCGTACCCTCACCTGGACCCTAAACCGTCCCCGTCCCCTAACCCTAACCCTAGCCCGAACCCTAACCCTAACCCTTCCCCGAAGCCTGACACTCACCCGTCCCCTAATCTTAACCCGTACGCTAACACTAACCCGCGCCCTCACACGCACGCTCCCCCTAAAGCATTGCCGTACCCTCACCTGGACCCTAAAGCGTCCCCGTCCCCTAACCCTAACCCTAGCCCGAACCCTAAACCTAACACTTCCCCGAAGCCTGACCCTCAACCGTCGCCTAATCCTAACCCGTACGCTAACACTAACCCGCGCCCTCACACGCACGCTCCCCCTAAAGCGTTGCCGTACCCTCACCTGGACCCTAAACCGTCCCCGTCCCCTAACCCTAACCCTAGCCCGAACCCTAACCCTAACCCTTCCCCGAAGCCTGACCCTCACCCGTCCCCTAATCCTAACCCGTACGCTAACACTAACCCGCGCCCTCACACGCACGCTCCCCCTAAAGCGTTGCCGTACCCTCACCTGGACCCTAAACCGTCCCCGTCCCCTAACCCTAACCCTAGCCCGAACCCTAACCCTGACCCTTCCCCGAAGCCTGACCCTCACCCGTCCCCTAATCCTAACCCGTACGCTAACACTAACCCGCGCCCTCACACGCACGCTCCCCCTAAAGCGTTGCCGTACCCTCACCTGGACCCTAAACCGTCCCCGTCACCTAACCCTAACCCTAGCCGGAACCCTAACCCTGACCCTCCCCGAAGCCTGACCCTCACCCGTGCCCTAATCCTAACCCGTACGCTAACACTAACCCGCACCCTCACACGCACGCTCCCCCTACAGCGTTGCCGTACCCTCACCTGGACCCTAAACCGTCCCCGTCACCTAACCCTAACCCTAGCCCGAACCCTAACCCTGACCCTTCCCCGAAGCCTGACCCTCACCCGTCCCCTAATCCTAACCCGTACGCTAACACTAACCCGCGCCCTCACATGCACGCTCCCCCTAAAGCGTTGCCGTACCCTCACCTGGACCCTAAACCGTCCCCGTCCCCTAACCCTAACCCTAGCCCGAACCCTAACCCTAACCCTTCCCCGAAGCCTGACCCTCACCCGTCCCCTAATCCTAACCCGTACGCTAACACTAACCCACGCCCTCACACGCACGCTCCCCCTAAAGCGTTGCCATACCCTCACCTGGACCCTAAACCATCCCCGTCCCCTAACCCTAACCCTAGCCCAAACCCTAACCCTAACCCTTCCCCGAAGCCTGACCCTCACCCGTCCCATAATCCTAACCCGTACGCTAACACTAACCCGCGCCCTCACACGCACGCTCCCCCTAAAGCGTTGCCGTACCCTCACCTGGACCCTAAACCGTCCCCGTCCCCTAACCCTAACCCTAGCCCGAACCCTAACCCTGACCCTTCCCCGAAGCCTGACCCTCACCCGTCCCCTAATCCTAACCCGTACGCTAACACTAACCCGCGCCCTCACACGCACGCTCCCCCTAAAGCGTTGCCGTACCCTCACCTGGACCCTAAACCGTCCCCGTCTCCTAACCCTAACCCTAGCCCGAACCCTAACCCTAACCCTTCCCCGAAGCCTGACCCTCACCCGTCCCCTAATCCTAACCCGTACGCTAACACTAACCCGCGCCCACACACGCACGCTCCCCCTAAAGCGTTGCCGTACCCTCACCTGGACCCTAAACCGTCCCCGTCCCCTAACCCTAACCCTAGCCCGAACCCTAACCCTAACCTTTCCCCGAAGCCTGACCCTCACCCGTCCCCTAATCCTAACCCGTACGCTAACACAAACCCGCGTCCTCACACGCACGCTCCCCCTAAAGCGTTGCCGTACCCTCACCTGGACCCTAAACCGTCCCCGTCCCCTAACCCTAACCCTAGCCCGAACCCTAACCCTGACCCTTCCTGAAGCCTGACCCACACCCGTCCCCTAATCCTAACCCGTATGCTAACACTAACCCGCGCCCTCACAGGCACGCTCCCCCTAAAGCGTTGCCGTACCCTCACCTGGACCCTAAACCGTCCCCGTCCCCTAACCCTAACCCTAGCCCGAACCCTAACCCTAACCCTTCCCCGAAGCCTGACCCTCACCCGTCCCCTAATCCTAACCCGTACGCTAACACTAACCCGCGCCCTCACACGCACGCTCCCCCTAAAGCGTTGTCGTACCCTCATCTGGACCCTAAACCGTCCCCGTCCCCTAAACCTAACCCTAGCCCGAACCCTAACCCTGACCCTTCCCCGAAGCCTGACCCTCACCCGTCCCCTAATCCTAACCCGTACGCTAACACTAACCCGCGCCCTCACACGCACGCTCCCCCTAAAGCGCTGCCGTACCCTCACCTGGACCCTAAACCGTCCCCGTCCCCTAACCCTAACCCTTCCCCGAAGCCTGACCCTCACCCGTCCCCTAATCCTAACCCGTACGCTAACACTAACCCACGCCCTCACACGCATGCTCCCCCTAAAGCGTTGCCATACCCTCACCTGGACCCTAAACCATCCCCGTCCCCTAACCCTAACCCTAGCCCAAACCCTAACCCTAACCCTTCCCCGAAGCCTGACCCTCACCCGTCCCCTAATCCTAACCCGTACGCTAACACTAACCCGCGCCCTCACACGCACGCTCCCCCTAAAGCGTTGCCGTACCCTCACCTGGACCCTAAACCGTCCCCGTCCCCTAACCCTAACCCTAGCCCGAACCCTAACCCTGACCCTTCCCCGAAGCCTGACCCTCACCCGTCCCCTAATCCTAACCCGTACGCTAACACTAACCCACGCCCTCACACGCACGCTCCCCCTAAAGCGTTGCCGTACCCTCACCTGGACCCTAAACCGTCCCCGTCCCCTAACCCTAAACCTAGCCCGAACCCTAACCCTGACCCTTCCCCGAAGCCTGACACTCACCCGTCCCCTAATCCTAACCCGTACGCTAAAACTAACCCGCGCCCTCACACGCACGATCCCCCTAAAGCGTTTCCGTACCCTCACCTGGACCCTAAACCGTTCCCGTCCCCTAACCCTAACCCTAGCCCGAACCCTAACCCTAACCCTTCCCCGAAGCCTGACCCTCACCCGTCCCCTAATCCTAACCCGTACGCTAACACTAACCCGCGCCCTCACACGCACGCTCCCCCTAAAGCGTTGCCGTACCCTCACCTGGACCCTAAACCGTCCCCGTCCCCTAACCCTAACCCTAGCCCGAACCCTAACCCTAACCCTTCCCCGAAGCCTGACACTCACCCGTCCCCTAATCCTAACCCGTACGCTAACACTAACCCGCGCCCTCACACGCACGCTCCCCCTAAAGCACTGCCGTACCCTCACCTGGACCCTAAACCGTCCCCGTCCCATAACCCTAACCCTAGCCCGAACCCTAACCCTAACACTTCCCCGAAGCCCGACCCTCAACCGTCGCCTAATCCTAACCCGTACGCTAACACTAACCCGCGCCCTCACACGCACGCTCCCCCTAAAGCGTTGCCGTACCCTCACCTGGACCCTAAACCGTCCCCGTCCCCTAACCCTAAACCTAGCCTGAACCCTAACCCTAACCCTTCCCCGAAGCCTGACCCTCACCCGTCCCCTAATCCTAACCCGTACGCTAACACTAACCCGCGCCCTCACACGCACGCTCCCCCTAAAGCGTTGCCGTACCCTCACCTGGACCCTAAACCGTCCCCGTCCCCTAACCCTAACCCTAGCCCGAACCCTAACCCTGACCCTTCCCCGAAGCCTGACCCTCACCCGTCCCCTAATCCTAACCCGTACGCTAACACTAACCCGCGCCCTCACACGCACGCTCCCCCTAAAGCGTTGCCGTACCCTCACCTGGACCCTAAACCGTCCCCGTCACCTAACCCTAACCCTAGCCGGAACCCTAACCCTGACCCTCCCCGAAGCCTGACCCTCACCCGTGCCCTAATCCTAACCCGTACGCTAACACTAACCCGCACCCTCACACGCACGCTCCCCCTACAGCGTTGCCGTACCCTCACCTGGACCCTAAACCGTCCCCGTCACCTAACCCTAACCCTAGCCCGAACCCTAACCCTGACCCTTCCCCGAAGCCTGACCCTCACCCGTCCCCTAATCCTAACCCGTACGCTAACACTAACCCGCGCCCTCACATGCACGCTCCCCCTAAAGCGTTGCCGTACCCTCACCTGGACCCTAAACCGTCCCCGTCCCCTAACCCTAACCCTAGCCCGAACCCTAACCCTAACCCTTCCCCGAAGCCTGACCCTCACCCGTCCCCTAATCCTAACCCGTACGCTAACACTAACCCACGCCCTCACACGCACGCTCCCCCTAAAGCGTTGCCATACCCTCACCTGGACCCTAAACCATCCCCGTCCCCTAACCCTAACCCTAGCCCAAACCCTAACCCTAACCCTTCCCCGAAGCCTGACCCTCACCCGTCCCATAATCCTAACCCGTACGCTAACACTAACCCGCGCCCTCACACGCACGCTCCCCCTAAAGCGTTGCCGTACCCTCACCTGGACCCTAAACCGTCCCCGTCCCCTAACCCTAACCCTAGCCCGAACCCTAACCCTGACCCTTCCCCGAAGCCTGACCCTCACCCGTCCCCTAATCCTAACCCGTACGCTAACACTAACCCGTGCCCTCACACGCACGCTCCCCCTAAAGCGTTGCCGTACCCTCACCTGGACCCTAAACCGTCCCCGTCACCTAACCCTAACCCTAGCCGGAACCCTAACCCTGACCCTTCCCCGAAGCCTGACCCTCACCCGTGCCCTAATCCTAACCCGTACGCTAACACTAACCCGCACCCTCACACGCACGCTCCCCCTACAGCGTTGCCGTACCCTCACCTGGACCCTAAACCGTCCCCGTCACCTAACCCTAACCCTAGCCCGAACCCTAACACTGACCCTTCCCCGAAGCCTGACCCTCACCCGTCCCCTAATCCTAACCCGTACGCTAACACTAACCCGCGCCCTCACACGCACGCTCCCCCTAAAGCGCTGCCGTACCCTCACCTGGACCCTAAACCGTCCCCGTCCCCTAACCCTAACCCTTCCCCGAAGCCTGACCCTCACCCGTCCCCTAATCCTAACCCGTACGCTAACACTAACCCACGCCCTCACACGCATGCTCCCCCTAAAGCGTTGCCATACCCTCACCTGGACCCTAAACCATCCCCGTCCCCTAACCCTAACCCTAGCCCAAACCCTAACCCTAACCCTTCCCCGAAGCCTGACCCTCACCCGTCCCCTAATCCTAACCCGTACGCTAACACTAACCCGCGCCCTCACACGCACGCTCCCCCTAAAGCGTTGCCGTACCCTCACCTGGACCCTAAACCGTCCCCGTCCCCTAACCCTAACCCTAGCCCGAACCCTAACCCTGACCCTTCCCCGAAGCCTGACCCTCACCCGTCCCCTAATCCTAACCCGTACGCTAACACTAACCCACGCCCTCACACGCACGCTCCCCCTAAAGCGTTGCCGTACCCTCACCTGGACCCTAAACCGTCCCCGTCCCCTAACCCTAAACCTAGCCCGAACCCTAACCCTGACCCTTCCCCGAAGCGTGACCCTCACCCGTCCCCTAATCCTAACCCGTACGCTAACACTAACCCGCGCCCTCACACGCACGCTCCCCCTAAAGCGTTGCCGTACCCTCACCTGGACCCTAAACCGTCCCCGTCCCCTAACCCTAACCCTAGCCCGAACCCTAACCCTAACCCTTCCCCGAAGCCTGACCCTCACCCGTCCCCTAATCCTAACCCGTACGCTAACACTAACCCGCGCCCTCACACGCACGCTCCCCCTAAAGTGTTGCCGTACCCTCACCTGGACCCTAAACCGTCCCCGTCCCCTAACCCTAACCCTAGCCCGAACCCTAACCCTAACACTTCCCCGAAGCCTGACACTCACCCGTCCCCTAATCTTAACCCGTACGCTAACACTAACCCGCGCCCTCACACGCATGCTCCCCCTAAAGCATTGCCGTACCCTCACCTGGACCCTAAAGCGTCCCCGTCCCCTAACCCTAACCCTAGCCCGAACCCTAAACCTAACACTTCCCCGAAGCCTGACCCTCAACCGTCGCCTAATCCTAACCCGTACGCTAACACTAACCCGCGCCCTCACACGCACGCTCCCCCTAAAGCGTTGCCGTACCCTCACCTGGACCCTAAACCGTCCCCGTCCCCTAACCCTAACCCTAGCCCGAACCCTAACCCTAACCCTTCCCCGAAGCCTGACCCTCACCCGTGCCCTAATCCTAACCCGTACGCTAACACTAACCCGCGCCCTCACACGCACGCTCCCCCTAAAGCGTTGCCGTACCCTCACCTGGACCCTAAACCGTCCTCGTCCCCTAACCCTAACCCTAGCCCGAACCCTAACCCTGACCCTTCCCCGAAGCCTGACCCTCACCCGTCCCCTAATCCTAACCCGTACGCTAACACTAACCCGCGCCCTCACACGCACGCTCCCCCTAAAGCGTTGCCGTACACTCACCTGGACCCTAAACCGTCCCCGTCACCTAACCCTAACCCTAGCCGGAACCCTAACCCTGACCCTCCCCGAAGCCTGACCCTCACCCGTCCCCTAATCCTAACCCGTACGCTAACACTAACCCGCGCCCTCACACGCACGCTCCCCCTAAAGCGCTGCCGTACCCTCACCTGGACCCTAAACCGTCCCCGTCCCCTAACCCTAACCCTTCCCCGAAGCCTGACCCTCACCCGTCCCCTAATCCTAACCCGTACGCTAACACTAACCCACGCCCTCACACGCATGCTCCCCCTAAAGCGTTGCCATACCCTCACCTGGACCCTAAACCATCCCCGTCCCCTAACCCTAACCCTAGCCCAAACCCTAACCCTAACCCTTCCCCGAAGCCTGACCCTCACCCGTCCCCTAATCCTAACCCGTACGCTAACACTAACCCGCGCCCTCACACGCACGCTCCCCCTAAAGCGTTGCCGTACCCTCACCTGGACCCTAAACCGTCCCCGTCCCCTAACCCTAACCCTAGCCCGAACCCTAACCCTGACCCTTCCCCGAAGCCTGACCCTCACCCGTCCCCTAATCCTAACCCGTACGCTAACACTAACCCACGCCCTCACACGCACGCTCCCCCTAAAGCGTTGCCGTACCCTCACCTGGACCCTAAACCGTCCCCGTCCCCTAACCCTAAACCTAGCCCGAACCCTAACCCTGACCCTTCCCCGAAGCCTGACACTCACCCGTCCCCTAATCCTAACCCGTACGCTAACACTAACCCGCGCCCTCACACGCACGATCCCCCTAAAGCGTTGCCGTACCCTCACCTGGACCCTAAACCGTCCCCGTCCCCTAACCCTAACCCTAGCCCGAACCCTAACCCTAACCCTTCCCCGAAGCCTGACCCTCACCCGTCCCCTAATCCTAACCCGTACGCTAACACTAACCCGCGCCCTCACACGCACGCTCCCCCTAAAGCGTTGCCGTACCCTCACCTGGACCCTAAACCGTCCCCGTCCCCTAACCCTAACCCTAGCCCGAACCCTAACCCTAACCCTTCCCCGAAGCCTGACAGTCACCCGTCCCCTAATCCTAACCCGTACGCTAACACTAACCCGCGCCCTCACACGCACGCTCCCCCTAAAGCATTGCCGTACCCTCACCTGGACCCTAAACCGTCCCCGTCCCCTAACCCTAACCCTAGCCCGAACCCTAACCCTAACACTTCCCCGAAGCCTGACCCTCAACCGTCGCCTAATCCTAACCCGTACGCTAACACTAACCCGCGCCCTCACACGCACGCTCCCCCTAAAGCGTTGCCGTACCCTCACCTGGACCCTAAACCGTCCCCGTCCCCTAACCCTAACCCTAGCCTGAACCCTAACCCTAACCCTTCCCCGAAGCCTGACCCTCACCCGTCCCCTAATCCTAACCCGTACGCTAACACTAACCCGCGCCCTCACACGCACGCTCCCCCTAAAGCGTTGCCGTACCCTCACCTGGACCCTAAACCGTCCCCGTCCCCTAACCCTAACCCTAGCCCGAACCCTAACCCTGACCCTTCCCCGAAGCCTGACCCTCACCCGTCCCCTAATCCTAACCCGTACGCTAACACTAACCCGCGCCCTCACACGCACGCTCCCCCTAAAGCGTTGCCGTACCCTCACCTGGACCCTAAACCGTCCCCGTCACCTAACCCTAACCCTAGCCGGAACCCTAACCCTGACCCTCCCCGAAGCCTGACCCTCACCCGTGCCCTAATCCTAACCCGTACGCTAACACTAACCCGCACCCTCACACGCACGCTCCCCCTACAGCGTTGCCGTACCCTCACCTGGACCCTAAACCGTCCCCGTCACCTAACCCTAACCCTAGCCCGAACCCTAACCCTGACCCTTCCCCGAAGCCTGACCCTCACCCGTCCCCTAATCCTAACCCGTACGCTAACACTAACCCGCGCCCTCACATGCACGCTCCCCCTAAAGCGTTGCCGTACCCTCACCTGGACCCTAAACCGTCCCCGTCCCCTAACCCTAACCCTAGCCCGAACCCTAACCCTAACCCTTCCCCGAAGCCTGACCCTCACCCGTCCCCTAATCCTAACCCGTACGCTAACACTAACCCACGCCCTCACACGCACGCTCCCCCTAAAGCGTTGCCATACCCTCACCTGGACCCTAAACCATCCCCGTCCCCTAACCCTAACCCTAGCCCAAACCCTAACCCTAACCCTTCCCCGAAGCCTGACCCTCACCCGTCCCATAATCCTAACCCGTACGCTAACACTAACCCGCGCCCTCACACGCACGCTCCCCCTAAAGCGTTGCCGTACCCTCACCTGGACCCTAAACCGTCCCCGTCCCCTAACCCTAACCCTAGCCCGAACCCTAACCCTGACCCTTCCCCGAAGCCTGACCCTCACCCGTCCCCTAATCCTAACCCGTACGCTAACACTAACCCGCGCCCTCACACGCACGCTCCCCCTAAAGCGTTGCCGTACCCTCACCTGGACCCTAAACCGTCCCCGTCTCCTAACCCTAACCCTAGCCCGAACCCTAACCCTAACCCTTCCCCGAAGCCTGACCCTCACCCGTCCCCTAATCCTAACCCGTACGCTAAAACTAACCCGCGCCCTCACACGCACGCTCCCCCTAAAGTGTTGCCGTACCCTCACCTGGACCCTAAACCGTCCCCGTCCCCTAACCCTAACCCTAGCCCGAACCCTAACCCTAACACTTCCCCGAAGCCTGACCCTCAACCGTCGCCTAATCCTAACCCGTACGCTAACACTAACCCGCGCCCTCACACGCACGCTCCCCCTAAAGCGTTGCCGTACCCTCACCTGGACCCTAAACCGTCCCCGTCCCCTAACCCTAACCCTAGCCTGAACCCTAACCCTAACCCTTCCCCGAAGCCTGACCCTCACCCGTCCCCTAATCCTAACCCGTACGCTAACACTAACCCGCGCCCTCACACGCACGCTCCCCCTAAAGCGTTGCCGTACCCTCACCTGGACCCTAAACCGTCCCCGTCCCCTAACCCTAACCCTAGCCCGAACCCTAACCCTGACCCTTCCCCGAAGCCTGACCCTCACCCGTCCCCTAATCCTAACCCGTACGCTAACACTAACCCGCGCCCTCACACGCACGCTCCCCCTAAAGCGTTGCCGTACCCTCACCTGGACCCTAAACCGTCCCCGTCACCTAACCCTAACCCTAGCCGGAACCCTAACCCTGACCCTCCCCGAAGCCTGACCCTCACCCGTGCCCTAATCCTAACCCGTACGCTAACACTAACCCGCACCCTCACACGCACGCTCCCCCTACAGCGTTGCCGTACCCTCACCTGGACCCTAAACCGTCCCCGTCACCTAACCCTAACCCTAGCCCGAACCCTAACCCTGACCCTTCCCCGAAGCCTGACCCTCACCCGTCCCCTAATCCTAACCCGTACGCTAACACTAACCCGCGCCCTCACATGCACGCTCCCCCTAAAGCGTTGCCGTACCCTCACCTGGACCCTAAACCGTCCCCGTCCCCTAACCCTAACCCTAGCCCGAAACCTAACCCTAACCCTTCCCCGAAGCCTGACCCTCACCCGTCCCCTAATCCTAACCCGTACGCTAACACTAACCCACGCCCTCACACGCACGCTCCCCCTAAAGCGTTGCCATACCCTCACCTGGACCCTAAACCATCCCCGTCCCCTAACCCTAACCCTAGCCCAAACCCTAACCCTAACCCTTCCCCGAAGCCTGACCCTCACCCGTCCCATAATCCTAACCCGTACGCTAACACTAACCCGCGCCCTCACACGCACGCTCCCCCTAAAGCGTTGCCGTACCCTCACCTGGACCCTAAACCGTCCCCGTCTCCTAACCCTAACCCTAGCCCGAACCCTAACCCTAACCCTTCCCCGAAGCCTGACCCTCACCCGTCCCCTAATCCTAACCCGTACGCTAACACTAACCCGCGCCCTCACACGCACGCTCCCCCTAAAACGTTGCCGTACCCTCACCTGGACCCTAAACCGTCCCCGTCCCCTAACCCTAACCCTAGCCCGAACCCTAACCCTAACCTTTCCCCGAAGCCTGACCCTCACCCGTCCCCTAATCCTAACCCGTACGCTAACACAAACCCGCGTCCTCACACGCACGCTCCCCCTAAAGCGTTGCCGTACCCTCACCTGGACCCTAAACCGTCCCCGTCCCCTAACCCTAACCCTAGCCCGAACCCTAACCCTGACCCTTCCCCGAAGCCTGACCCTCACCCGTCCCCTAATCCTAACCCGTACGCTAACACTAACCCACGCCCTCACACGCACGCTCCCCTTAAAGCGTTGCCGTACCCTCACCTGGACCCTAAACCGTCCCCGTCCCCTAACCCTAACCCTAGCCCGAACCCTAACCCTAACCTTTCCCCGAAGCCTGACCCTCACCCGTCCCCTAATCCTAACCCGTACGCTAACACAAACCCGCGTCCTCACACGCACGCTCCCCCTAAAGCGTTGCCGTACCCTCACCTGGACCCTAAACCGTCCCCGTCCCCTAACCCTAACCCTAGCCCGAACCCTAACCCTAACCCTTCCCCGAAGCCTGACCCTCACCCGTCCCCTAATCCTAACCCGTACGCTAACACTAACCCGCGCCCTCACACGCACGGTCCCCCTAAAGCGTTGCCGTACCCTCACCTGGACCCTAAACCGTCCCCGTCCCCTAACCCTAACCCTAGCCCGAACCCTAACCCTAACCCTTCCCCGAAGCCTGACCCTCACCCGTCCCCTAATCCTAACCCGTACGCTAACACTAACCTGCGCCCTCACACGCACTCTCCCCCTAAAGCGTAGCCGTACCCTCACCTGGACCCTAAACCGTCCCCGTCCCCTAACCCTAACCCTAGCCCGAACCCTAACCCTGACCCTTCCCCGAAGCCTGACCCTCACCCGTCCCCTAATCCTAAGCCGTACGCTAACACTAACCCGCGCCCTCACACGCACGCTCCCCCTAAAGTGTTGCCGTACCCTCACCTGGACCCTAAACCGTCCCCGTCCCCTAACCCTAACCCTAGCCCGAACCCTAACCCTTACCCGAAGCCTGACCATCACCCGTCCCCTAATCCTAACCCGTACGCTAACACTAACCCATGCCCTCACACGCACGCTCCCCCTAAAGCGTTGCCGTGCCCTCACCTGGACCCTAAATCGTCCCCGTCACCTAACCCTAACCCTAGCCCGAACCCTAACCCTAACCCTTCCCCGAAGCCTGACCCTCACCCGTCCCCTAATCCTAACCCGTACGCTAACACTAACCCGCGCCCTCACACGCACGCTCCCCCTAAAGCGTTGCCATACCCTCACCTGGACCCTAAACCGTCCCCGTCCCCTAACCCTAACACTAGCCCAAACCCTAACCCTAACCCTTCCCCGAAGCCTGACCCTCACCCGTCCCCTAATCCTAACCCGTACGCTAACACTAACCCGCGCCCTCACACGCACGCTCCCCCTAAAGCGTTGCCGTACCCTCACCTGGACCCTAAACCGTCCCCGTCCCCTAACCCTAACCCTAGCCCGAACACTAACCCTGACCCTTCCCCGAAGCCTGACCCTCACCCGTCCCCTAATCCTAACCCGTACGCTAAAACTAACCCACGCCCTCACACGCACGCCCCCCCTAAAGCGTTGCCGTACCCTCACCTGGACCCTAAACCGTCCCCGTCCCCTAACCCTAACCCTAGCCCGAACCCTAACCCTGACCCTTCCCCGAAGCCTGACCCTCACCCGTCCCCTAATCCTAATCCGTACGCTAACACTAACCCGTGCCCTCACACGCACGCTCCCCCTAAATCGTTGCCGTACCCTCACCTGGACCCTAAACCGTCCCCGTCACCTAACCCTAACCCTAGCCCGAACCCTAACCCCGACCCTTCCCCGAAGCCTGACCCTCACCCGTGCCCTAATCCTAACCCGTACGCTAACACTAACCCGCGCCCTCACATGCACGCTCCCCCTAAAGCGTTGCCGTACCCTCACCTGGACCCTAAACCGTCCCCGTCCCCTAACCCTAACCCTAGCCCGAACCCTAACCCTAACCCTTCCCCGAAGCCTGGCACTCACCCGTCCCCTAATCCTAACCCGTACGCTAACACTAACCCACGCCCTCACACGCACGCTCCCCCTAAAGCGTTGCCATACCCTCACCTGGACCCTAAACCGTCCCCGTCCCCTAACCCTAACCCTAGCCCAAACCCTAACCCTAACCCTTCCCCGAAGCCTGACCCTCACCCGTCCCATAATCCTAACCCGTACGCTAACACTAACCCGCGCCCTCACACGCACGCTCCCCCTAAAACGTTGCCGTACCCTCACCTGGACCCTAAACCGTCCCCGTCCCCTAACCCTAACCCTAGCCCAAACCCTAACCCTGACCCTTCCCCGAAGCCTGACCCTCACCCGTCCCCTAATCCTAACCCGTACGCTAACACTAACCCACGCCCTCACACGCACGCTCCCCCTATAGCATTGCCGTACCCTCACCTGGACCCTAAACCGTCCCCGTCCCCTAACCCTAACCCTAGCCCGAACCCTAACCCTGACCCTTCCCTGAAGCCTGACCCTCACCCGTCCCCTAATCCTAACCCGTACGCTAACACTAACCCACGCCCTCACACGCACGCTCCCCCTGAAGCGTTGCCGTACCCTCACCTGGACCCTAAACCGTCCCCGTCCCCTAACCCTAACCCTAGCCCGAACCCTAACCCTAACCTTTCCCCGAAGCCTGACCCTCACCCGTCCCCTAATCCTAAACCGTACGCTAACAAAAACCCGCGTCCTCACACACACGCTCCCCTTAAAGCGTTGCCGTACCTTCAACTGGACCCTAAACCGTCCCCGTCCCCTAACCCTAACCCTAGCCCGAACCCTAACCCTAACCCTTCCCCGAAGCCTGACCCTCACCCGTCCCCTAATCCTAACCCGTACGCTAACACTAACCCGCGCCCTCACACGCACGCTCCCCCTAAAGCGTTGCCGTACCCTCACCTGGACCCTAAACCGTCCCCGTCCCCTAACCCTAACCCTAGCCTGAACCCTAACCCTAACCCTTCCCCGAAGCCTGACCCTCACCCGTCCCCTAATCCTAACCCGTACGCTAACACTAACCCGGGCCCTCACACGCACGCTCCCCCTAAAGCATTGCCGTACCCTCACCTGGACCCTAAACCGTCCCCGTCCCCTAACCCTAACCCTAGCCCGAACCCTAACCCTGACCCTTCCCCGAAGCCTGACCCTCACCCGTCCCCTAATCCTAACCCGTACGCTAACACTAACCCGTGCCCTCACACGCACGCTCCCCCTAAAGCGTTGCCGTACCCTCACCTGGACCCTAAACCGTCCCCGTCCCCTAACCCTAACCCTAGCCGGAACCCTAACCCTGACTCTTCCCCGAAGCCTGACCCTCACCCGTCCCCTAATCCTAACCCGTACGCTAACACTAACCCGCGCCCTCACACGCACGCTCCCCCTAAAGCGTTGCCGTACCCTCACCTGGACCATAAACCGTCCCCGTCCCCTAACCCTAACCGTAGCCCGAACCCTAACCCTGACCCTTCCCCGAAGCCTGACCCTCACCCGTCCCCTAATCCTAACCCGTACGCTAACACTAAGCCGCGCCCTCACACGCACGCTCCCCATAAAGCGTTGCCGTACCCTCACCTGGACCCTAAACCGTCCCCGTCCCCTAACCCTAACCCTAGCCCGAACCCTAACCCTGACCCTTCCCCGAAGCCTGACCCTCACCCGTCCCCTAATCCTAACCCGTACGCTAACACTAACCCGCGCCCTCACACGCACGCTCCCCCTAAAGCGTTGCCGTACCCTCACCTGGACCCTAAACCGTCCCCGTCCCCTAACCCTAACCCTAGCCCGAACCCTAACCCTAACCTTTCCCCGAAGCCTGACCCTCACCCGTCCCCTAATCCTAAACCGTACGCTAACAAAAACCCGCGTCCTCACACACATGCTCCCCTTAAAGCGTTGCCGTACCTTCACCTGGACCCTAAACCGTCCCCGTCCCCTAACCCTAACCCTAGCACGAACCCTAACCCTGACCCTTCCCCGAAGCCTGACCCTCACCCGTCCCCTAATCCTAACCCGTACGCTAACACTAACCCGTGCCCTCACACGCACGCTCCCCCTAAAGCGTTGCCGTACCCTCACCTGGACCCTAAACCGTCCCCGTCCCCTAACCCTAACCCTAGCACGAACCCTAACCCTGACACTTCCCCGAAGCCTGACCCTCACCCGTCCCCTAATCCTAACCCGTACGCTAACACTAACCCGCGCCCTCACACGCACGCTCCCCCTAAAGCGTTGCCGTACCCTCACCTGGACCCTAAACCGTCCCCGTCCCCTAACCCTAACCCTAGCCCGAACCCTAACCCTAACCCTTCCCCGAAGCCTGACCCTCACCCGTCCCCTAATCCTAACCCGTACGCTAACACTAACCCACGCCCTCACACGCACGCTCCCCCTAAAGCGTTGCCATACCCTCACCTGGACCCTAAACCATCCCCGTCCCCTAACCCTAACCCTAGCCCAAACCATAACCCTTACCCTTCCCCGAAGCCTGACCCTCACCCGTCCCATAATCCTAACCCGTACGCTAACACTAACCCGCGCCCTCACACGCACGCTCCCCCTAAAGCGTTGCCGTACCCTCACCTGGACCCTAAATCGTCCCCGTCCCCTAACCCTAACGCTAGCCCGAACCCTAACCCTGACCCTTCCCCGAAGCCTGACCCTCACCCGTCCCCTAATCCTAACCCGTACGCTAACACTAACCCACGCCCTCACACGCACGCTCCCCCTAAAGCGTTGCCGTACCCTCACCTGGACCCTAAACCGTCCCCGTCCCCTAACCCTAACCCTAGCCCGAATCCTAACCCTGACCCTTCCCCGAAGCCTGACCCTCACCCGTCCCCTAATCCTAACCCGTACGCTAACACTAACCCACGCCCTCACACGCACTCTCCCCCTAAAGCGTTGCCGTACCCTCACCTGGACCCTAAACCGTCCCCGTCCCCTAACCCTAACGCTAGCCCGAACCCTAACCCTAACCTTTCCCCGAAGCCTGACCCTCACCCGTCCCCTAATCCTAACCCGTACGCTAACACTAACCCACGCCCTCACACGCACGCTCCCCCTAAAGCGTTGCCGTACCCTCACCTGGACCCTAAACCGTCCCCGTCCCCTAACCCTAACCCTAGCCCGAATCCTAACCCTGACCCTTCCCCGAAGCCTGACCCTCACCCGTCCCCTAATCCTAACCCGTACGCTAACACTAACCCACGCCCTCACACGCACTCTCCCCCTAAAGCGTTGCCGTACCCTCACCTGGACCCTAAACCGTCCCCGTCCCCTAACCCTAACGCTAGCCCGAACCCTAACCCTAACCTTTCCCCGAAGCCTGACCCTCACCCGTGCCCTAATCCTAACTCGTACGCTAACACTAACCCGCACCCTCACACGCACGCTCCCCCTACAGAGTTGCCGTACCCTCACCTGGACCCTAAACCGTCCCCGTCACCTAACCCTAAACCTAGCCCGAACCCTAACCCTGACCCTTCCCCGAAGCCTGACCCTCACCCGTCCCCTAATCCTAACCCGTACGCTAACACTAACCCGCGCCCTCACACGCACGCTCCCCCTAAAACGTTGCCGTACCCTCACCTGGACCCTAAACCGTCCCCGTCCCCTAACCCTAACCCTAGCCCGAACCCTAACCCTGACCCTTCCCCGAAGCCTGACTCTCACCCGTCCCCTAATCCTAACCCGTACGCTAACACTAACCCACGCCCTCACACGCACGCTCCCCTTAAAGCGTTGCCGTACCCTCACCTGGACCCTAAACCGTCCCCATTCCCTAACCCTAACCCTAGCCCGAACCCTAACCCTAACCTTTCCCCGAAGCCTGACCCTCACCCGTCCCCTAATCCTAACCCGTACGCTAACACAAACCCGCGTCCTCACACGCACGCTCCCCCTAAAGCGTTGCCGTACCCTCACCTGGACCCTAAACCGTCCCCGTCCCCTAACCCTAACCCTAGCCCGAACCCTAACCCTAACCCTTCCCCGAAGCCTGACCCTCACCCGTCCCCTAATCCTAACCCATACGCTAACACTAACCCGCGCCCTCACACGCACGCTCCCCCTAAAGCGTTGCCGTACCCTCACCTGGACCCTAAACCGTTCCCGTCCCCTAACCCTAACCCTAGCCCGAACCCTAACCCTTACCCTTCCCCGAAGCCTGACCCTCACCCGTCCCATAATCCTAACCCGTACGCTAACACTAACCCGCGCACTCACACGCACGCTCCCCCTAAAGCGTTGCCGTACCCTCACCTGGACCCTAAATCGTCCCCGTCCCCTAACCCTAACGCTAGCCCGAACCCTAACCCTGACCCTTCCCCGAAGCCTGAACCTCACCCGTCCCCTAATCCTAACTCGTACGCTAACACTAACCCACGCCCTCACACGCACGCTCCCCCTAAAGCGTTGCCGTACCCTCACCTGGACCCTAAACCGTCCCCGTCCCCTAACCCTAACCCTAGCCCGAACCCTAACCCTGACCCTTCCCCGAAGCCTGACCCTCACCCGTCCCCTAATCATAACCCGTACGCTAACACTAACCCACGCCCTCACACGCACGCTCCCCCTAAAGCGTTGCCGTACCCTCACCTGGACCATAAACCGTCCCCGTCCCCTAACCCTAACGCTAGCCCGAACCCTAACCCTAACCTTTCCCCGAAGCCTGACACTCACCTGTCCCCTAATCCTAAACCGTACGCTAACACAAACCCGCGTCCTCACACACATGCTCCCCTTAAAACGTTGCCGCACCTTCACCTGGACCCTAAACCGTCCCCGTCCCCTAACCCTAACCCTAGCCCGAACCCTAACCCTAACCCTTCCCCGAAGCCTGACCCTCACCCGTCCCCTAATCCTAACCCGTACGCTAACACTAACCCGCGCCCTCACACGCACGCTCCCCCTAAAGTGTTGCCGTACCCTCACCTGGACCCTAAACCGTCCCCGTCCCCTAACCCTAAACCTAGCCCGAACCCTAACCCTGACCCTTCCCCGAAGCCTGACCCTCACCCGTCCCCTAATCCTAACCCGTACGCTAACACTAACCCGTGCCCTCACACGCACGCTCCCCCTAAAGCGTTGCCGTACCCTCACCTGGACCCTAAACCGTCCCCGTCACCTAACCCTAACCCTAGCCGGAACCGTAACCCTGACCCTTCCCCGAAGCCTGACCCTCACCCGTGCCCTAATCCTAACCCGTACGCTAACACTAACCCGCACCCTCACACGCACGCTCCCCCTACAGCGTTGCCGTACCCTCACCTGGACCCTAAACCGTCCCCGTCACCTAACCCTAACCCTAGCCCGAACCCTAACCCTGACCCTTCCCCGAAGCCTGACCCTCACCCGTCCCCTAATCCTAACCCGTACGCTAACACTAACCCGCGCCCTCACACGCACGCTCCCCCTAAAATGTTGCCGTACCCTCACCTGGACCCTAAACCGTCCCCGTCCCCTAACCCTAACCCTAGCCCGAACCCTAACCCTGACCCTTCCCCGAAGCCTGACTCTCACCCGTCCCCTAATCCTAACCCGTACGCTAACACTAACCCACGCCCTCACACGCACGCTCCCCTTAAAGCGTTGCCGTACCCTCACCTGGACCCTAAACCGTCCCCGTTCCCTAACCCTAACCCTAGCCCGAACCCTAACCCTAACCTTTCCCCGAAGCCTGACCCTCACCCGTCCCCTAATCCTAACCCGTACGCTAACACAAACCCGCGTCCTCACACGCACGCTCCCCCTAAAGCGTTGCCGTACCCTCACCTGGACCCTAAACCGTCCCCGTCCCCTAACCCTAACCCTAGCCCGAACCCTAACCCTAACCCTTCCCCGAAGCCTGACCCTCACCCGTCCCCTAATCCTAACCCGTACGCTAACACTAACCCACGCCCTCACACGCACGCTCCCCCTAAAGCGTTGCCGTACCCTCACCTGGACCCTAAACCGTCCCCGTCCCCTAACCCTAACCCTAGCCCAAACCCTAACCCTAACCCTTCCCCGAAGCCTGACCCTCACCCGTCCCCTAATCCTAACCCGTACGCTAACACTAACCTGCGCCCTCACACGCACGCTCCCCCTAAAGCGTTGCCGTACCCTCACCTGGACCCTAAACCGTCCCCGTCCCCTAACCCTAACCCTAGCCCGAACCCTAACCCTGACCCTTCCCCGAAGCCTGACCCTCACCCGTCCCCTAATCCTAACCCGTACGCTAACACTAACCCTCGCCCTCACACGCACGCTCCCCCTAAAGCGTTGCCGTACCCTCACCTGGACCCTAAACCGTCCCCGTCCCCTAACCCTAACCCTAGCCCGAACCCTAACCCTGACTCTTCCCCGAAGCCTGACCCTCACCCGTCCCCTAATCCTAACCCGTACGCTAACACTAATCCGCACCCTCACACGCACGCTCCCCCTAAAGCGTTGCCGTTCCCTCACCTGGACCCTAAACCGTCCCCGTCCCCTAACCCTAACCCTAGCCTGAACCCTATCCCTGACCCTTCCCCGAAGCCTGACCCTCACCCGTCCCCTAATCCTAACCCGTACGCTAACACTAACCCGCGCCCTCACACGCACGCTCCCCCTAAAGCGTTGCCGTACCCTCACCTGGACCCTAAACCGTCCCCGTCCCCTAACCCTAACCCTAGCCCGAACCCTAACCCTGACCCTTCCCCGAAGCCTGACCCTCACCCGTCCCCTAATCCTAACCCGTACGTTAACACTAACCCGCGCCCTCACACGCACACTCCCCCTAAAGCGTTGCCGTACCGTCACCTGGACCCTAAACCGTCCCCGTCCCCTAACCCGAACCCTAGCCCGAACCCTAACCCTGACCCTTCCCCGAAGCCTGACCCTCACCCGTCCCCTAATCCTAATCCGGACGCTAACACTAACCCGCGCCCTCACACGCACGCTCCCCCTAAAGCGTTGCCGTACCCTCACCTGGACCCTAAACCGTCCCCGTCCCCTAACCCTAACCCTAGCCCGAACCCTAAAGCTAACCCTTCCCCGAAGCCTGACCCTCACCCGTCCCCTAATCCTAACCCGTACGCTAACACTAACCCGCACCCTCACACGCACGCTCTCCCTAAAGCGTTGCCGTACCCTCACCTGGACCCTAAACCGTCCCCGTCCCCTAACCCTAAACCTAGCCCGAACCCTAACCCTGACCCTTCCCCGAAGCCTGACCCTCACCCGTCCCCTAATCCTAACCCGTACGCTAACACTAACCCGCGCCCTCACACGCACGCTCCCCCTAAAGCGTTGCCGTACCCTCACCTGGACCCTAAACCGTCCCCGTCCCCTAACCCTAACCCTAGCCCGAACCCTAACTCTGAACCTTCCCCGAAGCCTGACCCTCACCCGTCCCCTAATCCTAACCCGTACGCTAACACTAACCCACGCCCTCACACGCACGCTCCCCCTAAAGCGTTGCCGTACCCTCACCTGGACCCTAAACCGTCCCCGTCCCCTAACCCTAACCCTAGCCCGAACCCTAACCCTGACCCTACCCTGAAGCCTGACCCTCACCCGTCCCCTAATCCTAACCCGTACGCTAACACTAACCCACGCCCTCACACGCACGCTCCCCCTAAAGCGTTGCCGTACCCTCACCTGGACCCTAAACCGTCCCCGTCCCCTAACCCTAACCCTAGCCCGAACCCTAACCCTAACCTTTACCCGAAGCCTGACCCTCACTCGTCCCCTAATCCTAAACCGTACGCTAACACAAACCCGCGTCCTCACACACATGCTCCCCTTAAAGCGTTGCCGAACGTTCACCTGGACCCTAAACCGTCCCCGTCCCCTAACCCTAACCCTAGCTCGAACCCTAACCCTAACCCTTCCCCGAAGCCTGAACCTCACCCGTTCCCTAATCCTAACCCGTACGCTAACACTAACCCGCGCCCTCACACGCACGCTCCCCCTAAAGCGTTGCCGTACCCTCACCTGGACCCTAAACCGTCCCCGTCCCCTAACCCTAACCCTAGCCCGAACCCTAACCCTAACCCTTCCCCGAAGCCTGACCCTCACCCGTCCCCTAATCCTAACCCGTACGCTAACACTAACCCGGGCCCTCACACGCACGCTCCCCCTAAAGCGTTGCCGTACCCTCACCTGGACCCTAAACCGTCCCCGTCCCCTAACCCTAACCCTAGCCCGAACCCTAACCCTGACCCTTCCCCGAAGCCTGACCCTCACCCGTCCCCTAATCCTAACCCGTACGCTAACACTAACCCACGCCCTCACACGCACGCTCCCCCTAAAGCGTTGACGTACCCTCACCTGGACCCTAAACCGTCCCCGTCCCCTCACCCTAACCCTAGCCCGAACCCTAACCCTGACCCTTCCCTGAAGCCTGACCCTCACCCGTCCCCTAATCCTAACCCGTACGCTAACACTAACCCACGCCCTCACACGCACACTCCCCCTAAAGCGTTGCCGTACCGTCACCTGGACCCTAAACCGTCCCCGTCCCCTAACCCGAACCCTAGCCCGAACCCTAACCCTGACCCTTCCCCGAAGCCTGACCCTCACCCGTCCCCTAATCCTAATCCGGACGCTAACACTAACCCGCGCCCTCACACGCACGCTCCCCCTAAAGCGTTGCCGTACCCTCACCTGGACCCTAAACCGTCCCCGTCCCCTAACCCTAACCCTAGCCCGAACCCTAAAGCTAACCCTTCCCCGAAGCCTGACCCTCACCCGTCCCCTAATCCTAACCCGTACGCTAACACTAACCCGCACCCTCACACTCACGCTCTCCCTAAAGCGTTGCCGTACCCTCACCTGGACCCTAAACCGTCCCCGTCCCCTAACCCTAAACCTAGCCCGAACCCTAACCCTGACCTTTCCCCGAAGCCTGACCCTCACCCGTCCCCTAATCCTAACCCGTACGCTAACACTAACCCGCGCCCTCACACGCACGCTCCCCCTAAAGCGTTGCCGTACCCTCACCTGGACCCTAAACCGTCCCCGTCCCCTAACCCTAACCCTAGCCCGAACCCTAACTCTGACCCTTCCCCGAAGCCTGACCCTCACCCGTCCCCTAATCCTAACCCGTACGCTAACACTAACCCACGCCCTCACACGCACGCTCCCCCTAAAGCGTTGCCGTACCCTCACCTGGACCCTAAACCGTCCCCGTCCCCTAACCCTAACCCTAGCCCGAACCCTAACCCTGACCCTTCCCTGAAGCCTGACCCTCACCCGTCCCCTAATCCTAACCCGTACGCTAACACTAACCCACGCCCTCACACGCACGCTCCCCCTAAAGCGTTGCCGTACCCTCACCTGGACCCTAAACCGTCCCCGTCCCCTAACCCTAACCCTAGCCCGAACCCTAACCCTAACCTTTACCCGAAGCCTGACCCTCACTCGTCCCCTAATCCTAAACCGTACGCTAACACAAACCCGCGTCCTCACACACATGCTCCCCTTAAAGCGTTGCCGAACGTTCACCTGGACCCTAAACCGTCCCCGTCCCCTAACCCTATCCCTAGCTCGAACCCTAACCCTAACCCTTCCCCGAAGCCTGAACCTCACCCGTTCCCTAATCCTAACCCGTACGCTAACACTAACCCGCGCCCTCACACGCACGCTCCCCCTAAAGCGTTGCCGTACCCTCACCTGGACCCTAAACCGTCCCCGTCCCCTAACCCTAACCCTAGCCCGAACCCTAACCCTAACCCTTCCCCGAAGCCTGACCCTCACCCGTCCCCTAATCCTAACCCGTACGCTAACACTAACCCGGGCCCTCACACGCACGCTCCCCCTAAAGCGTTGCCGTACCCTCACCTGGACCCTAAACCGTCCCCGTCCCCTAACCCTAACCCTAGCCCGAACCCTAACCCTGACCCTTCCCCGAAGCCTGACCCTCACCCGTCCCCTAATCCTAACCCGTACGCTAACACTAACCCACGCCCTCACACGCACGCTCCCCCTAAAGCGTTGACGTACCCTCACCTGGACCCTAAACCGTCCCCGTCCCCTCACCCTAACCCTAGCCCGAACCCTAACCCTGACCCTTCCCTGAAGCCTGACCCTCACCCGTCCCCTAATCCTAACCCGTACGCTCACACTAACCCACGCCCTCACACGCACGCTCCCCCTAAAGCGTTGCCGTACCCTCACCTGGACCCTAAACCGTCCCCGTCCCCTAACCCTAAACCTAGCCTGAACCCTAACCCTGACCCTTCCCCGAAGCCTGACCCTCACCCGTCCCCTAATCCTAACCCGTACGCTAACACTAACCCGTGCCCTCACACGCACGCTCCCCCTAAAGCGTTGCCGTACCCTCACCTGGACACTAAACCGTCCCCGTCACCTAACCCTAACCCTAGCCCGAACCCTAACCCTGACCCTTCCACGAAGCCTGACCCTCACACGTCCCCTAATCCTAACCCGTACGCTAACACTAATCCACGCCCTCACACGCACGCTCCCCCTAAAGCGTTGCCGTACCCTCACCTGGACCCTAAACCGTCCCCGTCCCCTAACCCTAACCCTAGCCCGAACCCTAACCCTGACCCTTCCCCGAAGCCTGACCCTCACCCGTCCCATAATCCTAACCCGTACGCTAACACTAACCCGCGCCCTCACACGCACGCTCCCCCTAAAGCGTTGCCGTACCCTCACCTGGACCCTAAACCGTCCCCGTCCCCTAACCCTAACCCTAGCCCGAACCATAACCCTAACCCTTCCCCGAAGCCTGACCCTCACCCGTCCCCTAATCCTAACCCGTACGCTAACACTAACCCGCGCCCTCACACGCACGCTCCCCCTAAAGCGTTGCCGTACCCTCACCTGGACCCTAAACCGTCCCCGTCCCCTAACCCTAACCCTAGCCCGAAACCTAACCCTAACCCTTCCCCGAAGCCTGACCCTCACCCGTCCCCTAATCCTAACCCGTACGCTAACACTAACCCGCACCCTCACACGCACGCTCCCCCTAAAGCGTTGCCGTACCCTCACCTGGACCCTAAACCGTCCCCGTCCCCTAACCCTAACCCTAGCCCGAACCCTAACCCTAACCCTTCCCCGAAGCCTGACACTCACCCGTCCCCTAATCCTAACCCGTACGCTAACACTAACCCGCGCCCTCACACGCACGCTCCCCCTAAAGCGTTGCCGTACCCTCACCTGGACCCTAAACCGTCCCCGTCCCCTAACCCTAACCCTAGCCCGAACCCTAACCCTAACCCTTCCCCGAAGCCTGACACTCACCCGTCCCCTAATCCTAACCCGTACGCTAACACTAACCCGCGCCCTCACACGCACGCTCCCCCTAAAGCATTGCCGTACCCTCACCTGGACCCTAAACCGTCCCCGTCCCCTAACCCTAACCCTAGCCCGAACCCTAACCCTAACCCTTCCCCGAAGCCTGACCCTCAACCGTCCCCTAATCCTAACCCGTACGCTAACACTAACCCGCGCCCTCACACGCACGCTCCCCCTAAAGCGTTGCCGTACCCTCACCTGGACCCTAAACCGTCCCCGTCCCCTAACCCTAACCCTAGCCCGAACCCTAAACCTGACCCTTCCCCGAAGCCTGACCCTCACCCGTCCCCTAATCCTAACCCGTACGCTAACACTAACCCGCGCCCTCACACGCACGCTCCCCCTAAAGCGTTGCCGTACCCTCACCTGGACCCTAAACCGTCCCCGTCCCCTAACCCTAACCCTATCCCAAACCCTAACCGTAACCCTTCCCCGAAGCCTGACCCTCACCCGTCCCCTAATCCTAACCCGTACGCTAACACTAACCCGCGCCCTCACACGCACGCTCCCCCTAAAGCGTTGCCGTACCCTCACCTGGACCCTAAACCGTCCCCGTCCCCTAACCCTAACCCTAGCCCGAACCCTAACCCTGACCCTTCCCCGAAGCCTGACCCTCACCCGTCCCCTAATCCTAACCCGTACGCTAACACTAACCCACGCCCTCACACGCACGCTCCCCTTAAAGCGTTGCCGTACCCTCACCTGGACCCTAAACCGTCCCCGTCCCCTAACCCTAACCCTAGCCCGAACCCTAACCCTAACCTTTCCCTGAAGCCTGACCCTCACCCGTCCCCTAATCCTAACCCGTACGCTAACACTAACCCACGCCCTCACACGCACGCTCCCCCTAAAGCGTTGCCGTACCCTCACCTGGACCCTAAACCGTCCCCGTCACCTAACCCTAACCCTATCCCGAACTGTAACCCTGACCCTTCCCCGAAGCCTGACCCTCACCCGTCCCCTAATCCTAACCCGTACGCTAACACTAACCCACGCCCTCACACTCTCGCTCCCCCTAAAGCGTTGCCGTACCCTCACCTGGACCCTAAACCGTCCCCGTCCCCTAACCCTAACCCTAGCCCGAACCCTAACCCTGACCCTTTCCCGAAGCCTGACCCTCACCCGTCCCCTAATCCTAACCCGTACGCTAACACTAACCCACGCCCTCACACGCACGCTCCCCCTAAAGCGTTGCCGTACCCTCACCTGGACCCTAAACCGTCCCCGTCCCCTAACCCTAAACCTAGCCAGAACCCTAACCCTGACCCTCCCCGAAGCCTGACCCTCACCCGTCCCCTAATCCTAACCCGTACGCTAACACTAACCCGTGCCCTCACACGCACGCTCCCCCTAAAGCGTTGCCGTACCCTCACCTGGACGCTAAACCGTCCCCGTCACCTACCCCTAACCCTAGCCGGAACCCTAAACCTGACCCTTCCCCGAAGCCTGACCCTCACCCGTGCCCTAATCCTAACCCGTACGCTAACACTAACCCCCACCCTCACACGCACGCTCCCCCTACAGCGTTGCCGTACCCTCACCTCGACCCTAAACCGTCCCCGTCACCTAACCCTAACCCTAGCCCGAACCCTAACCCTGACCCTTCCCCGAAGCCTGACCCTCACCCGTCCCCTAATCCTAAACCATACGCTAAAACTAACCCGCGCCCTCACACGCACGCTCCCCCTAAAGCGTTGCCGTACCCTCACCTGGTCCCTAAACCGTCCCCGTCCCCTAACCCTAACCCTAGCCCGAACCCTTACCCTGACCCTTCCCCGAAGCCTGACCCTCACCCGTCCCCTAATCCTAACCCGTACGCTAACACTAACCCGCGCCCTCACACGCACGCTCCCCCTAAAGCGTTGCCGTACCCTCACCTGGACCCTAAACCTTCCCCGTCCCCTAACCCTAACCGTAGCCCGAACCCTAACCCTGACCCTTCCCCGAAGCCTGACCCTCACCCGTCCCCTAATCCTAAGCCGTACGCTAACACTAAGCCGCGCCCTCACACGCACGCTCCCCCTAAAGCGTTGCCGTACCCTCACCTGGACCCTAAACCGTCCCCGTTCCCTAACCCTAACCCTAGCCCGAACCCTAACCCAGAACCTTCCCCGAAGCCTGACCCTCACCCGTCCCCTAATCCTAACCCGTACGCTAACACTAACCCGCGCCCTCAAACGCACGCTCCCCCTAAAGCGTTGCCGTACCCTCACCTGGACCCTAAACCGTCCCCGTCCCCTAACCCTAACCCTAGCCCGAACCCTAACCCTGACTCTTCCCCGAAGCCTGACCCTCACCCGTCCTCTAATCCTAACCCGTACGCTAACACTAATCCGCACCCTCACACACACGCTCCCCCTAAAGCGTTGCCGTACCCTCACCTGGACCCTAAACCGTCCCCGTCCCCTAACCCTAACCCTAGCCTGAACCCTAACCCTGACCCTTCCACGAAGCCTGACCCTCACCCGTCCCCTAATCCTAACCCGTACGCTAACCCTAATCCGCGCCCTCACACGCACGCTCCCCCTAAAGCGTTGCCGTACCCTCACCTGGACCCTAAACCGTCCCCGTCCCCTAACCCTAACCCTAGCCCGAACCCTAACCCTAAACCTTCCCCGAAGCCTGACCCTCACCCGTCCCCTAATCCTAACCCGGACGCTAACACTAACCCGCGCCCTCACACGCACACTCCCCCTAAAGCGTTGCCGTACCCTCACCTGGACCCTAAACCGTCCCCGTCCCCTAACCCTAACCCTAGCCCGAACCCTAACCCTAACCCTTCCCCGAAGCCTGACCCTCACCCGTCCCCTAATCCTAACCCGTACGCTAACACTAACCCGCGCCCTCACACGCACGCTCCCCATAAAGCGTTGCCGTACCCTCACCTGGACCCTAAACCGTCCCCGTCCCCTAACCCTAACCCTAGTCCGAACCCTAACCCTGACCCTTCCCCGAAGCCTGACCCTCACCCGTCCCCTAATCCTAACCCGTACGTTAACACTAACCCACGCCCTCACACGCACGCTCCCCTTAAAGCGTTGCCGTACCCTCACCTGGACCCTAAACCGTCCCCGTCCCCTAACCCTAACCCTAGCCCGAACCCTAACCCTAACCCTTCCCCGAGGCCTGACCCTCACCCGTCCCCTAATCCTAACCCGTACGCTAACACAAACCCGCGTCCTCACACGCACGCTCCCCCTAAAGCGTTGCCGTACCCTCGCCTGGACCCTAAACCGTCCCCGTCCCCTAACCCTAACCCTAGCCCGAACCCTAACCCTGACCCTTCCTGAAGCCTGACCCTCACCCGTCCCCTAATCCTAACCCGTACGCTAACACTAACCCGCGCCCTCACACGCACGCTCCCCCTAAAGCGTTGCCGTACCCTCACCTGGACCCTAAACCGTCCCCGTCCCCTAACCCTAACCCTAGCCCGAACCCTAACCCTAACCCTTCCCCGAAGCCTGACCCTCACCCGTCCCCTAATCCTAACCCGTACGCTAACACTAACCCGCGCCCTCACACGCACGCTCCCCCTAAAGCGTTGCCGTACCCTCACCTGGACCCTAAACCGTCCCCGTCCCCTAACCCTAACCCTAGCCCGAACACTAACCCTGACCCTTCCCCGAAGCCTAACCCTCACCCGTCCCCTAATCCTAACCCGTACGCTAAAACTAACCCACGCCCTCACACGCACGCCCCCCCTAAAGCGTTGCCGTACCCTCACCTGGACTCTAAACCGTCCCCATCCCCTAACCCTAACCCTAGCCCGAACCCTAACCCTGACCCTTCCCCGAAGCCTGACCCTCACCCGTCCCCTAATCCTAACCCGTACGCTAACACTAACCAATGCCCTCACACGCACGCTCCCCCTAAATCGTTGCCGTACCCTCACCTGGACCCTAAACCGTCCCCGTCACCTAACCCTAACCCTAGCCCGAACCCTAACCCCGACCCTTCCCCGAAGCCTGACCCTCACCCGTGCCCTAATCCTAACCCGTACGCTAACACTAACCCGCACCCTCACACGCACGCTCCCCCTACAGCGTTGCCGTACCCTCACCTGGACCCTAAACCGTCCCCGTCCCCTAACCCTAACCCTAGCCCGAACCCTAACCCTGACCCTTCCCCGAAGCCTGACCCTCACCCGTCCCCTAATCCTAACCCGTACGCTAACACTAACCCGCGCCCTCACACGCACGCTCCCCCTAAAGCGTTGCCGTACCCTCACCTGGACCCTAAACCGTCCCCGTCCCCTAACCCTAACCCTAGCCCGAACCCTAACCCTAACCCTTACCCGAAGCCTGACCCTCACCCGTCCCCTAATCCTAACCCGTACGCTAACACTAACCCGTGCCCTCACACGCACGCTCCCCCTAAAGCGTTGCCGTACCCTCAGCTGGACCCTAAACCGTCCCCGTCCCCTAACCCTAACCCTAGCCCGAACCCTAACCCTAACCCTTACCCGAAGCCTGACCCTCACCCGTCCCCTAATCCTAACCCGTACGCTAACACTAACCCATGCCCTCACACGCACGCTCCCCCTAAATCGTTGCCGTACCCTCACCTGGACCCTAAACCGTCCCCGTCCCCTAACCCTAACCCTAGCCCGAACCCTAACCCCGACCCTTCCCTGAAGCCTGACCCTCACCCGTGCCCTAATCCTAACCCGTACGCTAACACTAACCACGCACCCTCACACGCACGCTCCCCCTACAGCGTTGCCGTACCCTCACCTGGACCCTAAACCGTCCCCGTCACCTAACCCTAACCCTAGCCCGAACCCTAACCCTGACCCTTCCCCGAAGCCTGACCCTCACCCGTCCCCTAATCCTAACCCGTACGCTAACACTAACCCGCGCCCTCACACGCACGCTCCCCCTAAAGCGTTGCCGTACCCTCACCTGGACCCTAAACCGTCCCCGTCCCCTAACCCTAACCCTAGCCCGAACCCTAACCCTAACCCTTCCCCGAAGCCTGACCCTCACCCGTCCCTTAATCCTAACCCGTACGCTAACACTAACCCGCGCCCTCACACGCACGCTCCCCCTAAAGCGTTGCCGTACCCTCACCTGGACCCTAAACCGTCCCCGTCCCCTAAACCTAACCCTAGCCCGAACCCTAACCCTGACCCTTCCCCGAAGCCTGACCCTCACCCGTCCCCTAATCCTAACCCGTAAGCTAACACTAACCCGCGCCCTCACACGCACGCTCCCCCTAAAGCGTTGCCGTACCCTCACCTGGACCCTAAACCGTCCCCGTCCCCTAACCCTAACCCTAGCCCGAACCCTAACCATAACCCTTCCCCGAAGCCTGACCCTCACCCGTCCCCTAATCCTAACCCGTACGCTAACACTAACCCGCGTCCTCACACGCACGCTCCCCCTAAAGCGTTCCCGTACCCTCACCTGGACCCTAAACCATCCCCGTCCCCTAACCTTAACCCTAGCCCGAACCCTAATCCTGACCCTTCCCCGAAGCCTGACCCTCACCCGTCCCCTAATCCTAACCCGTACGCTAACACTAACCCGCGCCCTCACACGCACGCTCCCCCTAAAGCGTTGCCGTACCCTCACCTGGACCCTAAACCGTCCCCGTCCCCTAACCCTAACCTTAGCCCGAACCCTAACGCTAACCCATTCCCGAAGCCTGACACTCACCCGTCCCCTAATCCTAACCCGTACGCTAACACTAACCCGCGCCCTCACACGCACGCTCCCCCTAAAGCGTTGCCGTACCCTCACCTGGACACTAAACCGTCCCCGTCCCCTAACCCTAACCCTAGCCCGAACCCTAATCCTGACCCTTCCCCGAAGCCTGACCCTCACCTGTCCCCTAATCCTAACCCGTACGCTAACACTAACCCGCGCCCTCACACGCACGCTCCCCCTAAAGCGTTGCCGTACCCTCACCTGGACCCTAAACCGTCCCCGTCCCCTAACCCTAACCCTCGCCCGAACCCTAACCCTAACACCCGAAGCCTGACCCTCAACCGTCGCCTAATCCTAACCCGTACGCTAACACTAACCCGCGCCCTCACACGCACGCTCCCCCTAAAGCGTTGCCGTACCCTCACCTGGACCCTAAACCGTCCCCGTCCCCTAACCCTAACCCTAGCCTGAACCCTAACCCTAACCCTTCCCCGAAACCTGACCCTCACGCGTCCCCTAATCCTAACCCGTACGCTAACACTAACCCGCGCCCTCACACGCACGCTCCCCCTAAAGCGATGCCGTACCCTCACCTGGACCCTAAACCGTCCCCGTCCCCTAACCCTAACCCTAGCCCGAACCCTAACCCTAACCCTTCCGCGAAGCCTGACCCTCACCCGTCCCCTAATCCTAACCCGTACGCTAACACTAACCCGCGCCCTCACACGCACGCTCCCCCTAAAGCGTTGCCGTACCCTCACCTGGACCCTAAACCGTCCCCGTCCCCTAACCCTAACCCTAGCCCGAACCCTAATCCTAACCCTTCCCCGAAGCCTGACCCTCACCCGTCCCCTAATCCTAACCCGTACGCTAACACTAACCCGCGCCCTCACACGCACGCTCCCCCTAAAGCGTTGCCGTACCCTCACCTGGACCCTAAACCGTCCCCGTCTCCTAACCCTAACCCTAGCCCGAACCCTAACCCTAACCCTTCCCCGAAGCCTGACCCTTACCCGTCCCCTAATCCTAACACGTACGCTAACACTAACCCGCGCCCTCACACGCACGCTCCCCCTAAAGCGTTGCCGTACCCTCACCTGGACCCTAAACCGTCCCCGTCCCCTAACCCTAACCGTAGCCCGAACCCTAACCCTGACCCTTCCTTGAAGCCTGACCCTCACCCGTCCCCTAATCCTAACCCGTACGCTAACACTAACCCGCGTCCTCACACGCACGCTCCCCCTAAAGCGTTGCCGTACCCTCACCTGGACCCTAAACCGTCCCCGTCCCCTAACCCTAACCCTAGCCTGAACCCTAACCCTAACCTTTCCCCGAAGCCTGACCCTCACGCGTCCCCTAATCCTAACCCGTACGCTAACACTAACCCGCGCCCTCACACGCATGCTCCCCCTAAAGTGTTGCCGTACCCTCACCTGGACCCTAAACCGTCCCCGTCCCCTAACCCTTACCCTAGCCCGAACCCTAGCCCTAACCCTTCTCCGAAACCTGACCCTCACCCGTCCCCTAATCCTAACTCGTACGCTAACACTAACCCGCGCCCTCACACGCACGCTCCCCCTAAAGCGTTGCCGTACCCTCACCTGGACCCTAAACCGTCCCCGTCCCCTAACCCTAACCCTAGCCCGAACCCTAACCCTAACCCTTCCCCGAAGCCTGACCCTCACCCGTCCCCTAATCCTAACCCGTACGCTAACACTAACCCGCGCCCTCACACGCACGCTCCCCCTATAGCGTTGCCGTACCCTCACCTGGACCCTAAACCGTCCCCGTCCCCTAACCCTAACCCAAGCCCGAACCCTAACCCTAACCCTTCCCCGAAGCCTGACCCTCACCCGTCCCCTAATCCTAACCCGTACGCTAACACTAACCCGCGCCCTCACACGCACGCTCCCCCTAAAGCGTTGCCGTACCCTCACCTGGACCCTAAACCGTCCCCGTCACCTAACCCTAACCCTAGCCCGAACCCTAACCCTGACCCTTCCCCGAAGCCTGACCCTCACCCGTGCCCTAATCCTAACCCGTACGCTAACACTAACCCGCACCCTCACACGCACGCTCCCCCTAAAGCGTTACCGTACCCTCACCTGGACCCTAAACCGTCCCCGTCACCTAACCCTAACCCTAGCCCGAACCCTAACCCTGACCCTTCCCCGAAGCCTGACCCTCACCCGTCCCCTAATCCTAACCCGTACGCTAACACTAACCCGCGCCCTCACACGCACGCTCCCCCTAAAGCGTTGCCGTACCCTCACCTGGACCCTAAACCGTCCCCGTCCCCTAACCCTAACCCTAGCCCGAACCCTAACCCTAACCCTTCCCCGAAGCCTGACCCTCACCCGTCCCCTAATCCTAACACGTACGCTAACACTAACCCGCGCCCTCACACGCACGCTCCCCCTAAAGCATTGCCATACCCTCACCTGGACCCTAAACCGTCCCCGTCCCCTAACCCTAACCCTAGCCCGAACCCTAACCCTAACCCTTCCCCGAAGCCTGACCCTCAACCGTCGCCTAATCCTAACCCGTACGCTAACACTAACCCGCGCCCTCACACGCACGCTCCCCATAAAGCGTTGCCGTACCCTCACGTGGACCCTAAACCGTCCCCGTCCCCTAACCCTAACCCTAGCCCAAACCCTAACCCTAACCCTTCCCCGAAGCCTGACCCTCACCCGTCCCCTAATCCTAACCCGTACGCTAACACTAACCCACGCCCTCACACGCACGCTCCCCCTAAAGCGTTGCCGTACCCTCACCTGGACCCTAAACCGTCCCCGTCTCCTAACCCTAACCCTAGCCCAAACCCTAACCCTAACCCTTCCCCGAAGCCTGACCCTCACCCGTCCCCTAATCCTAACCCGTACGCTAACACTAACCCGCGCCCTCACACGCACGCTCCCCCTAAAGCGTTGCCGTACCCTCACCTGGACCCTAAACCGTCCCCGTCCCCTAACCCTAACCCTAGCCCGAACCCTAACACTGACCCTTCCCCGAAGCCTGACCCTCACCCGTCCCCTAATCCTAACCCGTACGCTAACACTAACCCGCGCCCTCACACGCACGCTCCCCCTAAAGCGTTGCCGTACCCTCACCTGGACCCTAAACCGTCCCCGTCCCCTAACCCTAACCCTAGCCCGAACCCTAACCCTGACCCTTCCCCGAAGCCTGACCCTCACCCGTCCCCTAATCCTAACCCGTACGCTAACACTAACCCACGCCCTCACACTCACGCTCCCCCTAAAGCGTTGCCGTACCCTCACCTGGACCCTAAACCGTCCCCGTCCCCTAACCCTAACCCTAGCCCGAACCTAAACCTAACCTTTCCCCGAAGCCTGATCCTCACCCGTCCCCTAATCCTAACCCGTACGCTAACACAAACCCGCGTCCTCACACGCACGCTCCCCCTAAAGCGTTGCCGTACCCTCACCTGGACCCTAAACCGTCCCCGTCCCCTAACCCTAACCCTAGCCCAAACCCTAACCCTAACCCTTCCCCGAAGCCTGACCCTACCCGTCCCCTAATCCTAACCCGTACGCTAACACTAACCCGCGCCCTCACACGCACGCTCCCCATAAAGCGTTGCCGTACCCTCACCTGGACCCTAAACCGTCCCCGTCCCCTATCCCTAACCCTAGCCCGAACCCTAACCCTAACCCTTCCCCGAAGCCTGTACCTCACCCGTCCCCTATTCCTAACCTGTACGCTAACACTAACCCGCGCCCTCACACGCACGCTCCCCCTAAAGCGTTGCCGTACCCTCACCTGGACCCTAAACCGTCCCCGTCCCCTAACCCTAACCCTAGCCCGAACCCTAACCCTAACCCTTCCCCGAAGCCTGACCCTCACCCGTCCCCTAATCCTAACCCGTACGCTAACACTAACCCGCGCCCTCACACGCACGCTCTCCCTAAAGCGTTGCCGTACCCTCACCTGGACCCTAAACCGTCCCCGTCCCCCAACCCTAACCGAAGCCCGAACCCTAACCCTGACCCTTCCCCGAAGCCTGACCCTCACCCGTCCCCTAATCCTAACCCGTACGCTAACACTAACCCACGTCCTCACACGCACGCTCCCCCTAAAGCGTTGCCGTACCCTCACCTGGACCCTAAACCGTCCCCGTCCCCTTACCCTAACCGTAGCCCGAACCCTAACACTGACCCTTCCCCGAAGCCTGACCCTCACCCGTCCCCTAATCCTAACCCGTACGCTAACACTAACCCGCGCCCTCACACGCACGCTCCCCCTAAAGCGTTGCCGTACCCTCACCTGGACCCTAAACCGTCCCCGTCCCCTAACCCTAACCCTAGCCCGAACCCTAACCCTGACCCTTCCCCGAAGCCTGACCCTCACCCGTCCCCTAATCCTAACCCGTACGCTAACAGTAACCCGCACCCTCACACGCACGCTCCCCCTAAAGCGTTGCCGTACCCTCACCTGGACCCTAAACCGTCCCCGTCCCCTAACCCTAACCCTAGCCCGAACCCTAACCCTAACCCTTCCCCGAGGCCTGACCCTCACCCGTCCCCTAATCCTAACCCGTACGCTAACACTAACCCGCGCCCTCACACGCACGCTCCCCCTAAAGCGTTGCCGTACCCTCACCTGGACCCTAAATCGTCCCCGTCCCCTAACCCTAACCCTAGCCCGAACCCTAACCCTAACCCTTCCCCGAAGCCTGACCCTCACCTGTCCCCTAATCCTAACCCGTACGCTAACACTAACCCGCGCCCTCACACGCACACTCCCCCTAAAGCGTTGCCGTACCCTCACCTGGACCCTAAACCGTCCCCGTCCCCTAACCCTAACCCTAGCCCGAACCCTAACCCTGACCCTTCCCCGAAGCCTGACCCTCACCCGTCCCCTAATCCTAACCCGTACGCTAACACTAACCCGCGCCCTCACACGCACGCTCCCCCTAAAGCGTTGCCGTACCCTCACCTGGACCCTAAACCGTCCTCGTCACCTAACCCTAACCCTAGCCCGAACCCTAACCCTGAACCTTCCCCGAAGCCTGACCCTCACCCGTCCCCTAATCCTAACCCGTACGCTAACACTAACCCGCGCCCTCACACGCACGCTCCCCCTAAAGCGTTGCCGTACCCTCACCTGGACCCTAAACCGTCCCCGTCCCCTAACCCTAACCGTAGCCCGAACCCTAACCCTGAACCTTCCCCGAAGCCTGACCCTCACCCGTCCCCTAATCCTAACCCGTACGCTAACACTAACCCGCGTCCTCACACGCACGATTCCCTAAAGCGTTGCCGTACCCTCACCTGGACCCTAAACCATCCCCGTCCCCTAACCCTAACCCTAGCCCGAACCCTAACCCTAACCCTTCCCCGAAGCCTGACCCTCACCCGTCCCCTAATCCTAACCCGTACGCTAACACTAACCCGTGCCCTCACACGCACGCTCCCCCTAAATCGTTGCCGTACCCTCACCTGGACCCTAAACCGTCCCCGTCCCCTAACCCTAACCCTAGCCCGAACCCTAACCCTAACCCTTCCCCGAAGCCTGACCCTCACCCGTCCCCTAATCCTAACACGTATGCTAACACTAACCCGCGCCCTCACACGCACGCTCCCCCTAAAGCGTTGCCGTACCCTCACCTGGACCCTAAACCGTCCCTGTCCCCTAACCCTAACCCTAGCCCGAACCCTAACCCTGACCCTTCCCCGAAGCCTGACCCTCACCCGTCCCCTAATCCTAACCCGTACGCTAACACTAACCCACGTCCTCACACGCACGCTCCCCCTAAAGCGTTGCCGTACCCTCACCTGGACCTTAAACCGTCCCCGTCCCCTAACCCTAACCCTAGCCTGAACCCTAACCCTAACCTTTCCCCGAAGCCTGACCCTCACGCGTCCCCTAATCCTAACCCGGACGCTAACACTAACCCGCGCCCTCACACGCACGCTCCCCCTAAAGAGTTGCCGTACCCTCACCTGGACCCTAAACCGTCCCCGTCCCCTAACCCTAACCCTAGCCCGAACCCTAACCCTAACCCTTCCCCGAAGCCTGACCCTCACCCGTCCCCTAATCCTAACCCGTACGCTAACACTAACCCGCGCCCTCACACGCACGCTCCCCCTAAAGCATTGCCGTACCCTCACCTGGACCCTAAACCGTCCCCGTCCCCTAACCCTAACCCTAGCCCAAACCCTAACCCTAACCCTTCCCCGAAGCCTGACCCTCACCCGTCCCCTAATCCTAACCCGTACGCTAACACTAACCCGCGCCCTCACACGCACGCTCCCCCTAAAGCGTTGCCGTACCCTCACCTGGACCCTAAACCGTCCCCTTCCCCTAACCCTAACCCTAGCCCGAACCCTAACCCTGACCCTTCCCCGAAGCCTGACCCTCACCCGTCCCCTAATCCTAACCCGTACGCTAAAACTAACCCGTGCCCTCACACGCACGCTCCCCCTAAAGCGTTGCCGTACCCTCACCTGGACCCTCAACCGTCCCCATCACCTAACCCTAACCCTAGCCCGAACCCTAACCCTGACCCTTCCCCGAAGCCTGACCCTCACCCGTGCCCTAATCCTAACCCGTACGCTAACACTAACCCGCACCCTCACACGCACGCTCCCCCTAAAGCGTTGCCGTACCCTCACCTGGACCCTAAACCGTCCCCGTCACCTAACCTTAACCCTAGCCCGAAACCTAACCCTGACCCTTCCCCGAAGCCTGACCCTCACCCGTCCCCTAATCCTAACCCGTACGCTAACACTAACCCGCGCCCTCACACGCACGCTCCCCCTAAAGCGTTGCCGTACCCTCACCTGGACCCTAAACCGTCCCCGTCCCCTAACCCTAACCCTAGCCCGAACCCTAACCCTGACCCTTCCCCGAAGCCTGACCCTCACCCGTCCCCTAATCCTAACCCGTACGCTAACACTAAACCGCGCCCTCACACGCACGCTCCCCCTAAAGCGTTGCCGTACCCTCACCTGGACCCTAAACCGTCCCCGTCCCCTAACCCTAACCGTAGCCCGAACCCTAAGCCTGACCCTTCCCCGAAGCCTGACCCTCACCCGTCCCCTAATCCTAACACGTACGCTAACACTAACCCGCGTCCTCACACGCACGCTGCCCCTAAAGCGTTGCCGTACCCTCACCTGGACCCTAAACCGTCCCCGTCCCCTAACCCTAACCCTAGCCTGAACCCTAACCCTAACCTTTCCCCGAAGCCTGACCCTCACCCGTCCCCTAATCCTAACCCGTACGCTAACACTAACCCGCGCCCTCACACGCACGCTCCCCCTAAAGCATTGCCATACCCTCACCTGGACCCTAAACCGTCCCCGTCCCCTAACCCTAACCCTAGCCCGAACCCTAACCCTAACCCTTCCCCGAAGCCTGACCCTCAACCGTCGCCTAATCCTAACCCGTACGCTAACACTAACCCGCGCCCTCACACGCACGCTCCCCATAAAGCGTTGCCGTACCCTCACCTGGACCCTAAACCGTCCCCGTCCCCTAACCCTAACCCTAGCCCAAACCCTAACCCTAACCCTTCCCCGAAGCCTGACCCTCACCCGTCCCCTAATCCTAACCCTTACGCTAACACTAACCCACGCCCTCACACGCACGCTCCCCCTAAAGCGTTGCCGTACCCTCACCTGTACCCTAAACCGTCCCCGTCCCCTAACCCTAACCCTAGCCCGAACCCTAACCCTAACCCTTCCCCGAAGCCTGACCCTCACCCGTCCCCTAATCCTAACCCGTACGCTAACACTAACCCGCGCCCTCACACGCACGCTCCCCCTAAAGCGTTGCCGTACCCTCACCTGGACCCTAAACCGTCCCCGTCCCCTAAACCTAACCCTAGCCCGAACCCTAAACCTGACCCTTCCCCGAAGCCTGACCCTCACCCGTCCCCTAATCCTAACCCGTACGCTAACACTAACCCGCGCCCTCACACGCACGCTTCCCCTAAAGCGTTGCCGTACCCTCACCTGGACCCTAAACCGTCCCCGTCCCCTAACCCTAACCCTAGCCCGAACCCTAACCCTGACCCTTCCCCGAAGCCTGACCCTCACCCGTCCCCTAATCCTAACCCGTACGCTAACACTAACCCACGCCCTCACACTCACGCTCCCCCTAAAGCGTTGCCGTACCCTCACCTGGACCCTAAACCGTCCCCGTCCCCTAACCCTAACCCTAGCCCGAACCTAAACCTAACCTTTCCCCGAAGCCTGACCCTCACCCGTCCCCTAACCCTAACCCGTACGCTAACACTAACCCACGCCCTCACACGCACGCTCCCCCTAAAGCGTTGCCGTACCCTCACCTGGACCCTAAACCGTCCCCGTCCCCTAACCCTAACCCTAGCCCGAACCCTAACCCTAACCTTTCCCCGAAGCCTGACCCTCACCCGTCCCCTAATCCTAACCCGTACGCTAACACTAACCCGCGCCCTCACACGCACGCTCCCCCTAAAGCATTGCCGTACCCTCACCTGGACCCTAAACCGTCCCCGTCCCCTAACCCTAACCCTATCCCGAACCCTAACCCTGACCCTTCCCCGAAGCCTGACCCTCACCCGTCCCCTAATCCTAACCCGTACGCTAACACTAACCCGTGCCCTCACACGCACGCTCCCCCTAAAGCGTTGCCGTACCCTCACCTGGACCCTAAACCGTCCCCGTCACCTAACCCTAACCCTAGCCCGAACCCTAACCCTGACCCTTCCCCGAAGCCTGACCCTCACCCGTGCCCTAATCCTAACCCGTGCGCTAACACTAACCCGCACCCTCACACGCATGCTCCCCCTAAAGCGTTGCCGTACCCTCACCTGGACCCTAAACCGTCCCCGTCACCTAAACCTAACCCTTGCCCGAACCCTAACCCTGACCCTTCCCCGAAGCCTGACCCTCACCCGTCCCCTAATCCTAACCCATACGCTAACACTAACCCGCGCCCTCACACGCACGCTCCCCCTAAAGCGTTGCCGTACCCTCACCTGGTCCCTAAACCATCCCCGTCCCCTAACCCTAACCCTAGCCCGAACCCTAACCCTAACCCTTCCCCGAAGCCTGACCCTCACCCGTCCCCTAATCCTAACACGTATGCTAACACTAACCCGCGCCCTCACACGCACGCTCCCCCTAAAGCGTTGCCGTACCCTCACCTGGACCCTAAACCGTCTCTGTCCCCTAACCCTAACCCTAGCCCGAACCCTAACCCTGACCCTTCCCCGAAGCCTGACCCTCACCCGTCCCCTAATCCTAACCCGTACGCTAACACTAACCCACGCCCTCACACTCACGCTCCCCCTAAAGCGTTGCCGTACCCTCACCTGGACCCTAAACCGTCCCCGTCCCCTAACCCTAACCCTAGCCCGAACCTAAACCTAACCTTTCCCCGAAGCCTGACCCTCACCCGTCCCCTAACCCTAACCCGTACGCTAACACTAACCCACGCCCTCACACGCACGCTCCCCCTAAAGCGTTGCCGTACCCTCACCTGGACCCTAAACCGTCCCCATCCCCTAACCCTAACCCTAGCCCGAACCCTAACCCTAACCTTTCCCCGAAGCCTGACCCTCACCCGTCCCCTAATCCTAACCCGTACGCTAACACTAACCCGCGCCCTCACACGCACGCTCCCCCTAAAGCATTGCCGTACCCTCACCTGGACCCTAAACCGTCCCCGTCCCCTAACCCTAACCCTATCCCGAACCCTAACCCTGACCCTTCCCCGAAGCCTGACCCTCACCCGTCCCCTAATCCTAACCCGTACGCTAACACTAACCCGTGCCCTCACACGCACGCTCCCCCTAAAGCGTTGCCGTACCCTCACCTGGACCCTAAACCGTCCCCGTCACCTAAACCTAACCCTTGCCCGAACCCTAACCCTGACCCTTCCCCGAAGCCTGACCCTCACCCGTCCCCTAATCCTAACCCATACGCTAACACTAACCCGCGCCCTCACACGCACGCTCCCCCTAAAGCGTTGCCGTACCCTCACCTGGTCCCTAAACCGTCCCCGTCCCCTAACCCTAACCCTAGCCCGAACCCTAAACCTAACCCTTCCCCAAAGCCTGACCCTCACCCGTCCCCTAATCCTAACACGTATGCTAACACTAACCCGCGCCCTCACACGCACGCTCCCCCTAAAGCGTTGCCGTACCCTCACCTGGACCCTAAACCGTCTCTGTCCCCTAACCCTAACCCTAGCCCGAACCCTAACCCTGACCCTTCCCCGAAGCCTGACCCTCACCCGTCCCCTAATCCTAACCCGTACGCTAACACTAACCCACGTCCTCACACGCACGCTCCCCCTAAAGCGTTGCCGTACCCTCACCTGGACCCTAAACCGTCCCCGTCCCCTAACCCTAACCCTAGCCTGAACCCTAACCCTAACATTTCCCCGAAGCGTGACCCTCACGCGTCCCCTAATCCTAACCCGGACGCTGACACTAACCCGCGCCCTCACACGCACGCTCCCCCTAAAGCGTTGCCGTACCCTCACCTGGACCCTAAACCGTCCCCGTCCCCTAACCCTAACCCTAGCCCGAACCCTAACCCTAACCCTTCCCCGAAGCCTGACCCTCACCCGTCCCCTAATCCTAACCCGTACGCTAACACTAACCCGCGCCCTCACACGCACGCTCCCCCTAAAGCGTTGCCGTACCCTCACCTGGACCCTAAACCGTCCCCGTCCCCCAACCCTAACCGAAGCCCGAACCCTAACCCTGACCCTTCCCCGAAGCCTGACCCTCACCCGTCCCCTAATCCTAACCCGTACGCTAACACTAACCCGCGCCCTCACACGCACGCTCCCCATAAAGCGTTGCCGTACCCTCACCTGGACCCTAAACCGTCCCCGTCCCCTAACCCTAACCCTAGCCCAAACCCAAACCCTAACCCTTCCCCGAAGCCTGACCCTCACCCGTCCCCTAATCCTAACCCTTACGCTAACACTAACCCACGCCCTCACACGCACGCTCCCCCTAAAGCGTTGCCGTACCCTCACCTGTACCCTAAACCGTCCCCGTCCCCTAACCCTAACCCTAGCCCAAACCCTAACCCTAACCCTTCCCCGAAGCCTGACCCTCACCCGTCCCCTAATCCTAACCCGTACGCTAACACTAACCCGCGCCCTCACACGCACGCTCCCCCTAAAGCGTTGCCGTACCCTCACCTGGACCCTAAACCGTCCCCGTCCCCTAAACCTAACCCTAGCCCGAACCCTAAACCTGACCCTTCCCCGAAGCCTGACCCTCACCCGTCCCCTAATCCTAACCCGTACGCTAACACTAACCCGCGCCCTCACACGCACGCTCCCCCTAAAGCGTTGCCGTACCCTCACCTGGACCCTAAACCGTCCCCGTCCCCTAACCCTAACCCTAGCCCGAACCCTAACCCTGACCCTTCCCCGAAGCCTGACCCTCACCCGTCCCCTAATCCTAACCCGTACGCTAACACTAACCCACGCCCTCACACTCACGCTCCCCCTAAAGCGTTGCCGTACCCTCACCTGGACCCTAAACCGTCCCCGTCCCCTAACCCTAACCCTAGCCCGAACCTAAACCTAACCTTTCCCTGAAGCCTGACCCTCACCCGTCCCCTAACCCTAACCCGTACGCTAACACTAACCCACGCCCTCACACGCACGCTCCCCCTAAAGCGTTGCCGTACCCTCACCTGGACCCTAAACCGTCCCCATCCCCTAACCCTAACCCTAGCCCGAACCCTAACCCTAACCTTTCCCCGAAGCCTGACCCTCACCCGTCCCCTAATCCTAACCCGTACGCTAACACTAACCCGCGCCCTCACACGCACGCTCCCCCTAAAGCATTGCCGTACCCTCACCTGGACCCTAAACCGTCCCCGTCCCCTAACCCTAACCCTATCCCGAACCCTAACCCTGACCCTTCCCCGAAGCCTGACCCTCACCCGTCCCCTAATCCTAACCCGTACGCTAACACTAACCCGTGCCCTCACACGCACGCTCCCCCTAAAGCGTTGCCATACCCTCACCTGGACCCTAAACCGTCCCCGTCACCTAACCCTAACCCTAGCCCGAACCCTAACCCTGACCCTTCCCCGAAGCCTGACCCTCACCCGTGCCCTAATCCTAACCCGTGCGCTAACACTAACCCGCACCCTCACACGCACGCTCCCCCTAAAGCGTTGCCGTACCCTCACCTGGACCCTAAACCGTCCCCGTCACCTAAACCTAACCCTTGCCCGAACCCTAACCCTGAACCTTCCCCGAAGCCTGACCCTCACCCGTCCCCTAATCCTAACCCATACGCTAACACTAACCCGCGCCCTCACACGCACGCTCCCCCTAAAGCGTTGCCGTACCCTCACCTGGTCCCTAAACCGTCCCCGTCCCCTAACCCTAACCCTAGCCTGAACCCTAACCCTAACCCTTCCCCGAAGCCTGACCCTCACCCGTCCCCTAATCCTAACACGTATGCTAACACTAACCCGCGCCCTCACACGCACGCTCCCCCTAAAGCGTTGCCGTACCCTCACCTGGACCCTAAACCGTCCCCGTCCCCTAACCCTAACCCTAGCCCGAACCCTAACCCTAACCCTTCCCCGAAGCCTGACCCTCACCCGTCCCCTAATCCTAACCCGTACGCTAACACTAACCCGCGCCCTCACACGCACGCTCCCCCTAAAGCGTTGCCGTACCCTCACCTGGACCCTAAACCGTCCCCGTCCCCCAACCCTAACCGAAGCCCGAACCCTAACCCTGACCCTTCCCCGAAGCCTGACCCTCACCCGTCCCCTAATCCTAACCCGTACGCTAACACTAACCCGCGTCCTCACACGCATGCTCCCCCTAAAGCGTTGCCGTACCCTCACCTGGAACCTAAACCGTCCCCGTCCCCTTACCCTAACCGTAGCCCGAACCCTAACCCTGACCCTTCCCCGAAGCCTGACCCTCACCCGTCCCCTAATCCTAACCCGTACGCTAACACTAACCCGCGCCCTCACACGCACGCTCCCCCTAAAGCGTTGCCGTACCCTCACCTGGACCCTAAACCGTCCCCGTCCCCTAACCCTAACCCTAGCCCGAACCCTAACCCTGACCCTTCCCCGAAGCCTGACCCTCACCCGTCCCCTAATCCTAACCCGTACGCTAACACTAACCCGCACCCTCACACGCACGCTCCCCCTAAAGCGTTGCCGTACCCTCACCTGGACCCTAAACCGTCCCCGTCCCCTAACCCTAACCCTAGCCCGAACCCTAACCCTAACCCTTCCCCGAGGCCTGACCCTCACCCGTCCCCTAATCCTAACCCGTACGCTAACACTAACCCGCGCCCTCACACGCACGCTCCCCCTAAAGCGTTGCCGTACCCTCACCTGGACCCTAAATCGTCCCCGTCCCCTAACCCTAACCCTAGCCCGAACCCTAACCCTAACCCTTCCCCGAAGCCTGACCCTCACCCGTCCCCTAATCCTAACCCGTACGCTAACACTAACCCGCGCCCTCACACGCACGCTCCCCCTAAAGCGTTGCCGTACCCTCACCTGGACCCTAAACCGTCCCCGTCCCCTAACCCTAACCCTAGCCCGAACCCTAACCCTGACCCTTCCCCGAAGCCTGACCCTCACCCGTCCCCTAATCCTAACCCGTACGCTAACACTAACCCGTGCCCTCACACGCACGCTCCCCCTAAAGCGTTGCCGTACCCTCACCTGGACCCTATACCGTCCCCGTCACCTAACCCTAACCCTAGCCCGAACCCTAACCCTGACCCTTCCCCGAAGCCTGACCCTAACCCGTGCCCTAATCCTAACCCGTACGCTAACACTAACCCGCACCCTCACACGCACGCTCCCCCTAAAGCGTTGCCGTACCCTCACCTGGACCCTAAACCGTCCCCGTCACCTAACCCTAACCCTAGCCCGAACCCTAACCTTGACCCTTCCCCGAAGCCTGACCCTCACCCGTCCCCTAATCCTAACCCGTACGCTAACACTAACCCGCGCCCTCACACACACGCTCCCCCTAAAGCGTTGCCGTACCCTCACCTGGTCCCTAAACTGTCCCCGTCCCCTAACCCTAACCCTAGTCCGAACCCTAACCCTGACACTTCCCCGAAGCCTGACCCTCACCCGTCCCCTAATCCTAACCCGTACGCTAACACTAACCCGCGCCCTCACATGCACGCTCCCCCTAAAGCGTTGCCGTACCCTCACCTGGACCCTAAACCGTCCCCGTCCCCTAACCCTAACCCTAGCCCGAACCCTAACCCTAACCCTTCCCCGAAGCCTGACCCTCACCCGTCCCCTAATCCTAACCCGTACGCTAACACTAACCCGCGCCCTCACACGCACGCTCCCCCTAAAGCGTTGCCGTACCCTCACCTGGACCCTAAACCGTCCCCGTCCCCTAACCCTAACCCTAGCCCGAACCCTAACCCTAACCCTTCCCCGAAGCCTGACCCTCACCCGTCCCCTAATCCTAACCCGTACGCTAACACTAACCCGCGCCCTCACACGCACGCTCCCCCTAAATCGTTGCCGTACCCTCACCTGGACCCTAAACCGTTCCCGTCCCCTAACCCTAACCCTAGCCCGAACCCTAACCCTAACCCTTCCCCGAAGCCTGACCCTCACCCGTCCCCTAATCCTAACACGTATGCTAACACTAACCCGCGCCCTCACACGCACGCTCCCCCTAAAGCATTGCCGTACCCTCACCTGGACCCTAAACCGTCCCTGTCCCCTAACCCTAACCCTAGCCCGAACCCTAACCCTGACCCTTCCCCGAAGCCTGACCCTCACCCGTCCCCTAATCCTAACCCGTACGCTAACACTAACCCACGTCCTCACACGCACGCTCCCCCTAAAGCGTTGCCGTACACTCACCTGGACCTTAAACCGTCCCCGTCCCCTAACCCTAACCCTAGCCTGAACCCTAACCCTAACCTTTACCCGAAGCCTGACCCTCACGCGTCCCCTAATCCTAACCCGGACGTTAACACTAACCCGCGCCCTCACACGCACGCTCCCCCTAAAGCGTTGCCGTACCCTCACCTGGACCCTAAACCGTCCCCGTCCCCTAACCCTAACCCTAGCCCGAACCCTAACCCTAACCCTTCCCTGAAGCCTGACCCTCACCCGTCCCCTAATCCTAACCCGTACGCTAACACTAACCCGCGCCCTCACACGCACGCTCCCCCTAAAGCGTTGCCGTACCCTCACCTGGACCCTAAACCGTCCCCGTCCCCTAACCCTAACCCTAGCCCGAACCCTAACCCTAACCCTTCCCCGAAGCCTGACCCTCACCCGTGCCCTAATCCTAACCCGTACGCTAACACTAACCCGCGCCCTCACACGCACGCTCCCCCTAAAGTGTTGCCGTACCCTCAGCTGGACCCTAAACCGTCCCCGTCCCCTAACCCTAACCCTAGCCCGAACCCTAACCCTAACCCTTCCCCGAAGCCTGACCCTCACCCGTCCCCTAATCCTAACCCGTACGCTAACACTAACCCGCGCCCTCACACGCACGCTCCCCCTAAAGCGTTGCCGTACCCTCACCTGGACCCTAAACCGTCCCCGTCACCTAACCCTAACCCTAGCCCGAACCCTAACCCTGACCCTTCCCCGAAGCCTGACCCTCACCCGTCCCCTAATCCTAACCCGTACGCTAACACTAACCCGCGCCCTCACACGCACGCTCCCCCTAAAGCGTTGCCGTACCCTCACCTGGACCCTAAACCGTCCCCGTCACCTAACCCTAACCCTAGCCCGAACCCTAACCCTGAACCTTCCCCGAAGCCTGACCCTCACCCGTCCCCTAATCCTAACCCGTACGCTAACACTAACCCGCGCCCTCACACGCACGCTCCCCCTAAAGCGTTGCCGTACCCTCACCTGGACCCTAAACCGTCCCCGTCCCCTAACCCTAACCGTAGCCCGAACCCTAACCCTGAACCTTCCCCGAAGCCTGACCCTCACCCGTCCCCTAATCCTAACCCGTACGCTAACACTAACCCGCGCCCTCACACGCACGCTCCCCCTAAAGCGTTGCCGTACCCTCACCTGGACCCTAAACCGTCCCCGTCACCTAACCCTAACCCTAGCCCGAACCCTAACCCTGACCCTTCCCCGAAGCCTGACCCTCACCCGTCCCCTAATCCTAACCCGTACGCTAACACTAACCCGCGCCCTCACACGCATGCTCCCCCTAAAGCGTTGCCGTACCCTCACCTGGACCCTAAACCGTCCCCGTCACCTAACCCTAACCCTAGCCCGAACCCTAACCCTGAACCTTCCCCGAAGCCTGACCCTCACCCGTCCCCTAATCCTAACCCGTACGCTAACACTAACCCGCGCCCTCACACGCACGCTCCCCCTAAAGCGTTGCCGTACCCTCACCTGGACCCTAAACCGTCCCCTTCCCCTAACCCTAACCCTAGCCCGAACCCTAACCCTGACACTTCCCCGAAGCCTGACCCTCACCCGTCCCCTAATCCTAACCCGTACGCTAACACTAACCCGTGCCCTCACACGCACGCTCCCCCTAAAGCGTTGCCGTACCCTCACCTGGACCCTAAACCGTCCCCATCACCTAACCCTAACCCTAGCCCGAACCCTAACCCTGACACTTCCCCAAAGCCTGACCCTCACCCGTGCCCTAATCCTAACCCGTACGCTAACACTAACCCGCACCCTCACACGCACGCTCCCCCTAAAGCGTTGCCGTACCCTCACCTGGACCCTAAACCGTCCCCGTCACCTAACCTTAACCCTAGCCCGAAACCTAACCCTGACCCTTCCCCGAAGCCTGACCCTCACCCGTCCCCTAATCCTAACCCGTACGCTAACACTAACCCGCGTCCTCACACGCACGCTCCCCCTAAAGCGTTGCCGTACCCTCACCTGGACCCTAAACCGTCCCCGTCCCCTAACCCTAACCCTAGCCCGAACCCTAACCCTGACCCTTCCCCGAAGCCTGACCCTCACCCGTCCCCTAATCCTAACCCGTACGCTAACACTAAACCGCGCCCTCACACGCACGCTCCCCCTAAAGCGTTGCCGTACCCTCACCTGGACCCTAAACCGTCCCCGTCCCCTAACCCTAACCGTAGCCCGAACCCTAAGCCTGACCCTTCCCCGAAGCCTGACCCTCACCCGTCCCCTAATCCTAACACGTACGCTAACACTAACCCGCGTCCTCACACGCACGCTGCCCCTAAAGCGTTGCCGTACCCTCACCTGGACCCTAAACCGTCCCCGTCCCCTAACCCTAACCCTAGCCTGAACCCTAACCCTAACCTTTCCCCGAAGCCTGACCCTCACGCGTCCCCTAATCCTAACCCGTACGCTAACACTAACCCGCGCCCTCACACGCACGCTCCCCCTAAAGCGTTGCCGTACCCTCACCTGGACCCTAAACCGTCCCCGTCCCCTAACCCTAACCCTAGCCCGAACCCTAACCCTAACCCTTCCCCGAAGCCTGACCCTCACCCGTCCCCTAATCCTAACCCGTACGCTAACACTAACCCGTGCCCTCACACGCACGCTCCCCCTAAAGCGTTGCCGTACCCTCACCTGGACCCTAAACCGTTCCCGTCCCCTAACCCTAACCCTAGCCCGAACCCTAACCCTAACCTTTCCCCGAAGCCTGACCCTCACCCGTCCCCTAATCCTAACCCGTACGCTAACACTAACCCGCGCCCTCACACGCACGCTCCCCCTAAAGCGTTGCCGTACCCTCACCTGGACCCTAAACCGTCCCCGTCCCCTAACCCTAACCCTAGCCCGAACCCTAACCCTGACCCTTCCCCGAAGCCTGACCCTCACCCGTCCCCTAATCCTAACCCGTACGCTAACACTAACCCATGCCCTCACACACACGCTCCCCCTAAAGCGTTGCCGTACCCTCACCTGGACCCTAAACCATCCCCATCACCTAACCCTAACCCTAGCCCGAACCCTAATCCTGACCCTTCCCCGAAGCCTGACCCTCACCCGTGCCCTAATCCTAACCCGTACGCTAACACTAACCCGCACCCTCACACGCACGCTCCCCCTAAAGCGTTGCTGTTCCCTCACCTGGACCCTAAACCGTCCCCGTCACCTAACCCTAACCCTAGCCCGAACCCTAACCCTGACCCTTCCCCGAAGCCTGACCCTCACCCGTCCCCTAATCCTAACCCGTACGCTAACACTAACCCGCGCCCTCACACGCACGCTCCCCCTAAAGCGTTGCCGTACCCTCACCTGGTCCCTAAACCGTCCCCGTCCCCTAACCCTAACCCTAGCCCGAACCCTAACCCTGACCCTTCCCCGAAGCCTGACCCTCACCAGTCCCCTAATCCTAACCCGTACGCTAACACTAACCCTCGCCCTCACACGCACGCTCCCCCTAAAGCGTTGCCGTACCCTCACCTGGACCCTAAACCGTCCCCGTCCCCTAACCCTAACCCTAGCCCGAACCCTAACCCTAACCCTTCCCCGAAGCCTGACCCTCACCCGTCCCCTAATCCTAACCCGTACGCTAACACTAACCCGCGCCCTCACACGCACGCTCCCCCTAAAGCGTTGCCGTACCCTCACCTGGACCCTAAACCGTCCCCGTCCCCTAACCCTAACCCTAGCCCGAACCCTAACCCTAACCCTTCCCCGAAGCCTGACCCTCACCCGTCCCCTAATCCTAACCCGTACGCTAACACTAACCCGCGCCCTCACACGCACGCTCCCCCTAAATCGTTGCCGTACCCTCACCTGGGCCCTAAACCGTCCCCGTCCCCTAACCCTAACCCTAGCCCGAACCCTAACCCTAACCCTTCCCCGAAGCCTGACCCTCACCCGTCCCCTAATCCTAACACGTATGCTAACACTAACCTGCGCCCTCACACGCACGCTCCCCCTAAAGCGTTGCCGTACCCTCACCTGGACCCTAAACCGTCCCTGTCCCCTAACCCTAACCCTAGCCCGAACCCTAACCCTGACCCTTCCCCGAAGCCTGACCCTCACGCGTCCCCTAATCCTAACCCGTCCGCTAACACTAACCCACGTCCTCACACGCACGCTCCCCCTAAAGCGTTGCCGTACCCTCACCTGGACCCTAAACCGTCCCCGTCCCCTAACCCTAACCCTAGCCTGAACCCTAACCCTAATCTTTCCCCGAAGCCTGACCCTCACGCGTCCCCTAATCCTAACACGGACGCTAACACTAACCCGCGCCCTCACACGCACGCTCCCCCTAAAGCGTTGCCGTACCCTCACCTGGACCCTAAACCGTCCCCGTCCCCTAACCCTAACCCTAGCCCGAACCCTAACCCTAACCCTTCCCCGAAGCCTGACCCTCACCCGTCCCCTAATCCTAACCCGTACGCTAACACTAACCCGCGCCCTCACACGCACGCTCCCCCTAAAGCGTTGCCGTACCCTCACCTGGACCCTAAACCGTCCCCGTCCCCTAACCCTAACCCTAGCCCGAACCCTAACTCTAAACTTTCCCCGAAGCCTGACCCTCACCCGTCCCCTAATCCTAACCCGTACGCTAACACTAACCCGCGCCCTCACACGCACGCTCCCCCTAAAGTGTTGCCGTACCCTCACCTGGACCCTAAACCGTCCCCGTCACCTAACCCTAACCCTAGCCCGAACCCTAACCCTGACCCTTCCCCGAAGCCTGACCCTCACCCGTCCCCTAATCCTAACCCGTACGCTAACACTAACCCGCGCCCTCACACGCACGCTCCCCCTAAAGCGTTGCCGTACCTTCACCTGGACCCTAAACCGTCCCCGTCACCTAACCCTAACCCTAGCCCGAACCCTAACCCTGAACCTACCCCGAAGCCTGACCCTCACCCGTCCCCGAATCCTAACCCGTACGCTAACACTAACCCGCGCCCTCACACGCACGCTCCCCCTAAAGCGTTGCCGTACCCTCACCTGGACCCTAAACCGTCCCCGTCCCCTAACCCTAACCGTAGCCCGAACCCTAACCCTGACCCTTCCCCGAAGCCTGACCCTCACCCGTCCCCTAATCCTAACCCGTACGCTAACACTAACCCGCGTCCTTACACGCACGCTCCCCCTAAAGCGTTGCCGTACCCTCACCTGGACCCTAAACCGTCCCCGTCCCCTTACCCTAACCGTAGCCCGAACCCTAACCCTGACCCTTCCCCGAAGCCTGACCCTCACCCGTCCCCTAATCCTAACCCGTACGCTAACACTAACCCGCGCCCTCACACGCACGCTCCCCCTAAAGCGTTGCCGTACCCTCACCTGGACCCTAAACCGTCCCCGTCCCCTAACCCTAACCCTAGCCCGAACCCTAACCCTGACCCTTCCCCGAAGCCTGACCCTCACCCGTCCCCTAATCCTAACCCGTACGCTAACACTAACCCGCACCCTCACACGCACACTCCCCCTAAAGCGTTGCCGTACCCTCAGCTGGACCCTAAACCGTCCCCGTCCCCTAACCCTAACCGTAGCCCGAACCCTAACCCTAACCCTTCCCCGAAGCCTGACCCTCACCCGTCCCCTAATCCTAACCCGTACGCTAACAGTAACCCGCGCCCTCACACGCACGCTCCCCCTAAAGCGTTGCCGTACCCTCACCTGGACCCTAAACCGTCCCCGTCCCCGTACCCTAACCCTAGCCCGAACCCTAACCCTAACCCTTCCCCGAAGCCTGACCCTCACCCGTCCCCTAATCCTAACCCGTACGCTAACACTAACCCGCGCCCTCACACGCACGCTCCCCCTAAAGCGTTGCCGTACCCTCACCTGGACCCTAAACCGTCCCCGTCCCCTAACCCTAACCCTAGTCCGAACCCTAACCCTAACCCTTCCCCGAAGCCTGACCCTCACCCGTCCCCTAATCCTAACCCGTACGCTAACACTAACCTGCGCCCTCACACGCACGCTCCCCCTAAAGCGTTGCCGTACCCTCACCTGGACCCTAAACCGTCCCCGTCACCTAACCCTAACCCTAGCCCGAACCCTAACCCTGACCCTTCCCCGAAGCCTGACCCTCACCCGTCCCCTAATCCTAACCCGTACGCTAACACTAAACCGCGCCCTCACACGCACGCTCCCCCTAAAGCGTTGCCGTACCCTCACCTGGACCCTAAACCGTCCCCGTCCCCTAACCCTAACCGTAGCCCGAACCCTAACCCTGACCCTTCCCCGAAGCCTGACCCTCACCCGTCCCCTAATCCTAACCCGTACGCTAACACTAACCCGCGTCCTCACACGCACGCTGCCCCTAAAGCGTTGCCGTACCCTCACCTGGACCCTAAACCGTCCCCGTCCCCTAACCCTAACCCTAGCCTGAACCATAACCCTAACCTTTCCCCGAAGCCTGACCCTCACGCGTCCCCTAATCCTAACCCGTACGCTAACACTAACCCGCGCCCTCACACGCACGCTCCCCCTAAAGCGTTGCCGTACCCTCACCTGGACCCTAAACCGTCCCCGTCCCCTAACCCTAACCCTAGCCCGAACCCTAACCCTGACCCTTCCCCGAAGCCTGACACTCACCCGTCCCCTAATCCTAACCCGTACGCTAACACTAACCCGCACCCTCACACGCACGCTCCCCCTAAAGCGTTGCCGTACCCTCAACTGGACCCTAAACCGTCCCCGTCCCCTAACCCTAACCCTAGCCCGAACCCTAACCCTAACTCTTCCCCGAAGCCTGACCCTCACCCGTCCCCTAATCCTAACCCGTACGCTAACACTAACCCGCGCCCTCACACGCACGCTCCCCCTAAAGCGTTGCCGTACCCTCACCTGGACCCTAAACCGTCCCCGTCCCCGTACCCTAACCCTAGCCCGAACCCTAACCCTAACCCTTCCCCGAAGCCTGACCCTCATCCGTCCCCAATCCTAACACGTACGCTAACACTAACCCGCGCCCTCACACGCACGCTCCCCCTAAAGCGTTGCCGTACCCTCACTTGGACCCTAAACCGTCCCCGTCACCTAACCCTAACCCTAGCCCGAACCCTAACCCTGACCCTTCCCCGAAGCCTGACCCTCACCCGTCCCCTAATCCTAACCCGTACGCTAACACTAACCCGCGCCCTCACACGCACGCTCCCCCTAAAGCGTTGCCGTACCCTCACCTGGACCCTAAACCGTCCCCGTCCCCTAACCCTAACCCTAGCCCGAACCCTAACCCTGACCCTTTCCTGAAGCCTGACCCTCACGCGTCCCCTAATCCTAACCCGTACGCTAACACTAACCCGCGCCCTCACACGCACGCTCCCCCTAAAGCGTTGCCGTACCCTCACCTGGACCCTAAACCGTCCCCGTCCCCTAACCCTAACCGTAGCCCGAACCCTAACCCTGACCCTTCCCCGAAGCCTGACCCTCACCCGTCCCCTAATCCTAACCCGTACGCTAACACTAACCCGCGTCCTCACACGCACGCTGCCCCTAAAGCGTTGCCGTACCCTCACCTGGACCCTAAACCGTCCCCGTCCCCTAACCCTAACCCTAGCCTGAACCATAACCCTAACCTTTCCCCGAAGCCTGACCCTCACGCGTCCCCTAATCCTAACCCGTACGCTAACACTAACCCGCGCCCTCACACGCACGCTCCCCCTAAAGCGTTGCCGTACCCTCACCTGGACCCTAAACCGTCCCCGTCCCCTAACCCTAACCCTAGCCCAAACCCTAACCCTAACCCTTCCCCGAAGCCTGACCCTCACCCGTCCCCTAATCTTAACCCGTACGCTAACACTAACCCGCGCCCTCACACGCACGCTCCCCCTAAAGAGTTGCCGTACCCTCACCTGGACCCTAAACCGTCCCCGTCCCCTAACCCTAACCCTAGCCCGAACCCTAACCCTAACCCTTCCCCGAAGCCTGACCCTCACCCGTCCCCTAATCCTAACCCGTATGCTAACACTAACCCGCGCCCTCACACGCACGCTCCCCCTAAAGCGTTGCCGTACCCTCACCTGGACCCTAAACCGTCCCCGTCCCCTAACCCTAACCCTAGCCCGAACCCTAACCCTAACCCTTCCCCGAAGCCTGACCCTCACCCGTCCCCAATCCTAACACGTACGCTAACACTAACCCGCGCCCTCACACGCACGCTCCCCCTAAAGCGTTGCCGTACCCTCACCTGGACCCTAAACCGTCCCCGTCACCTAACCCTAACCCTAGCCCGAACCCTAACCCTGACCCTTCCCCGAAGCCTGACCCTCACCCGTCCCCTAATCCTAACCCGTACGCTAACACTAAGCCGTGTCCTCACACGCACGCTCCCCCTAAAGCGTTGCCGTACCCTCAACTGGACCCTAAACTGTCCCCGTCCCCTAACCCTAACCCTAGCCTGTACCCTAACCCTAACCTTTCCCCGAAGCCTGACCCTCACGCGTCCCCTAATCCTAACCCGTACGCTAACACTAACCCGCGCCCTCACACGCACGCTCCCCCTAAAGCGTTGCCGTACCCTCACCTGGACCCTAAACCGTCCCCGTCTCCTAACCCTAACCCTAGCCCGAACCCTAACCCTAACCCTTCCCCGAAGCCTGACCCTCAACCGTCGCCAAATCCTAACCCGTACGCTAACACTAACCCGCGCCCTCACACGCACGCTCCCCCTAAAGCGTTGCCGTACCCTCACCTGGACCCTAAACCGTCCCCGTCCCCTAACCCTAACCCTAGCCCGAACCCTAACCCTAACCCTTCCCCGAAGTCTGACCTTCACCCGTCCCCTAATCCTAACCCGTACGCTAACACTAACCCGCGCCCAGACACGCACGCTCCCCCTAAAGCGTTGCCGTACCCTCACCTGGACCCTAAACCGTCCCCGTCACCTAACCCTAACCCTAGCCCGAACCCTAAACCTAACCCTTCCCCGAAGCCTGACCCTCACCCGTCCCCTAATCCTAACACGTACGCTAACACTAACCAGCGCCCTCACACGCACGCTCCCCCTAAAGCATTGCCGTACCCTCACCTGGACTCTAAACCGTCCCCGTCCCCTAACCCTAACCCTAGCCCGAACCCTAACCCTAACCCTTCCCCGAAGCCTGACCCTCAACCGTCGCCTAATCCTAACCCGTACGCTAACACTAACCCGCGCCCTCACACGCACGCTCCCCCTAAAGCGTTGCCGTACCCTCACCTGGACCCTAAACCGTCCCCGTCCCCTAACCCTAACCCTAGCCCGAACCCTAACCCTGACCCTTCCCCGAAGCCTGACCCTCACACGTCCCCTAATCCTAACCCGTACGCTAACACTAACCCGCGCCCTCACACGCACGCTCCCCCTAAAGCGTTGCCGTACCCTCACCTGGACCCTAAACCGTCCCCGTCCCCTAACACTAACCCTAGCCCGAACCATAACCCTAACCCTTCCCCGAAGCCTGACCCTCACCCGTCCCCTAATCCTAACCCGTACGCTAACACTAACCCGCGCCCTCACACGCACGCTCCCCCTAAAGCGTTGCCGTACCCTCACCTGGACCCTAAACCGTCCCCGTCCCCTAACCCTAACCCTATCCCGAACCCTAACCCTGACCCTTCCCCGAAGCCTGACCCTCACCCGTCCCCTAATCCTAACCCGTACGCTAACACTAACCCGTGCCCTCACACGCACGCTCCCCCTAAAGCGTTGCCGTACCCTCACCTGGACCCTAAACCGTCCCCGTCCCCTAACACTAACCCTAGCCCGAACCCTAACCCTGACCCTTCCCCGAAGCCTGACCCTCACCCGTCCCCTAATCCTAACCCGTACGCTAACACTAACCTGCGCCCTCACACTCACGCTCCCCCTAAAGCGTTGCCGTACCCTCACCTGGACCCTAAACCGTCCCCGTCCCCTAACCCTAACCCTAACCCGAACCCTAACCCTAACCTTTCCCCGAAGCCTGACCCTCACCCGTCCCCTAATCCTAACCCGTACGCTAACACAAACCCGCGTCCTCACACGCACGCTCCCCCTAAAGCGTTGCCGTACCCTCACCTGGTCCCTAAACCGTCCTCGTCCCCTAACCCTAACCCTAGCCCGAACCCTATCCCTAACCCTTCCCCGAAGCCTGACCCTACCCGTCCCCTAATCCTAACCCGTACGCTAACACTAACCCGCGCCCTCACACGCACGCGCCCCATAAAGCGTTGCCGTACCCTCACCTGGACCCTAAACCGTCCCCGTCCCCTAACCCTAACCCTAGCCCGAACCCTAACCCTAACCCTTCCCCGAAGCCTGACCCTCACTCGTCCCCTAATCCTAACACGTATGCTAACACTAACCCGCGCCCTCACACGCACGCTCCCCCTAAAGCGTTGCCGTACCCTCACCTGGACCCTAAACCGTCCCTGTCCCCTAACCCTAACCCTAGCCCGAACCCTAACCCTGACCCTTCCCCGAAGCCTGACCCTCACCCGTCCCCTAATCCTAACCCGTACGCTAACACTAACCCACGCCCTCACACGCACGCTCCCCCTAAAGCGTTGCCGTACCCTCACCTGGACCCTAAACCGTCCCTGTCCCCTAACCCTAACCCTAGCCCGAACCCTAACCCTGACCCTTCCCCGAAGCCTGACCCTCACCCGTCCCCTAATCCTAACCTGTACGCTAACACTAACCCACGCCCTCACACGCACGCTCCCCCTAAAGCGTTGCCGTACCCTCACCTGGACCCTAAACCGTCCCCGTCCCCTAACCCTAACCCTAGCCCGAACCCTAACCCTAACCCTTCCCCGAAGCCTGACCCTCACCCGTCCCCTAATCCTAACCCGTACGCTAACACTAACCCGCGCCCTCACACGCACGCTCCCCCTAAAGCGTTGCCGTACCCTCACCTGGACCCTAAACCGTTCCCGTCCCCTAACCCTAACCCTAGCCCGAACCCTAACCCTGACCCTTCCCCGAAGCCTGACCCTCACCCGTCCCCTAATCCTAACCCGTACGCTAACACTAACCCGCGCCCTCACACGCACGCTCCCCCTAAATCGTTGCCGTACCCTCACCTGGACCCTAAACCGTCCCCGTCCCCTAACCCTAACCCTAGCCCGAACCCTAACCCTGACCCTTCCCTGAAGCCTGACCCTCACACGTCCCCTAATCCTAACCTGTACGCTAACACTAACCCACGCCCTCACACGCACGCTCCCCTTAAAGCGTTGCCGTACCCTCACCTGGACCCTAAACCGTCCCCGTCCCCTAACCCTAACCCTAGCCCGAACCCTAACCCTAACCCTTCCCCGAAGCCTGACCCTCACCCGTCCCCTAATCCTAACCCGTACGCTAACACTAACCCGCGCCCTCACACGCACGCTCCCCCTAAAGCGTTGCCGTCCCCTCACCTGGACCCTAAACCGTCCCCGTCTCCTAACCCTAACCCTAGCCCGAACCCTAACCCTAACCCTTCCCCGAAGCCTGACCCTCACCCGTCCCCTAATCCTAACCTGTACGCTAACACTAACCCGGGCCCTCACACGCACGCTCCCCCTAAAGCGTTGCCGTACCCTCACCTGGACCCTAAACCGTCCCCGTGCCCTAACCCTAAACCTAGCCCGAACCCTAACCCTGACCCTTCCCCGAAGCCTGACCCTCACCCGTCCCCTAATCCTAACCCGTACGCTAACACTAACCCGTGCCCTCACACGCACGCTCCACCTAAAGCGTTGCCGTACCCTCACCTGGACGCTAAACCGTCCCCGTCACCTAACCCTAACCCTAGCCGGAACCCTAACCCTGACCCTTCCCCGAAGCCTGACCCTCACCCGTGCCCTAATCCTAACCCGTACACTAACACTAACCCGCACCCTCACACGCACGCTCCCCCTACAGCGTTGGCGTACCCTCACCTGGACTCTAAACCGTCCCCGTCACCTAACCCTAACCTTAGCCCGAACCCTAACCCTGACCCTTCCCCGAAGCCTGACCCTCACCCGTCCCCTAATCCTAAACCATACGCTAAAACTAACCCGCGCCCTCACACGCACGCTCCCCCTAAAGCGTTGCCGTACCCTCACCTGGTCCCTAAACCGTCCCCGTCCCCTAACCCTAACCCTAGCCCGAACCCTAACCCTGACCCTTCCCCGAAGCCTGACCCTCACCCGTCCCCTAATCCTAACCCGTACGCTAACACTAACCCGCGCCCTCACACGCACGCTCCCCCTAAAGCGTTGCCGTACCCTCACCTGGACCCTAAACCGTCCCCGTCCCCTAACCCTAACCGTAGCCCGAACCCTAACCCTGACCCTTCCCCGAAGCCTGACCCTAACCCGTCCCCTAATCCTAACCCGTACGCTAACACTAAGCCGCGCCCTCACACGCACGCTCCCCCTAAAGCGTTGCCGTACCCTCACGTGGACCCTAAACCGTCCCCGTCCCCTAACCCTAACCCTAGCCCGAACCCTAACCCTGACCCTTCCCCGAAGCCTGACCCTCACCCGTCCCCTAATCCTAACCCGTACGCTAACACTAACCCGCGCCCTCACACGCACGCTCCCCCTAAAGCGTTGCCGTACCCTCACCTGGACCCTAAACCGTCCCCGTCCCCTAACCCTAACCCTAGCCCGAACACTAACCCTGACTCTTCCCCGAAGCCTGACCCTCACCCGTCCCCTAATCCTAACCCGTACGCTAACACTAATCCGCACCCTCACACACACGCTCCCCCTAAAGCGTTGCCGTACCCTCACCTGGACCCTAAACCGTCCCCGTCCCCTAACCCTAACCCTAGCCTGAACCCTAACCCTGACCCTTCCCCGAAGCCTGACCCTCACCCGTCCCCTAATCCTAACCCGTACGCTAACACTAACCCGCGCCCTCACACGCACGCTCCCCCTAAAGCGTTGCCGTACCCTCACCTGGACCCTAAACCGTCCCCGTCCCCTAACCCTAACCCTAGCCCGAACCCTAACCCTAACCCTTCCCCGAAGCCTGACCCTCACCCGTCCCCTAATCCTAACCCGTACGCTAACACTAACCCGCGCCCTCACACGCACGCTCCCCCTAAAGCGTTGCCGTACCCTCACCTGGACCCTAAACCGTCCCCGTCCCCTAACCCTAACCCTAGCCCGAACCCTAACCCTAACCTTTCCCCGAAGCCTGACCCTCACCCGTCCCCTAATCCTAACCCGTACGCTAACACTAACCCGCGCCCTCACACGCACGCTCCCCCTAAAGCGTTGCCGTACCCTCACCTGGACCCTAAACCGTCCCCGTCACCTAACCCTAACCCTAGCCCGAACCCTAACCCTGACCCTTCCCCGAAGCCTGACCCTCACCCGTCCCCTAATCCTAACCCGTACGCTAACACTAACCCGCGCCCTCACACGCACGCTCCCCCTAAAGCGTTGCCGTACCTTCACCTGGACCCTAAACCGTCCCCGTCACCTAACCCTAACCCTAGCCCGAACCCTAACCCTGAACCTACCCCGAAGCCTGACCCTCACCCGTCCCCGAATCCTAACCCGTACGCTAACACTAACCCGCGCCCTCACACGCACGCTCCCCCTAAAGCGTTGCCGTACCCTCACCTGGACCCTAAACCGTCCCCGTCCCCTAACCCTAACCGTAGCCCGAACCCTAACCCTGACCCTTCCCCGAAGCCTGACCCTCACCCGTCCCCTAATCCTAACCCGTACGCTAACACTAACCCACGTCCTCACACGCACGCTCCCCCTAAAGCGTTGCCGTACCCTCACCTGGACCCTAAACCGTCCCCGTCCCCTAACCCTAACCCTAGCCTGAACCCTAACCCTAATCTTTCCCCGAAGCCTGACCCTCACGCGTCCCCTAATCCTAACCCGGACGCTAACACTAACCCGCGCCCTCACACGCACGCTCCCCCTAAAGCGTTGCCGTACCCTCACCTGGACCCTAAACCGTCCCCGTCCCCTAACCCTAACCCTAGCCCGAACCCTAACCCTAACCCTTCCCCGAAGCCTGACCCTCACCCGTCCCCTAATCCTAACCCGTACGCTAACACTAACCCGCGCCCTCACACGCACGCTCCCCCTAAAGCGTTGCCGTACCCTCACCTGGACCCTAAACCGTCCCCGTCCCCTAACCCTAACCCTAGCCCGAACCCTAACCCTAACCCTTCCCCGAAGCCTGACCCTCACCCGTCCCCTAATCCTAACCCGTACGCTAACACTAACCCGCGCCCTCACACGCACGCTCCCCCTAAAGCGTTGCCGTACCCTCACCTGGACCCTAAACTGTCCCCATCCCCTAACCCTAACCCTAGCCCGAACCCTAACCCTGACCCTTCCCCGAAGCCTGACCCTCACCCGTCCCCTAATCGTAACCCTTACGCTAACACTAACCCACGCCCTCACACGCACGCTCCCCCTAAAGCGTTGCCGTACCCTCACCTGGACCCTAAACCGTCCCCGTCCCCTAACCCTAACCCTAGCCCGAACCCTAACCCTGACCCTTCCCCGAAGCCTGACCCTCACCCGTCCCCTAATCCTAACCCGTACGCTAACACTAACCCGCGCCCTCACACGCACGCTCCCCCTAAAACGTTGCCGTACCCTCACCTGGACCCTAAACCGTCCCCGTCCCCTAACCCTAACCCTAGCCCGAACCCTAACCCTAACCTTTCCCCGAAGCCTGACCCTCACCCGTCCCCTAATCCTAAACCGTACGCTAACACAAACCCGCGTCCTCACACACATGCTCTCCTTAAAGCGTTGCCGTACCTTCACCTGGACCCTAAACCGTCCCCGTCCCCTAACCCTAACCCTAGCCCGAACCCTAACCCTAACCCTTCCCCGAAGCCTGACCCTCACCCGTCCCCTAATCCTAACCCGTACGCTAACACTAACCCGCGCCCTCACACGCACGCTCCCCCTAAAGCGTTGCCGTACCCTCAGCTGGACCCTAAACCGTCCCCGTCTCCTAACCCTAACCCTAGCCCGAACCCTAACCCTAACCCTTCCCCGAAGCCTGACCCTCACCCGTCCCCTAATCCTAACCCGTACGCTAACACTAACCCGGGCCCTCACACGCACGCTCCCCCTAAAGCGTTGCCGTACCCTCACCTGGTCCCTAAACCGTCCCCGTCCCCTAACCCTAACCCTAGCCCGAACCCTAACCCTGACCCTTCCCCGAAGCCTGACCCTCACCCGTCCCCTAATCCTAACCCGTACGCTAACACTAACCCGCGCCCTCACACGCACGCTCCCCCTAAAGCGTTGCCGTACCCTCACCTGGACCCTAAACCGTCCCCGTCCCCTAACCCTAACCGTAGACCGAACCCTAACCCTGACCCTTCCCCGAAGCCTGACCCTCACCCGTCCCCTAATCCTAACCCGTACGCTAACACTAAGCCGCGCCCTCACACGCACGCTCCCCCTAAAGCGTTGCCGTACCCTCACGTGGACCCTAAACCGCCCCCGTCCCCTAACCCTAACCCTAGCCCGAACCCTAACCCTGACCCTTCCCCGAAGCCTGACCCTCACCCGTCCCCTAATCCTAACCCGTACGCTAACACTAACCCGCGCCCTCACACGCACGCTCCCCCTAAAGCGTTGCCGTACCCTCACCTGGACCCTAAACCGTCCCCGTCCCCTAACCCTAACCCTATCCCGAACCCTAACCCTGACCCTTCCCCGAAGCCTGACCCTCACCCGTCCCCTAATCCTAACCCGTACGCTAACACTAACCCGTGCCCTCACACGCACGCTCCCCCTAAAGCGTTGCCGTACCCTCACCTGGACCCTAAACCGTCCCTGTCCCCTAACCCTAACCCTAGCCCGAACCCTAACCCTGACCCTTCCCCGAAGCCTGACCCTCACCCGTCACCTAATCCTAACCCGTACGCTAACACTAACCCGCGCCCTCACACGCACGCTCCCCCTAAAGCGTTGCCGTACCCTCACCTGGACCCTAAACCGTCCCCGTCCCCTAACCCTAACCCTAGCCCGAAACCTAACCCTAACCCTTCCCCGAAGCCTGACCCTCACCCGTCCCCTAATCCTACCCCGTACGCTAACACTAACCCGCGCCCTCACACGCACGCTCCCCCTAAAGCGTTGCCGTACCCTCACCTGGACCCTAAACCGTCCCCGTCCCCTAACCCTAACCCTAGCCCGAACCCTAACCCTAACCCTTCCCCGAAGCCTGACCCTCACCCGTCCCCTAATCCTAACCCATACGCTAACACTAACCCGCGCCCTCACACGCACGCTCCCCCTAAATCGTTGCCGTACCCTCACCTGGACCCTAAACCGTCCCCGTCCCCTAAACCTAACCCTAGCCCGAACCCTAACCCTAACCCTTCCCCGAAGCCTGACCCTCACCCGTCCCCTAATCCTAACACGTATGCTAACACTAACCCGCGCCCTCACACGCACGGTCCCCCTAAAGCGTTGCCGTACCCTCACCTGGACCCTAAACCGTCCCCGTCCCCTAACCCTAACCCTAGCCCGAACCCTAACCCTGACCCTTCCCCGAAGCCTGACCCTCACCCGTCCCCTAATCCTAACCCGTACGCTAACACTAACCCACGTCCTCACACGCACGCTCCCCCTAAAGCGTTGCCGTACCCTCACCTGGACCCTAAACCGTCCCCGTCCCCTAACCCTAACCCTAGCCTGAACCCTAACCCTAATCTTTCCCCGAAGCCTGACCCTCACGCGTCCCCTAATCCTAACCCGGACGCTAACACTAACCCGCGCCCTCACACGCACGCTCCCCCTAAAGCGTTGCCGTACCCTCACCTGGACCCTAAACCGTCCCCGTCCCCTAACCCTAACCCTAGCCCGAACCCTAACCCTAACCCTTCCCCGAAGCCTGACCCTCACCCGTCCCCTAATCCTAACCCGTACGCTAACACTAACCCGCGCCCTCACACGCACGCTCCCCCTAAAGCGTTGCCGTACCCTCACCTGGACCCTAAACCGTCCCCGTCCCCTAACCCTAACCCTAGCCCGAACCCTAACCCTAACCCTTCCCCGAAGCCTGACCCTCACCCGTCCCCTAATCCTAACCCGTACGCTAACACTAACCCGCGCCATCACACGCACGCTCCCCCTAAAGCGTTGCCGTACCCTCACCTGGACCCTAAACCGTCCCCGTCCCCTAACCCTAACCCTAGCCCGAACCCTAACCCTGACCCTTCCCCGAAGCCTGACCCTCACCTGTCCCCTAATCGTAACCCGTACGCTAACACTAACCCACGCCCTCACACGCACGCGCCCCCTAAAGCGTTGCCGTACCCTCACCTGGACCCTAAACCGTCCCCGTCCCCTAACCCTAACCCTAGCCCGAACCCTAACCCTGACCCTTCCCCGAAGCCTGACCCTCACCCGTCCCCTAATCCTAACCCGTACGCTAACACTAACCCACGCCCTCACACGCACGCTCCCCTTAAAGCGTTGCCGTACCCTCACCTGGACCCTAAACCGTCCCCGTCCCCTAACCCTAACCCTAGCCCGAACCCTAACCCTAACCTTTCCCCGAAGCCTGACCCTCACCCGTCCCCTAATCCTAAATCGTACGCTAACACAAACCCGCGTCCTCACACACATGCTCTCCTTAAAGCGTTGCCGTACCTTCACCTGGACCCTAAACCGTCCCCGTCCCCTAACCCTAACCCTAGCCCGAACCCTAACCCTAACCCTTCCCCGAAGCCTGACCCTCACCCGTCCCCTAATCCTAACCCGTACGCTAACACTAACCCACGCCCTCACACGCACGCTCCCCCTAAAGCGTTGCCGTACCCTCACCTGGACCCTAAACCGTCCCCGTCTCCTAACCCTAACCCTAGCCCGAACCCTAACCCTAACCCTTCCCCGAAGCCTGACCCTCACCCGTCCCCTAATCCTAACCCGTACGCTAACACTAACCCGGGCCCTCACACGCACGCTCCCCCTAAAGCGTTGCCGTACCCTCACCTGGACCCTAAACCGTCCCCGTCCCCTAACCCTAAACCTACCCCGAACCCTAACCCTGATCCTTCCCCGAAGCCTGACCCTCACCCGTCCCCTAATCCTAACCCGTACGCTAACACTAACCCGTGCCCTCACACGCACGCTCCACCTAAAGCGTTGCCGTACCCTCACCTGGACGCTAAACCGTCCCCGTCACCTAACCCTAACCCTAGCCGGAACCCTAACCCTGACCCTTCCCCGAAGCCTGACCCTCACCCGTGCCCTAATCCTAACCCGTACACTAACACTAACCCGCACCCTCACACGCACGCTCCCCCTACAGCGTTGGCGTACCCTCACCTGGACTCTAAACCGTCCCCGTCACCTAACCCTAACCCTAGCCCGAACCCTAACCCTGACCCTTCCCCGAAGCCTGACCCTCACCCGTCCCCTAATCCTAAACCATACGCTAAAACTAACCCGCGCCCTCACACGCACGCTCCCCCTAAAGCGTTGCCGTACCCTCACCTGGTCCCTAAACCGTCCCCGTCCCCTAACCCTAACCCTACCCCGAACCCTAACCCTGACCCTTCCCCGAAGCCTGACCCTCACCCGTCCCCTAATCCTAACCCGTACGCTAACACTAACCCGCGCCCTCACACGCACGCTCCCCCTAAAGCGTTGCCGTACCCTCACCTGGACCCTAAACCGTCCCCGTCCCCTAATCCTAACCGTAGCCCGAACCCTAACCCTGACCCTTCCCCGAAGCCTGACCCTCACCCGTCCCCTAATCCTAACCCGTACGCTAACACTAAGCCGCGCCCTCACACGCACGCTCCCCCTAAAGCGTTGCCGTACCCTCACGTGGACCCTAAACCGTCCCCGTCCCCTAACCCTAACCCTAGCCCGAACCCTAACCCTGACCCTTCCCCGAAGCCTGACCCTCACCCGTCCCCTAATCCTAACCCGTACGCTAACACTAACCCGCGCCCTCACACGCACGCTCCCCCTAAAGCGTTGCCGTACCCTCACCTGGACCCTAAACCGTCCCCGTCCCCTAACCCTGACCCTAGCCCGAACACTAACCCTGACCCTTCCCCGAAGCCTGACCCTCACCCGTCCCCTAATCCTAACCCGTACGCTAAAACTAACCCACGCCCTCACACGCACGCCCCCCCTAAAGCGTTGCCGTACCCTCACCTGGACCCTAAACCGTCCCCGTCCCCTAACCCTAACCCTAGCCCGAACCCTAAACCTGACCCTTCCCCGAAGCCTGACCCTCACCCGTCCCCTAATCCTAACCCGTACGCTAACACTAACCCACGCCCTCACACGCACGCTCCCCTTAAAGCGTTGCCGTACCCTCACCTGGACCCTAAACCGTCCCCGTCCCCTAACCCTAACCCTAGCCCGAACCCTAACCCTAACCTTTCCCCGAAGCCTGACCCTCACCCGTCCCCTAATCCTAACCCGTACGCTAACACAAACCCTCGTCCTCACACGCACGCTCCCCCTAAAGCGTTGCCATACCCTCACCTGGACCCTAAACCGTCCCCGTCCCCTAACCCTAACCCTAGCCCGAACCCTAACCCTGACCCTTCCTGAAGCCTGACCCTCACCCGTCCCCTAATCCTAACCCGTACGCTAACACTAACCCGCGCCCTCACACGCACGCTCCCCCTAAAGCGTTGCCGTACCCTCACCTGGACCCTAAACCGTCCCCGTCCCCTAACCCTAACCCTAGCCCGAACCCTAACCCTAACCCTTCCCCGAAGCCTGACCCTCACCCGTCCCCTAATCCTAACCCGTACGCTAACACTAACCCGCGCCCTCACACGCACGCTCCCCCTAAAGCGTTGCCGTACCCTCACCTGGACCCTAAACCGTCCCCGTCCCCTTACCCTAACCGTAGCCCGAACCCTAACCCTGACCCTTCCCCGAAGCCTGACACTCACCCGTCCCCTAATCCTAACCCGTACGCTAACACTAACCCGCGCCCTCACACGCACGCTCCCCCTAAAGCGTTGCCATACCCTCACCTGGACCCTAAACCGTCCCCGTCCCCTAACCCTAACCCTAGCCCGAACCCTAACCCTAACCCTTCCCCGAAGCCTGACCCTCACCCGTCCCCTAATCCTAACCCGTACGCTAACACTAACCCGCGCCCTCACACGCACGCTCCACCTAAAGCGTTGCCGTACCCTCACCTGGACCCTAAACCGTCCCCGTCCCCGTCCCCTAACCCTAGCCCGAACCCTAACCCTAACCCTTCCCCGAAGCCTGACCCTCACCCGTCCCCTAATTCTAACCCGTACGCTAACACTAACCCGCGCCCTCACACGCACGCTCCCCCTAAAGTGTTGCCGTACCCTCACCTGGACCCTAAACCGTCCCCGTCCCCTAACCCTAACCCTAGCCCGAACCCTAACCCTTACCCGAAGCCAGACCCTCACCCGTCCCCTAATCCTAACCCGTACGCTAACACTAACCCGTGCCTTCACACGCACGCTCCCCCTAAAGCGTTGCCGTACCCTCACCTGGACCCTAAATCGTCCCCGTCACCTAACCCTAACCCTAGCCCGAACCCTAACCCTAACCCTTCCCCGAAGCCTGACCCTCACCCGTCCCCTAATCCTAACCCGTACGCTAACACTAACCCGCGCCCTCACACGCACGCTCCCCCTAAAGCGTTGCCGTACCCTCACCTGGACCCTAAACCGTCCCCGTCACCTAACCCTAACCCTAGCCCGAACCCTAACCCTGACCCTTCCCCGAAGCCTGACCCTCACCCGTCCCCTAATCCTAACCCGTACGCTAACACTAAACCGCGCCCTCACACGCACGCTCCCCCTAAAGCGATGCCGTACCCTCACCTGGACCCTAAACCGTCCCCGTCCCCTAACCCTAACCGTAGCCCGAACCCTAACCCTGACCCTTCCCCGAAGCCTGACCCTCACCCGTCCCCTAATCCTAACCCGTACGCTAACACTAACCCGCGTTCTCACACGCACGCTGCCCCTAAAGCGTTGCCGTACCCTCACCTGGACCCTAAACCGTCCCCGTCCCCTAACCCTAACCCTAGCCTGAACCATAACCCTAACCTTTCCCCGAAGCCTGACCCTCACGCGTCCCCTAATCCTAACCCGTACGCTAACACTAACCCGCGCCCTCACACGCACGCTCCCCCTAAAGCGTTGCCGTACCCTCACCTGGACCCTAAACCGTCCCCGTCCCCTAACCCTAACCCTAGCCCGAACCCTAACCCTGACCCTTCCCCGAAGCCTGACCCTCACCCGTCCCCTAATCCTAACCCGTACGCTAACACTAACCCGCACCCTCACACGCACGCTCCCCCTAAAGCGTTGCCGTACCCTCAACTGGACCCTAAACCGTCCCCGTCCCCTAACCCTAACCCTAGCCCGAACCCTAACCCTAACTCTTCCCCGAAGCCTGACCCTCACCCGTCCCCTAATCCTAACCCGTACGCTAACACTAACCCGCGCCCTCACACGCACGCTCCCCCTAAAGCGTTGCCGTACCCTCACCTGGACCCTAAACCGTCCCCGTCCCCGTACCCTAACCCTAGCCCGAACCCTAACCCTAACCCTTCCCCGAAGCCTGACCCTCATCCGTCCCCAATCCTAACACGTACGCTAACACTAACCCGCGCCCTCACACGCACGCTCCCCCTAAAGCGTTGCCGTACCCTCACTTGGACCCTAAACCGTCCCCGTCACCTAACCCTAACCCTAGCCCGAACCCTAACCCTGACCCTTCCCCGAAGCCTGACCCTCACCCGTCCCCTAATCCTAACCCGTACGCTAACACTAACCCGCGCCCTCACACGCACGCTCCCCCTAAAGCGTTGCCGTACCCTCACCTGGACCCTAAACCGTCCCCGTCCCCTAACCCTAACCCTAGCCCGAACCCTAACCCTAACCCTTCCCCGAAGCCTGACCCTCACCCGTCCCCAATCCTAACACGTACGCTAACACTAACCCGCGCCCTCACACGCACGCTCCCCCTAAAGCGTTGCCGTACCCTCACCTGGACCCTAAACCGTCCCCGTCACCTAACCCTATCCCTAGCCCGAACCCTAACCCTGACCCTTCCCCGAAGCCTGACCCTCACCCGTCCCCTAATCCTAACCCGTACGCTAACACTAAGCCGCGTCCTCACATGCACGCTCCCCCTAAAGCGTTGCCGTACCCTCAACTGGACCCTAAACTGTCCCCGTCCCCTAACCCTAACCCTAGCCTGTACCCTAACCCTAACCTTTCCCCGAAGCCTGACCCTCACGCGTCCCCTAATCCTAACCCGTACGCTAACACTAACCCGCGCCCTCACACGCACGCTCCCCCTAAAGCGTTGCCGTACCCTCACCTGGACCCTAAACCGTCCCCGTCTCCTAACCCTAACCCTAGCCCGAACCCTAACCCTAACCCTTCCCCGAAGCCTGACCCTCAACCGTCGCCAAATCCTAACCCGTACGCTAACACTAACCCGCGCCCTCACACGCACGCTCCCCCTAAAGCGTTGCCGTACCCTCACCTGGTCCCTAAACCGTCCTCGTCCCCTAACCCTAACCCTAGCCCGAACCCTAACCCTGACCCTTCCCCGAAGCCTGACCCTCACCCGTCCCCTAATCCTAACCCGTACGCTAACACTAACCCGTGCCCTCACACGCACGCTCCCCCTAAAGCGTTGCCGTACCCTCACCTGGACCCTAAACCGTCCCTGTCCCCTAACCCTAACCCTAGCCCGAACCCTAACCCTGACCCTTCCCCGAAGCCTGACCCTCACCCGTCCCCTAATCCTAACCCGTACGCTAACACTAACCCACGCCCTCACACGCACGCTCCCCCTAAAGCGTTGCCGTACCCTCACCTGGACCCTAAACCGTCCCCGTCCCCTAACCCTAACCCTAGCCCGAACCCTAACCCTAACCCTTCCCCGAAGCCTGACCCTCACCCGTCCCCTAATCCTAACCCGTACGCTAACACTAAGCCGCGCCCTCACACGCACGCTCCCCCTAAAGCGTTGCCGTACCCTCACGTGGACCCTAAACCGTCCCCGTCCCCTAACCCTAACCCTAGCCCGAACCCTAACCCTGACCCTTCCCCGAAGCCTGACCCTCACCCGTCCCCTAATCCTAACCCGTACGCTAACACTAACCCGCGCCCTCACACGCACGCTCCCCCTAAAGCGTTGCCGTACCCTCACCTGGACCCTAAACCGTCCCCGTCCCCTAACCCTAACCCTAGCCCGAACACTAACCCTGACTCTTCCCCGAAGCCTGACCCTCACCCGTCCCCTAATCCTAACCCGTACGCTAACACTAATCCGCACCCTCACACACACGCTCCCCCTAAAGCGTTGCCGTACCCTCACCTGGACCCTAAACCGTCCCCGTCCCCTAACCCTAACCCTAGCCTGAACCCTAACCCTGACCCTTCCCCGAAGCCTGACCCTCACCCGTCCCCTAATCCTAACCCGTACGCTAACACTAACCCGCGCCCTCACACGCACGCTCCCCCTAAAGCGTTGCCGTACCCTCACCTGGACCCTAAACCGTCCCCGTCCCCTAACCCTAACCCTAGCCCGAACCCTAACCCTGACCCTTCCCCGAAGCCTGACCCTCACCCGTCCCCTAATCCTAACCCGTACGCTAACACTAACCCGCGCCCTCACACGCACGCTCCCCCTAAAGCGTTGCCGTACCCTCACCTGGACCCTAAACCGTCCCCGTCCCCTAACCCTAACCCTAGCCCGAACCATAACCCTGACCCTTCCCCGAAGCCTGACCCTCACCCGTCCCCTAATCCTAACCCGTACGCTAACACTAACCCGCGCCCTCACACGCACGCTCCCCATAAAGCGTTGCCGTACCCTCACCTGGACCCTAAACCGTCCCCGTCCCCTAACCCTAACCCTAGCCGGAACCCTAACCCTAACCCTTCCCCGAAGCCTGACCCTCACCCGTCCCCTAATCCTAACCTGTACGCTAACACTAACCCGCGCCCTCACACGCACGCTCCCCCTAAAGCGTTGCCGTACCCTCACCTGGACCCTAAACCGTCCCCGTCCCCTAACCCTAACCCTAGCCCGAACCCTAACCCTAACCCTTCCCCGAAGCCTGACACTCACCCGTCCCCTAATCCTAACCCGTACGCTAACACTAACCCGCGCCCTCACACGCACGCTCCCCCTAAAGCATTGCCGTACCCTCACCTGGACCCTAAACCGTCCCCGTCCCCTAACCCTAACCCTAGCCCGAACCCTAACCCTAACACTTCCCCGAAGCCTGACCCTCAACCGTCGCCTAATCCTAACCCGTACGCTAACACTAACCCGCGCCCTGACACGCACGCTCCCCCTAAAGCGTTGCCGTACCCTCACCTGGACCCTAAACCGTCCCCGTCCACTAACCCTAACCCTAGCCCGAACCCTAACCCTAACCCTTCCCCGAAGCCTGACCCTCACCCGTCCCCTAATCCTAACCCGTACGCTAACACTAACCCGCGCCCTCACACGCACGCTCCCCCTAAAGCGTTGCCGTACCCTCACCTGGACCCTAAACCGTCCCCGTCCCCTAACCCTAACCCTAGCCCAAACCCTAACCCTAACCCTTCCCCGAAGCCTGACCCTCACCCGTCCCCTAATCCTAACCCGTACGCTAACACTAACCCGCGCCCTCACACGCACGCTCCCCCTAAAGCGTTGCCGTACCCTCACCTGGACCCTAAACCGTCCCCGTCCCCTAACCCTAACCCTAGCCCGAACCCTAACCCTGACCCTTCCCCGAAGCCTGACCCTCACCCGTCCCCTAATCCTAACCCGTACGCTAACACTAACCCGCGCCCTCACACGCACGCTCCCCCTAAAGCGTTGCCGTACCCTCACCTGGACCCTAAACCGTCCCCGTCCCCTAACCCTAACCCTATCCCGAACCCTAACCCTGACCCTTCCCCGAAGCCTGACCCTCACCCGTCCCCTAATCCTAACCCGTACGCTAACACTAACCCGTGCCCTCACACGCACGCTCCCCCTAAAGCGTTGCCGTACCCTCACCTGGACCCTAAACCGTCCCTGTCCCCTAATCCTAACCCTAGCCCGAACCCTAACCCTGACCCTTCCCCGAAGCCTGACCCTCACCCGTCCCCTAATCCTAACCCGTACGCTAACACTAACCCGCGCCCTCACACGCACGCTCCCCCTAAAGCGTTGCCGTACCCTCACCTGGACCCTAAACCGTCCCCGTCCCCTAACCCTAACCCTAGCCCGAACCCTAACCCTAACCCTTCCCCGAAGCCTGACCCTCACCCGTCCCCTAATCCTAACCCGTACGCTAACACTAACCCGCGCCCTCACACGCACGCTCCCCCTAAAGCGTTGCCGTACCCTCACCTGGGCCCTAAACCGTCCCCGTCCCCTAACCCTAACCCTAGCCCGAACCCTAACCCTAACCCTTCCCCGAAGCCTGACCCTCACCCGTCCCCTAATCCTAACACGTATGCTAACACTAACCCGCGCCCTCACACGCACGCTACCCCTAAAGCGTTGCCGTACCCTCACCTGGACCCTAAACCGTCCCTGTCCCCTAACCCTAACCCTAGCCCGAACCCTAACCCTGACCATTCCCCGAAGCCTGACCCTCACGCGTCCCCTAATCCTAACCCGTCCGCTAACACTAACCCACGTCCTCACACGCACGCTCCCCCTAAAGCGTTGCCGTACCCTCACCTGGACCCTAAACCGTCCCCGTCCCCTAACCCTAACCCTAGCCTGAACCCTAACCCTAATCTTTCCCCGAAGCCTGACCCTCACGCGTCCCCTAATCCTAACACGGACGCTAACACTAACCCGCGCCCTCACACGCACGCTCCCCCTAAAGCGTTGCCGTACCCTCACCTGGACCCTAAACCGTCCCCGTCCCCTAACCCTAACCCTAGCCCGAACCCTAACCCTAACCCTTCCCCGAAGCCTGACCCTCACCCGTCCCCTAATCCTAACCCGTACGCTAACACTAACCCGCGCCCTCACACGCACGCTCCCCCTAAAGCGTTGCCGTACCCTCACCTGGACCCTAAACCGTCCCCGTCCCCTAACCCTAACCCTAGCCCGAACCCTAACCCTAACCTTTCCCCGAAGCCTGACCCTCACCCGTCCCCTAATCCTAACCCGTACGCTAACACTAACCCGCGCCCTCACACGCACGCTCCCCCTAAAGCGTTGCCGTACCCTCACCTGGACCCTAAACCGTCCCCGTCACCTAACCCTAACCCTAGCCCGAACCCTAACCCTGACCCTTCCCCGAAGCCTGACCCTCACCCGTCCCCTAATCCTAACCCGTACGCTAACACTAACCCGCGCCCTCACACGCACGCTCCCCCTAAAGCGTTGCCGTACCTTCACCTGGACCCTAAACCGTCCCCGTCACCTAACCCTAACCCTAGCCCGAACCCTAACCCTGAACCTACCCCGAAGCCTGACCCTCACCCGTCCCCGAATCCTAACCCGTACGCTAACACTAACCCGCGCCCTCACACGCACGCTCCCCCTAAAGCGTTGCCGTACCCTCACCTGGACCCTAAACCGTCCCCGTCCCCTAACCCTAACCGTAGCCCGAACCCTAACCCTGACCCTTCCCCGAAGCCTGACCCTCACCCGTCCCCTAATCCTAACCCGTACGCTAACACTAACCCACGTCCTCACACGCACGCTCCCCCTAAAGCGTTGCCGTACCCTCACCTGGACCCTAAACCGTCCCCGTCCCCTAACCCTAACCCTAGCCTGAACCCTAACCCTAATCTTTCCCCGAAGCCTGACCCTCACGCGTCCCCTAATCCTAACCCGGACGCTAACACTAACCCGCGCCCTCACACGCACGCTCCCCCTAAAGCGTTGCCGTACCCTCACCTGGACCCTAAACCGTCCCCGTCCCCTAACCCTAACCCTAGCCCGAACCCTAACCCTAACCCTTCCCCGAAGCCTGACCCTCACCCGTCCCCTAATCCTAACCCGTACGCTAACACTAACCCGCGCCCTCACACGCACGCTCCCCCTAAAGCGTTGCCGTACCCTCACCTGGACCCTAAACCGTCCCCGTCACCTAACCCTAACCCTAGCCCGAACCCTAACCCTAACCCTTCCCCGAAGCCTGACCCTCACCCGTCCCCTAATCCTAACCCGTACGCTAACACTAACCCGCGCCCTCACACGCACGCTCCCCCTAAAGCGTTGCCGTACCCTCACCTGGACCCTAAACTGTCCCCATCCCCTAACCCTAACCCTAGCCCGAACCCTAACCCTGACCCTTCCCCGAAGCCTGACCCTCACCCGTCCCCTAATCGTAACCCTTACGCTAACACTAACCCACGCCCTCACACGCACGCTCCCCCTAAAGCGTTGCCGTACCCTCACCTGGACCCTAAACCGTCCCCGTCCCCTAACCCTAACCCTAGCCCGAACCCTAACCCTGACCCTTCCCCGAAGCCTGACCCTCACCCGTCCCCTAATCCTAACCCGTACGCTAACACTAACCCACGCCCTCACACGCACGCTCCCCTTAAAGCGTTGCCGTACCCTCACCTGGACCCTAAACCGTCCCCGTCCCCTAACCCTAACCCTAGCCCGAACCCTAACCCTAACCTTTCCCCGAAGCCTGACCCTCACCCGTCCCCTAATCCTAAACCGTACGCTAACACAAACCCGCGTCCTCACACACATGCTCTCCTTAAAGCGTTGCCGTACCTTCACCTGGACCCTAAACCGTCCCCGTCCCCTAACCCTAACCCTAGCCCGAACCCTAACCCTAACCCTTCCCCGAAGCCTGACCCTCACCCGTCCCCTAATCCTAACCCGTACGCTAACACTAACCCGCGCCCTCACACGCACGCTCCCCCTAAAGCGTTGCCGTACCCTCAGCTGGACCCTAAACCGTCCCCGTCTCCTAACCCTAACCCTAGCCCGAACCCTAACCCTAACCCTTCCCCGAAGCCTGACCCTCACCCGTCCCCTAATCCTAACCCGTACGCTAACACTAACCCGGGCCCTCACACGCACGCTCCCCCTAAAGCGTTGCCGTACCCTCACCTGGTCCCTAAACCGTCCCCGTCCCCTAACCCTAACCCTAGCCCGAACCCTAACCCTGACCCTTCCCCGAAGCCTGACCCTCACCCGTCCCCTAATCCTAACCCGTACGCTAACACTAACCCGCGCCCTCACACGCACGCTCCCCCTAAAGCGTTGCCGTACCCTCACCTGGACCCTAAACCGTCCCCGTCCCCTAACCCTAACCGTAGACCGAACCCTAACCCTGACCGTTCCCCGAAGCCTGACCCTCACCCGTCCCCTAATCCTAACCCGTACGCTAACACTAAGCCGCGCCCTCACACGCACGCTCCCCCTAAAGCGTTGCCGTACCCTCACGTGGACCCTAAACCGCCCCCGTCCCCTAACCCTAACCCTAGCCCGAACCCTAACCCTGACCCTTCCCCGAAGCCTGACCCTCACCCGTCCCCTAATCCTAACCCGTACGCTAACACTAACCCGCGCCCTCACACGCACGCTCCCCCTAAAGCGTTGCCGTACCCTCACCTGGACCCTAAACCGTCCCCGTCCCCTAACCCTAACCCTATCCCGAACCCTAACCCTGACCCTTCCCCGAAGCCTGACCCTCACCCGTCCCCTAATCCTAACCCGTACGCTAACACTAACCCGTGCCCTCACACGCACGCTCCCCCTAAAGCGTTGCCGTACCCTCACCTGGACCCTAAACCGTCCCTGTCCCCTAACCCTAACCCTAGCCCGAACCCTAACCCTGACCCTTCCCCGAAGCCTGACCCTCACCCGTCACCTAATCCTAACCCGTACGCTAACACTAACCCGCGCCCTCACACGCACGCTCCCCCTAAAGCGTTGCCGTACCCTCACCTGGACCCTAAACCGTCCCCGTCCCCTAACCCTAACCCTAGCCCGAAACCTAACCCTAACCCTTCCCCGAAGCCTGACACTCACCCGTCCCTTAATCCTACCCCGTACGCTAACACTAACCCGCGCCCTCACACGCACGCTCCCCCTAAAGCGTTGCCGTACCCTCACCTGGACCCTAAACCGTCCCCGTCCCCTAACCCTAACCCTAGCCCGAACCCTAACCCTAACCCTTCCCCGAAGCCTGACCCTCACCCGTCCCCTAATCCTAACCCATACGCTAACACTAACCCGCGCCCTCACACGCACGCTCCCCCTAAATCGTTGCCGTACCCTCACCTGGACCCTAAACCGTCCCCGTCCCCTAACCCTAACCCTAGCCCGAACCCTAACCCTAACCCTTCCCCGAAGCCTGACCCTCACCCGTCCCCTAATCCTAACACGTATGCTAACACTAACCCACGCCCTCACACGCACGCTCCCCCTAAAGCGTTGCCGTACCCTCACCTGGACCCTAAACCGTCCCCGTCCCCTAACCCTAACCCTAGCCCGAACCCTAACCCTGACCCTTCCCCGAAGCCTGACCCTCACCCGTCCCCTAATCCTAACCCGTACGCTAACACTAACCCACGTCCTCACACGCACGCTCCCCCTAAAGCGTTGCCGTACCCTCACCTGGACCCTAAACCGTCCCCGTCCCCTAACCCTAACCCTAGCCTGAACCCTAACCCTAATCTTTCCCCGAAGCCTGACCCTCACGCGTCCCCTAATCCTAACCCGTACGCTAACACTAACCCGCGCCCTCACACGCACGCTCCCCCTAAAGCGTTGCCGTACCCTCACCTGGACCCTAAACCGTCCCCGTCCCCTAACCCTAACCCTAGCCCGAACCCTAACCCTAACCCTTCCCCGAAGCCTGACCCTCACCCGTCCCCTAATCCTAACCCGTACGCTAACACTAACCCGCGCCCTCACACGCACGCTCCCCCTAAAGCGTTGCCGTACCCTCACCTGGACCCTAAACCGTCCCCGTCCCCTAACCCTAACCCTAGCCGGAACCCTAACCCTGACACTTCCCCGAAGCCTGACCCTCACCCGTGCCCTAATCCTAACCCGTACACTAACACTAACCCGCACCCTCACACGCACGCTCCCCCTACAGCGTTGGCGTACCCTCACCTGGACTCTAAACCGTCCCCGTCACCTAACCCTAACCCTAGCCCGAACCCTAACCCTGACCCTTCCCCGAAGCCTGACCCTCACCCGTCCCCTAATCCTAAACCATACGCTAAAACTAACCCGCGCCCTCACACGCACGCTCCCCCTAAAGCGTTGCCGTACCCTCACCTGGTCCCTAAACCGTCCCCGTCCCCTAACCCTAACCCTACCCCGAACCCTAACCCTGACCCTTCCCCGAAGCCTGACCCTCACCCGTCCCCTAATCCTAACCCGTACGCTAACACTAACCCGCGCCCTCACACGCACGCTCCCCCTAAAGCGTTGCCGTACCCTCACCTGGGCCCTAAACCGTCCCCGTCCCCTAACCCTAACCCTAGCCCGAACCCTAACCCTAACCCTTCCCCGAAGCCTGACCCTCACCCGTCCCCTAATCCTAACACGTATGCTAACACTAACCCGCGCCCTCACACGCACGCTACCCCTAAAGCGTTGCCGTACCCTCACCTGGACCCTAAACCGTCCTTGTCCCCTAACCCTAACCCTAGCCCGAACCCTAACCCTGACCCTTCCCCGAAGCCTGACCCTCACGCGTCCCCTAATCCTAACCCGTCCGCTAACACTAACCCACGTCCTCACACGCACGCTCCCCCTAAAGCGTTGCCGTACCCTCACCTGGACCCTAAACCGTCCCCGTCCCCTAACCCTAACCCTAGCCTGAACCCTAACCCTAATCTTTCCCCGAAGCCTGACCCTCACGCGTCCCCTAATCCTAACACGGACGCTAACACTAACCCGCGCCCTCACACGCACGCTCCCCCTAAAGCGTTGCCGTACCCTCACCTGGACCCTAAACCGTCCCCGTCCCCTAACCCTAACCCTAGCCCGAACCCTAACCCTAACCCTTCCCCGAAGCCTGACCCTCACCCGTCCCCTAATCCTAACCCGTACGCTAACACTAACCCGCGCCCTCACACGCACGCTCCCCCTAAAGCGTTGCCGTACCCTCACCTGGACCCTAAACCGTCCCCGTCCCCTAACCCTAACCCTAGCCCGAACCCTAACCCTAACCTTTCCCCGAAGCCTGACCCTCACCCGTCCCCTAATCCTAACCCGTACGCTAACACTAACCCGCGCCCTCACACGCACGCTCCCCCTAAAGCGTTGCCGTACCCTCACCTGGACCCTAAACCGTCCCCGTCACCTAACCCTAACCCTAGCCCGAACCCTAACCCTGACCCTTCCCCGAAGCCTGACCCTCACCCGTCCCCTAATCCTAACCCGTACGCTAACACTAACCCGCGCCCTCACACGCACGCTCCCCCTAAAGCGTTGCCGTACCTTCACCTGGACCCTAAACCGTCCCCGTCACCTAACCCTAACCCTAGCCCGAACCCTAACCCTGAACCTACCCCGAAGCCTGACCCTCACCCGTCCCCGAATCCTAACCCGTACGCTAACACTAACCCGCGCCCTCACACGCACGCTCCCCCTAAAGCGTTGCCGTACCCTCACCTGGACCCTAAACCGTCCCCGTCCCCTAACCCTAACCGTAGCCCGAACCCTAACCCTGACCCTTCCCCGAAGCCTGACCCTCACCCGTCCCCTAATCCTAACCCGTACGCTAACACTAACCCACGTCCTCACACGCACGCTCCCCCTAAAGCGTTGCCGTACCCTCACCTGGACCCTAAACCGTCCCCGTCCCCTAACCCTAACCCTAGCCTGAACCCTAACCCTAATCTTTCCCCGAAGCCTGACCCTCACGCGTCCCCTAATCCTAACCCGGACGCTAACACTAACCCGCGCCCTCACACGCACGCTCCCCCTAAAGCGTTGCCGTACCCTCACCTGGACCCTAAACCGTCCCCGTCCCCTAACCCTAACCCTAGCCCGAACCCTAACCCTAACCCTTCCCCGAAGCCTGACCCTCACCCGTCCCCTAATCCTAACCCGTACGCTAACACTAACCCGCGCCCTCACACGCACGCTCCCCCTAAAGCGTTGCCGTACCCTCACCTGGACCCTAAACCGTCCCCGTCACCTAACCCTAACCCTAGCCCGAACCCTAACCCTAACCCTTCCCCGAAGCCTGACCCTCACCCGTCCCCTGATCCTAACCCGTACGCTAACACTAACCCGCGCCCTCACACGCACGCTCCCCCTAAAGCGTTGCCGTACCCTCACCTGGACCCTAAACTGTCCCCATCCCCTAACCCTAACCCTAGCCCGAACCCTAACCCTGACCCTTCCCCGAAGCCTGACCCTCACCCGTCCCCTAATCGTAACCCTTACGCTAACACTAACCCACGCCCTCACACGCACGCTCCCCCTAAAGCGTTGCCGTACCCTCACCTGGACCCTAAACCGTCCCCGTCCCCTAACCCTAACCCTAGCCCGAACCCTAACCCTGACCCTTCCCCGAAGCCTGACCCTCACCCGTCCCCTAATCCTAACCCGTACGCTAACACTAACCCACGCCCTCACACGCACGCTCCCCTTAAAGCGTTGCCGTACCCTCACCTGGACCCTAAACCGTCCCCGTCCCCTAACCCTAACCCTAGCCCGAACCCTAACCCTAACCTTTCCCCGAAGCCTGACCCTCACCCGTCCCCTAATCCTAAACCGTACGCTAACACAAACCCGCGTCCTCACACACATGCTCTCCTTAAAGCGTTGCCGTACCTTCACCTGGACCCTAAACCGTCCCCGTCCCCTAACCCTAACCCTAGCCCGAACCCTAACCCTAACCCTTCCCCGAAGCCTGACCCTCACCCGTCCCCTAATCCTAACCCGTACGCTAACACTAACCCGCGCCCTCACACGCACGCTCCCCCTAAAGCGTTGCCGTACCCTCAGCTGGACCCTAAACCGTCCCCATCCCCTAACCCTAACCCTAGCCCGAACCCTAACCCTGACCCTTCCCCGAAGCCTGACCCTCACCCGTCCCCTAATCGTAACCCTTACGCTAACACTAACCCACGCCCTCACACGCACGCTCCCCCTAAAGCGTTGCCGTACCCTCACCTGGACCCTAAACCGTCCCCGTCCCCTAACCCTAACCCTAGCCCGAACCCTAACCCTGACCCTTCCCCGAAGCCTGACCCTCACCCGTCCCCTAATCCTAACCCGTACGCTAACACTAACCCACGCCCTCACACGCACGCTCCCCTTAAAGCGTTGCCGTACCCTCACCTGGACCCTAAACCGTCCCCGTCCCCTAACCCTAACCCTAGCCCGAACCCTAACCCTAACCTTTCCCCGAAGCCTGACCCTCACCCGTCCCCTAATCCTAAACCGTACGCTAACACAAACCCGCGTCCTCACACACATGCTCTCCTTAAAGCGTTGCCGTACCTTCACCTGGACCCTAAACCGTCCCCGTCCCCTAACCCTAACCCTAGCCCGAACCCTAACCCTAACCCTTCCCCGAAGCCTGACCCTCACCCGTCCCCTAATCCTAACCCGTACGCTAACACTAACCCGCGCCCTCACACGCACGCTCCCCCTAAAGCGTTGCCGTACCCTCAGCTGGACCCTAAACCGTCCCCGTCTCCTAACCCTAACCCTAGCCCGAACCCTAACCCTAACCCTTCCCCGAAGCCTGACCCTCACCCGTCCCCTAATCCTAACCCGTACGCTAACACTAACCCGGGCCCTCACACGCACGCTCCCCCTAAAGCGTTGCCGTACCCTCACCTGGTCCCTAAACCGTCCCCGTCCCCTAACCCTAACCCTAGCCCGAACCCTAACCCTGACCCTTCCCCGAAGCCTGACCCTCACCCGTCCCCTAATCCTAACCCGTACGCTAACACTAACCCGCGCCCTCACACGCACGCTCCCCCTAAAGCGTTGCCGTACCCTCACCTGGACCCTAAACCGTCCCCGTCCCCTAACCCTAACCGTAGACCGAACCCTAACCCTGACCGTTCCCCGAAGCCTGACCCTCACCCGTCCCCTAATCCTAACCCGTACGCTAACACTAAGCCGCGCCCTCACACGCACGCTCCCCCTAAAGCGTTGCCGTACCCTCACGTGGACCCTAAACCGCCCCCGTCCCCTAACCCTAACCCTAGCCCGAACCCTAACCCTGACCCTTCCCCGAAGCCTGACCCTCACCCGTCCCCTAATCCTAACCCGTACGCTAACACTAACCCGCGCCCTCACACGCACGCTCCCCCTAAAGCGTTGCCGTACCCTCACCTGGACCCTAAACCGTCCCCGTCCCCTAACCCTAACCCTATCCCGAACCCTAACCCTGACCCTTCCCCGAAGCCTGACCCTCACCCGTCCCCTAATCCTAACCCGTACGCTAACACTAACCCGTGCCCTCACACGCACGCTCCCCCTAAAGCGTTGCCGTACCCTCACCTGGACCCTAAACCGTCCCTGTCCCCTAACCCTAACCCTAGCCCGAACCCTAACCCTGACCCTTCCCCGAAGCCTGACCCTCACCCGTCCCCTAATCCTAACCCGTACGCTAACACTAACCCGCGCCCTCACACGCACGCTCCCCCTAAAGCGTTGCCGTACCCTCACCTGGACCCTAAACCGTCCCCGTCCCCTAATCCTAACCGTAGCCCGAACCCTAACCCTGACCCTTCCCCGAAGCCTGACCCTCACCCGTCCCCTAATCCTAACCCGTACGCTAACACTAAGCCGCGCCCTCACACGCACGCTCCCCCTAAAGCGTTGCCGTACCCTCACGTGGACCCTAAACCGTCCCCGTCCCCTAACCCTAACCCTAGCCCGAACCCTAACCCTGACCCTTCCCCGAAGCCTGACCCTCACCCGTCCCCTAATCCTAACCCGTACGCTAACACTAACCCGCGCCCTCACACGCACGCTCCCCCTAAAGCGTTGCCGTACCCTCACCTGGACCCTAAACCGTCCCCGTCCCCTAACCCTGACCCTAGCCCGAACACTAACCCTGACCCTTCCCCGAAGCCTGACCCTCACCCGTCCCCTAATCCTAACCCGTACGCTAAAACTAACCCACGCCCTCACACGCACGCCCCCCCTAAAGCGTTGCCGTACCCTCACCTGGACCCTAAACCGTCCCCGTCCCCTAACCCTAACCCTAGCCCGAACCCTAAACCTGACCCTTCCCCGAAGCCTGACCCTCACCCGTCCCCTAATCCTAACCCGTACGCTAACACTAACCCGGGCCCTCACACGCACGCTCCCCCTAAAGCGTTGCCGTACCCTCACCTGGTCCCTAAACCGTCCCCGTCCCCTAACCCTAACCCTAGCCCGAACCCTAACCCTGACCCTTCCCCGAAGCCTGACCCTCACCCGTCCCCTAATCCTAACCCGTACGCTAACACTAACCCGCGCCCTCACACGCACGCTCCCCCTAAAGCGTTGCCGTACCCTCACCTGGACCCTAAACCGTCCCCGTCCCCTAACCCTAACCGTAGACCGAACCCTAACCCTGACCGTTCCCCGAAGCCTGACCCTCACCCGTCCCCTAATCCTAACCCGTACGCTAACACTAAGCCGCGCCCTCACACGCACGCTCCCCCTAAAGCGTTGCCGTACCCTCACGTGGACCCTAAACCGCCCCCGTCCCCTAACCCTAACCCTAGCCCGAACCCTAACCCTGACCCTTCCCCGAAGCCTGACCCTCACCCGTCCCCTAATCCTAACCCGTACGCTAACACTAACCCGCGCCCTCACACGCACGCTCCCCCTAAAGCGTTGCCGTACCCTCACCTGGACCCTAAACCGTCCCCGTCCCCTAACCCTAACCCTATCCCGAACCCTAACCCTGACCCTTCCCCGAAGCCTGACCCTCACCCGTCCCCTAATCCTAACCCGTACGCTAACACTAACCCGTGCCCTCACACGCACGCTCCCCCTAAAGCGTTGCCGTACCCTCACCTGGACCCTAAACCGTCCCTGTCCCCTAACCCTAACCCTAGCCCGAACCCTAACCCTGACCCTTCCCCGAAGCCTGACCCTCACCCGTCACCTAATCCTAACCCGTACGCTAACACTAACCCGCGCCCTCACACGCACGCTCCCCCTAAAGCGTTGCCGTACCCTCACCTGGACCCTAAACCGTCCCCGTCCCCTAACCCTAACCCTAGCCCGAAACCTAACCCTAACCCTTCCCCGAAGCCTGACACTCACCCGTCCCTTAATCCTACCCCGTACGCTAACACTAACCCGCGCCCTCACACGCACGCTCCCCCTAAAGCGTTGCCGTACCCTCACCTGGACCCTAAACCGTCCCCGTCCCCTAACCCTAACCCTAGCCCGAACCCTAACCCTAACCCTTCCCCGAAGCCTGACCCTCACCCGTCCCCTAATCCTAACCCATACGCTAACACTAACCCGCGCCCTCACACGCACGCTCCCCCTAAATCGTTGCCGTACCCTCACCTGGACCCTAAACCGTCCCCGTCCCCTAACCCTAACCCTAGCCCGAACCCTAACCCTAACCCTTCCCCGAAGCCTGACCCTCACCCGTCCCCTAATCCTAACACGTATGCTAACACTAACCCACGCCCTCACACGCACGCTCCCCCTAAAGCGTTGCCGTACCCTCACCTGGACCCTAAACCGTCCCCGTCCCCTAACCCTAACCCTAGCCCGAACCCTAACCCTGACCCTTCCCCGAAGCCTGACCCTCACCCGTCCCCTAATCCTAACCCGTACGCTAACACTAACCCACGTCCTCACACGCACGCTCCCCCTAAAGCGTTGCCGTACCCTCACCTGGACCCTAAACCGTCCCCGTCCCCTAACCCTAACCCTAGCCTGAACCCTAACCCTAATCTTTCCCCGAAGCCTGACCCTCACGCGTCCCCTAATCCTAACCCGGACGCTAACACTAACCCGCGCCCTCACACGCACGCTCCCCCTAAAGCGTTGCCGTACCCTCACCTGGACCCTAAACCGTCCCCGTCCCCTAACCCTAACCCTAGCCCGAACCCTAACCCTAACCCTTCCCCGAAGCCTGACCCTCACCCGTCCCCTAATCCTAACCCGTACGCTAACACTAACCCGCGCCCTCACACGCACGCTCCCCCTAAAGCGTTGCCGTACCCTCACCTGGACCCTAAACCGTCCCCGTCCCCTAACCCTAACCCTAGCCGGAACCCTAACCCTGACACTTCCCCGAAGCCTGACCCTCACCCGTGCCCTAATCCTAACCCGTACACTAACACTAACCCGCACCCTCACACGCACGCTCCCCCTACAGCGTTGGCGTACCCTCACCTGGACTCTAAACCGTCCCCGTCACCTAACCCTAACCCTAGCCCGAACCCTAACCCTGACCCTTCCCCGAAGCCTGACCCTCACCCGTCCCCTAATCCTAAACCATACGCTAAAACTAACCCGCGCCCTCACACGCACGCTCCCCCTAAAGCGTTGCCGTACCCTCACCTGGTCCCTAAACCGTCCCCGTCCCCTAACCCTAACCCTACCCCGAACCCTAACCCTGACCCTTCCCCGAAGCCTGACCCTCACCCGTCCCCTAATCCTAACCCGTACGCTAACACTAACCCGCGCCCTCACACGCACGCTCCCCCTAAAGCGTTGCCGTACCCTCACCTGGACCCTAAACCGTCCCCGTCCCCTAATCCTAACCGTAGCCCGAACCCTAACCCTGACCCTTCCCCGAAGCCTGACCCTCACCCGTCCCCTAATCCTAACCCGTACGCTAACACTAAGCCGCGCCCTCACACGCACGCTCCCCCTAAAGCGTTGCCGTACCCTCACGTGGACCCTAAACCGTCCCCGTCCCCTAACCCTAACCCTAGCCCGAACCCTAACCCTGACCCTTCCCCGAAGCCTGACCCTCACCCGTCCCCTAATCCTAACCCGTACGCTAACACTAACCCGCGCCCTCACACGCACGCTCCCCCTAAAGCGTTGCCGTACCCTCACCTGGACCCTAAACCGTCCCCGTCCCCTAACCCTGACCCTAGCCCGAACACTAACCCTGACCCTTCCCCGAAGCCTGACCCTCACCCGTCCCCTAATCCTAACCCGTACGCTAAAACTAACCCACGCCCTCACACGCACGCCCCCCCTAAAGCGTTGCCGTACCCTCACCTGGACCCTAAACCGTCCCCGTCCCCTAACCCTAACCCTAGCCCGAACCCTAAACCTGACCCTTCCCCGAAGCCTGACCCTCACCCGTCCCCTAATCCTAACCCGTACGCTAACACTAACCCACGCCCTCACACGCACGCTCCCCTTAAAGCGTTGCCGTACCCTCACCTGGACCCTAAACCGTCCCCGTCCCCTAACCCTAACCCTAGCCCGAACCCTAACCCTAACCTTTCCCCGAAGCCTGACCCTCACCCGTCCCCTAATCCTAACCCGTACGCTAACACAAACCCTCGTCCTCACACGCACGCTCCCCCTAAAGCGTTGCCATACCCTCACCTGGACCCTAAACCGTCCCCGTCCCCTAACCCTAACCCTAGCCCGAACCCTAACCCTGACCTTTCCTGAAGCCTGACCCTCACCCGTCCCCTAATCCTAACCCGTACGCTAACACTAACCCGTGCCCTCACACGCACGCTCCCCCTAAAGCGTTGCCGTACCCTCACCTGGACCCTAAATCGTCCCCGTCACCTAACCCTAACCCTAGCCCGAACCCTAACCCTAACCCTTCCCCGAAGCCTGACCCTCACCCGTCCCCTAATCCTAACCCGTACGCTAACACTAACCCGCGCCCTCACACGCACGCTCCCCCTAAAGCGTTGCCGTACCCTCACCTGGACCCTAAACCGTCCCCGTCCCCTAACCCTAACCCTAGCCCGAACACTAACCCTGACCCTTCCCCGAAGCCTGACCCTCACCCGTCCCCTAATCCTAACCCGTACGCTAAAACTAACCCACGCCCTCACACGCACGCCCCCCCTAAAGCGTTGCCGTACCCTCACCTGGACCCTAAACCGTCCCCGTCCCCTAACCCTAACCCTAGCCCGAACCCTAACCCTGACCCTTCCTGAAGCCTGACCCTCACCCGTCCCCTAATCCTAACACGTACGCTAACACTAACCCGCGCCCTCACACGCACGCTCCCCCTAAAGCGTTGCCGTACCCTCACCTGGACCCTAAACCGTCCCCGTCCCCTAACCCTAACCCTAGCCCGAACCCTAACCCTAACCCTTCCCCGAAGCCTGACCCTCACCCGTCCCCTAATCCTAACCCGTACGCTAACACTAACCCGCGCCCTCACACGCACGCTCCCCCTAAAGCGTTGCCGTACCCTCACCTGGACCCTAAACCGTCCCCGTCCCCTTACCCTAACCGTAGCCCGAACCCTAACCCTGACCCTTCCCCGAAGCCTGACCCTCACCCGTCCCCTAATCCTAACCCGTACGCTAACACTAACCCGCGCCCTCACACGCACGCTCCCCCTAAAGCGTTGCCGTACCCTCACCTGGACCCTAAACCGTCCCCGTCCCCTAACCCTAACCCTAGCCCGAACCCTAACCCTAACCCTTCCCCGAAGCCTGACCCTCACCCGTCCCCTAATCCTAACCCGTACGCTAACACTAACCCGCGCCCTCACACGCACGCTCCCCCTAAAGCGTTGCCGTACCCTCACCTGGACCCTAAACCGTCCCCGTCCCCGTCCCCTAACCCTAGCCCGAACCCTAACCCTAACCCTTCCCCGAAGCCTGACCCTCATCCGTCCCCTAATCCTAACCCGTACGCTAACACTAACCCGCGCCCTCACACGCACGCTCCCCCTAAAGCGTTGCCGTACCCTCACCTGGACCCTAAACCGTCCCCGTCCCCTAACCCTAACCCTAGCCCAAACCCTAACCCTAACCCTTCCCCGAAGCCTGACCCTCACCCGTCCCCTAATCCTAACCCGTACGCTAACACTAACCCGCGCCCTCACACGCACGCTCCCCCTAAAGCGTTGCCGTACCCTCACCTGGACCCTAAACCGTCCCCGTCCCCTAACCCTAACCCTAGCCCGAACCCTAACCCTAACCCTTCCCCGAAGCCTGACCCTCACCCGTCCCCTAATCCTAACCCGTACGCTAACACTAACCTGTGCCCTCACACGCACGCTCCCCCTAAAGCGTTGCCGTACCCTCACCTGGACCCTAAACCGTCCCCGTCCCCTAACCCTAACCCTAGCCCGAACCCTAACCCTGACCCTTCCCCGAAGCCTGACCCTCACCCGTCCCCTAATCCTAACCCGTACGCTAACACTAACCCGCACCCTCACACGCACGCTCCCCCTAAAGTGTTGCCGTACCCTCACCTGGACCCTAAACCGTCCCCGTCCCCTAACCCTAACCCTAGCCCGAACCCTAACCCTTACCCGAAGCCTGACCCTCACCCGTCCCCTAATCCTAACCCGTACGCTAACACTAACCCGTGCCCTCACACGCACGCTCCCCCTAAAGCGTTGCCGTACCCTCACCTGGACCCTAAATCGTCCCCGTCACCTAACCCTAACCCTAGCCCGAACCCTAACCCTAACCCTTCCCCGAAGCCTGACCCTCACCCGTCCCCTAATCCTAACCCGTACGCTAACACTAACCCACGCCCTCACACGCACGCTCCCCCTAAAGCGTTGCCGTACCCTCACCTGGACCCTAAACCGTCCCCGTCCCCTAACCCTAACACTAGCCCAAACCCTAACCCTAACCCTTCCCCGAAGCCTGACCCTCACCCGTCCCCTAATCCTAACCCGTACGCTAACACTAACCCGCGCCCTCACACGCACGCTCCACCTAAAGCGTTGCCGTACCCTCACCTGGACCCTAAACCGTCCCCGTCCCCTAACCCTAACCCTAGCCCGAACACTAACCCTGACCCTTCCCCGAAGCGTGACCCTCACCCGTCCCCTAATCCTAACCCGTACGCTAAAACTAACCCACGCCCTCACACGCACGCCCCCCCTAAAGCGTTGCCGTACCCTCACCTGGACCCTAAACCGTCCCCGTCCCCTAACCCTAACCCTAGCCCGAACCCTAACCCTGACCCTTCCCCGAAGCCTGACCCTCACCCGTCCCCTAATCCTAACCCGTACGCTAACACTAACCCGTGCCCTCACACGCACGCTCCCCCTAAATCGTTGCCGCACCCTCACCTGGACCCTAAACCGTCCCCGTCACCTAACCCTAACCCTAGCCCGAACCCTAACCCCGACACTTCCCCGAAGCCTGACCCTCACCCGTGCCCTAATCCTAACCCGTACGCTAACACTAACCCGCACCCTCACACGCACGCTCCCCCTACAGCGTTGCCATACCCTCACCTGGACCCTAAACCGTCCCCGTCACCTAACCCTAACCCTAGCCCGAACCCTAACCCTGACCCTTCCCCGAAGCCTGACCCTCACCCGTCCCCTAATCCTAACCCGTACGCTAACACTAACCCACGCCCTCACACGCACGCTCCCCCTAAAGCGTTGCCGTACACTCACCTGGACCCTAAACCGTCCCCGTCCCCTAACCCTAACCCTAGCCCGAACCCTAACCCTAACCCTTCCCCGAAGCCTGACCCTCACCCGTCCCCTAATCCTAACCCGTACGCTATCACTAACCCGCGCCCTCACACGCACGCTCCCCCTAAAGTGTTGCCGTACCCTCACCTGGACCCTAAACCGTCCCCGTCCCCTAACCCTAACCCTAGCCCGAACCCTAACCCTGACCCTTCCCCGAAGCCTGACCCTCACCCGTCCCCTAATCCTAACCCGTACGCTAACACTATCCCGGGCCCTCACACGCACGCTCCCCCTAAAGCGTTGCCGTACCCTCACCTGGACCATAAACCGTCCCCATCCCCTAACCCTAACCGTAGCCCGAACCCTAACCCTGACCCTTCCCCGAAGCCTGACCCTCACCCGTCCCCTAATCCTAACCCGTACGCTAACACTAAGCCGCGCCCTCACACGCACGCTCCCCCTAAAGCATTGCCGTACCCTCACCTGGACCCTAAACCGTCCCCGTCCCCTAACCCTAACCCTAGCCCGAACCCTAACCCTGACCCTTCCCCGAAGCCTGACCCTCACCCGTCCCCTAATCCTAACCCGTACTCTAACACTAACCCGCGCCCTCACACGCACACTCCCCCTAAAGCGTTGCCGTACCCTCACCTGGACCCTAAACCGTCCCCGTCCCCTAACCCTAACCCTAGCCCGAACCCTAACCCTAACCCTTCCCCGAAGCCTGACCCTCACCCGTCCCCTAATCCTAACCCGTACGCTAACACTAACCCGCACCCTCACACGCAAGCTCCCCCTAAAGCGTTGCCGTACCCTCACCTGGACCCTAAACCGTCCCCGTCCCCTAACCCTAACCCTAGCCCAAACCCTAACCCTAACCCTTCCCCGAAGCCTGACCCTCACCCGTCCCCTAATCCTAACCCGTACGCTAACACTAACCCGCGCCCTCACACGCACGCTCCCCCTAAAGCGTTGCCGTACCCTCACCTGGACCCTAAACCGTCCCCGTCCCCTAACCCTAACCCTAGACCGAACACTAACCCTGACCCTTCCCCGAAGCCTGACCCTCACCCGTCCCCTAATCCTAAGCCGTACGCTAAAACTAACACACGCCCTCACACGCACGCTCCCCCTATAGCGTTGCCGTACCCTCACCTGGACCCTAAACCGTCCCCGTCCCCTAACCCTAACCCTAGCCCGAACCCTAACCCTGACCCTTCCCGGAAGCCTGACCCTCACCCGTCCCCTAATCCTAACCCGTACGCTAACACTAACCCACGCCCTCACACGCACGCTCCCCCTAAAGCATTGCCGTACACTCACCTGGACCCTAAACCGTCCCCGTTCCCTAACCCTAACCCTAGCCCGAACCCTAAGCCTAACCTTTCCCCGAAGCCTGACCCTCACCCGTCCCCTAATCCTAAACCGTACGCTAACAAAAACCCGCGTCCTCACACACATGCTCCCCTTAAAGCGTTGCCGTACCTTCACCTGGACCCTAAACCGTCCCCGTCCCCTAACCCTAACCCTAGCCCGAACCCTAACCCTAACCCTTCCCCGAAGCCTGACCCTCACCCGTCCCCTAATCCTAACCCGTACGCTAACACTAACCCGCGCCCTCACACGCACGCTCCCCCTAAAGTGTTGCCGTACCCTCACCTGGACCCTAAACCGTCCCCATCCCCTAATCCTAAACCTAGCCCGAACCCTAACCCTGACCCTTCCCCGAAGCCTGACCCTCACCCGTCCCCTAATCCTAACCCGTACGCTAACACTAACCCGTGCCCTAACACGCACGCTCCCCCTAAAGCGTTGCCGTACCCTCACCTGGACCCTAAACCGTCCCCGTCACCTAACCCTAACCCTAGCCGGAACTGTAACCCTGACCCTTCCCCGAAGCCTGACCCTCACCCGTGCCCTAATCCTAACCCGTACGCTAACACTAACCCGCACCCTCACACGCACGCTCCCCCTACAGCGTTGCCGTACCCTCACCTGGACCCTAAACCGTCCCCGTCACCTAACCCTAACCCTAGCCCGAACCCTAACCCTGACCCTTCCCCGAAGCCTGACCCTCACCCGTCCCCTAATCCTAACCCGTACGCTAACACTAACCCGCGCCCTCACACGCACGCTCCCCCTAAAACGTTGCCGTACCCTCACCTGGACCCTAAACCGTCCCCGTCCCCTAACCCTAACCCTAGCCCGAACCCTAACCCTGACCCTTCCCCGAAGCCTGACTCTCACCCGTCCCCTAATCCTAACCCGTACGCTAACACTAACCCACGCCCTCACACGCACGCTCCCCTTAAAGCGTTGCCGTACCCTCACCTGGACCCTAAACCGTCCCCGTCCCCTAACCCTAACCCTAGCCCGAACCCTAACCCTAACCTTTCCCCGAAGCCTGACCCTCACCCGTCCCCTAATCCTAACACGTACGCTAACACAAACCCGCGTCCTCACACGCACGCTCCCCCTAAAGCGTTGCCGTACCCTCACCTGGACCCTAAACCGTCCCCGTCCCCTAACCCTAACCCTAGCCCGAACCCTAACCCTAACCCTTCCCCGAAGCCTGACCCTCACCCGTCCCCTAATCCTAACCCGTACGCTAACACTAACCCGCGCCCTCACACGCACGCTGCCCCTAAAGCGTTGCCGTACCCTCACCTGGACCCTAAACTGTCCCCGTCCCCTAACCCTAACCCTAGCCCGAACCCTAACCCTAACCCTTCCCCGAAGCCTGACCCTCACCCGTCCCCTAATCCTAACCCGTACGCTAACACTAACCTGCGCCCTCACACGCACGCTCCCCCTAAAGCGTTGCCGTACCCTCACCTGGACCCTAAACCGTCCCCGTCCCCTAACCCTAACCCTAGCCCGAACCCTAACCCTGACCCTTCCCCGAAGCCTGACCCTCACCCGTCCCCTAATCCTAACCCGTACGCTAACACTAACCCGCGCCCTCACACGCACGCTCCCCCTAAAGCGTTGCCGTACCCTCACCTGGACCCTAAACCGTCCCCGTCCCCTAACCCTAACCCTAGCCCGAACCCTAACCCTAACCCTTCCCCGAAGCCTGACCCTCACCCGTCCCCTAATCCTAACCCGTACGCTAACACTAACCCGTGCCCTCACACGCACGCTCCCCCTAAAGCGTTGCCGTACCCTCACCTGGACCCTAAATCGTCCCCGTCACCTAACCCTAACCCTAGCCCGAACCCTAACCCTAACCCTTCCCCGAAGCCTGACCCTCACCCGTCCCCTAATCCTAACCCGTACGCTAACACTAACCCGCGCCCTCACACGCACGCTCCCCCTAAAGCGTTGCCGTACCCTCACCTGGACCCTAAACCGTCCCTGTCCCCTAACCCTAACACTAGCCCAAACCCTAACCCTAACCCTTCCCCGAAGCCTGACCCTCACCCGTCCCCTAATCCTAACCCGTACGCTAACACTAACCCGCGCCCTCACACGCACGCTCCCCCTAAAGCGTTGCCGTACCCTCACCTGGACCCTAAACCGTCCCCGTCCCCTAACCCTAACCCTAGCCCGAACACTAACCCTGACCCTTCCCCGAAGCCTGACCCTCAGCCGTCCCCTAATCCTAACCCGTACGCTAAAACTAACCCACGCCCTCACACGCACGCCCCCCCTAAAGCGTTGCCGTACCCTCACCTGGACCCTAAACCGTCCCCGTCCCCTAACCCTAACCCTAGCCCGAACCCTAACCCTGACCCTTCCCCGAAGCCTGACCCTCACCCGTCCCCTAATCCTAACCCGTACGCTAACACTAACCCGTGCCCTCACACGCACGCTCCCCCTAAATCGTTGCCGTACCCTCACCTGGACCCTAAACCGTCCCCGTCACCTAACCCTAACCCTAGCCCGAACCCTAACCCCGACCCTTCCCCGAAGCCTGACCCTCACCCGTGCCCTAATCCTAACCCGTACGCTAACACTAACCCGCACCCTCACACGCACGCTCCCCCTACAGCGTTGCCATACCCTCACCTGGACCCTAAACCGTCCCCGTCACCTAACCCTAACCCTAGCCCGAACCCTAACCCTGACCCTTCCCCGAAGCCTGACCCTCACCCGTCCTCTAATCCTAACCCGTACGCTAACACTAACCCACGCCCTCACACGCACGCTCCCCCTAAAGCGTTGCCGTACCCTCACCTGGACCCTAAACCGTCCCCGTCCCCTAACCCTAACCCTAGCCCGAACCCTAACCCTAACCCTTCCCCGAAGCCTGACCCTCACCCGTCCCCTAACCTAACCCGTACGCTATCACTAACCCGCGCCCTCACACGCACGCTCCCCCTAAAGTGTTGCCGTACCCTCACCTGGACCCTAAACCGTCCCCGTCCCCTAACCCTAACCCTAGCCCGAACCCTAACCCTGACCCTTCCCCGAAGCCTGACCCTCACCCGTCCCCTAATCCTAACCCGTACGCTAACACTAACCCGCACCCTCACACGCACGCTCCCCCTACAGCGTTGCCGTACCCTCACCTGGACCCTAAACCGTCCCCGTCCCCTAACCCTAACCCTAGCCCGAACCCTAACCCTGACCCTTCCCCGAAGCCTGACCCTCACCCGTCCCCTAATCCTAACCCGTACGCTAACACTAACCCGCGCCCTCACACGCACGCTCCCCCTAAAACGTTGCCGTACCCTCACCTGGACCCTAAACCGTCCCCGTCCCCTAACCCTAACCCTAGCCCGAACCCTAACCCTGACCCTTCCCCGAAGCCTGACTCTCACCCGTCCCCTAATCCTAACCCGTACGCTAACACTAACCCACGCCCTCACACGCACGCTCCCCTTAAAGCGTTGCCGTACCCTCACCTGGACCCTAAACCGTCCCCGTCCCCTAACCCTAAACCTAGCCCGAACCCTAACCCTAACCTTTCCCCGAAGCCTGACCCTCACCCGTCCCCTAATCCTAACCCGTACGCTAACACAAACCCGCGTCCTCACACGCACGCTCCCCCTAAAGCGTTGCCGTACCCTCACCTGGACCCTAAACCGTCCCCGTCCCCTAACCCTAACCCTAGCCCGAACCCTAACCCTAACCCTTCCCCGAAGCCTGACCCTCACCCGTCCCCTAATCCTAACCCGTACGCTAACACTAACCCGCGCCCTCACACGCACGCTGCCCCTAAAGCGTTGCCGTACCCTCACCTGGACCCTAAACCGTCCCCGTCCCCTAACCCTAACCCTAGCCCGAACCCTAACCCTAACCCTTCCCCGAAGCCTGACCCTCACCCGTCCCCTAATCCTAACCCGTACGCTAACACTAACCTGCGCCCTCACACGCACGCTCCCCCTAAAGCGTTGCCGTACCCTCACCTGGACCCTAAACCGTCCCCGTCCCCTAACCCTAACCCTAGCCCGAACCCTAACCCTGACCCTTCCCCGAAGCCTGACCCTCACCCGTCCCCTAATCCTAACCCGTACGCTAACACTAACCCGTGCCCTCACACGCACGCTCCCCCTAAAGCGTTGCCGTACCCTCACCTGGACCCTAAACCGTCCCCGTCCCCTAACCCTAACCCTAGCCCGAACCCTAACCCTGACCCTTCCCCGAAGCCTGACCCTCACCCGTCCCCTAATCCTAACCCGTACGCTAACACTAACCCGCGCCCTCACATGCACGCTCCCCCTAAAGCGTTGCCGTACCCTCACCTGGACCCTAAACCGTCCCCGTCCCCTAACCCTAACCGTAACCCGAACCCTAACCCTGACCCTTCCCCGAAGCCTGACCCTCACCCGTCCCCTAATCCTAACCCGTACGCTAACACTAAGCCGCGCCCTCACACGCACGCTCCCCCTAAAGCGTTGCCGTACCCTCACCTGGACCCTAAACCGTCCCCGTCCCCTAACCCTAACCCTAGCCCGAACCCTAACCCTGACCCTTCCCCGAAGCCTGACCCTCACCCGTCCCCTAATCCTAACCCGTACGCTAACACTAACCCGCGCCCTCACACGCACGCTCCCCCTAAAGCGTTGCCGTACCCTCACCTGGACCCTAAACCGTCCCCGTCCCGTAACCCTAACCCTAGCCCGAACCCTAACCCTGACTCTTCCCCGAAGCCTGACCCTCACCCGTCCCCTAATCCTAACCCGTACGCTAACACTAATCCGCACCCTCACACGCACGCTCCCCCTAAAGCGTTGCCGTACCCTCACCTGGACCCTAAACCGTCCCCGTCCCCTAACCCTAACCCTAGCCTGAACCCTAACCCTGACCCTTCCCCGAAGCCTGACCCTCACCCGTCCCCTAATCCTAACCCGTACGCTAACACTAACCCGCGCCCTCACACGCACGCTCCCCCTAAAGCGTTGCCGTACCCTCACCTGGACCCTAAACCGTCCCCGTCCCCTAACCCTAACCCTAGCCCGAACCCTAACCCTGACCCTTCCCCGAAGCCTGACCCTCACCCGTCCCCTAATCCTAACCCGTACGTTAACACTAACCCGCGCCCTCACACGCAAGCTCCCCCTAAAGCGTTGCCGTACCGTCACCTGGACCCTAAACCGTCCCCGTCCCCTAACCCGAACCCTAGCCCGAAACCTAACCCTGACCCTTCCCCGAAGCCTGACCCTCACCCGTCCCCTAATCTTAACCCGTACGCTAACACTAACCCGTGCCCTCACACGCACGCTCCCCCTAAATCGTTGCCGTACCCTCACCTGGACCCTAAACCGTCCCCGTCACCTAACCCTAACCCTAGCCCGAACCCTAACCCCGACCCTTCCCCGAAGCCTGACCCTCACCCGTGCCCTAATCCTAACCCGTACGCTAACACTAACCCGCACCCTCACACGCACGCTCCCCCTACAGCGTTGCCATACCCTCACCTGGACCCTAAACCGTCCCCGTCACCTAACCCTAACCCTAGCCCGAACCCTAACCCTGACCCTTCCCCGAAGCCTGACCCTCACCCGTCCCCTAACCTAACCCGTACGCTATCACTAACCCGCGCCCTCACACGCACGCTCCCCCTAAAGTGTTGCCGTACCCTCACCTGGACCCTAAACCGTCCCCGTCCCCTAACCCTAACCCTAGCCCGAACCCTAACCCTGACCCTTCCCCGAAGCCTGACCCTCACCCGTCCCCTAATCCTAACCCGTACGCTAACACTAACCCGCACCCTCACACGCACGCTCCCCCTACAGCGTTGCCGTACCCTCACCTGGACCCTAAACCGTCCCCGTCACCTAACCCTAACCCTAGCCCGAACCCTAACCCTGACCCTTCCCCGAAGCCTGACCCTCACCCGTCCCCTAATCCTAACCCGTACGCTAACACTAACCCGCGCCCTCACACGCACGCTCCCCCTAAAACGTTGCCGTACCCTCACCTGGACCCTAAACCGTCCCCGTCCCCTAACCCTAACCCTAGCCCGAACCCTAACCCTGACCCTTCCCCGAAGCCTGACTCTCACCCGTCCCCTAATCCTAACCCGTACGCTAACACTAACCCACGCCCTCACACGCACGCTCCCCTTAAAGCGTTGCCGTACCCTCACCTGGACCCTAAACCGTCCCCGTCCCCTAACCCTAAACCTAGCCCGAACCCTAACCCTAACCTTTCCCCGAAGCCTGACCCTCACCCGTCCCCTAATCCTAACCCGTACGCTAACACAAACCCGCGTCCTCACACGCACGCTCCCCCTAAAGCGTTGCCGTACCCTCACCTGGACCCTAAACCGTCCCCGTCCCCTAACCCTAACCCTAGCCCGAACCCTAACCCTAACCCTTCCCCGAAGCCTGACCCTCACCCGTCCCCTAATCCTAACCCGTACGCTAACACTAACCCGCGCCCTCACACGCACGCTGCCCCTAAAGCGTTGCCGTACCCTCACCTGGACCCTAAACCGTCCCCGTCCCCTAACCCTAACCCTAGCCCGAACCCTAACCCTAACCCTTCCCCGAAGCCTGACCCTCACCCGTCCCCTAATCCTAACCCGTACGCTAACACTAACCTGCGCCCTCACACGCACGCTCCCCCTAAAGCGTTGCCGTACCCTCACCTGGACCCTAAACCGTCCCCGTCCCCTAACCCTAACCCTAGCCCGAACCCTAACCCTGACCCTTCCCCGAAGCCTGACCCTCACCCGTCCCCTAATCCTAACCCGTACGCTAACACTAACCTGCGCCCTCACACGCACGCTCCCCCTAAATCGTTGCCGTACCCTCACCTGGACCCTAAACCGTCCCCGTCACCTAACCCTAACCCTAGCCCGAACCCTAACCCCGACCCTTCCCCGAAGCCTGACCCTCACCCGTGCCCTAATCCTAACCCGTACGCTAACACTAACCCGCACCCTCACACGCACGCTCCCCCTACAGCGTTGCCATACCCTCACCTGGACCCTAAACCGTCCCCGTCACCTAACCCTAACCCTAGCCCGAACCCTAACCCTGACCCTTCCCCGAAGCCTGACCCTCACCCGTCCCCTAATCCTAACCCGTACGCTAACACTAACCCACGCCCTCACACGCACGCTCCCCCTAAAGCGTTGCCGTACCCTCACCTGGACCCTAAACCGTCCCCGTCCCCTAACCCTAACCCTAGCCCGAACCCTAACCCTAACCCTTCCCCGAAGCCTGACCCTCACCCGTCCCCTAACCTAACCCGTACGCTATCACTAACCCGCGCCCTCACACGCACGCTCCCCCTAAAGTGTTGCCGTACCCTCACCTGGACCCTAAACCGTCCCCGTCCCCTAACCCTAACCCTAGCCCGAACCCTAACCCTGACCCTTCCCCGAAGCCTGACCCTCACCCGTCCCCTAATCCTAACCCGTACGCTAACACTAACCCGCACCCTCACACGCACGCTCCCCCTACAGCGTTGCCGTACCCTCACCTGGACCCTAAACCGTCCCCGTCACCTAACCCTAACCCTAGCCCGAACCCTAACCCTGACCCTTCCCCGAAGCCTGACCCTCACCCGTCCCCTAATCCTAACCCGTACGCTAACACTAACCCGCGCCCTCACACGCACGCTCCCCCTAAAACGTTGCCGTACCCTCACCTGGACCCTAAACCGTCCCCGTCCCCTAACCCTAACCCTAGCCCGAACCCTAACCCTGACCCTTCCCCGAAGCCTGACTCTCACCCGTCCCCTAATCCTAACCCGTACGCTAACACTAACCCACGCCCTCACACGCACGCTCCCCTTAAAGCGTTGCCGTACCCTCACCTGGACCCTAAACCGTCCCCGTCCCCTAACCCTAAACCTAGCCCGAACCCTAACCCTAACCTTTCCCCGAAGCCTGACCCTCACCCGTCCCCTAATCCTAACCCGTACGCTAACACAAACCCGCGTCCTCACACGCACGCTCCCCCTAAAGCGTTGCCGTACCCTCACCTGGACCCTAAACCGTCCCCGTCCCCTAACCCTAACCCTAGCCCGAACCCTAACCCTAACCCTTCCCCGAAGCCTGACCCTCACCCGTCCCCTAATCCTAACCCGTACGCTAACACTAACCCGCGCCCTCACACGCACGCTGCCCCTAAAGCGTTGCCGTACCCTCACCTGGACCCTAAACCGTCCCCGTCCCCTAACCCTAACCCTAGCCCGAACCCTAACCCTAACCCTTCCCCGAAGCCTGACCCTCACCCGTCCCCTAATCCTAACCCGTACGCTAACACTAACCTGCGCCCTCACACGCACGCTCCCCCTAAAGCGTTGCCGTACCCTCACCTGGACCCTAAACCGTCCCCGTCCCCTAACCCTAACCCTAGCCCGAACCCTAACCCTGACCCTTCCCCGAAGCCTGACCCTCACCCGTCCCCTAATCCTAACCCGTACGCTAACACTAACCCGTGCCCTCACACGCACGCTCCCCCTAAAGCGTTGCCGTACCCTCACCTGGACCCTAAACCGTCCCCGTCCCCTAACCCTAACCCTAGCCCGAACCCTAACCCTGACCCTTCCCCGAAGCCTGACCCTCACCCGTCCCCTAATCCTAACCCGTACGCTAACACTAACCCGCGCCCTCACATGCACGCTCCCCCTAAAGCGTTGCCGTACCCTCACCTGGACCCTAAACCGTCCCCGTCCCCTAACCCTAACCGTAACCCGAACCCTAACCCTGACCCTTCCCCGAAGCCTGACCCTCACCCGTCCCCTAATCCTAACCCGTACGCTAACACTAAGCCGCGCCCTCACACGCACGCTCCCCCTAAAGCGTTGCCGTACCCTCACCTGGACCCTAAACCGTCCCCGTCCCCTAACCCTAACCCTAGCCCGAACCCTAACCCTGACCCTTCCCCGAAGCCTGACCCTCACCCGTCCCCTAATCCTAACCCGTACGCTAACACTAACCCGCGCCCTCACACGCACGCTCCCCCTAAAGCGTTGCCATACCCTCACCTGGACCCTAAACCGTCCCCGTCCCGTAACCCTAACCCTAGCCCGAACCCTAACCCTGACTCTTCCCCGAAGCCTGACCCTCACCCGTCCCCTAATCCTAACCCGTACGCTAACACTAATCCGCACCCTCACACGCACGCTCCCCCTAAAGCGTTGCCGTACCCTCACCTGGACCCTAAACCGTCCCCGTCCCCTAACCCTAACCCTAGCCTGAACCCTAACCCTGACCCTTCCCCGAAGCCTGACCCTCACCCGTCCCCTAATCCTAACCCGTACGCTAACACTAACCCGCGCCCTCACACGCACGCTCCCCCTAAAGCGTTGCCGTACCCTCACCTGGACCCTAAACCGTCCCCGTCCCCTAACCCTAACCCTAGCCCGAACCCTAACCCTGACCCTTCCCCGAAGCCTGACCCTCACCCGTCCCCTAATCCTAACCCGTACGTTAACACTAACCCGCGCCCTCACACGCAAGCTCCCCCTAAAGCGTTGCCGTACCGTCACCTGGACCCTAAACCGTCCCCGTCCCCTAACCCGAACCCTAGCCCGAAACCTAACCCTGACCCTTCCCCGAAGCCTGACCCTCACCCGTCCCCTAATCCTAACCCGTACGCTAACACTAACCCGCGCCCTCACACGCACGCTCCCCCTAAAGCGTTGCCGTACCCTCACCTGGACCCTAAACCGTCCCCGTCCCCTAACCCTAACCCTAGCCCGAACCCTAACCCTAACACTTCCCCGAAGACTGACCCTCACCCGTCCCCTAATCCTAACCCGTACGCTAACACTAACCCGCACACTCACACGCACGCTCCCCCTAAAGCGATGCCGTACCCTCACCTGGACCCTAAACCGTCCCCGTCCCCTAACCCTAAACCTAGCCCGAACCCTAAACCTGACCCTTCCCCGAAGCCTGACCCTCACCCGTCCCCTAATCCTAACCCGTACGCTAACACTAACCCGCGCCCTCACACGCACGCTCCCCCTAAAGCGTTGCCGTACCCTCACCTGGACCCTAAACCGTCCCCGTCCCCTAACCCTAACCCTAGCCCGAACCCTAACCCTGACCCTTCCCCGAAGCCTGACCCTCACCCGTCCCCTAATCCTAACCCGTACGCTAACACTAACCCGGGCCCTCACACGCACGCTCCCCCTAAAGCGTTGCCGTACCCTCACCTGGACCCTAAACCGTCCCCGTCCCCTAACTCTAACCCTAGCCCGAACCCTAACCCTGACCCTTCCCCGAAGCCTGACCCTCACCCGTCCCCTAATCCTAACCCGTACGCTAACACTAACCCACGCCCTCACACGCACGCTCCCCCTAAAGCGTTGCCGTACCCTCACCTGGACCCTAAACCGTCCCCGTCCCCTAACCCTAACCCTAGCCCGAACCCTAACCCTGACCCTTCCCTGAAGCCTGACCCTCACCCGTCCCCTAATCCTAACCCGTACGCTAACACTAACCCACGCCCTCACATGCACGCTCCCCCTAAAGCGTTGCCGTACCCTCACCTGGACCCTAAACCGTCCCCGTCCCCTAACCCTAACCCTAGCCCGAACCCTAACTCTAACCTTTCCCCGAAGCCTGACCCTCACCCGTCCCCTAATCCTAACCCGTACGCTAACACTAACCCGGGCCCTCACACGCACGCTCCCCCTAAAGCGTTGCCGTACCCTCACCTGGACCCTAAACCGTCACCGTCCCCTAACCCTAAACCTAGCCCGAACCCTAACCCTGACCCTTCCCCGAAGCCTGACCCTCATCCGTCCCCTAATCCTAACCCGTACGCTAAAACTAACCCGTGCCCTCACACGCACGCTCCCCCTAAAGCGTTGCCGTACCCTCACCTGGACACTAAACCGTCCCCGTCACCTAACCCTAACCCTAGCCGGAACCCTAACCCTGACCCTTCCCCGAAGCCTGACCCTCACCCGTGCCCTAATCCTAACCCGTACGCTAACACTAACCCGCACCCTCACATGCACGCTCCCCCTACAGCGTTGCCGTACCCTCACCTGGACCCTAAACCGTCCCCGTCACCTAACCCTAACCCTAGCCCGAACCCTAACCCTGACCCTTCCCCGAAGCCTGACCCTCACCCGTCCCCTAATCCTAAACCATACGCTAAAACTAACCCGCGCCCTCACACGCACGCTCCCCCTAAAGCGATGCCGTACCCTCACCTGGTCCCTAAACCGTCCCCGTCCCCTAACCCTAACCCTAGCCCGAACCCTAACCCTGACCCTTCCCCGAAGCCTGACCCTCACCCGTCCCCTAATCCTAACCCGTACGCTAACACTAACCCGCGCCCTCACACGCACGCTCCCCCTAAAGCGTTGCTGTACCCTCACCTGGACCCTAAACCGTCCCCGTCCCCTAACCCTAACCCTAGCCCGAACCCTAACCCTGACCCTTCCCCGAAGCCTGACCCTCACCCGTCCCCTAATCCTAACCCGTACGCTAACACTAACCCACGCCCTCACACGCACGCTCCCCCTAAAGCGTTGCCGTACCCTCACCTGGACCCTAAACCGTCCCCGTCCCCTAACCCTAACCCTAGCCCGAACCCTAACCCTGACCCTTCCCTGAAGCCTGACCCTCACCCGTCCCCTAATCCTAACCCGTACGCTAACACTAACCCACGCCCTCACACGCACGCTCCCCCTAAAGCGTTGCCGTACCCTCACCTGGACCCTAAACCGTCCCCGTCCCCTAACCCTAACCCTAGCCCGAACCCTAATCCTAACATTTCCCCGAAGCCTGACCCTCACCCGTCCCCTAATCCTAACCCGTACGCTAACACTAACCCGGGCCCTCACACGCACGCTCCCCCTAAAGCGTTGCCGTACCCTCACCTGGACCCTAAACCGTCCCCGTCCCCTAACCCTAAACCTAGCCCGAACCCTAACCCTGACCCTTCCCCGAAGCCTGACCCTCACCCGTCCCCTAATCCTAACCCGTACGCTAACATTAACCCGTGCCCTCACACGCACGCTCCCCCTAAAGCGTTGCCGTACCCTCACCTGGACACTAAACCGTCCCCGTCACCTAACCCTAACCCTAGCCGGAACCCTAACCCTGACCCTTCCCCGAAGCCTGACCCTCACCCGTGCCCTAATCCTAACCCGTACGCTAACACTAACCCGCACCCTCACACGCACGCTCCCCCTACAGCGTTGCCGTACCCTCACCTGGACCCTAAACCGTCCCCGTCACCTAACCCTAACCCTAGCCCGAACCCTAACCCTGACCCTTCCCCGAAGCCTGACCCTCACCCGTCCCCTAATCCTAAACCATACGCTAAAACTAACCCGCGCCCTCACACGCACGCTCCCCCTAAAGCGTTGCCGTACCCTCACCTGGTCCCTAAACCGTCCCCGTCCCCTAACCCTAACCGTAGCCCGAACCCTAACCCTGACCCTTCCCCGAAGCCTGACCCTCACCCGTCCCCTAATCCTAACCCGTAAGCTAACACTAACCCGCGCCCTCACACGCACGCTCCCCCTAAAGCGTTGCCGTACCCTCACCTGGACCCTAAACCGTCCCCGTCCCCTAACCCTAACCGTAGCCCGAACCCTAACCCTGACCCTTCCCCGAAGCCTGACCCTCACCCGTCCCCTAATCCTAACCCGTACGCTAACACTAACCCGTGCCCTCACACGCACGCTCCCCCTAAAGCGTTGCCGTACCCTCACCTGGACGCTAAACCGTCCCCATCACCTAACCCTAACCCTAGCCGGAACCCTAACCCTGACCCTTCCCCGAAGCCTGACCCTCACCCGTGCCCTAATCCTAACCCGTACGCTAACACTAACCCGCACCCTCACACGCACGCTCCCCCTACAGCGTTGCCGTACCCTCACCTGGACCCTAAACCGTCCCCGTCACCTAACCCTAACCCTAGCCCGAACCCTAACCCTGACCCTTCCCCGAAGCCAGACCCTCACCCGTCCCCTAATCCTAAACCATACGCTAAAACTAACCCGCGCCCTCACACGCACGCTCCCCCTAAAGCGTTGCCATACCCTCACCTGGTCCCTAAACCGTCCCCGTCCCCTAACCCTAACCCTAGCCCGAACCCTAACCCTGACCCTTCCCCGAAGCCTGACCCTCACCCGTCCCCTAATCCTAACCCGTACGCTAACACTAACCCGCGCCCTCACACGCACGCTCCCCCTAAAGCGTTGCCGTACCCTCACCTGGACCCTAAACCGTCCCCGTCCCCTAACCCTAACCGTAGCCCGAACCCTAACCCTGACCCTTCCCCGAAGCCTGACCCACACCCGTCCCCTAATCCTAACCCGTACGCTAACACTAAGCCGCGCCCTCACACGCACGCTCCCCCTAAAGCGTTGCCGTACCCTCACCTGGACACTAAACCGTCCCCGTCACCTAACCCTAACCCTAGCCCGAACCCTAACCCAGATCCTTCCCCGAAGCCTGACCCTCACCCGTCCCCTAATCCTAACCCGTACGCTAACACTAACCCGCGCCCTCAAACGCACGCTCCCCCTAAAGCGTTGCCGTACCCTCACCTGGACCCTAAACCGTCCCCGTCCCCTAACCCTAACCCTAGCCCGAACCCTAACCCTGACTCTTCCCCGAAGCCTGACCCTCACCCGTCCCCTAATCCTAACCCGTACGCTAACACTAATCCGCACCCTCACACACACGCTCCCCCTAAAGCGTTGCCGTACCCTCACCTGGACCCTAAACCGTCCCCGTCCCCTAACCCTAACCCTAGCCCGAACCCTAACCCTGACCCTTCCCCGAAGCCTGACCCTAACCAGTCCCCTAATCCTAACCCGTACGCTAACACTAACCCGCGCCCTCACACGCACGCTCCCCCTAAAGCGTTGCCGTACCCTCACCTGGACCCTAAACCGTCCCCGTCCCCTAACCCTAACCCTAGCACGAACCATAACCCTAACCCTTCCCCGAAGCCTGACCCTCACCCGTCCCCTAATCCTAACCCGTACGCTAACACTAACCCGCGCCCTCACACGCACGCTCCCCCTAAAGCGTTGCCGTACCCTCACCTGGACCCTAAACCGTCCCCGTCCCCTAACCCTAACCCTAGCCCGAACCCTAACCCTAACCCTTCCCCGAAGCCTGACCCTCACCCGTCCCCTAATCCTAACCCGTACGCTAACACTAACCCGCGCCCTCACACGCACGCTCCCCCTAAAGCGTTGCCGTACCCTCACCTGGACCCTAAACCGTCCCCATCCCCTAACCCTAACCCTAGCCCGAACCCTAACCCTAACCCTTCCCCGAAGCCTGACACTCACCCGTCCCCTAATCCTAACCCGTACGCTAACACTAACCCACGCCCTCACACGCACGCTCCCCCTAAAGCATTGCCGTACCCTCACCTGGACCCTAAACCGTCCCTGTCCCCTAACCCTAACCCTAGCCCGAACCCTAACCCTAACCCTTCCCCGAAGCCTGACCCTCAACCGTCGCCTAATCCTAACCCGTACGCTAACACTAACCCGCGCCCTCACACGCACGCTCCCCCTAAAGCGTTGCCGTACCCTCACCTGGACCCTAAACCGTCCCCGTCCCCTAACCCTAACCCTAGCCCGAACCCTAACCCTAACCCTTCCCCGAAGCCTGACCCTCACCCGTCCCCTAATCCTAACCCGTACGCTAACACTAACCCGCGCCCTCACACGCACGCTCCCCCTAAAGCATTGCCATACCCTCACCTGGACCCTAAACCGTCCCCGTCCCCTAACCCTAACCCTAGCCCAAACCCTAACCCTAACCCTTCCCCAAAGCCTGACCCTCACCCGTCCCCTAATCCTAACCCGTACGCTAACACTAACCCGCGCCCTCACACGCACGCTCCCCCTAAAGCGTTGCCGTACCCTCACCTGGACCCTAAACCGTCCCCGTCCCCTAACCCTAACCCTAGCCCGAACCCTAACCCTGACCCTTCCCCGAAGCCTGACCCTCACCCGTCCCCTAATCCTAACCCGTACGCTAACACTAACCCACGCCCTCACACGCACGCTCCCCTTAAAGCGTTGCCGTACCCTCACCTGGACCCTAAACCGTCCCCGTCCCCTAACCCTAACCCTAGCCCGAACCCTAACCCTAACCTTTCCCCGAAGCCTGACCCTCACCCGTCCCCTAATCCTAACCCGTACGCTAACACAAACCCGCGTCCTCACACGCACGCTCCCCCTAAAGCGTTGCCGTACCCTCACCTGGACCCTAAACCGTCCCCGTCCCCTAACCCTAACCCTAGCCCGAACCCTAACCCTGACCCTTCCTGAAGCCTGACCCTCACCCGTCCCCTAATCCTAACCCGGACGCTAACACTAACCCGCGCCCTCACACGCACGCTCCCCCTAAAGCGTTGCCGTACCCTCACCTGGACCCTAAACCGTCCCCGTCCCCTAACCCTAACCCTAGCCAGAACCCTAACCCTAACCCTTCCCCGAAGCCTGACCCTCACCCGTCCCCTAATCCTAACCCGTACGCTAACACTAACCCGCGCCCTCACACGCACGCTCCCCCTAAAGCGTTGCCGTACCCTCACCTGGACCCAAACCGTCCCCGTCACCTAACCCTAACCCTAGCCCGAACCCTAACCCTAACCCTTGCCCGAAGCCTGACACTCACCCGTGCCCTAATCCTAACCCGTACGCTAACACTAACCCGCGCCCTCACACGCACGCTCCCCCTAAAGCATTGCCGTACCCTCACCTGGACCCTAAACCGTCCCCGTCCCCTAACCCTAACCCTAGCCCGAACCCTAACCCTAACCCTTCCCCGAAGCCTGACCCTCAACCGTCGCCTAATCCTAACCCGTACGCTAACACTAACCCGCGCCCTCACACGCACGCTCCCCCTAAAGCGTTGCCGTACCCTCACCTGGACCCTAAACCGTCCCCGTCCCCTAACCCTAACCCTAGCCCGAACCCTAACCCTAACCCTTCCCCAAAGCCTGACCCTCACCCGTCCCCTAATCCTAACCCGTACACTAACACTAACCCGCGCCCTCACACGCACGCTCCCCCTAAAGCGTTGCCGTACCCTCACCTGGACCCTAAACCGTCCCCGTCCCTTAACCCTAACCCTAGCCCAAACCCTAACCCTAACCCTTCCCCGAAGCCTGACCCTCACCCGTCCCCTAATCCTAACCCGTACGCTAACACTAACCCGCGCCCTCACACGCACGCTCCCCCTAATGCGTTGCCGTACCCTCACCTGGACCCTAAACCGTCCCCGTCCCCTAACCCTAAACCTAGCCCGTACCCTAACCCTGACCCTTCCCCGAAGCCTGACCCTCACCCGTCCCCTAATCCTAACCCGTACGCTAACACTAACCCGCGCCCTCACACGCACGCTCCCCTTAAAGCGTTGCCGTACCCTCACCTGGACCCTAAACCGTCCCCGTCCCCTAACCCTAACCCTAGCCCGAACCCTAACCCTAACCTTTCCCCGAAGCCTGACCCTCACCCGTCCCCTAATCCTAACCTGTACGCTAACACTAACCCGCACCCTCACACGCACGCTCCCCCTACAGCGTTGCCGTACCCTCACCTGGACCCTAAACCGTCCCCGTCACCTAACCCTAACCCTAGCCCGAACCCTAACCCTGACCCTTCCCCGAAGCCTGACCCTCACCCGTCCCCTAATCCTAAACCATACGCTAAAACTAACCCGCGCCCTCACACGCACGCTCCCCCTAAAGCGTTGCCGTACCCTCACCTGGTCCCTAAACCGTCCCCGTCCCCTAACCCTAACCGTAGCCCGAACCCTAACCCTGACCCTTCCCCGAAGCCTGACCCTCACCCGTCCCCTAATCCTAACCCGTACGCTAACACTAACCCGCGCCCTCACACGCACGCTCCCCCTAAAGCGTTGCCGTACCCTCACCTGGACCCTAAACCGTCCCCGTCCCCTAACCCTAACCGTAGCCCGAACCCTAACCCTGACCCTTCCCCGAAGCCTGACCCTCACCCGTCCCCTAATCCTAACCCGTACGCTAACACTAACCCGCGCCCTCAAACGCACGCTCCCCCTAAAGCGTTGCCGTACCCTCACCTGGACCCTAAACCGTCCCCGTCCCCTAACCCTAACCCTAGCCCGAACCCTAACCCTGACTCTTCCCCGAAGCCTGACCCTCACCCGTCCCCTAATCCTAACCCGTACGCTAACACTAATCCGCACCCTCACACACACGCTCCCCCTAAAGCGTTGCCGTACCCTCACCTGGACCCTAAACCGTCCCCGTCCCCTAACCCTAACCCTAGCCCGAACCCTAACCCTGACCCTTCCCCGAAGCCTGACCCTCACCAGTCCCCTAATCCTAAACCGTACGCTAACACTAACCCGCGCCCTCACACGCACGCTCCCCCTAAAGCGTTGCCGTACCCTCACCTGGACCCTAAACCGTCCCCGTCCCCTAACCCTAACCCTAGCCCGAACCCTAACCCTAACCCTTCCCCGAAGCCTGACCCTCACCCGTCCCCTAATCCTAACCCGTACGCTAACACTAACCCGCGCCCTCACACGCACGCTCCCCCTAAAGCGTTGCCGTACCCTCACCTGGACCCTAAACCGTCCCCGTCCCCTAACCCTAACCCTAGCCCGAACCCTAACCCTAACCCTTCCCCGAAGCCTGACACTCACCCGTCCCCTAATCCTAACCCGTACGCTAACACTAACCCGCGCCCTCACACGCACGCTCCCCCTAAAGCATTGCCGTACCCTCACCTGGACCCTAAACCGTCCCTGTCCCCTAACCCTAACCCTAGCCCGAACCCTAACCCTAACCCTTCCCCGAAGCCTGACCCTCAACCGTCGCCTAATCCTAACCCGTACGCTAACACTAACCCGCGCCCTCACACGCACGCTCCCCCTAAAGCGTTGCCGTACCCTCACCTGGACCCTAAACCGTCCCCGTCCCCTAACCCTAACCCTAGCCCGAACCCTAACTCTAACCCTTCCCCGAAGCCTGACCCTCACCCGTCCCCTAATCCTAACCCGTACGCTAACACTAACCCACGCCCTCACACGCACGCTCCCCCTAAAGCGTTGCCGTACCCTCACCTGGACCCTAAACCGTCCCCGTCCCCTAACCCTAACCCTAGCCCAAACCCTAACCCTAACCCTTCCCCGAAGCCTGACCCTCACCCGTCCCCTAATCCTAACCCGTACGCTAACACTAACCCGCGCCCTCACACGCACGGTCCCCCTAAAGCGTTGCCGTACCCTCACCTGGACCCTAAACCGTCCCCGTCCCCTAACCCTAACCCTAGCCCGAACCCTAACCCTGACCCTTCCCCGAAGCCTGACCCTCACCCGTCCCCTAATCCTAACCCGTACGCTAACACTAACCCACGCCCTCACACGCACGCTCCCCTTAAAGCGTTGCCGTACCCTCACCTGGACCCTAAACCGTCCCCGTCCCCTAACCCTAACCCTAGCCCGAACCCTAACCCTAACCTTTCCCCGAAGCCTGACCCTCACCCGTCCCCTAATCCTAACCCGTACGCTAACACAAACCCGCGTCCTCACACGCACGCTCCCCCTAAAGCGTTGCCGTACCCTCACCTGGACCCTAAACCGTCCCCGTCCCCTAACCCTAACCCTAGCCCGAACCCTAACCCTGACCCTTCCTGAAGCCTGACCCTCACCCGTCCCCTAATCCTAACCCGGACGCTAACACTAACCCGCGCCCTCACACGCACGCTCCCCCTAAAGCGTTGCCGTACCCTCACCTGGACCCTAAACCGTCCCCGTCCCCTAACCCTAACCCTAGCCCGAACCCTAACCCTAACCCTTCCCCGAAGCCTGACCCTCACCCGTCCCCTAATCCTAACCCGTACGCTAACACTAACCCGCGCCCTCACACGCACGCTCCCCCTAAAGCGTTGCCGTACCCTCACCTGGACCCTAAACCGTCCCCGTCACCTAACCCTAACCCTAGCCCGAACCCTAACCCTAACCCTTGCCCGAAGCCTGACACTCACCCGTGCCCTAATCCTAACCCGTACGCTAACACTAACCCGCGCCCTCACACGCACGCTCCCCCTAAAGCATTGCCGTACCCTCACCTGGACCCTAAACCGTCCCCGTCCCCTAACCCTAACCCTAGCCCGAACCCTAACCCTAACCCTTCCCCGAAGCCTGACCCTCAACCGTCGCCTAATCCTAACCCGTACGCTAACACTAACCCGCGCCCTCACACGCACGCTCCCCCTAAAGCGTTGCCGTACCCTCACCTGGACCCTAAACCGTCCCCGTCCCCTAACCCTAACCCTAGCCCGAAACCTAACCCTAACCCTTCCCCAAAGCCTGACCCTCACCCGTCCCCTAATCCTAACCCGTACACTAACACTAACCCGCGCCCTCACACGCACGCTCCCCCTAAAGCGTTGCCGTACCCTCACCTGGACCCTAAACCGTCCCCGTCCCCTAACCCTAACCCTAGCCCAAACCCTAACCCTAACCCTTCCCCGAAGCCTGACCCTCACCCGTCCCCTAATCCTAACCCGTACGCTAACACTAACCCGCGCCCTCACACGCACGCTCCCCCTAATGCGTTGCCATACCCTCACCTGGACCCTAAACCGTCCCCGTCCCCTAACCCTAAACCTAGCCCGTACCCTAACCCTGACCCTTCCCCGAAGCCTGACCCTCAGCCGTCCCCTAATCCTAACCCGTACGCTAACACTAACCCGCGCCCTCACACGCACGCTCCCCTTAAAGCGTTGCCGTACCCTCACCTGGACCCTAAACCGTCCCCGTCCCCTAACCCTAACCCTAGCCCGAACCCTAACCCTAACCTTTCCCCGAAGCCTGACCCTCACCCGTCCCCTAATCCTAACCCGTACGCTAACACTAACCCGCACCCTCACACGCACGCTCCCCCTACAGCGTTGCCGTACCCTCACCTGGACCTTAAACCGTCCCCGTCACCTAACCCTAACCCTAGCCCGAACCCTAACCCTGACCCTTCCCCGAAGCCTGACCCTCACCCGTCCCCTAATCCTAAACCATACGCTAAAACTAACCCGCGCCCTCACACGCACGCTCCCCCTAAAGCGTTGCCGTACCCTCACCTGGTCCCTAAACCGTCCCCGTCCCCTAACCCTAACCGTAGCCCGAACCCTAACCCTGACCCTTCCCCGAAGCCTGACCCTCACCCGTCCCCTAATCCTAACCCGTACGCTAACACTAACCCGCGCCCTCACACGCACGCTCCCCCTAAAGCGTTGCCGTACCCTCACCTGGACCCTAAACCGTCCCCGTCCCCTAACCCTAACCGTAGCCCGAACCCTAACCCTGACCCTTCCCCGAAGCCTGACCCTCACCCGTCCCCTAATCCTAACCCATACGCTAACACTAACCCGCGCCCTCAAACGCACGCTCCCCCTAAAGCGTTGCCGTACCCTCACCTGGACCCTAAACCGTCCCCGTCCCCTAACCCTAACCCTAGCCCGAACCCTAACCCTGACTCTTCCCCGAAGCCTGACCCTCACCCGTCCCCTAATCCTAACCCGTACGCTAACACTAATCCGCACCCTCACACACACGCTCCCCCTAAAGCGTTGCCGTACCCTCACCTGGACCCTAAACCGTCCCCGTCCCCTAACCCTAACCCTAGCCCGAACCCTAACCCTGACCCTTCCCCGAAGCCTGACCCTCACCAGTCCCCTAATCCTAAACCGTACGCTAACACTAACCCGCGCCCTCACACGCACGCTCCCCCTAAAGCGTTGCCGTACCCTCACCTGGACCCTAAACCGTCCCCGTCCCCTAACCCTAACCCTAGCACGAACCATAACCCTAACCCTTCCCCGAAGCCTGACCCTCACCCGTCCCCTAATCCTAACCCGTACGCTAACACTAACCCGCGCCCTCACACGCACGCTCCCCCTAAAGCGTTGCCGTACCCTCACCTGGACCCTAAACCGTCCCCGTCCCCTAACCCTAACCCTAGCCCGAACCCTAACCCTAACCCTTCCCCGAAGCCTGACCCTCACCCGTCCCCTAATCCTAACCCGTACGCTAACACTAACCCGCGCCCTCACACGCACGCTCCCCCTAAAGCGTTGCCGTACCCTCACCTGGACCCTAAACCGTCCCCGTCCCCTAACCCTAACCCTAGCCCGAACCCTAACCCTAACCCTTCCCCGAAGCCTGACACTCACCCGTCCCCTAATCCTAACCCGTACGCTAACACTAACCCGCGCCCTCACACGCACGCTCCCCCTAAAGCATTGCCGTACCCTCACCTGGACCCTAAACCGTCCCTGTCCCCTAACCCTAACCCTAGCCCGAACCCTAACCCTAACCCTTCCCCGAAGCCTGACCCTCAACCGTCGCCTAATCCTAACCCGTACGCTAACACTAACCCGCGCCCTCACACGCACGCTCCCCCTAAAGCGTTGCCGTACCCTCACCTGGACCCTAAACCGTCCCCGTCCCCTAACCCTAACCCTAGCCCGAACCCTAACCCTAACCCTTCCCCGAAGCCTGACCCTCACCCGTCCCCTAATCCTAACCCGTACGCTAACACTAACCCGCGCCCTCACACGCACGCTCCCCCTAAAGCGTTGCCGTACCCTCACCTGGACCCTAAACCGTCCCCGTCCCCTAACCCTAACCCTAGCCCAAACCCTAACCCTAACCCTTCCCCAAAGCCTGACCCTCACCCGTCCCCTAATCCTAACCCGTACGCTAACACTAACCCGCGCCCTCACACGCACGCTCCCCCTAAAGCGTTGCCGTACCCTCACCTGGACCCTAAACCGTCCCCGTCCCCTATCCCTAACCCTAGCCCGAACCCTAACCCTGACCCTTCCCCGAAGCCTGACCCTCACCCGTGCCCTAATCCTAACCCGTACGCTAACACTAACCCACGCCCTCACACGCACGCTCCCCTTAAAGCGTTGCCGTACCCTCACCTGGACCCTAAACCGTCCCCGTCCCCTAACCCTAAAACTAGCCCGAACCCTAACCCTAACCTTTCATCGAAGCCTGACCCTCACCCGTCCCCTAATCCTAACCCGTACGCTAACACAAACCCGCGTCCTCACACGCACGCTCCCCCTAAAGCGTTGCCGTACCCTCACCTGGACCCTAAACCGTCCCCGTCCCCTAACCCTAACCCTAGCCCGAACCCTAACCCTGACCCTTCCTGAAGCCTGACCCTCACCCGTCCCCTAATCCTAACCCGGACGCTAACACTAACCCGCGCCCTCACACGCACGCTCCCCCTAAAGCGTTGCCGTACCCTCACCTGGACCCTAAACCGTCCCCGTCCCCTAACCCTAACCCTAGCCCGAACCCTAACCCTAACCCTTCCCCGAAGCCTGACCCTCACCCGTCCCCTAATCCTAACCCGTACGCTAACACTAACCCGCGCCCTCACACGCACGCTCCCCCTAAAGCGTTGCCGTACCCTCACCTGGACCCTAAACCGTCCCCGTCACCTAACCCTAACCCTAGACCGAACCCTAACCCTAACCCTTCCCCGAAGCCTGACACTCACCCGTGCCCTAATCCTAACCCGTACGCTAACACTAACCCGCGCCCTCACACGCACGCTCCCCCTAAAGCGTTGCCGTACCCTCACCTGGACCCTAAACCGTCCCCGTCCCCTAACCCTAACCCTAGCCCGAACCCTAACCCTAACCCTTCCCCGAAGCCTGACCCTCACCCGTCCCCTAATCCTAACCCGTACGCTAACACTAACCCGCGCCCTCACACGCACGCTCCCCCTAAAGCGTTGCCGTACCCTCACCTGGACCCTAAACCGTCCCCGTCCCCTAACCCTAACCCTAACCCGAACCCTAACCCTAACCCTTCCCCAAAGCCTGACCCTCACCCTTCCCCTAATCCTAACCCGTACACTAACACTAACCCGCGCCCTCACACGCACGCTCCCCCTAAAGCGTTGCCGTACCCTCACCTGGACCCTAAACCGTCCCCGTCCCCTAACCCTAACCCTAGCCCAAACCCTAACCCTAACCCTTCCCCGAAGCCTGACCCTCACCCGTCCCCTAATCCTAACCCGTACGCTAACACTAACCCGCGCCCTCACACGCACGCTCCCCCTAAAGCGTTGCCGTACCCTCACCTGGACCCTAAACCGTCCCCGTCCCCTAACCCTAAACCTAGCCCGTACACTAACCCTGACCCTTCCCCGAAGCCTGACCCTCACCCGTCCCCTAATCCTAACCCGTACGCTAACACTAACCCGCGCCCTCACACGCACGCTCCCCTTAAAGCGTTGCCGTACCCTCACCTGGACCCTAAACCGTCCCCGTCCCCTAACCCTAACCCTAGCCCGAACCCTAACCCTAACCTTTCCCCGAAGCCTGACCCTCACCCGTCCCCTAATCCTAACCCGTACGCTAACGCAAACCAGCGTCCTCACACGCACGCTCCCCCTAAAGCGTTGCCGTACCCTCACCTGGACCCTAAACCGTCCCCGTCCCCTAACCCTAACCCTAGCCCGAACCCTAACCCTAACCCTTCCCCGAAGCCTGACCCTCACCCGTCCCCTAATCCTAACCCGTACGCTAACACTAACCTGCGCCCTCACACGCACGCTCCCCCTAAAGCGTTGCCGTACCCTCACCTGGACCCTAAACCGTCCCCGTCCCCTAACCCTAACCCTAGCCCGAACCCTAACCCTGACACTTCCCCGAAGCCTGACCCTCACCCGTCCCCTAATCCTAACCCGTACGCTAACACTAACCCGCGCCCTCACACGCACGCTCCCCCTAAAGCGTTGCCGTACCCTCACCTGGACCCTAAACCGTCCCCGTCCCCTAACCCTAACACTAGCCCAAACCCTAACCCTAACCCTTCCCCGAAGCCTGACCCTCACCCGTCCCCTAATCCTAACCCGTACGCTAACACTAACCCGCGCCCTCACACGCACGCTCCCCCTAAAGCGTTGCCGTACCCTCACCTGGACCCTAAACCGTCCCCGTCCCCTAACCCTAACCCTAGCCCGAACACTAACCCTGACCCTTCCCCGAAGCATGACCCTCACCCGTCCCCTAATCCTAACCCGTACGCTAAAACTAACCCACGCCCTCACACGCACGCCCCCCCTAAAGCGTTGCCGTACCCTCACCTGGACCCTAAACCGTCCCCGTCCCCTAACCCTAACCCTAGCCCGAACCCTAACCCTGACCCTTCCCCGAAGCCTGACCCTCACCCGTCCCCTAATCCTAACCCGTACGCTAACACTAACCCATGCCCTCACACGCACGCTCCCCCTAAAGCGTTGCCGTACCCTCACCTGGACCCTAAACCGTCCCCGTCCCCTAACCCTAACCCTAGCCCGAAACCTAACCCTAACCCTTCCCCAAAGCCTGACCCTCACCCGTCCCCTAATCCTAACCCGTACACTAACACTAACCCGCGCCCTCACACGCACGCTCCCCCTAAAGCGTTGCCGTACCCTCACCTGGACCCTAAACCGTCCCCGTCCCCTAACCCTAACCCTAGCCCAAACCCTAACCCTAACCCTTCCCCGAAGCCTGACCCTCACCCGTCCCCTAATCCTAACCCGTACGCTAACACTAACCCGCGCCCTCACACGCACGCTCCCCCTAATGCGTTGCCGTACCCTCACCTGGACCCTAAACCGTCCCCGTCCCCTAACCCTAAACCTAGCCCGTACCCTAACCCTGACCCTTCCCCGAAGCCTGACCCTCACCCGTCCCCTAATCCTAACCCGTACGCTAACACTAACCCGCGCCCTCACACGCACGCTCCCCTTAAAGCGTTGCCGTACCCTCACCTGGACCCTAAACCGTCCCCGTCCCCTAACCCTAACCCTAGCCCGAACCCTAACCCTAACCTTTCCCCGAAGCCTGACCCTCACCCGTCCCCTAATCCTAACCCGTACGCTAACACTAACCCGCACCCTCACACGCACGCTCCCCCTACAGCGTTGCCGTACCCTCACCTGGACCTTAAACCGTCCCCGTCACCTAACCCTAACCCTAGCCCGAACCCTAACCCTGACCCTTCCCCGAAGCCTGACCCTCACCCGTCCCCTAATCCTAAACCATACGCTAAAACTAACCCGCGCCCTCACACGCACGCTCCCCCTAAAGCGTTGCCGTACCCTCACCTGGTCCCTAAACCGTCCCCGTCCCCTAACCCTAACCGTAGCCCGAACCCTAACCCTGACCCTTCCCCGAAGCCTGACCCTCACCCGTCCCCTAATCCTAACCCGTACGCTAACACTAACCCGCGCCCTCACACGCACGCTCCCCCTAAAGCGTTGCCGTACCCTCACCTGGACCCTAAACCGTCCCCGTCCCCTAACCCTAACCGTAGCCCGAACCCTAACCCTGACCCTTCCCCGAAGCCTGACCCTCACCCGTCCCCTAATCCTAACCCGTACGCTAACACTAACCCGCGCCCTCAAACGCACGCTCCCCCTAAAGCGTTGCCGTACCCTCACCTGGACCCTAAACCGTCCCCGTCCCCTAACCCTAACCCTAGCCCGAACCCTAACCCTGACTCTTCCCCGAAGCCTGACCCTCACCCGTCCCCTAATCCTAACCCGTACGCTAACACTAATCCGCACCCTCACACACACGCTCCCCCTAAAGCGTTGCCGTACCCTCACCTGGACCCTAAACCGTCCCCGTCCCCTAACCCTAACCCTAGCCCGAACCCTAACCCTGAACCTTCCCCGAAGCCTGACCCTCACCAGTCCCCTAATCCTAAACCGTACGCTAACACTAACCCGCGCCCTCACACGCACGCTCCCCCTAAAGCGTTGCCGTACCCTCACCTGGACCCTAAACCGTCCCCGTCCCCTAACCCTAACCCTAGCACGAACCATAACCCTAACCCTTCCCCGAAGCCTGACCCTCACCCGTCCCCTAATCCTAACCCGTACGCTAACACTAACCCGCGCCCTCACACGCACGCTCCCCCTAAAGCGTTGCCGTACCCTCACCTGGTCCCTAAACCGTCCCCGTCCCCTAACCCTAACCCTAGCCCGAACCCTAACCCTAACCCTTCCCCGAAGCCTGACCCTCACCCGTCCCCTAATCCTAACCCGTACGCTAACACTAACCCGCGCCCTCACACGCACGCTCCCCCTAAAGCGTTGCCGTACCCTCACCTGGACCCTAAACCGTCCCCGTCCCCTAACCCTAACCCTAGCCCGAACCCTAACCCTAACCCTTCCCCGAAGCCTGACACTCACCCGTCCCCTAATCCTAACCCGTACGCTAACACTAACCCGCGCCCTCACACGCACGCTCCCCCTAAAGCATTGCCGTACCCTCACCTGGACCCTAAACCGTCCCTGTCCCCTAACCCTAACCCTAGCCCGAACCCTAACCCTAACCCTTCCCCGAAGCCTGACCCTCAACCGTCGCCTAATCCTAACCCGTACGCTAACACTAACCCGCGCCCTCACACGCACGCTCCCCCTAAAGCGTTGCCGTACCCTCACCTGGACCCTAAACCGTCCCCGTCCCCTAACCCTAACCCTAGCCCGAACCCTAACCCTAACCCTTCCCCGAAGCCTGACCCTCACCCGTCCCCTAATCCTAACCCGTACGCTAACACTAACCCGCGCCCTCACACGCACGCTCCCCCTAAAGCGTTGCCGTACCCTCACCTGGACCCTAAACCGTCCCCGTCCCCTAACCCTAACCCTAGCCCAAACCCTAACCCTAACCCTTCCCCAAAGCCTGACCCTCACCCGTCCCCTAATCCTAACCCGTACGCTAACACTAACCCGCGCCCTCACACGCACGCTCCCCCTAAAGCGTTGCCGTACCCTCACCTGGACCCTAAACCGTCCCCGTCCCCTATCCCTAACCCTAGCCCGAACCCTAACCCTGACCCTTCCCCGAAGCCTGACCCTCACCCGTGCCCTAATCCTAACCCGTACGCTAACACTAACCCACGCCCTCACACGCACGCTCCCCTTAAAGCGTTGCCGTACCCTCACCTGGACCCTAAACCGTCCCCGTCCCCTAACCCTAAAACTAGCCCGAACCCTAACCCTAACCTTTCATCGAAGCCTGACCCTCACCCGTCCCCTAATCCTAACCCGTACGCTAACACAAACCCGCGTCCTCACACGCACGCTCCCCCTAAAGCGTTGCCGTACCCTCACCTGGACCCTAAACCGTCCCCGTCCCCTAACCCTAACCCTAGCCCGAACCCTAACCCTGACCCTTCCTGAAGCCTGACCCTCACCCGTCCCCTAATCCTAACCCGGACGCTAACACTAACCCGCGCCCTCACACGCACGCTCCCCCTAAAGCGTTGCCGTACCCTCACCTGGACCCTAAACCGTCCCCGTCCCCTAACCCTAACCCTAGCCCGAACCCTAACCCTAACCCTTCCCCGAAGCCTGACCCTCACCCGTCCCCTAATCCTAACCCGTACGCTAACACTAACCCGCGCCCTCACACGCACGCTCCCCCTAAAGCGTTGCCGTACCCTCACCTGGACCCTAAACCGTCCCCGTCACCTAACCCTAACCCTAGACCGAACCCTAACCCTAACCCTTCCCCGAAGCCTGACACTCACCCGTGCCCTAATCCTAACCCGTACGCTAACACTAACCCGCGCCCTCACACGCACGCTCCCCCTAAAGCGTTGCCGTACCCTCACCTGGACCCTAAACCGTCCCCGTCCCCTAACCCTAACCCTAGCCCGAACCCTAACCCTAACCCTTCCCCGAAGCCTGACCCTCACCCGTCCCCTAATCCTAACCCGTACGCTAACACTAACCCGCGCCCTCACACGCACGCTCCCCCTAAAGCGTTGCCGTACCCTCACCTGGACCCTAAACCGTCCCCGTCCCCTAACCCTAACCCTAACCCGAACCCTAACCCTAACGCTTCCCCAAAGCCTGACCCTCACCCTTCCCCTAATCCTAACCCGTACACTAACACTAACCCGCGCCCTCACACGCACGCTCCCCCTAAAGCGTTGCCGTACCCTCACCTGGACCCTAAACCGTCCCCGTCCCCTAACCCTAACCCTAGCCCAAACCCTAACCCTAACCCTTCCCCGAAGCCTGACCCTCACCCGTCCCCTAATCCTAACCCGTACGCTAACACTAACCCGCGCCCTCACACGCACGCTCCCCCTAAAGCGTTGCCGTACCCTCACCTGGACCCTAAACCGTCCCCGTCCCCTAACCCTAAACCTAGCCCGTACACTAACCCTGACCCTTCCCCGAAGCCTGACCCTCACCCGTCCCCTAATCCTAACCCGTACGCTAACACTAACCCGCGCCCTCACACGCACGCTCCCCTTAAAGCGTTGCCGTACCCTCACCTGGACCCTAAACCGTCCCCGTCCCCTAACCCTAACCCTAGCCCGAACCCTAACCCTAACCTTTCCCCGAAGCCTGACCCTCACCCGTCCCCTAATCCTAACCCGTACGCTAACGCAAACCAGCGTCCTCACACGCACGCTCCCCCTAAAGCGTTGCCGTACCCTCACCTGGACCCTAAACCGTCCCCGTCCCCTAACCCTAACCCTAGCCCGAACCCTAACCCTAACCCTTCCCCGAAGCCTGACCCTCACCCGTCCCCTAATCCTAACCCGTACGCTAACACTAACCTGCGCCCTCACACGCACGCTCCCCCTAAAGCGTTGCCGTACCCTCACCTGGACCCTAAACCGTCCCCGTCCCCTAACCCTAACCCTAGCCCGAACCCTAACCCTGACACTTCCCCGAAGCCTGACCCTCACCCGTCCCCTAATCCTAACCCGTACGCTAACACTAACCCGCGCCCTCACACGCACGCTCCCCCTAAAGCGTTGCCGTACCCTCACCTGGACCCTAAACCGTCCCCGTCCCCTAACCCTAACCCTAGCCCGAAACCTAACCCTAACCCTTCCCCAAAGCCTGACCCTCACCCGTCCCCTAATCCTAACCCGTACACTAACACTAACCCGCGCCCTCACACGCACGCTCCCCCTAAAGCGTTGCCGTACCCTCACCTGGACCCTAAACCGTCCCCGTCCCCTAACCCTAACCCTAGCCCAAACCCTAACCCTAACCCTTCCCCGAAGCCTGACCCTCACCCGTCCCCTAATCCTAACCCGTACGCTAACACTAACCCGCGCCCTCACACGCACGCTCCCCCTAATGCGTTGCCGTACCCTCACCTGGACCCTAAACCGTCCCCGTCCCCTAACCCTAAACCTAGCCCGTACCCTAACCCTGACCCTTCCCCGAAGCCTGACCCTCACCCGTCCCCTAATCCTAACCCGTACGCTAACACTAACCCGCGCCCTCACACGCACGCTCCCCTTAAAGCGTTGCCGTACCCTCACCTGGACCCTAAACCGTCCCCGTCCCCTAACCCTAACCCTAGCCCGAACCCTAACCCTAACCTTTCCCCGAAGCCTGACCCTCACCCGTCCCCTAATCCTAACCCGTACGCTAACACTAACCCGCACCCTCACACGCACGCTCCCCCTACAGCGTTGCCGTACCCTCACCTGGACCTTAAACCGTCCCCGTCACCTAACCCTAACCCTAGCCCGAACCCTAACCCTGACCCTTCCCCGAAGCCTGACCCTCACCCGTCCCCTAATCCTAAACCATACGCTAAAACTAACCCGCGCCCTCACACGCACGCTCCCCCTAAAGCGTTGCCGTACCCTCACCTGGTCCCTAAACCGTCCCCGTCCCCTAACCCTAACCGTAGCCCGAACCCTAACCCTGACCCTTCCCCGAAGCCTGACCCTCACCCGTCCCCTAATCCTAACCCGTACGCTAACACTAACCCGCGCCCTCACACGCACGCTCCCCCTAAAGCGTTGCCGTACCCTCACCTGGACCCTAAACCGTCCCCGTCCCCTAACCCTAACCGTAGCCCGAACCCTAACCCTGACCCTTCCCCGAAGCCTGACCCTCACCCGTCCCCTAATCCTAACCCGTACGCTAACACTAACCCGCGCCCTCAAACGCACGCTCCCCCTAAAGCGTTGCCGTACCCTCACCTGGACCCTAAACCGTCCCCGTCCCCTAACCCTAACCCTAGCCCGAACCCTAACCCTGACTCTTCCCCGAAGCCTGACCCTCACCCGTCCCCTAATCCTAACCCGTACGCTAACACTAATCCGCACCCTCACACACACGCTCCCCCTAAAGCGTTGCCGTACCCTCACCTGGACCCTAAACCGTCCCCGTCCCCTAACCCTAACCCTAGCCCGAACCCTAACCCTGACCCTTCCCCGAAGCCTGACCCTCACCAGTCCCCTAATCCTAAACCGTACGCTAACACTAACCCGCGCCCTCACACGCACGCTCCCCCTAAAGCGTTGCCGTACCCTCACCTGGACCCTAAACCGTCCCCGTCCCCTAACCCTAACCCTAGCACGAACCATAACCCTAACCCTTCCCCGAAGCCTGACCCTCACCCGTCCCCTAATCCTAACCCGTACGCTAACACTAACCCGCGCCCTCACACGCACGCTCCCCCTAAAGCGTTGCCGTACCCTCACCTGGTCCCTAAACCGTCCCCGTCCCCTAACCCTAACCCTAGCCCGAACCCTAACCCTAACCCTTCCCCGAAGCCTGACCCTCACCCGTCCCCTAATCCTAACCCGTACGCTAACACTAACCCGCGCCCTCACACGCACGCTCCCCCTAAAGCGTTGCCGTACCCTCACCTGGACCCTAAACCGTCCCCGTCCCCTAACCCTAACCCTAGCCCGAACCCTAACCCTAACCCTTCCCCGAAGCCTGACACTCACCCGTCCCCTAATCCTAACCCGTACGCTAACACTAACCCGCGCCCTCACACGCACGCTCCCCCTAAAGCATTGCCGTACCCTCACCTGGACCCTAAACCGTCCCTGTCCCCTAACCCTAACCCTAGCCCGAACCCTAACCCTAACCCTTCCCCGAAGCCTGACCCTCAACCGTCGCCTAATCCTAACCCGTACGCTAACACTAACCCGCGCCCTCACACGCACGCTCCCCCTAAAGCGTTGCCGTACCCTCACCTGGACCCTAAACCGTCCCCGTCCCCTAACCCTAACCCTAGCCCGAACCCTAACCCTAACCCTTCCCGAAGCCTGACCCTCACCCGTCCCCTAATCCTAACCCGTACGCTAACACTAACCCGCGCCCTCACACGCACGCTCCCCCTAAAGCGTTGCCGTACCCTCACCTGGACCCTAAACCGTCCCCGTCCCCTAACCCTAACCCTAGCCCAAACCCTAACCCTAACCCTTCCCAAAGCCTGACCCTCACCCGTCCCCTAATCCTAACCCGTACGCTAACACTAACCCGCGCCCTCACACGCACGCTCCCCCTAAAGCGTTGCCGTACCCTCACCTGGACCCTAAACCGTCCCCGTCCCCTATCCCTAACCCTAGCCCGAACCCTAACCCTGACCCTTCCCCGAAGCCTGACCCTCACCCGTGCCCTAATCCTAACCCGTACGCTAACACTAACCCACGCCCTCACACGCACGCTCCCCTTAAAGCGTTGCCGTACCCTCACCTGGACCCTAAACCGTCCCCGTCCCCTAACCCTAAAACTAGCCCG